>NC_073268.2:26570000-27770000 GCF_029289425.2 Pan paniscus
ACACCCTGTCATGCCTTATTCAAATCCCCAAGATTACAAGAAACATTCCTGTCACCTGGCTCAACCTGTTCCTAGTCTTCTGCCAGAGGCTCCCCTGAGCTCCTACAGTTTAGAGCAATTTCTAGGGGTTCTGTTCAAGAATCTTAATTTGATTCAATGGGAAAGCATGAAGTTCTCATTTTAAGTTGTTTCTTTTTTGTTGTTTTTGTTTTTGTTTTTTTGAAAGAGTCTGGCTCTGTCGCCCAGACTGAAGTGCAATGGCGCAATCTCAGCTCACTGCAACCTCCGCTTCCTAGGTTCAAGCAATTCTCCCGCCTCAGCCTCCTGAGTAGCTGGGATTACAAGGCACCTGCCACCACACCTGGCTAATTTTTGTATTCTTAGTACAGACGGGGTTTCACTATGTTGGCCAGGCTGTCTCAAACTCCTGACCTCAGGTGATTTGCCCGCCTCAGCCTCCCAAAGTGCTGGAATTACAGGTGTGAGCCACCAACCCCTGTCTTGTTTTTTTGTTTGTTTTTTTTTTTTGAGACAGGGTCTCGCTGTGTCACCCAGGCTGGAGTGCAGTGACGTAATCTTGGCTCACTGCAGCCTCTGCCTCCCAGGCTCAAGTGATCCTCCCACCTCAGCCTCCCAAGTAGCTGGGACTACAGACGCCTGGCATCACACCCGGCTAATTTTTGTGTATTTTGTAGAGACATGGTTTCACCATGTTGCCCAGCCTGGTCTTGAACTCCTGGACTTGAGCAATCTGCCTGTCTCAGCCTCCCAAAGTACTGGGATTATTACAGTGTGAGCCACCATGCCTGGCTTAAGTTGTTTGCATCTTACAAGTTCCTCATATTAATGTCCGTGTCATTTTGTCTTACCCAACACTATAAAGGCAGATTGCTCCAAACAATCCCCTCTTGCCCTCCACAGATTATACAGACACCTCCCTAACTTAGTGGGCAGGAAGACTATACAATCACACCAGCAAGGATAGCAACTGCCCAGTGCTCCCAAATGGAGAGAGGTCTTGTATTCATCAATGGTAGGGATGGCAAGATACAAAACAAAGTATTTACTATTCGGCAGCAAGTTTAGTACAACATGGGCAAACCCACAGCAGATACTTCCTAACAGAGTGCAATGTGCAACTGGATTTGGCCCTTACTTTTTCTTTTTTGGGGGAGACAGGGTTTTGCTCTATCACCCAGACTAGAGTGCAGTGGCATGATCACAGCTCACTGAAGCCTCGACCTCCTGGGCTCAAGTGATTCTCCCACCTCAGCCTCCCAACTAGCTGGAACTATAGGCATGTGCCACTATGCCTGGCTAATTTTTTATTTTTTTAAGGGATGGGGTCTCAAATTCCTGGGATCAAGCAATCCTCCCACCTCGGCCTCTCAAAGTGCTGGGATTACAGGCATGAGCCACCACACCTAGCCATATTGAGCCCCACTGACGCTCGCCCCTGCCTTTCTGGTAAACATTCTCCTACCTTCCCCGTTCCTATGGGTAGGACCTGAGAGCTCTCATCTTTCTGCTTCACTTATAAATGTTGAGATGCCTAGATCAGGGATACCTCCAAATGTCAAATGTTCACATGATGCCTGGACATCAGAGGTGGAAGCAGTTTTCTCATTCACGTGGTTAGAGAAGCAAAGATTCCTCCTCAGTATGCTGAGAGATTAATGTACAAAGGCAGGGGATTAACCATGGGACTCTGTAAGAGGAGTGGTGGCTACAACAGCCAGGGAAAAAAAGCTTAACCGTGGCCTTTTGTGGGGATGGTGTTTTTTGACACTAAACTGGATCATACCCAACTTAAGTTAAATAATTAACAGAAGTACAGCCTTACCTGGAACCCTGGATCTTAAGAAATAGAGAAACTTTCCATTCTTGGAGTGCATAATGGCTCTCTTAATAAACTCTACAACAGATTGACAGCGGTCCTCAAACTTGGGATGACACCACAGGCTGAAGGTTCCTGCCATGGAAAATTAAGAAGTAAAAATTTTAAAACTTACTTCAGAAGACATGAGAGGCTGGTTTGAATATTTTAACTATGATTCTCACTTTTGGGAGGGCAGTTTGGGGGCAAGCTGGCTCAAAGGTCTCTGAAGCTACCTGTTCCTGCTTATCTCACAGTTAACTGTAAAAAGATGTTGCCTTTTGTAAGACATAAATTAGGTCTTACAAGGTTTTTGTTAAGTAAATACAAGCTAAGTACTCCTTATCCAAAATGCTTGAGACCAGAAGTGTTTCAGATTTTGGATTTTTTCATATTTTTGGAATATTTGCATTATACTTACCAGTTGAACATTACTAATCCAAAACTCTGAAATCCAAAGTGCTCCAATGAGCATTTCCTTTGAGCATCATGTCAGTGTGCAAAAAGTTTCAGATTTTTAAGCATTTTGGATTTCAGATTAGGGATACTCAACCTTTAATAATTTCAAATCAGAAAAAATGATATAAAATTTTTCATTGAGTATGAACATTAATCTTTAAATCACAGACTTCCTCTCTCTATATAGATGTACTTATTATGTATATTAAGTATAGGTACAGTCATGCATTACTTAATGACAGGAATATGTTCAGAGAAATGCATCATTAGGCGAACATCAGAGTGTACTTATCCAAACCTAGATGGTGTAGCCTACTACATACCTAGGCTATGTGGTACAGCCTATTGCTGCTAGGCTACAGACCTGTATAGCATGTTACTGTGCTGAATACTGGAGGAAACTCTAAAGAATGGTAAGTATTCATGTACCTAAACACATTTAAACATAGAAAAACTACAGTAAAAATACAGTAATATAATCTTATGGGACGACTGTCATATATGTAGTCTATCATTGACCAAAATGTTGCTAAACAGTGTATGACTGTGTACACATATAAGCAGGTCTTTGAATAACATTTTGTTCAGTGTTGTTACCTTATAACTTTTTTTTTTTTTTTGCGACAGGGTCTTGCTCTGGCACCCAGGCTGGAGTGTAGTGGCGTGATCTTGGCTCACTGCAACCTCCACTTGCTGGGTTCAAGTGATTCTCCCGCCTCAGACTCCTGAGTAGCTGGGATTACAGGCACCTGCCACCACGCCTGGCTAATTTTTGTATTTTTAGTAAAGACAGGGTTTCACCACGTTGGTCAGGCTAGCCTCGAACTCCTGACCTCAAGTGATCCACTCGCCTCGGCCTCCCTAAGTGCTGGGATTACAAACGTGAGCCACCATGCTTGTTTCCTTGTAACCTTGATAAGAAAAAAAAAATTGATTTCCGGCCAGGACCACTGTCTGTGTGGAGTTTGCACATCTGCACAGGTTTTCTCTGGGTATGCTGGTTTCCTCCCATATCCCAGAGATGTGCGTCTAAGGTGAAATGGCATGCTAAGCTGTGCCAGTCTGAGTGTGGGTGTGTGGGTATATGCACCCCGATGGAATGGTGTTCTGTCCAGGGTTGTTCTGCCTTGCATCCTGAACTGCCAGGATAGGCTCCGGCCACTTGTGATCCTGAGCTGGAATACTTGGGTAAATGATTACCTAACTTATTTTCATTAATCTTTCTTACATGTGTGTATAGTTTACATATATTTCACTGTTTAATATTGGAAGTGTTTTGGTCTTTATTTAGAAGTTTGGTCTTTACTCCAGCCTGACCAACATGGAGAAATCCCGTCTCTATTAAAAATACAAAATTAGCCAAGCATGGTGGTACATGCCTGTAATCCCAGCTACTCGGGAGGCTGAGGCAGGAGAATTGCTTGAACCCAGGAGGTAGAGGTTGCAGTAAGCCGAGATCACACCATTGCACTCCAGCCTGGGCAATAAGAGCGAAACTTTGTCTCAAAAAAAAAAAATTGGTTTTGTTATACGTCATTTTGCTTAAAGTCAGTTTCCAAGAACCTATTAATGACCTTTCAGTGAGGAATGACCAATTTACGTACATAAACTGACCCTTGAATAATGTGGGGGGGAGCATGAACCCTATCCCAATGGCCCAACATCCTCCTCAACCCCACCAAAATAAAAAATCCACATATAAAAATCCATTTGACTCCCCCAAAACTTTACTAACAACCTACTGTTGACTGAAAGCCTTACCAATAATATAAACAGTCGGTTAACATATATTTTGTATGTGATATGTATTATATACTGTATTCTTACAAGTAAGCTAGAAAAAGGAATACTATGAAGAAAACACTATTAAGAAAATAAGAGAAAATATATTTACTATTCATTAAATGGAAGTGGATCATCATAAAGTGATCATAAAGTGGATCTTCATAAAGGTTTTCATCCTCATTGTTTTCAAACCAAATAGACTGAGGAGGAAGAGGAAGAGGAAGAGGGGGGTGTCTCAGGGGTGGCAGAGGTAGAAGAGGTAGAGAAGGTGGAAGGGGAAGCAGGAGAGGAAGGCACACATGGTATAAATTTATGGAAATGTTATAATTTGTCTGACTTTTTTTGCTTTTTCTATTTTTAGAAACAGGGTCTCACTCTATCACCCAGGCTAGAGTGCAGTGGCATGATCACAGCTCACTGCATCCTTGAACTACTGGGTTTAAGTGATCCTCCTGCCCTAGCCTCCTGAATAGCTGAAGCTACCAGCCCAGGCTGGTCTTGAACTCCTGGCCTCAAGTGATCCTCCTGCCTTGGCCTCCCAAGTGCTGGGATTACAGGCTTGAGCCTCCACACTCAGGCTTGCTTTTTCATTTCTCTAAAAATGTTTCTATATGGTACCAATTCTTCTTCTACCATTTGCTTTGGTTTTAGTGCCCATATCATAGAAGGGTCCAAGTCTAAAATAACTCAAAAGCAGTCTCAAATAACCTCGACCCTTCTGCCAGATTGCCTGACATTAATGTTTTCTGGCACTGTTTCTTCTACGTCTTCTTCCTCGTCATCTGGCACTGACTCAGAAGAATTCATCTCCATCGAGTCACCTTCAGTTAATTCCTCTGATGTGGTATCTATGAGTTCTTGAATTTCTCTAAGATCCCTATCTTGAAATCCTTCACCCTTCACCTTCTTTTTTTTGCCATATCTCTTTCATGATTTCCTTGATTGGCTCTGTCACAGATCCTATGAAGTCACATACAATTTCTGGACACAGTTTTCTTCAGCAGTAATTTATTGTTTTGGGCTTGATGGCTTTCACAACTTTTTCTTTTCTTTTGAGACAGGGTCTTATTCTGTTGCCCAGGCTGGAGTGCAGTGGCATGATCACGGTTCACTGCAGCCTTGACCCTCCCGAGTACCTGGGACTACAGGTACGCATGACAGTGCCCAGCTAATTTTTGTATCTTTTGTGGAAATGTGGTTTCACCACGTTGCCCAGGCTGGTCTCTAACTTCCAGGTTCAAGTGATCTGCCCGCCTTGGCCTCCCAAAGTGCTGGGATTACAGGCATGAGCCACTGCACCTGGCCCACAATTTCTTCTACAACAACTATGGCATTTTTTTTGAGACAGAGTCTCACTCTGTCGCCCAGGCTGGAGTGCAGCGAAGCAATCTTGGCTCACTGTAACCTCCACCTCCCAAGTTGGAGCGATTCTCCTCCCTCAGCCTCCCAAGTAGCTGGGATCACAGGCACGTGCCACCAGGCCTGGCTAATTTTTGTATTTTTAGTAGAGACAGGGTTTCGCCATGTTGGCCAGGCTGGCCTCAAACTCCTGACCTCAGGTGATCCACCCACCTTGGCCTCTCAAAGTGCTGGGATTACAGGCGTGAGCCACTCCACCCGGTCAACTATGGCATCTTCAATGGAGGAATCTTTCCAGACATTCATGATGTTCTATCGGTGTCTTCTTCCACAGCACTTAAAATCCTTTGCATAGAGTACCAAGTGCAATGAGTGTTAAAGGTCCTTATGACCCACCTGATCTAAAGGCTGAATTAGCGACGTTGCGTCTGGGGGCAAGCAGACCACTTTGACACCTTCAGTGTTGAACTGATGGGGTTCTGGGTGGCCAGGGGCATTGACCAATATCAAAAGAGCTTTAAAGGCAGTCCCTTACTGGCAAGGTACTTCCTTACTCCAGAGACAAAGCACTGATGAAACCAATCCAGAAAAAAAGGTTCTCATTGTGCATGCCTTCTTGCTGTACAACCAAAAGACTGTAGCTTCATAGATAAAGGTAGTCCTGATTATTAACCCAATTGCATTTGCACAAAACCAAAGAGTCAGCCTACCCCTTCCTGCCTTAAATTCTGGTTCTTACTTCTTTTCCTTACTAATAAATATCCTTTGTGGCATTTTCTTTTCCCCAGAATAGGGCACTTTCATCTTCATTAAAAACCTGTTCAGGCAGATATCCTTTCTCCTCAGTGATTTTCCCCATGGTGTCTGGGAACCTGTCTGCTGCCTCTTGGTCAGCAGAAGCTACGTCTTCTGTTATCATGACATTTTTCAAGTCAAACTGTCCTAAAATTATCAAACCATCCTAAAATTATCAAACCATCCATTGCCGGCATTAACTTCTCCAGCTCTAGTTCTTTCACTTTCCTCTTGCTTTAAGTTGTCATATAATGACTTTACTTTTTATTAAATCATATTTATCTATAGGTATGCTTTGCTTTTCTCTTTTTTTTTTTGAGACAGAGTTCTGCTCTTGTTGCCCAGGCTGGAGTGCAATGGCACGATCTTGGCTCACCACAACCTCTGCCTCCCAGGTTCAATCAATTCTCCTGCCTCAGCCTCCTGAGTAGCTGGGATTATAGGCATGCGCCACCACACACGGCTAATTTTGTATTTTTAGTAGAGATGGGGTTTCTCCATGTTGGTCAGGCTGGTCTCGAACTCCCGACCTCATGTGATCCGCCCGCCTCGGCCTCCCAAAGTGCTGGGATTACAGGTGTGAGCCACCGCATCCAGCCTTTTTTCTTTTATTACAACAGTCCTTATGCTGAATTCACTTATCTTGAAATGGTGAACAACCACAGCTGTGGACCTCAAACTATGTACAAACTGAGCAATTTTTCTTGTAATGTTCTAACTTTTCTCTGCCTCTTAGGAGAACTTCCAGCAACACTAGTGGCACTAGTGGGTCCCATAGTATTACTCAAGGTTTACTGTATTGCACTAAACACAATGAAAACTATACAAGAACCATGAGAGATCAATTTTTACTGTGATACACAATTAGCTGGAGAGATAAACACTCACATGGTGATGACTAGCGTCACACATTTTAAGCAGATACTTGCAACACTTGAGCTCACCACAATAGTAACAGGGAGTTAGTTGGCTATGAAATATTACAGTAGTACATCCAGTATGTAACAGTTAATTTTATGCAGTTATGATTTAATACTGCACCTTTATATTTGTCTACATTTCTCTCAACAGTGAATGGTGCCATGTACGGTTTGTGTGCATAAGTTTTGATAAAGTTTTAACTTTTTATAACAGATTTGTATATATTTTATGGTAGCAAATGTTAAAATAGACTAGTATCCACATATATTTTATTCATTCATAACATACCTTTTTAATTCTTTTGATATTTCTAGGCTACAGTTTATCTGTAAGATTTTACAAATTGTCACAAATCTCCAAAAAATTTTCCAATATATTTACTTTTTAAAATCCATGTATAAGCAGACCTGCGCAGTTCAAACCCAGGTTGCTCAAGGGTCAACTGTATATACTTCTTAGAGACCATATGGAATAGTCGAGGAAAGACAGGAACAGCAGTTTTGTGGGTCTCATTCATTCAAGTGCGTGTTGAGTGCAAAAAATAGAAATCTAAGTCTTTCCTTCTTTAACTTTAAAACCCCACGCCAACATATTACAAAGATCCCACCTCAAACCTTAAAATCCCAAATGGAAAAGGGAATCTGAACTCCTATGACTTAAAAAAATAAAACAAGAAAAAACTCAAAAAACTGAAGCACCAGATTCCAAAGGAATCACCCACACACACACAAAAAAAAAACCACAAAACGGCCAGGCACAGTGGCTCATACCTGTAATCCCAGCACTTTGGGAGGCAGAGGTGGGCAGGTCACTTGAGCTCAGGAGTTCAAGACCAACCTGGACAACACAGAAAAATACCCTTCCCGGCCGGGCATGGTGGTTCATGCCAGTAATCCCAACACTTTGGGAGGCTGAGGTGGGCAGATCCCCTGAGGTCAGGAGCTCGAGGCCAACCTGGCCAACATGGTGAAACCCCGTCTCTACTAAAAATACAAAAATTAGCTGAGCATGGTGGCACGCGTCCAGGAACTACTCAGGAGGCTGAGGCAGGAGAATTGCCTGAACCCAAAAGGCAGAGCTTGCAGTGAGCTGAGATCGCGCCACTGCACTCCAGCCTGGGCAACAAAGCGAGACTCCATCTCAAAAAAAAAAAAATTAGTTGGGCATGGAGGCACCCATCTGTAATCCCAGCTACTCAGGAGGCTGAGGCAGGAGAATCGCTTTAACTCAGGAGGTGGAGACTGCAGTGAGCCGAGATCGTGGCACTGCCCTCCAACCTGGGCACAGAGCCAGACCCTGTCTTTAAAAAACAATACAAAACAAACAAACAAACACAAAAAAGGGATACTAATCAGTCAAGAGAACTGCAGATTTGAGTCTCTCTACCTACTCTTACAGTATCACTTAAAAAAGACAAAGACAAATGCTCCACTGCAAACTGGTAACGGAAAGGCCCGCAAGGTTTCCATTAAAAATTCCAGTTATAAGGCCGGGCGTCGTGGCTCACGCTTGTAATCCCAACACTTTGGGAGGCCAAGGCAGGCGGATCACAAGGTCAGGAGTTCGAGACAAGCTTGGCCAATATGGTGAAACCCCGTCTCTACTAAAAATACAAAAATTAGCTGGGCATGGTGGTGGGTGCCTATAGTCCCAGCAACCTGGGAGGCTGAGGCAGGAGAATAGCTCGAACCTGGAAGGCAGAGGTTGACACTGAGCTGAGATCGCGCCATTGCACTCTAGCCTGGGCGATGGAGCAAGACTCTGTCTCAAAAAAAAAAAAAAAATTCCGGTTATAGGCGAGGTACAGTGGCTTATGTCTATAATCCCAGCACTTTGGGAGGCCAAGGCAGTAGAATTGCTCCAGTCCAGGAGTTCAAGACCAGCCTGGGCAACATAGTGAGACCCTGTCTCTACTAAAAAAATTTTTTTAAATTAGCTGGGCATGGTGATGTACACTAGTCCCACCTACTAGCAAGGCTGAGATAGGAGGATCACTTGAGCCTGGGAGGCTGAGGCTACGATGAGGCGTGATCTCACCACTACACTCCAACCTGGGCAGCAGGGTGAGACCCCGTCTCAAAAAAAAGAAATTCTACTTATTCAAGGAAGCAAAGTCCCTTTAACAAAAAGTAACTGGTGGCCAGGTGAGGTGGCTCACGCGTGTCATCCCAGCACTTTGGGAAACCGAGGCAGGCAGATCACGTGAGGCTAGGAGTTCGAGACCAGCCTGGCCAACGTGGCAAAACCCTGTCTCTACTAAAAATGCAAAAATTAGCTGGGCGTGGTGGTGCACACCTGTAATCCCAGCTACTTGGGAGGTTGAGTTACAAGAATTGCTTGAACCCGGCCAGGCATGGTGGCTCACGCCTGTAATCCCAGCACTTTGGGAGGCCAAGGCGGGCGAATCACGAGGTCAGGAGTTCAAGACCAGCCTCACCAACATGGGGAAACCCTGTGTCTACTAAAAATACAAAAAAAATTAGCTGGGCATAGTGGCGGGCACCCGTAATACCAGCTACATGGGAGGCTGAGGCAGGAGAATTGCTTGAACCTAGGAGGCGGAGGTTGCAGTGAGCCAAGATCACACCACTGCACTCCAGCCTGGTGACAGAGCGAAACTCTGTCTCAAAAAAAACAAAAACAAACAAAAAAAGAATTGCTTGAACCAAGGAGGTGGAGGCTGCAATGAGCCGAGATCGCGCCACTGTACTCCAACCTGGGTGACAAAGTTAGACTCCAACTCAAAAAAAAAAAAAAAAAAAAAGTAATCGGAGAACTATTTGAAAGACCTCTTATTCCTGGCATCTCACCTATCAAGAACTTAAAGGTCAAGTATTTATTTATAATTCCCAGGGCCTAGTCATTTGAACAGGTTTAACAAAATACTTCACTCTGAAATGCTCCGCTTCACATTTTGTTTTTTTCCTTGTGTGTTTTTGTTTTTACAAACAGCAGAACAGGAGGCAGTCCCCCTCACCTATCCCACCTAGTTATCTAATTCATTCCCAGGTCATTGGATTGAAGTTCCTTTCTCTTCGTGTTATCTCTAAGGTAGAAGTGGGTACAGAGGAAACCATGGACAAAGCTATGCTGACCTAAACAGCTACTTCCTGCCTCACAAGAGAACCCGATGCAGTGTGGGCTGAGTGGGGAAGATGCTGTGGGGCCTGAGAAGAGGCAGGACAGAGGCTCTTACCTCAGATGCAATGTCTCAGAGCATTCACTTAAGGTTGACCACCATGGTAAGATTGTGAGGGATGGGAAGCAAGTCCCTGAAACACACCAAAGTTCTCTATGCTTTTTCAATTTGTAGCATACACAGGTATTTTGACAAAGGATGTATTACCCAGCCTCAGAAACAATGACCATCACAAGTTTCTGGCCCAAGTTAGATACAGAATGTCTTGATACAAAGTCAATCCAGAGAGCTGTGTTTAACAAGTCGGCTTCTAGGCATGACTGGCACATGAAGTACCACCTGATCACAAAGGAAGAGGTACCACTAGGAGAATGGCAGATAGTCTAAAGCATGTTGATCCCACAAACTCTCAACATTTTAATGAATATTTCCTAAGAGACTACAACATTGACAAAAAGAAGAAATTATCACCATGCTGCCTGGGAGAAAGTGACTATCAGACAAAGAAATTCAGACACACCTGTAATCCAAGCCCTTTGGGAGGCCGAGGCGGGTGGATCACCTGAGGTCAGGAGTTTGAGACCAGCCTGGCCAACAGAATAAAACACTGTTTCTACTAAAAATACAAAAATTAGCCAGGCCTGGTGGCACATGCCTGTAATCCCAGCTACATAGGAGGCTGAGGCAGAAGAATCACTTGAACCCAGGAGGCGGAGGTTGCAGTGAGCTGAGATCGCACCACTGCACTCCAGCCTAGGCGACAGAGCGAGACTCTGTCTCAAAAAAAAAAAAAAGAAAGAAATTCAGAACAGAACAGTTACAGGATCAACACTAAATTCACCCTCTTTGTATACGTGATTTAACAAAATATCTCTAGGTGATAAGTTTAACTACAAACAAAGCTTGTGAGAATTTGCCTAATGGTCCTAGGTTCTTTCTTCCTTTTACCTAAAGAGTTTTACCGGCTCATTTCTCGGGAGCCTCTCCAACAGTTTTGTTCAGGCCCTCCTATTTAGGAAACAAGATGCTGCTGACAAGACTTTTAAATGGAACCCTTACTCTCCCTTCCCTACCCCCTCCATTTCTTCTAGTGACGGAAATCAGCGCTCATATCAATATTCAACTGAGTCTAAGATAATTTTTCCCCTATTTGTAGTTCCATTCCTATGAATCTCTTCCACAAAAAAGTCAGACAGCAAAGGTAGAGCAAATCAAGGGGGGAAGAAGCCTCTCTTACCAGCATCTCTTACCTCTGTAGTGCTCCATTCTAGTGTGGTGGGTGATACCCTGTGATCGGAAACTGAGGCTCAGGATGTAACGAGGATCAGAACTGTCTCGTACCAGGAAAGAACCATCTGGTTTCCCTTTCAGCTTCATCTCTGCATCTTCCCAATTCATTGGCCCCCAATACCAACCACACTATCAAAGACAAGAAGCAGTCCACTAGTTATCAGGACAGAGAAATGTCAAAGTTTTCAGTGCAATCTATCTTAACATGGGAGAACCCTCTGCATTCTCTCCAAAATATTTCAATAGGTAAAAGCCACTTACAAGTGTCTCAACCATTAGCAATGAACATCAGGCTCACTATACTTTTAGCCCTCCAAAGTAACAGAATAATAATTCTGGCCGTGAGCTGTGGCTCATGCCTGTAATCCCAACACTTTGGGAGGCTGAGGCGGGCGGATCACTTGAGGTCAGGAGTTCTAGACCAGCCTGGCCAACATGGTGAAAACCCATCTCTACTAAAAATACAAAAATTAGCTGGGTTTGGTGGCACATGCCTGTAATCCCAGCTATTCAGGAGGCTGAGGCAGAAGAATCGCTTGAACCCAGGAGGTGGAGGTTGCAGTGAGCTGGTATTGCGCCACTGTACTCCAGCCTGGGTTACACAGTGAGACTCTGTGTCAAAAAAACAAAAAAACAAAAAACAAAACGGCTGGGCGCAGTGGTTCACACCTGTAATCCCAGCACTTTGGGAGGCCAAGGCAGGTGGCTCACCTGAGGTCAGGAGTTCAAGACCAGCCTGGCCCACATGGTGAAACCCCATTTCTACTAAAAATACAGTAATTAGCTGGGCATGGTGGTGGGCGCCTGTAATCCCAGCTACTCAGGAGGCTGAGGCAGGAGAATTGCTTGAACCCAGGAGGCGGAGGTTTCAGTAAGCCGAGATTGCGCCACTGCACTCCAGCCTGGGTAACAAGAGCGAAACTCAGTCTCAAAAACAAAACAAGACAACAACAACAAAAAACAATAATAATTCTACAATTTTGTTACCAAAGACCCTACCAAGAAAAGAAGAGGGAATTGGGTCAGTTAATCTATCAAAATCAGCTTAGACTATGTAAAACATTTCTCCAACAACCTTTATCATGTCCAAATTTTTTCCCCAAATTCAATTTTATTACATCTCATGGAACTAATAGCAGGAGCACACTGTTTTTGTCACTGTAAATATGGAAGCAAGTAAACTATTCTTCCTCTAAAAACAATAAACAGGGGCTGGGTGTGGTGGCTTACGCCTATAATCCTAGAGCTTTGGGAGGCAGAGGCAAGAGGATCATGTTGAGCCCAGGAGTTCAAGACCAGCCTGGGAAACAGCAAGACCAGTCTCTACAAAAAATATAAATAAATTTTAGCTGGGCTTGGTCGTGCATGCCTGCAGTCCTAGCTACTCAGGAGGCTGAGGCAGAAGGATCCTTTGGCCCAGGAGTTTGAGCCTACAGTGAGCTATGATTACGCCACCACACCCTAGCCTGGGCAACGGAGCCAGACCCTGTCTCTAAAAATAAATAAACACATAAATAAAGGTGTGTCCGAATACAGAATTTAGCTAATGGGAGGAGAAGTGACCTGCCAGTCCTTAGGTACCACCTACCTTCTCCAACTCTCGAAGGCTGGCTGCAAAGCTGCTCGAGTCAGGCCGGTAGAGGGGACACTGGAGGTGCTGTGGGGGTTGGCTGTGCAGGGATTCAGCTGCTCGGATGGGAGCAATCCGGGGAAATGCATCTGCAGGGCAAGACAGCGGTGGTCACTTGTTTACCCTCACTGCTCCGAACCACAAATAGACCCTCCCCCAAAAACAGAGGATGCTAACTGAAGAGGGCAAGGCATTAGAAGCTAAGCTGGAAAGGGTAGAAGCCAAAGCAGTGGGAAAGAGCTGGATGGGCTGGAACAAAAAGCTGTGTGGGCTTGTGTAAGCTGTGAAGGATGGGTGGGGGCACTTGACCCCAAGAAAGGGGGAGGGGAGCTGCTCACTAACCTTACTAAGGTGACTACTTCAGGGGCTTCACCAGCCTAGAGCGATTCCAACTTCTCCCACCTCGAAGTGAAGTGCCGATAAGGCAGCCTTGGAAATAGTGACTCGCTTACTTGCCCAGGAAGAGTAATGATTTTGCCAGGCAAGTAGAAAAGAATGCTGATTTCATTCATTTTATTCCTTGGGTACTGTAAGCTGGCAAAGCAGGTATGGGCTGCTAAATGCTTGGTACTTATTTACAAGGCTGCAGTAAATACTAAAGGCTTAGAAAAACCATAGAATGCTGAAAACCACCAACATATTAAACTTCACTATCCTGAAATTAAGGCAGTTTCTTAAGTGATATCTACTCAAGGATTGCAAAACAGTCTCAGCATCAAAGACTGATGAAAAATTCAGTAGTCTTCCATCCCTAACAAAAATCAGATTGACCTCCATAAAGAAAACGGGTTAGGAAAACCAGTTCTCGGCCTCATTTCTAAGGAGTCTGGTCCAGCCAAGGGGAAAAGATTTAAACTTTCTACTAAGCTGTTATTTCCATAAATAGATTTCTCCCATCCTTCTATGGTAGAAAGTATCACTTTGTACTCCCAACTCTTACAAGTCTTGCCTCTAAACTAAGCTAACCTGGGGCATGGGGTGGAGGAGGCGGAGGTAGGGGGAAAGACTGCAAGGAAGACCCCATCGGAGCCACAAGGACGGATGTAGGCAGCGTCCCACTGATATCATCTAGAAGAGAGAACAAAAGCAAGAGGTTCAGAAATGTGAGCACAGAATGAGCACGCTGAAGGCAGAGGAGAGGGAGAAGGACTATCAGGCTGCCCTCTGGGGCAGGATGGCCCAACCTTCACCCAGTCTTTTTGCACAGAGGGCAACAATCATCTTACTCTGTTTTGCTTTTGGAAAGCAGGGTAGTAAGGATATTCCTAATGCAGCCCAATAGCAGTGGGTTCAAGGCAAGATAAATGTAAACTGAATTAATATATGCATAGTAAGTATTACAGCATGCGGGTGAGACCCATTTAATTGCTTAGGGAGATGACGGGGTGCTGAGAAAGAGCTGGGAAATAATTGAGTCATCATCGGAAACCCAGAAGCGTGGTCGGCCCCCAGCAAAGAACAAGTCCCTGGAGCTCACCCTCCCACTAGGCAAGAAGGCGGAGAGGGGAAGAAACTATACCTAGGAGGCTGAGGCTTCTTCTCGGAGGAGGAGGGGGAGTTGGAGGGTGTGGAGAGGTCAGGCCCCGCTGAGAAATGTCCACATCCACAAGCGACACAGTTTCACCTGAGGGATTCATGGAGCAAGCAAGTTACAGAAGCGCCTTGCCCAAAGCTGATGCAGAAAGCAAAGGGAAGCAAAGGGCAAGCAGGCGAGGCTGGGGGTCTGCTGCTCTCAGAAAGCTCAAAACCTAATGCCCCCAGGGCTGAAATCACCCCAACACCAGGAAGTCAATTTTTAAATTCTATCATTCCTTTGCCCTGTTAAGGGTCAAGGATTCTTTAGGACAAAACCATGGGACTGACAGTGGAAAAACCATCTAATTCTGGTTCTGCCACTGACTTACAACGTACCCTCAAACAAGGGGTCTTCTTTATCCAATAGAACCCATACCATTTATTTTTTCAGAATTGTGTATCAATTTCTCCCTTAGGAAGCAAGCCAAGTGGCTTGTTATATGCCCAAACAGACATGGAAAGCAAGGGCCAGAAAACCTAAGAACTGCACGGTAAGCTGAATGCAGATAAAGTTCCCAATGTTAGTCCTAACTTCTTCCTAGAGGGCAGTCCATATCTTGATTTTCCAGAGTATTCACACATAAGAGAATCTACCTGAATAAGATATCTGTTCTTAACAGCTGAGGCTACAAAGGCTGAAAGTACAATTTATAGTCCTAAAAATTAACTACTTTCACAGTCAGACAAAAGTCAGGTAATCTAAGAGGCAGCTTCTCCATAGGAACTTGGTGGGAGGAGGCACATGGCCTCTCTTCTTCCCAGCATGTCATGCAGTTCTGTTCCCTGCCATATACAATACTCCTTGCCACCCAACTCTGTCTATTCCCTCTCCACTTGAGTCACGAGAGGATGAAAGGTATTTTATTAATATGAACACAAGCTGATAGCCAGGAATACGGTTATTTTGGCAGGCCTGATCCACAGGTCAGAACTCAGGATTTCTCTAATTTAGCCCTTAGGGTGTTCCTTCCAACACCTTTTTTTTAATTCAGGGCTGAATGAGCCCCTCAGCTAGTATTTTTAATGTTTCCCCGTTAAGAAAATGAGGTGACCAATATCTGCCAAAAGGAAACTGGGCTTTCAGAACCTAAATACACAGTTATTTTACAAAGCTCTTGAATACTAATTAAGATAAACAGAAAAGCTCTTCTAAAAGTCATCAGTGAGACCAGGTGCAGTGGGTCACACCTGTAATTCCAACACTTTGGGAGGCCAAGGTAGGCGAATCACTTGCACTCAGGAGTTCAAGACCAGCCTGGGCAACACGTTAAGACCCCGTCTCTACAAAAATAAAAAAATTATTCAGGTATGGTGGTGCGTGCCTATAGTCCCAGCTATTCTGGAGGCTGAGGTGGGAGGATCGTTTGGGCCTAGGAGGTCGAGGCTGCAGTAAGCTGAGACTGCACCATTGCACTCCAGCCTGGGAGACAAAGTGAGGCCCTGTGTCAAAAATAAACAAAAGTCATCAGTGGAAGTTCTAGAAAGCTGGTACCAGACTCACCATACAGCTTGGTAACTGAGAGCCTGGCTGCCCAGAGCAATGCAATGGAGCCAGACAAGTGTATTTCCTGACAGGCCAGAGAAGTCTAGACTATTGGTAGAGCACTTAACATAAAGGATGTCATTCAAGAGGGCTGAGGCTGACCTGAACCTCAAACTACAAATGTAGGTGGTGTTCCTTTTTTTTTTTTGAGACAGAGGCTCAGTCGCTCAGGCTGGAGTGCAGTGGCAAAATCTCTGCTTACTGCAACCTCAGCCTCTCGGGTTCAAGCGATTCTCCTGCCTCGGCCTCCCGAGTAGCTGGACTACAGGCGTGCGGCACCATGCCCCAGCTAATTTTTTGTATTTTTAGTAGAGACGGGGTTTCACACCATGTTGGCCAGGCTGGTCTGAAACACCTGACCTCAGATGATCTGCTCACTTCAACCTCCCAAAGTGCTGGGATTATAGGCATGAGCCACCGTGACCGTGACCAAGCCATGTTCCTTACTTTAATGAGGAAACATCTATTAACTAGAAAGACATGGTATCACAAGATAAGATTTTTTAATTCTGGGCTTGGGTAAGAACAGAGACCTCCTTCTCCACTACAGTAGATGCCTATACAGGTACCAATTCACTTGTTTTGACAGTTCACAGCAGTCTACCCAGCTGCAAGTCTCATTGGCCTGCTTAACATTTTCCTGGAAGCATCCATTCCCAAATCGTAAGTCTTCCAATCACCTTTTTGAGGGACATGATATCCAAAGGAGTTTGAGATTGGGATTTTTTTTAAAGGCTTCTCAGTCACAACCAGTGAAAAGTACTCAGTTTCTGAGACATGGGCAAAGCCCCACTTTTCTACAGCTTATTCATGCAGGAGCTTCACCTGTGACTGACATAACAGAAGGTCTCCCTCTCTGAAAAAGCTCCCTACGAAACGAGAAGGCAGTTACCCATCATCCAAAGGAGATTCTACAGCCTTCCTAGTTTAGCAACTGTGTTCCCTGCTGCAAGAGGGCAGACTTAAATTAGATACAATATAGAACTCTAACAGCTGCAGGAACTGCAAGCCCCTAAAAAGACAAGAGCTCATGTAATCCCCTTTGCCCAAAAAAGTCTTTAAAAATAGACCAGATAATCATGGATCATTTTTATGAGATAACCTATGAACTCCCTTGGAAGCAGAGACAGAAATTGTATGACTTCTAGAGAGTCTTTTATGCACTGTGAGCCCATAAATTTGTAATTCCTAGTTTTAATTTATATGTGATGACCCTGAACTAAGCACTGCATAACTGCTAGGGCCACCCAGGCCACCTAATTACCAACAAGCAGCCTTTACCTCCAACTATAAAGCATCCAAAGTCAAGAACACATTCCATACCATAAAAATAGCCTCACCCCAAACCCACTAAGCATGGAATGAAGGAAATAACTGCAGACACGCCTACAGCTCCCTGTGATGCATCTGTAAGTGTTTCCCAACAGGTCTCAGAACGCCCCTGTTTTCAGATGTCAGAAGAGAGAAAGATATTACCCTTACCTGTGAACAGGGGGCTGAAGGAGACCGGAGAAAAGGCACTTTGAGTTCTTGTCAACTTGGGTTTCCTAGGGAGTGAGAAAGCAGAGAGAGAATAGAGGGGAGAAATGAACACATACGCATTTAAGTCACCACAACACTCAGTTCCAGATGCACTGAGAAATAAAGCAAACCCTAGTCGTTGTCAGCAACACTCTTGTAATAAAGCATAAAATAAAGGGGGAGAATGAAATAATTAAGGCAATTCCTTAAATAGATTTGGCTACAGAATTCACCAACCTACAAAGCAATGAGAAATCCCTTTGGAGCTCACCATACCCAGTACATTAAAAGAGTAAAACACCTTGAGTGGTAATTAGCAAGTCCATTTCAAGAGGAAGGAAGTCTGATGCAGAGCTAATTTCCATCTGGGAGCCAAGAAAAGGGCTCTTAACCTGAACAGGCACCAGCTCAGAGCAAATTTTCCCTCTGGGCTTGCCTATAGGATAGGTCATCCCAAAGTGAACCAAGGAACAGATTCTGACCTGAGAATAGCACTGCAGGATGCATGTGCAGTCTTCAACCTTGAAGACCTCTGATTTCTGCACAATTGCCCCAAGGCATGGGTCAAAGCCATCAGCTACCAAGTGGGCCTCCTCAGATTAGGGGCTCTGCCTAGCATCCAAGAGGGCCCATTCATCTCTCTGAGCTGCCACTCACACAGCCCTCCCCATGACTTCTTGATGCTGTTTCAGGGAACCAGTCTGAAAACCCAGATCTTTTGGTTAATATACCAAAGATAACTTCACTTCTTACCACACTTTCAAGTGGCTTTTCAGCAAGAAATGAAAGAAACTCAAAAGACTCCAACAAAGACATTATGGCCAGAAGTGTGTTAAACCAAAAAAACTCACCTCAGAATTACTGAACTTGTCGAGGTAATAGAAATATGCTATATGCTGGCCGGGTGCGGTGGCTCACGCCTGTAATCCCAGCACTTTGGGAGGCCAAGGCAGGCGGATCACAAGGTCAGGAGATCAAGACCATCCTGGCTAACACGGTGAAACCCTGTCTCTACTAAAAATACAAAAAATTAGCCGGGTGTGGTGGCGGGTGCCTGTAGTCCCAGTTACTCGGGAGGCTGAGGCAGGAGTACGGCGTGAACCCAGGAGGCAGAGCTTGCAGTGAGCCAAGATCGCACTACTGCACTCCAGCCTGGGCGACAGAGCGAGACTCTGTCTCAAAATAAAGTAAAATAAAATAAAAAATAAAAATAAAAAAATAAAAGAAATATGCCATATGCTGGCTGGGCACAGTGGCTCACTCCTGTAATCCCAGCACTTTGGGAGGCCAAGGTGGGCAGATCACAAGGTCAGGAGCCCGAGACCAGCCTGGCGAACATGGTGAAACTCCATCTCTACTAAACAAAAATTAGCTGGGCATGGTGGCATGCACCTGTAATCCCAGCTACTCAGGAGGCTGAGGTAGGAGAATTTCCTGAGCCCGGGAGGTGAAGGTTGCAGTGAACCAAGATCACACCACTGCACTCCAGCCTGGGTGACAGAGTGAGACTCCATCTCAAAAAAAAAAAAAAAAAAGAAAAGAAAAAGAAATATGTTACATGCTGATTATGGTAGAAGTTATGATGACTATATATAAATTTGTCAAAATTAATAGAGCTGGACACTTAAAAGGGTAAATTTTGCGGTATATAAATTATACCTCAGGCCCGGTGCGATGGCTCACACCTGTAATCCCAACACTTTGAGAGGCTGAGGTGGGCAGATTGCTTGAGCCCAGGAGTTCGTGACCAGCCTGGGCAACATGATGAAACCTCGTCTCTACAAAAAATATAAAAATTAGCTGGGCGTGGTGGTGCACACCTCTAGTCCCAGTTACTCAGGAGTGTGAGATGGGAGGGTCACCTGAACCTGGGAAGGTCAAGGCTGCAGTGAGCCATGATTGAGCCGCTGCATTCCAGCCTGGGTGACAGAGACCTTGTCTCAAAAAAAAATTTTTTTAATTAAAAATTAAAAAAAAAAATATATATATATATATATATATATAAAACAGTAAAACAGACTTAAAGAAAATCCTACCGCAGAATTGGGTGCCTGTCTCCTAGCATTATAGCTGGCTCACCTTCCAAAAATACTCTTACCCAAAGGTCTAAATAGAACTTAAACTCTTTTCAACTATAAACTGCACCAATAGAGAGGGGCAAAAGCAAAGAAAATCCAAAATGAAATTCTATTTTAAATTATTTGACTTCAGAAGATATTTATGCATTTATGTTTTAACACTGATGTCTGAGCTTCTCAGAATTCACCTCAAACAAAATTCTAAAACCATACCATGAAGATCTTATTCAGAAAGAGCTGAAACCCTGGTCCGTCTTTCTCCTGACCTAGCTTTACATTCCCTTGGCAACCTCTTCCATACTTGAGGGGTCTGATGATCACGCTCACTATGAATATTCCACCCACAGCACCCACAGGAGAGGTGGCTACATAAAAATAAGATACGGCCACACAGTTTCTCTGCTCATAAAAGTGGCTCATGACTGCAGCTTAGTTCCAAAAATCCAGAGGAATGGAATGCAATGTTAATTCCACTGGACATGAACTTCAGGACTGCTGAAGAGCTTCCAAGCTGATTTTTATTTGATAACTTGTGGGTACAACATTAAACCCAGCAAGTAGAAACCTGAAGCACTGGCCTTTCAAAAGGTTCACACCTCAGCCATTTGGCCGTTTGCCTCTTTTCAAAGGAAGCTGCATTACTCTGCCATCTGCCCATGCTGGGGACGAGTCTCTTCAGTGCCAAGCACTGAAGAACGGCAGGACCCAAATGCACACATCTTGCGGAGGCCTTCTCACTTCAGCTCATCTTCTCCCCCACCCCCGGCATTTTGAAGAAGAAAAATCATAGTTTCTAGGATCTAGAAAAAGAAAAACATCTGAATCCAGGGAGAGCTGTTCGAGAGTGCCAGAATGGTTTTTCCTGGCAAATAAGGGGGCCTCATGGCTGGATGCTTGGAAAGGTAAAAGGTCTAAAGTCTAGGAGGCTAAAAGGCTACTAATAAATATGCATGCTTCTTTCTCTCTTTGGGGAGACAAGCCTAACTACAAACCCAAAGCAGTATCTGTCTCAAGGATCCTGAGAGCATTCTAATGGCAGTCATTCATGAAAAAACCAATCTAGATGACAATAAAAAAAAACAACAACAACAAAGCAAGATACTAATACATAAAATTGAGGATGGTGGTTACCTGGGGGAGGGGTAAGATGTAATTAGAAAGCAACACTCTTCAAAGGTACTGATAACATTCTATTTGTTAAGTTTAGTGATGGATACCTATATTTGTATTTTATTATTATTCAAAGACATACACTTTATATATGCCCTTTTGTATACATGAACCATTTGGAATGATAAAAGGCCATTCTAAGCTGACACACTATATTTTGGAGAGCAATATGAATAAAGGAATTTCAGATAACATTTTAAACTAACCCTCTATACTACATTCCCATGTTATTTATTCTTCCCCAGATCACCTCAAAAAGCATTAGGGTGCAAAGTTATACCCCTCTAACTTTGCCAGTAGACCACTTTCATCTTAGCAGCAACAAAGACTGGAGGAGTAGGGTGGGACAGAATAGCATTTGGTGGGCTGTGCTTCAGGTGACTGAAAAGGACAGGGCAGCAGGCCTTAGGCAAAGGTCTTTGAGGCCAGCAGTCCTTTGTGTCAGCTAAATTACTGCCTATGCTGTAGGTAACAAAAAAACAGGATGCCTCTGTCCATTTCTACCCTGCAAATTATTAACTGTACTGCAACAGATTTATGGGATAAAGGAGTTAAAAGCATTAGACTAGACAGAACAACAACACATAGATGTAACCATTGGCTGGTTTTCAAATTCCTTGAAACCTAAAATAAAAACAATGAAATAATAATAACCTATCTTGCCCATAAATCTCCTGTACTGATGCCCTAAGATTTACACATGTCCTTTTCTAAAGTAACTTCCAAACTAGGATGTCCAAATACCAGATTTTACGGCTCTAATGTACCTCTGCCCCTGCTAAAGCACACGGTGCCAAGTCAGCCAGCCTGTGCCATTTCCAACACGTCATAAGCCAGTGTCTGTTCATGTGCTACAGGCACAAAAACCATGTGTTCATTTTTAGTTCCAATACACAGACATCTGTGCAGCAAGGTCAGATCCAAAACTCCATCATAAACCAACTAAAGAACCTATAGAGGGAACTTCCAGGGAAAAGCCAAGAGGCATGGTCCAAGGTCTAAAACCTTAGAAACGATGTTGGCAGAGAGAATGTTAAGGAGTGAGAAGCACTGCACAGGACTCAAATGGACAGAGAATTTTTTTTAAGCCCAGGAGTTCGTTCTAAAGGAGAGCTGCCAACCACAACCACTTCATGGAAAAAATAGTTAAAAAGATCAACAGTGTGTGGACCCAAAACCCAAACATAAAATCAGAACTTCCTCGCCACACCATAAAATCATTTTGCTCTCAGCATGTCATGTTATTACTCAAAAAGATCCCTTTAGACCTGAAGACCCAAGGATACAGTGAAAAAAGTTTCTCACGTCTGCCAGGCCTGTCCACGACAGCAGGGCCCCAAATGGATGCCAAAGCAGCCTGCCTCTCTTTCCAGAACTCTATATTTTGTTTCCCCCCCCCAAATAAATAGATAGGAAACCACTACAGAACCGTCCTCCATTTCTCCACCTCACTACCATGAAGACAGCCAGTAATAGCCTCATCTGTTAACTTGGTAAAAAACAAATCTTGAAAAGTGAACAAGGTACCTATTTCCAACCAAGTGTGTATTACGTGATGATTCAAAATGGTCAGATCAAATTAGATCTCTCACCAAATCCAAAGGAAGGCAATCAACTCAACATATGAGAAACAGACATGGGAACTCCACTGGTTTTCCTGAAATAGCAATGCTAGATTACACTGAGGACCACAGGCATCAAGCCCAGCTCTTTGAATTCCAACATATGTGTGTTATAAGCCCTAGCCCAGTTCCCCAGAACAGAAACCTGATTAGTTGCTGGGCCCATTTCTTTCTTTCTTTCTTTCTTTCTTTCTTTCTTTTTAAAGAGATGGAGTCAGCTGGGCGTGGTGGCTCACGCCTGTAATCCCAGCACTTTGGGAGACTGCGGTGGGCGGACTGCCTGAGCTCAGGAGTTCGAGACCAGCCTGGGCAACACAGTGAAATGCCGTCTCTACTAAAATACAAAAAATTAGCCAGGCGTGGTGGCGTGTACCTGTAGTCCCAGCTACTTGGGAGAATGGCTTGAACCTGGGAAGCGGAGGTTGTAGTGAGCCAAGATCGGGCCACTGCACTCCAGCATGGGCAACAGAGTGAGACTCCATCCCCCCGGCCCCAAAAAAAAGATGGAGTCTGGCTCTGTTGCCCAGGCTGGAGTGCCGTGGCACATCATAGCTTACTGTGCCCTTGAACTTCCTGGGCACAAGTAATCCTCCTGCCTCTGCCTTCCAAGTATTGGGACTACAGGTGCACACTACCCCACCCAACTGGTGGGCCCATTTCTTACCTCACTTAAAAACAGTTATCTAAGTTGGCCAGACTTGGTGGCTTATGACCGTAATCCCAGCACTTTGGGAGGCCAAGGCAGGCAGATCACCTGAGGTCAGGAGTTCGGGACCAACCTGGCCAACATGGCAAAACCCCAGCTCTACTAAAAATAAAAAATAAAAAAATGAGCCGGGTGTGGTGGTGGGCCCCTGTAATCCCAGCTACTGGGGAGGCTGAAGAAGAATCGCTTGAACCCGGGAAGCAGAGGTTGCAGTAAGCCAAGATCGCACCACTGCACTCCAGCCTGGGCGACAGAGCAAGACTCCACCTCAAAACAAAAAACAAAACAAAAAGACTTCTCTAAGCTAACTCATACCACACTGAAGACAATATATCCAGGTAGGTCCACTTACCAGACTCAAAAGCAACTAAAAGGAAGTTTTGCTTAGTGCTAAAATGTGGGAATTGTTAAACCTTCTAAAATGATTGTAGGAAGGCAGATGTTGGGAATAGCAAAGGGAATTATGCCCAGAGGTTACTGCAAAAGCCCCAAATTATACAGCAAAGACTATAGAAGCCCATAATTAACTCCAATCAACAATGAGGACAAAGGCATATACCCTTTGGCAAAAGACTGAAATTTCTCACCATTTCCAGGTCCTACCAATCAAAACAAGAGAACAAGCTAAAAATCCAAACTCATCCTCCCACTATTGCGGACTTAGGAGGTGCAGATCCACAGAAATCACAACTACCCTGGCCAGACTCACCAAGTTTCTCACAGCTGCGAGGCTGCCAGCAAGACTGGCACATAGTAAGCTGTCGAAAAGCTCACAAGCAGCACCAAATCCTAAGCATTAAAAAATTTACCAGCTCAGTCCTATTACTTATCTTCTAAAAAGCACAAAATATTCCATCTAGATTTCTCTTCTCGACAATCTACTCTTATAAGGACAGGAACAAGACAGTCAATGCTCACCCATTTTACAGATGGGGGAAAAAGGGAAGCATGAAGGTGACAAATTTGGTCATCTCCTAGCTGATGTTGGAGTTTACGTGGAATCTAGACTTCCACATTCTCTATACAGCATGCTGCCTCCAAACAGCAGTCAACCAAACGTTTATACACAAATAACTAGCTCTTCTCCAATTCATCAAAAAAAGCCCTTGGACCAAAAAATGTAATTCTCCAGTGCCCTGAACTAAGCTTCTTTGCAAAGCTACAGCCCAATTTGCTCTGCGGCAGAAATCTGTATTGTGCTTAGTGTGAGGGTTGGTGACAGAGCAGCCAATGACCATTAAATTCTGCTTCCAAAGGCAAAAAACCGTATAATGTCATATGCCTTTTCCTCTTCCTAATCTATTAGACGTAGCAGCTAATTTCACGCCACACCTCGTATTTGGCGTCTCTGGAATCTCAGACGAACTCCTGGTCAATATGGAACAAAGGCAAGACAAACCACAAGAAAATTAGCAATCTAGCCTATGTCATTACCCATAGCTTTAATCTCGCCCTCCCCTGCATCTCATGAAAATTTCATCTGTGCTGATAAGTGGAGCATCGAATACAGAGCCTACCACAAAAAAAGCTGTTTCAGCAGCCACCCACTTTTCAAGATCTGAACTCCCAGCATGAATTCACTGGGAGGCAAAGCAGAAACACTGGCCTACCTAAAGGGGCAACACACTGATTTCTTTAGAAAGTTTGGATTTGGCCTGATCCCCAAGATAAGCCCATGGCACAGCTGTTCAGAAAGGGCAAGAAAGCCAAATCCACCCAACATTTTCTTGTTGGAGTACCCAAGTTCCCTTGAAAACAGAAGTCTATGGATGAGTGGTTCCCAGTTCAGGATCAACTGGGGAGCTTTTAAAAAGTTCAAACTCTTAGGCTTTTCAAAAAGCTCCCCAAGTGATCTTAGTTCACAGTAAGGTTATCAATTTATACCTGTTCTTTAGCTTTGGTTTATGGCTGCCAGTATGTCTCAAGAATCCATCACGTAAACCACAACAAAACCTATTCCAATCTTTCTGAGAACCCACTCAAAGAAGTACAAACCACAATGGCAGTTACTACAAGGTAACTAATTTCACTGACACCAAAGTTGACAGCCTTGTAAACCAACGCTACAGATGTAACACTGGATGCCAAAGATCAGTCCACCCCTCAGAAATGCAGGAAAAAAACTCAACGTCTATGTTTGGAATTTTCATCAATTGGCCTAGAACTCATGTACCTGTCTCTACCTTGTCTATATCTTACTGGTACTTAGAATTCTCAAAAGGCTTTGAGAGAGCGCAAAGCTATTTTCTCGAGACAGGCTCTCACTCTGTCACGCAAGCTGGAGTGCAGTGGCACGATCACTATTCACTGCAACCTCCGCCTCCTGGGCTCAAGTGATCCTCCTGCCTCAGCCTCCCGAGTAGCTGGGACCACTCCCGCCTAATTTTTTGTATTTTTTTCGTAGAGATGGGGGCTAATTTTTTGTTTGTTTTGTAGAGATGGGGTTTCGCATGTTGCCCAGGCTGGTCTCAAACTCCTGAGCTCAGGTGATCCGCCCTCCTCGGCCTCCCAAAGTGCTGGGATTACAGGTGTGAGCCACTGTGCCCGGTCTGCTATTGTCTATTCTCAGAGACAGTGGTCAGCACCCAAGTTTGATATGCCAAGTTCATCTAAGGGAACAACCAGGAAAACAGTAAAACTTTGAATAGAGGTGTCCAATTGATTGCTGGCCTATAATTCCATTTGAAGATTCTCCTGTCATTTGCATGCATGAGTGTGAAGGGAGGTGCGGTGCTGGTACACAGAATAAGCAAGGCGGTCAAGGTGCAACACCAGCTTTTTGCCCCAAAGGCCAAACATTTCCAGCAATCTCCCTTCCAGGGACAATGGCACACAGCCGCCTTGGAAAAACTTAAAAAGCCATGCCAGGATGGGGATGGGAGGATGGTCTGAAACCATCTTCCAACAAGACAGATGCAAACCAGCTGAGAAGTGTCATGGAGTGTGCACTCTTCAAGAGTGAAAGCTGTTTCCACAATTAGCGCTGACCTTATGCGAGATGTTACCACCTTTGGTCCCAAGTCTCTGCCTCCTCCTGAAGACCCTATCTTAAGAACTGTCAGGATCGCGATAGCAATAGATAAAAAGGGAAACCAAACAAGAAAAGGAAGTTTGTCGGCCAGCCCCCGGCCGGTCTCACCTCCCCGCGTCCAGCTCCCGGCCCGCAGAGCCTCCCACGTCTGTCAGGCTCGCAGCTGAAGCAGCCAGCTCTCCAGAAGGCCTCTTGCCGGTCCCATCCCCACCGCCGGAGCCACCGTTGCAGCTCTTGGTGCGAAAGAGGCGACTGAGGCGGATTTTGAAGGAGCCCTTCCGAGAAGGACCCGCGAGTGGCCGGAGGGGCCCGGGAGGAGGCGGGGGCGGGGGAGGTTGCTGCGGTTGCTGCTGCTGCTCCCCTCTACTCAGGCGCCCCAGAGGGACCAAGTCCTGCAGCGGGAAGGGCACCGGAGGTAATTCAGGGCCTGGGGGCTGCAGCAGAAGCCGGCCGCCCCCTCCTCCTCCGCGACCCGGGCTGCTGAGCTCCTCTTCCGAGCAGCTGTTAGTCTCCAGGCTCTCGGCCTCCGATTCCAAGCCCTCCAGGACCAGCAGCGCGTCGCTCGTTTCCGTGGGGTCCTCCCCGGCCTGCGGGGCGGCAGCAGGCGGCTGGGGCTGCGGAGGGGGCGGCTGAGGGGGACACGGACACGGGCAGCAACCCCCACCGACTGTCTTGACCCCCGGCCCCGCCGGCTGCCCGAGCCCCAGAGCCGCCAACTGCGCCTCTAGTCCAGCCGCCGGGCCCCAGGTCCGCTCGAGCGCCAAGCCCGGCGGCAGGGCCTTGGGGTCCAGGGCACAGCGGTGCCGGGGACACAGCAGTTCCGAGGGTCCCGGCTCCGGGGCCGCCTCCACGTCCTCCTCCTCCGGCGGCCGACCCACGTTGCGGAACACCATCAGCTGCGGCGGCCGGGAGCCCCGCGGGCCGGGCCGCGCGAGGAAGGGTGGCGGCGGGGGGCCATGGCCCGGGGGCGGTGGCGGAGGGCCTGGCTCGGGGGCCGCCTCTCCATAGCCAAGGAGGCGGCTCAGGACGCGGTACGAAGCGGCCGCCGCCGCCGCCTCGCCATCCCGGAGCTCGGCCTCCTGCATCGGGGAGAGGGAGGGAGGGCGGGCGGCTGGGAGCCGGGCTGGGGTGGGGACTAGGCCGGGCCCCGCCGGAGCCCCGCCCGCCGCGGCCCCCGGAGCGACAGCGCTAACGGCCGCCGCGGCCTCTGCCTCATAGAGGTGGGCGGGGGGCGCGCGGAGCCCAGCGCGAGCCCAGGCCGCGCTCCGCCACCGCCGAGCACCGCCCCCAAGCCGACGTCACTTCCGGAAGGGCTTAGCCACGCCACTTTCCCCAGGGCGTGCTCGCGCTGGCCTCCACGGCGAGTGACGCCGCGCGCGCCCCCGGCCCCTATTGGCGGTGAGCTGTCTGTTGGTTGGCGTTGGTCTCCTTTCCCGGCCCTTGCTTTTCACTTCCTGGGCGCCCAGGCCCAGGCCATCCCATTCGGTAGAGTGGAGAGGCCTTGGAAACCATGGTCTGGTCCTGGGAGCGCGCCGCTGGCCTTGGGAGCACATATGGTTCTGCCATCTACGCCGCTTGCGATGTGTGACCTTGGCTGAGTCATTTCATCATTAATCTGTATCTCCGTCCGCCTGGCACCCAGTGAATGTTTGTGGAATCAGTACATGAATCGTGTTCTAGACCCAGTGCTGTACTGATAAATGTGTAACAACCAGCTCTCTGGGGGGAGAACGGGAATGTATGCACATATATAGGTACAAAAATTTGTCGTTAAGTTTTACTGACATAAAGGATGTGTAGTTCACAATTTACAATTAATAGTAAATTGGCAAATTCCATATAACTCTTTCTCACAGAATGCTTTCATTGATTTTTGCCAAACTCTTACATGGGTAGCCAAACTGTGATTGCAGTTGACCTAGGAGTGTAATTGTAAAGGTGAATGTTGGTTGATAAAACTGAAAAAGACAAAACTTAATTGGATTGTCAATGATGGGAGCAACTTCTTTGCTGAGTCAGAAAACGGTTTCAAATACTGGAAGAATATTTACTCAATTTTTGTGCTATTCATAATGTAACGGCTACAGACAACACATTAAGTTTTTGCTGTTGTTGAGATGGAATCTTTCTCTATTGCCCAGGCTGGAGTGCAATGGCGCTATCTTGGCTCACTGCAACCTCTGCCTCCCGGGTTCAAGCAATTCTCCTGCCTCGCTCCAGGTAATTTTTTGTATTCTTAGTAGAGACAGGGTTTCACCATGTTGGCCAGGCCAGTTTTGAACTCCTGACCTCAGGTGATCCACCCGCCTTGGCCTCCCAAAATGCTGGGATTACAGGCGTGAGCCACCGCGCCCGCGCCCGGCCTTCTTATCTTTACACAGGGATAAGGATTGCAATTTTGCTTGCTTGCAGGCATGTTGTGAGGATCAAATAAGATCAAGCTTTTTGTGTGGAGGTGAGACTGGAGGCAGGGAGCCCATTGAAATAGTCCCAGTGGGAGATATTGAGAGATGCAAGGGAAAAGGAGGAAGGATCAGCCGCAGAACTCAGTGACTTCTAATACCTGAGGGTGCATTGAGGGGAAGAGGGTGGAGGGTTGAGTCCTGCAACCAGAGGGACCTTTTCAGAATGGAAATGTGTTCATAGCCTGTGATTAAAATTGTTCATGGCTTCCCATTGTTCTTAGGCTAATGTGTGATCTTGTGATCTGACCCCTGTGTGATCTAACCCCTGCCTCTCTAGCCACATCCCCTGCTAAGCTCCACCTTGTTCTGTTCCCTGCATTCCCATCAACCTTGCGGCAGGCTCCCACACATGTGGGCAAGAAAAGCTATTCCCTTTTCTTGCAAGACTTTTCTCTTTTTGCTTAGTAAACTCCTACTCATCCTTCAGATTGAACTCACTCCTCACTACCTTAGGGAAATCTCCCTGCCTGGGCCCTTCCTCCTCCCCAGGCTCTGAGATCATTCCTTTGTTGCACTTACTTGCGCAGGTGTAATTTGCAATCTGTCTGTGGGGTCAGTTGATTAAAAGCTGTCCTCCCTACAAAACTGTAAATTCTATGAGGGCAGAAGCCGTGTTTGCTTTTTGCCCCTTGTGGACTCTCCAGTGCCAAGGACAGTGCCTGGAATTGTTGTTCAACCTTACGCCCTGTAAGAGTCTCCTGAGACAAATTCTGCACAACAGAATTAATTATCTTTCCTCACACATAAAGAGACAAAGTAAACCTCAGTGAGGTGTTTAGCTAAAGTCACTCAATTCAAAAGGATGCAGTGAAAATCAAAACCAGCTCTGACTCCAGATAGTTCATTCTCTTCCCTTGGCTGCCTCTCAGGTGTCACTCAGGTTTCTGAAGAAAAGAAGAGCGATTGAGAGGGGCATGTTTACCCACGTTTGTAATTCCAGCGCTTTGGGAGGCCAAGGCAGGTCTTGGATCACTTGAGGCCAGGAGTTTAAGGCCAGCCAGGGCAACATAGCAACACTCTGGCTCTACAACAAATGTTAAAATTAGCCAGGCATGGTGGTGTGCCCAGATGTGGTCTCAGCTACTCAGGAGGCTGAGGCAGGAGGATTGCTTGAGCCCAGGAGGTGGAGACTGCAGTGAGCTGTGATCACACCACTGCACTCTAGCCTGGGTGACAGAGCAAGACCGTGTCTCTATATAGATAAATGAATAAAAGAAGAGAAATTGCTATAGAACCACACAACACCTGAGGCCTAAGAAGACTACCCAAGATCCCCAGCTTTCTCTCTGAGAAACTCTCTGGCCTCAGAGCCCATTACAAGCTGATTACAGGCAAGGTCCCTGGCTCTTCATCGCCCTCTGCTGTCCAGCTGCTTTCCTGGCCGTGGGAGAAGAGGACTGTGTGGGTTATCTGGAGTATCTCTACTTGCACGGAGTGCACAGAGGTACAGAGGAACACACGCGAGCTCTTTCTAAGGCAGGGCAAGCCATGGGGTAGACTTTTCCCATTTCCATAATTGTCCATTTCCGTAGCCCAGATCCTGGAAAAAACATTGAAAGTTAAATTCCAAGCAAAGAGGGTGTATCTTTGCATTTGTAGGACTTGAATTTGTGTTGGGGGTTGTTTGTTTGTTTTGAGACAGCGTTTCATTCTTTTGTGTTTTTTGTTTGTTTGTTTGGTTTGTTTTGTTTTTTTAGATGGAATTTTGCTCTTGTTGCCCAGGCTGGAGTGCAATGGCGCTATCTTGGCTCACTGCAACCTCTGCCTGCCAGGTTCAAGCGATTCTCCTGCCTCAGCCTCCCAAGTAGCTGGGATTACAAGCATGCGCCACCACGCCTAGCTAATTTTGTATTTTTAGTAGAGACAGAGTTTCTCCATGTTGGTCAGGCTCATCTCGATCTCCCAACCTCATTGATCTGCCTCCCTCAGCCTCCCGAAGTGCTGGGATTACAGGCGTGAGCCACAGCGCCCGGCCTCAGAGTTTCATTCTTGTTTCCCAGGCTGGAGTGCATAGGTATGATCTCGGCTCACTGCAACCTCTGCCTCCTGGGTTCAAGCAATTCTCCTGCCTCAGCCTCCTGAGTAGCTGAGATTACAGGTGCATGCCACCAGGCCCAGCTATTTTTTTTGTTTTTAGTAGAGACAGGGTTCTGCCATGTTGGCCAGGCTGGTCTCAAACTCCTGACCTCAATTGATCCACCTGCCTCAGCTTCCCAAAGTGTTGGGATTACAGGTGTGAGCCACTGCGCCCTGCCAAATTTATGTTTATTGAGCTGATTTTATGTTTAAATATACCTCTTTCACTGAGCACTATAAAAGTGGTCCTCAGCCGAGCGTGGTGGCTCAAGCCTATAATCCCAGCACTTTGGGAGGCCAAGGTAGGCGGATCACTTTAGCCTGGGAGTTTGTGACCAGGTTGGGCAACAAAGAGACCCAATGTTGTGAGGATGTCGTGAGACCTCGTCTCTACAAAAAATAAAAAAAAAAAAATAGTTGGGCGTGGTGGCGTGCACCTGTAATCCCAGCTACTCAGGAGGCTGAGGCAGGAGAATCACTTGAGCCCAGGGGTCAGAAGTGGAGTGAGCTGTGTTCATGCCACTGCACCCCTGCCTGGGTGACAGAGTGAGAGACCCTGTCTCAAAAAAGTAAAACAGAAAATAAGGTGGGCACAGTGGCTCACGCCTATAATCACAACACTTTGGGAGGTTGAAGTGGGCGGATCACTTGAGCCCAGGAGTTTGAGACCAGCCAGGGCAGTAAGGCAAAACCCCATCTCTATTCCCACCGCCAAAAAAAAAAAAAAATATATATATATATATATATATATATATATATATATATTTACCTGGGCATGATGGCACGCACCTGTAGTCTCAGCTATTTGGGAGGCTGAGGTGGGAGGATCCATTAAGCAAGCCCTGGCGGTGGAGGCTGCAGTGAGCCGTGATTGTGCCACTGCACTTTAGTCTGGGTGATAGACACTCCAGCTTGGGTGACTGAACAAGACCCTGTCTCAAAAAAAAAAAAAAAATGGTCCCTACAGAGATAGAGTCCTAGTTTTAAAAACTTTTATGAAGGATGACTTAAAGAATTTAAGGTCTGGCACAGTGGCTCACACCTGTAATCCTCGCACTTTGGGAGACCAAGGTAGAAGGATCACTTGAGCCCAGGAGTTTGAGACCACCCTAGACAACATAGTGAGACCTCATCTCCACAATTTTTTTTGGGGCGGGGGGACATTGTCTCTCTCTGTTGCCCAGACTGGAGTGCAGTGGTGCGATCTCGGCTCACTGCAACCTCTGCCTCCTGGGTTCAAGCAGTTCTCTGCCTCAGCCTCCCGAGTAGCTGGGATTACAAGTGCCCAACACCATGCCTGGCTAATTCTTCTGTATTTTTTAGTAGAGGCCGCGTTTCACCATCTTGGCCAGGCTGATTTTTTTTTTTTTTTTTTTTTTTGAGTCAGAGTCTCGCTGTGTCGCCCAGGCTGGAGTGCGGTGGCGCGATGTCGGCTCACTGCAAGCTCTGCCTCCTGGGTTCACGCCATTCTCCTGCCTCAGCCTCCTGAGTCGCTGGGACTACAGGCGCCTGCCACCATACCCGGCTAATTTTTTTGTATTTTTAGTAGAGATGAGATTTCACCGTGTTAGCCAGGATGGTCCCCATCTCCTGACCTCGTGATCCACCCACCTCGGCCTCCCAAAGTGCTGGGATTACAGGCGTGAGCCACCGTGCTCGGCCTTTTTTTTTTTTTTTTTTTAATTAGCCAGGTGTGGTGGCACATGCCTGTAGTCCCAGCTACTCAGGAGGCTGAGGTGGGAGGCTCACTTGAGCCTGGGAGGCCGAGGCTGTAGGAAGCCGTGATCTCACCACTGCACTCCAGGCTGGTGATAGAGCGAGACCCTGCCTCAAAACAAAAAAATGATAAAGAATCTAAAGAAGTTCTGAGATTCATTTGGTCATTCAACGGTGGGCTAGGTTTGGGGATGCAGTGATAAATGAGACAGACACAATCCCTGTCCCTCTGGACTTTGTGGTTGGTCTAGTTAGTCTTAATCATGCCACTTTCTGAATATATGAGCAAACACAAATAATTAAACATCTCCGAACCTGTGTTTCATTTGTAAAAATGGGTCAGTAATAATCCCCCCTTGACATGGCTATTGTGGGGAATTAAATGAAAACTTACATGTAAAGGTACTTAATAAATTCTACAGTGCTATACAAATGTTAGTTAATACATTTTTTCCCAAGAAGCTTTTCATGATAATAACTTAATACATTTTTTCCCAAGAAGCTTTTCATGATAAGTTACTATTGTCTTCACCCAGTGTGTTTTGTTGACCCTCAACTAACAGTAACCAGTAATAAATACCAAGAAATTGAATAAGTCACTCAGAAAGGCCAAGGAAAGAGCTATGGATGTGCAATACAGGTTTCTGCTCCCAGCAGTACCACTAACTGGCTGGGTGACCTTGTGAATGTCACTTTCCTTTCAGTGTTTTAGTTTCCTAATTTGTTAAAAAAAAAAAAAAAAAAGTCTGGCCTATGGGCCCTGCTAGTTTTGCCATCATAGAGATTCTCCTGGGGGCTTGTCCTCTAGCCCCGCTATCCCCACAGCCTGGGCACTCCCACTTAGGTTGCATAGCACAATTGTTCTTGCATAGCAAGGCCGGGCACGGTGGCTCACGCCTGTAATCCCCGCACTTTGAGAGGTCAAGGCAGGCAGATCACCTGAGGTCAGGGTTTCAAGATCAGCCTAGCCAACATGGTGAAACACCATCTCTACCAAAAATACAAAAATTAGCCAGGCGTGGTGGCACACGCCTGTACTCCCAGCTACTTGGGAGGCTGAGGCAGGAGAATCACTTGAACCCGGGAGGCAGAGGTTTCAGTGAGCCGAGATTGTGCCACTGCACTCCAGCCTGGGCAACAGAACAAGACTCTGTCTAAAAAAAAAGAATTGTTGTTTGCAGAGGTCAACTGGAAAGCAAGGGACATGTTTGGCAACCACCACCCATCCCTACCTACATACACTCAATGATCTTGGACATCAAAGGTTCCAGACATTGGGGGTTTGGAGGGGGTTTGAAGGGAAGAAGCCAAGAGACAGCCTGTGCCTGCGGGGCCAGATTGCCTGGTGAAGCAGGAAGCCCATCATCAAGGGAAAAGTGATGGGTGGGCAGGCAGGAGCTTTGTTCTGTGGCTTCCCCAAGAATCCATGCCCTTCCGGATCCAAGGAGGCCAGCTCAGACAGCACTGACTCAGGGCCCCCCAGTTACTGTGCCTAGCAGCAGGAAGGAGGTGAGGGGTAAGAAAATGGGGAAAAGCGAGAGAGAGTAGCCACAGTTTTCATGAAGAAAAGGAGAAGGGGCCAGGTGCAGTGGCTCACACCTGTAATCCCAGCACTTTGGGAGGCTGAGGCAGGTAGACTACTTGTCAGGAGTTCGAGACCAGCCTGGCCAACATGGTGAAACCCCCGTCTCTACTAAAAAATTTAAAAAAATAAAAAAATAAAATTTGCCAAGCATGGTGGCACATGCCTGTAGTCCCAGCTACTCAGGAAGCTGAAGCAGGAGAATCGCTTAAACCCAGGAGGCAGAGGTTGCAGTGAGCCGAGATCACGCTGGTGCACTCCAGCTGGGTGGACAAAGAATCTATCTCAAAAAAAAAAGAAGAAGGTAGAACTTAGGATGACAAAATGAAGGTGTAAGAAATGGAGGCAAAACTGTGTTCACTGTCTTCTCCTTGCCCACCTCTCTCCCGCCACCGTTGCCGCTGTGCTTGTCGACTTTGGTTCAGAAGGAGGCCTGGGTTGTAGGGACGGACACCTGGGTGGAGGCTGCGGCTCTGTCACAAACAACACTGTGGTTCTAGGGAAGTCCCTTGACGCCTCTGCGAGGAGGCTTTGTTATAGTCCCTGAGGCTGAGTAACGGTGATGGTGGTGGTTTGGATGGGCAATGTAGGGGAGTCAGAGCTCTGGATGTAAGTCTCTGAGTGAGCTACTTTGTGACCTTGGGTGAATCTCTGTGTCTGCATCTGTGAAATGGGGATAAGAACATTCACCATACATGGCTGTGGGGAAGACTCATTCAGATAAGGCACATGAAAAGCACTTTATAAGCTGCCTCAGTCTGTACAAAGACCGATTACAGTACTATTAGGCTGTCTTTCCTGCCCTCGACATCCCCATTCTCAAATCCCAGCTCAGCAGCACAGGGTCAGGGGGGTGCAGGCAGCCAGCGCAGACTGCCAGGAGATGCAGCTTGGCCCCTTAGTGTGCCTGTTGCAATGGCTGCCAGGAGCCTGAGTGGAGCAGAGGGGTGGAGAGAGGGGCACAAGCTCATCTGCGGTTGCTATGGTGCCCCATCCTGGATTTGCCCATCTCTCCTAATGGAGCAAAGGACAGGCAGAGGGAGGGAGGGAGAAAGAGCACAACTGGTGCCTTCGTCTCCCCTTCCCTCCCATCTCTCTCCCTCGGGAGCAGATGTGGGTGGGGGATGGAGGGAGCCTGAATACTGGATAGGAGGGGAGGAAAGAGTGGGGTGCTGGGATTAAGAGGTTTGAGATAGGGGGCCGCACTGAGAGAATAGGGGGCAGGGCCCTCATACCTACATCCAGAAGCCAGCTGGTGACGTTAGAGAGAAGAAAAAAGCAGGCGAGCTGGCACCAGCGTGAGAGGGAGAGGGAGAGAGGAAGAAGGAACGCCAGCATAGGAGGCGTGGAGGCCGACAGCCCCCAGACTGCAGCCAGCCTCTGCCTGGGCTCTCCTGAGCCTGGACCCCAGGGTCCTGAGAGCTGCCCCAAGGATGGGCACCAGGGGAGCGGTCATGCCCCCTCCTATCTGGGGGCTGCTGGGCTGCTGTTTTGTCTGTGGTTGGGCTCTGGGGGGTCCACGGCCCATCCGCTCTCTGCCCCCTCTGTCTTCCCAAGTCAAGCCAGGATCTGTACCCATGCAGGTGCCCCTAGAGGGGGCCGAGGCCGCCCTCACTTATCTCTACTCTGGAGATGCCCAGCAGCTATCACAGGTGAATTGCAGTGAGCGCTATGAAGCGCGTGGGGCAGGAGCCATGCCAGGGCTCCCCCCAAGCCTACAGGGGGCAGCGGGCACCCTTGCCCAGGCCGCCAATTTTCTCAACATGCTGCTGCAAGCCAACGACATCCGTGAGTCCAGTGTGGAGGAGGATGTGGAATGGTACCAGGCACTGGTCCGCAGCGTGGCCGAGGGGGACCCAAGAGTGTACAGGGCTTTGCTGACCTTTAACCCTCCACCAGGGGCCAGCCACCTACAGCTGGCCCTGCAGGCCACCCGGACTGGGGAGGAAACCATCCTGCAGGACTTGTCTGGGAACTGGGTGCAGGAGGAGAACCCTCCTGGGGACCTGGACACCCCTGCCCTGAAGAAGCGAGTGTTGACCAATGACCTAGGGAGCCTCGGCAGCCCCAAGTGGCCGCAGGCAGATGGATATGTGGGGGACACGCAGCAGGTGAGGCTGTCTCCTCCTTTCCTGGAATGCCAGGAGGGACGGCTCCGACCTGGATGGCTGATCACACTCTCTGCCACCTTCTATGGACTCAAGCCAGACCTCAGCCCAGAAGTCAGGTAAGTGGGTTTGTGCAGGATTTGATGCGTGTGTGGGGATGTAGGGGAAGGAAGTACAGGTCCCCTCAGCTGTGCCTGGGCCATTTGGCACGAACATGTGCATGCCTGGGGGGCACACAGATGTGGGTATTTGTACTCAGCTGTGTGTACTTACAGTCGGCTCTGGGAATCTGCAACTATCTGTTAACACATACAGGTGTGAGTGTACATGTGTATAAATCAATCCATATTTATCTGGGTTTATGTGCTTGAGCACATGCAGGAATGTCTGTGAGCCTGTGCATATACAAATAGGTATACATATGTAGCATACATCTATATGCAGGTATACACATGTGTGTAGAGATATGTCAGTATAGCTGGGTGCAGTGGCTCACGCCTGTAATCCCAATACTTTGGGAGGCTGAGGCGAGTGGATCACCTGAGGTCAGGAGTTCAAGACCAGACTGACCAACATGGAGAAACCCCATCTCTACTAAAAATACAAAATTAGCTGGGTGTGGTAGCGCGTACCTGTAAACCCAGCTACTCATGAGGCTGAGGCAGGAGAATCACTTGAACCTGAACCCCAGAGGCAGACGTTGCGGTGACCCGAGATCACGCCATTGCACTCCAGCCTGGGCAACAAGAGCAAAACTCTGTCTCAAAAAAAAAAAAAAAGATGTGTCAGTATAGACAGGCAGAGGTCTTGGCCCCCAGGCCTGAGAAGGGAGTGCAAGAGGCAGGAGAGGTCTTGGTGTGGATGACAGTGACAATCTGTGCACCAGGCTTGTTAGTGGCGAGCTGGGTGGGCACTCCAGGCGTTCAACCTGCTGCTCTCTAGCAACTGAGAGCTGTAAAATCAGGCTTCCCCGGAGAAGGAAAACTTTTTTTTTTTCGAGACAGAGTCTCGCTCTGTCGCCCAGGCTATAGTGCAGTGGTGCAACCTCGGCTCACGGCAGCTGCAGCCTCCCAGGTACAGATGATTCTCCTGCCTCAGCCTCCTGAGTAGCTGGGATTACAGGTGCGCATCATCATACCTGGCTACTTTCTGTATTTTAGTAGAGATGGGGTTTCACTATGTTGGCCAGGCTGGTCTCGAACTCCTGACCTCAAGTGATCTGCCCCCCTCGGCCTCCCAAATTGCTGGGATTACAGGTGTGAGCCACCACACCCAGCGGAAGGAAAACTCTTGAGGGGGCTTGGAATCAATGCTCTTTCTGCCAAGGAGCTGGCTGAGTCCCCAGGGCCATCTTCTTAAGCCAAGCAGGCCGCACTCTCCTGCCTGTCCTGACGCAGAAGCTTGTGATTCTCCTCCAGTAAACTACCTCTTCCCTCAACCACAGGAAAGAAGGATTGAGGGTCCTATTGGGAAGGGAGCAGCGACTGAGCCTAGGACTGCAGGGCATTCAACAATCAACACTGCTTCTCCAGCTCTGTGTCCCCATTCATTGTTCCCAGCAGGGTTCTCCTCCTGCCAGCAGGCAGCCTGGCTCCTTGCCAGCTCAGCCCAGAGCAAAGGCTGGGGAGCTGCTGGTCCAGGCATTGCCAGGTCAGGGCTCCTCCATTTCATATCTCCTTTGCTGTGATCAATTCAGACCTGGCTTGGGCAGAGAGAGGAGATGGTTAATAGCTGAGCTGATCTCTGTGTGTGTGCGTGTGTACATGCATGAGGAAGTGTGAAAATCCTCTTCAGAGATCATCAGAGCCCTGACTCCTGCCATGTCTTGACATGCGCCCTGTCTCTCCTCCTTGACAGAAACCAGGAAATGATAGGATATCAAAAAGCTGAGGGGTGGAGAGAACAACCTAGTAGAAAGAAGACTGTTGTCCACAGAGACAGTGAACATTCATAATACTGGAGAAATGGAATGCACGCATGCCCTTCGCACACACTGCAGGTGCTGGGCTCAAGTTTGCAAAGACTGCATTGTCCCCAGATCTAGTGCCTGTAGGGGCAGAAAAGTGTGATCCCTTTCCTCACTCATCATAAGGGTCACGATACTCCTATAACAAAAGACAGATTAACAAGAGAAAGGCATAACAAATTTATTTAATCAAAGTTTTTTGTTTGTTTGTTTGTTTGTGTGTTTGTTTTTGAGATGGACTCTCGCTCTGTCACTAGGCTGAAGTGCAGTGGCGCCATCTTGGCTCACTGCAACCTCCGCCTCCTGGGTTCAAGCGATTCTCCTGCCTCAGCCTCCTGAGTATCTGGGATTACAGGCATGAGCCACCATGCCCGGCTAATTTTTGTATTTTTAGTAGAGACAAGGTTTCTCCATGTTGGCCAGGCTGGTCTCGAACTCCTGGTCTCAGATTATGCACCTGCCTCGGCCTCCCAAAGTGCTGGGATTACAGGCATGAGCCACTGCACCCCGCCTATTTAGCCAAAGTTTTACATGACACAGGAGCCTTCAGAAATGAAGACCCAGTGGCAGAGGCTCAGTGGCTTACACATATAATCCCAGCACTTTGGGACGCCCAGGTGGGAGGATGGCTTGAGTCCAGGAGTTCAAGATCAGCCTGAACAATATAACCAAAGCTCGTCTCCACTAAAAATAATTTTTAAAAACTAGCCAGGCATGGTGGCATATGTCTGTAGTCCCAGCTACTTGGGAGGCTGAGGTGGGAGGATTGCTTGGGCCCAGGAGTTCAAGACCAGCCTGAGCAATATAGCCAGAACTTGTCTCCACTAAAAATAATTTTTAAAAACTAGCCAGGCATGGTGGCACATGCCTGTAGTCCCAGCTACTTTGGAGACTGAGGTGAGAGAATCACTTGAGCCAAAGAGGTGGAGGTGGCAGTGAGCTATGATCATGCCACTGCACTCCAGCCTGGGCAACAGAGCAAGACTGTGTGTCTAAGAAAAAAAAAGAAAGAATAGACTCAGGGAAAACTGTTCATTGTTATGCTTAGATTCCATGAAGCATGGTCAGCCCTGTAGAACTGTGATTGGACAAAAAAGTCTATGATCTAATGGTAGTAGACCAAATAGGGAAACTCAGCCAGGCCTCTGTTCAGCTTCCTCTTGGCCTGTCTATGTAGCATCCTTCCTCCCAGGTACAGGGCAGGATCCCTCTGGAATGAGGGTCATATGACCTACTTACTATCAGTCAAGGCAGGCCAGAGAATTTCTTTATGACCAGCTCCTACACAGAAAGGCAGGGGAAGATGAGAGTAATAGTTCTTGGTTTTATATCTTGCTCTGGGGGAGGGGGATTCTAGTTTCTATGACCTGCCTTGGGGAAGGGGAATTCTGGTTTCTAGAACTCACTTCAGCGGGGAGAAAGAGGGGCAGGAGACAAGAGAGAAGGAGAAGGTCAGAGAGACCTTACTTCTGAACCCTTCTAATCTCCTTTAGTTCAAAGTCCTCAGCATGCCAAAGTGCCATAATTCCGAGCATCGTTTTCTGGGCCCCAACAATGCCCAGGGACACACGTCCACTTTGGCATCAATCACTGTGCCCCTAATTGCCAATTCACTGCCATAGGGGGCAGGTGCAGATGGACGTAGATCTCCAGAGTGTGGACATCAATCAGTGTGCAAGTGGCCCAGGCTGGTACTCTAACACACACCTGTGTGATCTCAACAGCACCCAGGTAAGGATGAGGATGATGGGGGGCGCTACTAGAGTCCTGCCTCCCTCCCCTTTTCCCATCACCGCCACCATGCAGCTCCCAGGAGCAGCAGACAAAGCTACCCCAGCATCTCAGGGCTTCAGGGGAGTTCCTAGTGATTGGCAGAGGTGAGATACCAGGCTTTTAAAAAGTCAGGTCACCTACAGCCTGCCCTCCCACCCCCTATTCCTCCTACTCCTGCCCTCATTCCTTTGAAAGTTCAGTGTTCTTCCTGTCTGCTCTCCTTTCTGGTACTCAGTGCTCCAGGACCCCTCCCCAGGGTGACTTCCTGAGCCTCAGTTACTTATCTCCTTTCCTTCCCCCGGGAACACATTCTTCATGTAACACAGCTCTGGGCTCCTCTTGGCCCACAAAGGATGTTCCATTGGTCTGTCTACAAAAGGGTGTTCCATATTGCTGAAATAAATGGAATTGCTGGTTGGAGTATGGGAGGAATCTAACCAACCAAGGAGCTCGAAGAGGCCTGGGACCAGTGAATGTGATGGAACCTGGGCCAGATGCAGGTAGATTCAAAGCTACGGGTGCAGGTGACTCACAATGATGGAGAGCACTGGCTGGAAATCATGCAAACCCAGTACTGGGAAACTGGGAGGCCAGTGAATTCATCCGCTCCATGGTTACAATCACTGCATGCTTGTTCCTGAGCTGAGCCAAAGCCAGGGCGAGCCCTGTGGCCTGCTGGGGCTGGTGGGCATATTGTTCTGTGTGCACAGGTGGTTCTACTGCTCTTCAGGGCACATGTGTCTGCAGCTAGAGGTGGAGGAATGGAAAAGGGCTCCCACCATCCAGTTCACTGTTTAACCCAGACACATTCACTTCTCTGGGTGCATGTTTGTCTAATTGTGCAGACTGTGTAGTCCAGTGGTCCAAGCAAGAGGGGAAGTTGGGCCACAGCTTCACAAGCACCACACACTAACCCTACTAAGTGAGGTCAGGGGCTCGATATAGAATCTTCCAAGGTTAACCCTTTCATTTGCGTCACTGATGTCTGTTCCCAGCCACTCCCCACAATAGATCTGACCTCATTTGTTCATATTCCCTGCCTGGCTCTGAGGTCTGCTCTGTCCCCTGCCGGGCAAACATCAATAGGAGGAGGTGGAATAAAGGCTGGCCTTGGCATCCCACCAGCCTGGCATTAGCCTGGCATTAAGGCTGGGAAAAACAGTCCTGTGCGAAAGCCAGATGGTCCCTGGTGAAGGAAGCTGCTCCTCCGTGGGGGGCCTTTCCAGTCCATTTGTGTGCCAAAGATGGAAGCTGATGGGGACCCTTTGAAGTAGGATGTAGGCACACAAGGTATGGCTGGGCTCAGAACTTTCCCTACTTCCATCTCCCCCAGTACCTTGCCCTAGCAAGAGCTGGCCACTAGGAAATGGGTCCTATGAGGCTCCTGTCACTGCCAGTCTGAACAAAAGGGTGATTTCTCCCTGTACTCTTTGCTTAGGGTCTCTTTGGGAAGAGAGGCAACAGCAGGGGTCAGGTAGGGTTTCCACAGAGGGAAGGCTTCCCAAGGACTAGAGAGGGCTTCTGGAGGGATTCCCTAGTGTGGACCCAAGTCCCATGGATAGGGAGGTAGATGGACCCTCCATCTCTCCCAGGAGGGAAAGCTCTTCCAGAGAAAGCCCCACATAAACACATACTGTGTTTGTTGTCCCCATAGTGTGTCCCCCTGGAGAGTCAGGGCTTTGTTCTTGGCCGCTACCTCTGCCGCTGCCGACCTGGATTCTACGGGGCAAGCCCCTCTGGGGGTATGTAAGTGTGGTGGGGGCCAGGCATGTGTTTTACATGAGAAGATGGTTGGGAGGGTACATCTGGGGAAGAAAGCCAGATTGGGGTGAGACACTGGGAGGGAACTTGTGGGGCAAGGGCAGAAGGTTGAGAGAGGCAGGAGAGGCAAGCAGATTGCAGTGTGGGGGTGTCTACACCTTCTGAGTATGAGCGTGTAACATGCAAATATGATGCAAGTTGGCCTCTCAAGGAGCCCTAGCCTGGTGTCACCTCTTCCTGGTACTTTGCCCTCCCAAGGAAGCACCCATTCCCACTTGTCCCTGGAGCCCCAGATCACAGGAGAACAGGGAGAGGGCTGTGGTGACTATCAGGGAAAAGGCTGGGATGTCAGGATGCTCTAGCTGGGCCCCTCTCCCTGCACTCATCTTGTTCTTTATAGGGTTAGAGGAGAGTGACTTCCAGACTACCGGGCAATTCGGGTTCCCAGAAGGCAGATCTGGGAGACTGCTGCAGTGTCTGCCATGTCCTGAGGGCTGCACCAGCTGCATGGATGCCACACCGTGCCTGGTGGAAGAGGCCGCGGTGCTGCGGGCTGCTGTGCTGGCCTGCCAGGCCTGCTGCATGCTGGCCATCTTCCTGAGCATGCTGGTCTCCTACCGCTGCCGCCGGAACAAGGCAAGGAAGGCCCCACACCTCCTACACACATGTCCGACCCATCTCAACTGGAGGCCTGAGACTATCTAAGACCAGAATTTAGGAGAAATTGGTTCTAATCTTGATTCTAAATCTAACTCACTGTGTAGCATGATGCAAGTGATTTCTCCGCCTTGGACCTGCTTCCTCATCTGTAAAATAAGGGCATTGAACTTGATTCAATAAACGCTAGTTGAGTATCTACTCTAAGCAAAACACTGCCTAGGCTCAAGTGGAAGTGATCTGGGCCTGCATGGAGTTCCCAGTTTAATGGAGGAAGCAGACATGTAAATAAAATGACAGCACAGTGAGATGGGGGCAAGGATGGAGGTGTCTGTCAGCTGCTGTGGGAGCTTACAGAAAGTCATCCTGCCTGAGATGGCATGGGAAAGACTTTCTGGATGTGACATGAGCCAGGCTTGAAGGTTAACTGGATACTTACTGGGCCAAGAAGGGGTACCCTATTCTAGACAAGGGAGCAGCCTGACCCAACGCTTGAGGAATGCATGAGATCCCTTCCAGCTCCAGCAGCCTCTGATTTGAGCCTAGGTCTGCAGCAAGGCCCTGAGCGAGACTGGGAGGAACACAGGGATGTGTGTGTGGGAATGATGTAAAACCTTGGCCTTAGCCATGTTTAGTGCCAGTGGAGTTGAGCCTGGGGTAACAAGGGACATGGCTGTGGGCAGAGAGGGCAGAGCCAGTGTTACAGGGTGAAGCCTTAGCTCAGGGTCACTGAGTGACCGTTCACATAGGCCTGAGAGCCTCTAGAACCATCGTCCAGACTCTGCTCACATGCCTCTCTCCTTGCTTCACAGAGGATCTGGGCATCTGGAGTGGTCCTGCTGGAAACTGTCCTTTTTGGATTCCTGCTGCTTTACTTTCCTGTGAGTCTGTGGCCACAGGCTGGCCCCACCTTCCAGCATCCCCCACAGCCAAAACCTGGCACCCTCCAAGCCCCAGAACCCTTCTTCTTCTCTGCCCTCTGGAAGGGATTCAGAGACCACAGATTTCCCCTACTCTTACCCACAAATGGCAAGCTGGTCTATGAGCTCTGGAGCCTCAGGCTTAAAGGAGCTCTGTGACTTGCAGTGTGATTTAGGGCAAGTTACCTAACCTCTTTGACACTTCAGCTGCTCCTCTGCAGAATGAAGGTGGTGATGGCTCTATCGCAGGGCTGTTGGGAGGATCCACGGTGTGCTTAGCATAGGCCTGGCCCACAGCAGAAGCATAGTAGAGAGCAGAGATTTTTGCCCCTTCCCACCAGGTCTTCATCCTATACTTCAAGCCCAGTGTATTCCGCTGCATCGCTCTTCGCTGGGTGCGGCTGTTGGGTTTTGCCATCGTCTACGGCACCATCATACTCAAGCTTTACAGGTACGGCCTGGGGCAGACTTTGCTCTCATGCTGCTCATCCCAGACCACCCCAGCTCACTCATGGAATGGTGTTTTTCAAAGCCAGACCCTTGCCAGCCCCACTCCCCTGTACCCCCAAGGCCAACCCCCATCACCATAGCCTTGTCCTCCATGTTACTTTGTGGGGGGCTAGCAAAAGGCAGCAAATCACAAAAAGGATGGAAGGACAAGTACCTGTGTGGAGGAGAGGGCAGCAATGGACAGAGACCAGGGCACTGGCACCCTCTTCGTGATCCACCCAGGTCCCTGCCATCCACCCTGTGTATTCTAACCCTCGCAGAGTGCTGCAGCTGTTTCTGTCTCGAACGGCCCAGCGGAGTGCCCTTCTGAGCAGCGGGCGGCTGCTGCGGCGCCTGGGGCTGCTCCTGCTACCTGTGCTGGGCTTCCTGGCTGTGTGGACCGTGGGCGCCCTGGAGCGAGGCATCCAGCACGCACCTCTGGTGATCCGAGGCCACACTCCCAGTGGCCGCCATTTCTACCTCTGTCACCACGACCGCTGGGACTACATCATGGTTGTGGGTGAGCTGCTTCTGCTGAGCCCAGCCTTACGCTGGTCCCTGCCTCTGTGCCTCCAGGGTTCCTCTTGTTCTGGTTCTCCTGACTTGTCCCCAGACCCCGAGCCCAGGCTCCCCCCAGCACATCTTTCAGAGAAAGGGGTGGGACAGCTGCTGAGGTGGTGCCGGCTCTCTCCCTCCCTGCCTCCCCACAGCTGAGCTGCTGCTGCTGTGCTGGGGCAGCTTCCTCTGCTACGCCACACGGGCTGTGCTCTCGGCCTTCCATGAGCCACGCTACATGGGCATCGCCCTGCACAATGAGCTACTGCTTTCCGCTGCCTTCCACACAGCCAGGTGAGGACGGACTCACCTCCCCACACCCCCTTCCACTCTAACAGTACTCCTCACCTCTCCCAGGTGAGGTGCCCCCATCCCATGCCATCCTGGCAACACTGCTACGCCTCAGCACGTTGAGGAAGGCCCCCACTTCTGGCTCTCTCCCTACCCCCCAGATGCCCCTTCTGTACTCCATGCCTGGCCCAGGTGAGGAGGCCCCCAACACAGAAGAGGAGGAAGAGGACCTTCCTCCTAACTCCTCACCCCTCCCAAAGCACCTCTCCAGCACCCCAACATACCCCTTTCCACACATGCTCAGTCCTCCCTGCCTTCTCCCCTCACTCCTCAGCCATAAGAGCAGCAGGCTGCTGTTTGTCCATAACGACCAGGCCCTGTGGTGGAGGCAGAGTTAACCCACAGAGTGGGCCTAAGAGTCTGGAGCACAGGTCTGTGCTATACACAGCCAAAGAAAGTGAGCTGGAGTAGTCTGGGAGGGCTTCTCGGAGGTTGGGATTAACAGGATTGAAGTGGGACCTAAATCCTGGAGAGGGCAGGAGAGGGCAGAATGCCCCCTCGTCCTAAGCGTATCAGGGTTGGGGCTGAGGTGAAACGCCAGTGAGAAGGCAAAGCAGAAGAGGCAATTCCTGCCTGCAGTAATGACCTGCGCCCCTATCCCGCCCCAGGTTTGTGCTGGTTCCCTCCCTGCACCCGGACTGGACCCTCCTCCTCTTCTTCTTCCACACCCACAGCACAGTCACCACCACGCTGGCTCTGATCTTCATCCCTAAGGTGAGGCCCTCCCCTCCTGCCTGTGAGGTGGACCCCAGCCCCTCTGTCAGGGCCACTGTGGAGCGGTTGTCCCGCAGCGCCCTCTGCAGGCCAGGGTGAGGACGACAGAAGGTGCTGGGTGAGTGAGCACAGTGCCAGGGGCCCTAAGCTAGGAGCTGACTTGAGTGGGGACACTCTCTGCTTCCAGTTCCTGGGCAAGGGAAAGAAAAGCCAGGGCTGGAGGGGCTCCCTCCTGCAGCTGGAAGGTTGGCACACTCTGAAAATCTACTCAGAAGCAGGTATACAGGGAGAGGTGGGAGAGCTGAAGGACCCGGCTAGGAATTGCAGGGTCAGGGGCTTAGAACCACCCTGCTCTCTGAGCTAGAGAAGGTCAGGGAGGATGAGGGGAGTAAAACTCTAAAGATCCCCAGAATTCCAAGTCAGAGAAGGGGGTGAAGCGTCACAAAGTAAGGACGCATTCCACAGGGCAGGTGAGTGCAGGAGTGGACAAGGAGCCAGGGTGAGTCTTTTTCCCACTCTTATGCGCCCCTGCCAGTTCTGGAAGCTGGGGGCTCCTCCCCGGGAGGAGATGGTGGATGAGGTGTGTGAGGGCGAGCTGGACCTGCAGCACTCAGGCTCCTACCTCGGCAGCAGCATCGCCTCAGCCTGGAGTGAGCGCAGCCTGGACCCTGGAGACATTCGGGTATGTGCCACCCTCCCTGCCTCCTTTCAATGCTAGCTTTTAGGAACTGGGCAGAGGGAGGACGGGGCCCTGCCACCTGGGCTATGTGCCACTGCAAGTCCTCTTCCCTCCAAGACCTGCCCTCTCCCTTCTCCACTGGCCTAAACTGATTCCCCTGACTCTATTCAAAGGGGGCCACACACACCCAAGTGGGAAGACCCCAAAGCCCCAGAACCAGATCCTGGAGGCTCAGGCCACGTGGCAAGCTAGAGGCAGGGCCGAGAGTGGAGCCCTACTCCTTCGCATCCTCCACTTTCACTCAGCAGAGGCATCAGGTCAGGGGCAGACTAAGAAACCCCTCAGCTGGCCGGGCACAGTGGTTCATGCCTGTAATCCCAGCATTTTGGGAGGCCAAGGCAGGCGGATCACTTGAGGCCAGGAGTTTGACCAGCCTGGCCAAATGGCGAAATCTCGTCTCTACTAGAAATACAAAAATTAGCCAGGCATGGTGGTACATGTCTGTGGTCCCAGCTACTCAGGAGGCTGAGGTGGGAGGAGGATCACTGGAGCCTGGTAAGTTGAGGTTGCAGTGAGCTGAGATCCCACCACTGCACTCCAGCCTGGGTGAAAGAGTAAGATTCTGACACACGCACACAAAAAAACCTCAGCCCCCAGCAAAGCAGGATGGTTGGTGCCTAGGGCACCTAGGGCCAGCCTAGGGCCAGCTGTGGGGCTGGGTAGTTCAGGCAGTGAGTAGCCACCAGGATCCCCTTTCCCTGGACCTGGCAGGTCTTAGAGGAAGTTCTTCCTGGGTCTACACTGGAAAAGCATGCTTATTCTCATTTCTGTGCTCAAGGGTATCATTATAGTCACCAGAACCCTAACAAGAGGCTCAGTGGGTAAGATACAAGGAGAGCTGATAATCTAAGCCCATTGTTTTATACAATCCAGAGTCTAGGAACCATCATGGGAAGCCATTCTGTCCACCCCCTCCGCCTCTACTGGGGCCGTCTTCACACCTGACTTGTTTACAGGCCCACAAAGCAGAGTCCTCCGCATCTCCTGCGTCCTTCCTTGTTCCAGTGCCTCTGCCTGTTTCCCCCTTGTGTCCTCACCCTCTGAGCTCTGCCTGCCCTGCCTCCTGAGACCCCAATCCAGCTGAAGGGCCAGGGAGTATGGAGGGGCAGCTCCACCCCTGACCCTCCACTTTCTGGAACACAAGCCAATCTGCGGCCCCTATGCTGGGTCTGGGGAGAAACCCAGAACAGAAGACTTCTAAAGCCCCGTTCCATCATTCACACCTGAACACTGCACATTTCATACCCACTAGTCTCATCAATCTCATATAATGCTCTTAAGGAAGTTAACACTGGTCACCCAGGTAACATTGCTTTACAGAAGATCCAGAGGCTCAGAGGGAGGGGTCATGAAAACAGCCTTCAGGGACACAGCATATTGAGTGTCCCCAAGCTACTAACTTCCCACTAGACCACAATGCCCCAGAGAAGGGGGTACACATGAGTCCTCCGAGCTGACTGGATCTGGCTGGGACTCAGGTTGGCAACTGGTCTCACAGGAACAAAGAGGTGAATTATGAGAGTTTTAGAAGCAGGGAAGAGATACAGCTTGATGGAAAGAGATCCCTAAGGGAAAAAGGTCTAAGTAAGGGTGGAGGAACAGACAGCCAGGGGATGGAGAGAGCTCACCTGCAGCCCTGCTTTCCTTCCTGCTGCCCCACAGGACGAGCTGAAGAAGCTCTATGCCCAGCTAGAGGTCCACAAAACCAAAGAAATGGCTGCAAACAACCCCCACCTGCCTAAGAAGCGAGGCAGCTCATGCCAGGGACTGGGCCGCTCCTTCATGAGGTACCTGGCGGAATTCCCCGAGGCCCTGGCCAGGCAGCACTCCCGGGACTCAGGATCCCCAGGCCACGGCAGCCTGCCCGGCTCCTCCCGCCGCCGGCTCCTCAGCTCCAGCCTCCAGGAACCCGAGGGGACACCAGCTCTGCGCAAGTCCCGCAGCACCTATGACCAGCGCAGGGAGCAGGACCCGCCTCTTCTTGACTCACTGCTGAGGAGGAAGCTGGCCAAGAAGGCCTCTCGAACAGAGAGCCGGGAGTCGGTGGAGGGGCCCCCTGCCCTGGGCTTCAGGTCAGCCAGCGCCCACAACCTGACGGTGGGAGAGAGGCTACCCAGAGCCCGGCCCGCCTCTCTGCAGAAGTCGCTCAGTGTGGCCAGCTCCAGGGAAAAGGCCTTGCTCATGGCCAGCCAGGCCTACCTGGAGGAGACCTACCGGCAAGCAAAGGAGCGGGAGGAGCGGAAGAAGGCCAAGGCGGCCATGGCCAGCCTGGTGCGGAGGCCATCAGCCAGGAGGCTGGAGCGGCCTCGAGGGGCCCCCCTGTCAGCTCCACCTTCCCCTGCCAAGAGCAGCAGCATGGACAGCTCTCACACCTCTGGGAGGCTTCATGAGGAGGCTAGGAGAAGGCTGCCTCATCCACCCATCAGGCACCAGGTTTCTACCCCCATCTTGGCCCTGTCTGGGGGCCTGGGAGAGCCAAGGATGCTATCTCCCACCTCCACCTTGGCTCCAGCTCTGCTGCCAGCTCTAGCTCCAACCCCAGCCCCTGCCCTGGCACCAGTCCCAGTATCCCCACAAAGCCCCAACTTACTCACCTACATCTGCCCCTGGGAGAATGCAGAACTGCCAGCCAAGCAAGAAAATGTGCCCCAGGAAGGCCCCTCAGGGCCAGAGCGAGGCCACCACTCCCCTGCCCCAGCTCGAGCCAGGCTCTGGAGGGCCCTCTCTGTTGCAGTAGAGAAAAGCAGGGCTGGAGAGAATGAGATGGACGCAGAGGATGCACATCACCAGAGGGAAGCTAATGATGTGGACGAAGACAGGCCCAAGATCTTCCCTAAATCCCACAGCCTCAAGGCCCCCATTCAGCAGGGTTCCATGCGCAGCCTGGGGCTGGCGATTAAAGCTCTGACCCGTTCTCGGAGCACCTACAGAGAGAAGGAGAGTGTGGAGGAGAGTCCCGAGGGGCAGAACAGCGGGACAGCGGGAGAGAGTACGGGGGCACCCTCCCGATCGCCCAGGCTAGGCCGGCCCAAGGCGGTGAGTAAGCAGGCCGCTCTTATGCCCTCCGATGACGAGGAGTCCCTCCAGAACCAACAGAACGCTCACACCAGCAGGATGCTCCAAGTCTGTCAACGGGAGGGCAGCAGGGAACAAGAAGACAGAGGCAGGAGGATGACCCAGGGTCTAGGGGAACGGAAAGCTGAGAGAGCAGGTAAAACAGGGCTTGCCATGCTGAGGCAAGTTTCCAGGGACAAAAATATCGAGCAATCAAAAGAAACCCCTGTTGGGTGGCAGGAACTGCCCAAAGCTGGCCTCCAGTCCCTGGGCAGCGCTGACCACAGGGTGGCAGAGGTATGCCCCTGGGAGGTCACTGAATCAGAAACGCGTCAGCCAGACAGTGGCAACAAGGCCGAAATCTGCCCCTGGGAGACGAGTGAAGGAGCCCCTGAGTCGAGGGCACTAAGACAAGACCCAGGTGACTCCCAAAAAAAGAGAGGGGAGGCCCGGGGAAAATCAGAGCCCATAGATGTGGTTCCCATGATGTGGAAAAAGCCAGAGAGGCTGGTGAGGGAGCAGGAAGCAGTGTGTCCCTGGGAGAGTGCCGATCAAGGAGGTCTGTCCCCTGGGTCAGCTCCTCAGGACCCTGGCAGAATCAGAGACAAATCTGAGGCGGGGGACAGTGTGGAGGCCAGGAAGGTGGAGAAGCCTGGGTGGGAAGCTGCTGGCCCAGAAGCTCATACCCCTGACATCACCAAGGCAGAGCCGTGTCCCTGGGAGGCAAGTGAAGGAGGCGAGGATGGGAAACCAGCCCAAGAGGCAGTGAAGGATCTCCCTCAGGAAAAGCAGAAAACCAGGAAAGCAACCTTTTGGAAAGAACAGAAACCGGGAGGAGACTTGGAGTCTCTTTGTCCATGGGAGAGTACAGATTTCCGGGGCCCCTCAGCAGTCTCAATTCAGGCCCCAGGAAGCTCAGAGTGTTCAGGGAGTTTGGGCAGTGGCATTGCTGAAGTGTGTCCGTGGGAGGCAGGAGATGCTCCTGCTATCCAGAAAGCAGAGATCTGTCCCTGGGAGCTGGATGATAACGTGATGGGGCAGGAAATGCTGAGTCTGGGGACAGGTAGAGAATCTCTTCAAGAAAAGGAAAAAGCCTCCAGAAAAGGAAGCTTTGGAGAGATGGGGGAACAAACTGTGAAAGCAGTGCAGAAATTAAGTCAACAGCAGGAGTCAGTTTGTCCCAGGGAGAGCACGGTCCCTGGGCACTCCAGCCCATGTCTAGACAATTCCTCATCCAAAGCTGGTAGCCAATTCCTATGCAATGGAGGAAGCAGAGCAACGCAGGTGTGTCCACAGGAAGATCTCAGGCCGGAGGCACAGGAAGCAACACCTGCCAAAACAGAAATCTGTCCCTGGGAGGTAAATGAAAGAACAAGAGAGGAATGGACATCAGCACAGGTGCCAAGAGGAGGAGAATCTCAAAAGGACAAGGAGAAAATGCCTGGAAAATCAGAAATCGAAGATGTCACAGCTTGGGAAAAGCCTGAGGGGCAGATCCAAAAGCAAGAAGCGGTCGGCCCCTGGGAGAGTGTGGACCCTGGCAGCTTCTCTCCACGACCACATCCTCAAGACACAGAGAGACCCCAAACCCTTCTCCAGATGTCAGGCAGTGTGGGAAGCAAAGCTGCCGACATTTGCCCTTTGGATGTGGAGGAAAACTTGACTGCTGGGAAGGCAGCAATCTGTCCCTGGGAGGTGGGTGCTGGAGCAGGGGAGGAAAGGGCTTTGGGAGCTGAGGCCATTAGGAAATCTCCAAATGATACAGGAAAGGCTTCTGCAGATCTTGGACCCAGGGAGAGAGCTGTTACTGCTCCAGAGAAGCCACAGAAGCCAACCCCAGAGTGGGAGGTGGCTTGTCCCTGGGGGAGTGTGGGTCCGGGGGCCTGTTCTCAGCATCCAGGTACTCTAGATGCTGATGGACCAAAAGCTGGGTTCCAGGAACTGGATCATATGGGCTGCAGGCCAGGTGAAGTGTGTCCCTGGGAAGCACAGGAAGCTGCTACCAGTGAAAAAGCCAAGATCTGTCCCTGGGAGGTAAATGAAGGAACTACTGGGAAGGGATTGGACCAAAAGGCAGGGAGTGAATCAGCAGAGCAGAGGGAGAAAGCTGTAGAAAAGGGGAGACTCACTTCCCTGGGAGAAGACGTATCAAAAGGGATGGCAAAACTGTGTCAAGAACAGGAAACTATTTGTATTTGGGAGAACAAGGACTTGAGGGAATCCCCTGCTCACGCCCCCAAGATCTCAGACTTGCCCAGCAGCATGAGTAGTGAAGTGGCAGAGGGACATTCCTTGGAAGCAACGGAGAAGGGGGACCTGAGACAAGACCCAAAGACAGGTTCCTTCCCAGAACACATAACCCAAGAAAAAGCTCCAGCTGCAGACACAGAAGAATTCACTACTGAAGATGGGGAAAAAACAAGCCATGAGCTACAATCCGTCTGTCCATGGGAGACCACTGCCCCAGCAGTTTCCGTCTCTCACCTAGACAGACAGCGCCCTGACCAACCTAAAGCTAGCTCCCAGAGACTGGTCAGGACTGGGGGCAGGGCCGCTGACGTGTGCCCATGGGATGTTCCTGATGCAGGTGTGTATAAATCTGACAGCAGTGCCAAGGCTGAGACCTGTCCCTGGGAAGTGACTGAAAGAATCCCTGTCAAAGGGGTGTCAAGGCAGGATGGAAAAGGGGACTCTCAAGAAGAGAAAGGCAGAGCCCCAGAAAAATCAGAGCCCAAAGGTGTGCCAGTTCAGAAAAAGCCAGAGATGGCAGACTTCAGGCAGGAGGCTGTGTGTCCCTGGGAGAGTCAAGATGGCAAGGGTCTGTCCCCACAGCCAGCCCCAGATGCTTCTGACAGAAGCAGAGGCAGTTCTGAGGCAGCAGGCAGTGTGGAGACCAGGGTAGCGGAAGTGTGTCTGTGGGAAGTGGTAGAGGCTCCCTCTGCCAAGAAAGCAGAGATCTGCCCTTGGGAGGCGAGTGGAGGAGCAGCAGAGGAAGGGGAACAGGAAAGAGAATCACAAGGGCAAGGAGAGATGTTCCTTCAGAAGGCAGGACCTGGAGGGACGGAAGAACACTTCTCAAAAGCAGCAGCAAAGCCCAGAGAGCAGGAGGCAGTCTGCCCTGGGGAAGGCACAGGCTCAGGAGGGCTCTTGCCCCAGTCAGGTGCCCTGGACCCAGAACTCAAAGTCAGCCCCGAGGAAGCAGGCAGCATGGGAAGCAGGATGGCAGAGCTGTGCCAATGGGAAATCACAGATCCAGAAGGAAATAAAATAAAGGGTACCATGGCAGACATCTGTCCTGGGGAGGAAACTGGAGTCCCATCTGAGGAATCTGGCCTCCTGGCTTTAACAGCAACTCGGAGAGAATTTTTCCCCACAGCTCCTGAAAAACCACTATGCCTTTTAGTCCATGGGCCTCTGGATCACTTCTTTCCAGAAAGCAAAATCCCCTGCCCCAAGGTAAGCAGGCCAGCCAGTACTTTCACTCTAGAAGGTGTCAGAGAACTACAAGGACCTTCAGGGCTTGAGCCAAGGACCAGCTTAGCCCCAGAGCCAAGTCTCCAGGAAGCTGAGTCTCAGTCTTCGTCCTTAACTGATGACTCAGGCCAAGTGGCTTTTGAAGCTCAGTATGAAGAATTCACGCCTCCCACTGTCTATCCTTGGGATTGGGAGTAACAGCCTTATTAGGTGAGGTCAAACACAGAGCTAGCTTTCAGGAGCCAAGGCCCTTTCCAAGTCCAGGTGTTCCCAAAGAGCTGAATCAAAGACAGCTTGGCCACTTCCCCTCCTTGAGAAGACCAGAAGTCAACCCATCCCAAAGACAAATTGCATGAAAAGGGTACAGCTTAGACCCCAATGGGAAGGCCCACCCTCTCTTTACTTCTAACTTTTCTTCCTGTTCGAGGAAACAAAGACTGGACACTCTACTTCTAAGGACGCCTCCCATCCACCTACAGTACTCACAACACAAACCACCCGAGTCTGGACACTCACCCACAAAGCCACTGTTAGGGATGAAAAAAGTCAGTTGTGCCCAGCCTACCTTCTCTCACAGGGAGACCCAATTCTCTGAAGTCTACGATGGAGCATTTTTTGAGAAGAAACTAAACCATACAAAGTGTTGGCAACGTAGGGATGGTGGACCACAGAAGGCTATAAAGGCCACCATAGAAAGCTGAAGAGCCATTTAATTGAAGCTGAAAGATAAATTGGGGGAAAAGCTAAAATGACTCAAAATAGGGGCCTGAAAATGCTTTAAGGACCTTGTCATTTTGACTTTGAATCTCCTGTTTCTGCTTTATTGCTTCTCATACCTGCCCTGCTTGACTGCTGAAGCAGAAACAATCAGGCACGCTGACACCCTTATCAGCATCTGGCATCCAAAGCAACATCAGAGAGAGAGAACACAGAAGAAAAGCAATTGCCCCAGGTCCTCCCCACAGTCAAGGGAGCTCTTCCTTCCAGACATCCCTGTGTGCCTCTTGCTAGTTTTTTAGGGGGTCTCCCCCTCTTCCTGCCCTAGCTCTCACCAGTCTCCAGAGCTCGTCTCACTGGCTCATTTCCTTCCCCCTAGCTTTTCAGCGCTGCCATCAACAGGACCTCTCTCTTTTGTCAAGGCAACTGGAGTCAAGGTGAATCTCTGGTTCTGATGCAAGACCCATCCACCCTCCCCTACCCCTCCCCGCCCAGGAATCACTTGCTCAGTAACAGGAGGCCACATCAATCTCCTTCCAGAGGAGCTCAAGAAAGGCAGTCCTGTACACAGCCAGCACTCTACTTCTTCTGCCCTCTAAAAGAGGAGTGCTACAGGGCAGGTTAGAAGCCTGAGAGCCGGGAAAAGGGCACTGTGTGGAGACAAAGCCTTCTTTCTTAGGGAGCTCTCTCTTTCTTGGCTCCCTTCTCTCGTCAGTTCAGGCTACACTTGCTTAAGCAGTACTAGATTACAAATTGCTGGGATTAGATGATAATACCAGAGGGAAAGGAAGAAGGAGAAAAACATACAAAGAAGTCCCAAGATTGGCAAAGGGAGGTGGGAGAGGGGGGAAGGGGCAGCTAGAGAAGGCAGAGCTGCACAGGGGCACTAAAGATGGCAGTAAGTCACACTCTCTAACAGTACAACAGTACAGACATTGATGTCATTCATGGGGAGAAAAAGACAAACAGGGAGACCAAATACCCCAAGGGAAAAAGAGCCGTTAACATCTAGTCTGCATGTAAATATGCTGGGCGGTTATGGGACTTCACAGAGAAAGTAAAAAAGTATTCCATTTCCAAAAGGGAACAGAGGAATGGAGTAACCTACTCTCCTTTGGGGACCAGATGTCCTCATTCTCTTACCTAGGGCCCTTATTCTGGGCTTTTGGAGCAGTAATTGAAGTGTGTTGTTGTTCTGGGCTCTGGCTAGTTAGCCTTACAGCTTCTGAGCTAAAGTGGATTTTGCTGTGCACCCCAAAACAATCCCATTGGGTCTGGTCTAGCTGGAAACAGCAAAGTTGCCGCCAAACACACTCTTGTGAAATAAACCATGGGGTCGGGGGGGCGGGGCGGAAATAAAGAATGCTTTTTCTTGACATTGCAGTTGGCTCTAGCTTATTCATGATGATTATCTTTTTTTTAACATTTTTAAACAGTAACAGAAGATAGATAAGGAAAGAACAATGCCTGCTCCAAAGCTCAAGGTGCACTGCAGTCTTGGGACTTTGGGTTATCTGGCTAATGCTCTGCTAGTGCCCAGGTCAGTGCTGACACTGCAGATGGTCTCTGCCTGGTCCTTCTAGCCAGCCCCTCACATCTGGAGGCCATTTGCTCAGCTGGATTTAATCCCAAGGGGAAATGGAAATTGCACTCATCCTCTGGCTCTCTGGTGGCAGCTACCGCTTAGCTCCTATTTAGGATTATCTAGAGAACCCTGAGATATCCAGGGGAGTGGGATGAAACAGCTTATTTGAAGCACTATTTTTACATATTCAAAGGAATCAATGTATCATTTACCCACTAAGTGTGCTTTTTTTTTTTTTTTCATTTCTTTGCTTCCTTACCCTGCAAGGATTATTTCCCCTTCCTCCATACTCCCTGGCAGTGGGTCCTGCTCAAAAGCACGTCCCTTCTCATTTTGCCTTAATCCAGGGCTCAGGCAAATAGGATGTGACCAAACCTCACTTGGGCAGTAATTAAAGTGATGTACACTTTAAGCCAAAAAGGTTGGGACTAAGCAGCATGATGAGAGTGGTTGATGAGAGACACCAGGGCTGTCTCTTCCCTAAACATACATACCTTTGTTTCCATAGTTAACACTTAACAGGCCAGGCATGGTGACTCACACCTGTAATCCCAGCACTTTGGGAGGATGAGGCAGGCAGATCACCTGAGGACAGGAGTTCGAGACCAGCCTGGCCAACACATAGTGAAACCCCATCTCTACTAAAAAAAAAATTCAAAAATTAGCCAGGCATGGTGGCGCATGCCTGTAGTCCCAGCTACATGGGAAGCTGAGGCAGGAGAATAGCTTGAATCCAGGAGGTGGAGCTTGCAGTGAGCCGAGATCGTGCCACTGCACTCCAGCCTGGGCCTGACAGAGCAAGACTGCATCTCTAAAAAACAAAATAAAACAAAAACAAAGTGATTTCTCTTGTCACACTCAGATGGCCTAGGACACATGGGCATGTGAGGTCCTACACCCTTTTAACAGCCCATCTGGAGCTAAGGAACAAGGAGGGGCTGGCCTATTTTCCTCTGCACACGTTCATACTTTTGTACACTCACTTTCAATACTGGGCTGGAAAGAACAGTCCCCATCTCCAAATGGTGCTAGAAATCAGGGAACCAAGTACTGCAGATGAATTTTCCAAATGTAACAACCTCTCCATGGCCCCTGCCTCCCCCAACACTTCCTGATACAGCTAATAATTAAGAACACAATCCAAGGCTAAGGGATAAATTATTTCTTTGGATTTATATTTTTCCATAAAATGCAAATGCTGATTCATCAGTGAGTCAGTATATGAAAAAGGGCCTCTTAAATGTCTTATAAACACTAATTATTCTTCCCCAGTCTTCATTTCCTTAAAGTCACATCGCTCACAAGTAGGCTCATCTTCCACTTCTGCTATCTGAAGGCTGGTCCATGCCCAGCCTGAACCAGGGGAAATGTGCAGAACTCACCAAAATTTTTCCAACACCCTGACAGCATTTTATTTCAAACTCTGATCCCTGCCCTGTGATTACAAAGAGGATGCTGCTGGTTGTCTCTCACAATCCCTGCTGTGGGAAAAACTGATATCCAATGTTCTCTGAAACATACTGCCTTTCATCTAGACTCAGAAGCTAGACATAAAATTTAAAAAAGAAGAGTGTCCATGGCCATGTTATACCTGCCACCTGCTAGGGCCCAGTCATCAGTCATGGTTGCTGATGATGAGACTGCTGAAAAGACCTGAGCAGGATGGGACAGAACAAAGGTAGTTCTTTTTATAGCATGAGGGGAATGGGAGACTTCAAAGCTTCCAGCAGCCTCATCACCCAAGCTTCACCCTAGAAGTCATTTTTGTCATCAGGCTAGCTGAGGCTTCTGGGCCTCTCCTTGTGCCTCTTCATATTCTTCTTCTGGTTTCAGCTGAGGGCCAGGGATCATCACCGTCTGAAAGAGTAGGACGCCAAGTTACCCACCAACCAAGCCCATGGCTAACCCAGAAGAGCTTCATCCCTTGCTCCCACCCACCCACCCACCCAGCCTTCCCTTCCTGGGTGGTGCATCACCCCCTCTCGCCACTAGGTGGAGCCCGACAGAGTGGCTTAGGAGACCACGAGTCAGCTCTCTTAAACCATGCAAGCCACCTTACCTTAAGGATGGGCTGCTTAGGGGGTGCCCATGGGGGAACGATCTTGGTATGCATTCTCCAGCTTCCATAGGGGTTTGTCAACTGCTTTTCGAATACAACATACTCCAGGACATCCTTGGGTACATCTTCCTGTCCATACATCAACCGGCCAAACCGGTCATAGATGGCCAGAGTCTGCAAGGATAAAAGCAAATCTGGCCTCTTAGTTTTTTTGGTGTGTGAGTGTGAGTTGTTTGTTTTATTGCCATACAACTTTTTTTTTTTTTTTGAGACAGAGTCTCACTCTGTTGCCCTGGCTGGAGTGCAGTGGCATGATCTCAGCTCACTGCAACCTCTACCTCCTGGGTTCAAGCAATTCTCCTGCCTCAGCCTCCCAAGTAGCTGGGATTACAGGCACGTGCCACCACTCCTGGATGATTTTTTTTGTCTTTTTTAGTAGAGATGGGGTGTCACCATGTTGACCCAGCTGTCCAACTCCTGACCTCAGGTGATCCACCCGCTTCGGCCTCTCAAAGTGCTGGGATTACAGGCGTGAGCCACTGCACCCAGCCTGCCACACAACCATTTTTGAAACCACCATAAGAAAAATCTTTTTAAATTTTTTTTTTTTTGGAGACGGAGTCTTGCTGTTGCCCAGGCTGGAGTGCAGTGGTACGGTATCGTCTCACTGCAACCTCCGCCTTCCAGGTTCAAGCGATTCTCCTGCCTCAGCCTCCTGAGTAGGTGGGACTACAGGCACACACCATCATGCCCGGCCAATTTTTCTATTTGTAGTGTACAGAGTGTTTTGCCATGTTGGCCAGGCTGGTCTTGAACTCCTGACCTTGTGATCTGCCTGCCGTGGCCTCCCAAAGTGCTGGGATTACAGGCATGAGTTACTGTGCCCAGCCAGAAAAAATCTTAATGGGTAGAAAAAAAGTTATCTCGGAATTCTGAATCTAGGACTATCTGATCAACTACTGACACTTTATTCTTACAAGTTCTTTGACAGGGGGCAGAGAGATGGGGAAGTCAAGACCAAGAAGGAGTGGGGCACAATGGCTCATGCCTATAGTCCCAGCACTTCGGGAGGCTGAGGTGGGTGGATCACTTGAGCTCAGGAGTCTGAGACCAGCTTGGGCAAAATGACAAGACTGGTCTCTACAAAAAATACTAAAATTAGCCAGGCATGGTTGCGTGCCCCTGTAGTCCCAGCTACTTGGAGGCTGAGGTGGGAGGATTGCTTGAGCCCAGGAGGTTGAGGCTGCAGTGAGCCACAATCACATCACTGCACTCCAGCCTGGGTGACAGAATGAGACCCTGTCTTGGGGGGAAAAAAAAAATCAGGAAGAGTGGGAGAGAATATCCTCACACATCTTAGTAGAGCTAACATGTAACAGTGGGAAGGGGACAGCGGCACAGCAAGGAAGACAGATCACAGTGTACCTTTTATTACTGTCTACAGTCCTGGGCAACCATACCCAGCACTCCAGAGGGAGGTGCCCAAGCTCAGAGTGAAAAAAAGCTGGGAGGAAGGCAGACGAGTGCCTCTACCTGCCGGGTGTGCATGCGTACGGTGATCTGGCCGTACACGTTGCCCTGGTTCATCATACTTGAACAGCGAACTTGAACAACATGGGAGGGCTCTAAAGATTCCACAAAGCTCCAGCGGACGGTCTTATATTTGATGTCCCAGGTCATGTCCTAAAGGCAAAGGAGAACAAGTTCAACTGCATTTTCCCCTCCCTTTAAGGAAGCTGGTGCTGCCACACTGCTCTCACTTCCTGCAAGACTACAGCCAACAGGCAGCACGTTTCCCACCACATGCTCTCTTGTGCCTATTTTCTCTTGCACCTTCCCAAGTTTTGATTAAGCTATTGGTCAAGCTCACCTGACAACTCTCTCTTCATCTATATCACAACTTCAGACCCACCTTCCTCTTTGAGGACCCTTCTCTAAATCAACAAAAACCACATTCCAAACCGCCAGCATGCCCAATACACCAACATCCCTCCCATACACTTTCATAATGTGGCAATTATTGCATGTACTTGTGTTGACTGCATATATATATATTTTTCCCACTCACATATTAACAATGAAAAGTGGGAATTTTACAGGGCTATAAGGGCTAAACTGCTAGGACTGGGGAAGACTGATAGAAACTGAAGTTCTACTGATAGAAACCCAAGTTCTTTTTTTATTTATTTTTATTTTTGAGACGGCAATCTTGCTCTGTTGCCCAGGCTAGAGCACAGTGGCGCGGTCTCGGCTCACTGCAAGTTCCGCCTCCCAGGTTCACGCCATTCTCTTGCCTCAGCTTCCCGAGTAGCTGGGACTACTGGCGCCTGCCACCATGCCCGGCTAATTTTTCTGTATTTTCAGTAGAGACGGGGTTTCACCATGTTAGCCAGGATGGTCTTGATCTCCTGACCTCGTGATCCGCCCGCCTCGGCCTCCCAAAGTGCTGGGGTTACAGGCGTGAGCCACCGCACCCGGCCCCAAGTTCTTATTCTTGGATCTCTAACTGAACCACAAAGTTCTTATCCTTGGGGATCCCTCCAAGTGCCTCACACTCCTGTTACCACTCAATATAAGCCTCATGAACTCTTGTTAAATCCCTCATGATAGTGCAGGCGTGTGGAGATGTGGCCTAGTATGGCCCATATCCAAGCCTCAGGACCTATGCTCCTGCAGTGTCATTACTGCTTGTTGAGGGACTTCTTTCATTTGCCAGGGCCCTTACCAGAGTCTGTGTCAAGACACTGTCATTCAGCTACAAGCAATGAACCTTCAGCCTGTGCCTTAAACTTCCTACACTCTCAAAACTGATCCTTCTTAAGAAAAACCAGGCAGGGCGCAGTAGGGTTCATGCCTGTAATCCCAGCACTTTGGGAGGCCGAGGCGGGCGGATCACCTGAGGTCGGGAGTTGGAGACCAGCCTGACCAACGGGAGAAACCCCGTCTCTACTAAAAATACAAAATTAGGCCAGGTGCGGTAGCTCACACCTGTAATCCCAGCACTTTGGGAAGCCGAGGTGGCCGGATCACGAGGTCAGAAGATCGAGACCATCCTGGCTAACACGGTGAAACCCCGTCTCTACTAAAAATACAAAAAATTAGCCGGGTGTGCTGGCGGGTGCCTGTAGTCCCAGCTACTCAAGAGGCTGAGGCAGGAGAATGGCGTGAACCCGGGAGGCGGAGCTTGCAGTGAGCCGAGATAGCGCCACTGCACTCCATCCTGGGCGACAGAGTGAGACTCCATCTCAAAATAAATAAATAAATAAATAAATAAATAATTAGCTGGGCATGGTGGCGCATGCCTGTAATCCCAGCTACTTGGGAGGATGAGGCAGGAGAATCGCTTGAACCTGGGAGGTGGAGGTTGCGGTGAGCCAAGATCGCACCATTGCACTCCAGCCTGGGCAACAAGAGTGAAACTCTGTCTCAAAAAAAAAAAAAAAAAAAAAAAAAAAGAAAAGAAAAGAAAAGAAAAACCAGAGACGACATCTAGAATCTGCCCACTCAGTCACCCCACAGTTCTAAGGAGGATGAGAACTTACTGGAAAACAGTGTTCAGTTACCAAGGTATGAAGTCGGTCATGGTCTGAGCTAGAAAAGAAAGCAATAAATATCATTGACTACTGCTCTTATAATACCCTGTATGAAGACTGAAAATGGTCCTGAAAATGGAAAACAATTCATTTTTACAAATGTTTTCGGCACATCTAGTATAAGCCAGGTATAAAATATGCTAAATTCTAGGGGCACAAAGACGAACAATAATGTGATTTACCAGAAAACCCTAAGATCTAGTAGCAGAATAAAATTATATTACAAATAAAAAATAAATTTAAAAAAAATTATGTTTAAATCTAAGGAGTAGGAGGCAATTTCTCTAAAATTACCATATATCCTTAAGATGGGTACCCTCACTGGGACATAGGACCTGATTTTTGCTCTAAGCTGGTATGAGCAACAAAGTTCAACACAAGTAACAATCAAAAGCTTGTTTTATCTCCTCTTGCCTCTGAGCCAGCATCAGTACCATCTGGCTTGGCCTTATATCTTTTTTTTTTTTTTTTTTTTTTTTTTTTTTTGAGACAGAGTCTCGCTCTGTCGCCAGGCTGGAGTGCAGTGGCGCTATCTCGACTCACTGCAACCTCCACCTCCCAGGTTCAAGCGGTTCTCCTGCCTCAGCCTCCTGAGTAGCTGGGACTACAAGTGCACGTCATGACGCCCACCTAATTTTTGTATTTTTAGTAGAGATGGGGTTTCACCATGTTTTTAGCCTTATATCTTACACGCTCATCTTTGAACCTAGTCAAAGATAATCATGTCTTTCCTGGTCTATTTTCTCTCCTTTATCTTGTTGCTGCCAGAGTGGCCGAGTCATGCTGACTCTATATAGTAATGGTTAAAAAAACACAAAACAGCCGGGCATGGTGGCTCATGCCTGTAATCCCAGCATTTTGGGAGGCCGAGGCGGGTGGATCATGAGGTCAGGAGATCGAGACAGTCATGGCTAACAAGGTGAAACCCCATCTCTACTAAAAATACAAAAAAAATTAGCCGAGAGTAGTAGCAGGCGCCTGTAGTCCCAGCTACTCAGGAGGCTAAGGCAGGAGAATGGCATGAACCCGGGAGGCGGAGGTTGCGGTGAGCTGAGATCACGCCACTGCACTCTAGCCTGAGTGACAGAGCGAGATTCCGTCTCAAAAAAAACAAAACAAAACAAAAAAACCACAAAACAGACAACAAACCCTAGCTCCTATAGATACAAGATTTTAGGAGGGTTCCTAGCTGATGAGTCTCAAACCTAAGGCCATAGATTAGCTTCTTTCAGATACACACGACTTTTCCCCAGTTTACTATGAGCAGTTTAACTCTTTGTCCCCTTTGAAAAATCTTGCTCTCTAAGCCCAGAATGGGTAAGGGATTAGTTCTAACATGTCTATCTGCTTCCCTTTCATCTCTATTCCTAATAGGAAAGATTCCAAGTCATTTCCTCTACTGTAGGAACAGACTGAGCTGTGGTGACAACTACCATGATGACCATCACTGGCACCTCTGAGTGAACTCTTCCTCCCCACTATCCTGGCATAGAAGTCTTCAGTGGAAATAAACTCCATTTTCCATGAGTTCACTTACTATTTTGCAATAATGTAATACTACTTCTACTATAAACATTTAGAAATGGTGGATAAAATGGGCCGGGTGCGGTGGCTCATGCCTGTAATCCCAGCACTTTGGGAGGCCAAGGCGGGCAGATCACGAGGTCAGGAGATCAAGACCATCCTGGCCAACATGGTGAAACCCTGTCCCTACTAAAAATACAAAAATTAGCCAGGTACAGTGGCACACATCTGGAGTCTCAGCTATTCAGGAGGCTGAGGCAGGAGAATCGCTTGAACCTGGGAGGTGGAGGTTGCAGTGAGCCAAGATCGCGCCACTGCACTCCAGCCTGGCAACAGAGCGAGACTCTGGGACTACAGGTGCACGCCACCACACCCAGCTTTTTTCGTATTTTTAGTAGAGTTGGGGTTTCACCATGTTGGCCAGGCTGGTCTCGAACTCCTGGACTCAAGTGATCTGCCCGCCTCGGCCTCCCAAAGTACTGGATTATAGGCATGAGCCACCACACCTGACCAAAAAATAATTTGACAGAAACCACCCCTAAGGAAACCCAGACATTGTAATTATTAGTAAAGACACAAATCAATTGTCCTAAATATGTCCAATGAGCTAAAGGAAACCATGGACAAAGAAGTAATGAAATCAGAAAAACAATGTGTGAACACATTGGAGACAGAAATTATACAAGGGAACCAAACAGAAATTCTGGAGCTAAAAAGTACAATAAATTTTAAAATTCACTAGAGGGGTTCAACAGCAGGTTTGAGCAGGCAAAGGATCAGTGAACTTGAGGATAAGGTAATTAAAATTACACAGTCTAAAATGCAAAGAGAAAAAATAATTTAAAAAATGAACAAAACCTTGAGGGACCTGTGGGACATCATCAAGTATACCAAATACACATCATAGGAGTCCCCGAAAAAGAAGAAAGAAATGGATAGAAAAAAAATTTGAAGAAATAATGCGGCCAGGCACAGTGGCTCATACCTGTAATCCCAGCACTTTGGGAGGCCGAGGTGGGTGGATCACCTGAGGTCAGGAGTTCGAGACCAGCCTGGTCAACAGGGTGAAACCCTATCTTTACTAAAAAATACAAAAATTAGCCAGGTGTGGGTGGCAAGTGCCTGTAATCCCAGCTACTTGGGAGACTGAGGCAGGAGAATCACTTGAACCTGGGAGGCGGAGGCTGCAATGAGCCGAGATCGGGCCACTGCACTCCAGCCTGGGCAACAAGAGTAAAGCTCCATCTCAAAAAATAAAATTAAATTAAAATAACATGCAAAAAAAAAAAAGAAAGAAAAAGAAATAATGGCTGCAGACATCCCAAATCTGATGAAAGACATTCATATGTACATCCAGGAAGCTCAAAAACCTCCTAGCAAGATAAACTGAAAGAAATTCATACCAAGAAACATTAAAACCGAAGTGTCAAAACCCAAACACAAAGAATGAATCTTGAAAGTGGCAACAGGCTGGGCACAGCAGCTCATGCCTATAATCCCAACACATTGGGAGGCAGAGGCAAGAGGATCACTTGAGGCCAGGAGTTCGAGACCAGCCTGGGCAACAAAGCGAGACCCCTGTCTCTACAAAAAAATTAGAAAAAAAAAAAAAATTAGCCAGGTGCTGTGGCACACACCTGTAGTCCCAGCTACTCAGGGGCTGAGGTGGGAAGATCGCTTGAGCCCAGCAGGTTGAGGCTGCAGTGCAGCTATCATTGCACCACTGTGCTCACTCCAGCCTGGCTGAAAAAGTGAGACCCTGACTTTAAAAAAAAAAAAGAAACAAACAAAGGCTAAAGGGGATCCTTCAGGCTAAAATGAAAGGACACCAGAAAGTAACTCAAAACCACAAGAAAAAAACAAAAAACATGTATGTTTTACTACTATGTAGGAAAAGTAACTACAAAGATAAATATAAAAGCCTGTATTACTGTACTTTTGGTTTGCAATTCCTCATTTTTCATCCTGTATGATTTAAAAGGCAAATGCATAAAACAATAATTATGAATTGATGTAATGGGCACCCAAGGTATAAAACTGTAATCTGTGATAATGAAGCAGGAGAGACATAATGAAGTGGGAGGGAGAGACATATAGGAGCAGAGCGTTTGTATATTATTGAAACTAAGTTGATATTATTCAAACTAGGTTGAACTAGCCACCACGCCTGGCTGTGTTTCTCTATTTCTGCAAAAACCACTGTTGAGGACAGGCGGTGGCTCATGCCTGTAATCCCAACGCTTTGGGAGGTCGAGGCGGGTGGATCATCTGAGGTCAGGAGTTTGAGACCAGCCTGGCCACTTAATGGGAAAGCACAGTCTCTTCAATAAATGGTGCTAGAAAAATGAATATTCTCATGCAAAAAAAAGCAAAAACATCACATAGTTTTCACTATATACAAAAACTAACTCAAAATGGAGCAAAGACCTAAATGTGGGAGCTAAAACTATAAAAATCTTAGAGAAAAAGGAAAGGGAAATACTTCATGACACTGGATTTGGCAATGATTTCTTGAATATGACACCAAAAGAAAAAACTCGATATGGTAACAAAAGAAAAAAACTTGAAAAACTGGATTTCATCAAAATTTAAAACTTTTTTGCATCAAAGGATACTATCAGGAGTGAAAAGACGGCAGGCGCAGTGGCTCACGCCTGTAATCCCAGCACTTTGGGAGGCCGAGGCAGGTGGATCACCCGAGGTCGGGAATTCAAGACCAGCCTGGCCAACATGATGAAACCCTGTCTCTACTAAAAATACAAAATTAGCCAGGCATGGTGGCGCATGCCTGTAATCCGAGCTACTCAGGAGGCTGAGGCAGGAGAATTGCTTGAACCCAGGAGGCAGAGGTTGCGGTGAGCCGAGATCACGCCATTGCACTCCAGCCTGGGCTTCAAGAGCAAAACTCCATCTCAAAAACTAATAATAATAAAAGAGTGAAAAGACAAACCATAAAATGGGGGGAAATATTAGCACAGCATATATCTGATAAAGGATTAATATCCAAAATATATAAAGAACTCCTATAACTCAACAACAAAATAACCGCCTAATTTAAAAATAGACCTTTCTGGGCTGGGTGCAGTGGCTCACGCCTGTAATCCCACCACTTTGGAAGGCTGAGGTGGGTGGATCATCTGAGGTCAGGAGTTCGAGACCAGCCTGGCCAACATGGTGAAACCCCGTCTCTACTAAAACTACAAAAATTAGCTGGGCATGGTGGTGCATGCCTGTAATCCCAGCTACTCGGGAGGCTGAGGCAGGAGAATCGCTTGAACCCAGGAGGCAGAGGTTGCTATGAGCTGAGATCGTGCCACTGCAGTCCTGTCTGGGCGACAGAGCAAGACTTCAACTCAAAAAAAAAAAAAAAAGACCTTTCTTCAAAGAAGACGTACAAAAGGCCAATAGCACATGAAAAGATGCTCAATGTCACTAGCTATTAGGGAAATACAAAGCAAAACCATAATGAGATACTACACTTTACACCCATGAGGATGCCTATTATAAAAAGAAAAAGGCTGGGCATGGTGGCTCACACCTGTAGTCCTAGCATTTTGGGAGGCCAAGGCAGGAGGATTGCTTAAGCCCAGGAGTTTGAGACCAGCTTGGGCAATACAGTGAGACCCCATCTCATATATATATATATATATATATATATATATATATATATATATATATATATATAATTTTTTTTTTTTTTTTTTTTTTTAAATAGAAAGGAAAGTGGCTGGGCGCGATAGCTCATGCCTGTAATCCCAGCACTTTGGGAGGCCAAGGCGGGTGGATCACGAGGTCAGGAGATTGAGACCATCCTGGCTAACACATGAAACCCCATCTCTACTAAAAATACAAAAAATTAGCCGGGCGTGGTGGCAGGCGCCTGTAGTTCCAGCTACCCAGGAGGCTGAGGCAGGAGAATGGCTTGAACCCGGCAGGCGGAGCTTGCAGTGAGCCGAGATTGTGCCACTGCACTCCAGCCTGGGCAACAGAGCGAGACTCCATCTCAAAAAAAAAAAAAAAAAAAAAAAACCCAATAAAAAGGAAAGTAATAGGTATCAGTGAGGATGTAGAGAAACTGGAATCCTTGTGCATTGGTCATAGGAATGTAAAACAGTGTAGCTGCTAAGGAAAACCATATGGTGGTTCCTCAAAAAGTTAGGGTTTTTTTTTTGAGACAGTCTCACTCTGTCATTGAGGCTGGAGTGTAGTGACACAATCATAGCTCACCACAGCCTCAAAAATCCCTGAGCTCAAGCAATCCTTCTGCCTTAGCACCTCAAATAGCTGGGACTACAGGCATGCACCACCATGCCCGGATGATTTTTTAAATTTTTTATAGAGATGGGGTCTTACTCTGCTGCCCAGAAACAATCCTCCCACTTCGGCCTCCAAAAGTGCTGGATTACGGGTATGAGCCACCACCCAGACCTTCAAAAAGTTAAACATAGAGTTATCATGTGATCCAACAACTTCAGTTCTGAGTATATACCCAAATGAATTGAAAGCACGAGCTCAAACAGATACTTGTACACCAACAATCACAGGAGCATTATGCCACAATAAAAGGTGGAAACAACCTGAATGTCCATCACTAGATGAATGGATAAACAAAATGTGGTGTATATACATACAATGAAATATTATTCAGCCTTAATAAGGAGACATACGTGGCTGGGCACGGTGGCTCACACCTGTAATCCCCGCACTTACGGAGGCCGAGGCAGGCGGATCACCTGAGGTCAGGAGTTCGAGACCAGCCTGGCCAACATGGTGAACCCCGTCTCTACTAAAAATACAAAAATTAGCCAGGTGTGATGGCAGGCATCTGTAATCCCAGCTACTTGGGAGGCTGAGGCTGGAGAATCGCTTGAACCCAGGAGGCAAAGGTTGCAGTGACTGGAGATCGAGCCATTACACTCCAGCCTGGGTGACAAGAGCGAAATTCCATCTCAAAAACAAAAAAAAAGATAAAAAAATAAAAATAAAATTAAGGAGACACATGCTACAATATATATGAACATTGAAGACATCATGCTAAGTGAACTAAGCCAATCACAAAAGGTCAAAAACTGTAAGATTCCACTTATGTGAGGTACCTAGATGCCTTCATCTGTTCAGGATGCTATAACAAAAATATCATAAACCAGGTGGCTTATAAACAACATTTATTTCTCACAGTTCTAGAGGCTGGGAAGTCCAAGATCAAGACACTGGCAAATTTGGTGTCTGGTGAGAGCCCGTTCCTCATAGATGTTGACTTCTTGCTGTGTCATCAGTGGGTGGAAGGGGTGCACAAGCTCCCTCAGGTCTCTTTTTTTTTTTTGAGACGGAGTCTCGCTCTGTTGCCAGGCTGGAGTGCAGTGGTGCGATCTCGGCTCACTGCAACCTCCACCTCCTGGGTTCAAGCAATTCTCTTGCCTCAGCCTCCCAAGTAACCGGGACTACAGGTACACGCCACCACGCCCAGCTAATTTTTGTATTTTTAGTAGAGATGGGGTTTCACCATGCTGGCCAGGATGGTCTCGATCTCTTGACCTCGTGATCTGCCTGCCTCAGCCTCCCAAAGTGCTGGGATTATAGGCGTGAACCACCACACCTGGATCCCCGGGTCTCCTTTATAAGGGCACTCTTCCCATTCATGAGGGCTCCACTCTCAGGACCTCATCACCTCCCAGAGGGCCCCCCACAGCCTATACCATCACCTTGGGGGTTAGGATTTTGACAAATGAATTTTCAGGAGACACTAACATTCAGACCATAGCGTCAGGATGGGTAAATTCATAGAGAAATAAAGTAGAATGGAGGTTACCAGGTGATAAGGGAAGAGGGCAATGGGGAATTACTGCTTAATGGGTATAAAATTCCTGTCTGAGATGAACAAAATCTGGAAATGGATAGTGGTAAGAATTGTACAACATTGTGAATGTACTTAATGCCACTGAATTATATACTTCAAAATGATTAAAATGGTAAATTGTATATTATGTGTATTTTACCATAAATATATAAAAGCTATTATTAATCTTATAATTTTTAAAATAAATGATTGTCTTAGATTTTTCTAAAATATCTATTTGTTTAAAAAAAAAATGCAGGAATACAAAATGGCAAGAAAACTGTACCAACACTTTGGGAGGCTGAGGTGAGAGGACTGCTTGAGGCCAGAGTTCAAGACCAGCCTGGGCAACATAGCAAGACCCTGTCTCTACAAAAAATTTAAAAATTAGCCAGGTATGGTGGCATGTACTAAGTCCCAGCTACTTTGGAGGCTGAAGTGGGAGGATCACTTGAGCTTGGGAGGTCAAGGCAGCAGTGAGCCGTGATCGAGCCACTGTACTCTAGCCTGAGTGACAGCGCAAGAGCCTGTCTCAAAAACCAAAAACAAGGCCAGGTGCAGTAGCTCATGCCTGTAATCCCAGCACTTTGGGAGGCTGAGGCAGGTGAATCACCTGAAGTCAGGAGTTCGAGACCAGCCTGACCAATATGGTGAAATGCCATTTCTACTAAAAATACAAAAATTAGCTGGGCATCATGGTGTGCACCTGTAGTCTCAGCTACTCCAGGGACTGAGAAGGGAGAATTCCTTGAATCCAGGAGGCAGAGGATGCAGTGAGCGGAGATCACACCACTGCACTCCAGCCAGGGTGACAGAGCAAGACTCCATCTCAAAAAAAAAAAAAAAACAAAAACAAAAATGACAAGAACTAACCAAAACCCAAAAGAAACAAATAAGACAAGAGAAAATGGACCTATTGAAGACATAGATTTTGAAGTTATCAGACACAGGTTTTAAAATAACTGTGATTAGCATGTTCAAGAAATTAGATGACAGAATGGAGAATTTTACCAGAGATCTGGACACACTAAAAAAAAAAAAAAAAAAAAAAAAAAAATGAAAATTCTAAAAGCGAAAAACAGAAAATAAATAAAATAAATATAAAATTAGGAACTCGATAGGTAGGTTAACAGCAGATTAGCTACAATTGAAAAGAGGACAGGAAGATAGATCAGAGAATATCCAGACTAAAGCTGGAGGGGGAAAAAAAAGGTTGGAAAAATATAGAAAAGAGCTGAAGACACATTTGGCACACAGTGAAAGATCTAACATATGTGTATTCAGAACTACACAAGGAGACGAGAAAGTGGAGCAGAAGCAACATCTGAAGAGATGAGTTCTGACTGAGAATTTTCCAACACTGACAAAAAAAGCACCTAAAGATTTAAGAAGCAATATGAACCCAGAGCAGGATAAAAGACACACACATGGCCCAGTGTGGTGGCACATGCCTATAATCCCAGCATTTTGGGAGTCTGAGGTGGAAGGATTGCTTGAAGCCAGGGATTCAAGACCAGCCTGGGCAACAAAGGCCAGACCCTGTCTCTACAAAAAAAACTTAAAAAAAAATAAAAATTTAAGAAGACAGATACCCATAGATAAATCATAGTAAATTGCTGAATACTAAAAAGAAAGAAAAAAAATCTTTTTTTTTTTTTTTTTTTTCTGAGACGGAGTTTTGCTCTGTTGTCGTGGCTTGAGTGCAGCTGCACGATCTCGGCTCAAAGCAACCTCTGACTCCTGGGTTCAAGCGATTCTCCTGCCTCAGCCCCTCCCGAGTAGCAGAGATTACACGCATGCACCACCACACCTGGCTAATTTTTTTTTTGTATTTTTAGTAGAGGCAGGGTTTCACCACATTGGCCAGGCTGGTTTCGAACTCCTGACCTTGTGATCCACCAGTCTTGGCCTCCCAAAGCGCTGGGATTACAAGCGAGAGCCACCACACCCAGCCTGAGAGAAAATCTTCAAAGCACACAAAGTCAGCTGGGCACAGTGGCTCACACCTGTAATCCCAGCACTTTGGGAGGCCAAGGTGGGCAGATCACAAGGTCAGGAGTTCGAGACCAGCCTGGCCAATATGGTGAAACACTGTCTCCACTAAAAATACAAAAATTAGCTGGGCGTGGTGGCAGGCACCTGTAGTTCCAGCTACTCAAGAGGCTGAGGCAGCAGAATCGTTTCAAACTGGGAGGCGGAGGTTGCAGTAAGTCGAGCCTGCACTCCAGCCTGGTGACATAGCGAGACTCTGTCTCAAAAAAAAAAAGATAAATAAAAGCACACAAAGTAAAAATAAACTTTAACAAAATGAAAAAAAAAAAAGTTAATTTCTCAACAGAAACAACAGTAACGCTGAGGAGGGCGGATCACCTGAGGTCAGGAGTTTGAGACCAGCCTAGCCAACATGGCAAAACCCCATCTCTACTAAAAATACAAAAATTAGGCCGGGCGCGTTGGCTCACGCCTGTAATCCCAGCACTTTGGGAGGCCGAGGTGGGCGGATCACTTGAGGTCAGGAGTTCAAGACCAGCCTGGCCAACATGGTGAAATCCGTCTCTATTAAAAATACAGAAAATAGTCAGGTGTGGTGGTGCGTGCCTGTAATCCCAGTTACTTGGGAGGTTAAGGCAGGAGAATTGCTTGAATCTGGGAGGCAGAGGTTGCAGTGAGCCAAGATCATGTCACTGCACTCCAGCCTGGGCAACAGAGCAAGAGTCTATCTCAAAACAAACAAACAAACAAAAAAAAAAACAATGTTTTGAGAAATAAAACAAGGCTGAGCATAGTGGCTCACATCTGTAATCCCAGCACTTTGGGAGGCTGAGGTAGGCAGATCACCTGAGGTCAGGAGTTTTAGACCACCTGGCCAACATGGTAAAAACCCATCTGTACTAAACATACAAAAATTAGCTGGGTGTGGTGGCATGCAGTTACTTGGGAGGCTAAGGCAGGAGAATTGCTTGAACCCAGGAGGCACAGGCTGCACCACTGCACTCCAGCCTGGATGACAGAGCTAGACTCCGTCTCAAAAAGGGGAAAAAAAAAATGACTGGCTTGCATAGCCTGGGCAACATGGTGAAATCCCATCCCTACAAAAAATGAAAACTAGCAGGGTGTGGTGGTATACCCCTAGAGGTTCCAGCTACTCAGGGGGCTGAGATGGGAGGATCGCTTGAGCCCCAGAGCTGAGGCTGCAATGAGCTGTGATTGCACCACTGCCCTCCAGCCTGGGCAACAGAACAAGACCGTCTCAAAACAAAAAACAAAAACAAGAACAGCCTGGGCAACATCGCGACATCCCATCTCTATTCAAAATAAATAAATTTTTTTTAAAGAAATAAAAGTAAAATTAAATAATTAATGGATTTTAGACTACAGGTTTTGGGTCCCACCTGAAGCCTAGCCACAGCAGCCACAGATCAAAGAATGCCAGCAACAGTCCACGGCTAGTACTTAAGATATTCCAGCCTCCTAATGTTGATTCTTCATCTTCCTAGCAGCCCTAACTTGGATGAATCAAGAAAAAGCTGGGTGGCCAGGTATGGTGGCTCATGCCTATAATTTCTTCACTTTGGGAGGCCAAGGCAGGAGGATTGCTTGAGCCCAGGAATTTGAGACCAGTCTAGGCAACATAGCAAAACCTTGTCTCTACAAAAAAAAGTTTATTTTAATTAGCTGGGTGTGGTGGCAGATGCTGGTGGTCCCAGCTCTACTTGATGGACTAAGTAGATTCCTTGAGAGAACCACTTGGGTCCAGGAGGTCAAGGCTGCGGTGAGCCATGATCATGCCACTGCATTCCAGACTGTGCAACAGTGAGACTCCATCTCAAAAAAAAAAAGGGGGCCGGGCGTGGTGGCTCACGCCTGTAATCCTAGCACTTTGGGAGGCCGAGGCGGGCAGATTGCCTGAGGTCAGGAGTTCAGGACCAGTCTGGCCAACATGATGAAACCCCGTCTCTACTAAAAATACAAAAAAATTAGCTGGATGTGGTGGCGTGCACCTGTAATCCCAGCTACTTGGGAGGCTGAGGCAGGGGAGTTGCTTGAACCAGGGAGGTGGAGGTTGCAGAGAGCCAAGATTGCACCATTGCACTCCAGCCTGGGCGACAGAGCGAGACTCCATCTCAAAATAAAAAATAAAAAAATAAAAGTGGAGGGAGAGCTGGAAATTTTCACAAGAAATATATTCAAAATAACCAAGGAAAGGGAAATGAAGATACGTAAGACAAACACACAAAAAAGATCAGAATGAATTCAGGGATCAGATGGGGTGAAAAAGGCAGCTATTCTGGCACAAGGTCCCAACACTTGCAGGTGGAACTGAGACAGACCAAATGGTAGAAATTCCCAGAAGCAGAGAGGGGAGTGAAAGACAGCGTCAGTCACTAATTACTTCCAATATAGGAAGTTCTCTCACTCTAGATCTCTTACCTGAAGGCAGAAAACAAATTTGTGCAAAACAAAAACAAACAAACAAACAAAAAAACTGTGCCTAAAATAATAGCTAACTGCTGAGAACAGAATGGGTAAAGATAGGGAGTTCACTTACTTGTTTAGACAAAGGTGAGCTTCAATAAAGATATCCTTAGCTTTTTCAGGGAAGTCCTTTATTTTAAAGTTGGCATCATAGTCTTTTATCCTCCGGATTCTGTAAAATTAAGCCTGAGTATTACTTCTAAAGGTCTTACAATTCCATAATTCACAGCCTACACTGACCTCCATTCATGTCCATCCACTTACTCAATAATTGTTTAGCTTTTTTTTTTTTTTCTTTTTTTGAGTCTCGCTCTGTCACCTAGGCTGGAGTGCAGTGGCATGATCTCGGCTCACTGCAAGCTCTGCCTCCCAGGTTCATGCCATTCTCCTGCCTCAGCCTCCTGAGTAGCTGGTACTACAGGCGCCTGTGACCACACGCGGCTAAATTTTTGTATTTTTAGTAGAGACGGGGTTTCACCGTGTTAGCCAGGATGGTCTCGATCTCCTGACCTCAGGATCCGCCTGCCTCGGCCTCCCAAAGTCCTGGGATTACAGGCGTGAGCTACCATGCCCGGCCAATAATTGATTTTTTAATGTGTCAAGTCCTGGAAATTCAACCTTCTCCCTCTTAAATTAAGCACTCTAAAGAAAGACTAAGACTTCTCATAGTGAAATTTCAGAATTCTAGAATCAAAGATAACATCTTATATGCACTAAAAACAGAAAAAACGGGTTTCTTACAAATGCTCAAGAGTCAAAATAGGCCAGGCGCGGTGGCTCACGTCTGTAATCCCAGCACTTTGGGAGGCCGAGGCAGGTAGATCACTTGAGGTCAGGAGTTTGAGACCAGCCTAGCCAACAGGGTGAAACCCCATCTATACTAAAAATCCAAAAATAAGCTGGGCATGGTGGTGCACACCTGTAATCCCAGCTACTCCGGAGGCTGAGGCAGAAGAATCGCTTGAACCCAGGAGGCAGAGGTTGCAGTGAGCAGAGATCGCACCACCGCATTCCAGCCTGGGTCACAGAGTGAGACTCCATCTCAAAAAAAAAAAAAGCTGGGCATGGTGGTGCTGTCTGTAATCCCAGCTACTTGGGAGGCTGAGGCAGGAGAATACTTGAATTTAGGAGGCAGAGGTAGTGATCGCGCCACTGCACTCCAGCCTGGGAAACAGAGCGAGACTCCATCTCAAAAAAAAGAGTCAGAATAACACTGGGCTTCTTTTTTTTTTTTTTTTTTTTTGAGACAGTCTCGCAGTCCGTCGCACAGGCTGGAGTACAGTGGCGCAATCTCAGCTCACTGCAACCTCTGCCTCCTGGGTTCAAGCAATTCTCCTGCCTCAGCCTCCCAAGTAGCTGGGACTACAGGCACACATCACCCCGCCCGCCTAATTTTTGTATTTTTAGTAGAGATGGGGTTTCACCATGCTGACCAGGCTGGTCTCGAACTCCTGACCTTGTGATCTGCCTGCCTCGGCCTCCCAAAGTGCTGGGATTACAGGCCTGAGCCATGGCACCTGGCAACACTGGGCTTCCTAACAGCAACATTAGAAGTTACGAAGACAGGCCGGGTGCAGCCCGGCCAGCCACCCCGTCCGGGAGGTGAGGGGCGCCTCTGCCCGGCCGCCCCTACTGGGAAGTGAGGAGCCCCTCTGCCCGGCCACCACCCCGTCTGGGAGGTGTACCCAACAGCTCATTGAGATCGGGCCATGATGACAATGGCGGTTTTGTGGAATGAAAGGGGGGAAAGGTGGGGAAAAGATTGAGAAATCGGATGGTTGCCGTGTCTGTGTAGAAAGAGGTAGACATGGGAGACTTTTCAGTTTGTTCTGTACTAAGAAAAGTTCTTCTGCCTTGGGATCCTGTTGATCTGTGACCTTACCCCCAACCCTGTGCTCTCTGAAACATGTGCTGTATCCACTCAGGGTTGAATGGATTAAGGGCGGTGCAAGATGTGCTTTGTTAAACAGATGCTTGAAGGCAGCATGCTCCTTAAGAGTCATCACCACTCCCTAATCTCAAGTACCCAGGGACACAAACACTGCGGAAGGCCGCAGGGTCCTCTGCCTAGGAAAACCAGAGACCTTTGTTCACTTGTTTATCTGCTGACCTTCCCTCCACTATTGTCCTGTGACCCTGCCAAATCCCCCTCTGCGAGAAACACCCAAGAATGATCAATTAAAAAAAAAAAAAAAAAAAAAAGAGCAACTAGTCCAGATTAAAACAGGTAAGAAGACTCCAGGAGGGATTTCTTGAAAAAGATGAAATTAATAAAATATTTAATGTTGCAGGGCGTGGTGGCTCACACCTGTAATCCTAGCACTTTGGGAGGCTGAGGCAGGTAGATAATGAGGTCAGGAGTTCAAGACCAGCCTGGCCAATATGGTGAAACCCCGTCTGTACTAAAAATACAAAACAGCCAGGTGTGGTGGCACACACCTGTAGTCCCACCTACTGGGGAGGCTAACACAGAAGAATTGCTTGAACCCGGGAGGCAGAGGTTGCAGTGAGCCAAGATCACACCATTGCACTCCAGCCTGGGCAACAGAGTGAGACTCCCTCTCAAAAAAAAAAAAAAAAAAAAAAAAAAATTTAATGTTTTGAATGCACAGAGAGGAAATTACATAACCCATAGTTCCATAAGCAAATGAGCAAATTAAGACACTACACTTCAGAAAAAAAATATATATTATGCAGGAAAGAAAAAGTGTTCATAATGTACTACATAACTCAGCTGTCAACAGCATTTTCCAAGTTATAACAATATAGAGAATTTGATTTAATCAAAGTATTAATTTAAGTGTGTTAAAGGAATTTATCCCAGGGATGTGAGGTTGGTTTAATATTTGAAAATCAATTAATAAGGCTGGGCACGGTGCCTCATGCCTGTAATGCCAGCACTTTGGGAGGTCAGGAAGGTGGATCACCTGAGGTCAGGAGTCCAGGCTGGCTAACATGGTGAAACCCTGTCTCTACTAAAAATACAAAAATCAGTGGGGCATGGTGGCGCACACCTGTAGTCTCAGCTACTCGGGAGGCTGAGGCAGGAGAATCACTTGAACCTGGGAGGCAGAGGCTGCAGTGGGCCGAGATGGAGCCACTGCACTCCAGCCTGGGTAACAGAGCAAGACTCCATCTCAAAAAAAAAGAAGAAAAGAAAAGAAAATCAATTAATATGTCATCATATCAACAGAATAAAGAACAAGTATCACATGATCATCTCAATAGACACAAAAAAGCATTTGACAAAATCTGACACCCCTTTATACTCTTTTAACCTCAAAGCCTTGCTTGTACTGTTCTGTTTCCCTAGAATGCTATTCCTCACCACACTTCTCCACCTGGCTAACTCTAAAAAAAAAAAAAAAAATTTTTTTTTTTTTTTTTTTTTGAGATGGAGTCTCACTCTGTTGCCCAGGCTGGAATGCAGTGGTGCAATCTGGGCTCACTGCAACCTCCACCTCCTGGGTTCAAGCGATTCTCCTGCCTCAGCCTTCCGAGTAGCTGAGATTATAGGTATGTGCCACCATGCTTGGCTAAATTTTGTATCTTTAGTAGAGATGGGATCTCACCATGTTGGCCAGGCTGGTCTCGAACTCCCGACCTCAGGTGATCCGCCAGCCTTGGCTTCCCCAAGTGCTGGGATTACAGTTGTGAGCCACCTCATCCAGCCACAATCCCAACTTTAAATATCATTTCCTCAGGCAAGTCTTCTCTGATCTCCCAGACCAAGTTATCTTTTTTTTTTTTTTTTTTTTTTTTTTTTGAGACGGAGTCTTGCTCTGTCGCCCAGGCTGGAGTGCAGTGGCGCTATCTCGGCTCACTGCAAGCTCTGCCTCCTGAGTTCACACCATTCTCCGGCCTCAGCCTCCTGAGTAGCTGGGACTACAGGCGCCCGCCACCGCGCCTGGCTAATTTTTTGTATTTTTAGTAGAGACGGGGTTTCCCTGTGTTAGCCAGGATGGTCTCGATCTCCTGACCTCGTGATCCACCCGCCTCGTCATCCCAAAGCGCTGGGATTACAGGCGTGAGCCACCGCGCCCAGCCATTATCTTTCCGTCATATGCTCCCATGGCACTCCTACTTCACTACACCTATAATTATTTGTGTGCGATCAGTATTTAATGACTGTTTTCCTCCCCTAGAAGAGAACTGCATGGTAAAACCGTATGTGCTTTGTTCATCATCACCATGGACCCTGCTCACAGTCCAGGAGAGAAATACATGAGAGGAAACATTGCAGTACAGAGTATTAGGAGAAATAAATACAAGTGTGCAATTACAATCACAGCAAAGGCAGCACCAAAAATAGTCATGGAGGCCTTAGAAACAAACATGATAGCCCGGCGTGGTGGCTCATGCCTGTAATCCCAGCACTCTGGGAGGCCTGAGGCTGGCGGATCACCTGAGGTCGGGAGTTCAAGACCAGCCTGACCAACATGAAGAAACCCCATCTCTATTAAAAATACAAAATTAGCCGGACGTGGTGGCACATGCCTGTAATCCCAGCTACTCGGGAGCTGAGGCAGGAGAATCGCTTGAACCCAGAAGGCAGAGGTTGTGGTGAGCCGAGATTGCACCATTGCACTCCAGCCTGGGCAACAAGAGTAAAACTCCAACTCAAAAAAAGAAGAAAAAAAAAGTAGGAGGGGAAAAAGACATTTCAGGCAAAGGAAAGGATGTGCAAAGACAAAGAGGAATGGTACAGTACTGGCAAGGAATTGGCAATTAGTTTGGAAACGCTAAAATTTAGGATGAGAAAAATGGAATAAGGACAAAGAATGATGGTGGAGAAAAAGGCAAGGACCAGATTATAAAAGCTTTGTATACCACTGAAGATATCTGGATTTTATTCTTTGGTTAACAGGAAGCCATAAAAGAGTTCTAAGCAGGGAGGTGATATGATAAAATCTTTATTATTATTATTTTTTTTTGAGACAGAGTTTCGCCCTTGTTGCCCAGGCTGGAGTGCAATGGCACGATCTCGGCTCACCGCAACCTCTGCCTCCCGGGTTCAAGCGATTCTCCTGCCTCAGCCTCCTGAGTAGCTGGGATTACAGGCATGTGCCACCACGCCCGGCTAATTTTGCATTTTTAGTAGAGACGAGGTTTCTCCATGTTGGTCAGGCTGGTTTTCGATTCCTGACCTCAGGTGATCCGCCCACCTCAGCCTCCCAAAGTGCTGGGATTATAGACGTGAGCCACCGCACCCAGCCAATAAAATCTATATGTAGAGAAATAAGTCATGGCCATGTGAAGAATTCATACTGACTCAATATACTTATGCACATAAACCTATACATGATTTACATATAGTGACAGCGGCTACTCTGGGCACAGTGGCCTATGGGGTAGCCCTGCTCTGCAATGAACAGTACAAATTTAAAAAAAAAGATAGATACAGTCAGAGCTAGACTGGCTGGGTGTGACGGGTCACACCTGTAATCCCAGAATTTTGGGAGGCTGAGGTGGGAGGACTGCTTGAGCCCAGGAGTTCGAGACCAGCCTGGGCAACATAGTGATAACCCGTCTCTACAAAAATTTCTTTTAAAAATTAGCCAGGTCGGCTGGGCGCAGTGGCTCACGCCTGTAATCCCAGCACTTCAGGAGGCCGAGGTGGGTGGATCACGAGGTCAAGAGATCGAGACCATCTTGGCCAACATGGTGAAACCCCATCTTTACTAAAAATACAAAAATTAGCTGGGCGTGGTGGCATGCGTCTGTAGTCCAGCTACTCGGGAGGCTGAGGCAGGAGAATCTCTTGAACCCGGGAGGCAGAGGTTGCAGTGAGTTAAGAGTGAAACTCCATCTCAAAATAAATAAATAAATAAATAAATAAAGGGCTGGGCGTGGTGGCTCTCGCCTGTAATCCCAGCACTTTGGGAGGCCAAGGCGGGCCTCCTGAGGTCAGGAGTTCAAGACCAGCCTGACCAACAGACCAACATGGAGAAACCACATCTCTACTAAAAATACAAAATTAGCTGGGCATGGTGGCACATGCCTGTAATCCCAGCTACTCAGGAGGCTGAGGCAGGAGAATCATTTGAACCCGGGAGGCGGAGGTTGCAGTGAGCCAAGATCGTGCCATTGCACTCTAGTCTGGGCAACAAGAGCAAAACTCCATCTCAAAAAAAAAAAAAATTAAATATATGATTAAAAAAGGATCCTATACACTCCAAAGTCAACTCCCTAACTGATATGACAAAAATTACCAATAAAGGCAGGGATGCTGAGAATCAGGAAGCCCACATTATTCTGCATTAAATACAGACTCTAGTACAAAGGAGAAAATACCATCATGTTATTAAGAGAATGACACCCAACCCAATTAACCCAAAAAGGTCTCTTTGGGATAAAGTAGCAACAAAAAATTGTTATTCTAATACCAATACCCAAATGTCTCAGACACCTACGACACTTGTGATGCCATAGTCTTCTTCATTCGTTCAGTTCTCTCTATCAGTCCCTCCTTTGAAAGAGATGATATGCGTGCATCACCCTCAGGAGGAACATAGGCATCAAATATACCAGCTGTAATAAGGGAAGAAAAAAATTAAGAAAGTGTTGAAAGATTGAGAAGAACTCATAAAATTGAAGTAATGTAAAATTGGGAAGGATTGTGGATATGAAGTAGACTAATGAAACAGACTTCCATGTAGAGAGAACTATGTTACACTAGAAAAAAACAAAACAAGGCCGGGCACAGTGGCTCACACCTGTAACCCAGCACTTTGGGAGGCCGAGGCGGGCGGATCACAAAGTCAGGAATTCAAGACCCGCCTGGCCAAGATGGTGAAACCCCATCTCTACTGAAAATACAAAAATTAGCCAGGCATGGTGGCAGGTGCCTGTAATCCCAGCTACTTGGAAGGCTGAGGTAGGAGAATCGCTTGAACCCAGGGGGGCAGAGGTTGCAGTGAGCCCAGATTGTGCCACTGGGCGACAGAACGAGACTCTGTCTCAAAAAACAAAACAAAACAAAACAAAAAAAGCCAGAAAGATTTAAGTCTTCTCTCAGAGCCTCAGTTTCTACTTCCACAAAATGGAGAAATTTCACTCTTGCCTTCTAGGGACAGTGTGAAAGTAAGTTCAAAGAACAACTTCATGATATATAGTGTATATAAGATTAATCATTATTGAGGTTGAACTGACTTTGTGCTTAATTAAATATTATCAATCATAGTCCAAGTCATCCCAAGTTCCAGAAGATCTCTGACAGAAGGATCCCAGGTCAGGGTCCCAGAAATACCTCACCTGTACAGGCCAGATGTATGGAACGGTCCGATTTTTCTGGAGGAATAACCAATCCTGCTTTCCGGGCATGTTGCATAAACTCCTTTTCTGTTTTAAATTTAGGTTGATAAATAGGAGGTGTGAAACGTTTTTTAGTTCTTACTGGAACTATAGCTGAGGACTGAGTCACCAGAACTGGCTGGAAGGTAAAGGAAAGGTTAGGAACCTAGAAAAAAGATCTACTATCTTTTACAAACTCTAAGCAAAGCACTATAGAGAGGGAATATCCAAAGAATGCTTCAGGAACAATTATAAAACAATATCACAGGGAAAAAATGCATTAGGACCTTAATACTTATGGGTGTCTCTAAATAGAAGACAGTTAGCAGCCTTTATTAACATCACATTTACTAAAGGCTTCCTTTAGAACTTCCCACAGTACAGGACTATGCTAACTCCTACGGATACTGAGTTGATTAAAGCAAGTTTCAAAAACTGATGGTGATGGGGAAACACCAACTCAATACTGAAATGGGCAGAATACTATTCTTTATTATTTTTTGAGGCAGATCGCTAGCCTGGAGTGCGGTGGCACAATCACGGTTCACTGCAGCCTTGACCTCCTGGGCTCTAGCTATTCTCCCACCGCAGCCTCCCAAGTAGCTGGGACTAAGGAGTGCGCCATCACATCCGGCTAATTTTAAAATTTTTTTGTAAAGACCAGGTCTTATATGTTGCCCAGGCTCATTTCGAACTCCTGGGCTCAAGCCATCCTTCCGCCTCGGACTTTCAAAGTGCTGGGATTACAAGTGTGAACCACCGCGCCTGGCCCTGAATGCTATTCTTAAAGCATAAGCAAAGTCCTCTTGTAGGCATCTGCTCCATATGTACTCGTGATATTTTGCTCATCCTATCGGGAGTCTCGCTGTAAACTTTATTCTGTCGTTTTAGCACCCAACTGACCAATAAACCCTCGAAAGACCAGGAGACCTTTTCTCTCTGATCATGAGGTTTGCTCAGACGGGGCAGTGACAATATGGGACGCCCTCATTTTCGGCTACTCTTCAACGTAGTTCACTTATAAGAATCGAAAATTAGGGAGTCCACCTTCCAACCCATTACTTGTCTCTCCTTTAATATCTCCTCGCCAGACAGACCCAAACCAATCCGGAAAAACTTAATACCCGTTAATTCACTCGCTCTCATGGCCCTGTCTAGGCTATCCCCATTCGACCACTGAGCTCCGCAGCTAGGTCCTGTCCACCTAAGCCTCTTCCCCGGCCTAGGTATGACTCGTATTGTCCCAGCTCACCAAGGACAATTGCACAGAGAGTATTTCCCTCGACTCTGTCCTCCTCCTGTAGCCCCTAGGGTCCTATCGGCCCCGTCCCTACCCACCTGCCGAGACCACCAGCCCAAAACCCTCGATAAACAAGAGAACCCTTGAGGTATGGGGGCTGCCATCTTGTTCCCGCAAAGGCCGCCGGGAAGGGAGCTGAGCGTGAAGAGCGTCGGGTAGGAGAAAAGCCCCACAGGGTGGAGCTAGCACAGGAGTGGAATTTTCCAGGGAGCGCGCCCTCCGCCGCAGTGTGAGCAGCGAGGACGCGCACGTGCTCGCGGGAGTGGGGGAGGGTGGAGTAAGGAGGGCGGAGTACGGCCGCGCGTGCGCAGGGAGACAACGTTGGGCGTAGGGTGGAACGAACTGTTGTCACCCGCCAGCGAGAGAGCGCTTGAACGCGAGCTGCGCCTGCGCCCGAGGCTTTCTGAAGGCCGGGGAATGGGCATTGCTGTATGCTTGGCACATTGCCGTTTATTCCATTAGTTAAAAAAGGAAAAGGAGGCCGGGCGCGGTGGCTCACGCCTGTAATCCCAGCACTTTGGGAGGCCGAGACCGGTGGATCACCTGAAGTCAGGAGTTCGAGACCAGCCTGGCCAAAATGACGAAACCCCGTCTCTACTAAAAATACAAAAATTAGCCGGGCGTGGTGGCACGCGCCTGTAGTCCCAGCTGCTTGTAAGGCTGAGGCAGGAGAATCGCTTGAACCCAGGAGGCAGAGGTTGCAGTGAGCCGAGATCGCGCCACTGACTCCAGCCAGAGCTAGACTCCGTCTAAAAAAAAAAAAATTAGTCGTAGGGTGGAACGCACGGTTGTCATGCGCCAGCAAGAGAGCGCCGGGCTTGGTGGCAGGCGGCTGTAGTCTGAGCTACTTGGGAGGCTAAGGCAGGAGAATCCCTCGAACACAGGAGGCGGAGGCTGCAGTGATCCGAGATCCCGCCACTGCACTCCAGCCTCGGTGACAGAGAAAGACTTTGTCTCAAAAAAAAAAAAAAAAAAAAGAGATTGACTACTGTCTTGTACTATGTTTACTAAAGCAGAAGACACGTGAACTGACAAAAACATTTGTGATTTGTCATTTCGGAAAAGAGTCACAGAGCAATTACGTAATTTACTTAAGGTTAGATAGATGATAACTGGCAGAACCGAGATTTGAATCTAAGCAGTCTAATTCCAGAACCCATGCAGGTAACTGCTACGTGCTGCTTCATGTTAAGTTGTTAAAGGATTCGTGATGTTGGGATCACCCTAGTAAATTCAGTAGTGTAAACGTTGCTGAAAGGCAGACACTTTCCACACTTAGCCGTTGGTTATTATTCTGCCAATTACAGCTTACAGAGTTCTTATCTACAATATTTTGCAATAAGTTAGGAGCTACAGGCTGTACATACAAGAAATTTCAGGCTGAAGTAGAATTGCTACAAAGGTCGAAGCAAAGTGCTGGGGACTATCAGAAGAACTGAAAGATTACTTTTGGGTTTGGAGATCACGTGTTGTTGTTTTTGGAGATGGAGTCTCACTCTGTCACCCAGGCTGGAGTGCGGTGGCACAATCTCGGCTCACTGCAACCTCTGCCTCCCAGGTTCAAGCGATTCTCCTGCCTCAGCCTCCAGAGTAACTGGGATTACAGGTGCACGCTGCCATGCCCGGCTAATTTTTTCTAGTTTAGTAGAGACGAGGTTTCACCGTGTTGCCCAGGCTGGTCTCCAACTCCTGAGCTCCGGCAATCCGCCCACCTCGGCCTCCCAAAGTGCAAGGATTACAGGCGTTTTTTAAAGCTTGACTTCGCAGCTATATCGTACATTCTTATGTGGTAAGTATTTCCCTACAAGTTCCAGCCACAGTATTGAACCTATAGCACGACACATTAATAGTGACATGAAATTAGTGCTGTATGTATGTGTTGAAGAGTATGTGGGGTCGTGTGGGATGGCTCACACTTGTAATCCCAGCACTTTGAGAGGCGGAAGTTAGTTAGATCCCTTGAGCCCAGGAGTTCAAGACCAGCCTGCCCAACATGGCAAAACCCTATCTCTACAAAAAAATTAAAAAATTAGGCCGGGTGCAGTGGCTCACACCTGCAATCCCTGCACTTTGGGAGGCCAAGGCAGGCGAATCACGAGGTCAGGAGATTGAGACCATCCTGGCTAACATGGTGAAACCCCGTCTCTACTAAAAATACAAAAAAAATTAGCCGGGCATGGTGGCAGACGCCTGTAGTCCCAGCTACTCCAGAGGCTGAGACAGGAGAATGGAGTGAACCTGGGAGGCGGAGCTTGCAGTGAGCCGAGATTGTGCCACTGAACTCCAGCCTGAGCGACAGAGCAAGACTCCGTCTCAAAAAAAAAAAAAAAAAAATAGCTGGGCATGGTGGCCCCAGCTACTGGGGAGGCTGAGGTGGGAGGATGGCTTAAGTCCAGGAGGCAGAGGTTGCAGTAAGCCAAGATCCCACCACTGCACTCCAGCCTGGGCAACAGAGCTATTCAGTGCCTATAGAAGCATAGGGAAACAAGAAAAAAGAAAAAAATAGAATATATGTTATTAAGCATTTAAATAAGCTATATCTGATTATTTAACAGACTCCTGTCCATCTACTCTAATCCCTAGAAAATAAAACATGATTTTTTTTTTTCTCTTGAGACAGTTTCACTCGTCAGCCAGGATGGAATGCAATAGCGCAATCTTGGCTCGCTGCAACCTCCATCTCTCGGGTTCAAGTGATTCTCCTGCCTCAGCCTCCCAAGTAACTGGGATTACAGGTGCCCACCACCACGCCCAGCTAATTTTTTGTATTTTTAGTAGAGATGGGGTTTCACCATGTTGGCCGGGATGGTCTCAAACTCCTGACCTCAGGTGATCCGCCCACCTCGGCCTCTCAAATTGCTGGGATTACAGGGGTGAGCCACCGTGCCCGGCCAAAACATGAATTATTTTTACTGGTATTCCCAACCAAAGTGAGGAAAGTTTACTCCATGGATGAGAGGTGTTTTTTTTTTTTTGGTTTTTGGTTTTTTTTCAGATGCAGTTTCACTCTGTCATCCAGGCTGGAGTGCAATAGCTCGATCTCGGCTCACTGCGACCTCTGCCCCCTGGGTTCAAGCGATTCTCCTGCCTCAGTCTCCCGAGTAGCTGGGATTACAGGTGCCTGCCACTATGCCTGGCTAATTTTTGTATTTTTAGTAGAGATAGGGTTTCACCACATCGCCAGGCTGATCTCTAATTCCTGACCTCAGGTGATCCATCTGCCTCGGCCTCCCAGAGTTCTGGGATTACAGGCGTGAGCCACCGCGCCTGGCCAAGATTATTGATTAATGCAGAACATTAATATAATTTATCTTAGATTACTTCCTCCACCATTGAGTTTTATGTTAGCCTCACACAGTAGCCAACACATCCCAGATCATCTCTGCCCACCCTCTGATCAGTTTCTCAGTTAATACAAACTTGTTCCATATCAGCCTGGATGAAATAATGATAGGGGAGTCAATATCATTTAATTGCTTAGAGATGAGCTATAAGTGAGTTTGGTTGTTGTTTGATGAGCTACTGTTTTGGAAAATTCATATCTTCCTACCTCATCAGCTTCATGGAAAATTGGGAGCTGGCCAGGCACAGTGGCTCACGTGTGTAATCCCAGCACTTTGGGAGGCTGAGGCAGGCAGATCATCTGAGGTCAGGAGCTCAAGACCAGCCTGACCAACATGGAGAAACCCCGTCTCTACTAAAAATACAAAAAATTAGCCGGGCGTGGTAGCGGGCGCCTGTAATCCCAGCTCCTCGGAAGGCTGAGGCAGGAGAATTGCTTGAACCCGGGAGGTGGAGGTTGCGGTGAGCCGAGATCATGCCATTGCACTCTAGCCTGGGCAACAAGAGCAAAACTCAATCCCAAAAAAAAAAAAAAAACAAAACAAAAAGAAAAGAAAATTGGGAGCTGTCTGTTAGAGAAGTAACACCAAAAGGATATTTCTTTTCTTTCTTTTTTTTTTGAGATGAAGTTTCACTTTGTTGCCCAGGCTGGCGTACAGTGGGACGATCTCGGCTCACTGCAACGTCGGCCTCCAGGTTCAAGTGATTCTCCTACCTCAGCCTCCGAAGTAGCTGGGATTACAGGTGCCCGCCACCAAGCCTGGCTAATTTTTTCTATTTTTAGTAAAGATGGGGTTTCACCGTGTTGGTCAGGCTGGTGTCGAACTCCTGACCTCAGGTGATCCACCTGCCTCATCTTCCTAAAGTGCTGGGATTACAGGCATGAGCCACCGTGCCCAGCCAAAAAGGGTATTTCTTAATCCTACAATCTTAGTAATTCACATTTCAGAAAAAGCAAGATAAAAAGATCTTGTCACGATGATGGGAGCAAGAGAAGAGAACTCATTGTGCAAGTAGAGGAAGGAATCGATTGTTAGGGGCTCAGTCTTGGCAAAGAACACTCTTGCACATAGTAGACACTCCAATATTTATTTTTACAATAAGCAGATGTGAAGAATTCCAGTTGAAATATGATGGGGCAGGCCGGGCGCGGTAGCTCACGCCTGTAACCCCAGCACTTTGGGAGGCCGAGGCGGGTGAATCACGAGGTCAGGAGATCGAGACCATCCTGGCTAACATGGAAACCCCATCTCTACTGAAAATACAAAAAATTAGTCGGGCGCAGTGGCAGGCGCCTGTAGTCCCAGCTACTCGGGAAGCTGAAGCAGGAGAATGGCATGAACCCAGGAGGCGGAGCTTGAAGTGAGCGGAGATCTGGCCACTGCACTCCAGCCTGGGCGAAAAAGCGACACTCCATCTCAAAAAAAAAAAAAAAAAAAGAAAAGAAAAGAAAAAGAAATATAATGAGGCAGAAGGAAAAGTTGATTTCCTGTTTTTCCCAGTGAAGTGGGTTACTGGAATCCCTTGTCGTATTGAAATTTCTAAATGGAGCCCGAAGAGGGCTGGGTGTGGTGGCTCACGCCTCTAATCCCAGCACTTTTGGAGGCTGAGGCAGGCGGATTGCTTGAGGCCAGGAGTTCGAGACCAGCCTAGCCAACATGGTGAAACCCCATCTCTACTAAAATTACAAAAATCAGCTGGGCGTGGTGGCATGAGCCTGTAGTCCCAGCTTCTTGGGAGGCTGAGGCATGAGAATCATTTGAACCTGGGAGGCAGAGGCTGCAGTGAGCCAAGATTGTGCCACTGTATTCCAGCCTGGGTGACAGAGTGAGACTCTGTCTCAAAAAATAAATAAATAAAATAAATGGAGACCAAAGAGAATGAGACTCTTCCTATGTAAGCAGTGGAGCACACACTTACATTTTTTCCCCTCCCAGTGGCAGATGACATCAGAGATGGAAACTTCAGAAATTCTGCGTAGTGACCTACTTTCTAGGAGAAGCACAGCTGATTTGAACCAGGAAAATTCTTCTGGAGAACTGGGAAGAACCCAATTCTAAACAATATGATACTAGAATTGAAGCAAGTACTAGGCTTGCCATGTATTTATATTGTACTTCCCTTCCCTAAAGTGAGACTATGGAGAGCGAAATAAGTGAATTGTCCAAAATAAGGTGCTGTAGAAGAAACAAGGATCCTGACTTTCTAAGAAATATTCTCAACTGAGCTTTAGTTAATTAGTTAGTTACTTAGAGATGGGGTCTCGCTTTGGCACCAGGCTGGGGTGCAGTGGTACCATCACAGCTCACTGCTGCCTCAAATTCCTGGGCTCAAGGGATCCTCTTGCTTCAGTCTCCCTAGTAGCTGGGACTACAAGAGCATGCCACCATATCCAGCATTTTTTTTTTTTTTTTGTAGAGACAAGGTCTTGCCATTTTGCCCAGGCTGGTCTCAATCTCCTGGGCTCAAGCAATCCTCCCCCCTCAGTATCCCAAAGTGTTGGGATTACAGGCGTGAGCCACCACGCTCGGCTTCAGCTGATCTTTAGCTAGCAATATTAGTAGAGCTTGTTTGTCACTCGAGTTGACTGTATATGGCTTTCACATAGTGAAAGTGGTTAAGAATGCTATAGTGCCTGAGTTTACATCTTAGCTTCACCTTTTTTCCTCACCTATAGAAAGGGGGTTATTGGCCGGGCGCGGTGGCTCATGCCTGTAATCCCAGCACTTTGGGAGGCCAAGGCAGGCAGATCACGAGGTCAAGAGATTGAGACTATCCTGGACAACATGGTGAAACCCTGTCTCTACTAAAAATACAAAAATTAGCTGGGCGTGGTGGTGCATGCCTGTAGCCCCAGCTACTCAGGAGGCTGAGGCAGGAGAATCGCTTGAACCTGGGAGTTGGAGGTTGCAGTGAGCTGAGATCGTGCCACTGCACTCCAGCCTGGGCGACAGAGTGAGACTCCGTCTCAAAAAAAAAAAAGAAAAAGTGGGGGGCTGGGCACGGTGGCTCACACCTGTAATCCCAGCACTTTGGGAGGCTGAGGCGGGTGGGTCACGAGGTCAAGAGTTCAAGAACAGCCTGGCCAACATGGTGAAACCCCATCTCTACTAAGAATACAAAAATTAGCCAGCTGTGGTGGCACGTGCCTGTAGTCCCAGCTACTCGGGAGGTTGAGGCAGGAGAATCCCTTGAACCCAGGAGGCGGAGATTGCAGTGAACCGAGATCGCACCATTGCACTCCAGTCTGGGCGACCAAGCAAGACTCCGTATCAAAGAAAAAAAAAAGTAAGAAAGGAAGGGGGTTATTAAGTAGAATTTAAGTAGAATTGTTATTAACTCATAAAGTGAATTCATATATGGTCCCACTCTGGTTAGTTATAATTACTGCTTCCAAGCCCCATCATAGCCCTGAAAGGGATATAAGGAGCTTAGCAGAAACCTGGTAAGTGTAACTGCTCTTTGTGCTGGACATAGATAACATCCCTGCCCCCAGAGTCCACCCCAGTGCAGTGTGCCTAAAGCAAGAGAGTTCCTGTTGGATGGATGAACAAGAAGTCCACAGGAAGCCCTGAGCGTTAGCTCTCTTCCCCTAGAGAGCAGTTCTCGCCTTTGTTGAAGCTAAGACCACTGAAATGCAGGTAGCTTCCAAGCCCAAAAGTCATTCCTTATTCCTGTGCTGAAGGTCTTTCTTCTCTTAGCTGCTGTTCTTTCCCATCTATCCTTCCACTCACCCCTGCTGCTGGGGACAAATCCTTTTCCTTTACCTCTTTCTGCTTGCTTGCCCTAGATTCCTTATTCTAAAGACAGGTTTCGGAAGATATGTTGCTTGCTCACCTTGGCTGAGCCAGAAAAGAAGCCCATGCATCCCATTGCTCAAGCTAGGTCTAGAATTAATCCCTCACCTCTTCTTGCTCCACTTTCACCCCAGATAGCTAAATCAAGCAATAATCCTAAAAGGGAATTTCAGGCTATTTTCAACTCCCCACATCCCCCACCTCCCACACCATGTTTAGGGAGGAGAGAGCAAAGCCCTTGGATCAGAGTAATCTGTTTCTAACCCACTTCCATTCCCAGGGATTACCTCTCCAGGGGGAGGGAGACAGAAATAAACCTAACAATTTAGTGCTAGAAACTTGGGAAAGAAGCTCCAGGAGTGCCTTGGAGGGCTGTAGGCATGGGGTTCCAGTAGCCTGGGAACTTCTTCTCATATGCTGGAGTACCCTGTAAAAGGGTCCACAAACTTGAAAAGCAATGCCTAGTGTGGCAAGAATAGGCACTCTATAAATGTGCCCATTGGATGAAAGAATGAAAAATGTATGGATTGTGGGCAGATGAAGGCAGAAACAATTTCCTTGTTATACCTACAACCTTTATGTCCTTGTATGCACACCAATTTATGGCTAAAATCAATCAACCAACAAATAAGGAAGTGCGATAGAGTGGATACACCTCTGAATTGGGAGACAGGAGATATGGATTCTAGTACCACCATTGTCGACATTGATTTGCCCTTTGGCCTTTGGCAAATTCCTTTGCCCAAAGTCAGTTTGTTCTCTGATCACTAATTTTCTCCATTAAAAAAAAAAAAGTCTCAGCCGGGCACAGTGGCTCACGCCTGTAATCCCAGCACTTTGGGAAGCCAAGGCAGGTGGATCACGAGGTCAGGAGTTTGAGACCAGCCTGGTAAAGATGGTGAAACCCCGTCTCTACTAAAAATACAGCTGGGCGTGGTGGCATGTGCCTATAGTCCCAGCTACTCAGGAGGCTGAGGCAGGAGAATCACTTGAACCCGGGAGGTGGAGGTTGCAGTGAACCGAGATCATGCCACTGCACTCCAACCTGGGCGACAGAGCGATACTCCATCTCAAAAAAAGTCTCCCTCTAGAGCCCTAAAGGCCTACAGTCCTGTGTTATGTATATTGAGCCCCTATTAATAATGTACAAAGTCCTAAGCTCATTTATATACTGACAGTGACTCATTTTGGGGGTCCCTTGTGAACCAAGTGCTTGGCACACATTTTCTCTAGTCTGTATTCCTTCCTGTACCCTGCATGACCCTGCTATACAAAAATGTACCTTCCGGGCGGGCACGGTGGCTCACGTCTGTAATCCCAGCACTTTGGGAGGCCGAGGCAGGTGGGTTGCCTGAGCTCAGGAGTTCAAGACCAGCCTGGGCAACATGATGAAACCGTATCTCTACTAAAATACAAAAAATTAGCCGGGCATGGCGGCGTGCATCTGTAGTCCCAGCTATTTGGAAGGTTGAAGCAGGAGAATTGCTTGAACCCGGGAGGCGGAGGTTGCAGTGAGCCAAGATCGTGCCATTGCACTCCAGCCTGGGCAACAGAGCAAGACTCCATCTCAAAAAAAACAACAACAACAAAAAAAGTCTATCTTCCAGCTGACCATTCTTTTGGGATGCTCTCCTGTGGCTGGGTGAAGGCTTCCTTCTCAGCTCTTTGGGATTGGAAACAGGGAAGCTGTGCGAATGCAGAAAACTTCCACTAGAGGGTACCAAGGCTGCACCGGATCTCAGACTGCAGGGAGGCCTATGTAAACCCAATTCCTGGATGTTTAAATACCTATGTTGAGAGATTCAGGGATCTCCATTAATTCCTCACTACCGGTGGGAGGTGGGCGAGAGATAAAAAAACTACATATTGGGTACAGTGTACACAACTTGAGTGGCTGGTGTATTAAAATCGCAGACTTTACCACTATACAAATCATCCATGTAACCAAAACCACTTGTACCCCAAAAGCTATTGAAATAAAAAAAATTAATTTAAAAAAATTGCTCAGCCGGGCGCGGTGGCTCACGCCTGTAATCCCAGCACTTTGGGAGGCCAAGGCGGGCGGATCACGAGGTCAGGAGATTGAGACCATCCTGGCTAACGTGGTGAATCCCCGTCTCTACTAAAAATACAAAAACAAAAAATTAGCCGGGCGTGGTCGCGGGCGCCTGTAGTCCCAGCTACTCGGGAGGCTGAGGCGAGAGAATGGCCTGAACCCAGGAGGCGGAGCTTGCAGTGAGCCGAAATCGCGCCGCTGCACTCCAGCCTGGGCGACAGAGCGAGACTCCGTCTCAAAAAAGGCTTTTTTTTTTTTTTTTCTGAGAACGGAGTTTCACTCTTGTTGCCCAGGCTAGTGTGCAATGGCTCGATCTCGGCTCACCGCAACCTCGGCCTCCCAGGTTCAAGCAATTCTCCTGCCTCAGCCTCCCGAGTAGCTGAGATTACAGGCATGCACCACTACGCCCGGCTAATTTTGTATTTTTAGTAGAGACGGGGTTTCCCCATGTTGAGGCTGGTCTCGAACTCCTGACCTCAGGTGATCCGTCTGCCTCAACCTCCCAAAGTTCTGGGATTACAGGCGTGAGCCACCGCGCCCGGCCCCTTGAAAAGCTTTTAAGAAGTCTCTACTATTTGGACATCATTTTGCTTTCTTCATTTTGATTACTTCAAATCAAAGAAAACTTGGCATAATGAAATTCGTGGGGGCTCTGGCAACTGATGTAGATCTTGCTCCACTATTTCCAAACTTTATTAGCCAATTACTTAAGTCATCTGCATTTCAGTGCAAACCCATCTGTGGAATGGAGATAATTTCGCAGATGGGTACACTGAAATGCAGAGAACTTACCTCATAGAGGGGTTGTGAACGTAAGTAAAATCATATATGGAAACAGGTAACTCGGTAGATTGTAGGTGCCTAAAACCGTTTTTGCACTGGCCTATTATAAACTGGGAATTGAGATGTTGAGGAGAGAAAGATGGATTTGCAGGCACTGAGTACCTCCAAACAAGAGACGTGACCTTTTGTCATTTTGCTCTTAAGGCTTGCAGGTTTCCAGGCTAGCGCTGCAGGGCATGCCCCAGCCTTATCCTTCAGCTGTGTTCTATCATCTGCAACAGCCCAGCCATGTCGTTCTGCCCTTTTCCCATCCTGATTTCTCTGGAGGTGAGTTTAGTTTCTACTTCCTACTCGCCTCCTGGATGAAAAGTCTCATGTACGGTGTTTTGCCCTGTGCTTTCTGAAGTGTCACATCTCCACCTAGCTCTGCTCTGCCCTTTTCCTCTCATCTCTCCAACAGTCACTTCTGGGGTGGAATGTGCCATCTGTTTCTGAAACTGAGCAGAAGTTTGGGAAAGGGGGAGGGACAGCCGTGTCCAGGGCTTGCGTGTCAGCAGACACGTTACAGCTGCTGCAGGGCAAACCAGGGTGAAACTACAAGCCAGAGGACCCAGGGCAGGCAGCCGTGAGGCCCGCCCCTCAGCTTCTCTCTCATCTGTCTCACCCAGAGGTTTCCTGGCAGGAGTGGGAGAGGTTGGTATCGAGTCCTTGAGCCCTGACTCATTCCCTGACCTAGTTGGGTGTTACCCAGTTATCTCCTAAATCTCTCTCCAGGGCCCTCTGTTAGCAACACAACAGTATCATCCTAGACAGAAGACGCAGGAGGAAAGCAGACTACCTATTTATCTCATTCCCTTGTGAGGGTCCCAACAACAACCAGGAGGTTTACAGGTTACATTGCTTATAAAATGACCAAAATCATCCCATAGAGCTACACTAAGAGATTGGCTACTTTCCAGATTTCTCTATAGAAACAATCATGCTTAACTTTCTCAAAAAAAAGAATAAAATCATTATTTTATTTTACTTGGGCAGGGGAAGGGACTGAAACACTGAACCAGGAAGTGACTGGTGATTATCACACAGTGAATCAGGGGCCTAACTAGGGACATAACTCAGGTTTCCTAACCCCACCCCAAATTCCATTCTTTCCCTCAGCTTAGTTACTTATGGACTACAGTAATGTCCTGGGCTTTCTGAGCTTTACCAAAGTTCTTGTAATTGTCAAATTCCTGAGGGTTGGATAGGAAGCTGATTCTGTGATGCTTCTGGGCTTCACATGTATCTCTTTCACAGTTTGTCCTGTAGAAAACGTGAGATATATATTTGTTGCCTCCTGGACAGGTTGCCAAAAACACTTTAGATGTTATTCTTAGATTCAAAGAAGACCAATGTGATCCTAAGGTTAGATCTCAGAGACAGAATATTCCATTTTTAAATCATTTGTTGCTGTTCAAGATCCTCATATCTTTATGAGTCACTGTACCAGTAGATGCTGAAAATTATTTTCTTACCCTCCCTTTATTCAGAGGTCCCCATCTGGGCTGGGTGTGGTGGCTCGCACCTGTAATCCCAGGGCTTTGGGAGGCCAAGGCAGGTGGATTGCTTGAGGCCAGGAGTTCGAGACCAGCCTGGCCAACATGGTGAAACCCTGTCTTTACTAAAAATACAAAAATTAGCCAGGCATGGTGGCAAACGCCTGTAATTCCAGCTACTCGGGAAGCCGAAGCATGAGAATCACTTGAATTTGGGAGTTGGAGTTTGCAGTAAACCGAGATTGTGCCACTGCACTCTGTGTAACAGAGACTCTGTCTCAAAAAAAAGATCCCAGTCTCAGCTGGGCACGGTGGCTCACGCCTATGATCCCAGCACTTTGGGAGTCTGAGGTGGGCAGATCACCTAAGGTCGGGAGTTTGAGACCAGCCTGACCAACATGGTGAAACCCAGTCTCTACTAAAAGTACAAAAATTAGCCGTGTTTGGTGGCCGGCACCTGTAGTCCCAGCTACACGGGAGGCTGAGGCAGGTGAATTGCTTGAACATGAGAGGCAGAGGTTGCAGTGAGCCGAGATCGCGCCACTGCACTCCAGCCTGGGCGACAGAGCAAGACTCCATCTCAGAAAAAAACAAAAAAGGTCCCAGTCTCTCCTTAACTAGGGTCATGCTTCTAAAGACATTAGCTGGTTTCCAAGAAAGCAGATTTTAGCTTTATCCGTTGGCAGAGAAAACAGAGTCATTGCACACAGGCCAGAACATTCTTTCTGCCAGAGCTCCCCATCTGGAAGAAAAGAGAAAGAGTTTCAGAGTTTCCATAAGGGCTGCCTAAAGGGGAGGAAGAGAGAGGGAGCCATAGGGAGGGAAGAAGAACGTTACAGGGCTGCAATCCCAAGCCTCATAGTCTGAAAAGAAAATCAGATACTGCAGGCCTGAAAACCTGGGTCAGCATTGCCACACCTCTCCCCTCTACCTAACCCTTAGTCGGGATTTCTTTTGTTCTTCACTCTTTGATTTTTCACATGTACGTATCTATCCTACCTGTCTCACCTCAAAATTTTCTTTCCATTCTTTGTTCTTTATGTAGCTCCCCTCCAAATTTGTGCTCTCCCTATAGATGATTAATAGAGGTTTGAGGTTCCAAGACTAGGTCTTTTTTGGGGTTTTTTTGAGATGGACTTTCGCTCCGTCGCCCAGGCTGGAGTGCAGTGGCGTGATCTTGGCTCACTGCAACCTCCGCCTCCTGGTTCATGCAATTCTCCTGCCTCAGCCTCCCGAGTAGCTGGGATTACAGACGCGTTACCATGCCCAGCTAATTTTTGTATTTTTAATAGAGGTAATTGTATATTTTTAATAGAGGCGGGGTTTCAGCACGTTGGTCAGGCTGCTCTCAAACTCCTGACCTCAAGTGATCCACCCACCTTGGCCTCCCATAGTGCTGGGATTACAGGTGTGAACCACAGCACCCAGCCCCAAGACTACTTCTTAATACTTTTTGTTTTGTTTTGTTTTAGAGAGATTCTTGCTATATTGCCCAGGCTGGTCTCATATTCCTGGCGTTCAAAAGATCTTCCTACCTCAGCCTCCTGAGTAGCTGGAACTACAGGTACTCACCACCATGCCCAGCTCCCAGCTACCTAATTTTTTTTGTTTGTTTTTTTTGAGACAGGGTCTTGCTCTGTTTCCCAGGCTGAAGTGCAGTGGCACAATCATAGCACAGTCTCACTGCAGCCTTGACCTCGAGCTCAAGCAATTCTCCTGCCTCATCCTCCCAAGTAGCTGGAACCCCAGGCACATGCCACCATGCCCAGCTAATCTTTTATTTTTTGTAGAGGCAGGGTCTCACCAGGTTGTCCAGGCAGGCCCAACTACTTTTTAATACTTCTCAGAAAAATAGGATCATAGAGTTAGAAGGAACTTTCTCATAACCTGTGATTCTCAGAAGGAGTTTGGTGGGTCCAAGGAGCCCCTGAAATTGAATGTCAATTTTAGTACACGTATGCATCTTTCTGGCAAGAAGGCCCATAGCTTCCATTGGGTTCTCAAAGGGTTCCATGATGATACCTTCCATTCAAATCCCTGCTGTGGACCATACAGTTCAGTGTTTTTCAGAATAAGGCTGGGAACCCAAGTTAATTTTGGAATCTAGGTCATGACTTACATTTTAAAAAATGAATAATATAGAATAGAAAATATAATCGTGCATCACACATAGTAAAGACATTAATTTTTTATTAACTAATAATATTGGATTCAAAATTCATATTTATAACTTTTTGATGTTACATATATATAAAATCAAAATATCGAACCTCATTCATTTAATGAATTTTTTATTGAGTATTTGCCATGTAGCAGATATTGCTGAAATCACTGGGGAATATAAAAATGAAAGAGAAATGTTTCTGGTCCACAAGCAGCTTATATTTGGTAGGAAAGAGAAAAATACACCAAAAATAACAAAAGAACCATAACAGCCACTACAGAAGTAAGCACAAGGTACAAGGTGGTGCAGAGGAGAGCATGAAAGACCGTTTTGAGAATTCAGGTGGGGCCACACTGGAGTTGAGTCACACTTGAAATGAGCAGGAATTTGCAGGGAGACATAAAATTCTAGCCAAGGGGCTGGGCATGGTGGCTCGCGCCTGTAATCCCAGCACTTTGGGAGGCCGAGGTGGGCGGATCACGAGGTCAAGAGATCAAGACCACCCTGGCCAACATGTGAAACCTCATCTCTACTAAAAATAGAAAAATTAGCAGGGCATGGTGGTATGTGCGTGTAATCCCAGCTACCTGGGAGGCTGAGTCAGGAGAATTGCTTGAACCCGGGAGGTGGAGGTTGCAGTGAGCAGAGATCGTGCCATTGCACTCCAGCCTGAGCAACAGGGTGAGACTCTGTCTCAAAAAATAAATAAATTAATTAATTAAATAAATAAAAATAAAAATTTGGCCAGGTGCGGTGGCTCACTCCTGTAATCCCAGCACTTTGGGAGGCCAAGGTGGGCGGATCATGGGGTCAAGAGATCGAGACCATCCTGGCCAACGTGGTGAAACCTCGTCTCTACTAAAAATACAAAAATTAGTGGGGCGTGGTGGCATGCACCTGTAGTCCCAGCTACTCACGAGGCTAAGGCAGGAGCATCTCTTGAACCCGGGAGGCAGAGGTTGCAGGGAGCCGAGATCGCGCCACTGCACTCCAGCCTAGTGACACAGCGAGATTCCGTCTCAAAAAAAAATAAAAAACATATAAAAATAAATAAATAAATATTCTAGGCAAAGGGATTGACATGCATGAAGACACAGCAGTGTAAAACAACTTGGGAACTTGGGATGGCCAGGGTGCCCTAAGTGGTCTGGTATGTTGTCCCTGTACTGTGGGGTCCAGTTGGCCAGGGTGCAAATGCAGGCTGGATCATGGAGAGTCTCCCACTGAATGCAGAATATTTTAAATATCCCCAACACACTGTCACCCAGCTCTGCCTGGGCTCTCTCAGACAAAGAACCTAGATCTTTGTAAGGTACTTAATTCTGTTTCTGAGCATCCGATTGTGACAAATTCCTTCCTATATTGATGTAACATTTGCTTCCTTCTTTCACCCAATGATTCTGGTTTGCCCTCTGCAGCATTAAAAAATAAGTCTACATCCTCTTCTATTAGGTTGAACCAAATGAAATTGCTATTTTTATAGATCAAACCAGTTGAACATTGACAGTTTTATATTGTCAGCCTTATTATACCTGTTTGAGGACATTAGTCTTCTCTTCCCCATCAATAATATCTCCAAACTCCATCAAATTCTTTCTCACCTGGTAAAGTTATGAGATCTTTTTCAAATATGATCTCATATTTAGGCATATTCTAGTTCCTCAATATTTTTCTTTCTTTTTAATGTTTGATTTTTGTTTGTTTGTTTTGAGATAGGGAGTCTCACTCTGTCGCCCAGGCTGGAGTGCACTGGTGCAATCTCGGCTCACTGCAACCTCTGCCTCCTGGATTCAAGTGATTCTCCTGCTTCAGCCTCTCGAATAGCTGGGATTACAGGTGCCAGACCCAGCTAATTTTTGTACTTTTAGTAGAGACGAGGTTTCAGCACGCTGGTCAGGCTGGTCTCGAACTCCTGACCCCAAGCGATCCACCTGCCTTAACCTCCCAAAGTGCTGGGATTACAGGTGTGAGCCACCACACCTGGCCTGTTTTTTTTTTTAGATGGTGTCTCGTTATGTCACCCAGCCTGGAGTGGCGCAATCTCGGCTTACTGCAATCTCCGCTTTTTGGGTTCAAGCGATTCTTGTGCCTCAGCCTCTCGAGTAGCTCGGATTACAGGTGTGTGCCACCGTGCCCAGCTAAATTTTGTAGTTTTAGTAGAGATGGGGTTTCGCCATGTTGGCTAGGCTTGTCTCCAACTCCTGACCTCAGGTGATCCGCCCATCTCAACCTCTCAAAGTGCTGGGATTATAGGCATGAGCCACCACACTCAGCCCTCAATATCTTTCTTAATATGGGACAGTCAGAACCAGTCAGTTTAAAACGCAGGGAGACTATTCTCTCTCTGGATCTGACAGTGTGTCTTTTCATGAAACTCTGACTGCATTGGGTTTCGTGAGACCTGAGCCTTTTTCACACAAGATACTGTCAAACCAGTCCTACTCCTACCTGTGCAATTAATTTTTTTTTTTTTTTTTAGTAGAGATGGGGTTTCTCCATGTTGGTCAGGCTGGTCTCGAACTCCTGACCTCAAGTGTGCCCACCTCGGCCTCCCAAAGTGCTGGGATTACAGGCGTGAGCCACCATGCCCAGCCCATTTAGTTTTTTTTTTTTTTAAATCAACTGCGCCGGGCGCAGTGACTCACACCTGTAATCCCAGCACTTTGGGAGGCCGAGGTGGGCAGATCACCTGAGGTTGGGAGTTTGAGACCCGCCTGACCAACATGGTGAAACCTGGTCTCTACTAAAAATACAAAAAGCAGCTGGGTGTGGTGGCGCCCGCCTGTAATCCCAGCTACTTAGGAGGCTGAGGCAGGAGAATCACTTGAACCCAGGAGGTGGAGGTTGCAGTGAGCTGAGATCGTGCCACTGCATTCCAGCCTGGGCGACAGAGCAAGACTCCGTCTCAAAAAAAAAAAAAGAAAGAAAAGAAAAGAAAAAGAAATACAAACCTCAGCCAGGTACAGTGGTTTACGTCTGTAATCCCACTACTTTGAGAGGCCGAGGCGGGTGCATCACCTGAGGTCCGGAGTTCAAGACCAGCCTGGCCAACATGGGGAAACCACATCTCTACTAAAAACACAAAAATTAGGCCAGGTGTGGTGGCTCACACTTGTAATCCCAGCACTTTGGGAGGCCAAGGTGGGTGGATCACCTGAAGTCAGGAGTTCAAGACCAGCCTGGCCAACATGGCAAAACCCTGTCTCCACTGAAAAAATACAAAAATTAGCTAGGCGTGGTGGCAGGTGCCTGTAATCCCAGCTACTCGGGAAGGCTGAGGCAGGAGAATCGCTTCAACCCCAGAGGTGGAGGTTGCAGTGAGCCAAGATCACACCACTGCACTTCAGCCTGGGCGACAGAGCAAGAGTCCATCTCGGAAAAAAAAAAAAAAAAAAAAAGAGCTGGGCATGGTGGCTCACGTCTGTAATTTCAGCACTTTGGGACACCGAGGCGGGCTGATCCCAAGGTCAATAGATAGAGACCATCCTGGCCAACATGGTGAAACCCCATCTCTACTAAAAATACAAAAAAAGTAGCTGGGCATGGTGGTGTGTGCCTGTAATCCCAGCTACTCAGGAGGCAGAGGCAGGAGAATTGCTTGAACCCGAGGGGCAGAGGTTGCAGTGAGCCAAGATCACGCCACTGCACTCCAGCCTGGGTGATAGAGCAAGACTGCATCTCAAAAAATAAAATAAGGGGCTGGGCGCGGTGACTCACGCCTGTAATCCCAGCACTTTGGGAGGCCAAGGTGGGTGGATCACCTTAGGTCAGGAGTTTGAGACCAGCCCGGCCAACATGGTGAAACCCCATCTCTACTAAAAATAAAAAATTAGCTGGGCATGGTAGGGGGAGGAGCCTGTAATCCCAGCTACTTGGGAGGCTGAGGCAGGAGAATCAGTTGAATCTGGGAGGCGGAGTTTGCAGTGAGCCGAGACCCTGCCACTGCACTCCAGCCTGGGCGACAGAGTGAGACTCTGTCTCTAAAAAAAAGAAAAGAAAAGAAATACAAACCTCAACATAGTAAACTTGCTGCTATTCAAGAGCTATTCTCCTTAGTAATAATATTGAGCACTAACATGGTTTTATCCTTATTTTTAAATTAAATTATTTTTAGTGTATTTTTTTTATTTTTGAGACAAAGCCTTTTGTTGTTGTTGTTGTTGTTGTTGTTGTTGTTGTTGTTGTTGAGACGGAGTCTCGCTCTGTTGCCCAGGCTGGAGTGCAGTGGCGCCATCCCAGCTCACTGCAAGCTCCGCCTCCCAGGTTCACGCCATTCTCCAGCCTCAGCCTCCTAAGAAGCTGGGACTACAAGCTCCTGCCACCACGCCTGGCTAATTTTTTGTACTTTTAGTAGAGATGGGGTTCCACTGTGTTAGCCAGGATGGTCTCGATCTCCTGACCTCGTGATCTGCCCTCCTTGGCCTCCCAAAGTACTGGCATTACAGGTGTGAGCCACCGTGCCCAGCCAACAAAGTCTTACTTTGTCATCCAGGCTGACGTCTAGTGGTGCGATCATGGCTCACTGCAGCCTTGACCACCTGGGCCCAGGGAATCCTCCCACTTCAACCCCCTGAGTAGCTGGGACTACAGACCCATGCCACCATGACCAGTTAATTTTGTCAAAATTTTTTGTGGATACAGGGTCTCACCATGTTGCCCAGACTGGTCTGGAACTCCTGGCCTCAAGGAAACCTCCTGCCTCAGCCTCCCAAATCGCTGGGATTGTAGGTGTGAGTCACAATACCCAGCCCTAGCACTAACATGTTTTAACTCATTTAATCCTTTGGACAATCTTGTGATACAGGTACTGTTATTATCCCTATTTCTTTTTCTTTTTTTTGAGACGGAGTTTCGCTCTTGTGGCCCAGGCTGGAGTGTAATGGCGTGATCTTGGCTCACTGCAACCTCCGCCTCCCAGGGTCATGCTATTCTCCTGCCTCAGCCTGTTAAGTAGCTGCGATTACAGGCGCCCCCACACCCCGATCATGCCCAGATAATTTTTGTATTTTTAGTAGAGACGGGGTTTCACCATGTTGGCCGGGCTGGTCTTGAACTCCTGACCTCAGGTGATCCACCCACCTTGGCCTCCCAAAGTGTTAGGATTACAGGTGTGAGCCACCGCGTCCGGCCTATTATCCCTATTTCACGAGTGAAGAAACTGAGGTATAGGGCAGTTAAGTAACTTGTGTAACTTATGGTTAAATGTGTAACGAATGGTTAAAAAGTTGCACCGACACTATTTGAACCTAGACATTAGGTCTCTAGAGCTTCACACTCTCAATCCCTACAGACACGTCTCAGACTAGTCTACTTAGGTTCATATCAAATTCTAATCTAACGCCAGGCACAGTAGCTCATGCCTGTTATCCCAACACTTTGGGAGGCTGAGGCAGGCGGATCACCTGAGGTCAGGAGTTCAAGACCAGCCTGGGCAACATGGTGAAACCCCGCCTCTACTAAAAATACAAAAATTAGCCAGGTGTGGTGGCACACACCTGTAGTCTCAGCTATTTGGGAGGCTGAGGCAGGAGAATCACTTGAACCTGGGAGGTGGAGGTTGCAGTGAGCTGAGATCGCGCCACTGCACTCCAGCCTGGGGACAGAGCGAGATTCCGCCTCAAAAAAAAAAAAAAAAAAAAAACCAACACAAACTAATCTAACTTTCTTAGTGATCCCTACAATAAAATTCAGGCTCTGATCTCTACCCTGAACCCTATCTAATACACAGCCTGTTCTATTAGCAGCTCTGCCACATAAAATGGCCTGGATCATTCTGGGGGGTTGGGGTGGGGGGGAGGGGTTCCAGGACTGCCTTAGCCTGTGACAGAGGAAGGAGAATGGGGTGGGATCACAGGCGGAGGAGGGACATCAGTCAAACCCTCTCTGTCTGCAGAGGTGCAGCTTCCCCTTTCTGCTCTGTGGGTGGGTCCTCCCAGACAGGAAGGGAGCAGTTGGCTTAGTCGGTCTAGTTTTCCCTGGAACTCAGCATACTGTGAAATTTAGGAGATGCCTGAGGCCAATTTAGGCAAGTTCTATTCAACAAACATTTGCTGAGTCCCAACAATGGGGCAGACACTGTGCTGGATTGGAATAGAACATAAACATGTCACATATTGTAAAAATAAAGATAAGCACTTCAATGGCCAGTTACCTCCTAAGTGTGATAAGAGCCTGGATCGCTACAGACCTGAGTGTATTGTTTGGAATGAGGGATGGCAAGAGGAGAAAGGAAAAAGGAGAAGTAGGGATAAGGCACCTATTACTGGGGTTTTTGGTTTCAAGGAAACAATCCAGATTAGGGAAGGAAAGAATAACTGAGTAAGGATTGCCGGCAGAAGGGAGGCGCCTTCAAGAGTACTGAGTTATTCAGCTGCAGGTGAGTCAAGTACCTTACCTGTTTATCTGGAATGCTTGAGGGAAGGAAGATATGAGGGCAAAGAGCAGTCAGGAAGATCCATTGTGTGTGTGTGTGTGTGTGTGTGTGTGTGTGTGTGTGTGTGTGTGTGTTTAGGGTTGTGTGAAATGCGAATTCCTGCTTTTTCTTGGCAGCTTTTCTGGAAATTGTGATGACAGCTGGTGGTGGGAAATATCACTGAAATACTGAAATTACTAGTGACCACAGCTTTTTCTCTGCTCCAGGTGACTGGCTATCACCTGAGCCATTCCAGATGGCGCCTACTGTGGATTTTCTTTTCTTTTCTTTTCTTTTCTTTTCTTTTTTGAAACGGTCTCGCTCTGTTGCCCAGGCTGGAGTGCAGTGGTGCAATCTCGGATCACTGCAGCCTCTGCCTCCCAAGTTCAAGTCAGTCTCCTGCCTCAGCCTCCCGAATAGCTGGGATTACAGGTGTGTGCCACCACGCCCAGCTAATTTTTGCATTTTTAGTAGAGACAGGGTTTCACCATGTTGGCCAGGCTTGTCTTGAACCCCTGACCTCAAGTGATCCGCCTGCCTCAGCCTCCAAAGTACTGGGATTACAGGCATGAGCCACCGCACCTGGCCAGATTCATTTTTTTTCCCCTTGCTCATTTAGTAAAGTGAGGGTATTATTGTTTTTCTGTGTTTTTGTGTGTGTTTTTTTTTTTGAAGTAGGAAGGGAGGAAGAGACAGGTTCATTTTCCAAGAGCAATTAATGAGCATTCCACATTCTCTACATTAACCAGAAAGCTTACTGTGGATAAAAAGCCTGGACAAGAGACCCAGTCAGCAGAGAGATCCACTTTCTCATTTTAGATCTACTCCCACTTACTGTGAGTTTTAGAAGTGCACGACCTAGGCGGGGCGTGGTGGCTCACACCTGTAACCGCAGCACTTTGGGAGGCCGAGGTGGGCGGATCACGAGGTCAGGAGTTTGAGACCAGCCTGGCCAACATGTGAAACCCCGTCTATACTAAAAATACAAAAAATTAGCCGGTGTGGTGGCATGCGCCTGTAGTCCCAGCTACTCAGGAGACTGAGGCAGGAGAATCGCTTGAACCCAGGAGGCAGAGGTTGCAGTGAATGGACATTCGCGCCATTGTACTGCAGCCTAGGTGACAGAGGAACACTCCATTTAAAAAAAAAAGTGCACGACCTATCTGTATGTCCGGTTTCTCATTTTTGGTGGATGAATAATACCTTCTTGTGTCTCAATGACATTGTGAGAAAGGAAAATATTCAAAGTAATTAGGAAAGAGTACTCTGTAGAGATTTTATTGTTATTAATAATTTCCCAGGCTGTGTTGGAAAAGTAAAAAGGCCATGGATGATATGCCATTTTTACCTTTTTATTAGAAACAGGGTCTTGCCACGTTGCCCAGGCTGGTCTCAAACTTGGGGGCAAAAGTAATCTGCCTGCCTTGCCCTCTGGAAGTACGGGGATTACAAGCATGAGCCACCACACCAGGCCGGGAATTTCCTAAACTTTTCAAACTGTGGAGTGCAGCCCTCATTAGCCAAAGCTGATGGATCTGAGCATAATAATTTTTTTCCACAGAAAATTAGTAGAATAAAATAATTTAAGAGCTAGAAAGAACTTTGAGGATGATCTAATCCATTACCTAATTTTACAGATGAAGAAACTGAAACAGCAAGGGGTTCTAGACAGATAAAGGATTTGGGTGGCACTGTTGGAAAGCCAGAAGATTCTGATAACCATCAAGGGAAAATAATGTCTTTTAATAGTTCTTAATATTTAAACAAAACAGGTGATGGAAACTCATCTGCTCTTGAATGGGCTAAGTTATGTACCACCTGTCAGGGAAGAGCTAAATGGAAACTCAAGCTTTATTTCTCTTTGTCTTATTCCAGTTTATTCTTTGGGTTATATTACATCAGCCCTGGGAGTTCCAGAAAGAGATCATGGGAAGACCAAGTATTAGGAAAGAGTGCCTGTTCTGAGTCAAGGTAACCTGGCTTCTGCCACTGGCTCTGCCACTTACAAGCCACTGAGTGGCACACACTAGGTACTCAATAACTGCTTGATAAACAAGTCATGGCACATCCCTGTAGTCCCAACTACTCAGGAGGCTGAGGCAGGAGGATCACTTGAGTCCAGGAGTTTGAGGCCAGCCTGGCCAACATCATGAGACCACGTCTAAAACAAGAAAAATCACATGAAGAGGAAATGATTTTTCTAAAGAACTAAATTATTAATGATTATGGAAAAGATTTCTCTCCTGTGGGTTATGGTAAAATGTGAAACTCTGTTGGGATACCTTTTTTTTGAGACAGAGTCTCGCTCTGTCGCTCAGGCTGGAGTGCAGTGCAATGGTGCAATCTCGGCTCAGTGCAATCTCGGCTCACTGCAACCTCTGCCTTGCAGTTTCAAGCCATTCTCCTGCCTCAGCCTCAGCCTCCTGAGTAGCCGGGATTATAGGCACGTGCCACCATGCCCGGCTAATTTTTGTATTTTTAGTAGAGACAGGGTTTCACCATGTTGGTCAGGCTGGTCTTGAACTCCTGACCTCATGATCCGCCCGCGTTGGCCTCCCAAAGTGCTGGGATTACAAGCACAAGCCACTGCACCTGGCTGGGATACTTTTTTTTTTTTTTGAGACGGAGTTTCACTCCGTCACCCAGGATAGAGTGCTGTGGCGCAATCTTGGCTCACTGCAACCTCTACCTCCTGGGTTCAAGAGATTCTCCTGCCTCAGCCTCCCCAGTAGCTGAGATTATAGGCACCTGCCACCACGTCCGGCTAATTTTTTTTTTTTTTTGAGACGGTGTCTTGCTCTGTCACCCAGGCTGGAGTGCAGTGGCACGATCTCAGCTCACTGCAAACTCCACCTTCCAGGTTTGTCATTCTCTTGCCTCAGCCTCCCAAGTAGCTGGGATTACAGGTGCCTGCCACCACGCCAGGCTAATTTTTGTATTTTTAGTAGAGGCGGGGTTTCACTGTGTTAGCCAGGATGGTCTCCACCTCCTGACCTCGTGATGTGCCCGCTTCGGCCTCCCAAAGTGCTGGAATTACAGGCATGAGCCACCGTGTCCGGCCAATGCCTAGCTAATTTTCATATTTTTAGTAGAGGCGGGGGTTTCACTATGTTGGCCAGGCTGGTCTCAAACTCCTGACCTCAGGTGATCTGCCTGCCTCGGCCTCCCAAAGTGCTGGGATTACAGGCATGAGCCACTGCGCCTGTTGGGATACTTCTGGATTAAAATCCTATGAATATTTATTCTTCACAGTGTTTTTTTTCCTCCCCATTAAAATGTTTAAGCTTTGATATTTGCAGGAGTGGCAGAATCAGGTTTATAATATCTGCATGCATCATTTTCAGGTGAGTGGAAATACTAAAAGTATATTAATATAGTAACAGTGGCAAAAGAAAGAAAGAAAAAAAGTCATTGGTTTGACAGTGTGGTATATCAGCCCTTGGCTGCTACTTGACATAATCTTGCCAACATCACTCTCAAAGTAATTTCTCTTATTAAATGCAGCATAATCACCACCATATTCTGAACATGGATATTTAATATTGGAAAAACTATTTAAAGTATTTGATATATTTAAAGGGACAAGTTGATTTTTATGGAGCCAGTTGATATTAACCTATGCTGTTTTCCACTAAAGTGAATACCCTAGGGAATAAGAAAAGGAGAAGAGAGTTAGATAACCCTTTTAGCAGTCTCATAGCCTAAAAAATTAAACATGACAGAATGTCATTCCACTCTCCAGAAAAAGATATTTGCCAGCACACAAAGCTATTTTAAAATCCCTATTTACCCCGGGTGTGACGGCTCATGCCTGTAATCCCAGCACTTTGGGAGGCCAAGGCGGGTGGATCACCTGAGGTTAGGAGTTTGAGACCAGCCTAGACAACATGGTGAAACCCCATCTCTACTAAAAATACAAAAACTAGCCAGATATGGGCCTGGTGCGGTGGCTTACGCCTGTAATCCCAGCACTTTGGGAGGCCGACCTGGGCAGATCACGAGGTCAGGAGATTGAGACCATCCTGGCTAACATAGTGAAACCGCATCTCTACTAAAAATACAAAAAAGAAAAAAACCCCACAAAATTAGCTGCGAGTGGTGGCCGGTACCTGCAGTCCCAACTACTCGGGAGGCTGAGGCGGGAGAATGGCGGGAACCCAGGAGGCGGAGCTTTCGGTGAGCCAAGATTGCGCCACTCCACTCCAGCCTGGGCGACAGAGCGAGACTCCATCTCCAAAAAAACAAAACAAAACAAAACAAAACAAAACCCTGAAAGCAGGCCGGGCGAAGGTAGCTCACGCCTGTAATCTCAGCACTTTGGGAGGCTGAGGTGGGTGGATCACCTGAGGTTAGGAGTTCGTGACCAGCCTGGACAACATGGTGAAACCCCGTCTCTACTAAAAATACAAAAAAAAAGCCGGGCGCAGTGGCTCACGCCTGTAATCCCAGCACTTTGGGAGGCTGAGGTGGGTGGATTGCCTGAGGTCAGGAGTTCAAGACCAGCCTGGCCAATATGGTGAAACCCCGTCTCTACTAAAAATACAAAAATTCGCCAGGCGTGGTGACAGACGCCTGTAATCCCAGCTACTCGGGAGGCTGAGGCAGGAGAATCGCTTGAACCTGGGAGGTGGAGGTTGCAGTGAGCCGAGATCGCACCACTGCACTCCAGCCTGGGTGACAAGAGTGAGACGCTGTCTCAAAAAAAAAAAAAAAAAAAAATAGCTGGGCGTGGTGGCAGGCGCCTGTACTCTCAGCTACTTAGGAGGCTGAGGCAGGAGAGTCACTTGAACCCAGGAGGTGGAGGTTGCAGTGAGCCGAGATCATGCCGTTGCAATCCAGCCTGGGAAACAAGAGCAAAACTCCATCTCAAAAAAAAAAAAATCTGAAAGCATAGTACTGGTAGGGTTACTATATTTAGCAAATAAAAATACAGCATGCCCAATTGCATTTGAATTTCGGACCAGGCTCAGTGGCTTACACTTGTAATTCCAGCACTTTGAGAGGCCGAGTTAGGCAGATCATTTGAGCCCAGAGTTTGAGACGAGTCTGGCCAACATGGCAAAGTCCCTTCTCTAAAAAAGAGAAGATACAAAAATTAGCCAAAAGGCTGGGCGTGGTGGCTCACAGCTGTAATCCTAGCATTTAGGGAGGCTGAGGCAGGTGGATCACCTGAGGTCAGGAGTTCAAGACCAGGCTGGCCAACATGGTGGAACCCTGTCTCTACTAAAATACAAAAATTAGCTGGGCATGATGATGGGTGCCTCTAATCCCAGCTACTCGGGAGGCTGAGACGGGAGAATTGCTTGAATCCGGGAGAGGGTGGTTGCAGTGAGCCGAGATTGCGCCATTGCGCTCCAGCCTGGGCAGCTGAGCGAGACTCTGTCTCAAAAAAAAAAAAAAAAAAAAATTAGCCAAATGTTGTGGTGCATCCCTGTAGTACCAGCTATTTGGGAGGCTGAGGTGGAAGGATCACCTGAGTCCAGGAGACCAAGGCTTCAGTGAGCTGTAATCGCCACTGCACTCCAGTCTGGACCACAGAGTGAGACCTTATCTCAAAAAAAAAAAAAAAGAAAGAAAGAAAAAAGAAAACTTGTAATCTCAGCACTTTGGGAAGCCGAGGTGGGCGGATCACAAGGTCAGGAGATCGAGACCATCCTGGCTAACATGGTGAAACCCCGTCTCCACTAAAAAATACAAAAAACAAAACAAAACAAAAAAACAACCCAGCACTTTAGGAGGCCGAGGCGGGTGGATCACTGGAGGTCGGGAGTTCGAGACCAGCTTGACCAACGTGGAGAAGCCCTGTCTCTACTAAAAATACAAAATTAGCCAGGCGTGATGGCGCATGCCTGTAATCCCAGCTACTCGGGAGGCTGAGGCAGAAGAATCACTTGAACCCGGGAGGCGGAGGTGGAGGTTGCGGTGAGCTGAGATCACGCCATTGCACTCCAGCCTGGGCAACAAGAGTGAAACTCTGTCTCAAAAAATAATAATAATAATTGAATTTCAGATAAACAATGAATAGTTTTTAGTATTTAGTAACCTAACTTGTAACTATCGCTTTTTTTTTTTTTTTTTTTTTCTGAGACAGAGTCTCACTCTGTTGCCCAGGCTGGAGTGCAATGGCGCAACCTCGGCTCACTGCAAGCTCTGCCTCCCGGGTTCACGCCATTCTCCTGCCTCAGCCTCCCGAGTAGCTGGGACTACAGGCACCCGCCACCACGCCCGGCTAATTTTTTGTATTTTTAGTAGAGACGGGGTTTCACCGTGTTAGCCAGGATGGCCTCCATCTCCTTGACCTCGTGATCCGCCCGCCTCGGCCTCTCAGAGTGCTGGGATTACAGGCGTGAGCCACTGCGCCCGGCAAACTATTGCATATTTTTAGTCTAAGCATGTGTCTAAGCATGTCCCATGAAATAGTTGAGACTATTTACACTAAAAAACTATTCATTTTATCTGCAATTCTAATTTAACTAGGTGTCCTGTTTTTTTATCTGGCCACCCTATTACTGGGGAAAGATACTTGGTCTAACTCCTTCATTACTCTGTAGAACAAGGGGCTCTAACCTGGCTGATGAGAACGTGCCCTTAGGGTTTACTACATGGAATTATAAAGTTATCATGATCATGGTAAAAGGAGAAGAACTGAGCCTTTCTTCTGCTCCATGGATTTCCATTCTGTCTCTCACACTATGAAAAGCATTTAAATATATTTCCAATTATTCAGAGTGGTAATAGATTAATCGTACTAAATAAAGAGACTATTTCATTTAGATCTCTAGGGTTAGGATTTGTTTAAGTAGGGGCTAAGAGCCTAGGATTAACCATATAGATGTATAAACCTAGAGAACTTGTTTCTCTTGCTAGGTTTGCTCTTCCTAGAGAGGAATGAACAGACTTGATTTCATAAAGCAGTTTGAGGACTTGAAAAATGCTGAATGAACATATTTTTTTCCTGATGAAGTTATCACCCACAATGAAGTAACCTACAAAGGACGACCTCATTGTTTGGCTTTGTAGGACTTGTCATACTATGTCAGATCTCCAGGGTGAAAGCCTGACTAATGGAGGCTGGAGTACTAGTACTCCAGAGGTGGGTTGAAAACAGCAACTTTTCTCTGAGTCTGCTTTAAGCACTCATGGAAAGAGCATTTTTTTTACCATCATGATGCTGTGCTGCACAAGATTCTATTACCCTCATTTGATCTGCGTGGTTATTCTAGCAATCAGATCTTTCTGTCTCCTTCCTGTTACCTGGCCTTGACACCAACTATCATGTGCCCTTTTTGCCTTGACTCCCAGGCATGCAGTTCTTCTTCCATTTTCTTTAACCCAAAATGCTAGAATATTGGAATTTCTAGGACATTTATTTACATGGGTTCTGATGACAGTGGAGAATATTTGCCATCAGGACTGTCCTGGAAAATCTAGGGTATGTGTGGTCCTCCTTGTCAACACTTGTCAACACATTTCAACACTTGTCCTCTGACAGTTATCTAGGACTGCTAGAATATTCAGAAAGAAGAGAGGCCTGGGAGTCAGAAATTCTTCTCATCATAGCTTTTAGTCATTGCTTTGCAGTTAACTCTGGGCAATGACTGCATCTATCTTTGTCCTACGTCAGTTTTTGACCCCTTGTATTTGAAGCCCCCTAAAACAATTATAAAGAATGAAACAATAGGAAGTAATTTTCAACTTACTTTGGCTATCCTTAAAATGTAAGTTATGAATCCTAGCGTTAGTAACATAGCACACTGGACTTCTTTACCATGAAGGGGAGGAAAAATTAGGGAAAACAAGGGCCTTAAAGATTTTACCATTTTAGGGCAGACACAGTGGCTCACATCTATAATCCCAGTACTTTGGGGAGGCGGGAGGATCGCTCAAACCAGGAGTTTGAGATCAGCCTGGGCAATGTGGTGAAATCCCATCTCTACCAAAAAACTCCACACAAACTAGACGGACCTAGTGGTGCATGCCTGTAGTCCCAGCTACCTGGGAAGCTGAGGTAAAGGATCATTGAGCCTGGGAGGCAGATGTTGCAGTGAGCTGAGATCACATCACCACACTCCAGCCTGGGTGACAGAATGGGACCCTGGTATCAGCTCTAAGAACTGCAACTTGTGCAATTCAAGTCTGAACCAAACCTGGATAGAACTAGTGTTCTAATTTCTGGAAAAAATAAAAGGAGGTAGGGCTTATAAACTAAAGAAAACGATTTACCTTGTCAGACACCAATAATGGCACTTTTTCTGTAAAATAGTGACGCCTTTTTCTCTTCTTCCACCTCCTCCACTCCTTTGATTCTGTCACCCTCTCCTGCATCTACCGATATCCTCTTACATTGAGATAAGACAGTAATGAATCACTTTAGCAAAAGTACATAGAGCTAAACAAAGATGACATCGTTTGGCATCTCTTGGCACTGAGACACATTGGGATAGGGCACAACAAGAGTTCAGGGTTTCCTGATGTAGAGTTGCTAAAACTGTGGCCTCCACTTAACAGCTAATGTAGGTTTGGGGCAACAGGAATATAAATCTCTCTTGAATGGTTTAAACTGTGCCTTTTTGCCTAAAGAATTTTGTCTTGGCCAGGCACAGTGGCTCAAGCCTATAATCTCTGCACTTTGGGAGGCCGAGGGGGCGCGGATCACCTGAGGATGGGAGTTCGAGACCAGTCTGACCAACATGGAGAAACCTCGTCTCTACTAAAAATACAAAATTAGCCAGGCGTGGTGGCGCATGCCTGTAATCTCAGCTACTTGGGAGGCTGAGGCAGGAGAATCGCTTGAACCCAGGAGGCAGAGTTTGCAGTGAGCCGAGATTGCACCATTGCACTCCAGCCTGGGCAACAAGAGTGAAGCTCTGAGTTTTGTTCTTTTTCTTTTGTGACCTGCCCTAATTCCTGATGTCAGGTCCCTAGGGTATTTGTGCTATGCCTCATTCTTAGTGACTTTATATTTTATACAGTGTGATTGCACTTTGAACTAAAATAGACCATATCCAGGAACCTGCCGGTGCAGGCTTCCCAGGGCTAAAGAGTATGAGCAGTTTGAATTGCTTTTTGTCTCTTTGCCTTTTTCTTGAATCAATTTACCAAAATAGAGATGTTACCATCAGATTTTTTTTTAAAGGCGCTAGATCCCAAAGGCTAGTCTCCATGCCAAGACAATTTTTCTAAAGCATGTATATCTGAAAATGAAAGGATCTTAGATGCTTACCTTATGGTTTCTCTTTAGCTCTAGCATTATTTGTTTACTGGGGACACTATGACTTTTGGTTCAGTCCTATGAATAAGCAGGTCACAAGCCAATTTTTAGCTCCCCTTACACTTTTTAAGTATTTATTAATCTTGACTCCTATGCAAACTGTAGGAAGGCTGGCAGCAGAAGATTCTTATCCTTAGTTATTTATGTGGCTAAGACTCCAAGGCAAATTGCTCTCTCAAACTGTAGGGAGGCTGGCAGCAGAAGATTCTTATCCTTAGTTATTTATGTGTCTAAGACTCCAAGGCAAATTGCTCTCATAAAATCACACCCCATGAGATGTGATTCTGCCAGATTAGTAGGCCTTAATGTCTTGGGTCTCTTCTCTTCACCCAACTCTTAACCTGGGTTAAGCTTATTCTCTTTGCTAGGCCTTGGATAGCACATTGGGTGAGGACTATTCTGATGTCAATTCTTCTTGTCAAGGATTTAAGAAGCAAACAGAAATAGAGCCAAGGGTGGAGAAACTGAGGCCCCCTGACTTGCCAAGCTGCGACTTCTAATCCTCTTGGCTACCCCACTGGTCTGGTTCAACCTGAGCTCGCACTGATTTTTTTGGATTTGACGTCAAGGCAAACATCATTGCAAACTCAATTCCAGCATGCCAGCTCCAGAGCACTGTAACCTTTAAAAACTTGGGATTTCGCCGGGCGCGGTGGCTCACACTTGTAATCCCAGCAGTTCGGGAGGCCGAGGCGGGTGGATCACCTGAGGTCAGGAATTTGAGATCAGCCTGCACAACATGGTGAAACCCCATCTCTACTAATAATAAAAAAAAAGCCGGGCATGGTGGCATGCGCCTGTAGTCCCAGCAACTCGGGAGGCTGTGGCAGGAGAATTGCTGGAACCCGGGAGGTGGAGGTTGCAGCGAGCCAAGATCGCACCACTGCGACAGAGAGAGACTCCATCTCAAAAAAAGAAAAAAAAAAGACTTGGGATTTCAGGAGAAATGTTATAGTAGCATTCCAGAGGCCCACGCATCAGACATAGACATATGCACTCTTTGCAGCAGAGGGTATTGGCTTCACCCTATCATGTAAGTTGGCTCCCTAACTTATATTCTGCAAAGCCCTGGTGGCTAACCCTTTACAACCAAACAGGTCACAGCCAAACAGGTCATCTCAGTTTGAAGATCATCAACAAAGGGGTTAGGTTTGCTCTTGTAGTTGTCACTCCCTTGGGATTGGTAAACAGACCTGCAGAAGTAGTTGTGAAAAGGGAAGCAGAAGTACTGAAAAAAAAAAAAAAAGGAGGGCTAGAAAGGAAGTGAGAAAGGTGGAAATGTGTGACTTTTTCAACTTCCTGATGGAAAGATACCAAGAGAAATAAAACTATGACCAGATAGGACCTTCCTTTGACCACATTTTTATGTGCATAATGTCATATTGCTATCCCCACATAAATAAAACTATGTATCTATCCATCAATCTATCCAATCTATAGCTCACATATTATTATGACAAATTAAGTTATCCATCAGTATAGCAAACATTTTAAAGCATGTGAAATTAATCTACTTTCCTTTCATGAAGAACACAGGATGGGTAGGCAGCATTCCATCTACTCACATTTCCAACTGTCATTTCAACATCCATTTTAAGTTACGGAAGAGTCAAGGCTGGGACCTCATGGCATCATTTTCCATGGATTGCTCTCCAAGTTTTTGTGTTCCTGGCCTTTGGAACCCCTTCATCATATTCCACAGGTAAGACACATATTAGTGGAATTCGAGTTATAATTTGTATGCTTGAAATTGACATTGAAGGCCATAATTTGTAAGTCAGAGAGGATAAACAGTAACTGTAATGCTTTGTTTTGATCTAACTTGGTGGTTTTGTAATGGTTGTCTCAAACGCTCCACATCTTTCTCTTTCTGTGTTCCATAGCTGGGGTTTCTCTCCTTCCTGCCTGAATATTTTGCCTCCCTAATCCAATTCCTTTACATTATCTTTGCTCTGAAATACTTCTTTCGATGACTTACATTTGCTCTCTATAATTTTACTTCAACTTTTTACTAGTCCTGCTACAAAGACCATTCTCACATTAAGAAAATAATAGGCTTTTTTTTTGTTTTTTTTGAGACGGGGTCTCGTTTTGTCACCCAGGCTGGAGTGCAATGGCGTGATCTTGACTCACTGCAAACTCCACCTCCTGGGTTCAAGCAATTATCCTGCCTCAGCCTCCCAAGTAGCTGTGATTACAGGCACCTGCCACCACACCTGGCTAATTTTTTTGCATTTCTAGTAGAAACGGGGTTTCACCATGTTCGCCAGGCTAGTCTTGAACTCCTGACCTCAAGTGATCTGCCTGCCTCGGCCTCCCAAAGTGCTGGGATTACAAGCATGAACCACCATGCCCGGCCCAATAATAGGCTTTTTAAGAAATTCTCAAACCACTGGAGAAATCATACTTTTCTTTGAGATAAGCGTGCATTATGCCCATATCTGCTTTACAGATGGGGAAACTGAGGCAGAGAATTGATAGGACTTGTTTTAGGTCATAAAGTCAGTGATGATATTGAAACTATTTCTTTTTGTGTCCTCATATTTGTCAGGCTAGTACTTGAAAACTGAAAACAATAGTGGCTCTGGCTAGAATGACTGATTGTTTTTTTTCCTTAAACTTTTTTTTTTTTTTTTTTTTAAGAGACAGGATTTCAGCCGGGCGCAGTGGCTCATGCCTGTAATCCCTGCACTTTGGGAGGTTGAGGCGGGTGGATCACCTGAGGTTAGGAGTTCGAGACCAGTCTGGTCAACATGGTGAAACCCCCTCTCTACTAAAAATACAAAAACTTAGCTGGGCGTGGTGGCAGGCACCTGTAATCCCAGCTACTTGGGAGGCTGAGGCAGGAAAATCGCTTGAACCCCCGGGAGGCGGAGGTTGCAGTGAGCCAAGATTGTGCCACTGTACTCCAGCCTGGGCAACAAGAGCAAAACTTTGTCTCAAAAAAAAAAACACAAACCAAACCAAAACAAACAGAGACAGGATTTCACTCTGTTGCCCAGGCTGGACTGCAGTGATGCAGTCATAGCTTACTGCAGCCTCAAACTCCTGGATTCAAGGAATCCTCCCACTTTAGCCTCCCAAGTAGCTAGGACTACAGGCATAGGCCACCACACCCAGCTAATTAAAAACATTTTTTTTTTTTTGAGACGGAGTCTTGCTCTGTCGCACAGGCTGGAGTGCAGTGGCGCGATCTCAGCTCACTGCAAGCTCCGCCTCCCGGGTTCACACCATTCTCCTGCCTCAGCCTCCCGAGTAGCTGGGACTACAGGCACCTGCCACCACGCCCAGCTAATTTTTGTGTGTGTGTGTGTATTTTTAGTAGAGACGGGGTTTCACTGTGTTGGCCAGGATGGTCTCGATCTCCTGACCTCGTGATATGCCTGCCTCGGCCTCCCAAAGTGCTGGGATTACAGGCGTGAGCCACCGCGCCCGGCCAATTTTTTTTTTCTTTTTTTGTAGAGATGGGAGTCTCACTATGATGCCCAGAGTGGTCTTGAACTCTTGGCCTCAAGTCATCCTCCTGCCTCAGTCTCCCAAATCTTTGTTAACTTTTTATTGATATATATGGACTTCCATCGGTTTTTCATTTGCAGATTTTCAAAGGTGTGGTAAACAGAGAAGCCTAGAAGCCTGTTAAAAGTAGGGCTAAGGATCTTGGGACATTACTGACTTTCCCATTCCTTCTGAAGCACCATGGAGGGAAATGAATTTCCAAGGGCCCTTGTGTTCTAATTTCTGTTATTTCAGAGAAGCCTGTATGGAGCATATGTTAGGTGGTCATCCAGTCATATTTAAGGGAACTGTGTGTTACCTTCCATTCCTGTAGCCCAAGTTCTAAGTGTGGGTTTATTCTTGACGTGCGCATTGGAATCTCTTGGATCATAGGACCAAGGATGGGGCCAAGTAAGGTTCTCTTCTTTCTCCTCAGCAGGATCAAAAATTACTGCTGCCATGAAGTCTGTGGCCCTAGTGTTTTGTTTTTGTTTTTGTTTGAGATGGACTTTCACTCTTGTTGCCCAGGTTGGAATGCAATGGCGTGATCTTGGCTCACTGCAACCTCTGCCTCCTGGGTTCAAGCGATTCTCCTGCCTCAGCCTCCCGAGTAGCTGGGATTACAGGCATGCAACACCACGCCCAGCTAATTTTGTATTTTTAGTAGAGATGGGGTTTCTCCATGTTGGTCAGGCTGGTCTTGAACTCCCAACCTCAGGTGATCCGCCCACCTTGGCCTCCCATAGTGCTGGGATTACAGGCGTGAGGCATGGTGTCTAGCCTGGTGTTTTGTTTTTAATCTTTTCTGTGATTTTATAAAAGAAAGTTGCCTCCAGTCTTAGGTTCACGTAGTTTCTCTATGGGGCACACATCTTGTACATACAGGAAAGGCTACAGACTGGGTAAAATATTGTCTCTTGGTTAATTGGTTAGTCAGCTCAATAATAATTGAGATGTACTTTGTGCAGGGTCCAGTACTGAGAGTAATAAAGGAATTAGGAAACAAGCTCTTACTAGTAGTACATCTTGCAAAGATACACATATAAAATAAATTTAAACACAATTATAGGCCGGGCGCGGTGGCTCACGCCTGTAATCCTAGCACTTTGGGAGGCCGAAGCGGGCAGATCACCTGAGGTCGGGAGTTTGAGATCAGCCTGACCAACATGGAGAAACCCCATCTCTACTAAAAATACAAAAAATTAGCCAGACATGGTGGTGCATGCCTGTAATTCCAGCTACTCAGGAGGCTGAGGCAGGACAATCGCTTGAACCCAGGAGGCGGAGGTTGCAGTGAGCCGAGATTGTGCCATTGCACTCCAGCCTGGGCAACAAAAGCAAAACTCCATCTCAAAAAAAACCCAGAATAAAACAAAAACAACAGCATAATTACAGAGTAACAGTCAGAACAAGTACAAATAAATCAGCAAAAGCCAGTACTTGTGAACTGATGGGAAAAGAGAGTTGGGTGGAGTTAGTCAATGAGGACTTTCTGGAAAAGGTGAGTGTTGAAGGAAGGGAGGGGCCCCGGTTTGCCGAAAAAGATGAGGAGGTCATACCAGCAATAATGCCTGAGCAATGGTAGAGAAGAGAAGGAATGAGCAAGCTGTAAGAGCCAAGCATTAAACTGGTTAGCTTGTTAAGACTGGAGAATATATGTTAAAGGATAAGAAAAAACAAGTCTGGGAAAATGATAAGGACAGTTCATGGAGAGCCTTAAATGGTTATGAATGAAATTTGCTTTAACAGACATAATGAAAATAACATTTTGAGAAGCTGAGAAACAGACGAACTATAATAAAATAAAACTGGAGAGTTAGGGCCAGGCGCGGTGGCTCACACCTGTAATCCCAGCACTCTGGGAGGCCGAGGCGGGCGGATCACGATGTCAGGAGATCAAGACCATCCTGGCTCACACGGTGAAACCCTGTCTCTACTAAAAATACGAAAAATTAGCTGGGCTTGGTGGCGGGTGCCTGTAGTCCCAGCTACTCGCGAGGCTGAGGAAGGAGAATGGCTTGAACCTGGGAGGCGGAGCTTGCAGTGAGCTGAGATCGTGCCACTGCACTCCAGCCTGGGTGGCAGAGCGAGACTCTGTCTCAAAAACAAAACAAAACAAAACAAAACAAAACAAAACAAAACAAAACAAAACTGGAGAGTTAGAACAACAGGGAATCTGCTGCAAGATTCTCAGGAGAGAAAAAAAAATGCCTAGGTCCTAACTGTGGCTCTACCAATTATTAGTGTATGACCTTAGGCAAGTCCTTGAATTTCTGTGTGCCTGTTTCCTCAAATGTGAAATGGGGATAATGGTGTCCGCCTCACAGAGTTGTTGAGAATAATTAAATGAATTAATATATGAAAAGTGTTGGCCGGGCATAGTGGCTCACACTTGTAATCCCAGCACTTTGGGAGGCCGAGGTGGGCGGATCACTTGAGGACAGGAGTTCGAGACCAGCCTGGCCAACATGGTGAAATCCCATCTCTACTAAAAATACAAAAAAATTAACCGGGTGTGGTGGTGGGCACCTGTAATCCCAGCTACTTGGGTGGCTGAGGCAGGAGAATTGCTTGAACCCAGGAGGTGGAGGTTGCAGTGAGCCGAGCTCACACCATTGCACTCTAGCCTGCGCAACAAGAGCGAAACTGCATCTCAAAAAAAACCCAAAACAAAAGAAAAAAAAACAAAATGTTTAGTAAGCACTCGATAAACATTCAATTACAGTTAATTAAATTATTATTATATGGGCTGGGCATGGTGGTTCATGCCTGTAATCCCAGCCCTTAGGGAGGCCTAGGCAGGTGGATCACCTGAGGTCAGGAGTTTGAGACCAGCCTGGCCAACATGGTGAAACCCAGTCTCTACTAAAAATACAAAAATTAAAAAAAGAAAAAGAAATAAAGAGAAAAAAAGAAGAAATAAACAAGAAAAACAAAACATAACAAACAAACAAATAAAACTAAAAATACAAAAATTAGCCGGGCATGGTGGCGGGCACCTATAATCCCAGCTACTTAGGAGGCTGGGGCAGGAGAGTCGCTTGAACCCGGGGGGCAGAGGTTGCAGGAGCCAATATCATGCCATTGCAATCCAGCCTGGGCAACAAGAGCGAAACTCCATCTCAAACAAAAAAAAAAAGTGTTTAGTAAGCCCTCGATAAACATTCAATTACAGTTAATTAAGTTATTATTATATGGGCTGGGCACAGTGGTTCATGTCTGTAATCTCAGCCCTTTGGGAGGCCTAGGTGGGCAGATCACCTGAGGTCAGGAGTTTGAGACCAGCCTGGCTAACATGGTGAAACTCCATCTGTACTAAAAATACAAAAATTAGTCGGGCATGGTGGTGGGCGCCTGTAATCCCAGCTACTGAGGAGGCTGGGGCAGGAGAATTGCTTGAACCCATGAGGTGGAGGTTGCAGTGAGCTTAGATCACGCCACTGCACTCCAGCCTGGGTGACAGAGGAGACTCCAGCTCAAAAAAAAAAAAATTATTATATGTTATTTAAATTATTATTTCTCTGACCAGTAAGTGGTCATAGAACTACATATATATAAGAAAAGGCCCCATCTCACACCTTAGTTTGAAAGGATTGCAGATTTTCAATCTGCCTTTCTGAAAAGTATGTAGGATTCAGAGGCTAAGAGGCCAGGCCCAGAGTCCAAAATTGTGCTGCCCAGTACAAGAGCCACTAACCACACGTGACTACTGATCACGTGAAATGTGGATAGTCAGAATTTAGATGTGCTATAAATGTAAAATACATGCTGGATTTCAAAGTTGGTGTGAAGAAAATAAGTAAAATATCTCATTCATTTTTTTTTTTTTTTTTTGAGACGGAGTTTCGCTCTTTTTGCCCAGGCTGAAGTGCAGTGCTGTGATCTCAGCTCACTGCAACCTCCGCATTCTGGGTTCAAGTGATTCTTCTGCCTCAGCCTCCAGAGTAGCTGGCTAGGATTACAGGCATGCGCCACCATGCCTGGCTAATTTTTGTATTTTTAGTAGAGACGGGATTTCACCATGTTGGTCAGGCTGGTCTTGAACTCCTGACCTCAGGTTATTCACCTGCCTTGGCCTCCCAAAGTGATGGGATTACAGGCGTGAGCCACCGTGCCCGGCCTCATTAATATTTTTTATATTGATTACATGTTGAAATGATAATATTTTGGATATGTTGGGTTAAATAAGATGTGTTTTCATTTGTTTCCTTTTTACTTTTTTGTGATGTGGCTACTGTAAGATTTAATACTACCTAGTGGTTCACAGTATGTTTCTGCTGGACAGTACTGGTCCATTACAACATACTACATTCAGTTTTGGAAATTACAGGGTTCTATCTGAGAAATTTCTATAAAGAAATATGAAGATTATGGATAAATCTCCTTGCCTTTGACAATTTAAAGAACATTTTTAAAATTGTTATTTCATTTTTATTTTTTTAGAGACAGGGCCTCACTCTGTCATCTGGAGTGCAGTGGCACCATTACAGCTCACTGCAGCCTCCATCCACCTCCTGGGCTCAAGTGATCCTCCCGTCTCAGCCTCCCGAGTAGCTGGGATCATAGGCACACGTCACCACACCTGGGCCCACTTTTTTTTTTTTTTTTTTTTTGAGACAGAGTCTTGTTGTCGCCCAGGCTGGAGTGTAGTGGCGTGATCTTGGCTCGCTGCAACCTCTGCCTCCCGAGTTCAAGCGATTCTCCTGCCTCAGCCTCCCTAGTAGCTGGGACTACAGGCACATGACACTATGCCAGGCTAATTTTTGTATTTTTAGTAGAGATAGGGTTTCACCATATTGGCCAGGCTGGTCTCAAACTCCTGACCTCGTGATCCACCTGCCTCAGCCTCCCAAAGTGCTGGGATTACAGGTGTGAGCCACCGTACCTGGCCCTGGCCCCCCTTTTTAAAGATAATTTCAGTTACATTATATATATATATATATATATGCATTTATATATATACCTCCTCAATTTGCAAGGTATCTACAGAACTGAGAGAGCCACAGATAGTTCACCATTAAAGAGGCCATGATTGCTGAAGGATCTTTTAGTTTAAAAAGAAACAAAGATGAAAATGGGGAAAAGGTGAAACATCCCATTTTATTTTATTATTTATTTATTTATTTATTTTTTGAGACAGAGTCTCACTCTGACGCCCAGGCTGGAGTGCAGTGGCGCAATCTCGGCTCGCTGCAACCTCCACCTCCCGGGTTCAAGCGATTCTCCTACCTCAGCCTCCCGAATAGCTGGGACAACAGGCGCCCGCCACCAAGCCCGGCTTTTTTTTTTTTTTTTTTTTTTTGTATTTTTAGTAGAGACGGGGTTTCACCATATTGGCCAGGCTGGTCTTGAACTCCTAACCTTGTGATCCGCCCGCCTTGCCCTCCCAAAGTGCTGGGATTACACGCGTGAGCCACCGCGACCGCCCGAAACATCCCATTTTAAACATTAAATCATGGAAACAAAAATATAGTTTTTGAAATCACTCCCTCAAAAGTCCAAATCTCATTGGTTGAAGTAACCTAGATTATTAAAGGTGTTTTTTTTTTTTTTTTTTGAGACGGAGTCTTGCTCTGTCGCCCAGACTGGAGTGCAGTGGCGCGATTTCGGCTCACTGCAAGCTCCGCCTCCCGGGTTCACGCCATTCTCCTGCCTCAGCCTCCTGAGTAGCTGGGACTACAGGCGCCCGCCACCACGCCCGGCTAATTTTTTGTACTTTTAGTAGAGATGGGGTTTCACCATGTTAGCCAGGATGGTCTCGATCTCCTGACCTCGTGATCCGCCCGCCTCGGCCTCCCGAAGTGCTGGGATTACAGGCGTGAGACACCGCGCCCGGCTATTAAAGGTTTTATAACAAAACTTTCAAATCATCCTTTGAATTTGCTACTTAACAGGAATTGAGGCCAGAGAGCCTCAAGTCAGGGCTTTTCGCTGACCTGGAGGCAGAATCCAGTTTCGGGTTTTGCTTGTAACTGGTATTTTATGCATGCGACCCTGGCTGAACTGACCAACTGCGTAGGCTTCAGTTTCCCGAGGGCTCCTTATACCTTTCCTTCCTCTGATCAAGCCCTTCCCGGCTCCTTCCAGTTGGAAGGCCGCCCCCAGTCCTGAGCGGCGCCGACAGGTGCAGCGCCCGCCTCCCGCCCTGCGCTCGCGCGGGCAACCCGACGCCCTCCCGCCCCGCCGGCCGCGCCCTCGTCCTCGCCGCTCCGCCCTCTGCCCCGGCGTGCGCGCGCACTCCACGGGGGCGCGCCCGGCCGGCGGGGCCGCGCACGCAGCCGCCGCCACCACTTCCCCCTCTCCATCCCTCCTTGCGGGCCCTCCTCCCCTTCCCTCCCCTCCGCCCCCTTCCCCGTAGGCAGCCCGCCCGCCAGTCCGCCCGCACCGCCTCCTTCCCAGCCCCTAGCGCTCCGGCTGGGTCTCTCCCCCGCCCCCCAGGCTCCCCCGGTCGCTCTCCTCCGGCGGTCGCCCGCGCTCGGTGGATGTGGCTGGCAGCTGCCGCCCCCTCCCTCGCTCGCCGCCTGCTCTTCCTCGGCCCTCCGCCTCCTCCCCTCCTCCTTCTCGTCTTCAGCCGCTCCTCTCGCCGCCGCCGCCGCCTCCACAGCCTGGGCCTCGCCGCGATGCCGGAGAAGAGGCCCTTCGAGCGGCTGCCTGCCGATGTCTCCCCCATCAACTGCAGCCTTTGCCTCAAGCCCGACTTGCTGGACTTCACCTTCGAGGGCAAGCTGGAGGCCGCCGCCCAGGTACAGCGACCCTCGGGCCCCGGGGCAAGCTGCGGGGCGAGCAGTTAGGCCGCGCCCGCGGGCTGGACTCAGGGCCCGGCCGGGAGGGCGGGCGGGCCTCGGGTCGGGGCTGGGCGGCCGCAGGGCGCCGGGTTCGGCGTGCTCTGCCTTGCTCTGCTGGGGCTGGGGCTGGGGCTGGGGCCGGGGCAGGGACCGTGGCCGGAGCTGAGGCTGGGGCTCGGGCTGGGGCCGCGCTGCGGGAGCTCTGGGGAGCCGGCGGCCCGGCCATTGCGCCCCTCCCCGGCGAGCACACCTGTGTGGGGCTTTCCCCCCCGCCCCGGACCCTTCTGGGCTTGATAGTGTTCCGGGGGAGGCTGGAGGGTGTTGGGGGAGGACGGAGAGGTCATGGGAGTCCCCGCTCTGCCTAACCACCTGACTCAGTTCTTTCTTTGGTTTCTCTCTACATCTCTCGGGTGATAGATTGGAGGGAGTGGTCATTTGGGACTCTGGCCGCCGCGTTGGAGCGAGGAGGGGAGCTTCTAGAAGGGCGGGAGAGGGTGAGAACGAGAATGTTAATCCCAGGCAGCCTCTCTGACTTCTCCCCGCCTGCTCCAGCCCAGGGGCTGGGTTTCCAAGATGATCCGCCCCCTCCCCCTTTCCCTCAAGTGACAATGCAGCAGTGACTTTGTTCTCTCCTAACCTCTAGAGAAGCTGCAGGAGGACCCCATCTCCGCTTTTCCACCTATCTTCCTAGCTTTGCGGCCTTCGAAGCTGGTGGATTTATTGCTACCGTGATGGTTGCTTAGCAGTACCTTCCTCTCCCAAGAAGCTGGCTGGGCGCGGTGGCTCATGCCTGTAATCCCAGCACTTAGGGAGGCTGAGGCGGGCGCACTTGAGGTCAGGAGTTCGAGACCAGCCTGACCAACATGGTGAAACCCCCGTCTCTACTAAAAATACAAAAATTATCGGGGCGTGGTGGCGGGCCCCTGTAATCTCAGCTACTCGGGAGGCTAAGGCAGGAGAATCACTTGAACCCGGGGGGCAGAGGTTGCAGAGTCGAGATCGCGCCACTGCATTCCTGCATTCCAGCCTGGGCGACAGAGTGAACTCCGTCTCAAAAAAAAAAAGGAAAGAAAGAAGCTATTAGTTATAACATACCACTGGTGAAAATATTCCATTACTCTTCACTGCAGTTTTTGGTGAATCATACTCCCCTCCCTCCTCCCGCAGCATTATCTGAAGTATTGTTTGATTTTGGAGACCATCAGTATAGATGCCCGACAAACATCCTGCACAATAGGCATTTATGATACTATGTAACAGGAAGCCTGTAATAAAAATGGGAACTGTTTGATAGTTATCTGTAAATAGAATGTTAGTAAATATATTTTGTTTCATTTCTCTTCCTACTGCAGTCTGGGGTCGGGGGAAATCAGTAGGCTCCCACCTTAAAGAACATGGTGTATATAGTAATGAAATGAAGTGAAGACTGGTGCTCGAATGAATTGAATGTTGGTAGTTGTCTTTGAAAACCAAGAGGGTACGGTACTCAGATTAAAAATATGTCTAAAAGTACAGAATTTAAAAGTATAGTTATCTATACTTTATACTTATCTGTGATAGATAACTATAGCTGTCACATTTGGGGCATTGGTGTGAAAGCAAGAGGGCTCTAGGATTTGGCAGCATCAAAAGGCAGAACTTAGTGAAAATCAGGTGATTTAAAATTTTTCCATTAAGAATATGAATCAGAACGAATGCATCTTGGGTCTAAATTAGAATTTGAGAAGGTTATTTGGGAAACTGTGGCTTAAGCCAAGTGACTAGAGTGTTTGATATATATTGGCAAGGGGCAGATGGGAGGGATTGTAAACAGTAGTGTGTCTTGTGACTTGGCAAACCTTTGGGAAAGAGAACCTAGTGATGAATGAGTTCGCATTATGTGAAAAGACTAACATTAAAAAAACATTTGTTTCTTTACCCCATTAGTTGCCAAAATGGATTCATAATTTTTGGAGGCAGACATATTTTGGGAAAAGTCTAGAAAAAAGTACAGATTTTTAAATAATTACTTATTAAAGAAGTGAGTTTGATTTAAGTATCAGGATAGAACAACAAGCAGCGACATGTTTCTCCTTACCTCTTTTCTACTTTTGTGGAAGACTGGTTTGTGCCATTGAGTGAGCATATGGTAATATACTAGATATTAGCAGGGACTTGTTAATTTGATGCAAGGAAATAAATAAAAAATAAATAAATTTTTTAAGTAGCATGAACTTTTCAAAACACTTTTTTTCCAGAAATTCTTTTCAGGCTAGATGGCAACACAAAGATGACACAATAGTGAATTCCAACAGGTTTTATTAAAGGATGATTGGACTTTTAAATTGTACTAATTAACATGTTTGGAAGGGTAAAAGAGAAATTAACATTGGTAAGAAGTAAAAAGCATATATTAATGTTTTTGAAATCCATGAATTAGAGCAATACGTTTAAATTGTGGCATTAGGTGGTATCTTGTGGGAATTTTAAAATATTGACAAAATTCTTTTTTTTTTTTTGAGATGGAGTCTCGCTGTGTCGCCCAGGCTGGAGTGCAGTGGCACGATCTCGCCTCACTGCAAGCTCTCTGCCTTCCGGGTTCACGCCATTCTCCTGCCTCAGCCTCCCAGGTAGCTGGGACTACAGGTGCCCGCCACTGTGCCCAGCTAATTTTTTGTATTTTTAGTAGAGACGGGGTTTTACTGTGGTCTCGACCTCCTGACCTTGTGATCTGCCTGCCTCGGCCTCCCAAAGAGCTGGGATTACAGGCGTGAGCCACTGTGCCTGGCGACAAAATTCTTATCTGTAGAAACCTATATTTATGACTGATATTGGATCAGTTTCCTAACAGTTGGAATCACATAACACAAAATATGCAAGTTGCTTAGTTGCTTTAGTTACAAAATTTTACGATAAGCCCAGAGTATTTGTACAGGTTACATATTAGAAACTTAGTGGATTTATTTTATTTTTTATTTTTATTTTTTTGAGACGGAATTTCACTCTTTCTCCCAGGTTGGAGTAAAGTGGTGTGATCTCGACTCACTGCAGCCTCCACCCTGTCCCCCTGCCGGGTTCAAGCGAGTCTCCTTGCCTCAGCCTCCTGGGTAGCTGGGACTACAGGTGTGTGCCATCACGCCCAACTAATTTTTGTATTTTTAGTAGAGATGGGGTTTTGCCATGTTGGCCAGGCTGGTCTCGAACTCCTGACCTCAGGTGATCCCCTTCCCTTGGCCTCCCAAAGGGCTGGGATTATAGGCATGAGCCACCATGCCCGGCCAACTTAGTGGATTTTTAACCTGGCCTGGGGTGTGGACTGCTGCAGAAGGTGAAGAAATTAGTCCATGTTCAGTGATTTAAAAATTAGTTGTCTTGGCCGGGCACGGTGGCTCACACCTGTAATCCCAGCACTCTGGGAGGCCGAGGCGGGCGGATCACGAGGTCAGGAGATCGAGACCATCCTGGCTAACACGGTGAAACCCCATCTCTACTAAAATACAAAAAATTAGCTGGGCGTGGTGGCGGGAGCCTGTAGTCCCAGCTACTCAGGAGCCTGAGGCAGGAGAATGGCGTGAATCTGGGAGGCGGAGCTTGCAGTGAGCTGAGATTGTGCCACTGCACTCCAGCCTGGGCGACAGAGCAAGACTCTGTCTCAAAAAAAAAAAAAAAAAAAAAAAAAATTAGTTGTCTTTCACATTAGTGTGGTCTAGCTGGTTTTGAAAATTTGTTATTATACAGAAGTTTCTCTAGGCCCAAAATTTATTTCATTCCCTGTCCCCTCCCTTTACACTGGATACTTGAGAGCAGTGGACTTTTGTAGATATTTCATATTTTGATCCTCTCCGTTTGTGGATAATTAATTAAAATGAATTATAAGTTTATGTGTGTGACTATTTATGATTATGAGTGTGTAGTGGTTGGTACAATAATTGGGTATTCTTTTTTTTTTTTTTTTTTTTGAGATGGAGTCTTGCTCTGTCACCCAGGCTGGAGTGCAGTGGCGCGATCTTGGCTCACTGCAGCCTCTGCCTCCCAGGTTCAAGCAATTCTCCTGCCTCAGCCTCCTGAGTAGCTGGGACTACAGGCACGCGCCGCCATGCCTGGCTGATTTTTTTGTATTTTTAGTGGAGATGGGGTTTCACCATATTAGCCAGGATGGTCTTGATCTCCTGACCTCATTCCATCTTCCTCGGCCTCCCAAAGTGTTGGGATTACAGGCGTGAGCCACCGTGCCCAGCTGGGCTTTCTCTTATGGAAATATTTTACCTGTGCCAGAGAAACTAAGTTTATCATTCAAGGCCAGAAATCAGGATATCCTAGCCAACCCCTGGCCTCTACTAACAAAATATTCATGTTGGAGATAACTAAATTGGCACTAAGTGAAGAGTTGCCAATATAGTAGTTTGTTTGGCAGATTAAAAATTTGGCACCTGAATGGTTATTGTCAATTCTGTGTTACAAATTTTTTGCCCAAATTCTGCATATTTTCTCTTTTTTTTTTTTTTTTTTTTTTTTTTGAGATGGAGTTTCGCTCTTGTTGCCCAGGCTGGAGTGCAGTGGCATGATCTCGGCTCACTGCAGCCTCCACCCCCCCAGGTTCAGGCAATTCTCCTGCCTTAGCCTCCCAAATAGCTGGGATTACAGGCATGTGCCACCATGCCCAGCTAATTTTTTCTGTTTTTAGTAGAGACGGGGTTTCTCCATGTTGGTCAGGCTGGTCTCGAACTCCCGACCTCCGGTGATCCACTCGCCTCAGCCTCCCAAAGTGCTGGGATTACGGGCGTGAGCCACCGAGCCACCGTGCCTGGCTTCTTTTTTTTTTTTTTTTTTGAGACGGAGTTTTGCTCTTGTTGCCCAGGCTGGAGTGCAATGGCGCTGTCTCAGCTCACCGCAACCTCTGCCTCCCAGGCTCAAGCGTTTCTCTTGCCCCAGCCTCCAGAGTAGCTGGGATTACAGGCGTGCACCACCAAGCCCAGCTAATTTTTTGTATTTTTAGTAGAGAGAGGGTTTCATCATGTTGGCTAGGCTGGTCTCAAACTCCTGACCTCAGGTGATCCACCCGCCTTGGCCTCTCAAAATGCCGGGATCACAGGCATGAGCCACCGTGCCTGGCCATTTTCTGCATATTTTCTATGTAATCATTTTGGCCGACACTGTGGCTCACTCCTGTAATCTTAGCACTTTGGGAGGTGGAGGTGGGAGAATTGCTTGAGCACAGGAGTTTGATACCAGTGTGGGCAACATAGCAAGACCCTGTCTCCAGGAAAAAAAAAAAGGAAGAAATTTTCTTAAAAAAAATTCATATATATAAAATTAAATTCAAAATATTGGTGATAAGGAATTGAATTTGTTCAGATTTTCTGTTTTTTGAAATGTATCTATGAGGAAAGAAGTATAATAGTTTTGTATGCTAAGCTTTGTCTAATTCATCTGGCAATGAATTCTGCAGTGAATTTTCCAGATAACTGAAGTTTACCCTTTGAGGCCCTTAGATATTTTTTAAAAAGTTTACTAGGCTGGGTGTGGTGGCTCACGCCTGTAATCCCAGCACTTTGGGAGGCTGAGGTGGGTGGATCATGAGGTCAGAAGTTTGAGACCAGCCTGGACAACATGATGAAACCCCATCTCTACAAAAAAATACAACAATTAGCCAGGCGTGGTGGCACATGCCTGTAATCCCAGCTACTCGGGAAGCTGAGACAGGAGAATTGCTTGAACTCGGGAAACGGAGGAGCGGAGGTTGCGGTGAGCTGAGATCACGCCATTGCACTCCAGCCTGGGTGACAGAGCGAGACCCTGTCTTAAAAAAAAAAAAAAAAGTTGACTAATCTGAATGGAAATATTTCTAAAATACATTATCTTTTTATGCTTTGCAATTCCTCATAGTGTAGGTTTGTTTCATTGTTTTTTTTAAATACTGAACTTTATTCTGAACATCTCTAATTGACCCCAAACTATGTACTATAATTTATCAGTTTCATGTCTGTTTTTTTTTTTCTTTTTGAGACGGAGTTTCACTCTGTTGCCCAGGCTGGAGTGCAGTGGCACAATCTCGGCTCACTGCAACCTCTGCCTCCCGGGTTCAGGCAGTTCTCCTGCCTCAGCCTCCCTAGTAGCTGGGATTACAGGCATGCACCACCACGCCTGGCTAATTTTGTATTTTTAGTAGAGACAGGGTTTCACCATGTTGGCCAGGCTGGTCTTGAACTCCTGACCTCAGGTGATCTGCCTGCCTCCGCCTGCCAAAGTGCTGGGATTACAAGTGTGAGCCACCGCTCCAAGCCATATCTGTTCTTTTTTTTTTTTTTTTTTTTGAGACAGAGTCTCACTCTGTTGCCTAGGCCAGGCTGGAGTGTGCAGTGGTGCAATCTCGGCTCACTGCAACCTCCACTTCCCTAGTTCAAGGGATTCTCCTGCCTCAGCCTCCCTAGTAGCTAGGATTACAGGTGCATGCCACCACACCTGGCTAATTTTTGTATTTTTGTAGAGACCAGGTTTCACCATGTTAGCTAGGCTGGTCTCAAACACCCGACCTCAGGTGATCCGCCCGCCTATGCCTCCCAAAGTGCTGGGATTACAGGCATGACCCACCGCGCCTAGTCCATATCTGTTCTTTTTTTTTTTTTGAGACAGTCTTGCTCTGTCGCCAAGGCCGGAGTGCAGTGGCGTGATCTCAGCTCACTGCAACCTCCGCCTCCCGGGTTTAAGCGATTCTCCTGCCTCATCGAAGTAGCTGGGACTACAGGCACCTGCCATCATGCCAGGCTAATTTTTGAATTTTTAGTAGAGAAGGGGTTTCACCATATTGGCCAGGCTGGTCTCGAACTCCTGACCTTGTGATCCACCCGCCTCGGCCTCCCAAAGTGCTGGGATTACAGGCCTGAGCCACCGCACCCGGCCAGCCTGTGTCTGTTCTTTAAAGTTGTTTTGTTTTCCTTACTCTCAGATTCTTCTTGCTGCTTATTGTGCCTTGTTGCTGCCTGTTGTGCAATTTCTTCCCTCTTGTATTTTACTGAACTTCATCTGAAGAAGCCTTAGTAGCCAGATAAACAAGCTTGTTTGGGCTAAAAAATCAATTGCTGTGTGAGAGTTTGTTGGATTCTCTTCTGAGTAAAGGGTATGCGTTTTATTGTATGGACTTTGTATCACCTATTTTGGCTTTTCATCCAGGCCTTTTTTTCTTTCTTTCTTTCTTTTTAGCTTCCTGGTTCTAGATACAACTGATACTCTGATACAACCTGGGTAAATGTGGTCTTGAGTAGTAAATTATCTGTGAAGCTTCTCTGAACTTTGCCACGTAAATGAGCCTGCTCTTATTGTGAAGTAAATCTTACTCTAATCTGTATGTGAGTCAGTGGGAAATAACTGAGCCTTCGGATGGCTTTTGTTGTTAACTGAGATTAGTTCTCTAGATTTTAGTGATTTTGTTTTGAACACCATACAAGTATGTGGTTCTTGGTTTATTTGGTCACTTGTAATCTCTTTAAAATTTTATTTTAAATTAGGAAATATTTTAGAAATACAAGAAAGTCACACACTATGAGATTAAACAGATGTTAACATTTTGCCCCATTTTCATCAGACTGTGCATGCTTTTTTTGGGGGGGAATAAAATGTCACAGATACCACTAAAGCCCATTTCCATCTCGTCCCACCCTGCCTCTAGAAGTAACTTCTTTCTTCAGGTAGGTGCGTATTATTCCTTTTTATTCCTATGTATAGTTTAAAACTTTAATTGCATATTAGTAGCCACAAACATCACATACCAATATTCTGTGCCTTTTGCATTTTTACATTAATGGTAATTATTTTTGACCTTCTGCAAATGGCTCTTTTCAGTGTTTCTTGTTAGAAAACTTGGCTCAACTTGAGTTTACTAATTATCTGCTTCTTCTTGTCTTTAGCTATTATAGAACTGTTCCACTAAGGCAACAATTATTGCTATTTTAATGGTGAAATCAGTTTTATTAGGCAAATTGACTCAGGCTTCAGACTGGCATTTGGAATTGTCACACTGGAGATTTTCTTTTACTGAAGTCTCAGGACATTGACAATCAGAAAAAAACCCTCTTGAGTCTTACTATCATACATGTAAGATATGTTCCTGAGTGACTATAGTAAAGACTCATTCAGGAAAATGTTATCTCCGATTTCTGCCTCCCTAGCTCATAGGAAACTTCCATTGTAAAGTTGTTACCAGGCGTCAAGCTGCCTCTTTGGTACAGCCCTTACTTAGTATTTGGCTCAGTTGAAGTGCAGTCTATATAGGAGGCCAAGAAGACTTAATCCTGGGTTTGAAACAAAGCAAGGATACACTAACATTCTATCCTTTAATAACATCAAGTAGAAAAATTGAAAATGAGCTTGTTATCAGTGCACTTTTATATGCCAACCTTGTTTCACTTGTGTTTTAAACTGGGAAACTGAAGATTTTAATGCTGAAATTTCTTTGAATTATTACCTGTTTTTTTTGATAGTGGAACACACAGCTAATATTTACTAACATGAAGGTGTCAAAGGTGAGAACTCATGTACTACACCATCAGGTCAGCACTACTGTTGGAAGAGCAGCATCACAAAGAGCAGTGTTATACTGCGTTGTAGTCAGCACATACACTTATGTCCAGACAGATATTTTAAATTACCTTCTTGGGGTAGTACACATATGCTGATATCCAAAGTGCCATATAATACAATACATAGTTTTTATAAACTGTTAGGTGAATGCTGTTAGATGATATGAGAGCACAATTTAACCTGTGTGTGTGTATGTGTATGTCTTAACATCTATTAAGTGATGACTACATATGAGGCACTAAGTGCTAAAACAGAGACTTTACATAGATTATCCCATTATTGGTCAACTTTTTAAATAAGTGCATCTCTAATATAAGACAAGATGCTGACCAATTTTTAAAATGTGAATGGATTTCTATTTTTAAGGTAAGTACCTTTGTTCCTTTGGTTCCTCCCTCCCACCCTTCCAGAAATGGTAGTATCCTGGAAAAAAAAAATTAGTAGCAATTCCAGAAACAGCTTAATTCATTAGTATAAATAGATGAGTTTCCCTTAAACACAGGAGGAGTTGGAAGGTACTTGAAATTGGATGTTGTGCATGGTGCCTTTCCAAAATGCACAAATACTTTCTCTCAAATGGTTGCAGTAGTAATGTGCTGTGTGATTTGGCATGTATAATGTTGTACAGGTATCTTGACATTGGTGGATTAACTGCTTGGCTACTGTGAAATTCACTGTAGATGTTGATGGATGAAAGTGTGGTTGCCTAGGTAATGATTAAGACCAGTAACTAAACCACAGTTATTATTTTGCTGGCATAAACTTCAAACTCAGAAAGGTTTTTATTCATTTTACCCATTGGAGCATACCCCAGTAAGTGCTTCATTTCTTTGTGTTTCTGATTTTTTTTTTTTTTAAGATGGAGTCTTGCTTTTGTCGCCCAGGTTGGAGTGCAATGGCGCGATTTCGGCTCACTGCAACCTCCGCCTCCTGGGTTCAAGCGATTCTCCTGCCTCAGCCTCCCGAGTAGCTGGGATTACAGGTGCCTGCCACCACGCCCAGCTAATCTTTGTATTTTTAGTAGAGATGGGGTTTCACCATGTTAGCCAGGCTGGTCTCGAACCCCTGACCTCGTGATCCACCCACCTTGGCCTCCCAAAGTGCTGGGATTACAGGCATGAGCTGCCGTGCCCAGCCATGTTTCTGAATTTTTAAGTCAACTTCTGAATAGGCAAAGAATTCTTTTTGTTTTTTTGTTCAACTTTAGTGCTATAAATCGTCAGTTGGACACAAAGGTTTTAGTGCTATTTAGGTATGTTTTGGTGAAATAGTGTGAAGGAATATTGCTGCTTAAAAGATAAGCCATTCATTAAATGACATCTTTGTTTTGAAACATGAAGATTTATGAGAAGCATTTTTTTTGTGAGCCAAAGTAGTTTCACTTTATGTGTTACAGATTTTGAATAGCTCATTATAGACTTTGTAATTTACTGTCTCTCATTTAGGCAGGTAATTTTAGTTGCCAGCTAATCATGTTTAAATATGTATTGGTTATTAATAAATGATTACCCATATACAGGTCTTTCATGCAGATATCGTACTACTCTGATGTTCTTACCTAGTTTTGTGGTATGTTCAGTTGTCTAAGAGCATTGTTGATCTGCACACAGATTTTGTTTGGTCTATACAGTGTTTCTGAAAACTTGAATTAGTTACCATTAATAAAAAATAGACTGCACATGAAATCTGAATTTGTAGCTTTTTTTAAAAAAAATTGGAAGATCAGGCCAGGTGCGGTGGCTCATGCCTGTAATCCCAGCACTTTGGGAGGCCGAGGCGGTCAGATCACCTGAGGTCGGGAGTTCGAGACCAGCCTGACCAACATGGAGAAACCCCATCTCTACTAGAAATACAAAATTTACCGGGCCTGGTGGCACATGCCTGTAATCTCAGCTACTAGGGAGACTGAGGCAGGAAAATCGCTTGAACCTGGGAGGCGGAGGTTGCGGTGAGCCGAGATCACGCCATTGCACTCCAGCCTGCGCAACAAGAGCGAAACTCCGTCTCAAAAAAAGAAAAAAAATTGGAAGATCTGTCAGCACTAAACCTGCCAGTCACCATAGCGATAATTCTTTGGCTCCAAGAAATGGCTACCATCTCCTTCTTTTAAGGGGTTGTGCACAGCTTCCACATGGCTTGCTACACTTACCTGCCTCAGGAAACATTTCTTTGTGATTTAGGGCATCTGTGTTTTTGTTATTTTAGATTTAGAACATTCAAATGTCTGGAAATGAATTTGAAGTTTTGTTTAAAACAACAAAATAAATGCATATAAGCAAGGTTATGACTAAATTGAAAAATGCACAAGAGGCCGGGCGTGGTGGCTCACGTCTGTAATCTCAGCACTTTGGGAGGCTGAGACGGGCGAATCACGAGGTCAGGAGTTTGAGACCAGCCTGACCAACAAGGTGAAACCCCATCTCTACTAAAAATACAAAAATTAGATGGGTGTGGTGGTGCACACCTGTAATCCCAGCTACTCAGGAGGCTGAGGCAGGAGAATCGCTTGAACCTAGGGGATGGAGGTTGCAGTGAGCCAAGATCTCATCATTGCACTCCAGCCTGGGCGAGAGAGCGAGACTCCATCTCAAAAAAAAAAAAAAAAGAAAAAGAAAAATGCACAAGAGTGTTAAACAAGCAGTTCACAGTGGAAAAACTTAATGGCGCGCACACACACACACACACACACACGAGAAAAGATGCATAGTAACCAATGTTATTAGTAATCAGCGAAATTCTGATTAAACCAATGGACTATCAGTAAAAAAAATTTTTTTTTTTTTTTAAATTTTTGAGGCAAAGTTTTGCTCTTGTTGCCCAGGCTGGAGTGCAATGGCTCAATCTAGCTCACTGCAACCTCCACTGCCTGGGTTCAAGTGATTCTCCTGCTTCAGCCTTCCAAGTAGCTGGGATTACAGGCACTCACCACAGGCCTGGCTAATTTTTTTTTTTTTTTTTTTTAGTAGAAATGGGGTTTCACCATGTTGGTCAGGCTGGTGTTGAACTCCTGACCTCAAGTGATCCACCCACCTCAGCCTCCCAAAGTGCTGGGATTACAGGCGTGAGCCACTGTGCCTGGCCAGGAATATCGTTTAATACCCATTAGATTGTCAAAAATATTAAAGTTTTTCAGAACATGCTGAAAGTGGGATTTCTTCATTCTTTGCTCATGGGAATGTCAGTTGACACCACTCTAGAGGATAATTTGGCAGTTCTTGGTAAAGTTGAAGATTTATGTCCAACAATCCAGAAAGTCCACTATTAGGTTCCTTTCCATGGAAAAATTCTCTCATGTGTGCACAGGAAAACATGGACCAAGATGCTAGTTTGTTTGTTTGTTTGTTTGTTTATTTTTGAGACAGAGTCTTGCTCTGTTGCTCAGGCTGGAGCGCGGTGGCACAATCTCCGCTCACTGCAAGCTCCGCCTCCCAGGTTCACATCATTCTCCTGCCTCAGCCTCCCGAGTAGCTGGGACTACAGGCACCTGCCACCATGCCCGGCTAATTTTTTGTATTTTTAGCAGAGACGGGGTTTCACCATGTTAGCCAGGATGGTCTCGATCTCCTGACCTCATGATCCGCCTGCCTCGGCCTCCCAAAGTGCTGGGATTACAGGCGTGAGCCACCGTGCCCGGCCTTAATTTTTGTATTTTTAGTGGAGATGGGGTCTCTCTACTCTCTATGTCAGCCAGGCTGGTCTTGAATTCCTGGCCTCAAGTGATCTGCCTGCCTGACCCTCCAAAAGTGCTAGGATTACAGGTGTGAGCCACCACACTCGGTGGTAAGAGTTATTGTATAAAGTTTTGACATAATTTATAGTGTCAGCCTTCTTCCTCTATCCTCACAGAAGGCCTCATGGTGAGTTTGATGTGCAGGTTAGAATATATAATTATTGCAATATGTTGTAAGAAATGTTTCCTAATTAAGATTTTTATGAAATTAAACGTATTTATTTATTTATTTTGAGATAGAGTTTCACTCTGTTACCAGGCTGGAGTGTAGTGGCAGGATTTCAGCCCACTGCAATCTCTGCCTCCCGGGTTTAAGCAATTATCGTGCCTCAGCCCCCTGAGTAGCTGGAATTACAGGCCTATGCCACCTTGCCTGGCTGATTTTTGTATTCTTTTTTTTTTTTTTTGAGACATAGGCTCACTCTGTCGCCCAGGCTGCAGTGCAATGGTGCGATCTCGGCCCATTGCAAGCTCACCTCCTGGGTTCAAGTGATTCTCCTGCCCCTGCATCGTGAGTAGCTGGGATTACAGGTGTGTGCCACCAGACCTGGCTAATTTTTAGTAGAGATGGGGTTACACCATGTTGGCCAGGCTGATCTCAAACTCCTGACCTCAAGTGATCCGCCTGCCTCGGCCTCCCAAGGTGCCAAGATTAGAGGTGTGAGCCGATGCCCCCAGCCTATTTTTATTTTTTGAGACGGAGGCTCACTCTGTTGTTCAGGCCGGAGGTCAGTGATGTAATCATAGCTCACTGCAGCCTTGCTTGACCTCCTGGGCTTAAGGGATCCTCCTCCCTCAGCCTCTCCAGTAGTTAGGACTATAGGTGGGTACCATCACACCCTCCTAATTTAAAATTTTTTTTTGTCTCACTGTGTTGCCCAAGCTGGTCTTGAATTTTTGACCTCAAGTAATCCTCCTGCCTCAGCCTCCCAAAGTGTTGGGATTACAGGCATGAGCCACTGTGCCCAGCCCTTTAATAGTTTAAAATCAAAGTTTAAGTAGAAAACATTATTTTATTTGGCTCATTGGTTAGATGTAAGTGATGTGAAATACTTAAACATCCATTATTGTTTTTAATATAATTTGGAAAATATGAGTTGCTTTGGATTATTAAAACTTCATTTGTTTGTACCATTGATGCATAAATTCTCAGTCTAGGTTTTAGCGAAGTCTGGATTTTAAAAAATTGACTGTGATATTAGTTCAAGTCTTACGAACATCATTATTATTATTATTTGAGAGACACAGAGTCTTGCTCAGTTGCCCAGGATGGAGTGCAGCTGCACAATCACAGCTTATTGCAGCCTCAACCTCCTGGGCTCAAGCAGTCCTCCCACTTCAACCTCCCGAGTAGCTGGTACTATAGGCACACATCACAACTCCTGGCCAATTTTTGTATTTTTTGTAGAGATGGGGTTTCGCCATGTTTTCCAGGCTGGTCTCAAACTCCTGGGCTCAAGCGATCCTCTTTGCTTAGCCTCCCAAAGTGCTGGGATTACAGGTGTGTGCCAACACACCTGGCCAAGTTGTATATACTATTAATCTAGGCTATTTCTGACACTGTTGATTTTCCTTTTCCCCTTAGGTGAGGCAGGCGACTAATCAGATTGTGATGAATTGTGCTGATATTGATATTATTACAGCTTCATATGCACCAGAAGGAGATGAAGGTAAGAGCTGTTTTCCATTTTAATTTGCTGTCTGCATGTGCATATGTGGGGGGTGTGTGTGTGTGTGTGAGAGAGAGAGAGAGAGACATTTTCAGGTTAAGACTTCAATGTTTGTTACTTTAGAAATGGGTAAATTCAGCTGGGTGAAGTGGCTCACGCCTATAATCCCAGCACTTTGGGAGGCTGAGGCGAGCAGATCCCTGAGCCCATGAGTTTGAGACCAGCCTGGGCCACATGGCGAAACAAAAACAAACAAACAAACAAAAATATTAGCTAGGCATAGTGGTGCGTGCCTGTAGTCCCAGCTATTTGGGAGGCTGAGGTGGGAGGATCTATTGAGCCTAGGTGGCCGAGGCTGCAGTGAGCCATGACTGCGCCGCTGCACTCCAGCCTGTGCGACCGAGTGAGACCCTGACTCAAAAAAAGAAAAAGAAAAAGGGTAAAATGTTTATGGGAAATATTGAATAGTATAACCTAACAGTATTGTGAAATAAATGTCACAATTTATTTTACTTTTAAATTTATTTTTATCTTTATTTTTTTTGAGACAGAGTCTTGCTCTGATGCCCAGGCTGGAGTGCAGTGGCGTCATCTAAGCTCACTGCTGTCTCTGCCTCGTGGGTTCAAGCAGTTCTCCCTGCCTCAGCCTCCTGAGTGGCTGAGATTACAGGTGTCCACCATCATACCTAGCTAATTTTTGTATTTTTAGTAGAGACAGGGTTTTGCTATGTTGGCCAGGCTGGTCTTGAACTCCTGATCTCAGGTGATCTGCCTGCCTCCCAAAGTGCTGGGATTACAGATGTGAGCCACCACACCCGGCCAAATGTCACAATTAAAATTCTACTTCCAAGATTAACTTATTTTGTGGTACTAGGGAAATCATATTTTCATAAGTATAAAATGAATATAATATGCATAATAAAGCTGATGAGTTATTTGAAAAAGTAAGTACTTTGAACATGAAAGGCTCCTCAAAGAGGCTTCGTTTTTATGTTTTTCTTAAAGTTTTTTTTTTCTTTTTGTACTATAGTTTAAAATTGAGATAAGTCATACTCCTAATTCAGAGAAAAACATTTGCTTTATGAGACAATATGAAGATTAGAAGCTAAATAATAGAGTTAGTTACAGGAGAAGAACATGCTAAAAAGAAACTTGGTATAGAATGTGGAACTCCGTTAGTGTCTATAAAATGAGAACTGTTTTAGATCTTATAATTTTAGTATGAAAGTAGTCCATTTTGACTGGAAATCTTATTCCCGTATGAGCTGCTTTTTAAATAGATACCAAGTTTGGCATAAACTCTTACAAGTACATCAGTATTGGAGCTGGATTGCTTTTTACTTTTTTTTTGAGAGAGTCTCGCTCTGTCACCCAGGCTGGGGGGCAGTGGCATGATCTCAACTACCACAACCTCTGTCTCCTGGTCTCAAGCCATCCTCCCACCTCACCCTCCCAAGTAGCTGATATTACAGGCGTGTACCACCATGCCTGGCTAATATTCGTATTTGTATTTTCTTATAGATATGGGGGGTCTTCCTATATTGCCCAGGCTGGTCTTGAATTCCTGGGCTCAAGGGATCCGACCTCTTCGGCCTCGCAGGTTGCTGGGATTACAGGCAAGAGCCACCACACCTGGTTGCCTTTTTACTTCTGATTTCACCTAGACATTCCTTGTCAAAATGGTTATTGGTTACTCTGAGACTTCTTTAATAAAAAATAACTTAAGGCCAGGCGCGGTGGCTCACGCCTGTAATCCCAGCACTTTGGGAGGCCCAGGTGGGCGGATCACAAGGTCAGGAGATCGAGACCATCCTGGCTAACTCGACGAAACCCTGTCTCTACTAAAAATACAAAAAATTAGCCTGGCGTGGTGGCGGGCGCCTGTGGTCCCAGCTACTCGGGAGGTTGAGGCAGGAGAATGGCGTGAACCCGGGAGGCGGAGCTTGCAGTGAGCCGAGATCGCGCCACCGCACTCCAGCCTGGGCGACAGAGCGAGACTCCGTCTCAAAAAAATAAATAAATAAAATAAATAAAATAAAATAATTTACACATTTGATCTTTTAACTTACATTTTATATTTTGATTTCCTCTCTCCTTTACATTATACTGAAAAGAAGTTTCATTTTAAGGCCTCATAACATTTATGATTTTTTCTTAAACTATTTTGTCTATAGAAAGTGAAAGTAGTAGCAGTTGAACATACTGTTCCCAAGAAGTACTTCAGTTCAATTGATTGTAAATTAGATCAAACTGCTGGAAGAACAGATTCTTCAAATGGACTTGAATGAGTGCCAGCTTTTAAAAAATTGTCTGGTAAATGAAAGAGTGATTATTTAATTTCTTTAACTGTGGAGAAAAATAGAAGTACTTTAGCCAGGTATATCAAAGCAACAAGGCTTTCTTTGTTGCAGGTAGAAAATGTTTAAATTCGATGTGTGGTTTTAAAGTGGTATGTAGATAGGTAGATCTAGTAATATAAATGTGTACCTTCCAGCTGGCATGGTTTCAGCTCAAGTTTGTTTTTTATCTTCCTATACTAAAAATGTCGGGATAGAATTCAGGTGACTGAAAAGTTCTTTTTTTTTTTTTTTGAGATGGAGTCTAGCTCTGTCGCCCAACGATCTCAGCTTGCTGCAACCTCCACCTCTGGGGTTCAAGCAATTCTTCTGCCTCAGCCTCCTGAGTAGCTGGGATTACAGGCGTGTGCCACCACACCCGGCTAATTTTTGTATTTTTAGTAGAGATGGGGTTTCACCATGTTTGTTAGGCTGGTCTTGAACTCCTGGCCTCGTGATCCACCCGCCTCAGCCTCCCAAAGTGTTGGGATTACAGGCGTGAGCCACCGCGCCCAACCTGACTGAAAAGTTTTGAATATGTGTAACCGAATGTTGCTAAGCTCATAATGATCTGTATCTCACGGAAGCCCAGTTAGTGTTCTTGCTAAGAGAGTCAGGAGAGAAATGAAAACTTAATGGAAAAGAAGATTTGAAGAGAGATTCTGATAAAACATTAAATTATTTTAGATACATAATATATATTCAATGCTGGGTGCGGTGGCTCACGCCTCTAATCCCAGCACTTTGGGAGGCTGTGGCGGGTGGATCATGACGTCAGAAGTTCAAGACCAGCCTGGCGAAGATGGTGAAACCCCATCTCTACTAAAAATAAAAAAATTAGCTGGGTGTGGTGGCGGGTGCCTGTAATCCCAGCTACTCAGGAGGCTGAGGCAGAGAATTGCTTGAACCCGGGAGGCAGAGGTTGCAGTGAGCCAGGATCATGCCACTGCACGCCAGCCTGGGTGACAGAGACTCTGTCTCAAAAAAAAAAAATTTTCCTTCAGAACTAGCTAAGGTACATTTCTCAACACTTTTCTACCACAGCAACAGGAAAAAACCTGAAGTCATGTGTAAGCCCATGTAATTTTAGAGTTTAAGAGAATGGGAAGTTGTATGAGTTGTTAAAGTTTGAATTGGGGGCAGCCAGGTGTGGTGGCTCACACCTATAATCCCAGCATTTTGGGAGGGCTAGGTGGGCGGATCACCTGTGGTCAGGAGTTTGAGAACAGCCTGGCCAACATGGTGAAACACCGTCTCTACTAAAAACACAAAAATTAGCTGGGCGTGGTGGCAGGCACCTGTAATTCCAGCTACTTGGGAGGCTGAAGGCAGGAGAATCGCCTGAACCCGGGAGGCGGAAGTTGCAGTGAGCGGAAATTGTGCCACTGCACGCCAGCCTGGGCGACAGAGCAAGACTGTCTCAAAAAAAAAAAAAAAAAAAGTTTGGATTGGGAACAGGGATAGATTTGGCCTTCCACATGTATGTGTGTGTATATATATATATAATAAAAAGAAGATAAAAGTAAAATCAGAAAATTACTTTTAAGGCATGAAATTGTTGCTTCTTTTAATTTTTTTTTTTTTTCTTTTTGAGATGGAGTCTCGCTCTGTCGCCCAGGCTGGAGTGCAGTGGTGCAGTCTCGGCTCACTGCAAGCTCTGCCTCCCGGGTTCACGCCATTCTCCTGCCTCGACCTCCCCAGCAGCTGGGGCTACAGGCGCACGCCGCCACGCCCAGCTAATTTTTGTATTTTTGGTAGAGACGGGGTTTTACCGTATTAGCCAGGATGGTCTCGATCTCCTGACCTTGTGATCTGCCCGCCTTGGCCTCCCAAAGTGCTGGGATTAAAGGTGTGAGCCACTGTGCCTGGCCAATTGTTGCTTCTTTGTGTAAGTTTTTATTTGAAGAAAAAGGCCATTTTTTTGTGATATGTGCAGTCATCCTAAAAGACCTATGGGCATGTGTCTGTTTTTTTTTTTTTTTTTTTGAGATGGAGTCTTGCTGTATTGCCCAGGCTGGAGTACAGTGGCGCAATATCGGCTCACTGCAACTAGTAGAACTTTCTTTTTTTTTTTTTTTTAAAGAACTTGTTTTAAAATAATCCTTAATAGGCTTTTATTAACTCTGTTTGGATATTAGTTATGTACCCTTTTCTCTTTGCAAAAATGAAAGATCATTTCAAGTAGAAATTAAAGGTTTGTTTCTCATCCCTTTCTTTAGATATAGTAACGGTTATACCAGATATATATATATATATATATATGTTTTTTTTTTTTTTTTTTGAGACAGAGTTTCACTCTTGTTGCCCAGGCTGGAGTGCAATGGCATGATCTTGCTCACTGCAACCTCTGCCTCCCAGGTTCAAGCAATTCTCCTGCCTCAGCCTCCCGAGTAGCTGGGATCACAGGTGTGCACCACCACACCCAGCTAATTTTTGTATTTTTAGTAGAGACAGGGTTTCACCATGTTGGCCAGCCTGGTCTCGAACTCGAGACCTCAGGTAATCCACCTACCTCGGCCTCCCAAAGTGCTGGGATTACAGGCATGAGCCACCACGCCCGGCCCAGTTATACCAGATATAAGCAAATTTGCTAGTAGTTTAGATTTCTGGAATTGTGCCAACTACACATCAAGAGACTATTTAGCTTTGTTACAGAAGTCAGTATCAGTTTCTTGTTATAAGACAAGACCTGGTTTTACAGACTTTTCTATTTCTCAATGGAACTTTACTCTAAAGATATACTCTTCCATTTAAATACGAGTTCCAAAACCTACATTATATGGTGGCTGCTTAATAAACATTTAACATTTTGGTTAATTTAAATCTTGTTGATGTGTATACATGAATAACTGGGCTAAAAGCAGATACCTTTGATTATTGTGAAACTTCAAGTAAATGTTGTGTGAAAAGGACCCCTTCTGTCTCACAAATACTGGCCCCTCAGCTCATTGTCTGAACAGTGATTCCCTTGTATATAATAAATTTCCTTGGTTTATATATAATAATAAATGAAGTTTATTATTTATTTGAACTTTTTACCCCTGTAAATACCAAGGTTCTTTTTGCCTAAGTGGTAATTTGTATCATTCAAAGAGTTTTTATTAAATATTATTATTATTATTTGAGATAGAGTCTCACTCTTATTGCCCAGGCTGGAGTGCAGTGGCACTATCTCGGCTCACTACAGCCTCCGTCTCCTGGGTTGAAGCGATTCTTGTGCCTCAGCCTCCCAAGTCGCTGGGATTACAGGTGTGTGCCACCAAACCTGGCTAATTTTTAAATTTTTGTAGAGATGGGGTTTCCCCATTTTGGCCAGGCTGCTCTCAAACTGTTGACGCCCACCTTGGCCTCCCAAAGTGCTGGGATTACAGGTGTGAACCACTGCACTAGACCTTAAATACTCTGTTTAAGTGATAGTTTGATAAGTGTGAACGCAAGTCTGAAATAGGTTTCTTTGCTTGTGAGAAAGTATAACAAATTGCCAAGACAATAGTGACAAACAGAGGGCATATTTTTCAAAGAGGAAGAGTTTATATAGTGTTAACATTAAGACAAAAGTCTTAAGTTTCTAATTTCTGATCTTGTTTGTTGGGATTTCTTTTTTTTTTTTTTTTTTTTTTTTTTTTTGAGACAGGTCTTTCTCTGTCATCCAGGCTGGAATGCAGTGGCGCAGTCATGGCTTACTGCAGCCTCCTGGGCTCAAGTTACTCTCCCGCCACAGCCTCCCAGAGAGCTGGGATGGCAGGCATGTGCCACCACACCTGGCTAATTTTTTAATTTTTGTAGAGATGGGGTTTTGCAATGTTCCCCAGGCTGGTCTCAGACTCCAAGACTCAAGCAGTCCTCCTACTCAGCTTCCCAAAGTGCTGGGATTACAGATATGAGCCACTGTGCCTGGCCCTTGTTTGGATTTCTATGCTTATCTGTGAAGTATATTCTGGTTTCTATGCAGGATAGACCCATTCTCAAATAAACAACCCTTAAGTATCATTAGTTCAAACTGGAGCCAAATAAATGTCAGCATTAGAAGGAGCAAGTGATAGTTAGCCAGCCCCTTTATTCCTTTTTAGTGCAAATCAGAGATAAAGAACATGAAGTTTGCAGTGTATTTGCATTCTTTCATTTTTACATTTGTTGGTTTTGAATAATATTGAGGGGCTGTCTGATAAAGAACCTGTGTAGGTTTCCATATGGCTATATACAAAGTATATGAGTGTAGAATAGTTTTAAATTTTGTCTTAGTTATATTTGGTAAGTTTTAAAACGTTATTTAAATAGCCTTAAGGTGATATGGATTGCTTTAGTGACTGCTGTTTTAGGAATTTAGTTGGCTTATTGCTGACTATAGAGGGAACGTTTTATCTTCTTTTTAACCTCCAGTTCAGGTTAGGTGCCTAACCAAGTGAAACATTTTTCATAATATAATGTTTAATAGTGATAATTATAAAAGTAATGATGAGTTTAGTGTTTACTCTATACCAGGCACTAAGTGCATTACATGTTCACATAGAGAACAACCGTAGGCACAGAGAGGGTATCTACTTTAGGTAATAAAACTGATAAATGTTAGAGCCAGGATTCAAACCCAGGCGGTTTGGATCTAGGGTCCATGTACTTTCCACTCTATTGCCTGTCATTAATGTAACCACACCATATTGCAATTATTTGTTTGTGTCATGTCTGTACTACTTTTCAATGGAATCTTAAGATCCTTGAGGGGCCGGGCACGGTAGCTCATGGCTGTAATCCCAGCACTTTGGGAGGCCGAGGGGGGCGGCTCACCTAGGGTCAGGAGTTCAAGACCAGCCTGGCCAACATGGTGAAACCTCGTCTCTACTAAAAAAAAAAGTACAAAAATTAGCTGGGTGTGGTGGTAGGCGCCTGTAATCCTAGCTACTCGGGAGGCTGAGGTGGGAGAATTGCTTGAACCTGGGAGGCAGAGGTTGCAGTGAGCCAAGATCACGCCATTGCACTCCAGCCTGGGGGACAAGAGACTTCTACTCAAAAAAAAAAAGATCCAGTAATTATGATTCATTCTTTTTCATTTGTGGTTTTCCCTGGTATCTGACATATAGTAGGGATTTAATAAATATACATTGAATGAAACGAAGAAAATCTAGATAAATGGAGTAAGTCTGTCATACAGTAGTTCCTCCTTATCTACGGCAGATGTGTTCTAAGACCCCCAATGGTACGCCTGAAACCACAGATAGTAGCAAAACTTATATATGCTATGTTTTTCCCTATACATATGTACTATGATAAAGTTTAATTTTTACATTAGAAATAGTAAGAAATTAACAAAAGCTAATAAAAAATAGAACCATTATAACAATATACTGTAATAAAAGTTACATGAATGTTGTGTGCATCTCTCTCTTTTTTTTTTTTTTTGAGATGTTGCTCTGTCGCCCAGGCTGGAGTGCAATGGTGCGATCTCAGCTCACTGCAACCTCTGCCTCCCAGGTTCAAGCGATTCTCCTGCCTCAGCCTCCTGAGTAGCTGGGACTACAGGCGCATGCCACCACACCCGGCTAATTTTTTGTGTTTTTAGTAGAGACGGGGTTTCACCGTGTTAGCCAGGATGGTCTCCATCTTCTGACCTCGTGATCTGCCCGCCTCGGCCTCCCAAAGTGCTGGGATTACAGGTGTGAGCCACAATATCTTTTTTTTTTTTTGAGATGGAGTTTCACTCTTGTTGCCCAGGCTGGAGTGCGATGGTGTGATCTCGGCTCACTGCAACCACTGCCTCTCGGGTTTAAGCAAGTCTCCTGCCTCAGCCTCCCAAGTAGCTGGGGTTACAGGCATGCGCCACCACGCCTGGCTAATTTTGTATTTTTAGTAGGGACAGGGTTTCTCCATGTTGGTCAGCGTGGTCTCAAACACCTGACCTCGGGTGATCTTCCCCCCTCAGCCTCGTAAAGTGTTGGGATTACAGGCATGAGCCACGGCGCCCAGCCAGTATCTTCTTTTTAAAAAAAATTATTTCATTTATTTATTTTTAGAGGCAGAGTCTCTGTTGCCCAGGTTGGAGTGCAGTGGTGCCATCATATCTCACTGCAGACTCAAACTGCTGGGCTCAAGTGATCCTCCTGCTTCAGCCTCCCAGTTAGCTAGGACTATAGGTATGCACCAACACACCCAGCAAATTTGTAAAAATTTTTTGTGAGTCAGGTCTGGCTTTATTCCTGAAGTTGGTCTTGAACTCCTGGCTTCAAGCGATCCTCCTGCCTCAGCCTCCCAAAGTGCCAGGATTACAGGCATGAGCCACTGTGTCCAGCCTCTCTTATAGTATCTTATTGTATTATACTCACTCTTCTTCTTTGACATTTCCAAACTGCTAGCATCACTACTCTTGTGCTTTGAGGCCATTATTAAGTACAATAAAGGTTACTTAAACACAAGCCTTGTGATACATTGACAGTCAATCTGATAACTGAGATGGCTACTAGGTGACTAATGGGCTGGGTGGCATATATATACAGCATGGATAGGTCGGAGAAAGGGATGATTCATGTTCTGGGCAGAATGGAATGGGAGGGCACAAGATTTCATCACACTATTCAGAACAGTACAGTTTAAAACTTATGAATTGTTTGTTTCTGGAATTTTCCATTTAATATTTTCAGACTGTAGTTGACTCTAGGCAGTTGAAACTGTGGAAAGTGAAACTGCAGATAAGGGGGACTTGTCAGGTCTGCATTTCTTCCTGTGCTCTATCCTATTAACTTTATGGGTAACAAAATTATTTCGTATTTGAGATTATTTTGTTACCAGCTTTAACTTGTATTTTACTTCCCTTTGAGGACTACCATCAAGATACTTACTAATTGTAAAGATTCTTTACAGTATTTTAAATATTAAGAAAATGGAGAGCATAAAAAACTGCTGTAAATTATGTAGTTTTTGCATTAAATGTAGAGAAAACACTGATTGCATAATGTTAGTAACATTGTAGTGTATGCTGTTCTTTTTTTTTTTTTTTTTTTTTTTGAGATGGAGTTTCGCTCTTATCGCCCAGGCTGGAGTGCAATGGCATGATTTCGACTCGCCGTAACCTCAGCCTCCCGGGTTCAAGTGATTCTCCTGCCTCAGCCTCCTGAGTAGCTGGGATTACAGGCATGCACCACCACAGCTGGCTAATTTTGTATTTTTAGTAGAGATGGAGTTTATCCATGTTGGTCAGGCTGGTCTCGAACCTCCGACCACAGGTGATCCGCCTGCCTCAGCCTCCCGCAGTGCTGGGATTACAGGCACAAGCCGCCGCGCCCGGCCACGTATGCTGTTCTTAAGTGTGAAGCTGGAAGAGTTAGTTGTTCTCCAAATCAATGCTTCCTTCCTTTTTTTCAAGGCATTAGTAGAAACTGATGTTTTCCTGGTACATAAGGAAGAGGAGGCTCACAACTGGAGGGTATCAGAGATCTTTCATTGCTCTAGGCCTACCAGGCTGGTCCAAGGGCCAAGGGAATTATTATCTTGATAAACCTGTAATCCATGTTTGGATCTGCCACAGTTAGGGAAGCTCTGCTATAGTTTCAAGTTAATAGAATTAGAAGGGAAGTTAGGTAGTAGTCAGGGCTCGTTTTATTTATTTGTGCCTTCTGTTTTACTTTTTTTTTTTTTGAAATGGAGTCTTGTGCTGGCGTGACCTCGGCTCACTACAACCTCTGCCTCCCGGGTTCAAGCAATTCTCTTGCCTCTGCCTCCCAAGTAGCTGGGACTACAGACGCAGGCCACCACGCCCAGCTAATTTTTGTATTTTTAGTAGAGATGGGGTTTCCCACGTTGGCCAGGCTGGTCTCGAACTCCTGACCTTGTGATCCACCTGCCATGGTCTCCCAAAGTGCTGGGATTACAGGCATGAGCCACCGCACCCAGCCTGTTTTACTTTTTTCTTGATCCCAGATCTTTTTCAGTTTTCTTGCTTTTTTTCTCAAAGAACTAACCATTTCAGTTAACTATTATTTCCTTATTAACTTCTGCTTCCTTTGGGTTTACTTTGCAAGGTTTTTTTTTTATTTTTGAGACGGAGTCTCACTCTGTCACGCAGGCTGGAGTGCAGTGGCGTGATCTTGGCTCACTGCAATCCCTGCCTTCTGGTTTCAAGTGATTCTTATGCCTCAGCCTCCTGATAGCTAGGATTAAAGGCATGTGCCACCACACCCAGCTAATTTTTGTATTTTTAGTAGAGGCGGAGTTTTACCATGTTAGTCAGGCTGGTCTCAAACTCCTGACCTCAAGTGATCGGTTCGCCTTGGCCTCCCAAAGTGCTGGGATTACAGGTGTGAGCCACCGCTACCGTGCCCGGTCTACTTTGCAGATTTAAAAAAACTTCTTTAGGCTGGTCCCAGTGCAGTGGTGTTTATAACTCATCAATCATAGACAGTTACAGATTTCTTTATTCCTTCTTCACTCCCACTGCTTCACTTGACTACCCTTAAAAAAAAACAAAAAACAAACAGAAGTCTTGAGATGGATGTTTGGCTTATTACTTTTCAGTCCTTCTTTCTAGTATATTCATTTAAATATAAATTTTAATCCTAAAAATGTACTGCTTTTAGCTGCAGCCCACACTTTTTTTGGTTTGTTTGTTTTGGGGGAAATTCTCCAGGCAGTAGTTATGGCTGTTGTTGCTTGCTGCTGCTTCTTTCCTATTTTTGTTGATAGCTTTGTGAGAGTACCTGTAATGTTGACATACTATAAAGGGTACATCTTAAAATATGTAATTTGATAAGTTTTCTCATGAATGTAACCAGGTAATGAGCATATTCATCACCCTAGAACATTTCCTCATGCCCCTTTATAATCCTTTTCTCCCCTTTTCCTTGCTCCTTCCCCAGGCAATTATGATTTGATTCTGTGTTTTTGTTTTTTTTTTTGTACAGAGTCTCTGTCACCCAGGCTGGGGTACAGTGGCTCTATCTCAAGTTACTGCTACCTCCACCTCCCGGCTTAAAGCAATTCTTGTGCCTCAGCCTCCCGAGTAGCTGGGACTTCAGGTGTACGCCACCACACCTGGCTCATTTTTGTGGGTTTTTATTTGTATTAATTAATTAATTTTTATTTATTTATTTATTTAGAGATGGAGTCTCGCTCTGCTGCCCAGGCTGGGGTGTAGTGGTGTGATCTCGGCTCACTGCAACCTCTGCCTCCCAGGTTCAAGCAGTTCTCCTGCCTCAGCCTCCCAAATAGCTGGGATTACAGGCTTGTGCCACCATTCCTGGCTAATTTTTTCTATTTTTAGTAGAGATGGGGTTTCACCATGTTGGCCAGGCTGGTCTTGAGCTCCTGACCTCAAGTGATCCAGGTGCCTCAGCCTCCAAAGTGCTGGGATTACAGGCATGCGCCACCACACCTGGCCCACCCCCCACTTTTTTTTGAGACGGAGTCTCGCTCTGTCACCCATGCTGGAGTGCAGTGGCTAGATCTCGGCTCACTGCAGTCTTTGCCTCCTGGGTTCAAGTGATTCTCCTGTTCAGCCTCCCAAGTAGCTGGGATTACATGCGCCTGCCACCACGCCTGGCTAATTTTTGTGTTTTTGTAGAGACGGGGTTTCACCATGTTGGCCAGGCTGGTCTTGAACTCCTGTCCTCAGGTGATCTGCCTGCTTTGGCCTCCCGAAGTGCTGGGATTATAGGCGTGAGCCACCGTGCCCAGCCTCTTTTTTTGTTAAGATAGGGTCTTGCGGTTGGGTGTGGTGGCTGACGCTTGTAATCCCAGCACTTTGGGAGGCCGAGGTGGGTGGATCACAAGGTCAGGAGATCGAGACCATCCTGGCTAACATGGTGAAACCCTGTCTCTACTAAAAATACAAAAAATTAGCCGGGCGTGGTGGCGCATGCCTGTAGTCCCCCCTACCTCAGAGGCTGAGGCAGGAGAATTGCTTGAACCCGGGAGGTGGACGGAGGTTGCAGTGAACCGAGATTGCGCCATTGCATTCCAGCCTGGACAACAGAGCGAGACTCCATCTCAAAAAAGAGGAAAAAAAAAAAAAGATAGGGTCTTGCTGTGTCACCCAGGCCAGAGTGCAGTGACAGGATCGCAGCTTACTGCAACCTCAAACTCCTGGACTCAAGTGATCTTCCCACCTCAGCCTCCTGAGTAGCTGGAACTACAGATATAGGCTACCACGGTGCCTGGCTAATTTTTTTTAGTAGAGATGGGGTCTTGCTTTGTTGCCTAGGCTGGTCTCGAACTCCTAGCTTCAAGGGATTCTCTCACCTCAGCCTCCCAAAGTGTTGGGATTACAGGCATGAGACACCGTGCCTGGCCTGTTTTTTCTTATGACATATTTTTGTTCTAGAATTAATTTTTCCAAATTTGCTTGTTTTCTTTGTTTTGCTTGGTTTTGGTTTTTTTTTTTGGAGTTTTGTTTGTTTGTTTTTTTAAAGTAACTTCGCGTTACTTGCCAAATTTTTCAGGATTGGGATTTTATATTTTTGAACATAGTAAGCAGGTATATGAATAGTTTGCTAGTATCTAGGGGAGCTTTATTTTGTTCCCCGTTGGTTACTAATACTTAAGGTTCATCTTTTTCCAATGTCTGGGCTTCAGATATTCAGAAGTTTAGTCACATTCCACTTGTGGACTGCTTTTCTTCTTGTTCATCTTTCCTGGTAGGATATCACTTTTTTGGTTTCAAGCCCAAAGGAGGGGGTCATTTACTCAAGCCTCTTGTCTTGTCTCTTCTAATAGAGATAGAGTCTCACTGTGCTACCTAGATAGACTATGTTACTTGAACTCCTGGGCTTAAGCAGTCCTTCCACCTCGCCTCCCAAAATGCTGGGATTACAGACACAGTGCCCACCCAGCCACAAAGCCCCCATTGTTGATGGGCCCTGGATTTCCACTTTTGTCCCTGGGGCCTATAGCCTCAGCTTCCAAATCTGCTACATCTCTGCTAGATCAGCAAATGACCCCAGAGCAAAAGTGGCCTAGAATGCAAAGCTTCCTCTTTATGGAATTTCATCCTCTTCTTCATCTTGATCACTTTATCTTGTTCTATGATTCTTTTAAGGAGAGGTTTTCCCTTCCTTCCAGCTTTTTTAGTTTTGTGGGTGTCAAGTAGGAGAGAGATAATTAGTTTGAATTATATACTCCTCTATTACCCAAATATAAAGTCCTTTAAAAAAAAAAAGATAAACTGAGGCCTAGACAAATTAAGTAACCGTGTAAGACCACATAATCAATGGAAATCCTGGTCCAGAATCCTGAGTGATTTTAATGAAATAGTTCACAGTCATTTATTAAGAGCAGGGGCACCCTAGAAGGAATTTTTTGATTCTGTTGAACCAGATTTATATTTGGCACATGCTCATTCTTTTTAGACTTTTTAGATAGCCTAATAGGATAGGACCATCACTATGTTATATAAATATGAAATCCATTTGAAAATATGGGACCTGTCAGTGTAGGTACTGCTTGAACTGTAACTATGCATATATCTGATTGGCTTTTATGCCCTACGGTGAGAAGGAGGTCACCTTGAAGCTTTGCAAAGTAAGTTCTTGGTTCCATTTTTCACTTGAATCCCCCTTGGATATCCTCCAGAATGATGTGTTTTCTTTCCCATTGCAACATTATTTTCAGCTTTGTGGAGAAACAAAGTATGTTCCAAGTAGCAGGTAGTCACTGTAGGCCTTCTTTGAACTGTGAACTTTATTTTTTTGCACCTGAACTGCTTTCTAAAACCACATAAACAATATGATAGGGAAGTTGCTATCTGAATAAAAAAACAAAACAAAACCTCACAATGTGTTTGATCTAGTACTGAGCTACACTGGTATATGTGGGCTATATAGAATTATGTGGTTTAGATTACTTGTTTAAGTATAGCAGTGGCTTGGAGGAAAATACATTCTGAGTTTCAAATGGATAATTTGTAAAGGAAAATTTGAAGTACAGTTGACTTGGCACTTCTGATATTGAAATTTTAGACGATTTTATTTCTGTATCTCAATGTAATGCCTAGGCAGAATCCACTAGATGCTTGTATAGATGGTATAAGGAATAATGATTTCGGCTATTTTAAAAATTTTCAATCTTTTTTTAATGTTGCCTCTTGAAATACCATCTTGTACTTCTCATTTTCCCTATACCTCCTTTTATGTGATTAAGTTTTATTATGTATAGACATAAAGGGGGCCTGGCACAGTGGCTCATGCCTGCAATCCCAGCATTTTGGGAGGCCAAGGCACAAGGATTGCTTGAGCCCAGGAGTTCAAGACAAGCCTACGCAATGCAGTGAGACCCTGTCTCAAACAAAAAAAAAAAAAAAAAGGTTTGGGGGGGGTGCTATGATATTATGATACATATGTTGGTTTTCGTCCACAGTTTCTGTCATAGAACACCCATAGTCCCTGTTATTTCCTAAGTGACTAAAACAATACACATATATTTTATTGAAATATTTGGCCTTTTATTCTTGGTTTTTGAAGTGGCTTCAGTACAGCTTCAGATCAATAAAAGTGAAAGATGGTCTTTTGTAATAACGTTGGGGCACTTTAAACCTCAGAAGCAGGCTTCAGAAAACAGAATCTCTCTCTGACCTTTTCTTGCCTTGCTTTTACCTGCTCCTTTTTCTCCCCAAGCAGGCAATAGAAACTAAAAATATACTCTGATCATCCCCCAACATTCTGTCTTGGAGCTGACAGCAAAGAAATTATCTGACCTACCTTGTCTGATTGGAGGTCATAAGACCCCCATTTCAGAAGGCATCCTGCCCTGTACTTGGGAGGAAAGAAGTTGCACAGAGAGGCCAAGAAGACTCTGAACAGAGAGGCCTTGCTAGGTTTCCCCACTCAGTCTGTTAGCATTAGGTCCTACTTTTGTCCAATCATATTTCTACACGGTTGTCCATGCTTCAGTCGTGACGGTCCAGTGAAGTCCTGGACCGGGTACAGAGAGCTTCCAGATAGCTGAACACGTGGAGGGTCCTGGAGGGTGGTGCACCCAGGGAGGGTATGAGAGCTCTGCACCCCTTCCCACATGCCTTGTTCTGTGCACCTCTTCATCTGCATTCTTTGTGCTGTTCTTTATAATAAACCAGTACATGTGTTTTCCTGAGTTCTGGGCACAGCTTTAGCAAATTAATCAAACCTAAGAAGGGGGTCATGGGAACACTGACTTGAAGCTGGTTGGCCAGAAGTTCTGGATGAGGCCTGGCCTTACAACTAGTGTCTGAAGTGGGGGCAGTCTTGTGAGACTGAGCCCTCTCTCAGCCTGTGGGATCTAATGCTGTCTCCAGGTAGCTAGCATGAGAATTGAATTGGATTAGAAGGTGCTCAGCTGGTGGTATCTTCTGCAGAACTGATTGCTTCTTGTTGGTGGGGAGAAATCCCCACACATTTGGTCACAGAAGTCTACTGTGTTGATGATTGTGGTGTAAGAGCAGAGGAAAAGCAATTTGATTTTTCTCCACAAGGGGAAGAAAATGTTTCATGATTCAACTAATGATTTACCTTTCATTGTAAGGTTATCATGCTCAAGTATTAATGTAGGAAGGCTTTTTTGATGCAGAGTGTGTGTGTGTGTGTATATATATGTGTGTGTTTGTAGAGGGCTAACATTAAAAAGGGAAATGTAATAAGAAGAAATGGTGTTCTAAACTTAAAACCCATTTCATTTGCTAAATCGTCCTAGTGAAATACCAACTTTAGTTAATTTAAAAAAAAGTTTAGTTAATTGTAAAAAAAAAAAAACTCTTCATTATATTTTAAAAACCATTTGTGTTTCCTTTTTCTGTAATTTATTCATATTTGTCCATTTTTAATTGCAGTGTTATTCTTATTCTTGTTATTGATTTTTTAAAACGGGGTCTTTATATTTGAGTGAAATTAACCTTCCATCATGAGTTGGAGCATTTTTTCCCCAATATATACTTCTCTTTTGATTTTGCTTATGGTCATTTTATAATGCCATTTTTTTTTTGTTGTTTGTTTGTTTTTTTTTTTTGAGACGGAGTCTCGCTCTCTCAGCCAGGCTGGAGTGCAGTGGCGTGATCTCAGCTCACTGCAACCTCCACCTCCCCGTTTCAAGCGATTCTCCTGCCTCAGCCTCCCGAGTAGCTGGGATTACAGGCGTGCACCACCACGCCTGGCTAATTTTTGTATTTTTAGTAGTAATGGAGTTTCACCATGTTGGACAGGCTGGTCTCAGACTCCTGACCTCAGGTGATCTGCCCATCTTGACCTCCCAAAGTCCTGGGATTACAGGCATGAGCCACCATGCCCAGCCTGGTCATGGTTTTATACATGCTATGTTTATAATCAAATTTTACTTCTATTTAATAGATGACTAACACACTTACACATAGATGCTTATACCCAAATATGTATGTTTATAGATTTTAAAATGCTAATTATATTTAAAAGGCCTAATAAGTAGTTTCAGCAAAAGCTGTTATATATATGTATATAATGGACCAATTGCAGTTGGATGAATAAAGAACTGTAAGGTGTGTTATGATCTAGAAAAGTGTTTCTTTTTTTTTTTTTGAGATGGAGTCTTGCTCTGTTGCCCATGCTGGAGTGCAGTGGCACGATCTCGGCTCACTGCAAGCTCCGCCTCCCGAGTTCACGCCATTTTCCTGCCTCAGCCTCCTGGGTAGCTGGGACTACAGGCACGTGCCACCACACCCAGCTAATTTTTTGTATTTTTAGTAGAGACGGGGTTTCACCATGTTGGCCAGGATGGTCTCGATCTCTTGACCTCGTGATCCGCCCTCCTTGGCCTCCAGAAGTGCTGGTATTACAGGCGTGAGCCACTGCTCCCGGCCCTGAAAAGTGTTTCTTGACAATAACTAGGAACTGTGCTGTGTGTTTTATATAAGAGTATATTATATAATTTTTTTTTTCTTTGAGATGGAGTCTCACTCTGTTGCCCAGACTGAGTGCAGTGGTGCAATCTCAGCTCACTGCAGCCTCTACCTCCCAGGTTCAAGTGATTCTCCTGCCTCAGCCTCCCAAGTAGTTGGGATTACAGGCGCACGCCACCATGCCCTGCTAATTTTTGTATGTTTAGTTTTACCATGTTGGCCAGGCTGGACTCAAACTCCTGACCTCAAGTGATCCTCCCACCTCGGTCTCCCAAAGTGCTGGGATTACAGGTGTGAGCCACCGTGCCTGGCCCCCAATCTTTAATTAAGAAGCAGGTGCCAGGCACAATGGTATACTCCTATAATCTCAGCTACTCAGGAGGCTGAGGTGGGAGGACTGCCAGTGCTTGAGCCCAGGAGTTTGAGACCAGCCTGGACAACATAGTGAGACCCTTATCTCAATTTTAAAAAGAAAGAATTAGGTAATGATATGATTTTAATTTTATAGGTGTGGAAACGGAGGCTTAGAGAATTGAATAATCATATATACCTTATAAGATTCTCTCATACTCCATTTTTAAAAGTTTTCGATCAAGTTTAAGTTGTATTGATACACGATATATAGTGAAGTGTCTATGTACAATGCTTAAGTTACATATATATACATTTCCAATTATGAATATATTGCAAACTGTATTAGTGAATGAATTATTCATTTATCATATCAGTATTATATATTACTATAATATATAAATATACTAATTATATATTAGTATTAATGTAAACATTAATTTAGAAATACTTTTTTCTCCAGTGAAGCCTCCTCAGACTTCTCATATGCATCTTCAGTATTTATGGGTTTCTACCCTTTAAACAATCTAACAGTTCCAGAGCAAATATTATCTTCTAAGAGGTTTGAGATAGATCCTTATTTGAATCAGTATATTATGTTGTGACTGGAAATTTTATCCCTAGCCATGTCTCTATTCACATAACATTAGTAAATGTAATTTTTCATTAATATATTTCATATGAGTAGCATTAATGATCTCCATGACGTAATTACTTAGTCTGTTGCTTTTGAAGTGATTCATTCATTCTACAGATACTTACTGAACACACACTATGTGCCAGAAACTGCTAGCATTGGAAGTAGAGCTGTGAACAAAATCAAGCATCAACATTTCTGATATTTGAGAAGATAGGCAACAAGCAAATATGTGATGTAAAGTAGTGATAAGTGCTGTAAAATCACAAGAGGGTATAGAATGAGGATTGTTCTTCAAGTTGATAGAACAGATCTTTAAAGAAGTGATTTGAGGCTGGGCGTGGTGGCTTACACCTGTAATCCCAACACTTTGGGAGGCCGAGGCGGGTGGATCATGAGGTCAAGAGACTGAGACCATCCTGGCCAACGTGCTGAAACTCCGTCTCTACTAAAAATACAAAAATTAGCCAGGCGTGGTGGTGCGTGCCTGTAGTCCCAGCTACTCGGGAGGCTGAGGCAGAAGTGCTTGAACCCGGGAGGCGGAGGTTGCAGTGAGCCAAGATCATGCCACTGCATGCCAGCCTGGGCGACAGAGCAAGACTCCATCTCAAAAAAAAAAAAAAAAAGATTCGAGGCTTCGTGTGGTGGTTCATGCCTGTAATCCCTGCACTTTGGGAGGCTGAGGCAGGAGGATCGCTTGAGCTCGGGAGTTTGAGGCCAGCCTGGGCAACATGGTGAAACCCCATGTCTATAAAAAATACAAAAATTAGTCAGGTGTGGTGGTGGGCGCCTGTAGTCCCAGCTATTTGGGAGGCTGAGGTGGGAGGAACACTTGAACCTGAGAGGTCAAGGTTGCAGTGAGCCAAGATGGCAGCACTGTACTCCAGGTTGGGCAACAGAGTGAGACCCTGTCTCAAAAAAAAAAAAAAAAGTGATTTGAGTAGAGGCCTGAATGACATAAAGTGTTTAGATATCTGGAGAAAGACTTTGCAAGCAGATGCAGAAACCCTGGGATTGGAAAATGCTTAGTCTGAATAGTAAAAGAGGCACCACCAGCATGACTTCTAGTTATTGTGCTACACCCTGCACATTTTTTTTTTCTTTTTCGAGACAGGGTCTCACTCTGTCACCTAGATGGGAGTGCAGTGGCATGTTCATGGCTCACTCCAGCTTCAACCTCCTAGGCCTCAGCAGTGCTCTTGCCTCAGCCTTTGGAGTAGCTGGGACCACAGGTTTGTGTCACCACGTATGACTAATTTTTTTTTATTTTTCCTGTGTTGCCCAGGTTGGTTTTGAACTCCTGGGTTCAGGTGATCCTCCTGCCTTGGCCTCCCAAAGTGCTGGGATTCCAGGCAAGAGCCACCATGCCTGGCCCTGGGCAACATTTTTATTGTCAGTCATTTAATAGCCTAGTCTAATGGATGTGTAGTGATATGTCATTGTGATTTTAATTTGCCTTTCCTTAATGGCTAATGATGCTGAACACTTTTTTATGTGCTTTTTTTTTTTTTTTGCCATTTATAAATTTTCCTTTGTGAAGTTTAAGTCTTGCCATTTTTAAATTGGGTTGTTTACCTTTTTATTCAACAGCTGTAGGTTTTTTTTTTTTTTTTTTTGGATACAGAGTCTCACTCTGTCTCCAGGCTGTAGTGCAGTGGCACATCTCGGCTCACTGCAACCTCCGTTCCCAGGTTCAAGTGATTCTCCTGCCTCAGCCTCCCAAGTAGCTGAGATAACAGGCATGCACCACCACGCATGGTCCACCCACCTCGGCCTCCCAAAGTGCTGGGATTACAGGCGTGAGCCACTGCGCCCAGCCCAGAAAGGAACATTCTTAAGCATTGAAGTGATTCTTGTCAAATTTGATTTCTATTCAAATTTAGGAGCTGGGCCAGGCACGGTGGCTCAGCCCTGTAATCCCAGCACTTCGGGAGGCTGAGGTGGGTAGATTGCCTGAATCCAGGAGTTTGAGACCAGGCTGGACAACATGGGGAAACCCCTGTCTCTACTAAAAATACAAAAGATTAGATGGGCCTAGTGGCACCTCACGCCTGTAGTCCCCAGCTACCCCGGAGGCTGAGGTGGGAGAATCTCCCGAACCTGATGGGAAAGGTAGCAGTGAGTTGAGATAGTGCCGCTGTACTCCAGCCTGGGCAACAAAGTGAGACCCTGTCTCAAAAAACAAAACAAAACCAAACAAATTTAGGAGCTAGCTTGTGATTGTAGAAATAATTTTGGCAATAGAAGTGAGGGAACTGAGTTGTAGTCTAACTAGTTAACATGTGACAAACCATTAACTTTATATGTCTCATTTTCTTCATCTGTAAAATGAGGAAGATTTGATTAGAGGATTTATTAAAGTTCTTTTAAAATCTGAAATTACAGTTTCTTAATTGGTTTTGTAGAGATTTTGGCTTTATAAAAATATGTGAACCATAGTGACAGTAGAAACATTTGAAATCCTATATTTGGGTGATTCATAAAAGAAAGGAAGAATTATGGGCATCTTGCCTGTAAAATGTTATGTAATCTGAATCATTGTTACCCACAGCATCCTGTGACTGATAAAGGTACTCATGCCCACCTCTCCTCGCTTGTCTTTCTGTAGTACTTTCCTTTCTCCCTGCCTCAATAATAGCTTTATTGATGTATAATTCACATACCATACATGTCATCTATTAATATTTAAAGCATACAATTCAGCGGTTTTTAGTCTATTTACAGAGTTGTACAGCCATCATCACAATCAATTTTAGAACACTTTCTGAACTCCAGAAAGAAAGTACCCTGCCTATTTCCCCTCTATCACCTAGCCCTAGGCAACTATGAATCTACTTTCAGCCTCCATAGATTGCCCTGTTATGGACAAATATGTGGCTGGTTTCTTAGGATAATGTTTTCAAGGTTATTTACGTTGTAGCATGTGTCAGCTATTTCATTTCTTTTTGTTGTCAAATAACATTCAACTGTATGGATATACCACATTTTATCTATTCCATCAGTTGATGGACATTTGAGTTGTTTTCATTTTGGGATTATTATAAATAATGCTACTATGAACATTTGTTTTGTTTTTTTTTTTCTTTTTTATTGATCATTCTTGGGTGTTTCTCGCAGAGGGGGATTTGGCAGGGTCACAGGACAATAGTGGAGGGAAGGTCAGCAGATAAACAAGTGAACAAAGTTCTCTGGTTTTCCTAGGCAGAGGACCCTGCGGCCTTCCGCAGTGTTTGTGTCCCTGGGTACTTGAGATTAAGGAGTGGTGATGACTCTTAACGAACATGCTGCCTTCAAGCATCTGTTTAACAAAGCACATCTTGCACCGCCCTTAATCCATTCAACCCTGAGTGGATACAGCACATGTTTCAGAGAGCACAGGGTTGGGGGTAAGGTCACAGATCAACAGGATCCCAAGGCAGAAGAATTTTTCTTAGTACAGAACAAAATGAAAAGTCTCCCACGTCTACCTCTTTCTACACAGACACGGCAACCATCCGATTTCTCAATCTTTTCCCCACCTTTCCCCCCTTTCTATTCCACAAAACCGCCATTGTCTTCATGGCCCGTTCTCAATGAGCTGTTGAGTACACCTCCCAGATGGGGTGGTGGCCGGGCAGAGGAGCTCCTCACTTCCCAGTAGGGGCGGCCGGGCAGAGGCGCCCCTCACCTCCCGGACGGGGCGGCTGGCCGGGCGGGGGGCTGACCCCCCCCACCTCCCTCCCGGACGGGGTGGCTGGCCGGGCGGGGGGCTGACCCCCCACCTCCCTCCCGGACAGGGCGGCTGGCCGGGCAGAGGGGCTCCTCACTTCCCAGTAGGGGCGGCCGGGCAGAGGCGCCCCTCACTTCCCCGACGGGGCGGCTGGCCCGGCGGGGGGCTGACCCCCCCACCTCCCTCCCGGAGGGGGCGGCTGGCCGGGCAGAGGGGCTCCTCACTTCCCGGTAGGGGCGGCCGGGCAGAGGCGCCCCTCACCTCCCGGACAGGGCGGCTGGCCGGGCGGGGGGCTGATCCCCCCCACCTCCCTCCCGGACGGGGCGGCTGGCCGGGCGGGGGGCTGACCCCCCCACCTCCCTCCCGGGCGGGGCGGCTGGCCGGGCGGGGGGCTGACCCCCCACCTCCCTCCCGGACGGGGCGGCTGGCCGGGCGGGGGGCTGACCCCCCCACCTCCCTCCTGGACGGGGCGGCTGGCCGGGCAGAGGGGCTCCTCACTTCCCAGTAGGGGCGGCCGGGCAAAGGCACCCCTCGCCTCCCGGACGGGGCGGCTGGCCAGGCGGGGGGCTGAGCCCCCCACCTCCCTCCTGGACGAGGCGGCTGGCCGGGCAGAGGGGCTCCTCACTTCCCGGTAGGGGCGGCCGGGCAGAGGTGCCCCTCACCTCCCGGACGGGGTGGCTGGCCGGGCGGGGGGCTGACCCCCCCACCTCCCTCCCAGACGAGGAGGGAGGACGCTCCTCACTTCTCAGACGGGGTGGCTGCCGGGCGGAGGGGCTCCTCACTTCTCAGACGGGGCGGTTACCAGGCAGAGGGTCTCCTCACTTCTCAGACAGGGCGGCCGGGCAGAGACACTCCTCACATCCCGGATGGGGCGGCAGGGCAGAGGTGCTCCCCACATCTCAGACGATGGGCGGCCGGGCAGAGACGCTCCTCACTTCCCAGATGTGATGGCGGCCGGGAAGAGGCGCTCCTCACTTCCTAGATGGGATGGCGGCCGGGCAGAGACGCTCCTCACTTTCCAGACTGGGCAGCCAGGCAGAGGGGCTCCTCACATCCCAGACGATGGGCGGTCAGGCGGAGACGCTCCTCACTTCCCAGACGGGGTGGCTGCCAGGCAGAGGCTGCAATCTCGGCACTTAGGGAGGCCAAGGCAGGCGGCTGGGAGGTGGTTGTAGCGAGCCGAGATCACGCCACTGCACTCCAGCCTGGGCGCCATTGAGCACTGAGTTAACGAGACTCCGTCTGCAATCCCGGCACCTCGGGAGGCCGAGGCTGGCAGATCACTCGCGGTTAGGAGCTGGAGACCAGCCCAGCCGACACATCGAAACCCCGTCTCCACCAAAAAAATACGAAAACCAGTCAGGCGTGGCGGCGCACGCCTGCAATCGCAGGCACTCGGCAGGCTGAGGCAGGAGAATCGGGCAGGGAGGTTGCAGTGAGCTGAGATGGCAGCAGTACCGTCCAGCTTCGGCTCAGCATCAGAGGGAGACCGTGGGGAGAGGGGAGAGGGGAGAGGGGAGAGGGGGGAGGGGGGAGGGGAGAGGGGGGAGGGGGGAGGGGAGAGGGAGCTCTATCTACCACACAGTCCTTCTCTGAATCTATGAACATTTGTATACAAACATTATGTGGACATGTGTTTTCATTTCTCTTGGATATATACTTAGGAATGGGATTGCTGTATCACATGATACCTCTGTATTTAACCTTTTGAGGAATTGCCAAACTGTTTTCCAAAAGTGGCTGCGCCATTTACATACCCACTAGCAATATATGCTCCAGTTTCTCTACATCCTACCTTATACTTTTTTTTTTTTTTTTTTTCTTTTTTTGAGACAGAGTCTCGCTCTGTCGCCCAGGCTGGAGTACAGTGGCACAATCTCGGCTCACTGCAACCTCCGCCTCCTGAGTTCAAGCAATTCTAAATTATCATGCCTCAGCCTCCCGCATAGCTGGGATTAGAGGCGTTTGCCACCATGCCTGGCTAAGTTTTGTATTTTTAGTAAAAATGGGGTTTCGCCATGTTGGCCAGGCTGTTCTCGAACTCTTGACCTCAGGTGATCCACACGCCTCGGCCTCCCAAAATGCTGGGATCATAGGTGTGAGCCACCATGTCCGGCCTGATTGGCCAGCTTTTCATTTGGAATGGGGATAGGACATAGTTGGAAGTTGGTGTCTTTGGTTATTTCCCTAACATGTCCAAGCATCCTAAAGTATCAGTCAAATAAGCAGTCTCTTCTCATTCCTGGCAGAGAGTAAGTCAAAGCCTTAATTCAATTTGCATACCTGTTTTCATGTAACAACAAATAATTTTTTTTTTTTTGAGACAGAGTTTCTCTGTTGTTGTTTAGGCTGGAGTGCAATGATGCGATCTTGGCTCACTGCAACCTCCGCCTCCCGGGTTCAAGCGATTCTCCTGCCTTAGCCTCCCAAGTAGCTGAGATTATAGGCATGCACCACCACAGCCGGCTAGTTTTGTATTTTTAGTAGAGACGGGGTTTCTCCGTGTTGGTCAGGCTGGTCTTGAACTCCTGACCCCAGGTGACCCGCCTGCCTCGGCCTCCCAAAGTGCTGGGATTACAGGCGTGAGCCACCACGCCTGGCCACAACAAAGAATTTTACCAGAAGTGGGTATGATTTATATCTTAGTTTGAATTGCTACTTACCTTTGGGGAACAGACCTTTCCTTGATGTATCTTTAACACTGAAATCTTGGCAAGTTGCCAAGTCTCAAATGTTCATGAGTAAGACTGCAATATCACAATACCATAGTCACACAGGAATCTGATAGAAAAGCATCACATTTATAAAGCTTTCTTTCCTGTACATTACTGACGTTTTGTGAATTTTAAAGAATTTGTAATTATTTTTAAGGAGCATATTTAATGTAGTTAATGTAACCTAGAATAGGCTCATTTGAAATGAAACTCTTGCTAATAGGAACTTAATTCACCAAATTAAGAATATTTAGTTTTTGTAGAGATTTTGCTCTTGAAAATGTTGCAGTCTTGATTTCGTCTTGTCAGTCCAGTCAGAATTGTGAAGTAATTTTTTTTCTCATTCCAGAAATACATGCTACAGGATTTAACTATCAGAATGAAGATGAAAAAGTCACCTTGTCTTTCCCTAGTACTCTGCAAACAGGTAAGAGACATAGCTTTTGTAAAATCTCGTGATGAATATAGTGACATCTGACTTCCTCCAGAGAAATTTATTGTATGCCATTTTTTCCCTCGTTTTTATTAGCAGATTAAGTATTAATCCTTTGAGGCGGAGTCTTACTCTATTGCCCAGGCTGGAGAGTAGTGGCGTGATCTTGGCTCACTACAACCTCCACCTTCCAGGTTCGAGCGATTCTCCTGCCTCGGCCTCCCGAGTAGCTGGGATTACAGGTGCCTACCACCACACCGGCTAATTTTTTTGTATTTTTAGTAGAGACAAGGTTTCGCCATGTTGGCCAGGCTGGTCTTGAACTCCTGATCTCAAGTGATCTGCCCGCCCTGGCCTCCCAAAGTGGTAGGATTACAGGCAGGAGCCACCGCGCCCAGCTGTATTAAGAGCTTTTTAAAGAGGTTTGTTGCAACTTTTGGGCCACCAGCATTTCCTTCTGTGGAAGTTGGGCTACGAAAAGCAGGGTTTCCACCTCCTGTCACTCTATATTCTTTTTAAACAAACAAGCCAAGAAAAACAGGACAAAAACTAAAGATCATTCTATCCTAGAATGTAATGTATTGTTTTCCAGTTTTACCTTTTTAAAAATACCTTTACCTAGGCCGGGCATGGTGGCTCACACCTGCAATCCTAGCGCTTTGGGAGGCCAAGGCGGGCTGATCACTTGAAGCCAGGAGTTAGGGACCAGCCTGGCCAACATGGCAAAACCCCATCTCTACCAAAAAATACAAAAATTACCCAGTGTGGTGGCTCATCCCTATAATCCCAGCTACTCAGAAGGCTGAGGCAAGAAAATCGCCGGAAGCCAGGAAGTGGAGGTTGCAGTGAACCGAGATCGTGCCACTGCACTCCAGCCTGGGTGATAGAGTGGGACTCTGTCTAAAACAAACGAACAAAATACCTTTACCTAGCTCCATCTTCTATTAATTGAATCCAAATCCCTGAAGTGAATGGTCACAGGTGATTTTGATATACAACCAGAGATCAAATAGGTATTGTGTTATTGAGGGCACAGAAAGAAAGATACGTTGATATGTTACTATTGTTAGGTATAAAAGCACAAAGAAATAGACTTTCTGAGCTTAGTATATGTGGAAGAAATTATATACCAATCAATTGGTGAAGTACTAAGACTTTGATGAATGAACAAATGAAAAGGAACAGATAATTCAAAAGGAAGAAAATGTAAATGACTAATAAACATGTGAAAAGATATTGAGCCTCCTAGTAATGAGAAATTTTTGCTTCTCATGTGAGCTGAAATTTTAAAAATTCCCAATGATATGGCTGCCTTGATATCGCTGGGGGGAGTATAAATCCATGTAATTTTTTTGAAAAGCATTCTGGCAGTATATCAAGAGCCTAAATATGTTCATGTCCTTTGACCCAGCAATTCTGCTAATAGGAATATATCCCAAGGAAAAGTCATAAATACAGAAAATACTTTATGCCCAGAAGTGTCTGAGATATTACTTATGGTAGTAAAAAATTATAATTAATATATTTGTTCAACACTAAGGAAATGATCAAGCCAGGAATGATATATCTATATAGTGAAATATACTTAGCAATTAAAAGTGAGGTTTGTGAATTCTTAACCCTGTAAAGTGCTTATTATAATGTAAAATTGAAAAGAAGAATATAAAATTACATATTTAAGGTGGTGAATCATGTCTCTAAATGGCACAAATAAAATGATAATTATGTCTGGGTGTTGACATAATTGGTGATTTTTATTCTTATTTACATCTTTTGTCTGATTTTCACAATTTTCCTACTGAGAATCTATTTAATTAATATAAAATTATTTTTAGAAAAAATTTAAATTGGAGACATTTAGTCTTTTATTTCAGTGCTCTTGGAGGCCCTTTATGTGTAATTATTATAAAAATAAATGGGCCGGGCGTGGTGGCTCACGCCTGTAATCCCAGCACTTTGGGAGGCCGAGGCGGGCGGATCACGAGGTCAGGAGATCGAGACCATCCTGACTAACACGGTGAAACCCTGTCTCTACTAAAAATACAAAAAATTAGCTGGGAATGGTGGCAGGTGCCTGTAGTCCCAGCTACTCGGGAGGCTGAGGCAGGAGAATGGCGTGAACCCGGGAGGTGGAGCTTGCAGTGAGCCGAGATCGCACCACTGCACTCCAGCCTGGGCGGCAGAGTGAGACTCCGTCCCAAAAAACAAAACAAAACAAAACAAAAAATGCTTTGCCATGAACATGTATTAAAAGCTATTGAAGAATATAATTTGAAAAGGAAGGAGATTCTTTCGCTGATTTCTTCTACTTCCATTGTCTGGTGAATCTGTCTAGAAATATTCCTATGTATATATAAACTTATGTATATAATTTAACCCACAAATAGGATCACAAATCTCAGTGGCTTATAACCACTGAGATTTCTTTCTTTTTTACACATGGGCCATGAGGACTGCTGATCATATGCAGCCATATCACCAACTCTACTGGCTCCACTTGGCTCCCAACTGTCTTTCCAGGACTAGTAGTCAGCGAGCAGCCACTCTCTGTATCATGCATGGCAGAGGGCAGAGGCTCAGGGATGGGGAGAAAGCTAGACCACAAAGACACATTTAAAACTTCTGCATGGCCAGGCGTGGTGACTCACACCTGTAATCCCAGCATTTTTGGAGGCTGAGGCAGGAGGATTGCTTGAGCCCAGGAGTTCGAGACCAGCCTAGGCAATGTAGTGAGACCCTGTCTCTATAAAAAATAAAATAAAAAATAAAATTTCTGTATGATGGTGGTATACTTGATGTCTACTCACATTTCATTGACAAAAGCAAGTAGCATGACCAAGCCCAAAGTCACTGGGGTAGCATTTAACAGACATTTGCGAAAAGTTTCTAATGAAAGATAGGGCAAAAAGCAAAATTATAAGTATAATAGAAATAAAGGAAGTTGGAAAAAGCAAAGACAAATCTAAAGAAAGTTAAAAAAAAAAAAAAAACCCCAAAGCTAATTACTATCCTTAGAGAGTTAAGAGAAAGCATTGCGTGCATTAAACAAGGACAGGACAGAATGCCATCAGATAGGAAGAATTACAGCAGGAAAACTTGGAAATTATGATAGGTATAAAAAACCCAGTAAAAGTGTTAAAGATGAAGTTGAGGAAACTTCTAAGCAGTAGAAAAAACAGATAGAAAACAGAAAAATAGATTTGAGAACCAGTCCAGCAGAACCAACATCCATCTAGTAAAACAGAAAGCAGAGAAAATGGGAAGAGGATTTTTTTTTTTTTTTTTTTTTTTTTTTGAGACGGAGTCTCGCTCTGTCGCCCAGGCTGGAGTGCAGTGGCGCGATCTCGGCTCACTGCAAGCTCCGCCTCCTGGGTTCACGCCATTCTCCTGCCTCAGCCTCCCGAGTAGCTGGGACTACAGGCGCCCGCTACCACGCCCGGCTAATTTTTTGTATTTTTAGTAGAGACGGGGTTTCACCGTGTTAGCCAGGATGGTCTCGATCTCCTGACCTCGTGATCCGCCCGCCTCGGCCTCCCAAAGTGCTGGGATTACAGGCGTGAGCCACCGCGCCCGGCCGGGAAGAGGATTTTTTAATTTTCATTTTTGCAACAGAATCTTGCTCTGTCACCCAGGCTGGAGTGCAGTGGTGCAATCTCGGCTCACCACAGCCTCCACCTCGTGGGTTCCAGTGATTCTCCTGCCTCAGCCTCCTGGGTAGCTGAGATTACAGGCACACACCACCACGCCCAGCTGATTTTTGTATTTTTAGTAGAGTTGGGGTTTCACCATGTTGGCCAGGCTGGTCTCGAACTCCGGACCTTAGGTGATCTGCCCACTTCGGCCTCTCAAAGTGCTAGGATTACAGGCGTGTGCCACTGTGCCCGGCCAGAAGAGAAACTCAAAAAGACAGGAACATTTCCTTGAACTGATAGAGCAGGAGCCTTCAGTTTGCAAAGGTACACCATTGAGAGAGACTAGCTTAAAAAATGTAAAAATTGCCACACTGACTGAAATTTTAGAACTTTTGCGATAAAGTAAAACTCCCAGAAAGTTCCTGTCTGGGATAGGGGGCAATAGGAGGGAAGGCAGGTAGCATACTACCTTTAAAATTTAGGAATCAGAATAGTCCTAGACTTACCATTAGGAACAGTGGAAACTTAGACTCTAATGAAGCTGTTCATTCAAAATACAAAGTGAATCTGATTTTCAACCTGAGATTGCATGCTTAGCCCAACTTTGAATTTCGGAGTAAAAATATTTTCAGATTTGCAAGGTCATAGAAAATTTGATTCTTTGTAAAAGATATTGGAGTGGGGGATGGATTAGCTAAAGCATGACTTTCTACAGTGAAGAGAAAATGTCTAAAGTCGAAAAATGAAGAAATAGGCCGTGGTCGTGGCTCATGCCTGTAATCCCAACACTTTGGGAGGCTGAGGTGGGAGGATTGCTTGCCCAGGAATTGAAGGCTGCAGTGAACCATGATTGTACCACTGCCCTCGAGCCTGGGCGACAGAGCAAGACTGTCTCAAAGAAAGGAAAAGAAAAAATAGCTGTGTAAGCAAGACATTTAGAAGTCACAGAGTTTGAAATTGATTGCTTCTAGGGGGGGCAGGGTGTGGGGAGTAGGGCCTAGTGTTGAGCAGGGCCTGGAGCTTACGTATTTTAAACTATGAACTATTACTTTGATAGAAATTTAAAAAATTTTAGAGTTTTAAATCTGTATCATTACAGACTATATATATTCTGTGTTTACACTGTGAAAAAATTAGAAGTCAATAGAAAAAGAGAAATGAAAAAATCCCTTTTTATATATTTGGAAAAATTATATCTCTGAATAATTGAGTCAAAGAAGACTTGTTATGGAAATTAGAAAATATTTAGAACTGAATAATGAAATTACCACATATGAAACATTAGGGATAAACGTGTTTCATATGCAGATAAAATATGAGGATATTTAGTTAAGAAGAAAGACTGAAAATTAATTAGCTAAGCATTAAACTCATAAAAACAAAAGGTAACTTGGAGAAAGTAGAAGAAAGTTTTAAGAGCAGAAACAAATGAAATAAGTGAAGTGAGGGGCAGAAATATTAAAAAACTGATATTTAAAAATAGTCCCAAAAGATATATAAACCTAGCCAGTATAGAAAATAAAAGCGTAGATTGAATTGTTGTTCAGCATTAGGAAATATGGTAACCATTTTTCATTAAATTTAAAAAGTTAAACATTCTATATTTATCAAAAGGAATCAGTTTATTTGCTAGAATTCACCAGGGAAGAGTAGACAGAAACTTCTAACATGATAGAAGATATGTATTACACACATACACACACACACACACGACATAATCTGTGCCAAGTACTGTTTTAAGTGCCTCAAAAATATTAATTTATTTAGTCCTTTCAGCAACCTTTTGAGGTAGATTTGTTTTGTGACAAAGTCTCTCTGTCACCCAGGCTGGAGTATAGTGGTGCAGTCACGGCTCACTGCAGCCTCAAACTCTCCTGGGTTTAAGTGATTCTCCCACTTCAGCCTCCCATGTAGCTAGGACTGCCTACACATGACACTGCATCTGGTTAATTGCTAAATTTTTTTGTAGAGACAGGGTCTCGTTATGTTGCCTAGGCTGGTCTCAAATGCCTGGCCTCAGGTGATCCTCCTACCTCAGAGAGAGGATCTTGCCATCCTCCCAAATGTTGAGATTACAGGCATGAGCCACTACGCCAGCCAGATTCTGTTACTTCTATTTTGTAGATAAACTAAGGCAGAAAAATGATTTCAATAACTTAAATAATTTGTCCAAGGTAACATAGCTAGTAAGTAACATAGCTGGGATTTAAACCCAAGCAGTTTAACTCAAAAGTCTGCACTTTTAACCACCACATTGTGCTGTCTTTATTTTTCAAATTAAATATTTCAAAAACATAGTACATTTACATAATTTGAAATTCAAATGCTATGCAATGAAATTTTGTTTGCCGGTCTACCCTGTCTTCTTTCTCAGCTCCATTCCTCAACAGAATGAAATGAAATTTTCCTTTCAAAACTATACCCTGCTTTTGTAAGCATTTATATATATACTTTTGAAGAACACAGAAATCACCATGCCATACATAATGTTCTGCACCTTTCTTCTTTTCCCCTTAACTGTAAATATTGGAGGCCATTTATTACTAGTATATAAGAGATGTATCATTCTTGATAAGGTCTGTTTACAGCAGACATGCTAAATGGTGAAGCAATTTCAAATAATAACAAACAAGTTAGAGAAGGTTATGACCATTAGTATAGTATGATTTAACATAATTTTTGATATTTTTGGCCAATATAACGATTTTGAGCTAATATAACAACTGATATAAATATTAGAACAGAAAAATTATCTTGCAGGTGTGACAATATTGAATTATTATTATCATTATTATTATTATTTTTTTTTGAGATGGAGTCTCGCTCTGTCGTCCAGGCTGGAGTGCAGTGGCGCGATCTCAGCTCACTGCAAGCTCTGCCTCCTGGGTTCATGCCATTCTCCTGTCTCAGCCTCCCGAGTAGCTGGGACTACAGGTGCCCGCCACCACGCCCGGCTAATTTTGTTTTTGTATTTTTAGTAGAGATGGGGTTTCACTGTGTTAGCCAGGATGGTCTGGATCTCCTGACCTCGTGATCCGCCCGCCTCGGCCTCCCAAAGTGCTGGAATTACAGGTGTGAGCCATCACACCCAGCCGACAATATTGAATTATTGAATATCTGTTTGAAATCATTGGCTTTCACATTTTCCCAAGGTTTGCTTTAAGAATGAAGTTAATCTTTTTCAAGACAGATTGCACAAGTGATCTATCTGATAATGAAGCAAATACTGAGCTTATCTTAGGAGGACATTAATAACCTTTGTGTTTAGCCTCATCAAATTTAACAGTAATGCAAGCTATTATACAGCTAAGTAAAACCTACTTTTCTGAAATTGGCACCATTCTGGGATAGTGATTAAATTACCATAATTATTGTAAGTTCTAACAACCTTAGAATTAGTGGCTGAGGGTCCTGAGGGTGGCATTTATATGGAGAAACACTGGTAGTTGTCAGCATTTTGAAGAGTCAAAAACAAGATAATAAAAAGTGGTGACACATGGCGAAACCCTGTTTCTACTAAAAACAAAAATTAGTCAGGCCTGGTGGCGCACGCCTGTAGTTCCAGCTACTCAGGGGGCTGAGGCAGGAGAATTGCTTGAACCCGGGAGCCGAAGGTTGCAGTGAGCCGAGATTGCACCACTGCACTTTAGCCTGGGTGACAGACTGAGACTCCATTTTCCAAAGAAAAAAAGAGGTGGTGACACAAAGGCAACGATCTTTATTCCCTTTTTGTATAAATTAATCTCTTTATTTTTATAGCATTTAGTAGGCTCATTAAATTTCTTATTATTAAAGTATTTCAAGGTTTACTCCAGGTTTTACAATTGTTATACTCTCCTAAGCTTTAAACATTTAAGGTTTTTGATGGAAGTCCCAGTTTTTCAGTTGTTTACTTTATAAATGAGCTTGATGTATGTTTCAAAAGGTTTACAACCCCAAACATAAATATTTCATACATTGGATATGAAATAAGGTATCTAATTTGAGGAAGTGGTGTAAATTATGTGTGTTGATAGGTATAAAATTAGACAATTTGGCAATCCGTTCATTAATATGGTGTAAATTTGATAAATGAAATTTATTAAAAAGTCATTTTTTCTCCTACTTGCCCTAAAATTCTACTATATGAATAGTAAGTAAATACTTTGTAATTGGTATCATATAATGTGACACTAATTAAACTTATTAATGATTTTTAAATACTTTAACTTGTGTTTTGTTTGAATTTCAGGTAATAACTCTTTCCAATACTTTGTATTTTGTTTAGTATGCCACTTTTTGGAAGTGGTCACTGTCAATATCTTGTTATGGTTTGATGGCCTTGGAGATTTAAAACCGAGTAAAAGTGTAAGCAGTCTTTCTTATTTAGTTATGAGTTTTAAAACCACTTTTGTTCCAACTAGGAAAAAATCCAAGTAGATTTACCATGAAATATGAATTATATTTAAAAAACATCTTAACAGTTGACTGACTTAGTGAAACAGACTGGGCAGTTCCACTTATGGAATTGTAACATAAAATTCCATCATATAGTTTCCATTAAAGGTAGTAGGTTTTTATAATCTGTTAGACGTTCTTTGCAAACTTTATTAATGTGAATACATTTGCTTTTTTAAAAAAATTAAGTGAATTTCTAAAGAAAATAGAAATTAAAATTTTTAAATTTAAATTTTGCTTTATAGTTTAATTTTTAGTATCATTTAGAATTATCAGTTATTTTACTATATCCATATATACCGTCCCAGTAACCTGTCATTCTCTTTAAAGAAAAAAGTATTCATTGTCCTCTTTAGATATTTACAAATATCTGATTTCTAAAAAATAAACATCACAAATGTCTATTCAATTAAGCTTCAGTTGAGTTGGTTTTTTCTCAGAATGATTAAGAATATAGCACTTTCATTAGTGGTGACTTTGCTCTAAAGGTCTGAAATTTTCACTTAAATTACTTTCAGAACCAGTTTGAGGCATCAGGCTAGAGACAGTTTGTTGTTTGTCATTCACTTATTCTGTAGACTCGCACTCCCCATAACTTTTGGTCCTTTCCAAAAGCAAATTCAATTTTATAAGATGAAGATTTGACTTTGAGATCATTCAAAAGAGTGTCAGAGGGGCCGGGCACAGTGGCTCATGCCTGTAATCCCAGCACTTCGGGAGGCCAAGGTGGGTGGATCACTTGAGGCCAGGAGTTTAAGACCAGCTGGCCAACATGGCAAACCCCTGTCTCTACTAAAAATGCAAAAATTAGCCAGGCGTGGTGGTGCCCGCCTGTAGTCCCAGCTACTCAGGAGGCTGAGGCACAATTGCTTGAACCCAGGAGGCGGAGGCTGCAGTGAGCCGAGATCACACCACTGTACTCCAGCCTGGGCAACAGAGTGAGCCTCTGTCTCAAAAAAAAAAAAAAAAGAGGGAGAAAGAGAAAGTCACAACATTTTGAACAATGTCAAATGTCATTGCTCTTTAGCATTCCAAAATGACAATTTGAAACATTAGGATATAAAAGTTTGGTATGATTGGTTAATTACTTTATAGTCATGCCCTATCTTTGATTTGTTAGACTTCCCATGCTTTAAATCTTGATATACGTAGGGCCTTTAAAATGGTCAACTAAAAAGTCACCATTCCTCTACGTTTTTTCGTGACTTGATTTGTAAAACACAGAATGGGATTACTGTTTTGCCATGCATCTGTATTTAGCAGATGATTACTAGATAATAATTATAATTTTTTATGTTATAAAAAAGAAAGTATATAAACTCAAAAAAGCTCACTTTTTTGTCTAAATTGTTTTTGCTCTTATACAATAGAATACATATTTAAGTTGTATTTTTATTTGCATTTAATAATTTATTAATTAAATGTATTTCTTTGTCAGATTTCAAATGATTGAGGTGACTTGTAAGAATTTGTTTTATGCCCTGTTGCTGATCAAATCATTGGTCTTCCCTATAGCTCCTTACAAAATTATGCAATCAGTGTTCCATTTGGAGTAAACATTTAGTGTCTTATCTTGATAGAGTAATTGGCTACATTTCTCTTTCTATGCATGAAGTTGTGTAAAAGGACCAATTCACATGTATAATTGGCAGAGAGCATGAATTCTGGACTTAACATTTTATCCCATTCTCACTACTTACTAATTGTATGACACTGGACAAGTTATTTAGCTTCTCAGCCTCAGTTTCCTCATCTGAAAAAATGAGGACAATATCTACTTCCAGGTTTATAAATAGTTATATATATTTTAAAAGCACTGTGCACAATAGCACATATCAGGCATTTAAGAATAAATGTTTGTTTCCTTTCCTGTTCTTATTTTCACATATTGGTAGTTTGAGACTAAGTTAATAACTTTTTAGGCAGTCACCCTAAACATGACTTTCAAGAGTTATTTTAGGATTAGTCTGCCTTCTACTTTAGTAAGTACTGTATTCTCTCCATTGCCAGGAGGAATATTTGAAAAAGGAAGGAATGATTTGAACATTGTAAATAGCTAACTGAATATAGTGTCTTGAGGACATATTTTTGGTAACTGTGTTTAACATCTCCATAAAAGTGTTTTTTATTTATCTTCAATCACAGGTATGGGAACCTTAAAGATAGATTTTGTTGGAGAGCTGAATGACAAAATGAAAGGTTTCTATAGAAGTAAGTATACTACCCCTTCTGGAGAAGTGCGCTATGCTGCTGTAACACAGTTTGAGGTATGGGTTATTCTTCTCTAAAATATTATTATTCTTAAATTAGGCATTCGGACAAAGCTGTGTTTTATTATGTGGGGTGATTATTTGAGGCTAGGTGCCCTTGGCCATGATTGTATTCACAATTTTAGAATTTTTATTTTATATTTAGCCATTATCTCTATAGAAAGGAGGGAATTAAGGGTATGGGTTGGGGAATGATTATATACAGTTATACACACAGACACTCAAACACACGACACATTTTGATACCTGAATTGCCTATATACTGTGTACCTTTCTTAAAATCATTCTCTTAGTATTTGACACCTATGGCTTTTCCTACAGTATTATTAGCTGTTTTCTAGAATTCCTTTCCTTCTTTGACATCTTTTGTTTATCTTACTGTAGTATCTGTGCTGTCTTTGATTTTTTTTCTCTGTGTGTGTGTGTGTGTGTGTGTGTGTGTGTGTATACATATATATATACACACACATATATATATTTGCTGTCCTACGTAGGCCAGGATGATTTTTATTTGTCAAGTATTTGCAAATTACATAAATTGTTTTGAATCTGCTAGTCGTATTTTTAAGTGTTAAATCTAATTAAATTTATTTCTATAAATTTCAGTATGGATAAAGAAACAATTCGTGATATCCATTCTTATGTTTCTGCCCATATCCCTATATTGTTTGCTTGTTTGGGATAACCTAAAATTTTTTATCCAGTTTACTACTAATTTGTTTTACCTGATGTATCTTCTGTTTCAATAATTTTATGTTACCTTCTGTTTAGAATAATATTTGCCACAGATATTTAGGTTTAATTCTGTGTTTGAATGATTCCAATGCCTTTCTCTACCCACTTTGAACACTTCATCCTGGAATGGTTGGCTGATGTATGTCTCTAAACAATTTTTTTTTAGGAGAAGGTATGTGGGTAATGTAATTCCTAAACCTTTGCTTTTCTGAAAAATCTTTCATTTGCCTTTATACATGACCAGATTTACTGGGTATATAGATTTGTTGATGAAAAAAGGTAAAAAGAGCAACTTTTGACATCCAGAGGTTGTCTGGCACTCACAGCTAGCCCATGTTATTCTCCCTATTAGACATAATATTACAGAATACCAACTTTAGACAAGGCTACTTGAGACCATAATAAAGTGAGACAAAACAAGGGATCCATAATTTTGCCTAGGTACAGTACATACAGGATCACTATGCTACCCGCAAAATATCAAACATCTCCATCTCTCAGTTAAAATGAGTGACTACTGCTTCTTTACCAATTACGGTTTTAGATTTGCTCTAGTCTGGCCTCCGTATAGATAAGATTTATTGAGATACGTACCCATAGAATTGCCTCATAGGACTTCTTGCAGCACTCAATCTAGAGTGAATCCCTGTTTACTTAGACCCTCTTCCAAATCATGTAAACCAAATCCCAAATCGTATAGTGGGTTCTTTCTTACATTCTTATGGAGACACCAGGGGTTCCCTATGGTGTGAGTTCTCTCTTGCCATGAGTAATAGGCCCAGCACATTCAATTGTAAGAGTAGTACAATCAGCTTACAATTTTTCACTTTCAAAAGTCTGTGAATATTGTTTCCAAAGTCTTCTACATCTCACTTTTTCAAGAGGAGGGGTCACAGACTAAAATGTTTCTTCTTCCTTTGTAGGTAAGATGTTGTTTCGTTTTGCTTTATTTTCTTCCTGCTTGCTTGTTAAATTATATCTTGATATCGAAAATTAAACTGTTTTTTAAACCAGGTGTTCACTTTTCATTGATTTTTGCATAGTACTTGGTGAACCCTATTGATTTTTAGATTCAGGTAATTTTTCAGTGTGAAAGAGTTTTTCTGTTATATCTTCACTGTGATATCCATTCCATTCCCTTCTCAGTTAATACTCAGTTTAGCTCTAGTATCTGTCTCTCAAATTATGTTTAATTGCTTTTATCACTTTGTCCTTTAGATATTTTCAAACTTAAATCTTGTTATCTATGTCATTAATTTCCTTTAGTATAAATTCATTTCTCTACTGCTGCTGCTTCTAATTTAAATGCTTCTGTGCTGCCATTTCTTTCCTTATACTCTCCCTTCTTTTCAGATGTCTTTTTTATTCATTGATAGAATTCATTATTTATTTAATGTTTTTGAGAGTGTAGTCAGCCAAGTTTCTTCTACCTCTTTGGTTTGTTTGTTTGTTTGTTTGTTTGTTTTTTAGTCGGAGCCTTGCTCTGTCGCCCAGGCTGGAGTGCAGTGGTGCAATCTTGGCTCACTGCAACCTCCGCTTCCCAGGTTCGAGCCATTCTCCTGCCTCAGCCTCCTGAGTAGCTGGGATTACAGGCACGTGTCACCATGCCTGGCTTATTTTTGTATTTTTAGTAGAGACGGGGTTTCACCATGTTGACCAGGCTGGTCTCGAACTCCTGACCTCAGGTGATCCGCCCACCTCGGCCTCGCAAAGTGCTGGAATTACAAGCATGAGCCACTGCACCCAGCCTGTTGTTTCTTTTTATGATACAGAATCTTGTCATTGGTTCCATTTTATTTACTAAATAAATGGAAAATTCTGTTTACTAAAGTGTCTTTCCTTTATAACTGATACCCTGCAGAACCCCTAAGTTTTATTTTGCTTTCATAAGTTTGCTCTTTTTTAAATTTTTAATGAAAGAGTAAGGACTCAAGTAGGTCAAGTGGCGGCAGTTTTATGTGTGGCATATGGAAGTGCCATTAAATGAATGACCTGTCTTGAATTGATAGAGCATCTGTCTTTATTCCCATTGCTGCCATTCCAGATAAAGAACAAAGCACATCAAAGATTGAGGCTATTTTTATTTTTAATTCAAAAATAAAAGCCAGAGAGGCAACTTACCATGCTTTCCCAACTTTGAATTCTTATAGCATACTCTTTACTGTTCTGTGCTCTGTGTTGTGTTAACATTATTGATTTGAAGGCATTTGCATTAAGTTTGAAATGTTAAAATGTAAACAAAAATTTAGTTGTAAATAATTATAATATATTGTTAAAATCCATAGCAGACACTGTTCCTGGATATTTGCTGGAATGGCAGTGGTAGCAAGTGTTGTCTTTTCTTTCTAGTTAATGCCTAGCTTGTTGCCTGGCACTGAAGAGAAAGTAAATATTTGATCAAGGGAATGAATGAATGACAGAGGGAAATGGCGACTGCTTTATGAAATAACTTGTTAGGTTAATTCTAAGGTATTTATATTTCATATTCTTTTCTTAAGGCTACTGATGCCCGAAGGGCTTTTCCTTGCTGGGATGAGCCTGCTATCAAAGCAACTTTTGATATCTCATTGATTGTTCCTAAAGACAGAGTAGCTTTATCAAACATGGTATGTATGTGTTTATAAGTTTATCTAAAATTCTAATAGGCTTTAGCAGATTTAGTTTGCTGATTAGATGGGATAATATGAAACCACCTACCACAGTGCTGGTATATTATAGGAACATAAATATTAGTTTTCTTTATTTTCAATAAGCCTCTTTTTCTTTCTTTTTTTTCTTTTTTTCTGTAGAGTTGGGGTCTCATTATGTTGCCCAGGCTGGTCTCAAACTCCTGGGGTCAATCTGTCTTCCTGCCTCAGCCTCCCAAAGTGCTGGGATTACAGGCATGAGCCACCATGCCCAGCCAAGACCTCTTTTTCTTGATAGCTTTATTTTTGGAGGATTTTCTCCTTGTCAAATTCCTTGTTAAATACATTTATAAGATTATCTACTTCTTTTAATTTAGAGAGGTAAATTGACAAGTTTAATAGATTTATAGTAACTAAAAGCAAAAGTCTTGGGCTGGATATGGTGGCTTACACCTGTCATCCCAGCACTTTGGGAAGTCAAGTTAGGCAGATCGCTTGAGGTCAGGAGTTGAAGACCAGCCTGGCCAACATGGTGAAATCCTGTCCTTACTAAAAATACAAAAATTATCTGAGTGTGGTTGCACTCACCTGTAGTCCCAGCTAGTTGGGAGGCTGAGGTGGGAGGATCACTTGAACCCAGGAAGCGGAGGTTGTAGTGAGCTGAGATCACACCACTGCACTCCAGCCTGGGTGACAGAGCCAGACCCTATCTCAGAAAAGAAAAGAACAAAAAAGAAAAAGGTCTTGACTTATTAAATGTCATAAGAAAGCCAGGTACAGTGACTCTTGCTTGTAATCTCAGTGCTTTGGGAGGCTAAGGCAGGAGGATTGCTTGAGGCCAGGAGTTTGACACCAGTCTGGGCAACATAGTGAGACCTCATTTCTACAAAAGATTTAAAACTTAAAAGTTAGCCAGGTATGGTGGCAGGTGTCTGTAATCCTAACTACTTGGGAGGCTAATGTGGGAGGATCTCTCGAACTTAGGAGTTTGAGGCTACAGGGAGCATGATTGCGCCACTGTATTCCAGCCTGGGTGACAGAACAAGACCCCATCTCTTAAAAAAAAAAAAAAAGGCCAGGCATGGTGGCTCATGCCTGTAATCCCAGCACTTCAGGAGGCTGAGGCAGGTGGATCATTTGAGGCCAGGAGTTCGAGACCAGCCTGGCCAACATGGTGAAACCCCATCTCTACTAAAAATACAAAAATTAGCCAGATATGGTGGCAGGCACCTGTAACCCCAGCTACTTGGGAGGCTGAGGCAGGAGAATTGCTTGAACCTGGGAGGCGGAGGCTGCAGTGAGTTGAGATCGCGCCACTCCGCTCCAGCCTGGGTGACAGAGCAAGACTCCATCTCGGGGGAAAAAAAAAAAAAAAGGTTGCAACAGAGCAAGACCCTGTCTCTATGTTTTTAAAAAGTTCAAAAAATTCAAAAGATGTAGCTGCGTAATGAAGTATATTTAGGTTTCTGGCTGTTTGTATTCTTGGAATGTATTCTCTTCACCAGTGTTATTGATCTCATTCATGAACAGGGTAAGCATTCCCCACTTGAAGTGTGTTGTCTAGGACTGTCTTGTGTGGGGAACTTGGAAAAACCTGCTGCAACTGAAAATAACTCTTTTATGTATTTACTGGGGGAGAGCATCCCATAAATAGAATGTCATTCTCTTCACACATATTCTTAGAAGAGGAGGCTAATATATTAAACGGAAATATTCATTCACACTTTAGTATGAGTGAATTTATCAGTGTGTTCTTGAATAAGTCTTCCTTGGAAGGAAGAATAGAGAGAGCTTGAGGAAATGGAGCCTGAATAGGAAAAAGAGGGAGAACACCAAAGGAAATTAGGGACTCCAAAGGTAAAGTTGAAATTTCTTCACAAATAAGCTTAGAGCCAACTTTGGTAGAGAATGCCCTCGATCTAGAAGTTTGTATCCTTTGAAATGGGAGATTCTACAATTATATTATATTTTATTTATTTATTTTTGAGAAGGAGTCTCGCTGTGTCGCCCAGGCTGGAGTGCAGTGGTGTGATCCCAGCTCACTGCAAGCTCCGCCTCCCTGGTTCACGCCATTCTCCTGCCTCAGCCTCCCGAGTAGCTGGGATTACAGGCACCCCCCACCATGCCTGGCTAATGTTTTGTATTTTTAGTAGAGACGGGGTTTCACCATGTTAGCCAGGATGGTCTTGATCTCCTGACCTTGTGATTCGCCCGCCTAAGCCTCCCAAAGTGCTGGGATTACAGGCGTGAGCCACCGCGCCTGGCCCCTATTTTATTCTTATTAATAGTCGTTTTCTCCTAAACTTATGTCAGTTGAAAAGTATGAAGCCCTTACTTAAATCATCCCAATGCCTGGCTTATAATAAGTATTCGAGAAAAGTCCATTCCTCTTTTCTCTCACAGGTCCTTGGTAGTTTTAACACTTCAGCCTCCAGCTTCTTAGTATGAGTGTTTTATCAGACCACTTTCCTCCTTAAAGACAGCATAAAAGCACTGGATGAATTGGGGTAGAGAAATAAGCCATGCTAGAATAGAAAGGGGGAAAGAGATGCAATAAAGCCTACAGTTTTTGGCTGGTATTTGCTCTATGGTATTAATGTAAACCTATTTAAATTTTTCTTTTTTTTCTTTCTTAAAGAATGTAATTGACCGGAAACCATACCCTGATGATGAAAATTTAGTGGAAGTGAAGTTTGCCCGCACACCTGTTACGTCTACATATCTGGTGGCATTTGTTGTGGGTGAATATGACTTTGTAGAAACAAGGTCAAATCGATGGTGTGTGTGTCCGTGTTTACACTCCTGTTGGCAAAGCAGAGCAAGGAAAATTTGCGTTAGAGGTAAATGTACTTGAAGAGGATTGTTCCAACAGTCCATAACTCCAGGTTGGGGAATTTACATTTCTGGTCAATTATTAGTACAGTTATTTATAATTTAATCTGAAAGTTGTGCTACTTGGTTTATTTTTAATAGAATTTAGGAAATGCCAACCTTGGTGTTTCGTTATTTTACAAAATAATTAAGAGAATGTAAGAGTGGAATTTCTCTAGGGAATGGGTTGGAAAATATGTAGTTATATTTTTCATATCAAGTTATAAATGGATTAAAGTTTGGCCATTGTATTCAAAGTTTGGAGCTAAGGCAGTCTTCGGAGGTAGGGCTCCCCGGGATTCATTTCTAGTAATTTAAGATACATTGGCTTGCAACAGGATTCCTTTGTGGGTTTCAATATGAATTATAATAACATTTATTAGATGGTTATTTTGTTTATACTTTTATAGGTTGCTGCTAAAACCTTGCCTTTTTATAAGGACTACTTCAATGTTCCTTATCCTCTACCTAAAATTGATCTCATTGCTATTGCAGACTTTGCAGCTGGTAAAGTAAATTTCATTTTATTGCTGAATTGTAATAACTTTTTAAAATTTTGTGACTTTTGATGCAAGAGTATATATATATATATATATATATCTCAATAAATGTTTATGTTTATTTTGTGAAGGTGCCATGGAGAACTGGGACCTTGTTACTTATAGGTATGTTAATGATGTATTACCCTGCCTTATCTTTTCAAATCACTGATTTCAAAAGGGCTTCCCTCCTAATCACAGTTGAGTAGCTTCTGCTTTACGATATGGTGTAAATTTTTCTACCTTCCCCCACTTCCATGCACATTTCAAGAATGCAGATGGACACCTCTCCCTTTGGTGCTACTGTCTGAGGGTGTAAGATTTTAAAGTGAGCATCTGGCGGTAGTAGCATTTTTAGATATATTCTTGGCTAAGTTTCTCATTGCAGTGCCTTTCTTTCCTGCCAGTAGTTTCATAGCTATTTATCCAGCTTGGAGAACCTTCCCTAATTTCATATCTTCTAGCCAAGTGTTTACATGTCTGTCACCACAACATAAACATGTGAGTTGAATAACTTTTAAAAGCAGAGTCTGTCTGTAAACAAGTTTTTGCCTTCTACTTTCAATTGCCTTCTTAGATGAGCTAAGTGTTGGACAGCCGGCTCAGTGCTGTTTTTGGGACTATGGAATGCATCTTCCTCCACCACTCCCCTCATTTAATGGAAGGACTTTCTTCTCTCTCCATCTAGCACAGTAATCGCTAATCCCTTAGACAATGTTTTCCCAAAATTTCAGGCAGCTATTCTATCAACAAACTGATAATTAAACTTGTGTCACATCTTTGATATTCTGTTGTATTAATTCTGTTGGGGTAGTCTTTAATCTTCGTGAAACTTTTTCTTCCATATTAGGAAGTATTTTCCTAATATCTCTAAAGCCTAACTTGTCCATCTGACTTACTGTCTGAATCTTCCCAACTTATGCATGCCCACTTTTATTGTTTAAATTTGTTTCTTTTTTTTTTTTTAAACATAAGGAGACTGCATTGCTTATTGATGCAAAAAATTCCTGTTCTTCATCCCGCCAGTGGGTTGCTCTGGTTGTGGGACATGAACTCGCCCATCAATGGTTTGGAAATCTTGTTACTATGGTATTTAATATTTTTAAGTGCTCAAATATATTTATCTTCATCCTACTCCACATTATTTTGGCTACATAGTATTTCAAGTTTGGCTGCAACACTGTGCCAAAAAATAATTGAGTGATAGAAAAGTATTATTTTAAAAGGTCCACTTTGAAAGGGCTTATCAGAATCTCTGCATTGAACAAGGGCATATGGACAGTCTTTATTCAACAGACACTTCCTAAACTGTTCTAAAATTTGTCTGCAAATGGGAAAAGTCAAGATACTAATTTGGGTGAGAGAAAAAGATTCCTCTTAGGTGTAGATGAATGAATCATGCAGTGAGATTCCAGGCTAACTGTAGTTTCTTGAATCTTATTTGTTAATCTGATTCACAGCTGAAAAGTAACCTGATGAATAACAAACTGATCTTTAATTAGAGAGAAGTGTTTTTAGGAGTCAGTTTTTTCATTGCCTAAAATGTGAAGTTGAAATTTAATGAAATAAAAGTAAACAAACTGCAGAGTGACTGCAGAATAAAGCTGTATTAAAATTCCATCTGTTCTGTTGAAATCCTTATAATGTTTGCAGTAATGATCTCTGTCCTTCAGTCCTGATTTTTCACTCTTACTCTAAGTAAATACTATTTATGAATGCCAACTGTGTTAGAGCTTGGGAGCACAGGATTTAATAAGGGAACTAGATGTACCTCTGCAATTAAATAACTGGAGATTCTGGAGCCAGCTAGATTCCCTGACATTTTAGGCTGCCAAAGAGCAGAACCTGATTTGAATGTAGATTGAGTCCATACGTCATATAAATAAGAATGTAAGACATTTATCAACTATTACGTGTCTCAGAGAGTTTCTACAGAAAGTCAACCCTTGAAAATAAATCTTTTCCTTTTATTTTGGATGTTTAAAATTTTACAGGTGAAAAAAATTCTTTGAAATATAATTTCAGGCCGGGCACGGTAGCTCACGCCAGTAATCCCAGCACTTTGGGAGGCCGAGGCGGGTGGATCACTTGAGGTCACGTGTTTGAGACCACCCTGACCAATGTTGCGAAACTCCATCTCCACTAAAAAAAAATAGAAAATTAGCTGGGCGTGGTGGTGTGCGCCTGTAATCCTAGCTACTCTGGAGGTTGAGGCAGAAGAATCGCTTGAACCTGGGAGGCAGAGGTTGCAGTGAGCCGAGATCACGCCACTGCACTCCAGCCTGGGCAACAAGAGCGAAACTCCATCTCAAAAAAAAAAAAAAAAAAAAAAAGAAATATAATTTCATGTGGAACTATGTGTTGGTGCCTGTATTCAAATATGTGAAGAAATGGCCTTTTCTTCTAATGCAGCGAGTTTGCTACTTTGTACCAAATAAGTGTTTTGCTTGGCTTTGAGATAACTTTATGATTTTATTTTGAAACTACAAGCAATAAATTTTAGTAGGGGAAATGTGTACATTCTTATTAAACAACTTTTTACTGGTTTTATGTAACTATTCTAGTTATTAGAACTGAAATTCCAAGGGCTTAGGGATAGGTTGGAAAATAAGTTTCATTTTATGCTAGTTTATTTTAGGAAGCTACTAGGCAAATAGCCACTTATCACTTAATATCAAAATAATTTTTTTTAAGACAGAGTCTCACTCTGCCAGTTAAACTGGAGTGCAATGGCACAATCATGGTTCATTACAGTCTTGACCTCTGGGCTCAAGCAATCCTCCTGTCTCTGCCTCCTGAGTAGCTGCAATTACAGGTGTGTGGCACCATGCCCAGCTTATTTTTGCACTTTTTGTAGAGACAAGGTTTCACTGTATTGCCTTTTGTAGAGACAGGGTTTCACTTTGTTGCCTAAACTGGTCTCAAACTCCTGGGCTCAAGCAATCCTCCCACCTCAGCCTCCCAAAGTGCTGGGATTACAGGCATGAGCTACCACACCTGGCCTTTTCTGGGGGGACTGGTTGGGGATGGAGAATAGGATCTCGCTTTGTTACCCAAGCCGGAGTGCAGTGGCACAATCATGGGTCAGTGCAGCTTCATCTTCCTGGGCTTATGTAATCCTCTTGCCTCAGCCTCCCAAGTAGCTGGGACCACAGGTGTGTGTCACCATGACCAGCTAATTTTTTTTTACTTTTTAATTTTTTTAGAGATGGAGTCTCACTGTGTTACCCAGGCTTATCTCAAACTCCTGGGCTCAAGTGATCTTCCTGCCTTGACCTCCCAGAGTATTGGCATTACAGGAGCAAGCCATTGTGCCTGGCCTGCTTTCTTTCACTAATAGGCTTAATCAACTTTAATAAAATTTAGATTAAGATCTTTAAAATTTTTTTAAAACTGATTTTATCTGTCACTCATATTCTTTGTCCATTCCATTTACTATGCATTCTTATTTAACAGGTGATAATTTTATATTCCATAAGTGCTTAAACACCATTCATTACTGAACTACATTTTTGTTTAATTTCACATAATTTTTATATAAGCAGTACCCTTTCTCAGTTTCTCTTGAACATTCAACTCATTAGTGAGTGGTTTTCCCCAGTCATTTCCATTTTTCTTTATTTGGCTCTGATAGTTTTCTGTTTTTGTTTTTCAGAGATAATCCTTTACTATACTAAATTCTACGTGATTATATTTTCCACCTCTATTTGCCTATATTTATCTGCTGTCTTTTCCTTTTCCATATATGGGCTTATTTTTTTTTTCCCTCTTCTTCCTTTTCTACCTTTGGTATTTAAAAAGTTACTTAGGACTGAGTGCACTGGCTTACGTGTGTAATCCCAGCACTTTGGCAGGCTGAGGCGGGAGGGTTGCTTGAGCCCCGGTGTTCAAGGCTGCAGTGAGCTACGATGGTGCCCCTGCCACTCCAGCCTGGGCAACAGAATGAGACCCTGTCTGGGTTTGGGGGAGGTTATTTACAATGTTTTGAAAATACCCTTTGGCCCAGGCATGGTGGCTCACACCTGTAATCCCAGCACTTTGGGAGGCTGAGGCAGGTGGATCACTTGAGGTCAGAAGTTCGAGACCAGCCTGGCCAACATGGCAAAACCCCGTCTCTACTAAAAATACAAAAATTAGCCAGGCATAGTGATACATGCCTGTAATCCCAGCTACTGGTGAACACTCCAGTCTGGTGACAAAACAAGACTTTGTCTCAAAAAAAAAAAAAAAAGAAAGAAAAGGAAAAGAAAATGACCCTCAGATATAATTCTAATATCACCAGTTGGCCTTTCTTGACATCTCTTTTAGTCTTCTCTCTTTTTCAGAAATGTGAGTTCTTTGCCAAATGTTTTGAACTGAATTTTAGGTCATTAAATTGTGAGTTTTGGAATACAGTGGAAGGGACATGTGAGTGTTTTAGATTAGTAGAATGACAATCATTTCAATTTCTTTAAGTATTTTCATCTTTTGTTTTTAGGAATGGTGGACTCATCTTTGGTTAAATGAAGGTTTTGCATCCTGGATTGAATATCTGTGTGTAGACCACTGCTTCCCAGAGTATGATATTTGGACTCAGTTTGTTTCTGCTGATTACACCCGTGCCCAGGAGCTTGACGCCTTAGATAACAGCCATCCTATTGAAGTGAGCCATGCTTTCTAACCATTAGCCTATGACTGCTCTCATTTACAATGAAATACGTAATTTGTTACATAGATACTTTGGACTTTGAAAAGAAGAGAAAATAGCATGGGTGATTTTACTGGTTCATATTTCTAGTCTTGAAAAGCTAGTAAGTCTAAGTTCTAATTAAACATTTCTTTTAAAGGTAGGCAGTAAAAAAAAATTGGTCTGGCCAGGCGCAGTGGCTTACGCCTGTAATCCTAGCATTTTGGGAGGCTGAGGCGGGTGGATCACCTGAGGTCGGGAGTTTGAGACCAGCCTGACCAACATGGAGAAACCCCGTCTTTACTAAAAATACAAAATTAGCTGGGCACGGTGGCGCATGCCTGTAATCCCAGCTACTCGGGAGGCTGAGGCAGGAGAATCACTTGAACCTGGGAGGCAGAGGTTGCGGTGAGCCGAGATCGTGCCATTGCACTCCAGCCTGGGCAACAACAGCAAAAAACTCTGCCAAAAAAAAGAAAAAGTAGTATGGGAGAAATCATACCTATTGGGTAACACTATGGTTCCATTGTTTATGTCAAGGAAAATTCTGGACATATTTTATTGTCAGGGTCTGTTTTATGAATACTTTAATTCTCTTGACTTAGCCTATCCCTACTTCAGTTTATATATATAAATTTTGTATCTAAAGAACTAGAGTTATAATCCTACTTCAACATATTTAATTAGGCTCCCATATAATTGTAATTCATTACAATTAGTGCAAGAAATCTAATGTTCTTCACCTCCATGTCTTCCTCATCACTCCTCTGCAACTACCCCAAAAATAAACAGAACCATAGTGGCTTCTTTCCCAGCAGAACAAAGCCAGGACTGGAACCCAGGCTCTAAGGGATGACAGGAATCATGTTCTATTCAACTTTATTATTATTAGTTACTACATTTTTTTGAGGACCATCGTTATACATTATGAGTGAGTTAAAGGCAGAAAAATGTAAGTTAGAAGGGTTTTCCTAAGAAAGCGTTTTATGTAATTCAGTAGTACAGGCTATCTGCTTCCTGTCATAACCCTGAATCACACTGTCTTGCCAGGTCAGTGTGGGCCATCCATCTGAGGTTGATGAGATATTTGATGCTATATCATATAGCAAAGGTGCATCTGTCATCCGAATGCTGCATGACTACATTGGGGATAAGGTAAAAAAAAAAAAAAACTTTAAATATTTTATTCTTTTATGGTGAAATCATAAGAGTTTTGCATGAAAAAAAGTCTCACTTTATTTGGATTAAGTTCCCAAATAGTTTCTGGCTTGTCATTTTTTTTAATGACCAAAAAGAATGAGAATTCAATTATTTGAAGTTGACTACTGTGGTCTCTTAGATGAGTGATGTGCAGGTGTGTTTGGGAGTGGAAATGGGAGGCTGTTATAAAACTTAAGAGCAAGAATAGAAGGCATAGAGTACGCATTATTAAATAAAAGGCAGTAGGCATCAGAAGGATATATGTGTTTCAGTGTATCTGATACTTGAGTATTTGAGTAAATTTGTTTTTGATTACTAATATACAAATATACTATAAATTCTGAGATCTGACTTCCCTGGATTTTAAAAATTGTGTTTTCTCAGGACTTTAAGAAAGGAATGAACATGTATTTAACCAAGTTCCAACAAAAGAATGCTGCCACAGGTAATCTTTAATAGCTTGAGATAGAAATGGAGAGAAAGTATTGTCACTCTATCCAGGCTGGGACATTTTATTTTTGTTCTGAATACTTAACTCAAGGTCAGGATCCATGTAATAAATAAATTAGCCCTATTTGAAGCTGTGTTCAGGTTGAATATCTCTAATCTGAAAATCTGAAATTTGAAATGCTCCAGAATCTGAAACTTTTTCTTTTCTTTCTTTCTTTTTTTTAATTAAAGTTCTAGGGTGCATGTGCACAATGTGCAGGTTTGTTACATCAGTATACATGTGCCATGTTGGTTTGCTGCACCCATTAACTCATCATTTACATTAGGTATTTCTCCTAATGCTATCCCTCCCCCAGCCCCCTACCCCATGACAGGCCCTGGTGTGTGATGTTCCCCGCCCTGTGTTCAAGTGTCCTCATTGTTCAATTCCCACCCAAAATCGGAAACTGTTTGAGTGCCAACGTGATGCTCAAAGGAAATGCTCATTGGAACATTTTAGATTTTGGATATTGCAATTATAGATGCTCAGCTAGTAAGTATAATGCAAATATTCCAAAATCCAAAAGAAATATGAAATTCAAAACATTTCTGGTCCCAAGCATTTTGGATAAGGGATACTCAACCTGCAGTAAGTCATAGGGTCAACATGAATCAGGACTCATTATCCCTTTGGTCATCCTCCAGCATTCTGCTTTCCATAACTGAATATTTTGCCAACTTAAAGAGTCTGGGCTGGGTGTGGTGGCTCACGCCTGTAATCCTAGCACTTTGGGAGGCCAGGATGTGAGGACTGATTGAGCCCAGGAGTTCAAGACCAGCTTGCAACATAGCGAGACCCCACCTCTACAGAAAATACAAAAATATTAGCCGGGTGTGGTGGTATGTGCCTGTAGTCCCAGCTACTCAGGAGGCTGAAGTGGGAAGGGTTACTTGAGCCCAGGAGTTTGAGGTTACAGTGAGCAATCATGGCACCACTGCACTCCAGCCTGGGCAACAGAACAAGATCCTGTCTCTGAAAAAATAAAAAATCAAGGGAATAGTCATGTGTTGCTTAACAACAGGGATATGTTCTGAGAAATATGTTGTCAGGCAATTTCATCAATATGTGAACATCATAGAATGTACTTACAGAAACCTACACAGTATGTCCTAGGCTATATACACCTAGCCTCCATGGTATATACCCTGTTGCTCCTAGGCTACAAAATACCTGTACAGCATGTTACTGTACTGAATACCATAGGCAATTATAACACAATAGTATTTGTATACCTGAACATTTCTAAATATAGAAAAATTACAGTAAAAATATGATATTAAAGATGCTCCATCAGCTGGCTGATATGCCTATAATCCCAGCACTTTGGGAGGCTGGGGCAGGTGGACTGCTTGAGTCCAGGAGTTGGAGACCAGCCTGGGCACCATGCCAAAACCTCGTCTCTATAAAAAGTACAAAAATTAGCTGGGTGTGGTGGCATGTGCCTGTAGTCCCAGCTACTTGGGAGGCTGAGGTAGGAGGATCATAGTTTCAAAGTGTGGCACTTACTGGTTCTCCACTCACTCCCTCCTGCCGTCTTGTGAAGAAGGTGCCTGCTTCCCCTTCCCCTTCTGCCGTGATTGTAAGTTTCCGGAACTGCAAGTCAATTAAGCCTGTTTCCTTTATAAATTACCCAATCTCAGGTATTTCTTTACATCAGTGTGAAAACAAATGAATACAGTCCCCTTCCCTGAGGTGCCTTCTCCTTAGGCAACCAGCTGCCCCCATGCTCCTCTTCTGCCCCCTTGGTATTTCCTTTCCCCTCATGAGGCCCAAGTGATCCACATGGCCAGCCCCAGCCCCATCCTACTGCAGGCCTGTGTGGCTGCTGGAGAGGCCAGGCTCCTTTCCGCACCCCGAGGCTGCCCAATATGCTTTCTGCATCCTGTAGAAAACTGACCCACTATTCTCATACTGGTGCAACTTCTTCCATTACCTCAAAACTGCACAACGTGAACTTGTTTCTTGTCTCTTCTTGCTAGGGCTGTCGTTGGGACAGTCCGAGATGGGGGGGTGGGGGGAGACAATGGATGAATGGATGGATGAATGGACAGTAGTCCAGGGAGATGTCCCTGTGTGTCCTGAACTGGGCCCTTCCTCCAATGAGAAGCCTTCCTGAGTGAGTTTATACAGTCATCCCTTGGTATCCATGGATTACTTCTAGGGTCCCCGGGGATGCCAAAATCCATGGATCCTCAAGTCTCTCACATAACATGGCCTAGTATTTACATATCAGCTATGCACATCCTCCCGTAGACATTAGACCATCTCTAGATTATTCATGATGTGTAATACAATGCAGATGCTACATAAATGGTCGTGATACTGGATTCTTTAGGGAATAATGACAAGAACAAAGTCTGCACATGTTCAATAGAAACATAACCATCCAATTTATTTTCTGAATATTTTCCATCTGCTGTTGCTGAATCTACAGATGCAGAGCTCCTGGATACAAGAGCCAAGTGTGCTTTGAGAGTAGGGTGGGTGAGGTTGCTAATGAGTACAGGGGAGCAGGTGTTGATCAGGAGGGCCCTGCACTGGGGCATCTGGACGTCCTGCCTCAGGACTTGAGACTCCAGTTGGATGGCACAGGTAGACTCAGCCCAGGTCAAAGCCGTCCCCTTGAAGTTTCATTTTATCCCAAGCTCTTTCTGGCCCCTGGAATTTGGCATCCCCTGGGCCCTGCGTGGAAGGACGGATGAACCAGGTTTTAGATAACATGTCTAGAAGAGTGAGCCCCTCCTGTGTGCCCGGCACTTTCCCCACAGGATCCTCTAGCTAGAATATCCAAGGGTCATGGAGAGAAATACCCAGTTAAAATATCAGAAATGAAAAAGTGATACCATTAGAGACACTAAAAAGACCATTAGGTAATAGTATTAGCTTTTGTATTCTGAGATCCAACAGCAGCAGTCACTTCCCTCCACCCCTATGTGTATCCCAGGACCACCCTGGGCGGGGAGGGCTGAGGTTAGGGAGCAGCCATGGATGCTCTGATGCTGGCCCTGGGCCTCGGGGGTGACAGTGATGAGGAACTGGGTGCACACATGAGTGGGGCAGCCGGGCCTGGCCAGAGAAGCAACACACACGTACACAGACGTGTTTACCCACATACACGTGTGCACGCACGTGCACAAACACATTGCAGGCAGGCATGTTGACGCCTCAGGCAGCGGAGGACCCTGACTCTGGGCGCTGCTGACCCAGGCAAGGCCCCATTGTGATGCGTGCCATGACCTGAGAATGTCACTGGTGCTTAGCACCTATCTGCTCTCTGGCCTGCCTCAGTGTTCTACAGCAGTTACACACAGGCAGTGGTATCTGTGAGCAGCTCTGTGGACTCAAAGGTTTTCTCCCTGAGAGGCATGACCCAGGCCAGCTGATTCATCAGAATCAGGTGAGCGTGACCTGCTCTCTTCCCTCCAGGCGGACTTGGGGACAGTGGCTACGGTGTGGGCGGTGTTGGCCTCTGTGGGGCAGCTACGGAGGAGGGTCATCCCTGAGCACTCACCAGGCGCCCGTTCTACACTGCCCGTGTAGACGATTGGCTCTTTCGTCTCCATGGTGGCTTCGTAGAGTGGGTGCTGTTCCCAAATGTCCCCATTCGACAGATGAGACGTCTGGGGTCAGAGAGGCAGTAACCGGCCTGGGAATCCGGACATGACCCTGAGTTTTGCTCTCAGCCCTGCCGTGTGCTGTGCTGGAATTCAGGCCTGAACCCTGTGACCTCCCTGCCCTAGATCCCAAATCTGCCCAGGTTTCCGATCCCGATGGGGCAGAGCCTGGTCCTGGCAGAGCCACTGGTATAGAGCCACTGGCACAGATCCACTGACAGTCCTCAGAACACCTCTGTGCCCTAAGCTGGGTCCTGATGGTCGCTGTGGGCCCCACTGAACACACATGGTCCCTTGTCCGGGGGAGCCTGCTGCCCTTGGGCAGCTGTGGAAAATGAAGGAGCCCTGGAGGGCTGGCTGAGGGGAGACCATCTTCCCTTCTGTTCAAAGGGGTCCGGACACTAGGGTTCTCCCCAGGTATTTCTTGCTCTGCGTGGTCCTCTTGAGGCCTCGCCCTCCTTTTGCCTCGAGTATTCCCAGGAGGGACGGTCCATCCAAGTGTTCTCCAGGACCAAGGACCCACTGTTCTTCCTCAGTGACCCAGGAAAATGAAGCCTCCTCCTGTTGGGACGGCTCAGAATGGTAGACTCCACAGTCCCTCCGCGAGAGACGTGGTTTCCATGCGTACAATAGATCTTTCTCATCCCCCAAACCCAACACCCTCCTGCTCAACAGGCGTTATTCCTAAAGTGGCTTCACTGTTCAGACTGAAGAGCCACGGTAGCCAAAGTGATGAGCGGAGTAGAACCGAGCGGTCAGGAGAGATCTTGTTCCCTGTAGGAAACTGGGCATCTCTGAGGCCCTGAGCATCCCATGAGGCCGATTGCACAGAGACCTCTGGTCGCTGACCCCAGTCTGCCTCCACATCCCTGGAATAGCCCATCATGGGCCCTTCACCCTTGGCAGGTGGAAACCATTCAACCTGCTAGGGCCGGTGTGCCCCCATTTCATGGCATTGGGGGACAACAGGATTCTCTGTCTAGGTCCCACTGTACTCAAGTCCTTGGGAAGATGCCCACCCCTGCTTGGGACTTGAGACTCCAGAGACTGGAGCAGCTGTGGGCCACTGGGTCTGGCCCCTTTTTCCCTGGGGGCGGCGGTGGAATGGGGGTTACGCAGCCAGCCAGCATCTGGGAGCCCGGCGAGAGCGGTTCAGGTGTTCTCCGAAGCCGCCGCGTACAGTGTAACCTTTAGACGATTTTGTCTCACAGGATGGACGTGGTAGAGGTCGCGGGTAGTTGGTGGGCACAAGAGCGAGAGGACATCATTATGAAATACGAAAAGGTACAAGTCGGTGTGCTTCTTGGAGGGAGGCCTCTTCCAGTGTGCCCTGGTCAAAGGGTCCCGGGCTCCCTAGGAGCACAGGGCAGGGACGGCTGGCCAATGCCCCCAGGCCCTTGCACCCTTTACCTTGGACCCCTCACCAAGGCTCCCTCTGGGCTACAGGGACACCGAGCTGGGCTGCCAGAGGACAAGGGGCCTAAGCCTTTTGGAAGATACAACAACAATGTCGATCATTTGGGGATTGTACAGTGAGTCCTCTGCACTCCCCTCACCCCTAAAGCACCTGTCTCAGCTCAGGGATGGGTTTGCTTTTAGAAAGGCCTTTCTGATGCAGGACATGTCTCACCAGGTCGGGTCAACCTCCTTTCCAGGGACAGAACTCCTCCCTGACTCCCCTGCAGGTCCAGCCTGAGGTTGTTGTTAGGCCAGAGGTGTGGGGCCCATCTAGGGAGCCGGTGGGAATGGAGACTGGGCTAGGTCAGGTCCCTGGGCGCTCAGCAGTTCTGTCGGCAAGTGAGCACAAGAGGAGCGGGGCAGCCTGAGGGTCTGGCCCTGTCTACCTGGAGACAACCCCAGTGAGATGCAAGGGTTATGGCCACAGGGTGAGGGGACGCCTGGCCCAGCCTCAGGGCTGTTGTCCAGCAGGTCTCTGAGGGCCCACCTGCCCCTGTTCTCCCCCATTCTCCTAGAGCTACAGCCCTCACTGTCCCGTGAGGGGAAAAGGCATGGTGACAGTGGGGGCTGTAGCCCTAGGAGAATGGGGGAGAAGATGGGCAGGGCCCCGTTCTGGGCATCTCACGGTGAGGCCAGGGAGGCAGCAGGGCTTGCGGCTAAAGACCTGGGTCTGGTGCTGGGAAGGGATCTGGGGCCGGGTAAGAGGAGCCCAGCCAGGAGCCCATCCCTCAGGGATCACAGGATGGAGAGACAGAGGATCCCTGGGGAGGTAGGGTGGGAGGGAGCTGATGAGCCGTGCCACTTCTGAAACGCAGGGTGTGTGGCTCGGGTGCAGGGAGAGGCAGGTGGATGCTGGGAGGTCAGAACCTGCAAGGGCCTTGGGGCTGTCAAGTGGGGTGGGCCCCTGGTGCAGCCAGAGTACACCGGGCAGGTCTCAGGGCAGGCTCCCTTGACCCTGGCGGGGTGATGTGGTCACTCCCTGAGGGACTCCTGTCAGGGCCCGGTCGCCCACCCTGGGCGGCCCCCATCCCATCTCAGGGCTAACCTTTCTCAGCTCCAGCAGAAAGCACCACCTCGAGTCCAGGACGGGCAGCCCCATTGGGCAGCCTGACCACCCCCCACGCCATGGGCCCCAGTAACCCCGGCCAGGCTGTCCCTACGCTCCTTCTTCTCCCAGGTCCTGCCCCTCCTGGGAGTCAGCCCCACAGGAAGGCCCTTGTCCAGCCCCAGCCCAGCTGTGGCCCCCGCCGTGTCACTCAGAAAACCAGCGTCAAAGCCCAGCCCTGCCTGGGATGTGGACCTTGCCTGGGGAGAGTCCCGTTCAGGCTTTTCCAGGGCCTCTCCCCTGAGCAACAGGGGTGTCTGCACTGGGCCTGGGCACTCACCAGGGCCTGCAGGCTGCCAGTCTGGAGTTGCCCTAGGATCAAATGTGCCACCGGAAGCTGAAGGTGGGGATGACCAGTGCCCCCCGGAGCGAAGACCACCCCCATCTCTCCAGGATTGAGGGTCTGCTTAGGGGTCCACTTAGGGGTGTATCTCTCAGGCATTGGAAGTGCAGATGGGAGGCCCTGAGCCATGGTGGCTCCCCCAGTCCCCAGTTCTTTCTCTGTGTAAATCCAGCTTTGCAGGGACGGGGATGTGGTGCATTTCCCGGAAGAGCCGGGGTCCTGGGGCGTGGGGAGCTGGGGCTGGGTCGTGGGGAGCTGGGACTGGGGTGTGGGGAGGGGCCCAGGGTGGGCAAGCTGAAGCAGGACTGGCACAGGCCTCTGGAGGGCCTGGGGGAGGCTGGACGCCCCGGGGTGCACCCTTGCTTGTCCACTCTTCTAAGGGTCAGTCTCAGTTTGCCCATCTGTAAATAGGGTTGATTGTCCCTGCCCTACGTGGCTGTTGTGAGCATTCAATGAGCACTACCAGTCCTGGGAGACTCTTGGTGTTTTTTATTGTGCTAAAATACAGAAATATAAATTTCCCATTTCAACCATTTCTTTTTGCTCCTTCACTCCCCACCCACCCACCCATTTTTACCGTATAGTTCAGTCGTGCTCAGTACCTTCTACCTTCACGCTGTGTGCAACCCATCTCCAGAAGCCTCTTCATCCTGCAAAATTGAAACTGGACCCATTAAACAACACCTCCCCATTCCACCTCCCCATTCCTCCTCCCCCGGCCCCTGGCAACTGCCATTCTGCTTCTTTCTCCACATATGGAATATATTCTATATACCTAGTTTTACATTAATATCATAGATAGCTTTGTTTTCAGTATGTATATCTACTTTATTCTTTTCAGTAATTTCCTGTTTATTATGTGGCTATACCATCATGGTTTAAACTATTCATATTTTAAAGAGTTGATTTATATTGGTTGTTTTTACAAACAGAGCTGCAAACAACAGCGGTGTGCCAACAATTTTTGTGTGTGTGTGTGTGGTTTTTGTTTTTGTTTTGAAAAGCAGACACTTTCCACACTTAGCCGTTGGTTATTATTCTGCCAATTACAGCTTACAGAGTTCTTATCTACAATATTTTGCAATAAGTTAGGAGCTACAGGCTGTACATACAAGAAATTTCAGGCTGAAGTAGAATTGCTACAAAGGTCGAAGCAAAGTGCTGGGGACTATCAGAAGAACTGAAAGATTACTTTTGGGTTTGGAGATCACGTGTTGTTGTTTTTGGAGACGGAGTCTCACTCTGTCGCCCAGGCTGGAGTGCAGTGGCAAGATCTCGGCTCACTGCAACCTCTGCCTCCCAGGTTCAAGCAATTCTCTTGCCTCAGCCTCCCAGGTAGCTGGGATTATAGGCGCCTGCCACCATGCCCGGCTAATTTTTGTATTTTAGTAGAGATGAGGTTTTCCCGTGTTGGCCAGGCTGGTCTCGAACTCCTGACCTCAAGCTATCCACCTGCCTTGGCCTCCCAAAGTGCAGGGATTACAGGGGTGAGCCACCGTGCTTGGCCCTCCTTTGTTTCCTTAGATAGTGTTTCTTGAAATAGATTCCTAGAAATAAGATAGACTGAAGAGTATGTAAATTTTAAATTTTTTTACAGACTGTGTCATTGCTTTTTAAAAATGCTGATTACCAAAATGTCACTTTTTGATACTAAAAAATAGATTGTTTTAAACACACAAAAGTAAGTAGGGCTTATCAAAAAGTTAATATATTTTGCATTTCTCACAAGTGTGTTGAAATTTCTCCCCCTTGCATTGTACAGCAGGAATCCTGACTCAGTCTAACTTTCTTATACTTAAAAAAGTATATACTAAAACATAGGCCAGGAGTTAGCAAACGTTTTCTATAAAAGACCAGATAGTAAATATTGTTCTTTGTGGGCTATATAATCTCTGTTGCAACAATGTGACTCCACCTTTGTCTTGGAAAGCTGGGATAGATAATATGTAAAAGAGTGGGAGTGGCTGTGTTTCAACAAAACTTTGTTTACAAAACAGGGGTCATACTAGATTTGTTCTGAGGACCATAGTTTCTTAACCTCAGTCTAGGCAATCCATCAAGTAATTCTGCATTCACAATAGAAGTCTTATTGTATATATTGGCTGACTGTCTTTCCTTTCTCTAATGTTAACCACTGATTTTGTGGAGCATGGATTCTAGGGAAATAATACCCAGGTAAGATGTCTATTACCATGTGTGTCTTATTTTTAAGAGTGGTTAAATTCTTATTGAGGCCGGGTGCAGTGGCTTATGCCTGTAATCCCAGCACTTTGAGAGGTCGAGGCAGGCAGCTCTCTCAAGTTCAGGAGTTCAAGACCAGCCTGGCCAACATGGTGAAGCCCCGTCTCTACTAAAAATACAAAAATTAGCTGGGTGTGGTGGCATGCACCTGTAATCCCAGCTACTTGGGAGGCTGAGGCAGGAAGATCACTGGAACCCAGGAGGCAGAAGTTACAGTGAGCCGGCATGGCACCACTACACTCCAGCCTGGGCAACAGAGCAAGACTCCATCTCAAAACAAGTCAAAACAAAACAAAACAAACACACAAACAAAAAACTGGGAGACCGAGGTGGTCAGATCACAAAGTCAGAAGAGTGAGACCAGCCTGGCCAATATGGTGAAAACCCGTCTCTACTAAAAATACAAAAATTAGCGGGGTGTGGTGGCAGGCACCTGTTCTCCCAGCTACTTGGGAGGCTGAGGCAGAAGAATTGCTTGAACCTGGGAGGCAGAGGTTGCAGTGAGCCAAGATTATGCCACTGCACTCCAGCCTGGGCGACAGAGCAAGACTCAGTCTCAAAAAAAAAAAAAAAAAAAAAAAAAGTCTTATTGACAAGTTCAGTAGTTTCTTGTCTTTAGTCTGCATGTGTATCACTTGGGGGTTTGGTAAAAATCTAGATTCCCGCATCCAAACCCAGTTCTCTTGTGAGCATTTTAAATGACCATCCCAGGTGGTTCTGGAATGCTCATAGGATTGCATATTAGTTACACTATTTATTCGCTGCATGGCCATGGACAAGTTGTTTTAACTCTCTGAGCCAACATTTCCTCTTCTATTAAATGGGAATATTAATAATACTTAGCCCTTGGAGACACTGTTAGAATTTGAAGCACAATGAATAATTTTTAAGAGAGCTTGACTCATGAGAAAAATAAGCTTAAATGCATGAATATATATATCAAGCATGAATTTACCTAGTGCATATGCATTATACACTGGGTGCATAATATTTTATAAAATAATCCTTGTTTTATAAAATAGAGTTTCATTATTTGGGGAGAGGCATTACTGTCATTTCTTTTCTGCTGACTTCCCCTCTTCAGAGTTTTCTGCTCTTCCCCTCCCATCCCACCACCTTGCTTTGTCACAAAACAAAGCCAATAGGATCACCAACAGTTTAAGACTGGTTTACTCAAAACGAATTCATTGTTTTACGTAGCTGAACACAGAAATGATAAATAATGTTCTGTAAGTATTTGTTGGTTGACAGCTTTGGCACAATGTCCTCTAGAAAAAGCTGAACGTAGCCACCCACCTTGTACGAGAGCCGCAAAGAATAGCCACGTGCCTGAATATGTGTCAGCCGCTGTGTGACTGGAGGGGCTGAGGAAGGGGCGTAGAGGGTGTTGTGAGGTCCCTTCCGACAAGCAGTCAAGAACGCATAGAAATACATTACAAAAATTAAATAGTCTAGATAAGTTGAAATGCATGTTAAGAAGAGCCCCAGAGTGTGGTTGCTTGGGTAGGGGTAGGTTCAGGAATTGAAGGGACGTCCCTAGGGCCTGGGTCCCTGCTTCCTAATCTGCCACAAACCTAACAGTGTCTTGTTGCTTCCAGGTCACTCAGGGATTCGACTCTGAGGTCAATGATGCACTTGGCACCAGAACTTGATGGGGTTGGCACAGACATGCCAGCCTCAGCCACTTTCATTCTGGAAGCTGTTAAAAGAGACAGTTATAAAAATTGAGGAATCAGCAAGAGAATTCCTGGTTCCGTGCTGCCTTCTTCTCTCTGTCTTGGCAAGTGTAGGGCCTGTCCACTTGCTCAGGACTCTTTGTCCAACCTCAGCTCCCTAGACCTTTCATCAGTGGCTCAGGGGATCTCTTCAGGCAGCCTCTTCCGGCTAACACTTCCTCCTGTCTTCCCTCTGTCAGGGGCAGCTCTTCCGTGGTTCCTTGCAGACCCTAGGTCAGGCCAGAAAACACCTCTATGGCCCTTCCCTGTGTCCCACCACCGGACAGGACCTCAAAGGCCTGGGGTCCCCAGGATGGCCCTCAAACCGACTGGTGCCCTTGCAGGCTGCCACCCTCCAAGTCCTGCTTCTCTCCAGAGATGGGCAGGAGCACCAGCCCTCACCTGGCACCAGCAGTGAGTCTCATAATTGCCATCTACCATTTTGCTAGGGGGCTTCTGGGGATCCTAGGAAAAGCAGCAGATGCCTGGGTGCTTGGGGACCCGGGCATTCTGAGGGAAGGAGCAGCGTGACCCTGAGTCATTTTTCACTGGGGACAAATGAGCCAACTCCTTCTACCCAGTGATAAAATCAGAAGGAAGCAGATGGAGACAGCACTGTTCAGGGGATGATTTGGGGGTGAGAAGAACTGGCAGGAAGTTGGGGATTTGGGGGTGAGAAGAACCAGCAGGAAGTTGGGGATTTCTTGTTTCCCCGCTTTTCCCTTCCATTTCTGTTTGAGCCTTAGGTTTGGCCTCCATCTCCCTCTGTAGGAATTGCAGCTAATTAAATATTCTGCCTCTTATTCCAGCTTTACTGGGGGAACATAATATGGTCTAAGAAGAGATTTTTCCAGCAAGAGGCCATCTCTGCAAATCACCTGTGAGGCAGACCTGTGGCAATTTTATGACTCAGCTGGCCACCGGGATTGTAGCTGGGTTCTGCCGCTTGTTGAAACCTACTCAGTGTTCTCCTTCCCTAAGTAGGACAAGACCGTACCCTGCCTTTAAGGTTTATAGAATAGAAAGTGAAAACACTTTGGGGAAGAAAATCTTCCTGAACAGATAGCCCAGGGCATTTTGAAAATCCCTTAGGAAGTTCTCTGTTTCACTTGGGTACCTTTGTCCTTGGACTTTGGTGATGTGGTTTGACCCCAGCTAGAGAGTGAGGGGAACAACAGCAAAAGGCAGGACAAAGACAGACTCGTGAGAGGAGGCCTAGGAACAGGGGGCCATTGTGAATGAGGAGGACGTGGGGGCCCAAGAAAGTGAGCAAAAGAGGACAGGGCTTGCGCACTCAGTCACCAGCCCCCTTCTGGGGTCCAAGCTGTGTCCCCTTCTCTAAAGAGGTAAGCCCTGAGTCATGGGAAGATGGAAACCGGGGCTCATGAGACAGGATGTTTTTTAAGCACCGTGGTATCTTGTTGACTTGCACATGCAAGGGGGTCTTGGGTAACCACAGGGCTCAGGGTATTTGCAGGAACAGTTCAAGTGCTCACTTGTCTTGGGGCTGTTTATGGGGAAGTGGTTTCCACAGTGAGAGGAGGTGAGATATTGTTGTCACCCTGGACCACACTTAGCTACTTCCTTCTCACTAAAGCTCTGTAGTCATATTTTCCCCTGGCAGAGCAGAAACTTCTATGTTATCCCACAGCTGTTCTAACGGTGTAGACTTGACTTATGCAATGATGCCAGGAGTCCTGAGCAGCACAGCCCAACTTCAATCACACACAGATGGACAGAGCTGTATTAGCAAAGCCTGAGCTACTGAGCGATGAGAGTACAGCCAGGCTTTCAGACATCTGTTCATTCAAGAGAGATATGCGCTAAGCAAAGGACCTAAAGATGTGTTTAATGTGGGTGCTAATATGCATAAGGAACCTTGAAATAAATGTTCTTAGCCTTTGGCCAAGAGGGTCCATGTCTAGGAATCTATTCTCTGTAGAAATAAATTCAAATATGGAAAAAATGAACAATGCATAAGTGTATTTGGTCCCCAGCATATTTATAGCAACTTAAAATTGGACCAAATTTAAATGCCTATGATATGGAAATTGCTGAGAAAATTATGGGCTCTTCCCTTAATTGGCTATTAGGCAGCCTTTACAAACAATGCAATGACATGAGAAATGCTTATGTTATGGTAAGCTTAAAAAACTCAAGATGCAAATCAGCTTATTTTAATCAGGAGCCACCTAGCATTTGGGATGTGGTCAATCCCACATAATGTATTTTTGTGGGTGCAGTTCCCAGGAAAGAGGAGGAATAAAAACGGCAAGTATGAAGTGTCTCCTTCACTTGCAGTCTCTTTGTCTACCCCTTTGTCCATCCACTATGAAAGGACTCCCTTCTGTTCCTTAATATGGACAATTTCTATTGAGGACTCATTGTTCTAAGAATTGTCTCATCTCCTCCTGCATCCTCAGTGCCCGATCTTTGGCTTCTATGAAGGAAGGTGGGTAGTGCTTATGGCAGGGCCAGTTCTACCTTTCTTAGTATGTTCTGGCGTGGGTATGTAGCCCCATTTTCTAGTGGTTACCTTGACATCATGAAGAGTTTATGTCTCTTTTGCCCTAGGTTTGGGCAATAGTCATTCACTGTGCAACAGGAAATACACGAGTCAGCATCTTATTAAAAATAAAGTCACTCAGGAAAGTGGACGACTAATAGTTTCTAATCTAGAGAGCATAGGAGAAGAAATGTTTACCACACACAAAGTATTAGTGCCTTTTATATCACGAAGACAAAAATAACAGGAAAAAGACAAACACATTATAGTGAAAACTTGTTTTTCCTAACCAGCATCTATTCTGCATGTTTCCTGATGCCAGAAACTCACATTTCCTCAGGAAAATCTCCCTTCTGCACCATTCTCAGGCTTTAAGTTTATGTAAAATTCAGTAAACCCAAAGATTCAAGTTATGTGCCTTGATTAACTTAAGCAAATCAATGAAACCCATCCCCATAACCACAGCGACAGGTTAGGAAATTCGGTTCCTAAGTCAGTCAAATCCGAAAGGGCCTAGTGATGTTTTTTCCAGTGGGATCACAGACTCACTCTTCCTTGCAGAAAATGAACAAAGGATTCATGTAACACTGGCAGGTACTGGTAGCCACCCAGGGCCTCTCACAGGAAAGGGAGATCAGAAAGAGAAGCAAAGAGGACTCATGAGATACCATAGGGCTGCTGCGTCCAGCCTTGCCTGGAGCTAGGGCCACCTCGATGCCCTATAGTCTTGGAGCCACAAGGTGCATTTACTCAAAGCCTCTTTGAGTTTGGTTTGCTTGTTTGCTTTCTGCCTGGAAACTGCCAGCATCCTGAGAGATATGAGATCTGTATCTGTGCAGAGACACAGGGTTTGTTAAAAGTCACAGGCCCTGACTGAAGTGTGGAACTGGCTGAAATGAGAAAGTAAGAGGTAATTTGGGGAGGACCTTGTGAAATGGAAGGAGTTTTAAACCTTACATGCATCAGAATTACCTGGAGCCTTGTGAAAACACAGGTTGCTGGGCCCTAGTCCATTAAGAAAGGAAGTGGGGCTTAGAATGTTCATTTCTCCCAAGTTCCCAGGTGATATTCACCATGCTGTCCTGTCTGGACACTACCTTTTGCCATACCCATTACAAGGTATTGCACGTGCTGGTTGAACTATGGTCTGTCTTATTTTGGTGCTAAAAGCCTGTGCCAAATACCAACGCTGCAGCATTAAGGAATATGATAGAAAAGATTCTGAATATAGGCCAGGCGCAGTGGCTCACGCCTGTAATCCCAGCACTTTGGGAGGCCGAGGCAGGCAGATCACAAGGTCAGGAGATCAAGACCATCCTGGCTAACGTGGTGAAACCCCGTCTCTACTAAAAATACAAAAAATTAGCCGGGCGTAGTGGTGGGCACCTGTAGTCCCAGCTACTTGGGAGGCTGAGGCAGGAGAATGGCGTGAACCTGGGAGGCAGAACTTGCACTGAGCTGAGATCGCGCTACTGCACTCCACTCCAGCCTGGGCGACAGAGCAAGACTTCATCTCAAAAAAAAAAAAAGAAGATTCTGAATATTGGAACTTAGTAGCTATGTATTACATCAGTAAGGTCCTTTAAGAGTTTAGGCTGCTTTGAAATGGGCTCATCTGAAATTGAAAAAGGAAGAAATTGAACTTGCTAAAAAAGGCCCTTCCAACTTATTGACTGAGAACCCAGTAATCTGGAGACTTGAAGGGCTGTAATGGCAGAATCTTCTACTCTAAGATAAAGTTAGCATGAGCAGAGACAGGAAGATGAGAGACCTAATGAGGCCAAGGGTCAAATATTCATCACCTCCACATGGGCCAAGATGCAGGCAGAGGTCTCTCACCAGGGACTTGGTGGTAGAGGTGACACTGGTAGTGAGGTCTGTGCTAGAAAGTGCACATCCCTGGCTGGGCGCGGTGGCTCACACCTGTAATCCCAGCACTTTGGGAGGCTGAGGCAGGTGGATCACGAGGTCATGAGTTCAAGACCAGCCTGGCCAACATAGTGAAACCCCGTCTCTACTAAAAATCCAAAAATTTAGCCAGATTTGGTGGCAGGCACCTGTAATCTCAGCTACTTGGGAAGCTGAGGCAGGAGAATCTCTTGAACCCAGGAGGCTGAGGTTGCAGTGAGCCAAGATCACACCATTGCACTCCAGCCCAGCAGACAGTACAAGACTCCATCTCAAAAAAAAGAAAAAAGAAAGTGCGTATCCCCAACCCCATTTAAAATGCAAATTCGAGCTTTGTAACTGAAAACATCTCTGCTTCTGGCTACCTGGCCCATGGAATTGATCAGAAGCAAATAGTAGCCTATGGACATTAGAAGGGAGTCACATTGCCAAAGAAACCACAAGACTGGTTCCAAACAGTCGTTGATTACACAATACCTAAGGCAACCTCAGGCTAACTCACACAGACAGAAAGTCAGCAGCCTCCAGAAAGCAGATCCTCCACATTGCACATCTCAGATTGTCCGTGGAGGACATTCCCCCAGGGAGGAGAGCTAGGGACTGCCAGATCAGCTGAACTGCTTAAAAATGCAATTCTCATTCTCCAGTTCCCTAACAGGAGTCTGTGTTTAACTTACTCTGTTTGTTCATAACACTTGTATTTAGGGAATATTGGGCATGATTAAACTTTGTTTAGCTTTGGGTTTCTGGACCTTGTGAAACAATTCAGTGCAGGCAAATATTGTATGCCCCTATATTTTTTTCCTGAAAGTCAATAAAGAAGGAATGATGACACCTTCACTGCATCTATGGGGACAAAAGCTGCTCCTCTGTGTGTGTGTGTGTGTGTGTGTGTGTGAAAGAGAGACAGAGACAGAGAGAGAGAGAACAGCCTTGTCAAAAGGATGTGTTTGTTGCTGTACCCTCATTATACGAAAGCCATCATGGCATCAAAATGCTGTAAGCCAGGTTGAGCTCTATCCTCTCTGCATCAACTCAGAATCCCTACCAGAAAGTGGTTGTGATGGATGGAATATCACCCATCAAAGAACAGGGTAAGATGAGACCAGAGAGGTAAGCTATGCAAGCTAATCAGAAAATAACTCAAAGTTTTAAAAGTGCAGAATATAAAAAGGAAAAACCCTCATTCCTAAAAAAATTTTTAAAAAAGCCTCATTTCCTCAAAGAAACGACAGTTAGCTATTTGATGTGTGTCTTTCCAAATATTTGCCTATGTAAATATATGTGTGTATATGGCTTTTAAAAATAAAAACAAAATAATATCCTTTACAGACAGTTTTGTAGCATATGTAGAGAATATATATGCATATACTGAATGTAAATAGATATGCATTTTACCTAGAATATTACGGACACTTTCCACAGTTATAGATGTGTGCTGCTTTTGTTTACTGACTGCAGAATATTCCATTGATGGACATCTTAATCCTCTACTGATTAATCCCCTACTGATGACTGTTTGCATTTCTTTGCTCTTTACCAACCATACTTGAAAGAATATCCTCATGTCTACATATTCTTATCTTTTGGCAGTGTTTCTATGAAGCAGATTCCTAGAAATGGGATCAGGTCAAATGGGATGTAGGTCACATAGTATGTGCATTTTAATATTTGCTAAGTAGTAGTGTTTAATTATGCTTTAAAGAGTTTGAGCCCTACAATTCTAAACATGTTTGGACACATAAATTAGATTATTTTAAACAAAATGAAATAAGCATAGCTCATAAAAATTAACACGTTTGGTTTTCACACAAATATTTTGAATTTCCCTTTCTTCTGCAAAAAGGACCCTAGCTTAATATGCATTTCTTGTACATATAATGCAAGCAATCCATCTATTAAATAACTTACCTTTCAAACCTATAGACAGCATCCTGCTCCACACAGAAGCTGGTTGTCTTTTCATTCTCTAACATTAGCTATTTATTTTGTAGAGTGTAGATTCTAGAGAAATAATGTATAATACACCTGTTGCCATATGCAGATACTTACCACATTTAGAAAACAGTGGTGAATTCTATTGACAGTGGCTCTCAGTCATTAACATGCTATGGAACACCTCATGAGCTTGATAAAAATATCAGTTCCCAGGTCTACACCTAAAGATCCTGATGTAATTGGCTTAAATAATCACTGCTGAAACACTCTATGTCAACTCAGAATCCTGACAGGAAGTGGTTGCAATGGATAAAGTATCATCTGTTAAAGAATAGGGTAAGATTTGAGTATAGGCAGGTCATACTTTGGGAAATAACTTGATCAATGGTTAACAGCATAGTCTGTCGTTCAATAAAAGTCCAGTTTTGGAACACAATTGACCTTTTACATGCTGTGTAACCTCAGCCAAGTTGTCTAACCTTTCTGAGCCCTGGGTTACTTTTCTGTCAAGTGGAGGTATTAATAGTACCTAAGCTGTACTATTGCATTGGTAAGATTAAATGAACAATGTATAAAAAGCACTCAGTAGGAGTAAGCCTCAACAATGTAAGTAATTGCTATTAAGAGCTTGATTCATCATGAATATGCCCTACAGAATACTCTGCTTAATGGTGTCCATTCGAGTAGTGAATTCTCCTAGAGCGTGCATATTACGATTTGAGTTATAACATATTCGTAGTTTCAGTGTTCCAGAACTTTGTAAAGTGGATAACTCTGTGGTAGCGCTCCCCATCTCTCCCAATTTCCCTCCATTTCACCTCTTCCTAATCTTTGCCTATCATTCCTCTTAACCAGTGATTTTGATTTGCCAGAAAAACAAAACCAAACTCAATACTGGTTTACCTTTTAAAAGAGCATCTTTATTATTTCCCCAGGCCGATCACAGCCCTGAACAAAAGCATCCGATACACATTTGTCAGTCTGGTGGCTTTGGTGCCATGACTGCCTACACAGGCCGATGACAGCCACTCGGTTGTCACCAGACACACTGGAGGGAAGGCAGAGGGGACAGGGGGAACTCTCAGAGCAAACAATCACAAACACACTGTGAAATCAAAAATAAATTATAAAAACTAAATAGTATAAATAAATTAAAATTTAAGTTAAGAAGAGTCCCACAGTGTGGCTGTTTGGTAACAACCAGTCCATAGAAGAGGTAGCTGTGGAGGTCACAGGGATGTTCCCAAGGCTCAGGCTCCTGCTCCTCCCCACTGGGCCCACCGAGGTCGCTGGGCCTCGAAGCTTCTGGACCCCTCAGGCACTTAGCTCCAGGTCACTGACGTATTTCTGGACCCGCTCCTCACTGGGGTCAGCACAGACCTGCCGGCCTCTCTTGGTTAGGAAGCTGTGGAGAAGGGAGGAAGAGTTAAGCACTGGGGAATCCAGCAGGGGAATCCTGGGCCCACCATGGCCCCGACATCCTGCTCTCTGTCCTGGGCAGCTCAAGGCCTGCTCCTCTCTCAGGGGCCCCCTGCCTATCTCCGTCTAGAGAGCTGCTCTCAGTGACTCCAGGCAAGGGGGCCCTCAGAGTGTCCTGCTGCCTCCTTCTTCCTGTTCCTTTCCTCTGGCCTGGGCAGCCCTTCCTGACTCTCTAACACCCACCTCACTCCAGCCCCAAGTCAGGTCACACCTCAGTGCCCTGCGTCCTGTATCCCCGATAGGCTCCTGAAGGCTGGGCCTTTCCAGGATGGCCTTCTGGCCTGTTTCTGCCCCCACCCTGACACTCCCTACCTCCCTAGAGGTGAGCAGGAAGACTGGCACTTACATGACACCGGGCTTGGAGCACTGGCTGCTGGTCTCAAAGTAGTCCGCTATGAAATTCTGTGGAATCTGTCGGGAGATATAGCTGAAGCAGCAGGCGGTCGGCGTGTCAGCAGCAACTGCGGAGAAAGGAGAGAATAAGCACGAGTCACAGCTCAGAAGAAAAGGCCAGGCAGCTTCTGATCCCTGAGTGGTTGAGGAGGGCAGGCTTGCTCAGACTAAGTGACTGGAAGGCATTTGGGGGGTTTTGCAGAGAAATGTCTCTTTGTTTCTGTCTATATTCTTCTTTCCCCTTGACTCTTCATAGTGGGTTCTCTGTTTCTCTATGTGATCAAGATACCTGAATGGACTGTTTTCTTAGCTCTCTTCAGGGAATTTTGTCGGTTCAAGAAGTCATACCCCAGCCCAAGAGAAGCCCTGGACATCTCTCATAAGACATCCAAGGGACAGGGCTCCTGGGAGACCTAGGGTGAGCTGGAGAGTGAACAACAGACCCCACTGGGAAGTAAGCAGCCCTGGATTCTGCCTCTTGCAAACTGATTCGTTTTGAACCCTGTTTTTCTATCTGTACAAGGGACTGTAACTCCCCTGCCCCTGCCTAGATTCTCATACCTGGAGACTAGGAGGGCTAAGACCCCTTCTAGAGATAAAAATAAAAGTCGTGAAGAAAAAGACCAAGGTGTTTGGCAGCGCTTTAAGAACTTCCTTCTTTTCTCTTCGGGGCTCTCAGGCCACAAAAAAAGACTGATGTGGTCTAACCATGGCCAGAGAGTGGTGATACCCACAACAACAACATGGACTCACGTGGTGCAGAGAGGACCTGGTTGCAGAGAGCCACGGTGCAGAGCAGGACGGCAAGGGCAGCAGTGGAGACCTGCATGATTGTGAGCAGGTGATGGAATGTGGGCTCGAGTGTCAGCAGAGCCAAGAAGGGACTGACTACTCTTTGCTGCCTGCGTCCTTCTGATGTCTGAAGCCATCTCTCCTTCTCTTTATAGGCAGCCCTGGCGGATGGGGAAATGGAATCTGGGGGTGAGGAGGGAAATTTTTAAGTGTAGTGATGCTGTCATGCTGAGTGTTGCACAACTCAGGGTCCCTGGTGACTACAGGGACTCAGGATATCCAAGAATAGCATCTCTGAGCTACTGTCTAACTCTCAGCTCTCAACTCATGACTGGTTCTAGCTTCATGGGGTTTCTCCTGTGAGTGTGAAGAGGGGTGTGTGTCAACCCAAGGCTATTCTTAGTTGATCCCTTCTCATAAGAACTGGTCTATGCAGCCAGGCATGGTCGCTCACACCTGTAATCCCAACAATTTGGGAGGCCGAGGCTGCGGATCACCTGAGGTCAGGAGTTTGAGACCAACCTGACCAAGAAAGAGAAACTCCATCTCTACTAAAAATACAAAAGTAGTCGGGCGTGGTGGCACATGCCTGTAATCCCAGCTACTCGGGAGGCTGAGGCAGGAGAATCGCTTGAACCCAGGAGGTGGGGGCTGTGGTGAGCTGAGATCATGCCATTGCACTCCAGCCTGGGCAACAAAAGTGAAACTCCATCTCAAAAAAAAAAAAAAAAAAAAAAAAGAACTGGTCTATGCATGAACTCTCCAGCCCCATTCCTTCCCACAGAGCTGTAATTCTGCTTCCTCAGCTGCTATAACCACAAGGATAGGGTCAATGGGCTGATGCTGTGGAGGGCTGGACAACCCCCAATCCTCCCAGAGGAAAGGAACTCAATGAAAGCTGGAGGAATAGAAAGCATGAGGTCACGTTTCAGTCATTTTTCTATTTATTAGTCTCGGAGTGACTGGGGCGCTGTGTTAAACGCTACTTGTGGATCATAAAAATACTTTAGAGGTGGGTATCAGTATGTCAGGTGCCTAGAAATATGTGTAGCCATTAACCTAGAAAAAGCATTTCTGGGAAAGAGTTCTGTGGAAACAACCCAAATATGGAGCCATCTTCAAACATAAAGATACCTGACCCAGCATCATTTATAACTCTAAAATAAGCAAAGCTAAATTTTTCTCTATCAGGGAATGATAAATTATCCACAAGATCCTCTATTATTAAGTCTCTAAAGTGAATGAAGTGGCATAAATATGCTTATAACATCAGTGGTTAAAAAAAGCAAGATAAAACATTATACAAATTCTATAAAATTTGAAGAATTGTATAAAGATATATATATGCCATGCCAGCTCTAGGCATGGAAAAAATTAAAAGGCTTGGAAATACATGCCTTAAAGAATGAATAGTGCTTAGATCCATGGGTGATTTATTTTCTTATTTTTTTCTTTTTCTGAATTTTCCTCATTTTATTTAGTGAGACTTTATTACCTTCTTGGTCAGCCCACAGATTTATGAACTAATTTTGTTTTAAAACATTTCCAACATCACTGGTTGAAAAGTGGGTTGTTGTCAGTTGTTTAATCTGAAAGAAATTACTGATAAATATGCTACAGTTTCTGTTCAATGGGCTTTGCCAAAATGAAGTCTTGATTTCCCATTTCTTTGAACCATTTTAAGGATCCTATACTATACTTACATAAATAATGCCAAACTGAAGCAGTTTTTTCCTTATTCTTTTCAACACATAATTTCAGTGGTGTGGAAGGGTATCTACCTTCTCAGCCAGATTATATGCTTTTTTTTTTCTTTTCCATACTTTGTTATTTTATTATTTTGCAATCAATCAGCATATCTCATTTTATAATGAGAAATAGATTTAGTTGGTTTTAATGATCTTTGTTTCTGAGATGCCCCTGGTCTCATGGGGGCAGGTAGAGTGTATGAACAGGTAATTGTAAAACTCTTAGTAGAAAAAGAAATGAAAGCTCAGAACCCCATGAGGAAGAAGTGACCTTCCACCAGAGGGTTGGGGAAGGCTTCATGGAAGGGATGGAACTTTAGTTGTATCTGGATAACTGCCCGGGATTTAGGCATCTATAGATGGGTGGGCAGTGGAGGCCCAGCTGAGGCAGAGTCCTGGGTGTGACATTGTGGCTCAGAGGAAAGAGGGGTGCTTCAGTGGAGCTGCAGAGCAGTGGGGGTGAATATGGATGATAAAGGTAAATTGGGACCAAACCAGGACAGGCCTTGAATTCCCCCCAAAGGGGTTAGAGTTGACACACTTGATGCTGGAGAACAACGGAGGACAGAAGCCAAGTGGGACCACGCCTTTGGAATTCTGTCCTTCCTGAGTGTCTTTAGAGTTAGGTCTTTTAATACACATGAGCTCTGTTTCCATTCCACCCCAGTGATGGCTAGTGCCAGTCTTGAGGGAGGAGAAGCAGAGGCAAGATCAGGGGCCGTGGTAGGTTTCATCAGAGCTTTGGCATCCACGTATCTTCCCCTATTGCTACCAATTCCAAATAAAGGTATCTCTGCCACTTGTCTCATTAGAAACCTACATCACAGGCAATGGCTCCTTCTCACCCCACCCTCTGCCTCTCAGCTCTCGTTGATACCCTGAATTGCGTTCCCTCACTCACTTCTTAGGGGAACCCCCTCCATACTCGTGATTACTTTTCTGGGAGCTGGCTTCTGTGAGTTGTGGAGAGTGAGAAAAGGAAATGGAAACTGCTGAATCAGTCAGTGTTCTGCTAAGGGACATCCTCTATCTCTGTGATTACAGCACCGTGTGTTATAATTAGTTACCTATGTAATTTGCTCTTCAAAAACCTAGACCATGTCCTGTTGATTTTATTTTAGTTTCTTTTTCTCAAGAAATTTATAGTTTAATAAAGGCAATGTGGGAGTTTGGAAACAAATTTTTATTTTGTGCTAATGATAGATTAGCAACTACACAAATTTTAGTTCACAATATGTAATTTTTATTGAGTGATCACCATGTGCTGATTTCCATAATAGGGATTTACATGTTTGAACTGTCTTCAAAACAACCCTATGATTTAGTTACCAGTATACTTTCTCAGTTGAACAGGTGAAGAAACCAAAGTAAATAGAGGTTAAGCAATTTTCCGAAGGCCGTAAAGCTGCTGACTAGCAGAGCAGGGATTCACATCCAGGTAGTCTGACTCTAGGTACCACACGCTACACGTCCTGCACCACAACTTATTATATTTGATCCTCACAACACTCCTATAATGGTAGATTTTTTAGAGTGTCTTCTCAGATTGTAAACCAACTCCAGACCATGTCTCGTTGGTTGATTTAAACCAAATCCTAGCACATGATGATTATAACATGATGAGCCTCCTGACCTAGTCTCTATCTCTTATTATTGTGTTCTTTATAATAAAGATGATTTATTGAATACATAATTCTATCTCAGTGTTTATATATTTGTAAGACTTTCTCTATCAATCCCCAAACCAGGAAATAGCCCTTTGCCATGTGTTTTGGCTTGGAGTAAAATATAGTTGCACGCATAGCATTTGCTTAATTTATATACGTTGAATGAATAATATAAGGGAGATGTAGGACGGGGTTGAGTTGGGAGGGTCTTAGACATTTCCTAGGTGGTAAATTGATGTTCCCAGTTGAAATGACGTACCCAGGGTCATGCAGATGGAATTGGTCAGTTTTATATTCCACTGTCTGTGTTAGTTACCAGTGTATCTCCAGTGATAACCACAGTGCCTGACATATAGTGAAGCTTAATATCTATTTGATGAATAAATAAATCACTGATTTGACTAACAATATGTGTTATGCCTGAACTCTCACTATGGAGTTGAAATACTAATGGGAAGGGTAGGATAAGAAAGGCCATGGTGAGTGGGAACGGGGAGAGGATCAGGAAAAACAACTAATGGGTACTAGACTTAATACCTGGGTGATGAAATCATTTGTACACCAAACCCCCATGACACAAGTTTACCTATGTAACAAACCTGCACATACATCTCTGAACTTAAAATAAAAGAAACACACACATACACACACACACACAATCAGGAGAGACAGTCAGAAGCGTGACAGGTCTCCAGAGCCAAGGAAGAATTTTTAAATAAAATGAGAATTGAAGCCAGGCACGGTGGCTCATGCCTGTAATCCCAGCACTTTGGGAGGCTGAGGCAGGCAGATCTCCTGAGGCCAGGAGTTTGAGACCAGCCTGGTCAACATGGTGAAACCCTGTCTCTACTAAAAATACAAAAAATTAGCTAGGCGTGGTGGCACGTGCCTGTAGTCCCAGCTACTCGGGAGGCTGAGGCAGGAGAATCACCTGAACCCAGGATGCTGCAGTGAGCTGAGATCGCACCACTGCACTCCAGCCTAGGCGACAGAGCGAGACTCCGTCTCAAAAAAAAAAAAAAAAAAAAAAAAAAAAAAGAATTGAGGGTCCCAATAAAGATACAATTTGAAAGAGAAATGTAAATTAAACTTATATAAAGAAGTTTTCAGTAACTTGGATCTAAAAGTTTATGATTTGCTTTAAAGATAAAGGAAAGAAAGAAAGAAGAAAGAGAAGAAAGAAAAATGAAAGAAAGATCAAAGAAAGAAAGAAGCAAAGAAGGAAGGAGAGAGAGAAAGAAAAGAAAAGAGAAAAAGGCCATGGTGTCACAGTTTTGATCTTTGGGAAACTGACCACCCAAGGTTCCTTAGGTGGTGGTGACAGAAAGTAGCCAGCAGTCAACACCATGGACCCTTCAGCATGGAGGGATTTGATTTGTGTCCCAGCGTTCTGGCTCATTTCAGCCTCTGCGAGGCCCCACCTCAGTCCAGCAGAGCGTCCCAGTCCGCAGTGCAGGGAATCCTGGCTGGGCAGTTTGTCCTCTGCGGCGTCTTTGCCTTGCACTGCTCAGCTTGCCTCCCCACTGTGTGCTGCTGCCTGTGCTCTCCAGTGCGGAGCATTGCTTTCCTTCAGATTCTGGCCCCAAGGCTCCACTTCCCCAAGTGTCACCCTCCGCTATCTCCTTTGGCAGCAGGCGCCCCAGGGATGCGTTCACTGATGATGACACCCTCTTTGGCCCAGCTTTGGCCTCCTTTCCTCATATGTGGTCTGCGTGGTCAGGTTGCAGCAGGTGTGGGCCCCACCTTTCATGCAGGCAGAAGCAGCAGCCTGGAGTCCCCTGTCTAGTATCTTAGACAGACAATGTCTCATTGACACAGCCCCTTCTTTCTGCAGCCAGCCCCTTGTTTCCCGTCCTGAGTCCTTGTTATTTTCTCTAGCCATTTCTTGCATGTGTGCAGTAGGTCAGGGCGTATGTCTTGGTACTGGATCCGATCCCTCTCCTGGTCCCTTGCCCCTTCTTCCATATTCTCTACCCAATAAAAAGTGCCTCTTCCTATCAGTCTTCCAGTCCAGAAAGCTGAGAGTCACCCTTGTCTCCTCTTTCTCTGTCATCTCCTACAGCTATTCAATCACCAACTCTAGTCTACATTCAATTTTACGTGCATCTGCCTCTCACCATTCCCACTGCCTCTGTCTTAGGTCAGGTTCTTATGGATTCTCACCATGACAACTAGAAGAGGGTCCTAGCAACTGCTTTTTCTTCTACTTTTGTCTCTAATTTATTTATTTATTTTGAGACAAGGTCTCACTCTGTGGCCCAGGCTGGAGTGTAATGGCTCGATCTTGGCTCACTGCAACCTTGGTCTCCCAGGTCAAGCAATTCTTGTGTCTCAGCCTCCCAAGTAGCTGGGATTACAGGCATGTGGCACCACACCCAGGTAATGTTTTGTATTTTTCGTGGAGACGGAGTTTCACCATGTTGGCCAGGCTGGTCTTGAACTCCTGGTCTCAAGTGATCTGCCTGCTTCAGCCTCCCAAAGTGCTGGGATTACAGGCATGAGCCACCATGCCCGGCCTAGTTTTGTCTCTTTTTAATCTATCTCACCATACAGCATCCAATATACTTTTGCTAAAGCTCAAATCAGTCTCTGTTTCTCTCCTTTTAAAATCTTGCAAACATTCTGCATCGTTTCTGACATGAAATGGAAGCGTCTCTGTAACCTGACCCCTGTCTACCTCTCTGGCCTCGTGACTTGCCTGCTGAGACTTCCTGAAAACCAAGACTCAGCCTTTTTGCACTACTTGTGGTTCCTTAAATGTGCAGCTCTCTACCTTGCTTTTAATGAAGGAGGTGCCCACTTGGTAAAGCACAATTTCACCTTCTTGTAAACCACAGGGCAGAGTGAAATGCTATGAATGTGGGCACATCCCGTGACAGCTGCAGGGATTCATATTTAGAACAATTAAGGAAAAACATTATGTAATTTCCCGTCTTTTCTTTTCTTGTTGTTGTTGTTTGTTTTTTTTTGACAGAGTCTCGCTCCGTCGCCCAGGCTGGAGTGCAGTGGGGGCGATCTCAGCTCACTGCAACCTCCGCCTCCCCTTCCCCCTCCCCCTGGGTTCAAGTGATTCTCCTGCCTCAGCCTCCCGAGTAGCTGTGATTACAGGCATGTGCCACCATGCCTGGCTAATTTTTGCATTTTTAGTAGAGACAGGGTTTCACCATGTTGGCCAGGATGGTCCCGAACTGGCCTCAAGTGATCTGCCCACCTCAGCCTCCCAAAGTGCTACAATTACAGGCATGAGCCAGCAAACCCAGCATGTAATTCCCCAAATTTTCTAAGAAAAAGAGAGAAATCCATGGATCTTGCTGTTCAAAGACATGCAAAATGCAAAACAGAAAAGACATTTTACACCAGAATAACAGAAACTTTGGTTGTTATGCTTTTAACATAAATTTATAATACAGCACACTTCCCTTTTCTGATTTATTCATGCTCTAGAGCCAGACTTCTTGGCTTCAGTTTCAAATCTGCTGTGTGTCAGCTGTGTGTTTTTCCATAAGTTACGTACCTCTCTGTGCTTCAGTTTCTTCGTGTGTGAAAGGGGATAGTTACAGCACTTAACTCAGAGGGCCACTGTGAGGATTAAATGCATTAATACCTGTGAAAGGCCGAGAACATTACTGGTTCATAGTAAGTGCTATCTACTATTATTACTATTACCATTTTATTATTATTGAAATATTTCAATACCTCCATTTTATATCCGAAACAAGTGCAGGTCTCTTGTTCTTTGCCTGGATACCCCTATCCCTGTCTTTGCCTGGCTAATTTCAGTTTAACCTATAATAGAGAAAAGTTAGAGCAATGTAAATGGACTGATGTGAATGATTAAATACAACTTTTGGTATATCTATGCAATAAAATATCATGTGTATATTCATGCCATTTTTGAGTAATATTTAAGTTTGTAATGACACAGAAGAAGACTAAGTAGCAATAATAAGATATACTAGGTCATGAAAGAATATTAAGTACCAATAGTAAAATATAAAGCTAGGTACAGAATGATAGGGCAATTTTAATTTTCTTATATATGCTTCCCTATATTTTTTCAATTTTGTAAACGACCATGTATACTTTCTATAAAAGAAAAACAAACTGATATATATGTTAGTTATAAAGATATAGATATAATACATATATTAGTTATATATATTTTATTTATTTATTTATTTATTTATTTATTTATTTATTTATTTATTTTGAGACAGAGTCTCGCTCTGTCACCCAGGCTGGAGTGCAGTGGAGCTATCTCAGCTCACTGCCATCTCCACCTTCCAGTTTCGAGAGATTCTCATGCCTCAGCCTCCCGAGTAGCTGGGACTATAGGCATGTGCCACCACACCAAACTAAGTTTTTGTATTTTTAATAGACATGGGGTTTCACTATGTTGGCCAGGCTATTCTCAAACTCCTGACTCAGATGATCCACCCATCTCAGCCTCCGAAAGTGCTGGGATTATAGGCATGAGCCAGCACCCCTGGCCATAAATTTTTTTTCAAAAAGAAAAAAAAAAAACATCTCAAAATTTTTGGAAGCCCTCCATAACACTTCACTACCACCATCTAAAGTGCTTACCCTCGCCCTCGGACACAATGCCTGTCACACAGTAGGTACTCAATACAGCTTTACTGAATTATGTTCATCTCTTGCTGGAGTATTCCCTATCGCCTGCATGGAAAAAGGCCAGAAACAATTTGAAGGAAGATGCTTCACAAGGAATACTGAAAGTTTTCTTGACCTCATGAATGCTGGTGAGGCTTTACCCCTCTCTCAGGAATTTAACATCTCCTGAAGTTCCTGACCTCTACCTTTCACAACTAAGAGCAGGCTGTGGCGGTGACCAAGGTCCATTTCCATGGTAAGAAGAGTGGGGCTGGCCAGCTCTGTAGTCAGAGTGTGGCAGTCACTGATGAGCTGCTCCAACCGCTCACTGTCCTATGGAGGCAGAAATTTAAAAAATAAATATGCACTCATTCATTCCAAGAAAATAACAGGCAACAAAGGAGAAGAAGTTTTCCTCTGCCTAGCAAGCTCGCTTCAAGGACAGTTATAAGATAACGTTGTTTGAGAAGTCGAAGCCAAAGGAATGGGCTCCAGATACCCCGCCTCCATAACAAGCCTGAAGAAAAAAAAAGGGACAAATGTCTGTATTTAGCCAGTTCTGTTTTTCTTTCAGTGCAGCTGCAAGGCCACCAGCTAAGCAAGGCCACTAGTTATGCTATGCTATAGACTATGGGACCTATCATTATATGATTAACTGCTTTAGTTTTGCTTCTGTAAGCCTGCTTGTAAAACCCCACTCTGTCTTTGTTGAAATGCTCCAAATGCTCAGCTTTTTGGATATGAATTCACTGAGCCAGTGCACACCTTAAAATAAATATCCTCCTGTTCTCCCATATTGGTCTCTTCATTCCTCAGTTTACTACAGCATTACAGATTTCATCCTGAAGAATGCCGCACTCTGGATAATTGTGTACTTGTTTCTTCAATCCACAATTCAGCTTCTGCTCCCATTTCCCCCAAAGTGACTTGGATACCATACTGGCAAAACCACAGGATTTGCCTCGTCTTGGTTTCTTATCTTGGCAAAATGACCCTATGTTCCAGCTCCCCTTGGTTTTCCAGTCTCCACATTTGCCCTCCAGGAGTTCTCTAGTTCTAGGCATCCACCTCCTGGAGGCCACCTCTTGGCCCCAACACTCAGAGGTCTCCCCAACACTCTAGGAGAGGCCAGGATGTCCAGACTGACTGCCTCTCTACCCTGCTCCTCAGCACTTTGGTAATCTCTTCTGAGAGTCTGTTATTAACAGAGATTGCCTATATGTGTAATCTCAGAAGGTCATACCTGTAGAGGGACTCTGGTCATCTCTGAACTGGGAATTGTAGGCCTTGGGTCTTGACATGCATCCTGTGTGACCTTGATCAGGTCTTTTCACTTCTCTAGGTTTTGCTTTCCTATTCTGTACCGTGGCAAAACAGATCAGGGTCAGGTAAAACCACAGGCCACGGATATGCTGAGGAAAATGAAAAATACCAGGACATTTTCAAGGTCATGTTACTGCTGTGGCTGCTGGGCCTGTCTGCAGCCTGGGAGGTTGAGGACAACATGACAAGACAAATGTAAAAATGCCCAGAATGGAGTTATGAAGATAGTGGTGGTCAAGGATGTGGAGGGGGAACCTCTAAATGACCACAAGTGAGGGGGAAAGAAGGGCTTCCCTGCTCAGGGGTGAGGGGGTGGCCCTCTGAATGGAGCTCCCTGGAACCAAGGATGACCCTTGCTGTCACTTCCTGCAACCCTGAGCTAAAAACAGTTGAGTCCAAGAATAGTGTCCATTGTGATAAAACTACTGGATGCGTGGGTTGAGGGTGGGGGAGAAGGGGAAGTACCACACTATCAGGGCTGAGGAATCACCTTTTGGGTGGAATGTCAGAACACCCAGTTCATTCGTACTTGGTTTACTCATTTGGCTATATAGGGGTCCACATCTTGAGTCCATGTTACTCATCACATCCCCTCCATGGAGATAAGCATAAACAGTTTCTGCATCAAGGAGCTCACTTTCTAGTTGGGGAGGCAACCACAGGAATAGATAAATATGTCATAGGTGGTAAGAAGAAATAGTTCAGGAGACTGTAGGAGCACAGTGAAGGATACAGAGTTTACTTGGGAAAGAGATCAGGGAAGTTTCTCTAGAGAAGATGAACATCTTTTTTGTCATGTATTTGAGAATCATTTGTTTATTGGCTCTTCTTGGCTTTCCAGTCTCCACATTTGCCCTCCAGGAGTTCTAAATGGCACCAGTGTCTAAATCTTGTTGGGGGTGGGGGGTAAGTTAATATTGCTGAACAAAATGATACAAGTCCTTTTTACTCTCAGTGTGGACTTCCACTGGTGCAGACATAGTATTGTTGTTAGGATCTTCATGAAGATCCATCAAAACGTTTTACCCCCATGAGCCAAAGATCAGATCAAGGCGAGGAAACACAAGTCAACAGACAAACTCATTGTATGGCTCAGTGATGGCTAATCACCCATTTTATCAATCATTATTCTCCTGAAGCCCCAGAACAGGCTTCCTCCTAACCCCTCCACCCTGCTCATTCAGACAGCTGCTCTAGTGGGAATTGAGACTTAACTTGAAACTACTCATCTACAGCTGATAGACAGCCTTCTCCATCCTTCAGGCTTCCTGACACTTTGTTTCTTCCTTTGACATGACACTTAGCTTATTCCACCTCTTGGGATAGTTATTTCTGTCACTGTCAATGCCATCACTAGACATGGAACTCTTCAAAGGCAGGGATGGGGCTTCATTCAGCTCTGTCTGCCCTGACAAAGAGCAGATGGTTAGTACATTGGGTTGAACAAAAATGTCATAGATAACGAAGTCTGCGTGAATCCAGAGAACATGAAACACATACTGCTTCCCTTAAAGTGGGGTCCTTGATGCATGAAGATGAAACTGCACCAACTAGGAAAGGCCAGGAGAGGTACTAACACATCTGCTATCAGGCAACACGGAACATTACAGCTGGGGGCGAGGGTCTTGGAGAAGATCAGAACATTTGAAGCAAGAGCTGTACAAAGAAAAGGGGGAGAGAACAGATGAGAGAAGTGCAGCTTGTGTGTGAGGGTGGGGAGTGAGGGAGAATGCTGAGGTAGGATGACCTTGTACTTTGTTTAATGACCCTGAAGTACCCCAGGATGCTGCTCCAGCCTCTCCTGTGGCTCCCAGATGCTGTGGGTCCCTTTTTTTCTTAACTTGTATTTTAGGTTCAGGGCTACATGTGCAGGTTTGTTATATAGGTAAGTTGTGTGTTGCGGGGGGTTTGGTGTACAGATTATTTCATCACCCAGGTAATAAGCATAGTACCCAATAGGTAGTTTTTTTTATCCTCACCCTCCTCCCACCCTTCACCCTTAAGTAGGCCCTGGTGCCTGCTGTTCCCTTCTTTGTGTCCATGTGTACTCAATGTTTAGCTTCCACTTATAAGTGAGAACATGCAGTATTTGGTTTTCTGTTCCTGTGTTAGTTTGCTTAAGATAATGGCCTCCAGCTCCATCCATGTTGCTGCAAAGGGCATGATTTTGTTCTTTTTTTTATGACTGAGAAGTATTCCATTATATATATATATATATATATATATATATATATATCAAATTTTTTTTATCCAGTCTACCATCAGTGGGCATTTAGGTTGATTCCATGTCTTTGCTATTGTGAATACTGTTGTAATGAACATACATGTGCACATGTCTTTATGGTAGAATGATTTATATTCCTTTGGGTATATACCCAATAATGGGATTGCTGGGTTGAATGGTAATTCTGTTTTAAGTTCTTTGAGAAATCGCCAAACTGCTTCCCACAATGGCTGAACTAATTTACATTCCCACCAGCAGTGTATAAGTGTTCCTTTTCTCCACAGCCTCACCAACATCTGTTATTTTTTGACTTTTTAAAAATAGCCATCCTGACTGGTTTGAGATGGTATCTCATTGTGGTTTTAATTTGCATTTCTCTAATGATTAGTGGTGTTGAGCATTTTTTGTATGTTTCTTGGCCACGTGTTTGTCTTCTTTTGAAATGTGTCTGTTTATGTTCAATGCCCACGTTTTAACGGAGTTGTTTGTTTTTTGCTTGTACATGTGTTTAAATTCCCTATAGATTCTGGATATTAGACCTTTGTGAGATACATAGTTTGTAAATATTTTCTCCCATTCTGTAGGTTATCTCTTTACTCTGCTGATAATTTCTTTTGCTGTGCAGAAGCTCTTTAGTTTAATTAGATCCCATTTGTCAGTTTTTGGTTTTGTTGTGATTTGTTTTTGGCATCTTCATCATGAAATATCTGCCAGATCCTATGCCCAGAATGGTATTGTCTAGGTTATCTTACAGGTATCATATTTTTATAGTTTTATATTTTAGGTTTTACCTTTAAGTCTTCAACCCATTGTGAGTTGATTTTTACAGATGGTGTAAGGAAGGGGTCCAGTTTCAATCTTTTGCATACGGCTAGCCCGTTATCCCAGTACCATTTATTGACTGGGAAGTCCTTTCCCTGTTGCTTGTTTTTGTTAACTTTGTCAAAGATCGGATGGTTGCAGGTATGCAGCATTATTTCTGAGCTCTCTATTTTGTTCTATTGGTCTATGAGTCTGTTTTTGTACCAAAGCCATGCTGTTTTGGTTACTGCAGCCCTGTGGTATAGTTTGAAGTCATGGCTCCCTTTTTTTACTCTTCTTTTTTCTTTCTCAGAGAAGAGCAGGTAACAATGTGGGGTTAAAGGTGAGCAGTTGGGTTGGAGTAGTAGAGCTAAAGGCAGATAGAGATCTTGATCCAATTATCCTCATTCCCTTCATTTGTCCAACCTTGCACACTCCTGTATGCAGGGCCTTTGTAAGCTTCACCTTCTGTACAGGTGCCCAGCAACTGTCAAACCAGCCAGGGCTTAACATGAGCATGGGCATTCCCTATGGACTGGCTGGGACACACCCACATCCTTAGATTACACATTTTGCCTGTAACATAGATAAACTCATTACTAGGTATATAATTCTGTTTTGTTTTGTTTTGCTTTGCTTTGCTTTGTTTTTGGGACAGGGTCTCGTTCTGTCAAACAAGCTGGAGTGCAGTGGCACAATCACCACTCACTGCAGCCTGGACTTTCCTGGGCTCAGGTGATCTTCCCACCTGAGCCTACTGAGCAGCTGGGACTACAGGTGTGTATCACCACTCCCAGTCAAGTTTTTTTTTTGTGTGTATGTTTTTTATAGAGACAGTGTTTCACCATGTTCCCCAGGCTGGTCTCAAACTTCTGGGCTCAAGCAATCTGCCTGCCTTGACCTCCCAAAGTGCTGGGTGTGAGGCCCTGTACCCAGCTCAATTCTGTTTTTATACTAGAAGAACATTCTCTATCTGGGTCTTCCAAACTTGATTCTTACTGGTTAATTTATCCTGTTCTTTTGCTGGTCCAAGAAAATATCTTGAAATCTTTATTTCTTCTCCGTTCCCTCCTTGTCCTAGGACAGACTAGCCCTATCCCTTCCCTGAATTAAGTCCGAATATAATCAGTCTTTGAGTGTGGAATAGCTCCTAGCAGTCTATCAGTCAACGGGTTCTCTTTGTGGTCACACTCTATGTTTATTCAGGAGACTACAGCATGGAAAGAAAATGGACTTTGGAGTCAGATGAATCTTGATTCAAATCTTGGCAGTGCCATTCATCAGCTCTGTGGCATTGAGCGCCATCAGTGGACCACTCTCTGATCCCCAATTGCCTTGTCTGTAAAATGAGATTAGACACCCCTGCTCAAGATTATGGTAAGATTATATATAATGTGTGTAACACAGCTTTCCCAGTGCCTGGTACAAGGTAAGTGTCCAATAAGAACTTACAAATGTTCCTGAGCCACCCTACTGGGTCCCTCCACACATCCAATGCTGGACTCTTCATGCCCAAGGAAACATATAGGGCACAAAAGTCAGTGGCACTCAGCTCAGCAGAAGAAGGCACAGGAAGGGGATAGGGGAGTCCTGGCTCCCACTTTGTTCTTGGGGCCAGGACTGTGGCCAGCCTGGAAAGACTGGCATGAACCCTCCAGCATCTGGGGGTGCCAGCCACCAAGAGCAGCACAGTTCTTGTCAACAAGCCACTTGTAGCAGGTGTGAACATTTCATCTTTTCCTCTGGGGTTTGCAACTCTCTCCCCAGTCTCGGTCACTGCCTTTGGTTGTACCACTTCCCTTTTCTTCTCGCCTGCACCTCCCTCATCTTTCCTCTATGATGACATCGCCCTGGGGAAGAGAAGCTGAGAGGAACTCCTCACTCAGCTAGCTTCAGGAGCATGACATCATCTCTACCATGGAAATTCCACTCACTCTCCTGTGCCCCCACATTTGTCCTAGGCCTCAGAGTCCCTATAAAGAGAGATTCCCAAGTCAGTATCAGCACAGGACACAGCTGGGTTCTGAAGCGTCTGAGTTCTGCAGCCTCACCTCTGAGAAAACCTCTTTTCCACCAATACCATGAAGCTCTGCATGACTGTCCTGTCTCTCCTCATGCTAGTAGCTGCCTTCTGCTCTCCAGCACTCTCAGCACCAAGTAAGTCTACTTTTGCAGCTGCTATTTCGAGTCAAGGTCTAGGCAGAGTCCTTTTTTCTAGTCATGGCTGGCAAACAGTGGGATCTGGGGATGGGACAAAAGGCAGCTAGGAAGATTGCCATGTAGTCTGCTGCTAAATGTAGAGTCTAGTAGATATTCAGTAACATTCAAGTTCCTATTTTCTTAAGAATTAGCAACCAGCAGAGGAGAACGATGGGCTGGAAGTCAGACTGTTGAATTGGCTCTGCCTTTAATTATTTGTTCAAGCAAGCCCCTGTCCCTCTCTGTGCCTTGGTTTCCCCATCTGTCATATGAAGGGAGTGCGATGTGTTCTGAGACTGAATCCAGTTCCAATCTTCTAGATTTCTTTCTCGTTCTTCTCTGAAGATCCACTATTCAGAATAAGACTCCTGCTCATGTTAGGTGGGAATGGATACAAGGGACCATATTTGGGGTTCTGGTAGCTCCACAGGGATGCTCAATGAAGATGCAAAATTAGAAGTCAAAATAAACAGCTCCCACGGGCAGTGTTGATCTCACCCTGGCCTTTCCTTTCAGTGGGCTCAGACCCTCCCACCGCCTGCTGCTTTTCTTACACCGCGAAGAAGCTTCCTCGCAACTTTGTGGTAGATTACTATGAGACCAGCAGCCTCTGCTCCCAGCCAGCTGTGGTGTGAGTATCAACCCCTGGGCTGCCCTGGGAGGCAAGGGTGAGGGCTGGATTTTTAAAGGGGGCCTGTTTTGGGGAGCGGGTGATTGAGCGTTGGGGAGGCAGCTCTCAGGGCTGAAGCCTTCCCTGAGAGCAGTGAGGTCACAGGTCATGAACTCACTTTTCAAGTGCTGAAGGCGGCAGAGTGGGAGCCGAGAGAGAAGGGGGTTCCTGGGGAGGAAGTTATTCAGAGGACAGGGAAGCAGGGGAAGGCAGACAGGTCCCGTGAGATATGGACCGATTCCTTAAACCATGCTAGAAAGACATGTGGAAAAGTCACTGCCAGGCTGGCAGGGAATGGGGCAATCTATTCATACTGATTGCAATGCCCATTGGTTCCTAATCTGGGCAACCCCTGGGGCCCACAGCTAAATCCAGTGAGTGGAAGTTACAGGGAGTCTGCTTCCAGTGCTGCTCCAGGAAGGATCCCATCCACCAGAGCTGCCCCACATGGACCATGGTCAGGCAGAGGAAGATGCCTACCACAGGCAAGGGATAAAGCCAGATGACCTCAAAGGTCCCATGGGATTCTAATCTGTCTGCTCCTTGTTCTACAGATTCCAAACCAAAAGAGGCAAGCAAGTCTGCGCTGACCCCAGTGAGTCCTGGGTCCAGGAGTACGTGTATGACCTGGAACTGAACTGAGCTGCTCAGAGACAGGAAGTCTTCAGGGAAGGTCAACTGAGCCTGGATGCTTCTCCATGAGCCGCATCTCCTCCACACTCAGGACTCCTCTCCGCAGTTCCTGTCCCTTCTCTTAATTTAATCTCTTTTATGTGCTGTATTATTGTATTAGGTGTTATTTCCATTATTTATATTAGTTTAGCCAAAGGATAAGTGTCCCCTATGGGGATGGTCCACTGTCACTGTTTCTCTGCTGTTGCAAATACATGGATAACACCGTTAATTCCATGTGTTTTCATAATAAAACTTTAAAATGAAATGCAAACAGTTTCTTTGTGATTTTAATTTGATTTGGGGGTAAAAGGAATTGCCTGGTACCATTGGGCGGTGGGGCAAGCTACAGTTTCCAAAAGCAGTAAGAATGCGCAATTGCTGAGTCCTTAATATGAGCTCTGGGCTGAACACTCTTAATACATGATCTCACTGCGTACTTTCAACAGGGGTTTTAACACCCTTATGAAGTAGGGACTGTTGCCCCCAGTTTCACAGTTAAGGAAACAGAGGCACAGAGAGGTGAAGTGACTTGCTGAGGCTAGTAGGTCTGCTTGGGGAGTGTCATGAAAAAATGCCTTTAAAAAGGAGGTTATCATTTCAACATCTTGGGGGGGAGTTGTAAAGAGGGGAAGCAGCACAGCAAAGGCGGAAGAAGAGTGAGAAAAGTGACTTCATCATATTATTATCAGCATAACATTGGGAAAGTCATCTTGCCTTATTAGACCTCAGTGTTCACACGTGTGAAATGTAGATAATATTAACCCCTTCGAAGGGCTGTTACGAGGTGATGTGTAAAGCACCCATCATGGGACTGGGCACCTGGAAGATTCTCTCCTTCCCCCTCTGAGCCTCAGCCTTTTCACTTAAAATGGACCTAACAATTGTCAGGATCATCATGAGGATTAGATTAGTTAGTTGACAGATCAGCACTCTAAAGCCCAAGTTACTGTGAAGTGTTGTCATGATGACAGAAGGATGGAGGTCTGGTTTTGTTTGGAAGTGTTGCAGGAGTAACCTAAAGCCACTTCTACTTAATTATCCTTCAATCAGTACTCCCATTCCATGGGTCAGAGACTACATGGCTCTGAAATTGAATTACATGCACAATAAAGCCTGATCCACAGGACATAGACTCATGGTCTACTAAAGCTAAAAGGAAACTTTAGACCATGTGGTCCAACCCTCTCATTTTATGGAAACTGAGGGAGAAGGCCTGGGAAGTAACTTGCCACATGCCACTCAACGAGTACATAGCAGAGCAGGACCCTGGCCAGTGCCAGCTCCCAAGCTCAGGCCCTTTCCTGCACACATTCCCTAGTGACGCACCTCTGTGGTCCTCAAAAGGGAGACCGGTTGAGTAAGGACAAGGCAGAGACTACCTTGAAAATCATTTGAGTGTTCTTAGTCCTGTGCAAAAGCAGAATTGGGGCCCTGCACTTCTCTGGGGTCAACAGACACAATTCCTTTCCTTGTCCTGCCCTTAGTCACCTCCGTCATTCCAGAGCCCCAGTGGAAACTTCCTTCAGATTCTGCGGGCACTGAGAGAAGGAGGTTAGGGGGCAGAGCTGATCCAAAACAGGTGTGGGAAGAGGCTAGCAGCAAAGAATGTGCCTGGCCATAGTTTCTGCTTTCATTTGCCTAGATCTGAGCTATCTAATATGTTAGCCACTGGCCAAAGCGGCTATTTACATTTTCATTACATTTAATTAAAATGAAATAAAATTTGAAATTTAGTTCCTGAGTCACACTAGTCACATTTCAAGTGCTCAGTAGACCTTGGTAACATGGCTAGTTACCAGGTTAGACAGCATGCATTATGGACTTTCTGTCCATCATTGCAGAAAGTTCTGTTGGAGAGCAGTCTCCTAGAATGTTCTCAGAGCCTAAAGAGAGTGAAGGGAGGAGCAGTTGGGATGGTCTGTAAGATTAGGGTGCAGATTTGGAGAAAGATACACAATTCTATTCTGAGGGGACGGGATGGGAGAGAGAATGGATGACCCCAAGCCACAGACAAGGTATAGATCACTATGGTAGCTGAATAATGGCCCCCAAGACATCCACATCCTATTCCCCAGAACCTGTGAATGTCACTTTGTATGGCAAAAGGGACTTTGGAGATATGATCAAGTTATGGATCTTGAGATGGAGTGATTACCTTGAATTATCTGGTCAGGCCCTAAATGTAGTTGTGAGTGTCCTTATCAGAGGAAGGAAGAGAAAAATTTGGTAATAGAGGAGAAGGTAGCAATGTGACAGCAGAAGCAAGATGCTATGCCACTAGCTTGGAAGATGGAAGAAGAGGCCAGGAGTGAAGAGGTTTTAGGATGCAGCTCTAGAAGCTGCAAATGGCAAGGAAATTGTTCCTCCCCTAGAGCCTCCAAAGGGAGTGTCCCAGTGAATCTAATTTCAGACTTCTCACCTCCAGAACTTTTACAGAATAAATATGTGGTCATAAGACACTAAGTGTGTGGTAATTTTTTGCAGCAGCAAGGGTAGGAAACAAATACAACCACCAACTGATGTGTCACTGATAGTGACCCCCAATAGCTCAGTGTGGCAGGAAAGGGAGCATTCTAGAGGGTGAGCCAAATCTCCCTGCAGGAGGAACCCAGGGTGAGAGGGACACACCTCAAGGAGATGAACTATAATGAGGAGAGGCATTCCAAGAGGAGATCTGCTTCAGCAACTGAGTTCTGGGGCTGAGGCTTGATCCAGGGTCCAAGACCCTTAGGAAGCATGCCTCTTCTTGAGACATCTAGGGTGCTCTGAGGGGTCCTGGATTCCTGTCTGGGAAAGAATCCATCCTCTCATCTGTCAGATGCAGCCCAGAGCAGAGCCATGACCTGTCTCTGGTTCATTGTTAGTGAGCAGGCAGGGTTAGGGCCAGAATCCCGGTATCCTCCCTCATGATGGAGTCCCTTTCCCAATCCTCCCTACCCCTCAGCTAATGGAAAGGGAGGAGCTCAGCTCCACAGAGGCAAGGCCACCAGGGAAGGCTGCAGGAGACCAGGGCAGCCTCATGAAGAAATGCTTACCAGGAATTACAAACGGCAGAATGGAATCCTCGAAGTGGGGCAATGTGGGACTTCACCTGTTGCACAATATGAGACTGTTTTTTTCCTTTCTCCTCTTTTCATACAACTTCCTTTTCTCACCCTGGGCCCAGAGAGCTGGAATCTGCTTACTTGACGTTCCAGTTGAGGTTTCTCCAGGTTTCTGGGTGGGGGCAAAAGCCAGAACAGACAAAGCAGGACACTCAAAAGGAACTATGGATTATGGAGCAACTTCTAGGCATCCGGCCTATTTTCCTAGTCCTTGCAGTGCCCACCTCCCCCAGCTCACTCTCCATATGGGAGTCCATTTCCTTATGTACATGTTCCTTTAGGACATGTTCACGCAAACATGTCTTTATCCCCCATCCCACCTCAACCTGGAACCCTCCATCATGCTCCCATTGACACAGGCATTTTCCTCCAAGGAGGCCAGGAACCGAGCAAGCAGAGGCAGGGATCAAGGGAGCAAGATGAGCTGAGGATGGTGACATAGCCACAGTTCTTCCTGGAGGCTGAGACCAGAGACCAGCTGGCAGTCCTGTGCTGCAGTCTGCATTCACCCTTTATAGACTTGAGGGTCTTAGCGCCCTCTCTTTCCCACTTATCTCTACCTGTTCTCCCTTCTAAACTCCTTCTGTCTTGGGTTCCCACTGAGTCTAGCATACAGGAAAATAGAAGAAAAGAATTGAGAGACAAAATCGTGGCTGCATTTTTCTACCTTTTAAATAGTTTCATTTTTAGATACAGTCGACATTTTGAATATGTGGGATCCAAATCTGTGGATTCAACCGATGATGGATGGATAATATTTGGGGAAGAAAAAAACACAATAGGCCAGGTTTAGTGGCTCACACCTGTAATCCCAGCACTTTGGGAGGCTAAGGTGGGAGGAATATTTGAGCTTAGGCATTCTAGACCAGCTTGGGCAACATAACAAGACCCCTTCTCTACAAAAGTACCAAAATTAGCTGGGTGAGGTGGCACATGCTTGTAGTCCCAGCTACTTGGGAGGCTGAGGCAAGAGGATCGCTTGAGCCCAGGAGGTGGAAGTTACAAACAGCTGAGATGACATGACTGCACTCCAGCCTGGGCGCTAGAGCAATATGCTGTCTCAAAAACTAAAAAAGAGAAAAGAAAAACAAATAAAAGCAATGCAGTATAACAATGATCTACATTTACATTTATGAATAGCATTTACATTGTTTAGGTATTCTAAGTAATCTAGAGATTAAAGTATATGGGAGGATGTTCATAGGTTATGGGCGAATACTATGCTACATCAGAGACTAGAGCATGTGTAGATTTTGGAAGCCATGAGAATTCCTAGAACCAATCCCCTGTGGATACCAAGGGATGGCTCTACATGATAAGTGTGTAAAATATATATATTCAGAAGGAATGAGAAAATCAAAATTAATTTTTTTCAGGGAAGATGGGCTTGATGGGACTTGATGGAGGATGGTCTGGGAGACTATCCCCTTCTATGGAAACATTCCCAACTGGGAGACCAGCACAGCTGCAGGGAAATAATTTCTTCAGGCAGTGTTAGCAGCTTCTAAATCTCAGGACCCTATGTCCCTGGGCTCCTCAAGGAGACATTTGTTATTTACAGTGACTCCTGATTCATTTGCTTAGGGGGTCCTCTTGTCTTTCTGCTAGGGACTTGGAAAAGGAGAGAGGGCCTAGCCTCCCAGCCTACATCTTTCTCCTCTGCTGGTTGTTTCCTTGTGATCTTGTAAGTTAACACTTAATAAATCCCATATATATATGGGATTTATTAAGTGTTAACTTACACTTATATATATGTATATATATATGTGTTATATATATGTGTTATATAATATATACATATTAAATGTTAACTTACACATATATGATTTATTTGTGTATTTATATTATATATTTATATATATCCATATATATATATATATATATATATATATATATATATATATATATATCCTATTAGTTCTGTCCCTCTAAGAGAACCCTGACTAATCCAGATTTTGGTACCAGGAGTGGTTCTAGAGAAATGGAATATTAAGGGTGGAGTTCTTTCATTGGTTTTGGGTTTTCTAGAGTTGGCTGCTTAATATGGTTAGACCCCAAAATGCTAAGGACTCTACGTCTAATAGTATGGAGAACACTGATAGTCCTTGGTGTGAACTGTTTAGAGAGTTAAGCAAAGTAAATGCATTTGGCACTCCTGATTCACTGCTCATGAGAGGCAAGGAGTTTAGTGACTCTATACATAATACCTTTGACCATATGTGGAGAACCAAGGAACATAATGAAGCTGGTTGGTTGCTCCTGAGTTCAATAGACAAAGTGATGAAAGAAAACGATGAGCTCAGGGATTATGTCTCCTGGCTTCAGAAGCTGATACTGAGCCTCAAATCTGCTAAGATTGCCCTGAGTGAGACCCTTATCTCCTGTAGAGAAAGAGCTGAAATTGTGAAAAAACAAACACAAATTCTTATCATGCAAGTGGCTGACCTGCAACAAAAGGTGCACGTACAGACTCACAGGTGTCTACCGTCCTACCTCATGGGTATATCAACTCTCCAGCTTTGTGTCATAATCTTATTCAGAGAGACCTTGATCACTTTTTGCTTCTGAAAGATTATATATATATATATATATATATATATATATATATATATACATATAAGTCATTAACGAAGACAAATGAGCCACCATGGCTCAGGGCCTCCCATCTGCACTTCCAATGCCTGAGGGATACACCCCTAAGTGGACCCCTAAGCAGACCCCCAATCCTGGAGAGATGGGGGGTCTTCGCTCCGGGGGGCACTGGTCATCCCCACCTTCAGCTTCCGGTGGCACATTTGATGCTAGGGAAACTCCAGACTGGCAGCCTGCAGGCCCTGGTGAGTGCCCAGGCCCAGCGCATACACCCCTGTTGCTCAGGGGAGAGGCCCTGGAAAAGCCTGAACGGGACTCTCCCCAGGCAAGGTCCACATCCCAGGCAGGGCTGGGCTTTGACGCTGGTTTTCTGAGTGACACGGCGGGGGCCACAGCTGGGCTGGGGCTGGTGGGGTTGGGGAGGGGTCTCCCATCCCACCCCCACCCCACACAAACCGATTCCTTGCGGGACTGCGACCTCTTCCCGCCTCGGTTTCCCAGCCAGTCCCGGCCGGGCCGGACAGGCACCCTCGGGGGCGGGAAAAGGTGCCAGAGCGCCCGCCGGCCGGGCCTTAGCCCCGGGACTCCGGCGCTTGCCTGCTCCGTGGGGCTCGGGGCTCGGGGCTCGGTCCGGGAGGAGGGGGGTCCTTTCTGCTCCAGGACAGCTGGCGCGACCGGTGGGCAAAGGTCCGCGGCCCTGGAGAACGCCACGGCGGGGTCCACGGACACCAGAGGAGGAACCGCCAAGGTTTTTCCAAAGGACAAGCGGCCCGGCCCGGCGGTCCTCCTAGTTCTTCGGCCCGCGCGCCACCCGGGAGGCCGAACCGGCCCCAGCCCGGGGCCCCCTCTCCAGCCCGCCCCAGCCCCGACCCTCCGCTGCGGGGCCCTCACGGAGCGGCCGGCCAGCGGGGAGCGACTAGGCTGCCGGCTGCAAGGCGTGTCTCCCCGGGACGCAGCTCCGCCCTTCCCAGGAACACAAGCGGCTGCCCGCGCCTGAGCTCCCAAAGGGCTGGCGGGCAGGGAGCGGGCGCCGCGCCGGCTCCCCGGAGCCCAGCCCCGGAAACGGGACACCCACAGCGGGTGCCCCCAAACTTCCCACCTCTCTGGTCCGGTCTGGGGAGGGGTCGGGGCCGGGGCCGGTGGGCAGGGCGCGGAGAGCTCATGGAGCTCTTAGGGTCTGCGGCCTGGCGGCTGGGGGTTATGCCAAGGGAGAAAGCGACGACGCGATGGGGAGGGACCGAGAGCACCCCGAAGCCGGGACCATCAAGCCGGAGCCAGTGGAGGGGCGCGATGTCGGCGAGTTGGAAACTAACTGCAATCGTCCACTCGTAGCCTTCGGCGTCCGGCTCGTCCTCTGGCGGCTTGGCGGGCGGCTGCACAGGGCTGGACCTGTGTTGGATCCTCAGGCTCCGAAGATATGGTCCCCATCCTCGTCGTCGTGACACTCGGGACAAGTGGAGAGCCATCAGGACAGGGACCCACAGAACGCACACTCACATGTTCCTGCAGATGCCAGCACATGCTGGGCTCCGCTCTCACGGGACCCACGCAGGTGTGCAAGGACAATGTAAGTGCACACACACATGTGCAGACACGTAGTGGAAGCATCCACTCGCTCACACCTGTAGGACACACACACACACACATATGCACACATACAGCGTTGGTTGAGGATGCTGTAACACAGTACACCCCCAATGCACGTGCGCGTCCCCGCGTGCGCACACACACACACACACGTGATCCAGGGCACCCAGGGCAGAATCTTCCCCAAGCACCCCTAACAAGACGCACAAACATGCACCCATTGAAGTAATCAGGGGACCCTGGGCACAACTCCCTCTCTCCTTCCCCATCTACCAGGACATGGAGTCACACTCCTAGGCATGTGTGGACAGGCTGCCTACACACTGGCAGGACATATACATGCTCAACTTTACAAGACACTGTGGGCACACTCTGTGCACACGTATTCTCAGGTCACATAAACACAGCACTTTGTAACCTGGAGTCAGTCCCTCACTTGGTCAGTGAGTGGGCTGAAGCACCCCCTGGGACAAGGTGGCTGAGAACCAGGACAGGGCCTGGTCAGGAGGGGTTGAGGGCAGGGCCTGGGAAGTGAGTGATGCAATGAGGTTGGGCATGATGGCATTGGTACCACCCCCCACCCAACCACCCACTGCAGGCCTCCCACATAATCGGGTCACTAAACAAATCCCAGAGGGCCCAGCCCCAGCTGTTGCCTGGCTTTCCAGAAACAGAACTCGGTTGGGAATGGTTGCTGCTTGGACAGGTCTGTCCCCAGAAAGCCCTGGGCATGGATGGAGTCCTGTCTACCCTCTGGTTTCCACTGACACATTTATCTACCAACATTATGTCCAAGTCTCCTCTTTGGAGCCCTCACCAGCATCACCCTTAATGAAGAGTCACAGGGAGAAGACGTCCACCCACGCATGAGGAGACAGGCCTGGAACAGAGCCTTCCTGCACAGCCTCAGAAGGGACCCACCCTGCTGACACCTTGATCTTGGACTCATGGCCTCCAGTACTGCGAGACAGTAACATTCTGTTGTTGAAGGTGCCCAGTCTGTGGTACTGTAAAACAGCCCTAGGAAACTAACACAGCCCATTAGCCCACAGATGGTGGAGAGATGGAATGCTCTATGGAGCTCCAGGTTTACTGTCTGCAGCTCCCAAAGTGTGCTACGGGACCCTTGGGTGGGTGAGGTATGCAAGGTAATTTTGGGTGGTTCAAGGTGAATAATTTAAATTGACATAATAATGTATTTATCTTGCTGGGTAAATCGGATCCCCACCTGTTAGGAACCAGGCAACACAGCAGGAGGTGAGCAGCCAGTGAGCAAAGCTTCATCTGTAGAAACAGCCACTTCCCATCCCTCACATTACCGCATGAGCTCTGCCACCTGTCAGATGAGTGGTGCCATTAGATTGTCATAGGAGCATGAACCCTACTGTAAACTGCGCATGCCAGGGATCTAGATTGCGTGCTCCTTATGAGAACCTAATGCCTGATGATCTGTGACTGTCTCCCATCACCCCCAAGTGGGACCACGTAATTACAGGAAAACAAGCTCAGGGCTCCCACTGATTCTATGTTATGGTGAGTTGTGTAATTATTTCATTATATATTACAGTGAAATAATCATAGAAATAAAGCACACAATAAATGTAATGGGCTCGAATCATCTCTGCACCATCCCTTCCCCTTCTCCCAGGTCCGTGGAAGAGTTGTCTTCAAGAAAACTGCTCTCTGGTGCCAAAAAGTTTGGGGACCGCTGGTGTAAATGTTTCTAAGAATAGTTAAGCAACTTAAGCTTCACGTGCTACGAAGAATACAGCTTTAAATGCTAATAAAAATAGGTGCAAATGAAAACACTCTTTCTGTGGTCCAGGGAATCTTAACCATTCTATCAGAAAGACTTGCAGCTTGGAGCTGCAGCTGCCCTCCCACATCCTGTCCGCTGTAAAGCCCTGCAACACACACATACACGCACACACACACGCACGCACACATGCACGTACATACACATGCATATACTTGCACATACACATGCACACACACATGCACACACACATGCACACAGATGCACATACATAAATTCATTCACACGTATATACCTGCACACACACACATGCACACACATACACATGCATATTCCTGCAAACACACACACACACACACACACACACACACATGCTGTGCTTCATGCCCTCACTAGGGTGGCCTGGGAGGAAATGCGTGGTTTTAGGAGAAATGAAGACAACTCAGGCCCCTCATTCTCCTGGTGTTTGCACAAGTGCCTTCTCTGCAGACCATGCTTCAGTCTCTTTCTTGGTTCTCCCTCTTACTGAAAGAGAGAAGCAGAGGCCCGGCACATACTCGGCTGCTTAGGGCTCAAGGCAAGTTCGCAAGCTTCCTGGGGAGCCTAGTGAGATGAAGGCACTGCAGAGCCTCCCCAAAAGAGTCGTCGGCTTTTCATGGATCCTTGAGCCCAGGAAGGCGATAGGTGAGACATCGCAGTTCATCAGAAGACACGAGCAAACTCCGGCGAGAAAGGGCAACGGTCAAAGATTTTATTCTCTCGGAAAAGGGTTCTCGGGCTGTAAGCAGCAGGCAGAAGACTTTATTGCACGCGTAGTTAGGTGACGGCGACCTACGGTTTTCACTGGGGACTGGGATCGAGAGTGACCCGACCTCCTACTCATGCTCATCTCTCCCTGTCTCTCTCTTTGCCTTTTGTGTCTCTCCCTGTCTCTCTCGCTCCTTTTCCTCTCAGCCTCCTCTGTCTCTCTCCTTATCTGTCATCCTCTCTCTCTCTATCTCACTCCCTTCTCCCCATCTCTCTTTCTCTCTCCTTCTTTTCCACTTCTCTCACCCTCCTCATCTCTCTGCCTGCCACTGTTCAGGCTCCTGGGGCCCCACGTGGATGGGCGGACACAGGACTCCTAGGCTACCTTTCATAGCACAAGCAGAGGGCTGCAGGACCTTGGTCCCCACCTCCCAGCATCCTCAAAATGAGGGGTGTGGGGTGTGCCGTGCTCTCCTGAGTGGGCGCCCCACACTCCAGGAAGCAGAAACTGCAGGTCACAGCTGGCTCGAGTGGTGCCCACGGGGCTGCCAGCTTCCATCGTGTGATCTGCTGAGGCCAAAGCAGAGGACAGCAGCCCAGGCCCATCTCTGCAGCAGGGTGGGGGTAGGGGTGGGCTTGGGGGTGGGGATGGGGATGGGAGCCGCCAATGCAAACTGGCCCCTGGCTGGTTTCCTACCCTGCACCCTGCCATGCAAGTCCTCCTCTCCTACCCCTACCCCTGTCTGCCCCACCTCCACCCCTAGGCTGCCCCACACCCAGGCTCCAGAAGTCTCCCAGGATCCAGGAACTAAGGGCAGCCACTGGGTTCCATAGCCCCTAGTCCATGAGTCAGCCACCCCTCTGCATGCTGACAAACCTTGGCTCTCATGCCCCACCCCAAGCCAAGCACACAGCCCTGTCCCCCCACCAGCATTATTACCGCCTCCTGATTTTGGCCCTGACAGCCCTGCTTCCTGGTAACCTTGCCCCCTCCCACCCTGCTCCAGGCAAGCCCAAAGGCCAGACCCTCCACCCCCCCTTCCTGGGGGCCACTCTACTATCTCCTTGCCCAGATGTCTTAACCTGGCTTTACCAAGATAGAATAAATAACAGGGATGAGGCCCCGGACCCCGCCAGGAAGATGTGCCAAAATACCCTCCATTTAGAAGTGGGAACAGTGATGGGGCCTATGGATGACCCCAGGATTGTCACCCAAGCAGCAAGAAGGGCAAGGAGCCCGGTTTCCTGCCCTTACCTGGGGAGGACGTGGCCAGGGCTCCAAAAGGCCCTGGAGAGGGGTGGGCAGGACAGAAGATCCACCCTCCTCTTGAGGAAGCAGCCACCATCCCCAGGAAGAGCAGATGGGGGCACACAGGCAGAGTCCCCACGTGCTGTAGAGCAGGGCCAGCAGAACTGTACTCAGCCCCAGCCCCAGGGGAGCTGCAAGATAGACTGAGACCCTCACAGGTTGGGCTCTGTGTCCCCACCCAAATCTCATCTGGAATTGTAATCCTCCTGTGTCAAGGGAGGAACCTGGTGGGAGGGGATGGGATCTGGGGACAGTTTCCCCCCTGCTGCTCCCCTGATAGTGAGGGAGTTCTCAGGAGAGCTGATGGTTTGAAAGTGTGGCACTTCCTGCTTCTCCGCTCACTCCCTCCTGCCGCCTTGTGGAGAAGGTGCCTGCTTCCCCTTCGCCTTCTGCCATGACTGTAAGTTCCCTGAACTGGGAGTCGATTAAACCTCTTTCCTTTATAAATTACCTAGGCTCAAGTATTTCTTTATAGCATTGTGAAAACAAACTAATACCCCTTCCCTGAGGCGCCTTCTCCTTAGGCAACCAGCTGCCCCCATGATCCTCCTCTGCCCCCTGTTCTTTCTTTTCCCCTCATGAGGCCCAAGTGATGAACAGGGCCAGCCCCAGCCCCAGCCCCAGCCCCAGCCTCAGCCCCAGCCCCAGCCCCATCCTACTGCAGGCCTGTGTGGCTGCTGGAGAGGCCGTGTTCCTTTCCTCTCCCCGAGCCTGCCTGATATGCTTTCTGGATCCTGGAGGAAACTGACCCCCTATTCTCATACTGGTGCAACATCTTCCAACACCTCAAAGCTGTACCATTTGAGCCAGTCTTTTTTCTTGTCTCCACTTGCTAGGGCTGTCATTGGGACAGTCGTAGAGGGTGGTGCCAATGGATGAATGGATGGATGGACAGGAGTCCAGGGATGATGTCCCTGTCTGTCCTGAACGGGGCCCTTCCTCCAATGAGAAGCCTTCCTGAGTGAGTATATACAGTCATCCCTTGGTATCCATGGAGGATTAGTTCTGGGGTCCCCGGGAATGCCAAAATCCATGGATGCTCAAGTCTCTGATATAATAACATGGCCTAGTATTTACGTATAAGCTATGCGCATCCTCCCGTATATGTTAGACCGTTACTAGATTATTTATGATGTGTAATACAATGCAGATGCTACATAAATGGTCGTGATACTGTATTCTTTAGGGAATGATGACAAGAACAAAGTCTGCACATGTTCAATAGAAACATAACCATCCAATTTATTTTCTGAATATTTTCCATCTGCTGTTGCTGAATCTACAGATGCAGAGCTCCTGGATACGAGAGCCAAGTGTGCTTTGAGAGTAGCGTGGGTGAGGTTGCTAATGAGTACAGGGGAGCAGGTGTTGATCAGGAGGGCCCTGCACTGGGGCATCTGGACGTCCTGCCTCAGGACTTGAGACTCCAGTTGGATGGCACAGGTAGACTCAGCCCAGGTCAAAGCCGTCCCCTTGAAGTTTCATTTTATCCCAAGCTCTTTCTGGCCCCTGGAATTTGGCATCCCCTAGGCCCTGCGTGGAAGGACGGATGAACCAGGTTTTAGATAACATGTCTAGAAGAGTGAGCCCCTCCTGTGTGCCTGGCACTTTCCCCACAGGATCCTCTAGCTGGAATATCCAAGGGTCATGGAGAGAAATACCCAGTTAAAATATCAGAAATGAAAAAGCGATACCATTAGAGACACTAAAAAGACCATTAGGTAATAGTATTAGCTTTTGTATTCTGAGATCCAACAGCAGCAGTCACTTCCCTCCACCCCTATGTGTATCCCAGGACCACCCTGGGCGGGGAGGGCTGAGGTTAGGGAGCAGCCATGGATGCTCTGATGCTGGCCCTGGGCCTCGGGGGTGACAGTGATGAGGAACTGGGTGCACACATGAGTGGGGCAGCCGGGCCTGGCCAGAGAAGCAACACACACGTGCACAGACGTGTTTACCCACATACACGTGTGCACGCACGTGCACAAACACATTGCAGGCAGGCATGTTGACGCCTCAGGCAGCGGAGGACCCTGACTCTGGGCGCTGCTGACTCGGGCAAGGCCCCATTGTGATGCGTGCCATGACCTCAGAATGTCACTGGTGCTTAGCACCTGTCCGCTCTCTGGCCTGCCTCAGTGTTCTACAGCAGTTACACACAGGCAGTGGTATCTGTGAGCAGCTCTGTGGACTCAAAGGTTTTCTCCCTGAGAGGCATGACCCAGGCCAGCTGATTCATCAGAATCAGGTGAGCGTGACCTGCTCTCTTCCCTCCAGGCAGACTTGGGGACAGTGGCTACGGTGTGGGCGGTGTTGGCCTCTGTGGGGCAGCTACCGAGGAGGGTCATCCCTGAGCACTCACCAGGCGCCCGTTCTACACTGCCCGTGTAGACGATTGGCTCTTTCGTCTCCATGGTGGCTTCGTAGAGTGGGTGCTGTTCCCAAATGTCCCCATTCGACAGATGAGACGTCTGGGGTCAGAGAGGCAGTAACCGGCCTGGGAATCCGGACATGACCCTGAGTTTTGCTCTCAGCCCTGCCGTGTGCTGTGCTGGAATTCAGGCCTGAACCCTGTGACCCCCCTGCCCTAGATCCCAAATCTGCCCAGGTTTCCAATCCCGATGGGGCAGAGCCTGGTCCTGGCAGAGCCACTGGTATAGAGCCACTGGTATAGATCCACTGACGGTCCTCAGAACACCTCTGTGCCCTAAGCTGCGTCCTGATGGTCGCTGTGGGCCCCACTGAACACACATGGTCCCTTGTCCGGGGGAGCCTGCTGCCCTTGGGCAGCTGTGGAAAATGAAGGAGCCCTGGAGGGCTGGCTGAGGGGAGACCATCTTCCCTTCTGTTCAAAGGGGTCCGGGCACTAGGGTTCTCCCCAGGTATTTCTTGCTCTGCGTGGTCCTCTTGAGGCCTCGCCCTCCTTTTGCCTCGAGTATTCCCAGGAGGGACGGTCCATCCAGGTGTTCTCCAGGACCAAGGACCCACTGTTCTTCCTCAGTGACCCAGGAAAATGAAGCTTCCTCCTGTTGGGACGGCTCAGAATGGTGGACTCCACAGTCCCTCCGCGAGAGACGTGGTTCCCATGCGTACGATAGATCTTTCTCATCCCCCAAACCCAACACCCTCCTGCTCAACAGGCATTATTCCTAAAGTGGCTTCACTGTTCAGACTGAAGAGCCACGGTAGCCAAAGTGATGAGCGGAGTAGAACCGAGCGGTCAGGAGAGATCTTGTTCCCTGTAGGAAACTGGGCATCTCTGAGGCCCTGAGCATCCCAGGAGGCCGACTGCACAGAGACCTCTGGTCGCTGACCCCAGTCTGCCTCCACATCCCTGGAATAGCCCATCATGGGCCCTTCACCCTTGGCAGGTGGAAACCATTCAATCTGCTGGGGCCGGTGTGTCCCCATTTCATGGCATTGGGGGACAAGAGGATTCTCTGTCTAGGTCCCACTGTACTCAAGTCCTTGGGAAGATGCCCACCCCTGCTTGGGACTTGAGACTCCAGAGACTGGAGCAGCTGTGGGCCACTGGGTCTGGCCCCTTTTTCCCTGGGGGCGGCGGTGGAATGGGGGTTACGCAGCCAGCCAGCATCTGGGAGCCCGGCGAGAGCGGTTCAGGTGTTCTCCGAAGCCGCCGCGTACAGTGTAACCTTTAGACGATTTTGTCTCACAGGATGGACGTGGTAGAGGTCGCGGGTAGTTGGTGGGCACAAGAGCGAGAGGACATCATTATGAAATACGAAAAGGTACAAGTCGGTCTGCTTCTTGGAGGGAGGCCTCTTCCAGTGTGCCCTGGTCAAAGGGTCCCGGGCTCCCTAGGAGCACAGGGCAGGGACGGCTGGCCAATGCCCCCAGGCCCTTGCACCCTTTACCTTGGACCCCTCACCAAGGCTCCCTCTGGGCTACAGGGACACCGAGCTGGGCTGCCAGAGGACAAGGGGCCTAAGCCTTTTGGAAGATACAACAACAACGTCGATCATTTGGGGATTGTACAGTGAGTCCTCTGCACTCCCCTCACCCCTAAAGCACCTGTCTCAGCTCAGGGATGGGTTTGCTTTTAGAAAGGCCTTTCTGATGCAGGACATGTCTCACCAGGTCGGGTCAACCTCCTTTCCAGGGACAGAACTCCTCCCTGACTTCCCTGCAGGTCCAGCCCGAGGTTGTTAGGCCAGAGGTGTGGGGCCCATCTAGGGAGCCGGTGGGAATGGAGACGGGGCTAGGTCAGGCCCCTGGGCGCTCAGCAGTTCTGTCGGCAAGTGAGCACAAGAGGAGCAGGGCAGCCTGAGGGTCTGGCCCTGTCTACTTGGAGACAACCCCGGTGAGATGCAAGGGTTATGGCCACAGGGTGAGGGGACGCCTGGCCCAGCCTCAGGGCTGTTGTCCAGCAGGTCTCTGAGGGCCCACCTGCCCCTGTTCTCCCCCATTCTCCTAGAGCTACAGCCCTCACTGTCCCGTGAGGGGAAAAGGCATGGTGACAATGGGGGCTGTAGCCCTAGGAGAATGGGGGAGAAGATGGGCAGGGCCCCGTTCTGGGCATCTCACGGTGAGGCCAGGGAGGCAGCAGGGCTTGCGGCTAAAGACCTGGGTCTGGTGCTGGGAAGGGATCTGGGGCCGGGTAAGAGGAGCCCAGCCAGGAGCCCATCCCTCAGGGATCACAGGATGGAGAGACAGAGGATCCCTGGGGAGGTAGGGTGGGAGGGAGCTGATGAGCCGTGCCACTTCTGAAACGCAGGGTGTGTGGCTCGGGTGCAGGGAGAGGCAGGTGGATGCTGGGAGGTCAGAACCTGCAAGGGCCTTGGGGCTGTCAAGTGGGGTGGGCCCCTGGTGCAGCCAGAGTACACCGGGCAGGTCTCAGGGCAGGCTCCCTTGACCCTGGCGGGGTGATGTGGTCACTCCCTGAGGGACTCCTGTCAGGGCCCGGTCGCCCACCCTGGGCGGCCCCCATCCCATCTCAGGGCTAACCTTTCTCAGCTCCAGCAGAAAGCACCACCTCGAGTCCAGGACGGGCAGCCCCATTGGGCAGCCTGACCGCCCCCCACGCCAGGGGCCCCAGTAACCCCGGCCAGGCTGTCCCTACACTCCTTCTTCTCCCAGGTCCTGCCCCTCCTGGGAGTCAGCCCCACAGGAAGGCCCTTGTCCTCCCTTCCCTGTGCCTTCTCCTGGGCTGAGCCCTGAGCTGGAAAGGGACAGAGCCAGTCCTTTCTGGGGGTCGGCACCCAGGCTGGGGCCGCTCCAGGCCCCGTGCAGTTCCTCAGCTCTGCCTGGGTTGCCTTACAGTGAGACGGAGCTGCCTCCTCTGACTGCGCGGGAGGCGAAGGTAAGAGCCTGATGCGTGGAGGGGCTGGTCCAGGGACGTAGGGACTGGGCGGGTGGTCAGTGAGGCAGAGGAGGCAGCTGGCCTGAGCGGTGGTGGGTGAGGGCAACGCGCTGTCACTGGGAGGGGCAGCAGTCCTTGCTGGACCTGACCCCAGGTTGCTGTTCACTTTGGCAGTTTGATAAAATTTCAAAAGGAGAACCACACTCCTGGCTTGGGGGTGGCTGCGCGCTTGTGTCAGGACCCCACCTAGAGGCTGGGACCTAAGACTGGTGTGTCTGTGGCCTGAGGATGGTACATCCCGGGGTCCCAAAGCCAGCCCACTGGTGCTCATTTGCTCAAAGGCTCTCAGCCCTTGAGGTCTGCCCTTCCCTGGCTCCTTCCAGCTGGCTCCCATCAGGGCTCCAGAGCCCAAGACTCAGCATCCGCGGGCGGCTCTGGGAAGCCTGGCAGCTCCGCTAACTCCAACATGCCTCATTTGACAGCAAATTCAGCGGGAGATCAGCCGAAAGAGCAAGTGGGTGGATATGCTGGGAGACTGGGAGAAATACAAAAGCAGCAGAAAGGTAATGTGTGGAGGGAGGAAGCACTCTCTGCAGAGACAGGGGACAGGCACCCATGGCTGTGGCCTGGCACCGTCAGCCTCTCAGAGGGTGGGTGGCACACTGTCCTCGCCCAGAGGACTGCAGGCCTGGTCGCCAGATTTCCTGCCTATTCGTGCAAGCGTCACCTTGCTGGGAGGGAATCTGAATCTAGGGCTGGGACTACCCGGAGCTCAAGGCTAGGGATGCCCTGGTGACCTGAAGGAAGGAAAAGGTTCAGATCAGAGTTTCGACTCTGAGTGTCCATCCACTCTTTCAGTCCTGGGAAGGGAGACCCTGTCCCACTTTGATCTCACCTCTACTGAGGAATCATGGGGCCAAAACCGACAATTTCCAGAATCCCCGGGCTCTGGCCCTCACTGGGGTCACCCCGTGGCCTGTGACACCAGATTGTTTTCTGCCCACAGCTCATAGATCGAGTGTACAAGGGAATGCCCATGAACATCCGGGGCCCGATGTGGTCAGTCCTCCTGAACGTTGAGGAAATGAAGTTGAAAAACCCCGGAAGATACCAGGTACGCTCAGCCAGAGCACAACAAACAGGACAGGCCGTGTCAGGGGCCCAGGTCTCCAGCTGGAGGGAACGTCAAGACCACCCTGGGGAGCTGGGGGTGAAGGTCAGATGAACACCCTGGGCACAGATGGTGACACAGTCACCACAGACAAACTCAGCTCTGGTGACCCTCCCTGGCTTCAGTAACAAGCCAAAATGCAGCTTTCTGCAGAAGGAGACCTTCCTTCTCTCCTTCCTTCCCGAAGTGCTGACTGTGGGCTGACTGCCACTCGGGGCAGGGAGTCTTCCATCTGTTCTGAGACTGCTTCCTCCTCTTGGCCCTGCCCTACAGATCATGAAGGAGAAGGGCAAGAGGTCATCTGAGCACATCCAGCGCATCGACAGGGACGTAAGCGGGACATTAAGGAAGCATATCTTCTTCAGGGAGCGATACGGAACCAAGTAAGCCTACGGGAGCCACAGGGTCCCAGCAGAGATGGGGTGAATGAGAGGGATGGGGGCTTCCCCGGAGCAGAAGCCAGGGTCACCCAGGAGGGATGACACAGCTTCCAAGAGCTCTCCCGGCCCAGGGAGCAGCCGGCACCATGAACCGAGCACCTCCCTGGTTCCAAGCCCTGGGCCAGACTGGAACATGTGGGGCCAGAACCCAGGAGGATCCTGAGGAGATGGAAGGCAGCAAACAAAATCATGCACAATGGTGAAAGGTGCTCTCCCTGACCCATGGGGACCCACGGTAGGACCCATGGGAGGGTGGCAGGATAGAGGGCCCATGAGCCCCCCCAGGCAACAATGACAGCACCAAATGCTGGGAGAATTAGGGGTCCTGGAAACTCTCATCCAGGTCCGCTGGGAACATGACATGGCACAGCCACGTTGGCAGCCAGTTGGGCAGTGGCTCACAAAGCTCGATGGACTTGAACCACACATCCCCAAAGTGTCACAGATATTGAACCCACTGATTTGGAAACTGACATCCACATGAAACCAGCATGCCAGGTTCACTGCTTGACTCCTCGTCACTCACACACGGAGCCTTCGGGGACGGCCTTCTACACGGGGATGGGGAGAGCAAGGCTGGTCCTCCCTTCAAACGGAAGACCCAGTGAGAAAAGGGAACGAGCCGGTGATGCCCGCATGAACGTGGGTGGATCCTAGATGCATTTTGCTGAGGGACAGAAGCCAGACCCAATAAGCTACCACAGTAGGATTCCCATTCCTAGGCCATTCTGGAAAAGGCCAAACCACAGGGACTGAGAAGCAGTCTGGGTGGCCAGGGGCTGACGGATCGGGGAGAGGCTGGGTGCATAGGGGCCACCCTGGAGACTTGGAGGATGAAGGAGTCGCCCCAGGAGGGGCTGGAGCGGTGGCCGGGAGACTCTGCACATTGGTTTGGAACCGTGGAGGAACTGTACACCCACAGACTGAACTGGCGTGTGTGCAAACTGAAAAAAAAAAAAATCATTCAGAGTGAAAAGGATCAGGCAAGTCACTGTACAACTGGGCTACTTGCATGTCACAGATGTGGATTTTACTGAAACATTTCTTCAAGAGTCTCAGGCCCTGAAGAGCTCACTGCTTATCTGGTGAATCATCTGAACCTGAAATGGGATTTGCTGTTAGGCTTTGTAGACAAAGTGAAATTAACAACATCTGCACAAAACAAACCAAAGCCCCCTTTCTGTGTTTCCTAGGCAGCGGGAGCTACTCCACATCCTCCTGGCATATTCGGAGAATAACCCGGTGAGTATTCCCGGCAGTGAGGTTCCCGGGCCATATTTCCATATTGACAGGAGTGGGTGTCTGGTGGGGGTGTCGTTGCTTCTTTTAAAGTTAGTATTTGTGACCCACCAGGATATAGGAGGTAGGATGTCAGCTCACCGCTGGCATAAACCTCCAAGGAAGGGGGTGGTCTCAAGGGGTCAAGCTGAGACACAAAGGAGTCAGGGCCTGGACTCCTGGTGTCACCTGGGCCTGACCACCACTTCTCAGAACAAGAAATGGCGCCCTCCTCCTGGGGCTGCCCCAAAGCCCAGGAGCTTGGCAGCATCGCACACAGGATGGTGCTATCAGCAGACATTTTGGACAAGGTGCTGAAGTGCCTGATGGACTTGGCTCTTGTCATGAAATGAATGTGCATCCTGAGGAAGCCTCTTTTTCAGAGGAAGCCTCTCCTTCAGAGGAAGCCTCTCCAGTCACCTCTGCCCTCTCCAGTGACATGCGTCCTCCCAGGTGACCTCAGCCCTCCCAGGTGATGTCCTTCCATGGTGACTCTGGCTCTTGCAGGAGGTGGGCTACTGCAGGGACCTGAGCCACATCGCCGCCTTGTTCCTCCTCTATCTTCCTGAGGAGGATGCATTCTGGGCACTGGTGCAGCTGCTGGCCAGTGAGAGGCACTCCCTGCAGGGTAAGTGAACAGCTGCCCCGGGGACCTCCTGCAGCCAGACCTGGGGATGGCCACCCTGGCCAGGTGATCACAGCTTTCAGCCAAGGCACCCTCCTTGTGTGGCCAGCTTGTTGGGAGACTTTAGGATGTCTCTGCTGAGGGTCCCACAGGAGTCCACGGCTGACCCCCAAAGCCCCAATCAGACGCCTCTCATCCCCATCAGCAGAGGGTATCTCATCCTCCCCGTGGCCACCCTCTGTGTCCTGGAGCCATGCCCTCCAGCTCTGATTCTGTGCAGCTGACTCTCCCCTCCCTGAGAGTCCTCCTGCCCTCCAGCTGCCCGGGCTCCTGCTGCCATCGGTGCCCACGAATGGGCCGACCAAGCCCAGGTGGCAGCATCTCCCCATCCCCTGTTCCCTGGCCCGACCCCACTACCAGGAGATGACCGGGAAGCCCAGCGCCCACCCAGTTCCGGCCGCCCTGTCGTGGCCTGAAAGTCAGGCTTGCCCTTTTTGCACCCTGGCTCAGGAGGCCTCCAGGGGAACCTCCAGCCAGGCTCCAGGGAATGTTCCCGCCCCACCTCCCCAGGGTAAAGGCCGCATGTTGGGGTGACCAGATGGGAGGGTGGGAGGCCTTGGGGTTTGGGGGCCTCTCCAGCTGCCCAGCTCTTGCAGCTGATGGCTCCACATCTTGCGGGAAGGCTCTGATTTCATGATGGGCTGGGGGCTTCTCAGGATTTCACAGCCCAAATGGCAGGACCGTCCAGGGGCTCCAAGACCAACAGGAGCATGAGGTAGCCACGTCACAACTCAAGACCATGGGGCATCAGGTGAGTTTATGGTCCCCTCAGCTCTTCCCAGAGGCCCTGCCTCCCGTGGGGCTGTAGGAGCAGGGGGGCTGGAGCCCCTCGTGGGGCTGGTGACTGGCTGAGTCCCAGCCAGGGCCTGACCTGGGACGTCGGGTTCTCCATGGGCTGGGAGTTGGTTTCCTTTCCTGCCCTGGAGGAGACAGAGGCACAGGGATGGGGGCCCAGCTCCCGCAGAGCAGGGCAAAGGGCAGTGTGTCCACCGGGAGTGTGGGAAGGTGACAGTGTTGTGGGGAGCTCTGGACACCGCCCAGTGTTCTGCACTAGGGGAAGGGTCTTCAGAGGCCCTGGAAGAGGGAGGTTTTTAGGGCAGCCCAGCGGCCTGAGCACCTCTGTTGCTTCCATCAGGACAAGAAAGATCTATGTGGGCAGTGTTCCCCGTTAGGCTGCCTCATCCGGATATTGATTGACGGGGTAAGGAGGCATAGGGAGACCCTGGCTCAGGGACCCTCCTTGCCCTGCAGTGCCCTGCTTCCCCAGCCCGGGGGTCTGGCTCACTCCCAGCCCACAGGAGGCTCAGGCGGGTCCCCAAAGGACACACAAGCAAAACCCTCTGCCCAAGAGGGGTCATCCCAGGGCAATGGCTGGGGCTCAGGCCCAGCCTCATGGGCAGACTGGGCCAGGACCCGACTTGAGAGGGCTCAGGGAAGCCTCAAGCCCTGGGCAAGGCCCTCTCTCCAGGAGCCACATCCCCACTCAAGTGAGTGCCCCCCATGAGGAGCTTCAAGACCTTGTCTGACCCAGCGTCCTGGAGGGCTCAGGCGACCCTCATGGGGAAGGTCACTGACTCTGGAGACTGAAGCCCCAGTGTGCGCAGCTCGAGCCACCAGCCCCAGCCTGGAAGGACCAGGTTCTTTCACACCTGCTGTCCCCACAGATCTCTCTCGGGCTCACCCTGCGCCTGTGGGACGTGTATCTGGTAGAAGGCGAACAGGCGTTGATGCCGATAACAAGAATCGCCTTTAAGGTTCAGCAGAGTAAGTCTACGTGTGCCCAGCGGGGCCTGGGGAGCCCTGGGGTCAGACCCCGACTGGCCCGAGGGCAGCTTTCTCACACTGTCCTCATGATCCTCTGTTCTGGCCCAGAGGGAGGTCTGGCCAGGTGGGCTGGGCAGGACACTGTGACACCGAGCCCATCCCCCACATGACCCAGATGAAAGTCGAGAGTGTGCTGAGCACTTCCCTGTCCAGATCGCCCCCCAGCCACAGTCTCCTGTGTATATCTGGACGCCTGGGGTGGCCACAAAAGGATCCGGCACCGCCCAGTAGGAGACTGAAGTGGCCACGGGGTATGAGCTGTGACCATTCCCAGGTAACTCCCCTGGCCTGATATCCACCCTGTCCCTAGAGCGCCTCACGAAGACGTCCAGGTGTGGCCTGTGGGCACGTTTTTGCAACCGGTTCGTTGATACCTGGGCCAGGGATGATGACACTGTGCTGAAGCATCTTAGGGCCTCTATGAAGAAACTAACAAGAAAGCAGGGGGACCTGCCACCCCCAGGTGGGCTCCAGTGCCATGTCCCCTCCCATGTCACCCTCTGGGGTAGTCAGTAGTAGGGGAGTGCCCGGGACCCGCAACCCTACTACCTGGGCCTTCCTCTTCACCTTTTCTTCCTCCTCTTCGTCCTGGACTCTAAGAAAGTACAGGAGGCCCACCGGTCCTCAGGGCAGGCGCTCAGTGCGTGTATACCGGACATGCTGTGCACGCAGGAGGGGCATGTGGGCAAGACCCTCCAACAAGCCCCCTCCCACTTTCCACGGTGTCTCCCTCTTCCCCTCGCAGGGCCCTCCAAGTTACTAGACGAGCCCAGACCCATTTGTGGGAGACCCCGCCCCTCCCTGCAAGCACCCACAGCCTCAGAGAGCAGCAGAGGCCCCTCACTCCTGCACGCTCCTCCAAGGTTGCCAGGACAACAAGCCTTGAGCCAGGGAGACAAGGGAATCGGTGTCCCTGACCCACAGAGCATTCAGGGAGAGGGCACAGGCGGGACCCCGGGCCCAGAGCCAGAGCCAAGAGTTCAGCCAGAAGTGGGAACGGTCAGTCCTGGCATGGACTGGGCAGCCCAGGAGGGCAGAGGGTGACCCACATCCGGGCCCAATCACCCACTGTGGAGACGGGTCCCCACGTGAGGTGACAAGGGGCTGGGTGACATCCAAGGCCCCTCCCACCTGAGTTCTGACTGGGGGCCGTATCCCAGGCCCAACAGCCCTGGGACGAAGGTGTGTGGCAGGAAGCCCCCAGCCAGTCTGAACCCTGGGGGCAGTCCCAGGAGCCACCCGCCATGCCACGACAGCTTCCCCACGCCAGGCAGCACGCACCCCTCCCTCTGGGATCAGCAGACTACAGGCGTGTCCTCGGTGTCAGGCCACGGGGGCCACACAGAGACCCCGAGGACTCCAGAGACTCAGGCAGGTGGGGCCCAGCCCGGAAAGGCCTGCGTGGGCTCACTGGAGATGCTGACCGCGTCTGTTTTCCTTTCAGCCAAACCCGAGCAAGGGTCGTCGGCATCCAGGCCTGTGCCGGCTTCACGTGGCGGGAAGACCCTCTGCAAGGGGGACAGGCAGGCCCCTCCAGGCCCACCAGCCCGGTTCCCGCGGCCCATTTGGTCGGCTTCCCCGCCACGGGCACCTCGTTCTTCCACACCCTGTCCTGGTGGGGCTGTCCGGGAAGACACCTACCCTGTGGGCACTCAGGGTGCGCCCAGCCCGGCCCTGGCTCAGGGAGGACCTCAGGGTTCCTGGAGATTCCTGCAGTGGAACTCCATGCCCCGCCTCCCAACGGACCTGGACGTAGAGGGCCCTTGGTTCCGCCATTATGATTTCAGACAGAGCTGCTGGGTCCGTGCCATATCCCAGGAGGACCAGCTGGCCCCCTGCTGGCAGGCTGAACACCCTGCGGAGCGGGTGAGATCGGCTTTCGCTGCACTGAGCCACAACGTGGGCATGGACTTCCCGGCCCTGCAGTGCACCCAGCACTGATTCCGACCAGGGCACCCCCTTCAGAGCTAGGGACGAACAGCAGTGTGCTCCCACCTCGGGGCCTTGCCTCTGCGGCCTCCACTTGGAAAGTTCTCGGTTCCCTCCAGGCTTCTAGAAGCATCTGGGCCAGGGCTCATGGCTGGATAATTTCCCTAGGCTTAACAACCCAAGCAAGCTTCGCATCCTCGTTTTATTTTTGGTTAAACTTATGAAAATGTATTAAGAAAGAGTGCAGCTCGAGAGACATTCAGAGATGGAACACACCAGACCCCAGATCACAAAGCCAACCATGCCCAGCCCCTCCCAGCACCCCCAGCCCCACGACCATCCTTCTGAATTCTGACGACACCGTGAGCCTGCCTTTGTACTTTAAACTCATGGAAGGATAACCACCTTCACGTTTTGAAATAAATGTTTCCTGTTGAAATGATTTTAGATTTTAGACAGAAATATTGAAAAGGCACTATAGTGTCCTCCTATACCTTCCATCCAGCTGCCCCTAATAATGATGTTTTGCAGTCCCATGGCACATAAGAAATTTAGGCCGGGTGTGGTGGCTCACACCTGTAATCCCAGCAATTTGAGAGGTCGAGGCGGGAGGTTCAGGTTCACTTGAGTCTAGAAGTCTGAGACCAGCCTGGGAAACCTAGGTGGACCCGGTCTCTAGAGAAAAGTCAAAGAAATTAGCCAGGCATGGTGGCGTGTGCCTATAGTCCCACCTAGTCAGGAGGCTGAGGCAGGAGGATTGCTGGAGCCCACGAGTTCCAGGAAGCAGTGAGCCATGATTGCACCACTGCACTCCAGCCTGGGTGACAGAGTGAGACTTTATCTCTTAAAAAAATTTAAGAAATTTAATGTGGGTACAGTTCTATTAACTAAATAATAATGTGAACTATTATCTAAGGTTATGAAGGCTAGAATTATCCCATTTTTGCCTAACTGCTCGTACCTGTCCCAAGATCCCACCTTGGACTCACCCTCTGCCTTCAGCTCATGTCTCTTCAGCTTCCTCCACGTGGTCCAGCAAACACACACCTGGGCTGAATGGTAGAGCTGATTGCTCATACACAAAGGTAGACCGGTGGGCAGGGATTTTCAGATTTATAGAGTAAATAAGTTTTCCTTGGTGTTCTGGAGAGCACCGTTTGAGAAACACTTTGACAGTGAGTCTAGGCCTCAAGATCCATCAGCTGCTCTAGCTTGAATTTTGCTCAAGCTCAGTGAACACCTGCTCTGCCGGGTGCACGTGAAAGGGGCAAGGATGAGAAAGCTGTAGATAAAGAAGACAGGACGCAGGGGGTCTGTCTAAGCTCTATCCCCTGCCTTCAGCACTGAGGGCTGAAATCCAACTCTTAGGGAACGGTGGCCACGTGCTGGGCCAGCCCCAGGCTCTCAGGATCTGACAGTGAGTGACGCAGAGCCAGGCCTTGCCCCTGGGGAGCTCTCCAGCATACACCTCCCTCTCCCCTCTCAGCGTCCGGCAAAGCAGGCGTCAACGCCATTGTTAATGCACAGAGGAGGACCCTGACTGTTAGACCTGGGTTTTCCAGGGTTGCACGGCTTCTGGGAGACGGATGTGACCCTGAGGACAGGGCACAGGCCAGTGTAATGCCAGGATGGAATGAGCTGTGATCTGTGCTGTATAGAGGCCTAGGACAAGGTGGGACTGACGGATGACCAGGTCAGCCGGGTCACTGAAAACACTCTTGGGTCTTCACCTGCCGGTTCCCAGGAGTCCGGAACTGCCAGGAGAGTGGTGGCAGGTCCCCCATCCTCAGCTGGGTGGGCCTGGATAGAACAGAAAGGCGAGGGCACATTTCCCTGGCCATTCCCTCCAGGCACAGCTGTGACCTGTTCATTCCAAATTTGGGGAAGTATTTCCACACACACACAACTGCAAATAGCAGTGGACATGGTGAGAGGCGTTTGCACATGGGATAGGCAGGATTTTGGAGGCAGAGCCTCCAGGGCTTGCCGATGGGTTAGCTGCAGGGCTTGAGAGGGAACGGAGAATCCAGGATGATGTGTTCAAATCGGTCCATTCACCTCTTCCGTTCCACGCCTGTGCTGGGCACTGGGAGAGACAGATGCGCACAGGAGCACCAGGCTGGGGGAGGTGTGGGGGGAAGCCCAGAGTGTCTGGGCAGGGTAGGAAACCCAGAGTGTCTACTGGGAGCTGAAGGCTTATGTCTACCTCAGTGCCGTCGGCGTTCTCTGTATGAACAAGTACAGGCTGAGCTGCCTGGAGGAGGAGCAGCTGCTGTTGCTGGTGACCAGCACGTTCGGGAACGGAGACTGCTCTGGTAACGGAGAGATGGGTGGCCTGAGGTCTGGATGGTCTAGGGGGTGATAGGTCACAGAAGGACCCAGGAAAGGGTCTGGGGGATGCAGGACGTTCTACAGAGGGCATTTGGGAGTCAGTGCTCAGGCCACTCCGGGTCACGCAGGTCATTTGCCGGCCTCTGTCATAATTATTGCCATATGAGAGTGCCACCTTTCCTGTGACATAATTTAGACATTCCTGTGAATGGCCTACCTGTTTATATTTACAACTTCATGTTTAAAGGAAATTTGTATCACTCTCATAAATGGAAAGCCAGCAAAACATAAATTCAATGAAAACAAAATGAAGTCAATGAACTTTAGCTAGATACTATTCCCTGACCAAGGCCTGCTGGAGGCCGTACAACCGGGGTTTGAATTGAGATCTGCCAAGCTTCTGAGTTTATTCTGTTTCCCCCACACCAAGGATCCTCAATACTGCATTACTGACATCAGGGGCCAGACAATTCTTCGCGATGGGGGCTGTCCTTCACCTGGCAGGATGTTTAGCAGCTTCTCTGGCCTCCACCCACTGGAAGCCAGGGGAATGCAGAAGAGGCTTGCTTATTCTCCCATTTAATGCTCAGGACAATATCTGACATCAATGTTATGTCTTATTTTATAAATGAAGAAAATGAGACTCAGAAAGGTTTAAGTGAGTCACCTAAGAACACACAGACAGCAAGAGGTAGAACCCGAAACTGAACACAGGTGTCCACATGAGACAACAAAAAATTTCAGGTTCCAACTTCCTTTGAGTCTCTCATTTCAACAATGGCCATCGTCTGCATACGAGCTGAAGTACAGGAAAGCTGGGCTGAACTCTCCTCCCATCAGGCCTAGGAGCCCCAGACCAGAACCCCAGGCCAAGGTCTCCCAGTCAGGCCCGCTGGCGTGAGCTGGCATCTACACTAGCATGGTTTCCCAAAGCTGCAGGGATGCCAGTCTCACCGCCGATGAAGAAAATGAAGGGCATTTGCTTCTCCTGCAGGCTCTCGGGATTTAACACAGATTCCTTTTCTTGCTGTCTTCTCCCATAGCACAAAACAGGGTGGTCCATCCCCCTCCCAGTGTCCCAAGGCTTTGTTGCGTGTTCTCTTTAATTTCTCCCACTCTTGTGGTGTACCCTACCCTCATCTCCCTGGCAACCTTTCTGCTGTATCCTCTCGACACCTGGATCACAAGAACACTTGTGAGACCCCTTAACAAGCTACATCCCAAATTATCATTCCCCTTTGTCCTCAGCCAGTGCTCAGGTCCAACTTGCTCTCCTGGGGTGACTTTCTTTCCTGCCCAATATGGTTTCATCATCTGTAAATTGGGGATAATTAAAGTCTTGATCCTGATATTTGACTCTCAAAGCAGAAGTAGCAGCTCAGCCAAGTCACTAAAACAAGAGGAGACGTTCCTTGTGAACCAAAAGGGCACTGGTCACAAGGGCCGCTCCTTCTTCTGTCAGGCCTCTCCAGCACGCCCTTGGCTCAGCCAAAGAAGAGACTCAGGCTGTGCTTCTGCGCTGTTGGGATAACATAGGCCTCTTCCATGTGGTTCCACACCAGGAACATGGGGACAATCAGACCTCTCCCAGTGTGGGCATAAGGATACAAGATCATGTCAATATTGACATTCATAATGGCTGGGTGCAGTGGCACACGCCTGTAATGCCAGCACTTTGGGAGGCTGAGGTGGGCAGATTGCTTGAACCCCAGAGTTCTAAACCAGCCTGGGCGACTTGGCAAAACCAGTCTCTACTGAAAATACAAAAAATTGGCTGGGCTTGGTGGCACACACCTGTAGTCTCAGCTACTTGGGAGGCTGAGGTGAGAGGATTGCTCAAACCCAGGGAGGTTGAGGCTTCAGTGAGCTATGATGGCACTGCTGTACTCCAACCTGGGCAACAGAGTGAGGCCCTGTCTCAAAACAAAAACAAAGACAAAACGACAATCATAATAGTAGCAATAGCTACTATGTGCCAAGCCCAGGCACCTCTTCGAGTCTTTGCTGGCACCCTATCAGGTAAGCGTGCTTAGAAGTTACATGAAGCACACGACTCAGTGTTTGGCCCATGGTAAGGGCCTAAAAAGGGATAGCCCCAGTGGTGGGGATGCTGCTGCTGCTGACCATTAACCCCAGTCTGCTCCACCTTCTTCCAGGCAGTCTGTGAGATGTTTGATGTCCGAGGCAAACAGCACATTCAGATCCCCAAGCTCTACACCTGCAGTGTGACCGGGCACCTGCACCACTTCAGGCTCATGCAGGACTCACAGCCTTTGGACCTCAGCTAAAGGACTTGCTTCTCTTCAGCACACGGGGCTTGCTTGTGTTGGGGTCTGAGCCCTGAGCCCATGGTCAAGGAGACCCCCAGGTCTTTCTGAACAGAGACAGCTGGCCTGGGGGCCTCCCTCTCACTGCGTGCAAGAGGCTGTTAGGGTGCAAGACTCAAGGTGCTGAGGGAGGCTGTTTCAGGAGGGAGCCCCAGGAGGGTGGTGGAGACAGAAGGGGGCAGCATCTGCCGAGGGCCTACTGTGTGCCTGGCACCATGCGGGATTTCTGGCCCATATGGGCTAAGTGACCCTGCACACTCCTCTTAGGAGAAAGGCTCAGATGGAGAAATTGCATTTCAGGAAGGTGAAGCAAGCTGCTAGCCTGTGGCCATGTTGGGATCTGGGCCTCAGCCTTCCAGCCACGAAGGCAGCCAAGTGTCATGAAGAAGGCATCACAGAGGCAATTCCAGGCTGTAGTGGTGAACTTTCCACTCTACATCCCCGGGTGCTGTGCCCTGTGCCCTGTCTAAGGTAGCCCTGCGGGTTTCTATATGTTTAAATTGTCCCCAGCATCAATGATGCTCTCCTGTGGATCCCAAGCCATGGAGATGTCCTGGGACTTTTCATTTTTAGGTACCTAAATTGAATTTCCCAACACACAGAAGCAAGACAGCCGCCCTAACAGACTCTTGCATGCAGTGAGAGGGAGGCCGCCAGGCCAGCTGTCTCTGTTCAGAAAGACCTGGGGGTCTCCTTGACCATGCGCTCAGGGCTCAGACCCCAACACAAACAAGCCCCGTGTGCTGAAGAGAAGCAGGTCCCTTAGCTGAGGTCCAAAGGCTGTGTGTCCTGCATGAGCCTGAAGTGGTGCACGTCCCTGGTCACACTGGAGGTGGAGAGCTTGGGGATCTGAATGTGCTGTTTGCCTTGGATCTTTATTTGTGATTCAGAAACAGTGGAATAAAAGGAAAGGAAAGAAAACCTGAATGGCCACCTCAGCAGGATGCTCCAAGGGTAGTGTCCAGGCGGCACTGACTCAGACATGTGGGGGCTTCCCCCACCCATGCTCAAGAGCCACTTTGCCATTTCACCGTCTCTCTGTCCTCCACACCCCTCAGCAGCAAGCACACCAAGAATGTGTTCACCATGAAGCTCAAATCTCAGCAGAATCTAGAGTCTGAAATCCAAGTAAGGGAAAGTGTAGAGCTTCTCGGATGATGCCCTGTCAATTTTATTTTAACGAATAAAAGACCAGAAGAAGTCAGTATTGAAAGGAGAGGACAGGAGCATCTGCTGGCATTAGCAGCCGTGCCATCGTAGGACCGACTCACCTGGACCTGCGGCCACCTGTGCTTTTACATCTAGTCTTGGTTAACCATGGGCCACTTTTCCAGCTTGGAAACTAAGCATATGCTCCACATCCTCTCCCTCCTCATTGAACTCTTTCACTAAAAGAACAGTGCAAGAGAGACTTAAACTGTTTGCCTCATTCTTAAGAACTTTCAGGAAAAGTGTTGGCAGGGAAGGAAATTTCCCAGCTCTGGGAAACAGTCTTGTGGATTATCTGCTGGTTTCATTGATCTGTGCTGTCCTCCCTGCATTCATTAGGAAAACTGGCCTTGGTTCAAATAAGAACAGGATTTGTCCTGGTGACAGAGAAAGGTTTCTTCTGATGTCCATATATCTCCAAGGGGGATGCTTTCTCCAGGCAGAGGCTGTGGCCAAGCGATCGGGGGGCTCAGAGGGCTGCTGGGAAGGGGTGGGCCCCTCTCTCCCCAGAGGGAAACTCCTGGGGACCTCTCGAGCACCCCTGCCCATCCTTTAAACATAAATTCATAAATACAAACAAGTAGGCCATTCACAGAAATATATAAAATATGTCATAGAACGGGTGGCACTCTCATATGGCAATAATTATGATAGGGGCTGGCAAATGACCTGAGTGACCCGGAGTGACCTGAGCACTGACTCCCAAATGCCCTCCATAGGATGTTCTGCATCCCCGAGACCCTTTCCTGGGTCCTTCTGTGACCTATCACCCCCTAGACCATCCAGACCTCAGGTCATCCCCCTGTCTGTTGACAGAGTAGTCTCCGTTCCTGAATGTGCTGGTCACCAGCAACAGCAGCTGCTCCTCCTCCAGGAAGCTCAGCCTATAATTCTACATGCAGAGAACCTGGACAGCACCCAGGTGGACCTAAGCCTTCAGCTCCCAGTAGACACTCTGGGCTTCCTACCCTGCCCAGATACTCTGGGCTTCCCCCTACACCTCCCCTCGGCCGGGGCTCCTGTGTGGATCTGTCTCTCCCAGTGCCCAGCACAGGCGTGGAACGGAAGAGGTGAATGGACCGATTTGAACACATCATCCTGGATTCTCCGTTCCCTCTCAAGCCCTGCAGCTAACCCATCGGCAAGCCCTGGAGGCTCTGCCTCCAAAATCCTGCCTATCCCATGTGCAAACGCCTCTCACCATGTCCACTGCTATTTGCAGTTGTGTGTGTGTGGAAATACTTCCCCAAATTTGGAATGAACAGGTCACAGCTGTGCCTGGAGGGAATGGCCAGGGAAATGTGCCCTCGCCTTTCTGTTCTATCCAGGCCCACCCAGCTGAGGATGGGGGACCTGCCACCACTCTCCTGGCAGTTCCGGACTCCTGGGAACTGGCAGGTGAAGACCCAAGAGTGTTTTCAGTGACCCGGCTGACCTGGTCATCCGTCAGTCCCACCTTGTCCTAGGCCTCTATACAGCACAGATCACAGCTCATTCCATCCTGGCATTACACTGGCCTGTGCCCTGTCCTCAGGGTCACATCCGTCTCCCAGAAGCCATGCAACCCTGGAAAACCCAGGTCTAACAGTCAGGGTCCTCCTCTGTGCATTAACAATGGCGTTGACGCCTGCTTTGCCGGACGCTGAGAGGGGAGAGGGAGGTGTATGCTGGAGAGCTCCCCAGGGGCAAGGCCTGGCTCTGCGTCACTCACTGTCAGATCCTGAGAGCCTGGGGCTGGCCCAGCACGTGGCCACCGTTCCCTAAGAGTTGGATTTCAGCCCTCAGTGCTGAAGGCAGGGGATAGAGCTTAGACAGACCCCCTGCGTCCTGTCTTCTTTATCTACAGCTTTCTCATCCTTGCCCCTTTCACGTGCACCCGGCAGAGCAGGTGTTCACTGAGCTTGAGCAAAATTCAAGCTAGAGCAGCTGATGGATCTTGAGGCCTAGACTCACTGTCAAAGTGTTTCTCAAACGGTGCTCTCCAGAACACCAAGGAAAACTTATTTACTCTATAAATCTGAAAATCCCTGCCCACCGGTCTACCTTTGTGTATGAGCAATCAGCTCTACCATTCAGCCCAGGTGTGTGTTTGCTGGACCACGTGGAGGAAGCTGAAGAGACATGAGCTGAAGGCAGAGGGTGAGTCCAAGGTGGGATCTTGGGACAGGTACGAGCAGTTAGGCAAAAATGGGATAATTCTAGCCTTCATAACCTTAGATAATAGTTCACATTATTATTTAGTTAATAGAACTGTACCCACATTAAATTTCTTAAATTTTTTTAAGAGATAAAGTCTCACTCTGTCACCCAGGCTGGAGTGCAGTGGTGCAATCATGGCTCACTGCTTCCTGGAACTCGTGGGCTCCAGCAATCCTCCTGCCTCAGCCTCCTGACTAGGTGGGACTATAGGCACACGCCACCATGCCTGGCTAATTTCTTTGACTTTTCTCTAGAGACCGGGTCCACCTAGGTTTCCCAGGCTGGTCTCAGACTTCTAGACTCAAGTGAACCTGAACCTCCCGCCTCGACCTCTCAAATTGCTGGGATTACAGGTGTGAGCCACCACACCCGGCCTAAATTTCTTATGTGCCATGGGACTGCAAAACATCATTATTAGGGGCAGCTGGATGGAAGGTATAGGAGGACACTATAGTGCCTTTTCAATATTTCTGTCTAAAATCTAAAATCATTTCAACAGGAAACATTTATTTCAAAACGTGAAGGTGGTTATCCTTCCATGAGTTTAAAGTACAAAGGCAGGCTCACGGTGTCGTCAGAATTCAGAACGATGGTCGTGGGGCTGGGGGTGCTGGGAGGGGCCGGGCATGGTTGGCTTTGTGATCTGGGGTCTGGTGTGTTCCATCTCTGAATGTCTCTCGAGCTGCACTCTTTCTTAATACATTTTCATAAGTTTAACCAAAAATAAAACGAGGATGCGAAGCTTGCTTGGGTTGTTAAGCCTAGGGAAATTATCCAGCCATGAGCCCTGGCCCAGATGCTTCTAGAAGCCTGGAGGGAACCGAGAACTTTCCAAGTGGAGGCCGCAGAGGCAAGGCCCCGAGGTGGGAGCACACTGCTGTTCGTCCCTAGCTCTGAAGGGGGTGCCCTGGTCGGAATCAGTGCTGGGTGCACTGCAGGGCCGGGAAGTCCATGCCCACGTTGTGGCTCAGTGCAGCGAAAGCCGATCTCACCCGCTCCGCAGGGTGTTCAGCCTGCCAGCAGGGGGCCAGCTGGTCCTCCTGGGATATGGCACGGACCCAGCAGCTCTGTCTGAAATCATAATGGCGGAACCAAGGGCCCTCTACGTCCAGGTCCGTTGGGAGGCGGGGCATGGAGTTCCACTGCAGGAATCTCCAGGAACCCTGAGGTCCTCCCTGAGCCAGGGCCGGGCTGGGCGCACCCTGAGTGCCCACAGGGTAGGTGTCTTCCCGGACAGCCCCACCAGGACAGGGTGTGGAAGAACGAGGTGCCCGTGGCGGGGAAGCCGACCAAATGGGCCGCGGGAACCGGGCTGGTGGGCCTGGAGGGGCCTGCCTGTCCCCCTTGCAGAGGGTCTTCCCGCCACGTGAAGCCGGCACAGGCCTGGATGCCGACGACCCTTGCTCGGGTTTGGCTGAAAGGAAAACAGACGCGGTCAGCATCTCCAGTGAGCCCACGCAGGCCTTTCCGGGCTGGGCCCCACCTGCCTGAGTCTCTGGAGTCCTCGGGGTCTCTGTGTGGCCCCCGTGGCCTGACACCGAGGACACGCCTGTAGTCTGCTGATCCCAGAGGGAGGGGTGCGTGCTGCCTGGCGTGGGGAAGCTGTCGTGGCATGGCGGGTGGCTCCTGGGACTGCCCCCAGGGTTCAGACTGGCTGGGGGCTTCCTGCCACACACCTTCGTCCCAGGGCTGTTGGGCCTGGGATACGGCCCCCAGTCAGAACTCAGGTGGGAGGGGCCTTGGATGTCACCCAGCCCCTTGTCACCTCACGTGGGGACCCGTCTCCACAGTGGGTGATTGGGCCCGGATGTGGGTCACCCTCTGCCCTCCTGGGCTGCCCAGTCCATGCCAGGACTGACCGTTCCCACTTCTGGCTGAACTCTTGGCTCTGGCTCTGGGCCCGGGGTCCCGCCTGTGCCCTCTCCCTGAATGCTCTGTGGGTCAGGGACACCGATTCCCTTGTCTCCCTGGCTCAAGGCTTGTTGTCCTGGCAACCTTGGAGGAGCGTGCAGGAGTGAGGGGCCTCTGCTGCTCTCTGAGGCTGTGGGTGCTTGCAGGGAGGGGCGGGGTCTCCCACAAATGGGTCTGGGCTCGTCTAGTAACTTGGAGGGCCCTGCGAGGGGAAGAGGGAGACACCGTGGAAAGTGGGAGGGGGCTTGTTGGAGGGTCTTGCCCACATGCCCCTCCTGCGTGCACAGCATGTCCGGTATACACGCACTGAGCGCCTGCCCTGAGGACCGGTGGGCCTCCTGTACTTTCTTAGAGTCCAGGACGAAGAGGAGGAAGAAAAGGTGAAGAGGAAGGCCCAGGTAGTAGGGTTGCGGGTCCCGGGCACTCCCCTACTACTGACTACCCCAGAGGGTGACATGGGAGGGGACATGGCACTGGAGCCCACCTGGGGGTGGCAGGTCCCCCTGCTTTCTTGTTAGTTTCTTCATAGAGGCCCTAAGATGCTTCAGCACAGTGTCATCATCCCTGGCCCAGGTATCAACGAACCGGTTGCAAAAACGTGCCCACAGGCCACACCTGGACGTCTTCGTGAGGCGCTCTAGGGACAGGGTGGATATCAGGCCAGGGGAGTTACCTGGGAATGGTCACAGCTCATACCCCGTGGCCACTTCAGTCTCCTACTGGGCGGTGCCGGATCCTTTTGTGGCCACCCCAGGCGTCCAGATATACACAGGAGACTGTGGCTGGGGGGCGATCTGGACAGGGAAGTGCTCAGCACACTCTCGACTTTCATCTGGGTCATGTGGGGGATGGGCTCGGTGTCACAGTGTCCTGCCCAGCCCACCTGGCCAGACCTCCCTCTGGGCCAGAACAGAGGATCATGAGGACAGTGTGAGAAAGCTGCCCTCGGGCCAGTCGGGGTCTGACCCCAGGGCTCCCCAGGCCCCGCTGGGCACACGTAGACTTACTCTGCTGAACCTTAAAGGCGATTCTTGTTATCGGCATCAACGCCTGTTCGCCTTCTACCAGATACACGTCCCACAGGCGCAGGGTGAGCCCGAGAGAGATCTGTGGGGACAGCAGGTGTGAAAGAACCTGGTCCTTCCAGGCTGGGGCTGGTGGCTCGAGCTGCGCACACTGGGGCTTCAGTCTCCAGAGTCAGTGACCTTCCCCATGAGGGTCGCCTGAGCCCTCCAGGACGCTGGGTCAGACAAGGTCTTGAAGCTCCTCATGGGGGGCACTCACTTGAGTGGGGATGTGGCTCCTGGAGAGAGGGCCTTGCCCAGGGCTTGAGGCTTCCCTGAGCCCTCTCAAGTCGGGTCCTGGCCCAGTCTGCCCATGAGGCTGGGCCTGAGCCCCAGCCATTGCCCTGGGATGACCCCTCTTGGGCAGAGGGTTTTGCTTGTGTGTCCTTTGGGGACCCGCCTGAGCCTCCTGTGGGCTGGGAGTGAGCCAGACCCCCGGGCTGGGGAAGCAGGGCACTGCAGGGCAAGGAGGGTCCCTGAGCCAGGGTCTCCCTATGCCTCCTTACCCCGTCAATCAATATCCGGATGAGGCAGCCTAACGGGGAACACTGCCCACATAGATCTTTCTTGTCCTGATGGAAGCAACAGAGGTGCTCAGGCCGCTGGGCTGCCCTAAAAACCTCCCTCTTCCAGGGCCTCTGAAGACCCTTCCCCTAGTGCAGAACACTGGGCGGTGTCCAGAGCTCCCCACAACACTGTCACCTTCCCACACTCCCGGTGGACACACTGCCCTTTGCCCTGCTCTGCGGGAGCTGGGCCCCCATCCCTGTGCCTCTGTCTCCTCCAGGGCAGGAAAGGAAACCAACTCCCAGCCCATGGAGAACCCGACGTCCCAGGTCAGGCCCTGGCTGGGACTCAGCCAGTCACCAGCCCCACGAGGGGCTCCAGCCCCCCTGCTCCTACAGCCCCACGGGAGGCAGGGCCTCTGGGAAGAGCTGAGGGGACCATAAACTCACCTGATGCCCCATGGTCTTGAGTTGTGACGTGGCTACCTCATGCTCCTGTTGGTCTTGGAGCCCCTGGACGGTCCTGCCATTTGGGCTGTGAAATCCTGAGAAGCCCCCAGCCCATCATGAAATCAGAGCCTTCCCGCAAGATGTGGAGCCATCAGCTGCAAGAGCTGGGCAGCTGGAGAGGCCCCCAAACCCCAAGGCCTCCCACCCTCCCATCTGGTCACCCCAACATGCGGCCTTTACCCTGGGGAGGTGGGGCGGGAACATTCCCTGGAGCCTGGCTGGAGGTTCCCCTGGAGGCCTCCTGAGCCAGGGTGCAAAAAGGGCAAGCCTGACTTTCAGGCCACGACAGGGCGGCCGGAACTGGGTGGGCGCTGGGCTTCCCGGTCATCTCCTGGTAGTGGGGTCGGGCCAGGGAACAGGGGATGGGGAGATGCTGCCACCTGGGCTTGGTCGGCCCATTCGTGGGCACCGATGGCAGCAGGAGCCCGGGCAGCTGGAGGGCAGGAGGACTCTCAGGGAGGGGAGAGTCAGCTGCACAGAATCAGAGCTGGAGGGCATGGCTCCAGGACACAGAGGGTGGCCACGGGGAGGATGAGATACCCTCTGCTGATGGGGATGAGAGGCGTCTGATTGGGGCTTTGGGGGTCAGCCGTGGACTCCTATGGGACCCTCAGCAGAGACATCCTAAAGTCTCCCAACAAGCTGGCCACACAAGGAGGGTGCCTTGGCTGAAAGCTGTGATCACCTGGCCAGGGTGGCCATCCCCAGGTCTGGCTGCAGGAGGTCCCCGGGGCAGCTGTTCACTTACCCTGCAGGGAGTGCCTCTCACTGGCCAGCAGCTGCACCAGTGCCCAGAATGCATCCTCCTCAGGAAGATAGAGGAGGAACAAGGCGGCGATGTGGCTCAGGTCCCTGCAGTAGCCCACCTCCTGCAAGAGCCAGAGTCACCATGGAAGGACATCACCTGGGAGGGCTGAGGTCACCTGGGAGGACGCATGTCACTGGAGAGGGCAGAGGTGACTGGAGAGGCTTCCTCTGAAGGAGAGGCTTCCTCTGAAAAAGAGGCTTCCTCAGGATGCACATTCATTTCATGACAAGAGCCAAGTCCATCAGGCACTTCAGCACCTTGTCCAAAATGTCTGCTGATAGCACCATCCTGTGTGCGATGCTGCCAAGCTCCTGGGCTTTGGGGCAGCCCCAGGAGGAGGGCGCCATTTCTTGTTCTGAGAAGTGGTGGTCAGGCCCAGGTGACACCAGGAGTCCAGGCCCTGACTCCTTTGTGTCTCAGCTTGACCCCTTGAGACCACCCCCTTCCTTGGAGGTTTATGCCAGCGGTGAGCTGACATCCTACCTCCTATATCCTGGTGGGTCACAAATACTAACTTTAAAAGAAGCAACGACACCCCCACCAGACACCCACTCCTGTCAATATGGAAATATGGCCCGGGAACCTCACTGCCGGGAATACTCACCGGGTTATTCTCCGAATATGCCAGGAGGATGTGGAGTAGCTCCCGCTGCCTAGGAAACACAGAAAGGGGGCTTTGGTTTGTTTTGTGCAGATGTTGTTAATTTCACTTTGTCTACAAAGCCTAACAGCAAATCCCATTTCAGGTTCAGATGATTCACCAGATAAGCAGTGAGCTCTTCAGGGCCTGAGACTCTTGAAGAAATGTTTCAGTAAAATCCACATCTGTGACATGCAAGTAGCCCAGTTGTACAGTGACTTGCCTGATCCTTTTCACTCTGAATGATTTTTTTTTTTTTCAGTTTGCACACACGCCAGTTCAGTCTGTGGGTGTACAGTTCCTCCACGGTTCCAAACCAATGTGCAGAGTCTCCCGGCCACCGCTCCAGCCCCTCCTGGGGCGACTCCTTCATCCTCCAAGTCTCCAGGGTGGCCCCTATGCACCCAGCCTCTCCCCGATCCGTCAGCCCCTGGCCACCCAGACTGCTTCTCAGTCCCTGTGGTTTGGCCTTTTCCAGAATGGCCTAGGAATGGGAATCCTACTGTGGTAGCTTATTGGGTCTGGCTTCTGTCCCTCAGCAAAATGCATCTAGGATCCACCCACGTTCATGCGGGCATCACCGGCTCGTTCCCTTTTCTCACTGGGTCTTCCGTTTGAAGGGAGGACCAGCCTTGCTCTCCCCATCCCCGTGTAGAAGGCCGTCCCCGAAGGCTCCGTGTGTGAGTGACGAGGAGTCAAGCAGTGAACCTGGCATGCTGGTTTCATGTGGATGTCAGTTTCCAAATCAGTGGGTTCAATATCTGTGACACTTTGGGGATGTGTGGTTCAAGTCCATCGAGCTTTGTGAGCCACTGCCCAACTGGCTGCCAACGTGGCTGTGCCATGTCATGTTCCCAGCGGACCTGGATGAGAGTTTCCAGGACCCCTAATTCTCCCAGCATTTGGTGCTGTCATTGTTGCCTGGGGGGGCTCATGGGCCCTCTATCCTGCCACCCTCCCATGGGTCCTACCGTGGGTCCCCATGGGTCAGGGAGAGCACCTTTCACCATTGTGCATGATTTTGTTTGCTGCCTTCCATCTCCTCAGGATCCTCCTGGGTTCTGGCCCCACATGTTCCAGTCTGGCCCAGGGCTTGGAACCAGGGAGGTGCTCGGTTCATGGTGCCGGCTGCTCCCTGGGCCGGGAGAGCTCTTGGAAGCTGTGTCATCCCTCCTGGGTGACCCTGGCTTCTGCTCCGGGGAAGCCCCCATCCCTCTCATTCACCCCATCTCTGCTGGGACCCTGTGGCTCCCGTAGGCTTACTTGGTTCCGTATCGCTCCCTGAAGAAGATATGCTTCCTTAATGTCCCGCTTACGTCCCTGTCGATGCGCTGGATGTGCTCAGATGACCTCTTGCCCTTCTCCTTCATGATCTGTAGGGCAGGGCCAAGAGGAGGAAGCAGTCTCAGAACAGATGGAAGACTCCCTGCCCCGAGTGGCAGTCAGCCCACAGTCAGCACTTCGGGAAGGAAGGAGAGAAGGAAGGTCTCCTTCTGCAGAAAGCTGCATTTTGGCTTGTTACTGAAGCCAGGGAGGGTCACCAGAGCTGAGTTTGTCTGTGGTGACTGTGTCACCATCTGTGCCCAGGGTGTTCATCTGACCTTCACCCCCAGCTCCCCAGGGTGGTCTTGACGTTCCCTCCAGCTGGAGACCTGGGCCCCTGACACGGCCTGTCCTGTTTGTTGTGCTCTGGCTGAGCGTACCTGGTATCTTCCGGGGTTTTTCAACTTCATTTCCTCAACGTTCAGGAGGACTGACCACATCGGGCCCCGGATGTTCATGGGCATTCCCTTGTACACTCGATCTATGAGCTGTGGGCAGAAAACAATCTGGTGTCACAGGCCACGGGGTGACCCCAGTGAGGGCCAGAGCCCGGGGATTCTGGAAATTGTCGGTTTTGGCCCCATGATTCCTCAGTAGAGGTGAGATCAAAGTGGGACAGGGTCTCCCTTCCCAGGACTGAAAGAGTGGATGGACACTCAGAGTCGAAACTCTGATCTGAACCTTTTCCTTCCTTCAGGTCACCAGGGCATCCCTAGCCTTGAGCTCCGGGTAGTCCCAGCCCTAGATTCAGATTCCCTCCCAGCAAGGTGACGCTTGCACGAATAGGCAGGAAATCTGGCGACCAGGCCTGCAGTCCTCTGGGCGAGGACAGTGTGCCACCCACCCTCTGAGAGGCTGACGGTGCCAGGCCACAGCCATGGGTGCCTGTCCCCTGTCTCTGCAGAGAGTGCTTCCTCCCTCCACACATTACCTTTCTGCTGCTTTTGTATTTCTCCCAGTCTCCCAGCATATCCACCCACTTGCTCTTTCGGCTGATCTCCCGCTGAATTTGCTGTCAAATGAGGCATGTTGGAGTTAGCGGAGCTGCCAGGCTTCCCAGAGCCGCCCGCGGATGCTGAGTCTTGGGCTCTGGAGCCCTGATGGGAGCCAGCTGGAAGGAGCCAGGGAAGGGCAGACCTCAAGGGCTGAGAGCCTTTGAGCAAATGAGCACCAGTGGGCTGGCTTTGGGACCCCGGGATGTACCATCCTCAGGCCACAGACACACCAGTCTTAGGTCCCAGCCTCTAGGTGGGGTCCTGACACAAGCGCGCAGCCACCCCCAAGCCAGGAGTGTGGTTCTCCTTTTGAAATTTTATCAAACTGCCAAAGTGAACAGCAACCTGGGGTCAGGTCCAGCAAGGACTGCTGCCCCTCCCAGTGACAGCGCGTTGCCCTCACCCACCACCGCTCAGGCCAGCTGCCTCCTCTGCCTCACTGACCACCCGCCCAGTCCCTACGTCCCTGGACCAGCCCCTCCACGCATCAGGCTCTTACCTTCGCCTCCCGCGCAGTCAGAGGAGGCAGCTCCGTCTCACTGTAAGGCAACCCAGGCAGAGCTGAGGAACTGCACGGGGCCTGGAGCGGCCCCAGCCTGGGTGCCGACCCCCAGAAAGGACTGGCTCTGTCCCTTTCCAGCTCAGGGCTCAGCCCAGGAGAAGGCACAGGGAAGGGAGGACAAGGGCCTTCCTGTGGGGCTGACTCCCAGGAGGGGCAGGACCTGGGAGAAGAAGGAGTGTAGGGACAGCCTGGCCGGGGTTACTGGGGCCCCTGGCGTGGGGGGCGGTCAGGCTGCCCAATGGGGCTGCCCGTCCTGGACTCGAGGTGGTGCTTTCTGCTGGAGCTGAGAAAGGTTAGCCCTGAGATGGGATGGGGGCCGCCCAGGGTGGGCGACCGGGCCCTGACAGGAGTCCCTCAGGGAGTGACCACATCACCCCGCCAGGGTCAAGGGAGCCTGCCCTGAGACCTGCCCGGTGTACTCTGGCTGCACCAGGGGCCCACCCCACTTGACAGCCCCAAGGCCCTTGCAGGTTCTGACCTCCCAGCATCCACCTGCCTCTCCCTGCACCCGAGCCACACACCCTGCGTTTCAGAAGTGGCACGGCTCATCAGCTCCCTCCCACCCTACCTCCCCAGGGATCCTCTGTCTCTCCATCCTGTGATCCCTGAGGGATGGGCTCCTGGCTGGGCTCCTCTTACCCGGCCCCAGATCCCTTCCCAGCACCAGACCCAGGTCTTTAGCCGCAAGCCCTGCTGCCTCCCTGGCCTCACCGTGAGATGCCCAGAACGGGGCCCTGCCCATCTTCTCCCCCATTCTCCTAGGGCTACAGCCCCCATTGTCACCATGCCTTTTCCCCTCACGGGACAGTGAGGGCTGTAGCTCTAGGAGAATGGGGGAGAACAGGGGCAGGTGGGCCCTCAGAGACCTGCTGGACAACAGCCCTGAGGCTGGGCCAGGCGTCCCCTCACCCTGTGGCCATAACCCTTGCATCTCACCGGGGTTGTCTCCAAGTAGACAGGGCCAGACCCTCAGGCTGCCCTGCTCCTCTTGTGCTCACTTGCCGACAGAACTGCTGAGCGCCCAGGGGCCTGACCTAGCCCCGTCTCCATTCCCACCGGCTCCCTAGATGGGCCCCACACCTCTGGCCTAACAACCTCGGGCTGGACCTGCAGGGAAGTCAGGGAGGAGTTCTGTCCCTGGAAAGGAGGTTGACCCGACCTGGTGAGACATGTCCTGCATCAGAAAGGCCTTTCTAAAAGCAAACCCATCCCTGAGCTGAGACAGGTGCTTTAGGGGTGAGGGGAGTGCAGAGGACTCACTGTACAATCCCCAAATGATCGACGTTGTTGTTGTATCTTCCAAAAGGCTTAGGCCCCTTGTCCTCTGGCAGCCCAGCTCGGTGTCCCTGTAGCCCAGAGGGAGCCTTGGTGAGGGGTCCAAGGTAAAGGGTGCAAGGGCCTGGGGGCATTGGCCAGCCGTCCCTGCCCTGTGCTCCTAGGGAGCCCGGGACCCTTTGACCAGGGCACACTGGAAGAGGCCTCCCTCCAAGAAGCAGACCGACTTGTACCTTTTCGTATTTCATAATGATGTCCTCTCGCTCTTGTGCCCACCAACTACCCGCGACCTCTACCACGTCCATCCTGTGAGACAAAATCGTCTAAAGGTTACACTGTACGCGGCGGCTTCGGAGAACACCTGAACCGCTCTCGCCGGGCTCCCAGATGCTGGCTGGCTGCGTAACCCCCATTCCACCGCCGCCCCCAGGGAAAAAGGGGCCAGACCCAGTGGCCCACAGCTGCTCCAGTCTCTGGAGTCTCAAGTCCCAAGCAGGGGTGGGCATCTTCCCAAGGACTTGAGTACAGTGGGACCTAGACAGAGAATCCTCTTGTCCCCCAATGCCATGAAATGGGGACACACCGGCCCCAGCAGGTTGAATGGTTTCCACCTGCCAAGGGTGAAGGGCCCATGATGGGCTATTCCAGGGATGTGGAGGCAGACTGGGGTCAGCGACCAGAGGTCTCTGTGCAGTCGGCCTCCTGGGATGCTCAGGGCCTCAGAGATGCCCAGTTTCCTACAGGGAACAAGATCTCTCCTGACCGCTCGGTTCTACTCCGCTCATCACTTTGGCTACCGTGGCTCTTCAGTCTGAACAGTGAAGCCACTTTAGGAATAATGCCTGTTGAGCAGGAGGGTGTTGGGTTTGGGGGATGAGAAAGATCTATCGTACGCATGGGAACCACGTCTCTCGCGGAGGGACTGTGGAGTCCACCATTCTGAGCCGTCCCAACAGGAGGAAGCTTCATTTTCCTGGGTCACTGAGGAAGAACAGTGGGTCCTTGGTCCTGGAGAACACCTGGATGGACCGTCCCTCCTGGGAATACTCGAGGCAAAAGGAGGGCGAGGCCTCAAGAGGACCACGCAGAGCAAGAAATACCTGGGGAGAACCCTAGTGCCCGGACCCCTTTGAACAGAAGGGAAGATGGTCTCCCCTCAGCCAGCCCTCCAGGGCTCCTTCATTTTCCACAGCTGCCCAAGGGCAGCAGGCTCCCCCGGACAAGGGACCATGTGTGTTCAGTGGGGCCCACAGCGACCATCAGGACGCAGCTTAGGGCACAGAGGTGTTCTGAGGACCGTCAGTGGATCTATACCAGTGGCTCTATACCAGTGGCTCTGCCAGGACCAGGCTCTGCCCCATCGGGATTGGAAACCTGGGCAGATTTGGGATCTAGGGCAGGGGGGTCACAGGGTTCAGGCCTGAATTCCAGCACAGCACACGGCAGGGCTGAGAGCAAAACTCAGGGTCATGTCCGGATTCCCAGGCCGGTTACTGCCTCTCTGACCCCAGACGTCTCATCTGTCGAATGGGGACATTTGGGAACAGCACCCACTCTACGAAGCCACCATGGAGACGAAAGAGCCAATCGTCTACACGGGCAGTGTAGAACGGGCGCCTGGTGAGTGCTCAGGGATGACCCTCCTCGGTAGCTGCCCCACAGAGGCCAACACCGCCCACACCGTAGCCACTGTCCCCAAGTCTGCCTGGAGGGAAGAGAGCAGGTCACGCTCACCTGATTCTGATGAATCAGCTGGCCTGGGTCATGCCTCTCAGGGAGAAAACCTTTGAGTCCACAGAGCTGCTCACAGATACCACTGCCTGTGTGTAACTGCTGTAGAACACTGAGGCAGGCCAGAGAGCGGACAGGTGCTAAGCACCAGTGACATTCTGAGGTCATGGCACGCATCACAATGGGGCCTTGCCCGAGTCAGCAGCGCCCAGAGTCAGGGTCCTCCGCTGCCTGAGGCGTCAACATGCCTGCCTGCAATGTGTTTGTGCACGTGCGTGCACACGTGTATGTGGGTAAACACGTCTGTGCACGTGTGTGTTGCTTCTCTGGCCAGGCCCGGCTGCCCCACTCATGTGTGCACCCAGTTCCTCATCACTGTCACCCCCGAGGCCCAGGGCCAGCATCAGAGCATCCATGGCTGCTCCCTAACCTCAGCCCTCCCCGCCCAGGGTGGTCCTGGGATACACATAGGGGTGGAGGGAAGTGACTGCTGCTGTTGGATCTCAGAATACAAAAGCTAATACTATTACCTAATGGTCTTTTTAGTGTCTCTAATGGTATCGCTTTTTCATTTCTGATATTTTAACTGGGTATTTCTCTCCATGACCCTTGGATATTCCAGCTAGAGGATCCTGTGGGGAAAGTGCCAGGCACACAGGAGGGGCTCACTCTTCTAGACATGTTATCTAAAACCTGGTTCATCCGTCCTTCCACGCAGGGCCTAGGGGATGCCAAATTCCAGGGGCCAGAAAGAGCTTGGGATAAAATGAAACTTCAAGGGGACGGCTTTGACCTGGGCTGAGTCTACCTGTGCCATCCAACTGGAGTCTCAAGTCCTGAGGCAGGACGTCCAGATGCCCCAGTGCAGGGCCCTCCTGATCAACACCTGCTCCCCTGTACTCATTAGCAACCTCACCCACGCTACTCTCAAAGCACACTTGGCTCTCGTATCCAGGAGCTCTGCATCTGTAGATTCAGCAACAGCAGATGGAAAATATTCAGAAAATAAATTGGATGGTTATGTTTCTATTGAACATGTGCAGACTTTGTTCTTGTCATCATTCCCTAAAGAATACAGTATCACGACCATTTATGTAGCATCTGCATTGTATTACACATCATAAATAATCTAGTAACGGTCTAACATATACGGGAGGATGCGCATAGCTTATACGTAAATACTAGGCCATGTTATTATATCAGAGACTTGAGCATCCATGGATTTTGGCATTCCCGGGGACCCCAGAACTAATCCTCCATGGATACCAAGGGATGACTGTATATACTCACTCAGGAAGGCTTCTCATTGGAGGAAGGGCCCCGTTCAGGACAGACAGGGACATCATCCCTGGACTCCTGTCCATCCATCCATTCATCCATTGGCACCACCCTCTACGACTGTCCCAATGACAGCCCTAGCAAGTGGAGACAAGAAAAAAGACTGGCTCAAATGGTACAGCTTTGAGGTGTTGGAAGATGTTGCACCAGTATGAGAATAGGGGGTCAGTTTCCTCCAGGATCCAGAAAGCATATCAGGCAGGCTCGGGGAGAGGAAAGGAACACGGCCTCTCCAGCAGCCACACAGGCCTGCAGTAGGATGGGGCTGGGGCTGGGGCTGAGGCTGGGGCTGGGGCTGGGGCTGGGGCTGGCCCTGTTCATCACTTGGGCCTCATGAGGGGAAAAGAAAGAACAGGGGGCAGAGGAGGATCATGGGGGCAGCTGGTTGCCTAAGGAGAAGGCGCCTCAGGGAAGGGGTATTAGTTTGTTTTCACAATGCTATAAAGAAATACTTGAGCCTAGGTAATTTATAAAGGAAAGAGGTTTAATCGACTCCCAGTTCAGGGAACTTACAGTCATGGCAGAAGGCGAAGGGGAAGCAGGCACCTTCTCCACAAGGCGGCAGGAGGGAGTGAGCGGAGAAGCAGGAAGTGCCACACTTTCAAACCATCAGCTCTCCTGAGAACTCCCTCACTATCAGGGGAGCAGCAGGGGGGAAACTGTCCCCAGATCCCATCCCCTCCCACCAGGTTCCTCCCTTGACACAGGAGGATTACAATTCCAGATGAGATTTGGGTGGGGACACAGAGCCCAACCTGTGAGGGTCTCAGTCTATCTTGCAGCTCCCCTGGGGCTGGGGCTGAGTACAGTTCTGCTGGCCCTGCTCTACAGCACGTGGGGACTCTGCCTGTGTGCCCCCATCTGCTCTTCCTGGGGATGGTGGCTGCTTCCTCAAGAGGAGGGTGGATCTTCTGTCCTGCCCACCCCTCTCCAGGGCCTTTTGGAGCCCTGGCCACGTCCTCCCCAGGTAAGGGCAGGAAACCGGGCTCCTTCCCCTTCTTGCTGCTTGCATGACAATCCTGGGGTCATCCAAAGGCCCCATCACTGTTCCCGCTTCTAAATGGAGGGTATTTTGGCACATCTTCCTGGCGGAGTCCGGGGCCTCATCCCTGTTATTTATTCTATCTTGGTAAAGCCAGGTTAAGACATCTGGGCAAGGAGATAGTAGAGTGGCCCTCAGGAAGCGGGGGTGGAGGGCCTGGCCTTTGGGCTTGCCTGGAGCAGGGTGGGAGGGGGCAAGGTTACCAGGAAGCAGGGCTGTCAGGGCCAAAATCAGGAGGCGGTAATAATGCTGGTGGGGGGACAGGGCTGTGTGCTTGGCTTGGGGTGGGGCATGAGAGCCAAGGTTTGTCAGCATGCAGAGGGGTGGCTGACTCATGGACTAGGGGCTATGGAACCCAGTGGCTGTCCTTAGTTCCTGGATCCTGGGAGACTTCTGGAGCCTGGGTGTGGGGCAGCCTAGGGTTGGAGGTGGGGCAGACAGGGGTAGGGGTAGGAGAGGAGGACTTGCATGGCAGGGTGCAGGGTAGGAAACCAGCCAGGGGCCAGTTTGCATTGGCGGCTCCCATCCCCATCCCCACCCCCAAGCCCACCCCTACCCCCACCCTGCTGCAGAGATGGGCCTGGGCTGCTGTCCTCTGCTTTGGCCTCAGCAGATCACACGATGGAAGCTGGCAGCCCCGTGGGCACCACTCGAGCCAGCTGTGACCTGCAGTTTCTGCTTCCTGGAGTGTGGGGCACCCACTCAGGAGAGCACAGCACACCCCACACCCCTCATTTTGAGGATGCTGGGAGGTGGGGACCAAGGTCCTGCAGCCCTCTGCTTGCGCTATGAAAGGTAGCCTAGGAGTCCTGTGTCTGCCCATCCACGTGGGGCCCCAGGAGCCTGAACAGTGGCAGGCAGAGAGATGAGGAGGGTGAGAGAAGTGGAAAAGAAGGAGAGAGAAAGAGAGATGGGGAGAAGGGAGTGAGATAGAGAGAGAGAGGATGAGAGATAAGGAGAGAGACAGAGGAGGCTGAGAGGAAAAGGAGCGAGAGAGACAGGGAGAGACACAAAAGGCAAAGAGAGAGACAGGGAGAGACGAGCATGAGTAGGAGGTCCGGTCACTCTCGACCCCAGTCCCCAGTGAAAACCATAGGTCGCCGTCACCTAACCACGCGTGCAATAAAGTCTTCTGCCTGCTGCTTACAGCCCGAGAACCCTTTTCCGAGAGAATAAAATCTTTGACCGTTGCCCTTTCTCGCCGGAGTTTGCTCGTGTCTTCTGATGAACTGTGATGTCTCACCTATCGCCTTCCTGGGCTCAAGGATCCATGAAAAGCCGACGACTCTTTTGGGGAGGTTCTGCAGTGCCTTCATCTCACTAGGCTCCCCAGGAAGCTTGCGAACTTGGCTTGAGCCCTAAGCAGCCGAGTATGTGCCGGGCCTCTGCTTCTCTCTTTCAGTAAGAGGGAGAACCAAGAAAGAGACTGAAGCATGGTCTGCAGAGAAGGCACTTGTGCAAACACCAGGAGAATGAGCGGCCTGAGTTGTCTTCATTTCTCCTAAAACCACGCATTTCCTCCCAGGCCACCCTAGTGAGGGCATGAAGCACAGCGTGTGTGTGTGTGTGTGTGTGTTTGCAGGAATATGCATATGTATGTGTGTGCATGTGTGTGTGTGCAGGTATATACATGTGAATGTATTTATGTATGTGCATCTGTGTGCATGTGTGTGTGCAAGTATATGCATGTGTATGTACGTGCATGTGTGTGTGCGTGTGTGTGTGCGTGTATGTGTGTGTTGCAGGGCTTTACAGCGGACAGGATGTGGGAGGGCAGCTGCAGCTCCAAGCTGCAAGTCTTTCTGATAGAATGGTTAAGATTCCCTGGACCACAGAAAGAGTGTTTTCATTTGCACCTATTTTTATTAGCATTTAAAGCTGTATTCTTCGTAGCACGTGAAGCTTAAGTTGCTTAACTATTCTTAGAAACATTTACACCAGCGGTCCCCAAACTTTTTGGCACCAGAGAGCAGTTTTCTTGAAGACAACTCTTCCACAGACCTGGGAGAAGGGGAAGGGATGGTGCAGAGATGATTCGAGCCCATTACATTTATTGTGTGCTTTATTTCTATGATTATTTCACTGTAATATATAATGAAATAATTACACAACTCACCATAACATAGAATCAGTGGGAGCCCTGAGCTTGTTTTCCTGTAATTACGTGGTCCCACTTGGGGGTGATGGGAGACAGTCAGAGATCATCAGGCATTAGGTTCTCATAAGGAGCACGCAATCTAGATCCCTGGCATGCTCAGTTCACAGTTGGGTTCTATGAGAATGGAACGGCACCACTCATCTGACAGGTGGCAGAGCTCATGCGGTAATGCGAGGGATGGGGAGCGGCTGTTTCTACAGATGAAGCTTTGCTCCCTGGCTGGCTGCTCACCTCCTGCTGTGTTGCCTGGTTCCTAACAGGTGGGGACCCCTGATTTACCCAGTAAGAGAAACACATTTTTATGTCATTTGAAATTATTCACCCTGCACCACCCAAAATTATCTTGCATACCTACACCCATCCAGGGGTCCCGTAGCACACTTTGGGAGCTGCAGACAGTAAGCCTGGAGCTCCACTGAGCATTCCTTCTCTCCACCATCTGTAGGCTAACAGGCTGTGTTAGTTTCCTAGGGCTGTTTTACAGTACCACAGACTGGGCACCTTCAGCAACAGAATGTTACTGTCTCACAGTACTGGAGGCCATGGGTCCAAGATCAAGGTGTCATCAGGGTGGGTATTTGTTTTCCACTGGACTGTTGATACATTCTTAGAAGGTTTTTGGTTGCTGTTCACGTTAATTTCTCTTCCTTTCTGCAATTGTTCTCTTTCAGTACTCCCTGATATTTTTCTTCTTGAAGAAGTAGCTAGTTAATTTTGTATTTTAAAATTCTTCCCCTCACCCCAAGAACTTCTGCCTTCATAATTGGTTCTCTCTTCATATTTATTTTATACAAGTTATGTGGCTGATTACATTGTTTCTGTCTGTACAGATGGAGAGTTAAGGAATAAAGAGGACAGACAGACTAGATTACCTCAAACACTGAAATGCTATGATTTGTCCGAAGTCATACACGCATTATCTGACCAGACATATGTGCTTTTTCTCTAGAAGCATTTTGTCATTTTGAATCAAACAGGTCTTCTGAATCTACCTTAATGAAATTGACAACTTTCAGAGGTTTTCAGTGGTGAAGAGAAACTCGGACAAGGAGGTAACTTCCACAAACAGAAAAAGCCTCGTCTCTTCTGGATTCCTTTAGTGCCAGTGGTCATCACCAGGGGCAGATTAGCCACCTTTTCCCCGGGCTGGGACCTCCACCTTCTCCTCTACAGGTGTATCACCTTAGAAATCTTCTGCATCTCACTGTCACCCAACACATTTTCTCCTTCCAAGCCTCTGCAGTCTCACGAGTTTGTCTGTATTTTTCTTCTTATAACCTGCCTTGCTACCCTAGCCAGCCTGGATCTCATAGGAGATTAATGGAAATACTCCCAACATTGGGCCTTTCCTGTGCCCCTGTCTTCCTGCTGTATCCTGGCAAAATGCCAGCCCAATCCACAGTCTGTTGTTCTACTTCTGTATCTGAAGGCTAAAGAAAAAGCACCTAGTCATACAGATTAACCCTGTTTTAATGTAACTATTACATAATTTCAACCTCATCTGAGTACTCAGCCTTGCCTGATGCCTTTTGCTCGCCCAGCCCTGTTTAGTTCTCTCATTCTCTTCAACATCTTTAGCAAATCTTCTCCTTCCCCGTCTTGACCTTCCTGTCTCTTCACCTGATACAGAGGTTCTTAGCTCCTACTTCGTTGACAATTTTAAGGTTTTGCTCTCTTCTATAAATTGACCTATAGGAGTATCCTTCTTTACCCCTTTCCTGTGGTTTTCAGGGGATGGAATATTTGTCCTGAGAAGGCCAATACATCCATCGGACACGTGTCTCTATCCCCATTTGCTACGTAAGTATTTGACTTCAGCCATCCGGTACACTGGCTCTGTCTCTGGTTTACACCTGCTGTCTCTGTGTCAACACTTATTTCTGCTTTAGCCCATTGACTTTTCCCTCACAACACTACTGAACTTGTCAATAGGCACATCAGTGATCTCCTACATGCCAAGTCTCGTGGACATTTTTCTTCATGTTGTTTGACTGCTGCTCTGCCTGACTGGATATTATAATCTCCTTTCCTTGAAACCCTAGGCTACTCTAGCACTACACTTTACTGGTTCTCCGCTTACCTTCGTTACATCTCTTTTGTTTTTTTTTTTTTTTCCCGGATCCCTCCAGATGTGGCCTAGGAATCCTTTTAAACACAGTGCTCCAGGCAGAAGTTAGTTGGAGGTAGTTCACAAGATGCAATTTATTTGCCATCCACCCTTGCATTTCAGCTCCATTATTTGTCCTTGCCATGCCTATCTATAAAAACACTTTCTCCTTCCCAGAGATGGCAGCTAACAAGACCTAGCAAAGAGAAATGGGAATTTTCATTCACAATTTCATAGGGAGAGCAATTGGTAAGATTATTTTACTGCCAAGGGTAATAAAATTAATGAGAGAGTTGAAGAAAGAGGCACGAATTCTGAAACTGTCTAGAACCATCTAAGAGGTAAAGCTGAGGAGTTTTACCCGTATTTGTAGGCTGTGATTATTTTCATAGAAGTACTCTCTGATTTATGGGTATGTCACTGATTACCACTAGAATTGCAGATTGGGCACATTAAGCACATCGGCGTAAAAATCCTTGACATTTTGGCCGGGCGCGGTGGCTCACGCCTGTATTCTCAGCACTTGGGGATGCCGAGGTGGGCGGATCACAAGGTCAGGAGTGCGAGACCAGCCTGACCAACATGGTGAAACCCCGTCTCTACTAAAAATACAAAAGTTAGCCGGGTGTGGTGGCACGTGCCTGCCATCCCAGCTACTCGGGAGGCCGAGGCAGGAGAATCGCTTGAACCCGGGAGGTAGAGGTTGCAGTGAGCCAAGATCTCACTGCTGCACTCCAGCCTGGGCAACAGAGGGAGACTCCGTCTCAAAAAAAAAAAATCAAAAAAATCCTTGACATTTTAAAAATACCTCTGGCAGGGTTTCAGTGTAGTCATGATATTTAAAATATTACCATGATTTGTCAGTTTCTTAAGTATAATTTTGTTTAGTCGCACGTATGATAAGAACATACAGACTTCTTGCTGGGGGCATTGGCTCATGCCTGTAACGCCTATAATCCCCACTACTCAGGAGGCTGAGTCGGGAGGATTGCTTGAGGTCAGGACTTTGAGACTAGCCTGGACAATAGAGAAAGACTCTGTCTCTTACAAAAAACATAGTCATAAATAGATTTCTTGGTTTGTGGGGTTAACTTTTTAAATTTTCCTCTCATTAATTTGCCACATTTTTAAAAATTTTTTTGAGATGGAGTCTCACTGTGTCACCCAGGCTGGAGTGCAGTGGCACGATCTCGGCTCACTGCAACCTCTGCCTCTCAGCTTTGAGCGATTCTCCTGCCTCAGCCTCCCGAGTAGCTGGGACTACAGGTGTGTGTCACCACGCTCGACTAATTTTTTGTATTTTTTTAGTAGAGGTGGGATTTCACCGTGTTAGCCAGGATGGTCTTGATCTCCTGACCTCGTGATCTGCCTGCCTCGGCCTCCCAAAGTGCTGGGATTACAGGCGTGAGCCACCACGCCTGGTCTAATTTGCCACTTTTATCTGACTAAGATACCTTAACTTTATTTATTCCTTGGATTGGTAATACAGTGAAATGATTAGGGCAGGGTTTTGAAACCAGAGAGATCTGGGTTCAAATCTTGGTGTGGGCTGTAGATGTTGGGGGCAATGGCCTTAAATCCTCTGACTTTCCAGTGATTTTTCAATGGGTAAAATAACCCTTACTTTGTGGAATGTTGCAAAGATTAGCGAGGATGTATATAAAATGTTTACTTATTACAGTGCTTGATATGTAGAAGATGAATTCTACAATTACACTGACCCATTTTGCCCATTGCGGCTTTAGAATAGAAAAGTATACTCATACACTAGAATTGTGCACCTAGAGCTAAGTGACTCCAGCCCTGTGGAACCCTTCAATGCCAAAATGGCGTGTAGGACTAGATAGATGAATGTCACCTGACCCTGACTGTCTATTAAAACTCACTGTGTTGGGCCGGGAATGGTGGCTCACGTCTGTAATCCCAGCACTTTGGGAGGCCGAGGCGGGCGGATCACGAGGTCAGGAGATCGAGACCATCCTGGCTAACATGGTGAAACTCCGTCTCTACTAAAAATACAAAAAATTAGCCGGGCGTGGTGGCGGGCGCCTGTAGTCCCAGCTACTAGGGAGGCTGAGGCAAGAGAATGGCGTGAACCCGGGAGGCGGAGCTTGCAGTGAGCTGAGACCGCGCCACCACACTCCAGCCTGGGCGACAGAGCGAGACTCGGTCAAAAAAACACAAAAAACCCCCCAAAAAACCAACCAAACAAAAAAAAACACCTCACTGTATTTTATTATTATTATTTTCGAGATGGTGTCTTGCTCTGTCGCCCAGGCTGGAGTGCAGTGGGGTGCAATCTCGGCTCGCTGCAACCTCTCCCTCCCAGGTTCAAGGGATTCTCCTGCCTTAACCTCCCGAGTAGCTAGGATTACAGGCACCTGCCACCACGCCCAGCTAATTTTTTGTAGTTTTAGTAGAGATGGGGTTTTGCCATGTTGGCCAGCCTGGTCTCCAACTCCTGACCTCAGGTGAACCACCCGCCTCGACCTCCCAGAATGCTGGGATTGCAGGCATGAGCTGCCGGGCCTGGCCAAATCTGAAATACATTTGATGCCAGGGTAGCCTTAGTGGAGTGAAACGCTTATTAACAATGAGAGTATTTGAAAAATATGAGATATCCAATCAGAATTGAATGACCTTTCTAAGAAATGGTTTTATCCTAATTAAGTAATGATCAGAGTCAGGCGAGGTGGCTCACGCCTGTAATCCCAGCACTTGGGGAGGCTGAGGTGGGCGGATCACTTGAGGTCAGGAGTTCAAAACCAGCCTGGCCAACATAGTGAAACACCGTCTCTACTAAAAATACAAAAAAGTACCGGGTATGGTGGCGCGTGCCTGTAATTCCAGCTACTCGGGAGGCTGAGGCAGGAGAATTGCTTGAACCCCGGAGGCGGAGGTTGCAGTGAGCCGAGGTCGCGCCACTGCACTATAGTCTGGGTGAGAGCAAGACTCCGTATCAAAAAAAAAAAAAAAAAATCCGATTATAACATCTGTGAATGGAATAATTTGTAGACTCTTGGCATGCAAGAATTTGATGTTAGCTTTCTCAACTGTTCTCAATGCAAACGTTTGAAGTTTATGGAAGAAGCTCTGTGTCAGTAATAGCCATAAACTTTGGAATATGCAAAGATCTTGAAGTATATCTCTCACTTATACCAGGGATTTTTGTAGAGTAGAGAATTGAATTTTGAGCTTATGAGAGCTAGTAGCATTGGATATTTTCGCTTTTTGTCTATCAATCCATTCATGCGGTTTTTTTTTTTTTTTTTTTTTTTTTTTGGAGATGGAGTCTGGCTCTGTTGACCAGGGTGGAGTGCAGTGGCCCGATCTGGCTCACTACAAGCTCCACCTCCCGGGTTCACGCCATTCTCCTGCCTCAGCCTCAGGAGTAGATGGGACTACAGGCGCCTGCCACCACGCCCCGATAATTTTTTGTATTTTTAGTAGAGACGGGTTTTCACCGTGTTAGCCAGGATGGTCTCGATCTACTGACCCCGTGATCTGCCCGCCTCGGCCTCCCAAAGTGCTGGGATTACAGGTGTGAGCCACCGCGCCCGGCCACCATTCATGGGGTATTTTAAGATTTCATGTCAAAGCTCCATTTGTCTCAGATGGTACAATTGTCTGCCGTGTTGAAATAGGTGGTAACGCAAATTAATATTACCCTGAAACAAGACTTTATTTTATTTTTTATTTTAAAAATTTTTTAAAATTATACTTTAAGTTCTGGGATACATGTGCAGAACGTGCAGGTTTTTTACATGGGTATACATGTGCCATGGTGGTTTGCTGCACCTATCGACCTGTCGTCTAGGTTTTAAGCCTCGCATGCATTAAGTATATGTCCTAATGCTACCCCTCCCCTTGCCCGCCATCCCCTGACAGGCCCTGGTGTGTGATGTTCCCCTCCCTGTGCCCATGTGTTCTCATTGTTCAACTCCCACTTATGAGTGAGAACATGTGGTGTTTGGTTTTCTGTTCCTGTGTTGGTTTGCTGAGATGATGGTTTCCAGCTTCATCCATGTCCCTGAAAATGACATGAACTCATTCTTTTTTATGGCTGCATAGTATTCCATGGTGTATATGTGCCACATTTTCTTTATGCAGTCTATCCTTGATGGGCATTTGGGTTGGTTCCAAGTCTTTGCTATTGTAAATAGTGCTGCAATAAACATACGTGTGCATGTGTCTTTATAGTAGAATGATTTACAATCCTTTGCGTATATAGCCAGTAATGGGATTGCTGGGTCAAATGGTATTTCTGGTTCTAAAAGTCTTAAAATATCCTCTAAAGTAGATTTCAAAGTACAACATACATGAGCCTGCAGGAGACCTGCTCACAGAAGGCATCTGTAATTTATAGGAAGATGATGCTGACACTAGATTAACCATGCATTTAGCACACCTCAGTTACAGTGAAATCCAATTTTGTGCAAAAAGTGGGAAATAAATGGAGGCGTGTTTGCTTTACGAGAATTTATTTGATTTTTGTAAATAGAAAATGGTTTTATTACATGTAAAATATAATTTCAATTGGTCACTGTGAGGAATCGCCACAGTCTTCCGTAATGATGGAACTAATTTACACTCCCACCAACAGTGTAAAAGCGTGCCTGTATCTCCACATCCTTTCCAGCATCTGTTGTTTCCTGACTTTTTAATGATCTCCATTCTAACTGGCGTGAGATGGTATCTCATTGTGGTTTTGATTTGCATTTCTCTAATGAGCAGTGATGATGAGCTTTTTTTCATATGTTTGTTGGCCGCATAAATATCTTCTTTTGAGAAATGTCTGTTCATATCCTTCACCCTCTTTTTGATGGGTTTTTTTTCTTATAAATCTGTTTAAATTCCTTGTAGATTCTGGATATTAGACCTTTCTCAGATGGATAGATTGCAAACATTTTCTCCCATTCTGTAGGTTGCCTGTTCACTCTGATGATTTTTTTTTTTTTTTTGCTGTGCAGAAGCTCTTTAAGTGTTTATTTTAATATTTGTGTAATAATGCCCAGTTTTACCAAGCAGAATGATCTACATAGGAGCTTTTATGCAGAACTCATTGTTCTTCACTAAGAGATTGTTAGTCCAGTAGTAAAATCAAATCCATCTTCAGTTGCTACGTGGCTTTGTTAAACAGTTAAACTTGAGTTGGAGATGCTCTGCTATAGGGAGGAATTTTCGCTCCCCAGATGTGTTTGTATATAATATAATGTATTTTTCCCCTCTCCCCTGTGGAAACTTTGTGGAAAGATTATTTCAGTGTTAACCCTGATTGACATTTTAGTAATCGAACAAGTGTCTGTTACTCCTTTACTCATTCATTTATCAAGTGCTTAATGGGTGCCTTCTGGGTGCCAGACACTGCATTAGACTCTGGGGAATCAAAGATGAATCACACTTAGTCTCTACCCCCTGGGAATTTATTCTGGTTAGAGAAATTGTAAACACATAATCATGATCCTATGGGATATTTTTAAAGTATGAAATGAGATAATGTGTGTGAAAAAGCTTTGTAAGCTTCACACATTTAAGATTTTTTCTCCAGTGCATAGCATGATGTCTGACATATTTTAACTGCTCGTTACACTCTCGAATGAACTGGGGAAGAGCCAAGAGTTATGAGAGCATAATACTAGAGTGTAGATGGATTAGTTCTGCCTGGATGGACAGGAGGGACGCGGAGGCTTCCAAGAATATAACTTTTGAACTGGACTTGGAAATATAAGTTGTTTATGTTAAGAATCGAGAAAGGAGGTTCTGGGGGGACAGCTATCAGTCGTTCAAGTGCCTGGATTTAGATGGACCACAAATCTACAGGCTTATGCAGTTTACAAGATGCTTTTGTTTACAGTATCTCTTTTGAGCCTTATGACAGGTCCATGAAGTGAGTTCATACAACCAAGAGAAGCCTTGACCAGAACCTGGGTTCTAGGGTGTAAGAGACAGCATCTGGCCAGTTTATTCTTTACACTTTCACAAATGTTATGATTGCTAATATTATTGTATTTCTATTATTATATTTGTGAAAGCATGGTTTTCTGAGTTACAAGTATATGAAAGACAAATGTGTACATGTAATAAAATGCATAGTTTTCTTTTTTTCTTTTTTCTTTTTTTTTTTTTTTTTTGAGACAGTCTCGCTGGGTCCCAGGCTGGAGTGCAGTGGCGCGATCTCGGCTCACTGCAATCTCTACCTCCGAGGTTCAAGCTATTTTCCTGCCTTAGCCTCTCAAGGAGCTGGGATTACAGACGCCTGCCAGCATGCCTGGCTAATTTTTGTATTTTTAGTAGAGCGGGGGTTTCACCATGTTGGCCAGGCTGGCCTCGAACTCCTGACCTCGTGATCCGCCCACCTCAACCTCCCAAAGTGCTGGCATTATAGACGTGAGCCACCGTGCCCAGCCATGGTTTTCTTCTGATTTCTGTAAAGCAGGTTAGCTTGTATTGATACATGAGGAGGTTTTTTTCAGAGGTTTCAGAAACAAGCTAGAAAATGCTTCCATAATATTTCATAGATTCTTTATGATTCAAGCAGTTTTTCAGGATTTTCAGTCCATTTAAACCATTTATCTAACAAACACTAAGTAGAAACTATGAGCTCTACATTCTCTTGTAAGCTTTCTTTTTCTGTTATAGTTGAGCAAATTTGTTGACGTTTTTATTTTTATATTTATTTATTTATTTATTTTTGAGTCAGTCTCACTCTGTCGCCCAGGCTGGAGTGCAGTGGCACGATCTCAGCTCACTGCAAGCTCTGCCTCCCCAGTTCACGCCATTCTCCTGCCTCAGCCTCCCGAATAGCTGGGACTGCAGGCGCCTGCCACCATGCCCAGCTAGTTTTTTAGTAGTTTTAGTAGAGACGGGGTTTTACCGTGTTTGCCAGGATGGTCTTGATCTCCTGACCTCATGATCCACCTGCCTCGACCTCCCAACATGCTGGGATTACAGGTGTGAGTCACCATGCCCGGCCCAGATGTAGCTCTTATGTTTAGGTCTTTGATCCATTTTGAGTCAATTTTTGTGTGCGGTGTAAGAGAAGTGTCCACCTACATTCTTTTGCATGTAGATAATGCAGTTTTCCCAACATTATTTGTTGAAAAGAGTCTCTTTCCCACTGAATGATCCTGGCACTTTTGTTGAAAATCACTTCACCATATAAGCGAGAGTTTATTTTTGAACTCTCTATTCTCTTTCAGTGCTCTGTTTTTATGCCAGTACAACACTGTGTTTTGTTTTTGTTTTTGTTTTTTTGAGGTGGAGTTTCACTCTTGTTGCCCAGGCTGGAGTGTAGTGGCCTGATCTCGGCTCACTGCAACCTCTGCCTCCTGGGTTCAAGCGATTCTCCTGCGTCAGCCTCCTGAGTAGCTGGGATTACAGGCATGTGCCACCACGCCCGGCTAATTTTTGTATTTGTAGTAGAGACGGGGTTTCTTTATGTTGGTTAGGCTGGTCTCAAACTCCCGACCTCAGGTGATCTGTCCGCCTCGGCCTCCCAAAGTGCTGGGATTACAGGCATGAGCCACCAAGCCTGGCAACACTGTTTTGATTACTGTAGCTTTGCAGTAAGTTTTGAAATCACGAAGTGTGATGTCTTCAAATTTATTCTTTTTCAAGATTGTTTTGACTATTTGAGGTCCCTTGAGATTCTACATGAGTTTTAGAATGTATTTTTTTTTAAATTTCTGCAAAAAACATTCTTGGGATTTTGACAGGGATTTTATTGAATGTGTAGATTGCTTTGGAGTAGTAACATCTTAGCAACATTAAGGTGTTGCAATCCAAGAACATGAAATGTCTTTCCATTTATTTATGTTGTCTTCAGTTTACTTCAGTAAAGTTTTATGATTTTTCTGTGTACAAGTCCTGCATTTTCTTCATTGCTGACTTATATATACTTGTTTTTTTTTGTTTTTTGTTTTTTTTTTCTGAGATGGAGTTTCACTCTTGTTGCCCAGGCTGGAGTGCAATGGCGCGATCTTGGCTCACGGCAACCTCCGCCTCCTGGATTGGAGCAATTCTCCTGCCTCAGCTTCCTGAGTAGTTGGGATTACAGGCATGCACCACCACACCCGACTAATTTTGTATTTTTAGTAGAGACGGGGTTTCTCCATGTTGGCCAGGCTGGTCTTGAACTCCCGACCTCAGGTTCCTGGTGCTTCCTATTGCACCATCTTCCCAGAATCCTCTCCCTTCCTGTTGTGCTTTTATAGCCACACCTGCTTTCTTCCTGCCGCCAGACTTAGTCGTAACTGCTAATGTATTCCTCATTTTGGTAATTTTGTTATCTCAAGGATGTTATATAAATGGGATGATAGAACTTGTAATTTTCTGAAGGCCAGGTGCCTGGCTCATGCCTGTAATCCCAGCACCTTGGGAGGCTGAGGTGGGTGGGTTACTTGAGGTCAGGAGTTGGAAACCAGCCTGGCCAACATGGTGAAACCCTGTCTCTACTGAAAATACAAAAATTACAGGGATTAACCTGTAATCCCAGCTGCTTGGGAGGCTGAGACATGAGAATTGCTTGAACCCAGGAGGTGGAGGTTGCAGTGAGCCGAGATTGCACCACTGCACTCCACCCTGGGTGACAGAATGAGATTCTGGTCTAAAGACAAAACAAAACAAAACAAAACAACATGTAATTTTCTGGGATTGAGTTTTTTACACTAAGTTTAATTCCTTGGAGATTCCTCCGGGTTGTTGCTTAGTGTTTGTTACGGTTATACTGCACTTTGTTTACTTATTTGCTGAAAGATAATCTCAGTTATTTCCACTTGTAGGTTATTATGAATAAAACTGTTAGAAACATCACACAGGTTTTCATGTGAACGTAAGTCTTCATTTAGTAATGTTGATAGGTGGATAGTGATATCTCATTGTGTGTATTATTATTATTATTATTATTATTATTATTTTTGAGACAGGGTCTTGCTCTGTTACCTAGGCTTTGAAGGGCAGTGTCATGATCATGTCTCATTGCCACCTTAACCCTCTGAGTAGCTGGGACTATGGGTGTGTGCCACTACACCCAGCCAATGTTTTTAGAAATATGTTTTTGAAGAGATAAGGTCTTGCTATGTTGCTCAGGCTGGTTTTGAACTTCTGAGCTCAAGTCATGCTCCAGACTGGTCTCCTAAAGTGCTGGGATTACAGGCCGCTACACACACCTCATTGTGTTTTTAATACGTATTTACTTAGTGGCTAATGATGTTGACAATCTTCTCAGGTGTTTATTTGGTATCTTTTTTTTTTTTAATATGGAACACTTTAAGAATTTGCATGCCATCACTGTGCAGGGAGCATGCTAATCTTCTCTGTATTGATTCAATTTTGGTATATGTGCTGCTGAGACAAGCAGTAGTACCTTTATATATCCCCTGTTCATCACTTTTGGCTATTTTCTTTTTTTGAGACGGAGTCTCCCTATCTCTACTCAAAAACAATACAAAAATTAGCCAGGCATGGTGGCACATGCCTGTAGTCCCAGCTACTTGGGAGGCTGAGGCAGGAGAATTGCTTGAACCCAGGAAGCGGAGGTTGCAGCGAGCTGAGATTGCACCACTGTACTCCAGCCTGAGCGACAGAGTGAGACTGTCAAAAAAAAAAAAAAGTATTCCACTCTTGCTGGGTGGAATGTCCTGTAAATGTCCATGGATCCAGTTAGTTCATGGGGTTGAAGTAAATACTCTTGCTGTGATCATATGTGTAGTTTTAACAGTTGTTACAGAGAAATACTTAAGTCTCTCTAGTGGATTTGTGTATTTCTTCATTCTGTTCCATCAGGTTTTCTTTCACAGATTTCGTAGTCTGGTTTCTTGCTGCATACACATTTAGGAATGTTATGTCCTCTTGGTGGATTGACCCCTCTCTCAATAAATAATTTCCTTCTTAGTCTCTAGTACTTTTTCTTTGCTCTGAAGTATACTGTTTCTGATATTAATATAGTCATCCACTTTTCCTTAGTGAATGGTTGCATCATATACCTTTTGAATTTTTTTTTTTTTGCTTTCAATATGCTTAGATTGTTATATTCGAAGTAAATGTCTTGTACACAAAACAGTGTTAGGTTATGTTTTCTTTCTTTCTTTCTTTCTTTTTTTTTTCTTGAGATGGAATCTTGCACTGTCACCTGGGCTGGAGTGCAATGGCGTCATCTTGGTTCACTGCAACCACCACCTCCCGGGTTGAACCGATTCTCCTGCCTCAGCCTCCCGAGTAGCTGGGATTACAGGTGCCTGCCACCATGCCTGGTTAATTTTTTATATTTTTAGTAGAAACTGGGTTTCACTATGTTGACCAAGCTGGTCTCGAACACTTGACCTCTTGATCTGCCTTCCTTGGCCTCCCAAAGTGCTGGGATTACAGGTGTGAGTCACTGTGCCTGGCCTTTTTTTTTTTTTTTTTTTTTTTGAGACATGGTCTTGCTCTGTCACCCAGGCTGGACTGCAGTGGCACAATCATGGTTTACTGCAGCCTGGACCTCCTGGGCTCAAACAATTCCCCCACCTCAGCCTCCCAAGTAACTGGGACCACACATGTGCACCATCACACCCGGCTAACTTTTTTATTATTTGTAGGGACGAGGTCTTGTTATGTCGCCCAGCCTGGTCTCAAACTCATGGGCTCAAGAGACCCTTCTGTCATGGCCTCCCAAAGTGCTGGCATTACAGGCGTGAGCCACCATGCTTGGCTGTAGGTTATGTTTTTTAAATCTAGTTTGTCAATCTTTGTCTTTTTCTTTTTTTTTTTTTTTTTTGAGATGGAATATCACTCTGTCACCCAGGGTGGAGTGCAGTGGTATGATCTCGGCTCACTGCAACCTCTGCCTAGTGGGTTCAAACAATTCTCCTGCCTCAGCCTCCAGAGTAGCTATTACAGGCGCCCACCACCATGCCTGCCTAAATTTTTTTTTTTTTTTTGTATTTTTAGTAGAGACAGAGTTTCACCATGTTGGCCAGGCTGGTCTCGAACACCGAACCTCAAGTGATCTGCTCTCCTCAGCCTCCCAAAGTACTTGGATTATGGTTGTGAGCCATTGCACCTGGCCAGTTTTTGTCTTTTACTTGCTGTTTTTAGGTATTTGGGTCATTTACATACTTACAGATGTTGTCAGAATCCTTTTTTTTTTTTTTTTTTTTTTTTGAGACAAAGTTTTACTCTTGCCCAGGCTGGAGTGCAGTGGCTCAATCTTGGCCTACTGCAACCTCTGCCTCCCGGGTTCAAGCAGTTCTTGTGCCTCAGTCTCCCAAGTAGCTGGGATTACAGGCATGTGCTACCACGCCCAGCTAATTTTTATATTTTTAGTGGAGTTGGGGTTTCACCATGTTGGCCAGGCTGGTCTTGAACTCCCGGCCTTAGGTGATTCACCCACCTTGGCCTCCCAAAGTGCTAGAATAACAGGTCTGAGCCACCATGCCTCGTTTTAGTTTTAGTTTTTTGATTGTTCTTTTTCCTGCTTTCTTTTGAGTTACTTGAACATTTTTGGAATCCCATTTTTCTTGTCATTTTTTTTCTACCCCAATTCACTATGCCAAAACCATTTTTCTTTATTGTATTTTATATCTGCTTATTTTAGTTCATTGATATGGTTTGGATATTTGTTCCGCTGAATTTTTTTTTCTTCTTTTTTGAGACAAACTTTCGTTCTTGTTGCCCAGGCTGAAGTGCAATGGCGTGATCTCAGCTCACTGCAACCTCCGCCTCCCAGGTTCAAGTGATTCTCCTGCCTCAGCCTCCTAAGTAGCTGGGATTACAGGCATGTGCCACCATGCCCGGCTAAGTTTGTATTTTTAGTAGAGACGGAGTTTGTCCATGTTGGTCAGGCTGTTCTCCAACTCCGGACCTGAGGTGATCCACTCACCTCGGCCTCCCAAAGTGATGAGATTACAGGCTTGAGCCACCATGCCCGGCCTAAAAATTGTTTTTGGGAGGCCAAGGTGGGTTAGTCATCTGGGGTCCGGGGTTCAAAACCAGCCTGGCCAACGTGGCGAAAACCCGTCTCTACTAAAAATACAAAAATTAGCCAGGAGCGATGGCGGCACCTGTAATCCCAGCTGCTCAGGAGGCTGAGGCAGGAGAATCGCTTGAACTTGGGACGTAGAGCTTGCGGTGAGCTGAGATCATGCCAGTGCACTCCAGCTTGGGCAACAGAGCGAGACTCCGTCTCAAGAAACAAACAAACAAAAAGCAACGACAAACAAAAAATTTTTTTCAGTTAATTCTGATGTATCTGTGAGATATTAGAATTAAGATATCTTGATGTTTGCATTTGTTTATTGCCTTTTTCCATTCAATTTGAAATCTGGATTCTTCATATCTTTTTGGTATCACAAATAACTTTTGATTGAAACCTGGGCATTTTTGTGTTGTCATGAGACTATGCATCTTACTTAAACAACTGTTTTAGTTTTTTTGTTTTTGTTTTTGTTTTTGGAGACCGTCTCTATCACCCAGTCTGGAGTGCAGTGGCGCCATCTCTGCTCACTGCAACCTCCGCCTCCCAAGTTCAAGCGATTTTCGTGCCTCAGCTTCCGGAGTAGCTGGGACTATAGGCACCGGCCAACACGCCCAGCTAATTTTTATTTTTATTAGAGGTGGGGTTTTGCCATGTTGGCCAGGCTGATCTCCAACTCCTGACTTCTGGTGATCCACCCGCCTCGGCCTTCCAAAGTGCTGCGATTATAGGCGTGAGCCATCGCGCCCGGCCCTGTTGGGGATTCTTTTTTTTTGGTCTGTGTTCATCGGTGTCATGATGTACTCACTTCTTCCATTCCAGGAGCAGGATACATTAGGCAAAAAGAAGAATACCCAGGGAATTTACTGCTATATTGTGCCTTGTGTCCTGTGATCCTGAGCTAATTTGCCTTCTCTCCACCTTTCAGAGAATATTCGTTTTATTTACAATGTTCACATTTTAAATTTGTACTTAGTGGGAGGAATAGGGAAAAGTATGTCCATTCCATCATCCCAGAAGTGTAAGTCTAACCTTTGATTTCACTGAGTGTGCCCTATTTTTCTGTTTTCTATTTCATTGACTTCTGCTCGATCTTTCTTTTGCTCTTCTAGTTTCTTAAGGAACAAGGTGAAGTCACTGATTTGTTTCTTTTCTAATATAGTCATGTAATTGTATAAATTTCTCTTTCAATTACTGCTTTAACTGTCTTAAAATACTTGATATATTTGTCCTTTTTTTACCCCTTGGTGTTATGGGTTATGTTATGTTATGTTATTTATTTTATATTTTGAGACAGATTCTCGCTCTGTCGCCCAGGCTAGAGTGCAGCAGCGTGATCTTGGCTCGCTGCAACTTCCGCCTCCCGGGTTCAAGCAATTCTCTGCCTCAGCCTCCTGAGTAGCTGCGGTTACAGGCGCCTGCTACCATGCCCGGGTAATTTTTGTATTTTTAGAAGAGACGGGGTTTCACCATCTTGGCCAGACTGGTCTTGAACTCCTGACCTTGTGATCCACCTGCCTCGACCTCCCAAAGTGCTGAATTAGAGGCGTGAGCCACAGCTCCTGGCCCCCATTGGTTATTTTAAAAGTATGTTTTGATTTCAAATATGGGGATTGCCTACTGATTTTTTTTTCTGTCACTGATTTCTAAATTAATATCACAGTGGTAAGAAAAAAATCATGATAAGACTTCAAACCTTTTAAATGTACCAAGAGTTGTTTTTTTTGGCCCGAATATGGTATATCTTGGTGAATGTTCCAAATGCACTTGAACAGAATGTGTATTCTGGTAGGTTGTGTAGAGTGTTCTAAAGTTAGTTAGGTCAGTTTGGTGTTATTCAAGCTTCTCTATCCTTACTGATTTTCTGTCTGCTGGTCCTGTTATTATTATCATTCCTTTCTTTTGAACATGATGTCGCTCTGTCACCTAGGCTGGAGTGCAGTGGCATGCCCAATCATAGCTCACTGAGCCTCCACTTCCTGGGCTCAAGTGATCCTCCCACCTGATCCTCCCACCTCAGCCTCCCCAGTAGCTGGGTCTACAGGCATATGCTACCACACCCAGCTATTTTATTTTATTTTATTTTATTTTTGGAGATGGAATCTCTCTCTGTCGCCCAGGCTGGAGTGCAGTGGCATGATCTCGGCTCACTGCAACCTCCATCTCCTGGGTTGAAGCGATTCTCCTATCTAAGCTTCCCGAGTAGCTAGGATTACTGTTGTGTGCCACCACGCCCGGCTAATTTTTGAATTTTTAGTAGAGACAGGGTTTCCCCATGTTGGCTGGGCTGGACTTGAATTGCTGACCTTAGGTGATCCGCCTGCCTCTGGCTCCCAAAGTGCTGGGATTATAGGTGTGAGCCACCACGCCTGGCCCACCCAGTTAATTTTTAAAACTCTTTTTGTAGAGACAGGGTCTCCCTGTGTTGCTCAGGTTGGTCTTGAACTCCTGTGATCAAGCAATCCTGTCTCGGCCTCCCAAAGTTCAGGGATAACAAGTGTCACTCACCATGCCTGGCCTGGTTCTATTACATAGAGAGGTTTGCTGAAATTTTAAAATATAATTGTGGATTCTTTCATTTCTTCTTACAGTTCTCTCATTTTTGCTTTATTTATTTTGAAGCCCTGTTATTAACAGGTAAATAAATGTTTAGGATTTTTGTGTGTTCTTGATGAATTAAACCCTTAATGTATATAAAATGATGCTCTTTTTTCCTGATAAAATTTTTATTTTTGTCCACTTTACATGATAGTATTATAACGATTTCAACTTTCTTTTGATTTTGTAGTATGTAATAAGATCTTTTTCTTGGTTGCATCGGAATTTTAATTTCTGATTGTAGTCATTTTGGTCATGGTTTACCCTGTTTTTTGGAGATGGGCTTTTACTCTGTCACCTGCTGGAGTGCAATGGCATAGTCATGGCTCACTATGGCCTTGACCTCCTTCTGCCTTAGCCTTCCTGAGTAGCTGGAAGGATCACAGGTGTGTGCCACTACCCGTGGCTAATTTTTTTTTTTTTTTTTTTTTTTTTTGAGATGGAGTTTTGCTCTTGTTGCCCAGGCTGGAGTCAATGGCACGATCTTGGCTCACCCCAATCTCCGCCTCCCGGGTTCAAGCAATTCTCCTGCCTCAGTCTCCCGAGTAGCTGTGATTACAGGCATGAGTCACCATGCCCAGCTAATTTTGTATTGTTGGTAGAGATGGGGTTTTTCCATGTTGGTCAGGCTGGTCTCGAAATCCCGACCTCAGGTGACCTGCCCACCTCGGCCTCCCAAAGTGCTGGGATTACAGGCGTGAGCCACCATGCCAGGCCATTTTTCATGTGTGTGGTGTGTGTGTGTGGGGGAGTATGTATGTTTTTAGAGATGGGTTCTGCAGCGTTGCCCACACTGGTCTCGAACTCCTGGCCTGAAGCAATTTTCCCACTTTGGCTGCCCAAAGTGCTGGGATTACAGGCATGAGCCACTGCGCTCAGCCACTTTTCTTCATGTTTCTAGCGGATGATAGTTCATTAAAAGAGTGCCTTGTTATATATGCTTATAATTTCCCTCAAATATGTGAAAAGTTGTTGGCCATGATTTCTAAAAATTTTTTTTCTATATTATCTCCTGTTTTGTGGCTCTAGTTACAAATATGTGTGGCCTCTTGAAGTTATTTCAATTATCACGTATTACATTTTTTAGTGTTTTTTTTTTTTCTGTGTTTCATTTAGGTTAGTAATTTTGATTTCATGTGTTGCAAATTTCAAAGTGTATTTTTCATCTTAGACTTTGTAATTTTCATCTTTAGAAGTTCAAATTTTAAAAATTCATATTTTTACTTAATATGTTGTTTCTTCTAGCCTTCTGATCATATGAAATATCATCATAATTGTTTTAAAGGACTTGTCTACCAATTCTATTTTCTGTTTCATTTCAAAATTGGTTTGTTTTTTGTTTCATTATGGGGTATAATTTCCTGCTTCTATGTAAGTCTTATAAATTTGGATTGACTTTTGAGCCAGTGTGAATTTTACCTTGTTTTCTAGTTTCTCTAGTTTTGTTTGCCTTTTAAAAATATTTGTGGACTTTGTTCTGTGGCATTATTAAGTTGCTTGAAAACAGTTTCTTTCTGTTGGGTCTTTTATGTTTTCCTTGATTGGACCAGGGTTGTGTTTAGGGTTAAATTTTTCCTCCTTCTGAAGCCTTTTCTTTCTTAGTATTCCAATGTCACATCTCCAATGTGATATAAATTATATCACGTCATTTCCTTTTGGACTTTTGGGTGTGGGTACTATACACATCCTTAAGTCAGTTCTGGATGCTATTACGTCTAATTGTTTTGGTGATTTCTCACCTTGCCCTTGGACAGCTCCTTTACATTGCAAGTGCTGATTTGTCATTCAACCAAAAGTTCTAGGGTGAGCCTTTGTAGATCTCTTCATTTCTCTGTCTCTCTCCAGCTCTCTACTCAGTGCTGGTCTCCCTTGTGAGCTCTAGGCACCTTGGCCTCCTTGGACTTCCAGCTCCATTTCCTCAACTTGGGGAGACGACAGGCTCTGCCTGGGTTCCTCCTCCCTGTTCCACGACCTGGAAACTCTCTCAAGGCAGTAAGCTGGGCACACGTGTGGCCCGTTTGTTTTTTGTCTTCCAGGGATCACTGTCTTTTGTTACTTGTCCAATATCTTCAGTGCTGTTGTTTCATTCATTTTATTAGGTTTTTATTATTTCACGCAAGGAGGCTAAATCTGGTCCCCTTTATTCACTCCATCTTGACCAGAAGTGGTATCACTGTGGTTTGAATTTACATTTTCATGATAACTGGTGATATTGAGCACGTTTTAGCTTGTGTGTTGGCCATTTGTGTGTTCTCTTTTGTGATGAGTTTGTTCATTTTGCCTTTACTGTTCTTTGTTTTCGTTTTTCATCTATTTGAGTTGCAGAAGGTGTTTATATGTCCTAAATACTCATCCTTTGTTAGATAAATGTTTTGTAAATACTTTCCCCAAGTCTATGTGGTTTACCTATTTATTTAATTTATTTATTTATTTATTTATTTATTTATTTTTGAGACGGAGTCTTGCTCTGTCACCCAGGCTGGAGTGCAGTGGTGCGATCTCGGCTCACTGCAAGCTCCACCTCCCGGGTTCACGCCATTCTCCTGCCTCAGCCTCCCGAGTAGCTGGGACTACAGGCGCCTGCCACCACGCCCGGCTAACTTTTTGTATTTTTAGTAGAGACGGGGTTTCACCGTGGTCTCGATCTCCTGACCTCGTGATCCGTCCGCCTCGGCCTCCCAAAGTGCTGCGATTACAGGCGTGAGCCACCGCGCCCCGCCTACCTATTTATTTTAACTGTACCTTTTGATGAGCAGAAATATTTATATCTGCTAGGTTTAATTTATCAGTGTTTTCTTTTGTAGTTATTGCTTACTGTGAGCTAAGACACTTTTGCCTAACCTCAAAGTCTTGAAGGTAATTTCCTTTGTTTCCTCTAAAAGGGTTTGCTTTTGCTAATTTATATTTAGGTCTGTGATGCGTCTGAAGTTATTTTTGTAGGTCTGAGTTTTTTGCATGTGGCTATCCAGTTGTTTGTCACCATTTGTTGAAAAGAGTCTCCTTTTCTCACCGGGTTGCTTTGGGAACATCGCGTGGCTGCATAAGTGGGATCTCTTTCAGAAATCTTTATTCTGCTCCAAAAATCTGTTTGTCTAGCCCTGTTAGAGTATTCGGATTATTTGGTAACTTTTATATTGTCTTGAAGTCAGAATTGCAAGTCCTAAAACCTTTTTCTTCTTTTTCGAAGTTCTGCATGCTCTACGTCCTTCACATTTCCGTATAAATTTTAATCATCTCTTTCTGTCTTCTCCAAAAAAGGCTGATGGGATCATGATTGTAATTGTCTTGAATCTGTTGATCAGTTTGAGGAGAACTGACATCTTAACAACCACTGAGTCTTAGTCATTAGTATAGTATATCTCTCCATTTATTTAGGTCTTTTTTGTTTTGTCTGAGCAGTCGTTTGTTGCTTTTAGCCTTTGGTCTCGCATGTCTTCTGTTTTTAAAATTACTTATTTTTTTTCCTTTTTGTTGAGACAGAGTCTCACTCTGTCGCCTAGCTGGAGTGCAGTGGCCCAGTCTTGGCTCACTCCATCTCCTGGGTTCAAACAATTCTCCTGCCTCAGCCTCCCAAGCAGCTGGGTTTACTGGCATGTACCCTAAGCCCAACTAATTTTTATATTTTTAGTAGAGATGGGGTTTCACCCTGTTGGCCAGGCTGGTCAACTCCTGATCTCAAATGATCTGCCTGCTTCGGCCTCCCAAACTGCTGGGATTACAGGCATGAGCCACCACGCCTGGCCTAAAATTATTTTTATTTTTAAGTATTTTGTCTTTTTTTGATGCTATTTGTATTTTAAAATATTAAATACATTTTTCAGCAATTATGAAGTATTATAAAAATTTCTAATTTTCTGTTGGAAATAGAATTTTTGTATATTGACCCGTTTCTTACAACCTTAAGTCATATTAATTCTACGAGTTTTTTAAGGTACATTTCTTAGATTTTTCTAATAGATGATTGTCATAAAACACAGTTTTATCTCTTTTTTCCCTAGTTGTAATGCCTTTTATTCTCTTCCCTCACAGAATTGATTTAATCTTGTTTTCATTCTTTGAATACAGCATTCAGTGTTACACCACTAATTATAAGTCAGCTGTAGGGGTTTTATTGATGAACTTTATCAGATTGTTTTCAAATATAGGTTTTATTACTATTTAGATATGACAAGGACAACAGAACCCAACATGACTGCCATTGAAAATATAGTTATAGTCACAGACCCTAAGAGGAATAGTCATGCCATGCCATGGAGAATACACAGTTGAGTAAGGTCTAGCCCTAGCTTCCTGAGGGTTTATGTCCTGAATGGATATTGAGTTTTCTCAAAAGCTTTTTCTGTATCTATTGAGATAATGCTATATATTTAAAGATATTAATGTAAATTTCATTGTTTTATTTTCAAATGTTATACTAAATGCCATTTGGTGTCATGGTGTATTATTATTATTATTTTTTTTTTGGAGATGGGTACAGTGGCACAATCTCTGCTCACTATAACCTCCGCCTCCTGGGTTCAAGTGATTCTCCTGCCTCAGCCTCCGGAGTAGCTGGGATTACAGGCACGTGCCACCATGAGCAGCTAATTTTTTTCGTGGAGACAAGGTTTCACCATGTTGGCCAGGCAGGTCTCCTGACCTCAAGTGATCCTCCCGCCTTGGCCTCCAAAAGTGCCAGGATTACTTTCGTAATCTGTGTGAGCCATCGCAACTGGCCTATTCCTCTTAATATATTGTTGGATTTAAATTGCTAATAGTAAATATTTGCGCATCTTTGTATGTGAGGGATTTTGGTGTAACCTTGCTGCTTTTTGTCAGGTGCTGGTATTTTTGGCATATGCATTGGTATTCTTCATGCTAAACTTAGAAAATGATTTGGGAAGCATTGTCTTCTCTGTTTTCTGGAAATGTTTGTGTGAGATTGATGCTATTTTTTCTTTAGTGTTTGAAGGAACTTATCAGTGAAAAAATCTGAATCTAGAGTTTTCTTTTGGGGAAGGATTTTGATAATTCAACTTAAAATGCTTCTCAGATATTCTGTTTTATCAGTTTTGATAAGTTTTGTTTTCAAAGAATTTCTTCTTTTCATCTCAGCTGTTGAATTAGTTAGCATAAAGTCATTAATAATAATCTTTGGCCCTCAATACCTTTGGGATCGTAGAGCTAATTCCCCTTTTATTCTTGGTAATTTGTATTCTTCCTATTTAAAAATAAGTTAATTTCGCTTGCAGACTGTCAACTTTGTAGGTCTTTCCAACGTGTTACCAGAAGGGGTCCCAATCCAGACCCCAAGGAGAGGTTCTTGGATGTCATGCAAGAAAGAATTTGGGGCGGATTCATCAAGTGAAAGCAAGTTTATTAAGAAAGTAAAGGAATAAAAGAATGGCTACTCCATAGGCAGAGCAGTGCCATGGGCCACTGGTTTCCCATTTTTATGAGTATTTCTTGATTGTATGCTAAACAAGGGGTGGATTCTTCATGAGTTTTCTGGGAAAGGGGTGGGCTATTCCCAGAACTAGTGGTTCCTCCCCTTTTTAGACTATATAGGGTAACTTCCTGGCATTGCTATGGCATTTGTAAACTCATGGCGCTTGTGGGAGTGTCTCTTAGCATGTTAATGTATTATAATTAGTGTATAATGAGCAGTGAGGATGACCAGAGGTCAGTTTTATCACCATCTTGGCTTTGGTGGGTTTTGGCCCCCTTCTTTATTACAACCTGTTTTATCAGCAAGGTTTTTCTGTCTTGTATCTTGTGCCAGCCTCCTATCTCATTCTGTGACTTAGAATGCATGACTTACTGGGAATGCAGCCCAGCAGGACTCAGCCTTATTTGACCCAGCCCCTGTTCAAGATAGAAGCACTCTGGTTCAGAGGTCTCTGACAAAAGGACCAGCTTTGACTTCAAATTTTCTGTTACTTTTCTGTTTCATTTCTTCTGCTCTTATTTTTACTATTTCTTTTTTTTTTTTCTACTTACTTTGGGTTTACTTTACCCTTTTATATATAGGTTCTTTAGGTAGAACCCTACATATTTTATTTTATTTTATTTTATTTTGAGACAGAGTTTTGCGCTGCCACCCAGGCTAAAGTGCAGTAATGCAATCTTGGCTTACTGCAACCTCCGCATCCCAGGTTCAAGCGATTCTCCTGCCTCAGCTTAGCCTCCTGAGTAGCTCGGATTGCAGCCATCCACTACCACGCCCAGCTAATTTTTGTATTTTTAATAGAGAAGGGGTTTCACCATGTTAGCCAGGCTGGTCTTGAGCTCGCGACCTCAGGTGATCCGCCTGCCTTGGCCTTCCAAAGTGCTGGGATTACAGCCGTGAGCCACCGCACCCGGCTGCTAGGTCATTAATTTTATATCTTTTTTTCTAATGTCGTTAGGGAACATAATCTGTATGATTCCCATTATTTTCATTCTATTGTGTCCAGCTTTGTGGCTCAGTATGTGGTCTTTCACGGCTAATGCACCAAGTTTACCTGAAAAGGATGTTTATAGTGGTTTTAACATTGCTAGATGATGATGATGACTATTATTATTTGGTCTGGTTTTGTCAATCACAAAGAGGGATGCTAAAATATCTTACCATGTTTGGGGCACTGAGTATTCTGATTGTTTATGCCTTATGCCAAATTTTCCTTCATGTATTTTGAAGCCTTGTTTTTAGGTGCATACATTTATAATTATTATGACTTCTTCATTGTCTGACTTACTGTGAAATGTCCCTCCCTCTCTTTACTATGTAGCCACTCACCATCTTTTTGTTGTTGTTGTTGTTTGTTTGTTTGTTTTGAGATGGAGTTTTAATCTATCACCTAGGATGGAGTGCAGTGGTGTGATCTCGGCTCACTGCAGCATTTGCTTCCCAGGTTCAAGCAGTTCGCCTGTTTCAGCCACCCTAGTAGCTGGGATTATAGGTGTGTGCCACCATGCCTGGCTAATTTTTGCATTTTTAGTAGAGACAGGGCTTTGCCATGTTGGCCAGGCTGGTCTCAAACCCCTGGCCTCAAGTGATCAAGTGCCCGCCTCGGCCTCCCAAAGTGCTAGGATTACAGGCATGAGCCACCGCGCACCCAGCATATCCATTTACTTTGGACCTGTTTGTGTCTTCCCTTAAAGTGTGTTTCTTACAGACACCTTGTGATTTGAGTTTTACTTTTCTATCTGTGCTAATACACTATTTTTTTTGAGACAGTCTCTACGTCACTACAATCAATTTTAGAACACTTGGATCCCCTCAAAAAGAAGCCCTTTGGCCCATTAATAGTCACTCTCCATTACCCTACTTCCCCAGCTCCTGGCAATCACTAATCTTCATTCTGTCTCTATCCCTATTTGTCACATTTCATATAAATGGAGTCATTTGGTGTATTGTGAGTGGCTTCTTTCTCCTAGCATCATGTACAAGCATTTGTTTTGTAGCATTTATTAGAACTTCATTCCTTTTTGTTGTCAAATAATATTCTATTGCATGGCTATACTACATTTTCTTTACTCATTCATTAATTGATAAACATTTAGGTTGTATATACTTTTGCAATATTATGAATAATGTTATTATTATGAACAGTTGTCTGCAAATCCAGACAATTGTTTTCAATTCTCTTGGGCCTAGGATTTTTGTTTCATGCTGCAACTCTGTTTAACCTTTTGAAAAACTGACAAAGAGGCTGTAACATTTTAAATTACCAGCAACAATATATGAAGGTTTTAATTTCTCCATCTCTTTGCCAACATTTTTTATTGTTTGGCTTTTGATTTTAGCTATCCTACAGGTCATGAGGTAGTATCTCATTGTGGTGTTGATTTTTACTTATCTTTTTTCATTATATTCTTTCGTAGACAGAGTCTCACTCTGTTGTTCAGGCTGGAGTGCAGTGGTGTGATATCTTGGCTCACTGCAACCTCTGCCTCCCGGGTTCGAGCGCTTCTCCTGCCTCAGCCTCCTGAGTACCTAGGATTACAGGTGCCCGCCACCACGCCTGGCCAATTTTTGTATTTTTAGCAGAGATGGAGTTTCACCATGATGGCCAGGCTAGTCTCAAACTCCTGACCTCAGGTGATCCCCCTGCCTAGGCCTCCCAAAGTGCTGGGATTACAGGTGTGAGCCACCATGCCCGGCCCCTTTGTTCAATTTTTAACTGGGCTGTATAGCTTTTTATTTTTGAGTGGAAGAGCTCTGTATTCTGGATACAAACTACTTATCAGACATATGACTTGTAAATATTTCTTCCATCCTTTTACTTTCCTGATGATTTTGTTTGTAGCAAAAAAGTCTGTAGGTTTGGTAAATTCTAGTTATTTTTTCTTTTGTTGCCTCTACTTTTATCTAGTGTTATGTCTAAAAACTGTTGTTCAACCAAGTCCTAAAGACTTACCTCCTATGTTTTTTTCTAAAGTTTTATTGTTTTAGCTCTTACATTTAGGTCTGCGATTCACTTTTGAATTAATTTTTTAATATCAGGAAGGGTTTCAACTTAATTCTTTGGCACATTTCTCTAGCAATTTAAATATATTTCTTTACTCTTTTCAGTCTGTTTTTATAGTATTACCACTTCTGACTAATATTGTACAAGTTGTAAAGTATACAAAGCTTGTAAGTTGTTCTTTTATATCACCTCTGTTTGTTGTCAGTTATGCTATTGTCATGTGTGTTGGAACTATGTACATTATAAGCCCCAGAAAACAACAATGTAATTTTGGCTTTCAATAATCATGTAATGTTAAGAACTTAAGAGCTAAAAGTCATCTAAGTTTACCCAGATATTTACCATTTGTGGTAGTCTTCTTTGTCTTCTGAAGATTTGCATTTTCTGGCATCATTTCTCTTAATCCTGAAGAATTTCTTTAGCCTTTCTTGCAGGGCGTATCTTTTGGTGATAAATTGTACTTGCTTTCTTTTATCTGAAAGTATCTATTTCACCTCTATTTTTGAAGGGCATTGTGGTTGGATATAGAATTCTGTGTTGACAGTGCCTTATCTTTTAGCAAGGGGTATTTTAGTTTATTTTCTTTTGGCTTCCATATTTTATGATGAGAAATCTGCCATTTATCCAGTCATGGTTCCCTCTGTGTAATGTGACATTTTCTTTTGGTGCTTCAAGAGTTTTCCCTCTGTGTTTGCTTTTTAGCAAGGCATTTGACTATTCGAGGTTTGCTGAGATTCCTGAATCTGTGGATTTGTCTTTTTTCAAATTGAAGAAAATTTCAGCCATCATTTCTTCAAGTTTCTTTCCTGCCTCATATTCTTTCTGTCTTCTTTTTTAGGCCTTTGGTTATGTATGTAAGACCTTTTGGTACTGTGCTGTAGGTCCCTGAAGCCCTGTTTTTGGTTTGTTTGTTTAACCTCTATTTTCTCTTTCAGATTAGATTTATTTTTATTTTTATTTTTTTTTTGAGACAGAGTTTCACTCTTCTTGCCCAGGCTGAAGTGCAATGGTGGGATCTCAGCTCACCGCAACCTCTACCTCCTGGTTCAAGCGATTCTCCTGCCTCAGCCTGCTGAGTAGCTGGGACTACAGGTGTGTGCCACCACACCCGGCTAATTTTGTATTTTTTAGTAGAGATGGGATTTCTCCATGTTGGTCAGGCTGGTCTCAAACTCCTGACCTCAGGTGATCCACCCATCTCGGCCTCCCAAAGTGCTGGGATTACAGGTGTGAGCCACCGTGCCTGGCCTCACATTAGATTCTATCTATCGATGTAGCTTCAAGTTCACTGACTCTTTTGTCATCTCAGATTTGTTGTTGTGAAGCTTGCTGAGTGAAATTTTCACTTCACATGTTGTATTTTTAGTATTTAAAAAATTCTTTCTATCTTTTTTTTTTTTTTAATTTGAGACCGAGTCTTGCTCTTTTGCCCAGGCTGGAGTGCAATGGTGCGATTATATTACTGCAGCCTCAAACTCCCAGGCACAAGTGATCCTCCTGCCTCACCCTTCTGAGTATTTGGGACTGCAGACTGGTGCTACCATGCTCGGCTTATAGTTTCTTTGTTGTTGTTGTTGTTGTTGTTGTTGTTGCTGAGACACCCTTGTTTTATTATAGGTTTATCTTCAGTGGGCAGACTTGATTAGCATTTAGCGACATTTTTCTATAAAATTTCACATTATAGACGAGGCGCGGTGTCTCACGCCTGTAATCCCAGCACTTTGGGAGGCTGAGGCAGGCAGATCACGAGGTCAGGAGTTCGAGACTAGCCTGACTAACACAGTGAAACCCCATCTCTACTAAAACTGCAAAAATCAGTCGGGCGCGGTGGTGTGCACCTGTAACCCCAGCTACTCAGGAGGCTGAGGCAGGAGAATCGCTTGAACTCGGGAAGTGTATGTTGCAGTGAGCCGAGATTGAGCCACTGCACTCCAGCCTAGGTGACAGAGTGAGACTCCATCTCAAAACAAAACAAAACAAAAAAACACTTCACATTATAAAGGAAATGGTATAGTTTGCAATAGAGGAAATAAATCACTCATAATCTTACCATCCTTACCACAGTCCTACTAATATATTTTGTGTGTGTGTTTTTTGTTTTTTTTTTTTTGAGACGGAGTCTTGCAGTGTGGCCTGGGCTGGAATGCAATGGCGCCATCTTGGCTCACTGAAACCTCCGCCTCCTGGCTTCACGCGATTATCCTGCCTCAGCCTCCCGAGTAGCTGGGATTACAGGCGCACACCAAGCCCGGCTTATTTTTTTTTTATTTTTAGTAGAGATGGGGTTTCACTATGTTGGTGAGGCTGGTCTCGAATTCCTGACCTCATGATCTGCCTGCCTCGGCTTTCCAAAGTGCTAGAATTACAAGCGTGAGCCACTGTGCCCAGCGTATTTTGTGTATTTTCTTTTAATGTTCAATGAATTTTTTTTTTTTTTTTTTTGAGACAGAGCCTCCCGCTGTCGCCCAGGCTGGAGTGCAGTGGTGCGATCTCGGCTCACTGCAACCTCCGCCTCCCCGGTTCACGCCATCCTCCTGCCTCAGCCTCCCGAGTAGCTGGGACTACAGGCGCCCGCCTCCGTGCCTGGCTAATTTTTTGTATTTTTAGTAGAGACGGAGTTTCACCGTGTTAGCCAGGATGATGGCTATCTCCTGACCTCGTGATCCGCCTGTCTCGGCCTCCCAAAGTGCTGGGATTACAGGCTTGAGCCACTACGCCCGGCCAGATCTTTTTTTTTTTTTTTTTTTGAGATGAGATCTTACTCTGTCACCCAGGCTGGAGTTCTGTGGTGTGACCTCAGCTCACTGTAGCCTCGACCCCCTGGGCTGAAGTGATCCTCCGACCTCAGCCTCCCTAATAGCTGGACTATAGTCTCGCGCCACCATGTCCAGCTAATTTTTTGTATTTTTAAGTAGAGATGGGTTTCACTATGTTGCCTAGGCTGGTCTTGAACACCTAACCTCAAGTGATCCACCTGCCTCGGCCTCCCAAACTGCTGGGATTACAAGTGAGAGCCACTGCAGCCGGCCAGACTTTTATAAAAGTTTTATGGTTATAAATGGTCATATAAAATATCTTTGTGCATATATTTTCATGTCTTGAAGATAAAGTATATAAATGATATAAAAGACACAAAGGTAATTTATACATGCTATATCTTATATTATTTGCTTTGGCTCTCTAAAAGTGAAGCAATTAAATCAGATTTTTTCTTGATTCTTACTGCTTAACTGCTGTCCAAAAGAATAGGATTATGGTGTCATCGAAATTATATAAAAATGAATTTTGAGTTTTTTTTTTTTTTGACAAGAGTCTCTCTCTGTCGCCCAGACTGGAGTGCAGTGGCGTGATCTCGGCTCACTGCAACCTCCGCCTCCCAGATTCAAGTGATTCTCATGGCTCAGCCTCCTGAGTAGCTAGGATTACAGATGCCTGCCACCACGCCTGGCTAAATTTTTTTTTTTTTTTTTTGAGACGGAGGCTTGCTCTGTCGTCAGGCTAGAGTGCAGTGGTGGGATCTCAGCTCACTGCAACCTCCACCTCCCAGGTTCAAGTGATTCTTCTGCCTCAGCCTCCCGAGTAGCTGGGACTACAGCCATGCGCCACCACACCCGGCTAATTTTTGTATTTTTTTTAGAGATGGGGTTTCACCATGTTGGCCAGGATGGTCTCGATCTCTTGACCTTGTGATCCATCTGCCTTGGCTTCCCAAAGTGCTGGGATTACAGGTATGAGCCACAGTGCCAGGCCTAATTTTTGTATTTTTAGTAGTGACAGGGTTTCGCCACGTTCGCCAGGCTGGTTTTGAACTTCTGACCTTATGTCATCCGCCTGACTTGGCCTCCCAGAGTGCTGGAATTACAGGCATGAGCCATCACACCTGGCCTATTTTTTTAAATTAAGACCTTTTTAAAATTTCTTTCTTTCTTTCTTTCTTTTTGGTTATAGCAGCAATGGGATGTTTGTGATTTTGTTCCTTTTATCCCTTCATCATGTAGTTTTTGAGTTATTGTGCCTAGATAATGTGCCTGATGTTAGGGGTAGCTACAGCCATGAAATGGAGCTTCTAATCTAGCAGAGGAGTTAACTTAATTACATAAATAGCTAATTGCAATTGTAATATATCCCAAGAAGGAAAGCATAGGTAAATCATCATATGGCACCTAACCTCATCTGGAGATTCAGAGACATTGTCTTTGATGAAGTGGCTTTAAGCAAGGACCTGCCGGATACATAGAAATTACCCAGCTGCAAAAGAGGGTACAGTGAATGACAATATTCCATTTAGAGTCAAACCAACCCGTTAAAAGCCTTTGAAGTGAGAATGAGCTCTGGCAAATTTATAGAATTGAAAGAAGAAAAAGCCAGTGTTGCCCATGAAGTGAAATGTTGGAAGGGGAGAAGGTAGTGGAGATAGAAAAGGCTATATGATATAGGGAAACTATTGAAGTGTTTTTGTTTTGTTTTGTTTTGTTTGTTTTTGAGACGGAGTCTCGCTCTGTTGCCACGCTGGAGTGCAGTGGTGCGATCTCGACTCGCTGCAACTTCCATCTCCTGGGTTCAAGCGATTCTCCTGCCTCAGTCTCCCGAGTAGCTGGGACTATGGGTGCGCACCACCACACCCAGATGATTTTTGCATTTTTAGTAGAGATGTGGTTTCACCATGTTGGCCAGGATGGTCTTGATCTCTTGACCTCATGATCCGCCCCCCCTCAGCCTCCCAAAGTGCTGGGACTACAGGCTTGAGCCACCGCACCCGGCCTATTGAAGTGTTTTCAAGTGGGCAGTGGTATATTTGGATTGCATTTCTGAAGTTCGTTGTGTTGTGAAAAGTTCATTCTGCAGATTGGTGATAGTTGGTTGAGAGTGAATATTTGGAGACTACAGCCATTTTCCATTATCTGCGGTTTTTCTTTCCTTGGTTTTAGTTACCCATCATCAACCCCTCTGAAAATAGGTGAGTAGAGTACAGTGAGGTGGAATCATGTGTTGTGTAATGCAGGAGGGAGGTATGTTCTTAGAAATACCTCATTAGGTGATTTCGTCATTGCACAATCATCTTAGAATGTTCTTAAACAGAGCTATATTGTATAGCCTACTACATACCTAGGCTACATGGTATAGCCTATTGCTCCTAGGCTGCAAACTTGTACATTTCATTACTGAATCCTGTAAGCAACTTAACATAATGGTAAGTATTTGTATTTTTAAACATAGAAAAGGTACACCTAAAATAATGGTATGAAAGATAAAAAAAAATTGCACTTGTATAGGGCTTTACCATGAATGAAGCTTGCAGGACTAGAAGTTGTTCTGGGTGAGTCAGTTAGTAAGTGGTGAGTGAATGTGAAAGCCTGGGACATTATTGTACATTACTGATAGCGTTTGGCTGTGTATCCCCACCCAAATCTCATCTCGAATTATATCCCTATGTGTTGAAGGAGGGAGGTGACTGGATAATGGGGGCAGTTTCCCCCATCCTGTTCTTGTGATAGTGAGTGAATTCTCTGGAGATCTGATGGTTTTGAAAGTGGTGGTTTTTTTCCTATGTACACATTCTCTTTCTCTTGCTTGCTGCCATGTAAGACGTACTTGCTTCCCTTCTCACTGTGACTGACAGTTTCTTGAGGCCTTCTCAGCCATGTGGAACATGAGTCAATTAAACCTCTTTTCTTTATAAATTGCCCAGTCTCAGGTAGTTTTATAGCAGTGAGAGAATGGACTGTTACAACTACCATAGACTTTATAAACATTGTGCACTTAATGTACACTAAATTTATTTTAAAAATTGCTCTGTCATGTTACTATGGCTCTTACATCATTATATCACTAGGCAATAGGAATTTTTCAGTTCCATTTAATCTCATGGGGCCACCATCGTATATGTGGTTGTTTTTATGCAGACTGTATTTTGAGAGAGACCACATTCACATAACTTTTTTATAGTAGATTGTTATAATTTTTTTTAAATTTTTGAAATTGTTTTTGAGTTGGAGCCTCTCTCTGTCACCCAGGCTGGAGTGCAGTGGCACGATCTTGGCTCACTGCAACCTCCCGGGTTGAGTTGCTTTTTGTGCCTTAGCCTCCTGCTTAGCTGGGACTGCGGGTGTGCGCCACCACATTCAGCTAATTTTTTTGTATTTTTAGTAGAGATGGGGTTTCACCATGTTGGCCAGGCTAGTCTCAAACTCCTGACCTCAGGTGATCTGCCCACCTCAGCCTCCTAAAGTCCTGGGATTATAGGCGTGAGCCACTACATCTGGCCTGTTGTATTTTATTATTGTTGTTAATCTGTTACTGTGCCTAATTTATAAATTCAACTTTTTTATAGGTATGTATGTATAGCAAAAAACAGAATCAAGTGCTCAGTACCATTTGTCATTTCAGACATCCACTGGGGTTCTTAGAATGTTTCTCCCATGGATAACTGGGGTCTACTGCATTTAAGAGGTGACTGAAGTGGTCCTGATGAAAGGCAATGCTGGCTTTAAGTAGGGTGATAGTGGAGATGGAGAGAGATAGGCAGCTCTCACTAGTATTTCAGAAGAGGAAGGGCACAATACAGTTATGGATTAAAAGTGAGGTTAGGGAGTAAGGTATGAAGTGGTCAAAGATTATATATACTTGGTGTCTCGCATGAGCAATGTGTCATTGAAAATATCATTACCAAGATATGGAAAGAGCGGGAAGAGCAGGTTTTGTCATAAATTGTGGAGCGTTTCAAGTGTCTATGTAGGCTGGGTGCGGTGGCTCACGCCTGTAATCCTAGCACTTTAGGAGGCTGAGGTGGGTGGATCACTTGAGGCCAGGAGTTTGAGACCAACCTGGGCAACATGACGTAACCCCATCTCTACTGAAAATAGAAAAAGTTAGATGGAAGTGGTGGCACACACCTGTAATCCCAGCTCCTTGGGAGGCTGAGGCAGGAGAATTGCTTGAACCCAAGTGTTGGAGGTTGCAGTGAGCTGAGATCAAGCCACTGCACTCCAGCCTGGGCAACAGACTCCATCTCAAAATAAAATAAAATGAAGTGTTTATGTAGCATATAGAGTTTTATACCTGACCCTGAGGACAGACACAAATAGATAAAATTTGGGAGTCACTGTTATATTTTTATAATTTAGTTGGTAATGGAAATTTGGACAGTGAATAAGATTACCTAGTGTTTCACGTGAAATAAGATGACATCTTGGTCGGGCGCGGTGACTCACGCCTGTAATCCCAGCACTTTGGGAGCCCGAGGCGGGCGGATCACAAGGTCAGGAGATCGAGACCATCCTGGCTAACACAGTGAAACCCCGTCTCTACTAAAAACACAACAAATTAGCTGGGCATGGTGGTGGGTGCCTGTAGTCCCAGCTACTCAGAGGCTGAGGCAGGAGAATGTCCTGAACCCAGGAGGTGGAGCTTGCAGTGAGCCGAGATCACGCCACTGCACTCAAACCTGGGCGACAGAGTAAGATTCTGTCTCAAAAAAAAAAAAAAAAAAGAGATGACATCTTAGGCCAGAACCCTGAGGAACTTCACCATTTAAAGGTTTGATAGGGTGATCAGAAAGGTGCCACCAAAGAGGGAAAATCAGGAGAGTGAAATACTGAAAGGCAAGAAATACAGCAGTATTAGTCTGTTTTGTGTTGCTATAAAGGAATACCTGAAACTGGGTAGATTATTAATATAAAGAAAAGAGGTTTATTTGGTTCACAGTTCTGTAGGCAGTACAAGCATACTACCACCATCTTTGGGCTGAGGAAGCTTTTACTCATGGGGGAGTGGGCATAGGGACCAGGAGTGTCACATGATGAGAGAAGGGAGCTAGATGGCAGGCTCTTTTTACCAATCAGATCTCACGTGAACTAACAACAGCAAGAAACTAACTCATTACCACAAGGAAAACACCAAGACATTCATGAGGGTTCTGCCCCCATTACCCAAACACCTTTTGCTGGGCTCCACCTTCAACATCGGGATTATATTTTTACATGAGATTTGGAGGCACAAACATCCAAACTTTATCAATAGCCTCTGTAATTTTTTTTTTTTTTTTTGAGACAGAGTTTCGCTCTTGTTGCCCAGGCTGGAGTGCAGTGGCGTGATCACGACTCACTGCAACCTCTGCCTTCCAGTTTCAAGTGATTCTCCTGCCTCAGCCTCCCAAGTAGCTGGGACTACAGGCATGCGCCACCATGCCCAGCTAATTTTTTGTATTTTTAATAGAGATGGGGTTTCACCATGTTGGCCAGGGTGGTCTCGATCTCTTGACCTCGTGATCCGCCCACCTCGGCTTCCGAAAGTGCTGGGATTACAGGCGTGAGCCACCGCACCTGGCAAATAGGCTCTATTTTTTTAAAAAATTATTTTTGTAGAGATGAGGTCTCACTTTGTTGCTTAGGCTGGTCTCGAACTCCTCACCTCAAGTGGTCCTTCCATTTTGGCCTCCCAAAGTGCTGCGATTATATGTGTGAGGCACTGCACCCAGCCTCAGTGGGCTTTTATGGCTTATGCCTTCTGTACTTTTAAAACTATTTCAACTTAATTTTCTACTCTAATTTTTGTTGTAATTTATATATGTATGTAAGTGTATATATATTTATATGTAGGGTGTGTATATATGGTGTGTATATATAGTGTGTGTGTATATATATAAAATGTGTGTGTATATATACATATATAATCAACACACACACACATATATGTATACACACACATTTTTTTGTTTGTTTGTTTTTGTTTTTTCGAGGTAGGGTCCACTCTGTCACCCAGGCTGGAGTGCAGTGGTGCAATCATGGCTCACTGCAGCCTTGACCTTCTGGGCTCAATTGATCAGCCCGCCTCAGCCTGCCGAGTAGCTGGGACTACAGGTGCACCACCACCACACCCAACTATTTTTTTTTTTTTTTGTAGAGGTGGAATTTTGCCATGTTGCCCGGGCTGCTCTCGAACCCCTGGGCTCAAGCGATCTGCCTACCTCAGCCTCCCAAAGTGCTGGGATTACAGGTGTGATCCACTGTGCCCGGCCTATATTACTATACTGTATGCTGGAAAACTTCTTTTGGAAACAAAGTGGGATATAAATAATACTCAAGTGCGACTTTCAGGAACATATTCTTCATAGTAAGACAATGCCATTGAAACTTACTGTGTTTCATAAGAAGTAGTAGTACCGGCTCTACATTTATTTCTGCTTTTAAATTCTGAGGATGGGAGGGAGAGGAATCCACAATAAATTTTGAGTACCACTGTGTTTGAATAATAATAGCTGATTAGCCTAATTCCTTTCAGAAGGGCAATCAGCATGCATGAGGTCATTTCTTGCCACTTAAATTCAAATTCTAAATTCTTGAGTTTGGCTCTTTAAGGGAAACCAGACCTACTTGACTGCAGTCGTCCTAGCTGACCATAAAACAGGAAGTAAACAGGTAACAGGCAGATGTTAAAAACCTTGCCCCATTCCTGTGTTGAGAGGACTTTTTTGTTTTTTTCTCCCGCTCCTCAGGTAAATAATCCCAGCATCTTTGTGTTTTTATTAATGTAAGATTTAAAAACTTGTGGCAGGATTTGTTTTGTTTTGTTTCTTTTAGATGGAGTTTCATTCTTGTTGTCCAGACTGGAGTGCAACGGCGCGATCTTGGCTCACCGCAACCTCTGCCTCCTGGGTTCAATCAATTCTCCTGCCTCAGCCTCCCCAGTAGCTGGGATTACAGGCATGCGCTGCCACGCCTGGCTAATTTTTTATTTTTAGTAGAGACGGGGTTTCTCCATGTTAGTCAGGCTGGTCTCGAACTCCCGACCTCAGGTAATCTGCCCGCCTCGGCCTCCCAAAGTCCTGGTATTACAGGCATGAGCCACCGTGCCTGGCCCGTGGCAGGAGTTTAAAAGTTAAAATGTACTTTAAAAAAATTACTTGTTCTCTGAAGAAGATCACATGTCGTCAAGAACAACTGTTTGTGAAGAATGTTCCTAAATATTCTTGGGGGGCAACTAGTACAAATGCTGCTCTCACATTTTCAGTAGTTTAGAAGTTGCCGGGAAGATATTACATTTTTGATAATCTGAAATATTTCTTCATTACGTGTTTCTTTTCTTGTTTATAGAGATGTGAACTTTGTCCCCATAAGGATGGAGCTTTAAAAAGAACAGATAATGGGGGTAAGTGCAGAGATTTCTTGAAAAAATTTTTATTGAAAACTGGGGCGGTGGAGTATTTTCAAATATCTGGTAGTTTATTTTATTTCATCAAATTAAACAGTGTTTTCTACTCATTTTTAACAGTAGTGGCTATAATTTATGAATCATTATTATGTATTGACCCACAATTTTTCTACTTTGTGGACAAACTTAAGCATTGGCTACTTTATGCAGAATGATTTATTAAATACATACTTCTAATTAAAATTCTTATTTTTTTGGCTGGGCGAGGTAGCTCACACCTGTAATCCCAGCACTTTGGGAGGCCGAGGGTGGTGGATCACCTGAGGTCAGGAGTTCGAGACCAGCCTGGCCAACATATTGAAACCTGGTTTCTACTAAAAATAGAAAAATTAGCTGGGCGTGGTGGTGCATGCCTGTAGTCCCAGCTACTTGGGAGGCCGAGGCAGGAGAATCACTTGAACTCGGGGGGCAGAGGTTCCAGTGAGCTGAGATTGCACCATTGCCCATTAGCCTCCATGACAGAAGGAGACTGTCTCAAAAAAAAGAAAGTGTATTTTGTTAAATGGATATATTTTCTTGTGTTAGGAATTTTTTTTGAAAAATGAGCCACATTTTGTTGTTGTTGTTGTTAGACCTAAAATCTGTTGTTTTAGATTATTTTTTTCTGTTTTGTATATCTCTAGACAGATGATGTTTCTAGTGAATGTTAATTTCATTTAACTCTGAGGATCTTTGTGGCTGGAATATAAAGAAATGTTGACTTTTAGGCTGGGTGCGCTGCCTGACACCTGTAATCCCAGCTCTTTGAGAGGCCAAGGTAGGAGGCTCACTGGAGCATAGGAGTCTGAGACCAGCCTGGGCAACATAGGGAGACCTTGGTCTCTGCAAAAGTAAATATAAAAAATAAAAATAAAAAGACTTAGTTTCACATGGTGGCACGTGCCTGTAGTTCCAGCTACTTGGGAAGCTGAGCAGGAGGATGGCTTGAGCGTGGGAGGTGGAGGCTGCAGTGAGCCATGGTCACACCACTGTACTTCAGTCCCTGGGATGGGTGAGAGTGAGACCCTGTCTCAAAAAAAAAAAAAAGAAAAGAAAAAAAGAAATGCTGACTTCTGTATCACATTTTGGTATGCTCTCCTATGGACCCTTGTGCATTACTCATTTTCTTCTCCACTTTTAGTTATCTTTGTTAGAGAACTCGTATTTTTGTACATGTAGCTCAGTACTATTCTGAAATGTGTAGACGTGAGTTTATTAAGCCATGGCATACATGATGAGGCAGCTAAAAAAAGTAGAGGTTTAGCTATTATTACTATACTCTTCTCCATTTTGGGTAGCCACCTCTAAAGTAGTTTTGGCATAGACTAGAGTAATGGTGTGAATAAATGGGAAAAATACAATGATTTTGGCTAGCTCTATATATTATACAGTTTAATCTTCAGACTATGTTATACAGTCAGATTGTACAAAATTTAAAAATATATTGAAAACCCTTCCTATTACTCCTCTTCCCCATCTGCCCAGTTTATCAATAGCTTTCCTGCTGCCATATAATTATTTACTTTCTTGCATATCTTTCTAGGTTTCTTTTGCATATTCAAATGTGAATGGACGAATACTTTTTTACTCCCTCCATCTTTATACAAATGGGTTAATATTATATACTCTTCTGTGTCTTAATTTATTTCACTGAACAATTTATCTTTTTTCTTTTTTTTGAGACTTTTCTTTTCTTTTCTTTTTTCTTCAATTTTCTTTTTTTTTGAAGCTTCGCTCATTCACCCAGGCTGGAGTGCAGTGGTGCAGTCTCCGCTCACTGTAACCTCCACCTTCCCGGCTCAAGCCATTCTCCTGCCGCAGCCTCCCAAGTTGCTGGGATTACAGGTATGCGCCACCACGCCCAGCTAATTTTTATATTTTTAGTAGAGATGGGGTTTCACAATATTGGTCAGGCTGGTGTTGAACTCTTGACCCCAAATGATCCTACTGCCTCGGCCTTCCAATGTGCTGAGATTACAGGCGTGAGCCACCGCACCCGGCATGAACAATTTATCCTGTTATCAGTATAGAGCCTTTTTTTTCCTTTTTAACCATGTTATCTAATCAATCAGTTGTTGATGCACTTTCTGATCTTCTACTTTGATGACTAACTCTTTTATATATGTCATTTTGCTGGTATACAAGTATATCTATAGGATTATTAATTTCCATAGGTGGAAACAGTGGGTCAAAGGAGTTTTGCAATTAATTTTGATGGATAGTCCCAAGTTATTCTCCCTGTAGTTTTACCAATATATGTTCCCAGTTTTACCAATATATGAATAAAAAAGCTGTTCCTTATACCTTTGCTTACCTAACAGGTGAAAGTTTGTATATCCAAGCAGTCGTCTTGCATTTCTCTTAATATTAGTGAAGTTGACATCTTTTAACAGTTTGAAGAGCAATTTGTTTTTTTCTCTTCTGTGGTCTGCTTTTTGACTTGGTTGGTGATCTTTTTTTTTTTTTTTTTTTTTTTGAGATGGTCTCCGTCTGTCATGTAGGCTGGAGTACAGTGGCTTGATCTTGGCTCACTGCAGCCTCTGCCTCCCCCGTTCAAAGGACTCTCCTGCCTCACTCACCTGAATAGCTGGGATTATAGGCACACGCCACCAGGCCCAGCTGACTTTTTAATTTTTAGTAGAGATGGGATCCACTCACCTCAGCCTCCCAAAGTGGTGGGACTACAGGCGTGAGCCACCATGCCCAGCCACAGTTGTTGATCTTTTTAGTTTGATTTATTGGAGCATCCATAAGGAGCCCCTTATATGTTATTATGCTGTTTTGATATGAGTTGGACTAATTTTTGCCCATCTGGTTAGTCTTTATTTATATTGTGCTTTTTAAAAAATTTGTTTACCATGCATGGGTTTTTGATTTTAATTTTGTACAATTTATTAGTCTTTCATGATGTCAGTATTTTGAGTTATTAGTTAGAAAGGCCTTCACTATTCCAAAGTTTTGGTTTTTTTTTAAGTGACAGGTTTTCATTCTGTTGTTCAGGCTGGAGTGCAAGTAGCAGGATCCTAGCTCACTGCAGCTTTGTAGTCCCGGGCTCAAGTGATCTTCCTGCCTCAGCTTTGAGAGTGTTGGGATTACAGGAATGAGCCACTGCACCTAGTGTAAGCCTCCCATCTTATTAAATGTTTTGTATTTGTCTTTCCTATTCTGGTTTGTTCCACTCGTTCCATTCTACCCTCTCTATTAGCTTTTTAAAAAGTTAATGTTACTATGTGCTTCTTTCTTCTTTCTGAATCCTCTGAAACTCTTAGGATACTGTAAATTCACTTGTCCATCTTCTGACGTATGTTTTATTTTTGTCATGTACTTTCATTCTGTGTTTCCTTAAGAATTATAATGGTTTTGGGCTGGGCGCGGTGGCTCACGCCTGTAATCCCAGCACTTTGGGAGGCTGAGGTGGGCAGATCACAAGGTCAGGAGATCGAGACCATCCTGGCTAACATGGTGAAACCCCGTCTCTACTAAAAAATACAAAAAATTAGCCAGGTGTGGTGGCAGGTGCCTGTAGTCCCAGCTATTTGGGAGGCTGAGGCAGGAGAATGGCGTGAATCCGGGAGGCGGAGCTTGCAGTGAGCCGAGATCGAGCTACTGCACCAGCCTGGGCGACAGAGCGAGACTCTTTCTCAAAAAAAAAAAAAAGAATTATAGTGGTTTTGTCAGGTGTTTGTTGAGGATTATGCTAGTCACTTAAAATGAAACAGTTTGTGTAAATTTCGTGTTATTTTTCTTTGAATTCTATATAGAACTTCGTGAGCAACTGAAACTTTTCTGGGAAAATTTTTGATAAATCGTTTTTTGGCAAAATTATAGGGACATTCCTTTTTCCCTCCTTTCTCTTTTTCTTTTCTTTTCTTCTCTTTTCTGTCCTCCCTCCCTGTCTCCCTCCCTCTCTCTCTCTCTTTCTTCCTTTTTTTTTTTTTTTTTTTTTTTAACAGTGTATCACTTTGTTGCCCAGGCTAGAGTGCAGTGATGTAGTTATAGCTCACTGCAGCTTCAAACTCCTGAGTTCAAATGATCCTCCTGCCCCAGCCTCCTGAATAGGTGGGACCACAGGCACACCATGCCTGGCTAATATTTTTTTCTTTTTGTATTTTTTGTAGAGACAAGCGGTTTCGCTTTGTTGCCGAGGCTGGTTTCGAACATCTGGGCTCAAACTATGCCCCTGCCTCATCCTCCCAAAATGTTGGGATTACAGGCATGAGCCCTTGGGCCCGGCCTATTTGTATACACTTAAGTCAATTTTGGTGCGCTCTATTTTTCCAAGAAATTTGACTACTTTGTATAAGTTGCTGAAATTGTTGGACTAACATTGCCAATAGTATTTATTTATTTATTTATTGAGATGGAGTCTTGCTCTGTCACCCAAGCTGGAGTGCAGTGGCATGAGCTCGGCTCACTGCAGACTCCACCTCCCAGGTTCAAGTGATTCTCTGCTTCAGCCTCCCGAGTAGCTGGGATTACAGGCGGGCACCACCACACCCAGCTAATGTTTTTTATTTTTAGTAGAGAGAGAATCTTGCCATGTTGGCCAGTCTGGTCTCGAACTCCTGACCTCAGGTGATCCACCCGCCTTGGCCTCCCAGAGTGCTGGGATTACAGGCACAAGCCACCGCACCTGGCTGTCAATAGTATTTTATTATTATTTTGTTAATTTTGCTAGCATTGGTGGTTATTACCCCATTGTTATTCCTGATGTTGGTAATTTTTTTGTTTTTTGTTTTTTGATACCGAGCCTTGCTCTTGTTACCCAGGCTGGAGTGCAGTGGTGGGATCTCGGCTCACTGCAACCTCCGCCTCCCTGGTTCAAGCAATTCTCCTGCCTCAGCCTCCTGAGTAGCTGGGATTACAGGCATGCGCCATCACGCCTGGCTAATTTTCTGTATTTTTTTTTTTTTTTTTTTTTGAGACGGAGTCCCGCTCTTTAACCCAGGCCGGATTGCAGCGGCACAATCTCGGCTCACTGCAAGCTCCGCCTCCCAGGTTCACGCCATTCTCCTGCCTCAGCCTCCCGAGTAGCTGGGACTACAGGCGCCCGCCACCGCGCCCGGCTAATTTTTTGTATTTTTAGTTGAGACGGGGTTTCACCGTGTTAGCCAAGATGGTCTCGATCTGCTGACCTTGTGATCCGCCCGCCTCGGCCTGCCAAAGTGCTGGGATTACAGGCGTGAGCCACCGCGCCCAGCCAATTTTCTGTATTTTTAGTAGAGATGGGGTTTCACCATGTTGGCCCGGCTGGTCGTGAACTCTTGACCTCAGGTAATCCACCCACCTTGTCCTCCCAAAGTGCTGGGATTACAGGCGTGAGCCACCACACCCGGCCAGATGTTGGTGATTTGTATTCTGGTTTTTCTTTGTTTTTATTTATATTTTTTTGACCAGTCCAAATAGAATCGTTCAGTTGTGTTGACCTTTTTAAAGAAGTTTTGGGCTTTGTTAATTTTTTATGCCATCTCCCTGTTTTCTATTGTGTTAAACTTCTGCTCTTTATTATTTCCTTCCTACTACTCACTATGTGTTATATTTTCCTCTTCTTTTCTAACTTATAAAGGTGGAACCTCAGGTCTTTTATTTTAGATATTCTTTTCTAATGAAAATATATATGCTGCAAGTTCTTCTCTATTGCTTTTATTGAATCCCACAAGTTGTGTTTTTTTGTTTTTGTTTTTGCCATTGTTGTTGTTGTTGTTTTGAGACAGGGTCTCAATTTGTCACCCAGGCTGGAGGGCAGGGGTGTGATCTCGGCTCACTGAAGCCTCGACCTCCTGGGTCCAAGCGATCCTCCTACCTCAGCCCCTCAAGCAGCTGGGACTACGGGTGCACGCCACTTTATCTGGCTAATGTTTTTGTATTTGTTGTAGAGACAGGGTTTCACCATGTTGCCCAGGCTGGTCTCAAACTCCTGAGCTCAAGCAATTAACAGGCGTGAGCCACTGTCCCCAGCCTGCGTCTCAAGTTGTGATAAATTTCCTGTTTGTTGCCATTCCGTTCAAGACATTTTCCAGTTTCCCTTGTGACTTTCTCTTGACTGCCTTAGTCTACCTTGGACAGAAGTAGAAGTCTTCTGCTGTTTGTTCTTAACATTGATTTTTCCCACTTATTTCTTATTTCTCTTCTGTTCTTTTTGTGATTATTTTTTAGTGCTGTATTTTAATCAGTTTAACAATGCAACTAGATAGTATTGCATTTAACCTTAATTAATTATATTAAATTGCCTTAAATTGCCTTTTTGGCCATATCTCTTCCTATTTATATAAGTATTTATATTTATCTATATAGTGGTTGCTGTAGGGATTATAATTTTCTTATCAGTAAATTCAGTCTACTGAGTGTACCACTTTTTTTTTCTTTTTGAGACGGTGTCTTGCTGTGTCGCCCAGGCTGGACTGCAGTGGCACTATCTTGGCTCACTGCAACCTCCACCTCCCGGGTTCAAGCAGTCCTCCTGCCTCAGCCTCCTGAGGTGGCTGGGACTACAGGCACACACCACTACACTCAGCTAATTTTTGTATTTTTAGTAGAGACATGGTTTCGCTATATTGGCCAGGCTGGTCTGAAACTCATGACCTCGAGTGATCTGCCCACCTTGGGTATCCAAAGTAGTGGGATTACAGGCGTGAGCCACCGCACCTGGCCTGTGTGTACCACTTAACACGAAATGTAGAATGAAACCATATAGACTTCTTTTCCAGTCTTTGCTGCAGTTTTATAGGAAAGCTACATACATCCACAGACCGTACCAGTGTTTTAATATTTAGTGTAAGTGGTCATTTGTATTGTAAATGAGTGTGAAGGCATTATTGTTTTATATGTGCATTATATATTGAATGTACCTACATGTTTATCGCTCTTTATATTTTTCTTCAGTTCTGAGCTTCCTTCTGGAATCATTTTCCTATTGCCCAAGGAAAATCGTTTGGTGTTCCCTTTCATGGAAATCTTTTACATAATGTTTTCTGGCTTTATTTAGTTATCTAGTTTTTCGTTTGATAACTTGCCTTTTGTTTTTAAGATTTTCATTTCTTTCCCTTAGTTTTCTGTAGTTTTATTAATGTTCCTTGGTGTATTTATTTACTCTGATTTATAGTGGTTCTTCAGTCAGTGGCTTTGGGTCTTCTGTTCTGGAAAATTTTTAGGCATTATCAATTCAGATACTGCTTTCATGCCATTTTCTCTCTCATATTTCTCCGAGACTCTGATTACATGTGTGTTAGACCTGCCTGCCTATTACATTTTTCATGTGTCTTATTCCATTTTTTGTATTTCTTACTTTTGTGTTTTGTGCTAACATTCTGGATTTCTTCTTCTGACCTGTTGTGTTCCTACTAATTCTCTTTTCATCCACGTCTAAACTGCTGTTAATCCCACCCACTGATTTTTTTTTTCTTGAGATAGGGTCTCTATCACCCAGGCTGGATTGCAGTGGCACAATAATCGTTCACAACAACCTCCAACTCCTGGGCTCAAGCAATCCTCCCACCTCAACCTCCTGAATAGCTGGGACTATAGGTGCATGCCGCCGCACCTGGCTCATTATTTTTTTTTTTGTAGAGATGGGGTCTCACTTTGTTACCTAGGGTGGTCTTGAACTCCTGGTCTCAAGCGATCTGCCTCAGCCTTCCAAAGTACTGGGCTTACAGGCATAAGCCACTGTGCCTGACTGATTTCTAAATTTCCGCTTTACTTCTGGAATTTTAATTTATTATTATAGTTTTCGGTTCTTTGCATCAATTTAGAATTTTGTCTTGTGTGTACTTGATCATAGTAAGCATACTTATTTTAAAATCTTTATCTGATAACTCCAAAATACGGATCTGTTTTGATGTTCGTGTTCTCCTTATTCTCATTCATATTGTCTTGTCTGTCATGTGTTTGGTACTTATTATTGTGCTGGAAATTATATGTAATTAAGAAATTTTAGGCTGGGTGTGGTGGCTCATGTCTGTATTCCCACCACTTTGGGAGGCTGAGACTGGTGGATCACTTGAGGTCAGGAGTTCGAGACCAGCCTGGTCAACACAGTGAAACCTCATATCTACTAAAAATACAAAAATTAGCCAGGTGTGGTGGTGGGCACCTATAATCCCAGCTACTTGGGAGGCTGAGGCAGGAGAATTGCTTGAACTGGAAGGAGGAAGTTGCAGTGAGCCGAGATCACGCCAGTGCAGTCCAGCCTGGGCCATAGACCAAGGCTTTGTCTCAAAAAAAAAAGGTAGAAATTATTTGTAGCCAAAATGATACTATTTTCTTTTAGAGAGGATGTCTGTTTACATCTGCTTCGTGCCTTGGGGATTGTAATTTCGGATTACCTTCATCAAATTTCAGAGTTTGAGATGGTCAGAGCCCTGGTGTCGTCTCTTTGAGGGTCTATGTACTTTTAGTGTATTCTCACCCCCGGTTTGCCGTTCAGTGTTGCATCTGAAAGGAGGAGAGGGGTTTACTTGTTCTCTTTTTCTCTTGGTTGTTTGTGAATGTACATCCCTGTACTGTTGGGCCTCTGAGTTTGTCAAAAGTACCCTTCAGGCCGGGCGCGGTGGCTCACGCCTGTAATCCCAGCACTTTGCGAGGCTGAGGTGGGCGAATCACTTGAGGTCAGGAGTTCGAGACCAGCCTGACCAACATGGAGAAACCCCACCCCTACTAAAAATACAAAATTAGCCGGGTGTGGTGGCGCATGCCTGTAATCCCAGCTGCTGGGGAGGCTGAGGCAGGAGAATTGCTTGAACCCAGAAGGCAGAGTTGGCAGTGAGCCAAGATCGCGCCATTGCACTCCAGCCTGGGCAACAAGAGCGAGACTCTGTCTAAAAAAAAAAAAAAAAAAAAAAGAATTGTACCCTTCATCCTCACCACCGCTTTCTCTGAAATAGGCAAATGTTCCCTGGGCAAAAGTGGCCAAAAACTGTACCTAGGACTTACATTCTTTTCCAGTTTTAGCCCAGAAATTCCTCACTATCACATCAGCTCCTTAATACCTTCAGTCAGGAGACTGAGGCAGGAGAATTACTTGAACCCAGGAGGCGGAGGTTGCGGTGAGCCGAGATTGCGCCATTGCACTCCAGCCTGGGCAACAAGAGGGAAACTCCATCTCATAAAATATATATATTTAATACCAAATTTAAAACTTTTCCAATTAAAATAGTGAAATGATTGTTATTACTAATATTAAAAATATTGGCACCAAGATAAAAATAATTTCATGTTGACATTTAAAATGATTAAGATTATTAAATTTTATCATAAGTATTAAACTTTTAAAAACTCCTTTTATAGTGGTTCTCATTAGTAGTGTTGATCTGAATATTTAGTCTGCCTGTATAAGAAGTGTTAGTGCCAACATCTGAATTTATAAATGTTTCCCTTTGTTTATGTTCCTGTACATCATAACTGGGGAAATGATTAAGAATGCTTTTTTTAGTACTGGTTTGAGTATTCTCAAGCAATGGAAGTAAGACAGCAATGAGAATTTGTTAATGTCCTTGTTGTGCATTTGTTTCAATAGACATCGTAGGGATCTGTTAAGGAAATTAATGATGTTAATTTGCTTTTGATAAAACTGAAAAGATGACATTTATTTATTTATTTTTAGGTTGGGCCCATGAGGTGTGTGCTCTGTATATTCCGGAGGTACAATTTGCCAATGATTCCACAATGGAACCAATTGTTTTACAGTCTGTTCCACATGATCATTGTAATAAGGTACAGTGGATATTATTTTATTACTGTTTGAATATCACTGCTGGGAAATAGAAAGGAAGTCTTTGTGTTTTTAAAATTATAGTTCTCCCCAACCTGGCTAATACAGTGAAACCCCGTCTCTACTAAAAATACAAAAATTAGCTGGGCGTGGTGGCGGGCGCCTGTAGTCCCAGCTATTCGGGAGGCTGAGGCAGGAGAATGGCGTGAACCTAGGAGGCAGAGCTTGCAGTGAGTCGAGAGCGCACCACTGCACTCCAGCCTGGGCAACAGAGCGAGACTCTGTCTCAAAAAAAAAAAAAAAAAAAAAATTGTAGGTCTCCATCAAATTCAGGGAGATGTGGGAAAAAAATTACTACACCAAACTACAGTTATTAAAATGTTATTAATATGTTACTAAGGTCACAGGAGTACAAAGCAAGCAAAACTGTGTTACCTTTCATAGTAACCTAGGTATGTAGTATTCTACGATTTACAGGATATTTTAATCCTTACAGATTGGCCCTTTATGAATTACTGACCTCTTTTGCTCTTTCAGGTATCAAGAGTCTGTTAAATTTGAATTAATTATTATTTTGCATAATATTCATTACAATGTATCATATTCTTTTTTGAAAAACAGTCCTACATTAGAATGTTACTTGTCCCCCCCCTCAAGTTATTTGTACCCCAAGATACGGTTTTTATTGTTGGCCTTAAAAAAAAAACTTAATGTTTGCTTTTTTCCTGTATATTTTTCTTCATTTAGTATGTTATTGTTTTATTCTCCTCTGCATTTTAGGTTTCACCATTACCCAATGTGCCTTTAAATACAGTTTTACACTTAATTGAAGGTACACATTCCAACCGTGGAAGAAATTGCAGCCAGCATTAAGATTTTAAATGTTTTTGTGCAAAAAACCTTTTTATTCTGTAATTAATATTTATTTTATTTTATTTTATTTTACTTTTTATTTATTTATTTTTTTTTTGAGACAGAGTCTCACTCTGTCACCCAGGCTGGAATGCAGTGGGGCACGATCTCGGCTCACAGCAACCTCTGCCTCCCGGGTTCAAGCAATTCTTCTGTCTTAGCCTCCTGAGTAGCTGGGATTACAGGTGCCCACTATCATGCCCGACTAATTTTTCTATTTTTTAGTAGAGACGGGGTTTTTTCTGTGTATTTTTGCTTATAGTATATACTTATGAAAAAGTTGAATTGTTTTGCTTATATTTTTTGTTTACTTTTGAAAATTACACAGCATCTTTTGTGTGTCAATAAATTGTTTCTGCTGTATTTTAATAGATAGTCTGTAATACAGAATATCATGAGATTCAACAAACTAAATTTAATTAAGCAACCCTTTGTGGTTGAAGGGCCTAGTTTGGTGTCTGGCATTTAGTATACACTGCTAGCATCTCTGTAAAAGTGTGTGAACATTTTGGAAGCTTCAAGAAATACATTGTGTGAAATTGTCCTCTAGAACTTACACTGTATTAGCTGTATGTGAGATTGCTCATAACCCTATATTATGTTAGGTACACTGTGTTACCCTTAAAAAAATCTTTGCTATTCTTTCTAGTAAAAAAAATATTAAAATGTTTGAATGAGTTTCTTTGAGTACTGGTAAGGTTGGTTATTTTAAAGTTTTTTTTGGAAGATTATTCATGTATGTTAATTGACCTTCCATATTTGTTTATTTTAATATTATAATTTTTTTACAAAGTGTTTTATATTAGAGATCATATTCTTTTGTCTTGTATATTTGCTGTGTGTGTTTTTTCCCATAGTTTAACGTTTGGTGTTTAATTTTATTATGTCTTCATAGTTTTTGTTATTGGGATTCTAGCAGGTTAACTTTTTCTAATGCAGAAGTTTACATTTTTGAGGTAATTTACGCAAATGCTCTTTATTGTTTCTGCCTTTGCTGTGCAAAGAAAATCTTCATATTAATGCACTTTTTTTTTAGTGCTTTGGAAGTTCATTTTTAAAAACCTTGTTTTTCTTTTTAATTTTAAAAGCATTAAAACTTACAAACAGGTTGCAGGAATAGTACAAAAGAACTCTTCCTTCCCTAAACCATTTGAGAGTAACGTACCAATATAATATGCTGTCACCTCTGAATACTTCAGAATTTCCCATAAAGAAGGATATTCTCCTGGGCATATACAATATACCATCAAAATAAGGAAATTAACAGCGATGCATTATTCCTGTCTGATCTTTGGAACCCATTCATGTTTTTGTAGACATATTCTTTATAGCAAAAGGATCACAAACTGCATTTTGACTCTTTGGTCTTTTTATTTATTTTTCTTTTTATTTTTGTACAGAGTCTCTCTCTGTCACCCAGGCTGGAGTGCATTGGCGCAATCTTGGCTCACTGCAGCCTCCGCCTCCTGGGTTCTAATGATTCTCGTGCCTCAGCCTCCTGAGTAACTGGGATTACAGGTGTGCACCACCACGTCCAGCTGATTTTTTTGTGCTTTTAGTAAAGACAGGCTCTCTTGCCATGTTGGCCCGGCTGGTCTCGAACTCCTGGCCTCAAGTGATCTGTCTGCCTCAGCCTCCCAAACTGTTGGCATTACAGGTCTGAGCCACCATGCCCAGTCCTCTTTGGTCTTTTTAAATCTCAAATAGTAACTCAGTCTTTCCCTGAGTTTCATAACTTTGATACTTCTGAATATTACAGGTCAGTTATTTTGTAGAATGACCTCCTATTTGGATTTGCCTGATGTTTCATCATGATTAAATGCAGTTATGTTTTTAGCAGGAGTATCACATACGTGATTCTGTGTTTTTTGTTTGCATCCTATCAGGTGGTACATGATTTCAGTTTTTCCTTGACCACTTGGTTAAGGTGTGTCTATCAGGTTTCTCCACTGTGAGGTTAATCTTTTTTCTCTTTATAGTCAGTATGGATTTTGTGGGGGAAGTACTTTGCATATAAACATCTTGTTCCTTGCGCCTTTTCCTCACTAATTTTAGCATTCATTGATGTTTCTGGACCTAATTTATGACTAGGATTGATGGCAAGTGTAGTGATTTTCTAATTTCACCTTTTCCTTCACATTCATCAGTTGACGTTCCACTGTAAGGTGAAGCTTTCTTTACTCCCTGATTATTTGTATTAGTATGGACTTATGCTATTTTATTTTAATGGGTCATATTCCACTAATATCATTTATTTTGATGTACATACTGTCTCAGGTTTGCCTGGTGGGACCTCTTTAAGCCGGCTTCTGTGTATTTTGACCTATCATTTCAGAGAAGCATTTCTCTACTTCTGACACAACAGTATAATCTAGGCTCATCTTGTATTATTCCTGCTGTAGTTCTGAAATCACCATTTCTCTGAGGAGCCTTGATTCCGTTTAGGTGAGAATAATATTTAGAAGCCAAAGCGGGTGCTAGGTGTGGGTTATTGCTACTCTCAGTCAGCATGGCTAGGAAATTTGTGTGTGTGTGTGTGTGTGTGTGTGTGTATTCCTACAGAGATACATATTTCTATAAATTCACATCATATATTGTTTTTATATCTACGTAGAAAACTGTGGGCCAGGCGCGATGGCCCACACCTGTAATCCTAGCACTTTGGGAGGCCGAGGCCAGTGGGATGACTTGAGGTCCGGAGTTCGAAACCAGCCTGGCCAATGAAACCCCGTCTCTACTAAAAATACAAAAATTAGCCTGGCATGGTGGGGCACGCCTATAATCCCAGCTGCTTGGGAGGCTGAGGCATGACGAGAATCACTTGAGCCCTGGAGGCAGAGAGGGTGCAGTGAGCCAATATCACACCACTTCACTCCAGCCTGAATGATGGAGTGAGATTCTGTCGCAAAAAGAAAAAAAATGGGCTGGGCCCAGTGGCTCACGCCTCTAGTCCCAGAACATTGGGAGGCTGAGGCAGGTGGATCATGAGGTCAGGAGTTCAAGACCAGCCTGGCCAAGATGGCGAAACCCCGTCTTTACTAAAAAATACAAAAATTAGTCAGGTGTGGTAGCAGGCACCTGTAATCCCAGCTATTCAGGAGGCTGAGGCAGGAGAATTGCTTGAACCCGGGAGGCGGAGGTTGCTGTGAGCCAAGATTGTGCCACTGCACCTCAGCCTGGGCGACAGAGCAAGACTCCATCTCAAAAAAAAAAAAAATTAGCTAGGCATGGTGGTGGACGCCTGTAATCCCAGCTACTCGGGAAGCTGAGACAGGAGAATTGCTTGAACCTGGGAGTCGGAGGTTGCAGTGAACCGAGATTGTGCCACTGCACTCCAGCCTGGGTGACAGAATGAGACGCTGTCTCAAAAAAAAGAGAACAAACTGTGAGGTCACAATACTTTTGATTCATTATGTGAATATACATACACACTCACATCTCTATTACTGTATCCATCTCTATATATTGAACTCCATATACTCATATTAACTTTGCCAAATCCTACCCAACAAAACAGGGTTCATTTTAATTTTTTCCCCCATATTTATGATTCTCAGACAGAAACCTGACTCTCACTATTTTTAATAGTTTACTTATTTGATCAATTTCTCCTGTTTTGACATACCTTCTGTTGCTGCTCCACCTAAGGCAGATGGTGTTCTAACCCAGTTCAGGGTTGCTGCTACTTTCCTGCATGCCAGTCCTTTTCACCCCTCTTGGGATTTGATATTCAGCCTCAGTTCACTGCTTCCACTTTTGTTGATCTTTTCACCTTGCTCTGAGATTGTCCTCACCCCTATCCCCAACCCCTTAGGGAAGCCAGCCTTACTCAGGCTCTTATACTAGTATTGGACTGCCCACTCCAATATCCATGACCCCCTCATGGATAATTACTATGCTTGAACTCACCTCATGGCTTTTGGGTCTCATTTTGTCACCCAGGCTGGAGTGCAGTGGTGCAGTTTTGGCTCACTACAGCCTCGACCTCTTGGGCTCAAGCAGTCCTTCCACTTTAGCCCTCTAAGTAGATGGGACTACAAGGCGCACCCATCCCACCCAGCTAAGTTTTCTGTATTATCTGTAGAGTTGAGATTTCATCATGTTGCCCAGGCTGGTCTTGAACTCCTGAGCTCAAGTGAACTGCCTGCTCTGGCCTCCCAAAATGCTAGGATTACAGGCATGAGCCACCACGCCTATGCTAGGATTACGGGCGTGAGCCACCACGCCTATGCTAGGATTACGGGCGTGAGCCACCATGCCTAGCCCCATCTCGTGGCTTTAAGACTAAAGTGCTGAAGCAGAAAAGGAGCGAGGGTAGACCAAAGAAGGAATTATTTAGATATAAATATTTTATTAGCCTAGAATTAATTTTAGAATATGGTAAGATACGTGCCCAACTTTCCCCTCCCACCTGGTTAGTCAACTTTTTCAACACTATTGCTGAATAATCTATGTTTTCCATTGTGATTTGAAATATTGTTTGAATCATTACTAAATTCTTGAATACTTGAGTATGTTTCTGGACTTTTTATGTGTTCCATTGGTGTGTCTGTTTTTATCCTGGTGCCACACTATTTTAAATTATTATAGCTTTATATACATTTTAGTATATGGTAAGACAAATATTGTCATCTAGTTTTCTAGATGAACATTAGGACTAATAAGAGCACAATTTAGACTATATTAGAGTTACAGTGAAATACTGTTTTAGGGATGAATATATTTTTACAGTATTGAATCCTTCCTTCCAGAAGCATGGTGTATCTGTTTATCAAGTTTATTTTTTTCTTCTTTCTATTTCTTTCCTTTTTATAGCTTTTCTTATATGCGATTGCTTTATGTTTGTCGGATTTTTGTTGTTGATGATTTGTTTTGTTCTACTTAGTGTTAGAATAGGCTCAGTGGCTCATGCCTATAGTCCTAGCACTTTGGGACGCCCAGGCAGGAGTATCGCTTGAGCCCAGAAGTTTGAGTCCAGCCTGGACAACAAGCGAGACCGTGTCTCTACAAAAAAGAATAAATTTAGCCAGGTGTGGGGAGGCACACGTGTCTGTAGTCCCAACTACTCAAGAGGCTGCGGTGGGAGGGTCCCTTGAGCCCAGAGGTTGGGGCTGCAGTGAACCGTGACTGTGCCCTGCACCCCCACCTGGGCAACAGAGCAAGACCCTGTCTCAAAAAAGAACAGCAAGCAAAGAAACACAAAACAAAAAAGAAAGTAAGTTAATGGACCGGGTGTGGTGGCTCACACCTATAATTTCAGTACTTTGGGAGGTTGAAGTGAGGGGATTGCTTGAGCCCAGGAGTACCAGACCAGCCTGGGCAACATTCTGAGACCCCACCTCTGCAAAAAAGAAAAACAATTAGCCGGGCATGGTGGTGCTCGCCTGTAGTCCCTCCCAACTACTTGAGAGGCTGAGGTGGGAAGATCTCTTGAGCCTGGGAGGTCAAGGCTGCAGTGAGCTATGATTGTGTGACTGTACTCCAGCCTAGGTAACAGAGTGAGACCCTGTTTAAAAAAAATAAAAAAAGTTAATAAGGTTTTGTTCATATAAATTCTTTATGCCTAATAATGGGGCATGCAATTCTGAAATGACAGGAATGATTAGAAAATGGGCTTGAAGACATCAGTCCTTAATGGATGGTAGGTATAAAGGATAAGTTTGGGAACATTTATTTACTGGGCATTTACTATGGACCTACTTTGTATCAAGCATTCTGTTAGATACCAGGAATTCAAGGATAAATAAAATAGGGGGGTTTCCTCCTCAAGTTGGAAGACAAGTCAATAAATGTATGAAAATTAAAATACATATTACATAATAATAAGGCTGAATGGAGTATTATGGGTAAATAATGAGAAATTATTTTTGTCTCAGGAATTGAGTAAGGCATACAAAGAGCTTCTAGGGCTTTGCAGAATAATTAGGCATTTGACCTTTGCAGAAAATGATCAACTAAAAATTCCAGACAGAGAAAGTGATGTAACCTAGGGTAGCAGGTGCAAAGGGAAGAGGTGGCAGGTAGGCATGTTCAGAGAATAAGAAATACTCCTATGTGGCTAGAACATTGTGGAATTTAGAAAAAAATGAAATTTTGTGAGTACTGGGAAAAAATTTACTAGAATATCTTTATTGTATATCTAAATAGCAGAGAATTCACTGTATTGACCTGTTAGATTTTCTACATGTCGTTAAATATATAATGGCCAGTTTTAAAAATATTTATTTCTTTATTTATTTCAGTAGGCTTTTGGGGAACAGGTGGTGTTTGGTTACATGACTAAGTTCTTTAGTGGTGATTGCTGAGATTTCGGTGTACCCATCACCCAAGCAGTGTACACTGTGCCCAGTGTGTAGTCTTCTATCTCTCACCCCATTCCCATCCTTTCCCCCAAGTCCCCAAAGTTCATTGTGTATCATTCTGATCCCTTTGTGTCCTCATAGCTTAACTTCCTTTTATTTATTTCTTTGTTTGGTTGGTTTTTTTTTTTGAGACAGAGTCTTGCTCTGTCACCCAAGCTGTAGTGCAGTGTTTCACTCTTGGCTCACTGCAACTTCTACCTCCTGGGTTTAAGCAATTCTCATGCCTCGGCCTCCCAAGTAGCTGGGATTACAGGCATGCATCACCACTCCCGACTAGTTTTTTGTATTTTTAGTAGAGACAGGTTTTCGCCACGTTGATCAGGCTGGGCTTGAACTCCTGGCCTCAAGTGATCTGCCCGCCTTGGCTGCCTCCCAAAGTTCTGGGATTACAGGTGTGAGCCAGTGCACCTGGTCTATTTATGTTTTATAGAAACAGGATCTCCCTGTGTTGCCCAGGGTGGTCTCTAACTCTTGGTCTCAAGGAATCCTCCTATCTCAGCTTCTCAAAGTGCAGTCGTGAGCCAGCATCCCTGACCAGTGGCCAGTTTTTGTACAATTTAAATCATTGTATCCTATTTTTATATTTTTGACTGCTAATATTTTCTTCTGTAACGTGTTAACTCATCATTTCACTGACATGTTTTGTTAAAATTACCTTTTAATAAGTTTTCAGAAATGTGAAGATTGTGGTAGCAAAGGGATTTGTGAACTTTTTTGGGGTAGAAGCTTGTATTCTTCAGAGTCAAGGAAGCATTCATTTTAGAAAGCTACAGTTTGCATAGAGAGTAGTTAGCAGATGATGAGTATATCATATGTATATGTGTGTGTGTGTATATATATATATGTATATATATATATATGCTTTTTTAATAGTCCTTCTTTATTGGATAGCCCTGAAGTAAAGATTGTTTATAAGCATAGGAAGGATGATCATAGGCCAAAGAAACAAACAAAAACATCAAAAAACATGATGTCATCTAATTGTAAGATTAAACCTAATGGAAGGCTTAGAAATTGCCTACCTGTCTCCCCCTTATTTTTTTCCAAAAGTAATAGTAGTGGATAGCAATTAAGTTTTTATCAGTATATTTAGCGTCTGTGTAAAAGATTTTTTTTTTTTTTTTTGAGACGGAGTCTCGCTCTGTGGCCCATGCTGGAGTGCAGTGGCTCAATCTCGGCTCACTGCAATCTCCACCTCCCCAGGTTCAAGCGATTCTCCTGCCTCAACCTCCCAAGTAGCTGGGACTACAGGCCAGGATGGTCTCGATCTCCTGACCTCGTGATCCACCCACATTGGCCTCCCAAAGTGTCTGGATTACAGACGTGAGCCACCGCGCCTGGCCAGGACTTTTTTTTTTTTTTTGAGATGGAGTCTCGTTCTGTCACCCAGGCTGGAGTGCGGTGCTGAGATCTTGGCTTACTGCAACCTCCGCCTCCCAGGTTCAAGCGATTCTCCTGCCTCAGCCCCCAAGTAGCTGGGATTACAGGCATCCACTACCACACCCAGCTAATTTTTTATTTTTTTAAGGCAGATTCTCACTCCATCACTCAGGTTGGAGTGCAGTGGTGTGATCTTGGCCCAGTGCACCCTCTCTGCCTCCCAGGTTTAAGTGATTCTTGTCATGCCTCAGCCTCCTGAGTAGCTGGGATTATAGGCGGGACCACCATGCCCGGCTAACTTTTGTATTTTTAGTAGAGATGGGGTTTTGCTATGTTGGCCAGGCTGGGCTCGAACTCCTGACCTCAAGTGATCCAGTGGCCTTAGTCTCCCAAAATGCTGGGTTTACAGGTGTAAGCCACTGCACCTGGCCAAGTAAAAGATATTTTTGAAAGCACTAAATATTCTTTATGGGTTTTAGGACTCCCAAAAATGAGGTTTCAGGTAAATAGGGAAGCTAAACATTTCATCTATCTGCCCATTGATCTCGTCCTCATTTCTGGCATGTCCTCTTATATGTACCAGGTCTGTATGGTGGATAGACGTGCATCAATCGGTGATTGTTAAAAAATAATATGTGCAAGGATTTTCGAGGTACAGTGAATGTCCACCTAACCTTTAACAGGACCGAGGAAAGAGGGAAGGAGGTATCTTAGAAAAGGTCGCAGTTTTTCCTAAGAGTAAGAAACCTCCAGGTGCTGGCTGTGAAGAGAGGAGAAAGGAAGGAGCACATGAGTGGCTGTTAATTTTACAGATTGAAGGAGCAAAAGCTTTGAAGTGGAAAATAACAAGGAGAGTGGTGAGCAGGGGGAGGGATTTGGGTTGGTGGCGGGGAGAAGGGTGGTATTGTTAGGACCCTGAATGTGCTAGAATGCTGAGAGGGACTGTCAAGGGTCAGATGTTCAGGCACCTCATGCATCATGTTAAGGAGCCTAAAGTTTATCCCTAAAGTTATTGAAGGGTTTTTATGTTCAGAAAGGATATGCTTAGGTCTGTCATTCTAATGGATCGGGGGAAGGAGGATTGGGAGATGGAAGATAGACGAGACAAGAGACTTAGAATCTATTTAGACTCTGACAGTGTCCCAGACACTGGAATGAGGATCTGAAGTAGTAGGAACAACGGGACAGAGACATTCGGTAATATGTAAGAGCTTCAGCTGGTGTATGTAATAGGTAAGAGCCTGGTGATCAGTTTAATGTGACAGAGAAGACGGAGGAAGAAATATCAGAATGGGATTTCCATTTCAAGAATATAAGTACCAGGCTCATCACCACCACATGAGATAGAAAACATACACACACACACACACACACACACAGTGAGTTAATTGAAACATTTCTTAGAATGAAGAGATAGACACTAAGTTTTAAATTCCTGGCTTACGTTCATGGAACATATTACCCTGCTTGTAAAACAAGTCTTGTGTCTACAAATTGTTCACTGGCATATATTAACAAGATGGTAATAAGGCCCCCAGATATTCACATTTGTACGAAAGCATTGAATATATTTGCATTTGTCTATACCTAATAAATGTTTATTTTTGCTTGCACTTTATACTAGTTATTTAGATGAGTGCTTAAATTAATTTTTCTTTTCTGGAGAATGGAATCAATTTGGAAAGCTAAATCTTGCAGTTCTATCGGTAAAAAAATTATTTTGCTCTTTTTTTATACATCAGCTGATTCTCATTTTGAAATTTCCTATTTGACTTCTCTCTGTTGTCTTTGTGTGCTCTCTCTCTCCAGCCCGCTCTCCCCAACCCTAGTTACACATTCTCTCACGTTTGGTATTCTCTTTTTCTCAGGAGTAGTAAACTATTATTCATTATATTTGTTTCTTGTGGTCTCTCCTCCCCTTCCCCTCCCCTCTTCTTTTTTTCCAACATGGTCTTACTGTTCCTCAGGCTGGAGTGCAGTGGTGCAATTACAGCTCACTGTAGCTTCGACCTCCCAGCCTCAAGTGATCCTCCCACCTCAGCCTCCTGAGTAGCTGGGACTACAGGCATGCACCATTCATGTCTGGCTACTTTTGTTTTTATTTTTTGTAGAGATGGGATCTCACTATGTTGCCTAGGCTGGTCTTGAACTCCTGGATTCAGACAACCCCCCTGCCCTGACCTCCCAAAGTGTTGGAATTACAAGCTTGAGCCACCATGCCTGGCCTCTTTGTGTCTTTTGTGCTTGTCAACTTTATATATTATTTGCTTTCTTACTCTCAACAATTCCAAGACTCAAAGGCCTATTTATTTGATAAGGACTGTGGAAGAATGGCACTATAATATCCCTCATTGTTATTTCTTTTCTCTTAGCTACCAAAGGCAGCAAACATTCCAATCTAAACTTTTGGAAATGGGAGTGTATAGTAGCTAACTTAAAGTTGTTCATGAGATTAAAATCTATAATCTCACTTACCAACATTACCTATCTCAGTGCTTTTCTTTTTGTAATATTTATTTATTTAGAGACAGAGTCTTATTAGTCCGTCACCCCAGGGTGGACTGCAGTGGACAATTATGGTTCACGATAGCCTCAAACTCCTGGCCTCAATCAATCCGTCCTCCCACCTCAGGCTCCCAAGTAGCTAGGAGTACAGGTGCCACCACCACACCCAGTTTTTTTTTTTTAATATTGATAGAATTGGTAGAGAGACAGCGTCTTGCTATATAACCCAGGCTGGTCATGAACTCCTGGCCTCAAGTTATCCTTCCAACTCAGCCTCCCAAAATGCTGGGATTACACTCAGCCACTATGCCTGGCCCTATCTCAGTATTTTTTTTTTAATGTTCATTTGGCTTCTGGAGTACTCTAGATGATAGGTATTTATATCATATAATCTGATAAGAAATTGATTAGGAGATTTTACAAAAACTGATACTTAAGGGGAGGTTACATTGCTGGGAAACATGGTATCAAAATAAGACAGGTCAAATTTGAGAAATCTCTGATTCTACAGGTTACCCTAGGGTAACTGACTCAATGTCTCAGTCCTAAATTTCCGGGAGAGCAATTCTGATGTAAGCACCTGGATTTAGAAGCTGTTTTCACCTAGACAAACATGAGTACCTAGGCACCATTCCATTATTAGAAATTGAGCATAGAAGCTAATTTCTAGAAAAGAGAGCTGGGTTGTCCAGGTGGGCAAGAAGTTGCAGTTTTGATCAGGCTGCTGCTGCTGGTAATTTTTTTCCAGTTACAAAGTTCCAGGATACACAGTTTGCCTCTTTCTCCCCTACCCCCGGCTGGCCCCCCCATTATAGGTCAAATTTATTTTTTTTTAAAGTTGATAGCATTGACGTATCCTGGAATTGTGACCATTTAAATTCCCAGATAATACACCACGTGATCATCTTTTTATAGGGTTATGTCAAGAACCTTTTGTATGTACCACCTCTTCCCCACAGTGATGAAGAAACAAAGAATGCATGTTAGTTGCAAAAAGTCTGAGTGAAGTAGACTCCTAGATTAACGTGTCTTATGTGACACTAGGAGCATATAGATCATTTTTAAGGGCATATAAGTAACCGTGATGATTAATGTTTACAAATTGGTTTTAATTTTTTGAAACTGTTGTTGTGCCATGTAATCCATTATGGTTTTCTTCACACAAACATTTAAATGGAGTTTTTTCCTTTATCTAAACTCTTAACCAAAAAATTTTTTTCTTTTGTTTTGAGATGGAGTCTCACTCTGTTGCCCAGGCTGGAGTGCAGTGGTGCAATCTTGGCTCACTGCAACCTCCTCCCCGCGAGTTCAAGCCACTCTCCTGTCTCAGCCTCCCGAGTAGCTAGGATTATAGGTGTCTACCACCATACTCAGCTAATTTTTTTTTTTGTATTTTTAGTAGAGGCGGGGTTTCACCATGTTGGCCAGGCTGGTCTCGAATTCCTGACAGGTGATTTGCCCACCTTGGCCTCTGAAAGTGCTGGGATTACAGGTGCGAGCCGCTGTGCTGGCATTGATTGATGTCTTTTATACCTGATATAAAGAACAGCTTTGGGGCCTATTTCCAATTTTATTCAACTGTTTTCTAATTTGTTTGCTTCTGCTTTTTAAAGCTTTAATACTTACTCTATTTATTATGACATTGTTTTGTTTATTAAGAATTTATTTCTCAGCCGGGCGCAGTGGCTCACGCCTGTAATCCCAGCACTTTGAGAGGCCAAGATGGGCGGATCACAAGGTCAGGAGATCGAGACCATCCTGGCTAACACGGTGAAACTCTGTCTCTACTAAAAATACAAAAAAATTAGCCAGGCATAGTGGTGGGTGCCTATAGTCCCAGCTACTTGGGAGGCTGAGGCAGGAGAATGGTGTGAACCCAGGAGGCGGAGCTTGCAGTGAGCCGAGATCACACCACTGCACTCCAGCCTGGGCCACAAAGCGAGACTCCATCTCAAAAAAAAAAAAAAAGAATTTATTTCTGAAATTGTCAAATATATAAAACAGTAAACAATAATATAACAAACACCCTGCGTACATTCATCAACCGATTCTAAAACATGAACAGCTCATAGCCAATTTTTCATACACCCCCTGTAGTAGTTTCCTAGGGCTGCTGTAACAAAATATCACAAACTGGGTGGCTTAAAGCAGCAGAAATTTCTTCTCACAATTAAGGAGGCTACAAGTCTGAAGTCAAGATATCAGCTGGGTTGGATCCTTCTGAGAACTCTTAAGGGAAATCTCTTCCATGCCTCCTAGCTTCCGGTGATGGGTGTCAATGATTGACACGTTTTTTTTTTTTAATCACCCTAATCTCTGCTTCTGTCTTCACATTCCATTCTTCCTTTGTCTCTCTCTCCATATGGCCATCTTCTTATTAGGAGATCAGTCATATTGGATTAGGGGCCTGCCCTACTCCATCATGTGACCTCATCCTAATTACATTTGCAATGATCCTTTTTCCAAATGAAGTTACTCTCTAAGATACTGGGGGTTAAGGACTTCACATACATTTCTTGGGGACCACAATTCAACCCATAGCAGTCTGCCTTCTGGTCCCCCCAGAATTTATGTTCTTTCCACATACAAAATAGATGTGCTGTATCCCAGTATCCCCCAAAAGTGTTAATCTATTTTGATGTAAACTCTATAAGTAAGTCTCACATCTTACCTGAATAGAGTAAACTCAGAAAGTCCCAAATCTCAACTTCTGAATCATCTGAATTGGCGATGGGTTAAGACGTTGGTTAATCCTGAAGCAAAATTTCTATCTCTGCTGGGCATGGTGGCTCACACCTGTAATCTCAGCACTTTAGGAGGCTGAGGCAGGCAGCTTACCTGAGGTCAGGAGTTGAAGACCAGCCTGGCTAACACAGTAAAACCCTGTCTCTACTAAAAATACAAAAAGTAGCCGGGTGTGGTGGCACATGCGTGTAGTCCCAGCTACTCGGGAGGCTGAGGCAGGAGAGCTGCTTGAACCTGGGAGGCAGAGGTTGCAGTGAGCTGAGATTGCGCCATTGCACTCCAGCCTGGGTGGCAAGAGCGAGACTCTGTCTTAAAAAAAAGAGAAAAAAAAAAACCTTCTATTTCTAAACCTGTGATACATAGAAAACAAGTTATCTGTTTCTGAGATGCAATGGTGGGACAGGCAGAGAAGCATTCCCATTCCAAAAGAGATAAATTGGAAGGAAAAAAGGGGCTTAAAGCAGGTTTGTAAGTCTGCAGGACTAATTCCATTCAGTTCTGAGACTTGAAAATAGTTCTCTGTGGCTTGATATTCTGTTCTCTAGGCCCACTGGCATGGCCTTACCCCTTGGTCCTGGGTTGGCAGCCTGCCCTTTTTTTTTTTCTTATGACTACTTAGTTCCTGTTTTGTTTTGTTTTTCTACCTTTTTAATCTTAAGTACAGATGCTTCTTGAGTTATGAGCAGCTTACATTCTGATAAGGCAAGAGGATTATTTGAGCCCAGGATTTTGAGGCTTTAGTGTGTGATTATTGCACCTGTGAACAGCCACTTCACTGCAGCCTAGGCAATATAGTGAGACCCCATCTGTTTAAAAAAAGAAAAGAAAGAAATATACCTTATTTATCTAACACCTTGGCTTAGCCTAGCCTACATTAAACATGCTCAGAACACTTACATTAGCCTACAGTTGGGAAAAAAATCATCTGGCTACATGGTTCACTGGTCAAGCAAGCATTGGTTGTTTAGTCTCATGATGGTGTGGCTGACTGGGAGTTGTGTCTTGCTGCCGCTGCCCTTTTATTTTATTTTTGAGATAGGGTCTTGCTCTGCCACCCTGTCTGGAGTGCAGTGGCAGTGTCATGGTCACTGCAACATCAACCTCCCAGGTTCAAGTGATCCTCCCTGCTCAGCCTCACAAGCAGCAGGGACTACTGCCACATTGTCGGGGGAAATTCAGCCCATGATATTTCACATGAGTTCTTTTCTATTTTCCCTAAATGTCAGCCGGTCTGAGAAATAAAGGGAAACAGTACAAAAGAGAGAAATTTTAAAGCTGGGTGTCCAGGGGAGACATCACATGTCGGCAGGTTCCGTGATGCCCCCTAAGCTGCAAAACCAGCAAGTTGTTATGAGTGACTTTCAAAAGGGGAGGGAGTGTACGAATAAAGTGTGGGTCACAGACATCACATGCTTCACAAGGTAATACAATATCACAAGGCAAATGGAGGCAGGGCGAGATCACAGGACCGGGGTGAAATTAAAATTGCTAATGAAGTTTCGGGCACACATTGTCATTGATAACATCTTATCAGGAGACAGGGTTTGAGAGCAGACAACCAGTCTGACCAAAATTTATAAGGCGGGAATTTCCTTGTCCTAATAAGCCTGGGAGTGCTGCGGGAGACCGGGGCTTATTTCATCCCTTATCGACAACAATAAAAGACAAACGTTCCCAAAGCGGCCATTTTAGAGACCCCCCCCTTAGGAATGCATTCTCTTTCTCAGGGATGCTCCTTGCTGAGAAAAAGAATTCAGCAATATTTCTCCTATTTGCTTTTGAAAGAAGAGAAATATGGCTCTCTTCCGCCCGGCCCACAGGCCACCAGACTTTAAGGTTATCTCCTTTGTTCCCTGAACATTGCTGTTATCCTGTTCTTTTTTCAAGGTGCCCAGATTTCATACAGTTCAAACACACATGCTCTACCAACAATTTGTGCAGTTAACACAACCATCACAGGGTCCTGAGGCGACATTCATCCTCAGTTTACGAAGATGACAGGATTAAGAGATTAAAGTAAAGACAGGCATAGGAAATCACAAGAGTATTGATTGGGGAAGCGATAAATGTCCATTAAATCTTCACAATTTATGTTCAGAGATTGCAGTAAAGGCAGGCGTAAGAAATTATAAAAGTATTAATTTGGGGAACTAATAAATGTCCATGAAATCTTCACAATTTATGTTCTTCTGCCATGGCTTCAGCCGGTCCCTCCGTTCGGGGTCCCTGAATTCCCGCAACAACATGCCATCATGCCTAAGTTTTTTCTTGTTTGTAGTGACGGGCTATGTTGCCCAGGCTGGTGTCAAACTCCTGGGCTCAAGCTATCCTCCTGCTTCAGTCTCCCAAAGTGCTGGGAAGTACAGGTGTTTGGCTCACTGGCCTGGCCTTCTTTATGATTTTTAAAACGATTTTTCTTGGGTTATTTTCTTAGTGGTTGTTGTAGGGCTTACTATCTTTATCTTGCTAGACTGTACTTAATTGTAGTAAGATGTATAAGCATATCTTTTTTTCCTTAAGCATATCTCATTTTATTGGGCTCCTATTTATTGTACTTCACAGGAATTGCATGGTTTTTTTTTTTTTACCAAATTGAAGGTTCGCGGCAACCCTGGAGTAAGCAAGTCTATCAGTTTCATTTTTCCAACAGCATGTGCTCACTTAGTGACTGTTTGTCCCTTTTTAAAATTCTCATAATATTTCACACATTTTCATTATTATATCTGTTATGGTTATGTATGATCAGTGACCTTTGATGTTACTATGAGGTGAAGTTAATAAATGTTGTATGTGTTTTGACTGCTGTACTAGCTGGCTGTTCCCTCATCTCTCTCTACTCTCCTCAGGCCTCCCTATTCCTTAAGACACAGCAATATTGAATGTAGGCCAATTAGTAACCCTTTGACAATGCACATAGTCACCTAGGAGCTCTGATGAAGATGTATAAGAAAATGTTCTTTTCGTGCCTGCTAACACAACATCCATCCTGCAGTCCGTGGATCCAGGAGTCAATTTGATATAAAAGTCTTATTATTTAAGAAATACATTTTGAAAGGCTGTGGCTGCTATATAGAGGGTGATTCCTCTGATGGATCTGGGCAAAGTACATTGAAAACTTTCTGGAAAGAATTCACCATTCTAGGTACCATTAAGAACATTTGTGTTTTATGGGAGGTCAAAATATCAACATGAACGGGAATTTGAAAAGAAGTTGATTCTGTCCTTCATGGATGACTGGGAGATTCAAGACTTTGATGGAGGCTGCAGATGTGGTGGCCAGTAGCAAGAGAGCTAGAATTAGAAGTGGAGCCTGAAGATGTGACTGAATTGCTGCAATCTCATGGTCAAACTTGAAAGAATATCTTCTCATAGATGAACAAAGAAAGTGCTTTCCTGAGATGGAATCTATTTCCTGTGAAGATGGTGTAAACATTGTTGAAATGACAACAAAGGATGTAGAATATGCCCTATACTTAGTTGATTAAGTGGCAGCAAGGTTTCAGAGAATTGGCCCCAATTTTGAAGAGAGTTTTACTGTAGGTAAAATGCTGTCAAACAGCAGCACATGCTACAGAGCAATGTTTTATGAAAGGAAGAGTCAATTGATGTAGCCACTTTTATTGTTATTTTAAAAAAGGGCTGGAAGTTCATTAATCACAACCTTTTCAAAGACAGTAGGATTGCTTGAAGCCAGGAGTTTGAGACCACCCAGGGCAGCAACAAAGCAAGACCTTGTCTCTACGAAAAACAAAACAAAACAAAACAAAAACAGTGAAGTGAAAGTGCCACAACCACCACCTCAGTGAGTCAGAAGCCATCAACACTGAGGCAGGACTTTTTACCTGCAAAAAGATAAAGACTTGCAGAAAGCAGTTTTCTCCTGTAAAGCTCCATTGCCCTCTTCCCCCTTTTGCTGTTATTAGAATAAACATTATATATGAAATCACGCCACTGCACTCTAGCCTGGGCAGCAGAGTGAGACTCCTGTCTCAAAAAAAAACAAAGAAACAAAAAAAAAAAACAAAAACCAGGCCGGGTGCAGTGGCTCATGCCTGTAATCCCAGCACTTTGGGAGGCCGAGGTGGGAGGATCACGGGGACAGGAGATCGAGGCCATCTTGGCTAACATGGTGAAACCCTGTCTCTACTAAAAATACAAAAAAAAAAAAAAAAAATTAGCCGGGCATGGTGGTGGCGCCTGTAGTCCCAGCTACTCGGGAGGCTGAGGCAGGAGAATGGTGTGAACCCGGGAGGCAGAGCTTGCAGTAAGCTGAGATGGTGCCATTGCACTCCAGCCTGAGGGACAAAGCAAAACTCCGTCTCAAAAAAAAAGAAAAAGGAAGCAAGCTGGGTATGTGCGTTTAGAGGTGCTGTACATTTTCAGCATTATAAATGAATAGAGATGAGTGGCAGTAGTTTTTTTGGTCCATAGATTTTTGGTATCTTAACTAGTTTTGGATCTCTTCCACTGAAGGGACTGCCTGTTCAACGTTGTTAGGAATGTAAGTACTGAAGGCAAATTGCCTGGGTTTGAATTTTGTTCTGTCCCTTGCACCCTGCCTGGTTTCAAATCCTAGCTCTGCTTATTAAGTTCTTTTAAGGTGATGATCTTTGAGCAAATGTCTTAGGTTCTGCTTTCCCAGTAAATGGACACAATAGTTGCTACCTTGTGAAAGATTCATGTAATTGACCAGCGTTTACCAAGTAGCATCAGTGTTTAGTTTCAGTCATTGGTGATTCTTCAGTTGGACTGTGAGGGGGTATTGGGGTGGGGGGTGGTGTGTGTGTAGCACTTAATTGCATGCAGGAAGGAAAAGATACTTTTGATAACCGACAGGCAGCTTTTCTCTGCTTTTGTGTCAAAAGGGAGGAAGGGAGTTTGGAGAGGGAAATGAATTCTCTGTAACACTAAGCTCTCTTCCTCAAAACCAGAGATAGATAGAATGTGTAATAAATTTACAGAATTTCTAGACTGAAACAGTCTGATTTTTTAAAATTTATCTTTATTTTTTCAGGTTGAGACTGAGCTCAAGTTAATCTGTGGCGATGTTCTGGATGCACTGGACAAACACCTCATTCCAGCAGCTACCACTGGCAAGTCCAAGGTTTTCTATTATGAAATGTAGGTTCTATACTAGAAAGGAAAATGTAAGATTAAAAGCTGGCCTTTTTAGAATCATGACTTTCTTCTATGTAGGTTTCCAACTTTTATTTACAAATAATTGTTTAATGTTAGAAGGATAGTTGATGTTGGAATAAAAAGATGGTCAGGCTATTATAAAAATGCATTAGCTTTTGCTTTACTTATTTATATTGTTTTGCTTTCATGGGACCTATCTCATTCCCCTCCCCTAAACGGCCACACATTGCACAGTGCTGGCTGAATGTTTCATGTAGAAATTTTATTTTATGATTAATACACTTGTGCCATTTCTTGGAACCACTTGCTTGTTTAATTCTAGTCTATCAAGCGATAGTTTTGTTGATATTTAGAGGCTCCTCAGTTAATTTCTGTGGGATTTTTGGTTATATTTAATAAGGAAAATAGTATGAAATGTCTAAGAAAAAAAAATGAAATGAAGCCAAATATTCCTGAGAGTGTTTAAAATTATTGAAGTACACTTGTTAATTGTTACGTATATTTTTTGTCACATATTTTATATTATATAGAACAATTTTAGCTATTTTACTTTAAAAATCATTGTTCCTGGTTTAATTTTTTTTTAATTTTGCTGTAGGAAAGGGGACTACTACAGGTATCTGGCAGAATTTGCCACAGGAAATGACAGGAAGGAGGTGGCAGAGAACAGCCTGGTGGTTTACAAAGCTGCTAGTGATATTGCAGTAAGAGAACTTTCACCAATGCATCCCATTCATTTATGTCTTGCTCTCAATTTTTCCATATTCTCCTGTGAAATTCTGAATTTCCCTGACCCTGCCTGCAGGTAAGCTGTGGGGAAGAACACAAGCTGTCAGTGTGAAAGTGAAGAAGGACAGCCATTTGAGTGTTCCGTCTTGTTTCTTGGGACTGCCTTTGTAGGCCTGGCTGCGTAGTAATTTTTAGAGCTCTTAGTTGAAGCTGCTTTGTATTAAAACAGACCTATCTCAACCCAGTAGCATAGCAGTCAGGATAATTATTTTGATGTGGCATATTGTTGTTGTTAGTAGACTGAAAAGAAATCTAACATGTTAATATAACTAGAGGAAGGAAATGAGAGAAAATTATAATAGAATTATCTTAATTTTTGTATATTAGTGTTCAGTCTTTGTGGGCATGTTTTTAATAGTTATTCTAGCAAACATCATTTTATATTTTCTGTTTTAGCATAAACAAGTTTCATTCTTACTAATGTGTGTTAAATTGTTCCCCCTTTTATACTTCAGCTTGTTCCCAGTTTTTGATAATGTAGATACAAATTTAAGGAATATTTATATGTATATAACTTTTTACTTTTAAAAAGTTGTGACAAAATATACATAAAATTTATCATTATAGCCATTTTGAAATGTACAGTTCAGTGGCACCAAGTACATCAATAGTGTTGTGTAAACACCACCACTATGGGAAAACTTTTTCTTCACTCTCACAAAACAAACTATAGCCATTAAACAATAACTCTTCGTTTCCCCCTCCCCAGCTGCCAGTAACCTCTATTTTACTTTGTCCCTATGAATTGGCCCATTTTAGATACCTCATAGAAGTGGGATCATATAATATTTGTGCCTTGTGGCTGTCTTTATTTCAGTTAGCATAATGCTTTCAATGTTTTGTTAATATTAAGTGTGGATCAGAGCTTCAGTCCTTTTTATGACTGAATAATAATCCATTTTATGTATTTTTCACACATAGTTTAGCCATTGAACTTTTGATGGACAGTGAGTTTCTTTTCACCTTTTCCTATTGTGTGACTAATGCTGCTATGAACATTGGTGCACTATTTGCTTGAGTTCTTGTTTCAATTCCACCTGGGAGTGGAAGTGGAACAGATAATTACTTTCTTTTAAGACACAGGATCTTATTCTGTCCCTGCAGTGGTGTAATCATAGCTCACTGCAGCCTTAACTTCCTGGACTCAGGTGATTCTCCTGCCTGAGCCTCCCAAGTAGCTGGCACTAGAGGCTCGTGCCACCATGCCTGGCTCATTTTTAATTTTTTTTTGTAGAGGCAGGGTCTCGCTATGTTGTCTAGGCTGGTCTTGAACTCCTGGCCCAAAGTGATACTCCTGCCTCAGCCTCCCAAAATGCTGGCACTACAGGTATGAGCCACTGCACCTGGCCTTTTTGCCCATTTTTGAATTTGTTTTTTTGTTTGAGTGTTTGGAGTTCTTTATCTATCCCAGATAGTAATCTCTTTGTATTTTCTCCTGTTTGGTAGGCTGTCATTTTGCTTTGTTGATATTGCTTTTTGTTTTTTTCTTTTTGAGATGGAGTCTCACTCTGTCTCCCAGGCTGGAGTGCAGTGGTGCGATCTCGGCTCACTGCAACCTCTGCCTCCTGGGTTCAAGCAATTCTTCTGCCTCAGCCTCCCAAGTAGCTGGTACTACAGGTGCGTGCCACCTCACCTGGCTGATTTTTTTTTTTTTGTATTTTTAGTAGATGGGGTTTCACTGTGTTGGCCAGGCTGGTCTCGAACTCCTGGACTGAAGCTATCAGCTTGACCTCACCTCCCAAAGTGCTGGGATTATAGGCATGAGCCACTGCACCTGGCCAAGAAGAAAAATTATCTCTGTTTGCCCATTGATTTTCTATGTAGAGAACCATAAAGATTCTACAAAAAATTGTTGGAGCAAATAAACCAATTCAGCAAAGCGCAAAAATCAGTTGCATTTATATATGATAGCAATAAACATTCCAGAGAAAAGAAAATCATTGTAATAGCATCAAAAAGAATAAGGCACTTTACAATAAATTTATCCAAGAAAGTGAAAGACTCACACACTGAAAATGATAAAACCTTGCTGAAAGTAATTAAAGAAGACATAAATAAATGAAAGACATCCTATGTTTACGAAGGAAGACTTAATATTATTATGATGTCAAGACTATCCAAAGCAATCTACAGATTCAATGTAATCGTTCTGAATATTCCAATGGCATGTCTGATTTTCTTTCTGAAATAGAAAACTCGTTCTAAACCTCATAGGGAATTTCAAGGCACCCTCCCTGAATAATGAAAACAATTGTGAAAAAGAAGAAAAGAGTTGGAGAACTTGGCCGGGCGTAGTGGCTCACGCCTGTAATCCCAGCACTTCGGGAGGCCAAGGCAGGTGGATCACGAGGTCAGGAGATCGAGACCATCCTGGCTAACACAGTGAAACCTCGTTTCTACTAAAAATACAAAAAAATTAGCCAGGCGTGGTGGTGGGCACCTGTAGTCCCAGCTAGTCGGGAGGCTGAGGCAGGAGAATGGCGTGAACTCGGGAGGCAGAGCTTTCAGTGAGCTGAGATCATGCCACTGCACTCTAGCCTGGGCAACAGAGTGAGACTCCTGTCTCAAAAAAACAAAACAGGCTGGGTGCAGTGGCTCACACCTGTAATCCCAGCACTTTGGGAGGCCCAGGTGGGTGGATCTCTTGAGGTGAGGAGTTCGAGACCAGCCTGGCAACATGGTGAAACTCCATCTCTATTACAAATACAAAATAGCTGGGCATGGTGGCGTGCACCTGTAATTCCAGCTACTCGGGAGGCTGAGGCAGGAGAGTCACTTGAACCCAGGAGGCAGAGGTTGCAGTGAGCCAAGATCACGCCACTGCATTCCAGCCTGGGTGACAGAGTGAGACTCTGTTTCAAAAAAAAAAAAAAAAAAGGAAAAGAAAAACCAAAAACTGTGATACTGGCATAAGGACAGACATCTAGATCAATGGGGTGAAATAGAGGGCCCAGAAACAAACCCTCACGTCAGTGGTCAGTTGAGTTTTGAAAAGGGTGCCAAGATGTGCTGGGCACAGTGGCTCACACCAGTAATCCTAATACTTTGCGAGGCTGAGGCAGGAGGATCACTTGTGGTCAGGAGTTTGAGACCAGCCTGGCCAACATGGCAAAACCTTGTCTTTACCAAAAATACAAAAATTAGCCAGGCGTGGCGGCGCATGCCTGTAATCCTAGATACTCGAGAAGCTGAGGCACGAGAATCACTTGAAGCTGGAAGGTTGAAGTTGCAGTGAGCCGAGATCATTCCACTGCACTCCAGCCTGGGTGACAGAGTGAGACTCTGAGAAAGAAAGAGAGAGAGTTGAGGTTGCAGTGAGCCAAGATCACTCCACTGTACTTCAGCCCGGGTGACAAAGTGAGACGAGAGAGAGAGAGAGAGATAGAAAGACAGAGAAAGAGAGAAGGAAAGAGAGAAGGAAGGAAGGGAGGGAGGGAGGAAATAGAGAAAAGAAAAGAAAGAAAGGAAAGAGAGATGTGCCAAGACCATTTAATGGGGGGAAAAACAATCTTTTCAATAAACAGTGCTGAGAAAACTGAGTATATGTAAAAGAATGAAGTAGGATTCTTACCATACACCATATATAAATTTAACTCAAAATGGATCAAAAACATACGAGCTAAAATCATGAAACTCTTAGAAGAAAACGTAGGGGAAACCCTTGAAAACATGGGATTCAGCAATGTTTTCTTGGATATAACACCCAAAGCACAGGCAACACAAGAAAATAGATAAATTGATCTTCATCAGTTGAAGAACTTTCATCAAAAAACACTATGAAGAGAGTGAAAAGAGGCCAGGTGTGGTGGCTCATGCCTGTAAATCCCAGCATTTTGGAATGCCAAGGTGGGAAGATCAGTTGTGCCCAGGAGTTTTGAGACCAGCCTGGGCAACACAGGGAGACCCCCATCTCTATAAATAAAAAAAATAAAAAATAAAAAATTAGCTGGGCATGGTGGCATGTGCCTGTAGTCCCAGCTACTTGGGAGGCTGAGGTGGGAGGACCACTTGAGCCCAAGAGGTCGAGGCTGCAGTGAGCCATGATTACACCACCGCACTCCAACATGGGTGAAAGAGTGAGACCCTATCTCAAAAGAAAAGACCAAAAAAAGTGTGAAAAGACAACTGACAGAATGAGAGAAGATATTTGCAAATTGTATGTATGATGAGGGATTAATATCTAGAACATATTTAAAAAACTCCTACAACTCAACAATTACAAAAACAAGGAAGCCAATTCAAAACTGGGCAAAAGGCTTAGACATTTCCCCAAAGAAGACAAGCACACATGAAAAGAAGCTCCACATCACTGATCACACCAGGGCGGTGGCTCATGGTGGAGGGAGGATGGTTTGAATGCAACAATTTGAGACCAGCTTGGGCAACATAGTGAGATCCCATCTTTACAAAAAGTAAAATAAAACTCAGCCAGGCATGGTGGTGCACACTTGTAGTCCCAGCTACTCTGGGTGGGGCGCCGAGGCAGGAGGATCGCCTGAATCCAAGGAATTCAAGCTTGAAATAAGCTATGATTGCATCACTGCACTCCAGCCTGGGCAACAGAGCAAGACCTTGTCTCAAAGAAAAGAAAAAGAACTCAGTCTAAACTCAATTTTCATCCTTCTGTGTTCCCTACACATTTGCAAGATACCACACCATTATTCATCATTAAACAGCAATGGCTGCATAACTTTCTAGCCTTCAGATGGCCATAGTGAAATTTATTCACCCTTTCTTGGTCATGTAGGTCATTTCTCTTTTTTTTTTTTTTTTTTTTTAAAGTGTCTTGCTATTGGCTGTGTATTAGTCTTTGCTTTCTGAATCATTTCTGCTTCGGGTCCTGTGGCCCTGCTTGGCTCCTGCCCCTTCTTTCCATTGGCTGCCACCTCTCCCTTCCTCCTTTCCCACTGGGTCAGGGACTTCCTGGGAAAGACACATCTGGCTTTGTGTGCCTTGCCTATAGCCATGGTTTTACTATGTGATGTCACCACATCACTGACACTTGACTTAAGGAGATGAGTCATAACTTGTGCTGTCATTTCTCTCCTGAGAAGCTAAATTAAGAGATACAGGAAATGCTCCTGAGCAGCCCTGGAGAGCCAAACTGAAAAGCCACTCACACTTGGGGTTGAGGCCACCGATTTTATTTTATTTTATTTATTTTATTTTATTTTAGTATTGTATTGTAGTGTAGTGTAGTGTATTGTAGTGTAATTTTTGAGACAGGATCTCACTCCATCGCCCAGGCTGGAGTACAGTGGTGCTATCTCGGCTCACTGCAGCCTCTGTCCCCCAGACTCAAGCGGTCCTCCTACCTCAGCCTCCTGAGTAGCTGGTACCACAGGTGGATGCCACCATGCCCGGCTAGTTTTTTGTATTTTTCGTAGAGACGCGGTTTTGCCATATTGCCCAGGCTGATCGTGAACTCCTGGGCTCAACTGATCCACCTGCTTCAGTCTCCCAAAGTGCTGGAATCAAAGATGTCAGCTATTGTGCCCGGAGGCTACCATTTTGCATCACCCATGTACTGATGGATCAGCCTAGAAAGTGTGTTGTGACAACTCAAGCGTCAGTTACAGATTAATGGGTAAAGAAATGGTGGTAGAGACATACAAGACAATAACATTCAACCCTAAAAAAGAAGGGAATCTTGCCTTTTGCAACTACATGGATGGACTGGGAGGCCATTATGCCAAGTGAAATAAGCCAGGCACAGAAGGACAAATACTGCATGGTTCCTTTTTTTCTTCTTTTGAGACGGAGTCTCGCTCTGTCGCCCAGGCTGGAGTGCAGTGGCGCGATCTTGGCTCACTGCAAGCTCCGCCTCCCGGGTTCACGCCATTCTCCTGCCTCAGCCTCTTGAGTAGCTGGGACTTCAGGCGCCCGCCACCACGTCGGGCTAATTTTTTGTATTTTTAGTAGAGATGGGGTTTCATCGTGTTAGCCAAGATGGTCTTGATCTCCTGACCTCGTGATCTGCCCACCTCGGTCTCCCATCACAAAGTGCTAGGATTACAGGCGTGAGCCACCGTGCCCGGCCGCATGGTTCCATTTTTATGAGGTATCTACAACAGTGAAACTCACAGAAGCAGTGCATACAATAGTGGTTAGCAGGGGCTGGAGGGTGGGCAAAACGGGGAGTTGTTCCTTGGGTGTAAAGTTTCAGTTATGCTAGAGGAATACGTTCTAGAGATCTGCTGTACAACACAGGGCCTATGAATAACAATGCTGTACATTTCAAAATCTGTTAAGTGGGTAGGTCTCATGTTGTGTTGTTACCACACACGGGAAAACCCAAAACAAAACCAAAACCAAAGAGACACAAGGAAACTTGGGGAGGTGTTGGCTATGTCTATTCCCTCAGGGTAGTGACAGTATCATGGGTGTTTGCAGATGTCCAGACTTACCAAATTGTACACATTAACCACGTGCAGTTCTGTGCATATCAGTTATTCCTCGATAAGGCTGTTTCTTTTTTCTGTTTTTGAGACGGCGTCTCATTCTATCTCCCAGGCTGGAGTGCAGTGGTGCGATCATAGCTCGCTGCAGCCTTGAATTCCCAGGCTCAAGTGATCCTCCCGCCTCAGCCTTCAGAGTAGCATGTGCTACCAGGCCTTGCTAATTTTTATTTTTTTAATTTTTTGTAGAGATGCAACCTCGATATGTTGCCCAGGCTCTTCTTGAACTCCTGGGCTCAAATTATTCTCCTGTCTTGGCCTCTTAAAGTGCTGGTATTATAGGTGTGAGCCACTGCTCCTGGCCTCCTCTCTCCCTTTTTCTGTTCAGGATAAACCAGTGGTCCCTGGGGTCCTTTCTCATCTGTACCCCAGGAGTCTTCTGGAGCTGAACCGAGGCTCTTGCACACGCACATCTGGGCTTGGACCCAACATCATCAGAACTGACGCTCTAGACACATGGCTTTGACTCCTTTCATAAAACGTCCACATCAGCAGCTTTTACCCATTTGTTCAACAAATACTCATTAGCAGGCTCCTGTTCCCTCAGCCTTGGTGTAGGCCCTGGGGTTACTGGGGGTAATGGTGGGTATGGCCCCTACTGTCATGAAGGTTAGTGGTGAGAGAAAGGAAGAAATAACTACACAAGATGCTTTTGGTGATGAACAGAAAGCAGGGAGATGTGGAAGTGCCTGGGGTTGGCAGGGCAGGCCTCACAGGGGCACTTGAGTTGAGACCTGGACGATAGATCACGTCAGAGTACCAAGCGGGGCTGTTTGTCACAAACAACAGGATCCCACTCTGGTTAACATAAGCAGAAAAGGAATGCATGGGAAGGGGTGTCAGGTGGTTCAGAGAATGAGCTGGAGGCCTGGAGAGTTGGGCCAGCACAAGGGGCTTCCTAAGGGAGTCGGCAGCCAGAACCTTCAGCGGAGTCATGCTGCAGAGGGATCTGGTGGGGACCGAGCTGCCGCCACCCTGGATACTGGACGCCATTTGGGCCTTGAAGGCCGGACCCTCTGGCAGGCCCCCAACAGAGGGACCTTCAACCTGGGCCTGCTGACCTGCCCCAGATTACAGGTTTGTCTTCTACTGGGCGTCTTTTAGAACTCAAGACGGCTTCCCATCTCACGCATAGTGAAAGCCACAGTCTTTATAAAGTTCTACATGTAGCTGGTGCAGTGGTTCACGCCTGTAATCCCAGCACTCAGCACTTTAGGAGGCTGTGGTGGGATTGCATGAGCCCAGGAGTTCAAGACCAGCCTGGGTAACATAGCAAAACCCCATCTCTGCGAAATAAAAATTAAAAGAATAGCCAGGCATGATGACACATGCCTAGTCTCATCTATTCAGGAGGCTAAAGCAGGAGGTCAAGGCCGCAGTGAGCCATGATCACACCACTGCACTCCAGCCTGGGAGATACAATGAGAACCTGTCTCAGAAAAAAAAAAAAAGTTTCTACATGACTTGGGTCTGATCCTCTGCCCTCATCCATTGTTCTTCCCTTGCCCCATCCTGCTCTGGCCACATTGGCCACTTTGCTTTTCCTCAGTCATGCCAAGCATGGCTCTGCCTTCAGAACCTTTTCCCCAGGTGTCCCCATTGCTTCCTTCCGCCCCTCCTCCAAGTCTTAGCTCAACACTTACCTCGAGGCCCGCCCGACCTCCCTATTAAGCATAACCTTGCCTGCCCACCCGGTTCCTTTATGGTCATAGTTTTTGCTACTGGTCACCTTCTAACATACTATTATTGTGTCTTCATAGATGATCTCACTGATGACTGTCTCTCAGGGGCCCAGGTAGGGACTGACGTTAGAGTCAATACTCCACAGCTGTTTGTTGAATGAGTAGGTAACAGCATGGCTGACTGGTCCTGGTGCAAAAAGTCTTGGGAGGCCTCAGTTTGAATCGTGCTTCTGTCATCAGCCAGCTGTGTGATTCTGTACAAGTATTTTAACCTCTCTGGGCCTCAGTTTCCCCATCTGTAACTTGGGGGCCTACCTCAAATGGTTCCTGGTGAAGAGTAACAAGACCATATCCTAAGTTCCAGTTGCCTTTTCCTCTGCCTTTCCATCTTCCCCTCCAGCCCCTCCAAGTCTTTTTTGTTAAGACAGGGTCTCACTCTGTCACCCAGGCTGGAATGCCATGATCTCAGTTCGCTGCAGCCTCTATCTCCCAGGCTCAAGTGAAACCCACCACAGCCTCCCAAAGTGCTGAGTGCTGGGATTACAGGTGTGAAACACTGCACCAGCTACATGTAGAACTTGATAAAGACTGGCTTTCACCGTGTATGAGATGGGGAGCCATCTTCAGTTCTAATGCAGCTGGGACTACAGGTGCGTGCCACCACACCCGGCTAATTGGTTTTGTGGTTTTTTTTTTTTTTTTTTCTGTTTTTTTTTGTACAGACGGGTTTCTCCATGTTGGCCAGGCTGGGCTCGAACTCCTGGTTTCAAGTGAACCTCCCAACTTGGCTTCCCAAAGTGCTGAGATTACAGGCGTGAGCCACCATCCCCGCCCCCTCAAAATCTGTTAGGACGACAGTCTCGCCAAGGCAATGCAGTCGCAATATGCCGTTTCCATTGCAATCGCAATATGACATTTCCATTTACTTTGGATTATATGTCATTATGAATATTAACAAGACTTAAAAAGGACACCTTCGGGTATGTCAGATGAAAGTACAAAAATTACGTTGTGGGGCTGCAGTTTGAGGACAGTGTCTGCAGCCGTCACGTGGTAGCAAAACGGTGTTAAGCATTGCAGGAGAGTCTGCATCGACGACAGCCAGAGTCCATACGTCGGGAGGTTTATTCGGTTTGAGAGGGAACAACAGGCAGGATGGGCACCACCTGGGGCTCGGCAGTCAGGCGGGCTAGGGTGCGGTTCCTCGCACTCGCCACTAGAGGTGAGGCGTTTACCGCTTCAGGGCTGGAAGATGGGCCCTCGGGGACTGGCTAGTGCTGGCCCGGCGTGGAAACCTGGGCGGGGGTTGGATGCGACGCCTCAGGCGGCCTCCCTGGTTACTGACACCCGACTTTGGCATGACTTTATTTTTTTTCCCCCCATCAGATTTCCTGTCTTTGTGGGCTGATGGACTAGAGGAAAGATGCCTGTTGACGGTCAAAGGCAGAGCCTCTTCGGCAGCTTCTTAAAGCGCCTTCTTTAATAGAGAAACAATCTGCATGGGGTCTAGAACGGTTCTGAAATCCTGGTGAAGGTTTCGAAACTTCCTGGTGGGGTCTCCTGCCAGAGCGCCTACGCTGCCCCTGGGCTGGCTGGCCAGTGAGCCCCGTCTCCCAGCCTGACAGTCCCCACATCAGCCTGGACCGTCTTTCGGGACCAGCCCCATTTGCACAGCCTGAGCTGTAGAGGGCCCTGGAGTTCGGGGTTCTTGTCCCAACTGTGCCCCTGCAGGCCCGTTCCACCCACTGAGGCTCAGTTTCCCCATGTGCCTAATAAGGAAGTCATGCTAGGTGGGGCTTACAGCCTCTTGCAGCTTTGCCATTGATCACTTCCGTGTCTTCAGAGAGGCTGCCAAGTCTCCTCTGAATGAAGTTCCCCAAAAAGCAAACGTAAGAAAATACACAGAGCTTACCCAGACACCAGGCCCTTTAGAAATAGACCATTTCTTACCTTAGGCCCCCAGAAGGTCCTCATTCTAGCTTTGTGGAGAAAAGAAGAGTCTTTGCCTCAGCCCCCAGAGGTTGGGGTGGGGTGGCTGAATTTTGAGGCTGGGATTGGCAACTCTGGGGAAGCCCAAAGTGACACAGATGGTTTCAAAGCCACCTAGAGGATAAGGTGTCAGGACAGTGACAAGACCCCAGGTCCCTATCACACCAGAGCTCACTGAGCCTCCACCTGGGGTCTCTGCTGAATCTCTGACAGGCTAGGAGAGAAGGGACTGGGGGTACTGACCCCCAGAAAGTCAGAGAATGTGGCAGTTGGAGGACCTGGGTTTGAGTCCTGGATCACCCCTTCCCCGCCTTGGCAAACTACTCAGACTCTGGAAACCTGTTTCACCTGTAAGATGGGAATGACAATCAAACCCACCTTGCAGGGCTATGAAGATGCTTAAGACAAGTGCATGCAAAAACTTTCACACACACAAAGCCTTCCTAAAGATGGGGAGACAAGGCCTCATGAGCAGCACGTGGCCAGGCACTATGTGGGGGCTGGAGTCCTGTTTTCCCTGCAACCTGGGAAAGGACTGATGGGCACTTAGTAGGTTTTGAATCATGACCCTGGACCTCAGGTGGCGGTGTGCTTTGTGTGTGCAGCAGAAGGCCCCAGCCTCGTGCCTGTGAGTCCCACTACCAATGTTGAAGGGGTGGACAGCAGGCGGGTGAGCCCCAGGCTGGCAGCTAGCAAGACCTCTCACGTGTGAGCCCAGCACCCCACTTCCCCTGAAATGTGATGTCCAGTGCTCCAGGCTGGGGGCCGTGGATCCTGATTCCAGCTGTGTGAGGGCTGGAAGGCCCTGGGCAGGTCACCTGACCTCTCTGGGCCTATTTCCATCACACACTTGAGGGGCTGAGCACACTGGACTCTATAGCCGTACAACTCCTTGGCTCTGCTTTTGTTCCTGAGGGCCCCTTAGTAGGCAGGGAAAGTTTGAGGGCCTCAGGGCTGGGCCCCAAGACTCAGATGCTCTCAACTCCCCTGGAGTGCCTAACTCAGGGGAGCAGACAGGCCCAGCAGGCAGGGTGCCTCTCTTGCTCAGCTCCTGGAGCTATATGTTTTTTTAGCTTACTATTTTACTTAAGAATAGATCATGAGCGTTGACTATTCTAAAACGTGACTTTCATGACTATATAAAAGTCCATTGTATCAATATACAATCACTTAACCAATTCTTTATTGAAATGGTGGTGTATACATACAAGAAAATACCATTCAGCCCTAAAAAAGAAGGGAATCTTGCCATTTGCAACCACATGGATGGACCTGGAGGACATTATGCTAAGTGAAATAAGCCAGGCACTTGTTTTCCAATTTCTGGTTGATTGATGTGTAACTCTTTGGACGTTGAATCTTATTTGGACATGGGATGTGAGGCACAGACGGAACTTTATGCCTTTCCAAGCCCTCAGTCAATCATCCCTGCACCATTGATTTAATAATCAAGACATTCTCTCCTCACGGCTTTGAAATGCCTCGGTGCCCATGTACTTCATTCGTACATTCCTGCGGGTCTGTGTGTGGGCTCCCTTGTCTACTCATCCCACTGCTGCTCTATTCTCGTGCTAGTCCCAAACCTCTTTGACTTTGTAGCAGAAAGTTCAGTGGCCGGATGACCAACCACGCAAGGCTGGTTCTGCTTTGGTTCCTCTACTGGATAGGGCTTGACCCCTGCTTTTGCTTGGGAATGTCAACTGCAGCCAGTTGTTACTGAACGTTTAGGATTGACATGGAAAACCAGCACTTTCTATTTAAGAGGGAAAAACTGTTGTGATGATTGTGGAACTAGCTCTTCTAACTACAGTCGTCATCCTTAAGAACGCCCATCACCACCAATGTCCAAGAGACTGGGAAATCTCAAGAACTCTGGTGACACTGACTTCCTGCAGTTCTGTAAAATAATCCCAAACTACTACTCTTCTGTTCTCCTAACTGCTTTTTGAAATTATTGTCTCCTTCCTTGGTGTCAAGTCATCCGCAGTCACTTCTTGCCTCTTAACAGCTCTCCTTCTTGTCATATTCTGTCCTGATCACCCATGGGTTGCAAACTCCAATAATTAAGCTTGGTGATGGTATTGGTTGCTGCTGTGTACTGACTGCCTCTTTGTGCCAGGCTCTGCTAGACAGTGTATTTAACCTCGAATCCTTACCACAACTTTGTTATGTAGCTATGATGATCCTTAACATTTTGAGATGAGAATTTTTTAGCAGTGAATAATAATAGACTGTTTCTGAAACGAGGTGGATAGACGTGTATCGGAAACTCGAGGAAGGATCCTCTGGGAAAAGCATCTTAGTAAAGCCCCCAAGTCTCAGTGCATGGGAGGAAGAGGGGGAAATGAAAGTCAGGTTGCAAAGTGTTATCAAGGAATGAGGACGAAGAGGGAGCGGGAGTAGAGAAAGGCAGGGCGCCTCTGGCGGAGCGAGGTTTTGGAGGGGTAGAAAGGGAGTAGATGAAGAGTTGAAGTGGAGGCATTTGTTCAGAGGAAGGGGATATCCGCTCCTCTGAGTTATCATAAAAGGAGGAGAAGCTATATAAAGATGCAGAGAAATGTGGAGGTTAAGCCAAGTGTCTGGTCACAGATGTTTGTGGGAAAGGAGAGAGGTCATTGGATAGAGTTGTTGAGCTCCTTATTGGGATGAAGCTCATAATGGTAGCTGGCTTGAAATTGCACTCTGTATTGACTGCTTTCACTTCCCTACCTGACTTCTCTCTCTGCCAGTGTTTCCGGGGATCACCTCCCAAATAAGCTGCTTGCCTGCCTGCCTGCCTGCCTTCTTGCCTGCCTGCCTGCCTGCCTGCCTGCCTGCCTGCCTGCCTTCCTTCCTTCCTTCCTTCCTTCCTTCCTTCCTTCCTTCCTTCCTTCCTTCCTTCCTTCCTTCCTTCCTTCCTTTTTCTTTCTTTCTTTTTTTGAAATAGTCTTGCACTGTTGCCTGGGCTGGAGTGCACTGATGCAATCTTGGCTCACTGCAACCTCCACCTCTCAGGTTCAAGCAGTTCTCCTAAAGCAAAACCAAAATTTTGAAAAAAAATTAGGCTGGCGCGGCGGCTCACGCCTGTAATCCCAGCACTTTGGGAAGCCAAGGCAGGCGGATCACAGGGTCAGGAGATCAAGACCATCCTGGCTAACATGGTGAAACCCCGTCTCTACTAAAAATACAGAAAAATTAGCCGGGCATGGTGGTGGGCACCTGTAGTCCCAGCTACTCGGGAGGCTGAGGCAGGAGAATGGCTTGAACCCGGGAGGTGGAGCTTACAGTTAGCTGCGATCGTGCCACTGCACTTCAGCCTGGGGGTCAGAGCGAGACTCCATCTCAAAAAAAAAAAAAAGTTAGGATCCTGTCTTATTTACCTGTTTCTCTACTTAGTACTGGACCAGGCACATGGCAAGCTCTCTGTAAGGCATTAAATATCCCCATTTTGCAGATCAGCAAACTGAGGCCTACAGAGGGAAAAATGACTCACCCCAATGACACTGCTAGTCAGGGGCGGGGCAGAATGGAATTAAGGATTTGGAGACTCTGTTGTCTGGTGCTTGTTCCCTGCACTGCCCTGTTACTGTACAGTTACAGAAGCCGGATTTAGGAGAAATCAAAACACAAAGAGTCATTACTTTCAAGTTTGTTATTTTTTACTATGCTTGACTCTGGTCTTTCCAAACATGGTTTTCTTGAAAATTCAGGACCTGAGAGGAAAACCTTCACACAGCTTTGCTCTCAAACGGGTCAGAAAGAGCAACTGGCACTTTGGGAGGCCAGGGCAGGTGGATCACTTGAGGGCAGGAGTTCAAGACCAGCCTGGCCAACTTGAACTCTACTAAAAATACAAAAAATTATCTGGGCATGGTGGTGGGCACCTGTAATACTACTTACTCAGGAGGCTGAGGCAGGAGAATCACTTGGACCCAGGAGGCAAAGGTTGCAGTGAGCCAAGATCGGGCCATTGCACTCCAGCCTGGCGACAGAGGGAGACTCCGTCTAAAAAAAACCAGGAGGCCGGGCGTGGTGGCTCACACCTGTAATCCCAGCACTTTTGGAGGCCGAGGCAGGCGGATCATAAGGTCAGAAGATTGAGACCATCCTGGCTAACACGGTGAAACCCCGTCTGTACTAAAAATACAAAAAATTAGCCGGGCGTGGTGGCGGGCGCCTGTAGTCCCAGCTACTCAGGAGGCTGAGGCAGGAGAATGGTGTGAACCGGAGAGGCGAAGTTTGCAGTGAGCCGAGATTGCACCACTGCACTCCAGCCTGGGTGACAGAGCAAGACTCCGTCTCAAAAACAAAAAACAAGCAAACAAAAAAAAAAAAACAGGAGCAACTGGGGCGTTAGAGCTGAAAGCAGCCTCTGGGATCATCTAGTCCACCCACCCCACTGCCGCCTCGAGAGGGGAGGTGACTCTGGCACAGTCACATGGGGGGCAGCCGAGCTGGACTCCTTTTACAGTGCTCCATTCATTCACAGGAAGTCAGGTGGCATCGGCATGGGCTGAGCAGCAGAATGGAGCCTGGGTATTTACAGGACAAATGCTCACAGAAGCCTCCGGCACTGGCAGTCAAGCCCTGCAACCTCCAACAGGTCCCCACAGAGGCAGCAAAGCCCATGCAGGGAGGGAGGCAAAGCTTAGGGGGCAAGACAGGTGGGCCTTGCCCCACCCGAAGGACCTTTCTTGTCCATGCTCTTTCCCGACTGCTGCTATGCCGTGCTCTTTACAGCTTTGTCAAGAGGAGGGCAGTTACCATCTGAGCCTAGAGATTTATGGCTGAAGAAGGAACCAGGGATGTCCCACCTTATTCAGCCCTTTGAAAGTGGATTTACAGGATTGATCTCTGGGCTGGGGCACTTTGCCTTATCTTCAGGAAGGACTGTCCCACCCAGTTCTCCTTTGCTGCTGACACCTGCTGGGCCCCATGGCTGGAGAAATGAAACACACTGAGCCTGAGACTGGGAAATGCAGGTAGGTGTCCCCACGGGAGGGAGACGTGCGTGGGTCTCGCTGGTCCAGGTCGGGGGTTGAGCAGGACCTGCTGAGTGCCCCCAGGGTTATTGCTGGGACTCAGGAGAGCACAGTTGGGCAGCTGGTAGGATTGCACCTGGTCACGGCTCCTACATAGGCCAGGTTCATTCACTCACCTCTTCATTCATCACACCACCCAACATACATATGCCAAAGAAAAGAAAGAACCCATCACCTACCGTGAGTCAGGCAGCTACAGGCTGAGGGTCCAGAGAAGAGTGATATCCCAGCCCTGGCCTTGAGGCGCTCCTGGACTGGAGGCCAGTGAACACAGTTACAGCCCGCTGAGGGAGAGCAGTCAGGGAAGACTTCCTAGAGGAGGATGAGAGATGGGAACAGGCACTTCAGGAAGAGGGACCAGCCTGTCCCAAGGCGTGGAGGTGTGGATGGGCGGGCACATGTAGCTCAGCGTGGCATGTGCAGCGTGGGTCAGGGAGAGGAAGGAGGCAAGACGGGTGGCAGTGGACACAGGTCACCGAGAGGCATGTGCATCCTGGGGAGCTTGGATTTTATTGTGGAGACCATGGAGAGCCACACGGGGGTTTTAAGAAGAATCCAGATCACACAATCAGATTTGCTGTCATGGAGGCACTTGGGTGGCAGGTGATAAAATGTGGATCAGAAGGAAGCGGGTGCTTGGCTGTGCATCGTAATCACCCGGGGAACTCTGGGAAGCACTGATGCCTGGGTCCCACCTCCAGAGGCAACCCTGAATGGGCCGGCGTGTGGCCTCAGCATCAAGAAGGGGAAACTCCTTCCCCTGTGCAGGCGAGGGTGACCAAGTGGAGAGGGATCCCCATTAGCAGGTACTGTAGCCTTCCAGGTATGAACTGAAGAGGTGGTTTCCGTGCAGATGCAAGTGAGCACAAATTCAGGAGGGAGAAACACAGCCCATACTTATGAGTTGGATGTGGATTCATAGAGAAAAGGAAAAAAAAAAAAAGTGGCAGGTCCTCAAAAGGTTACACACAGAGTAACCAGATGATCCAGCAGCCCCACTCCCAGGTTCATGCCCAGGAGAAATGAAAGCATATGTCCACCCAAGAACATGGACAAGCATGTTCAGAGCAGCAGTTTTTTTTTCTTTTCTTTTCTTTCTTTTTTTTTTTGAGGCAGGGGGACAGAGTCTGGCTCTGTCACCCAGGCTGGAGTGCAGTGGTCTGATCTCCGCTCACTGCAACCTCAAGTGATTCTTGTGCCTCAGCCTCCTGAGTAGCTGGAATTACAGGCACGCACCACCACACCCAGCTAATTTTTGTATTTCTAGTAGAGACAGGGTTTCACCATGTTAGCCAGGCTGGTCTTGAACTCCTGGCCTCAAGTGATCCGCCCGCCTCAGACTCCCAAAGTTCTGGGATTACAGGTGTGAGCCACTGCGCCCAGCCCAAAGCAGCATTTTTATAGTAGCCCCAAACTGGAAGTAACCCAAATGCCCATCAAGTGATACATGGATAAACAGAATGCTGTGCCTGTATGCAATGGAATAGTATTTGGCTATAAAAATAATGCAATACTAATACAGGCAAAAACATGGATGAACCTGGAACACAGTGTGCTAAGTCAAAGAAGCCAGTGAAGAATGTTGTATGAGTCCATTGACATGAAATGTCCAGAACAGGAGAACCCATGGAGTCAGCACATAGATCAGTAGTTGCCAGAGATGAGGAGAAATGGCGGTGGGGGTGGGGGAGCTGGAGGGCGATGTTTAAGGAATATGGGGTTTCTTCGAGGATAATGAAAATATTTGGGCTGGGCACAATGGCTCGTGCCTGTAATCCTAGCACTTTGGGAGGCCGAGGCAGGCAGATCACCTGAGCTCAGGAGTTCGAGACCAGCCTAGCTAACATAGTGAAATCCCATCTCTACTGAAAATACAAAAAATTAGCTGGGTGTAGTTGCATGTGTCTGTAATCCCAGCTACTCAGGAGGCTGAGGCAGGAGAATCGTTTGAGCCTGAGAGGCGGAGGTTGCAGTGAGCCGAGATTGCGCCAGTGCACTCCAGCCTGGGTGACAGCAAGAAGCTGTCTCAAAAAAAAAAAAAAAAAAAAAGAAAAAATATTCGAAGATTGTTGCAGTGATGTTTGCGTAACTATGATATACCAAAACCCGTTGAATTGTACTCTTTAAATGGATGAATTCTATTTTATGTGAATTATATCTCAATAAAGCTGTGAAAGAGAGAGATAAGCTGGGTGCAGTGGTGCATACCTATAGTCCCAGCTACTTGGGAGGCTGAGGTGGGAGGATCGCCCGAGCCCAGGAGTTCAAGTCCAGCCTAGGCAACATAGAAGTGAGATCCCATCTCAAAAAATAGAAAAGACAGAGAAAGGGAAGACTCAAGTTTGGGTTCTGACACTTGGATGTCAGCTAAGTGGTGGTTACATAGATCAGTTACAAAATAGAGGTAAGATGAGTAAGTTGGGGACAGTATGATACTGATTTATTCACTTATTCAGCAAATATTTTTTGAGCACTAGGCAGTGGGAAATATCAGTGAACAAAACAAAAATATCCCTTTCCTGTAGCTCTTACACTCTAGTGGGAAGAGAAAATTATACAATAAATAAACCCATTTGTAAGGTGATCAGTGCAATGGAAAAACCTATAGCAAGCAAGAAGGATGGCATGCCGGGAAGGGCTGCGGCTTTAAAAGGGGTGGGGAGGCATGGCCTTGCAGGAAAGGTGACATGTGAGCAGAGACTTGAAGGCAGCAAGGGATGAACTTGGGTGACTGAGGGAAGAGCATTCCAAGCAGAGGGAACGTTGGTGCAAGGCTCTGAGGCAGGCGTAGTGGAGGCACAGTGGGAGGCAGGGCAGACAAGCAAGGCAGGAAAGAGGAGAAGGGGTGGAGGAAAGGGAAAGAGGGCGATAAGAAGTCGGGGCTCAGCAGGTGGGGAAGCGGAACCCTGCAGGCCGTGTCCTCCACCCGGAGGGTATGCATCTTACTCTGAGTGATGTGGGAGCCATGGGGGATTGTGAGCAGAGCGGTACCATGGCCTGACCTACCAGGTAAAGTCTCCCTCTAGATCAGGATTTCTCAACCCAGCACTAGTGACACTTGGGGCAGGATCATTCCTTGTAATGGAGACTGTCCTATGCATTGTGGGATGTTCAGCAGCACCCCCGACCTCTGTCTACAAGACTCCACGAAGGACCATCTGTCTTAGTTGTGACAAACAAAAATATCCCCAGACCCTGCCAAATGTAACCTGGGGGGTAAAAACCCACATTTGAGAACCATGGTTGTAGGATATAGGAATGTGTACACAGGCAGCTCAGGTTTACACAGGCTGGATTTGAGGTGCCTGTGAGACCTGCGCGCTGAGATTCCTTTGAGCAGGCAGACAGGAGGGGCTGGAGCCCAGGAGAAAAGTCTGGGCAGCTTTGTTGTCTTCAGGCTCAGCGGCCGTTAGAAGGAATTTCGCAGAAGAAAAGAGTGATACCCAAAGAATCTATTTCATTTAATTTAACGTTTTGAGCAAGGATTATGCTAAAGTCACCAGGCAAGAGACCAAGATAAGCCCGCCTCACAAACACGGAAACCTCAGATCCAAGGCAGCTATGTAAGGTACAGAACGTTCCGGACTGTAGAAAAGAGAGGGTTAATCCAACCTGATCAGGAGAGAAATGCCATTATCCACTGAAATATTTCTTGACTATCTCCTATATGCTAGTGAAACTCACTAGCATTATCTCATTTAATCTTTGAAAACTAAATAAAAGTGTGAAGTAAATATTTTCCCCTCCCTTTTTTTTTAAAGATTAGAAAACGGGCTCAAAAGGACCCACATACTCAGAGTCACCCTGTCAATGACAGAGTGACTCAACCTGGCACTAGCGACATTTGGGGCAGGATCATTCCTTGTTACAGGCTTTTTAATGCCAAAGCCCAATACTGGCTTCTGGAAGCTTCTAGAAGGTGGGGCTGGAACTTCTCATTGAAGAGGTTGACAGGCAGTGTTGCGGGGAAATGGGAGAGCGAAACATACCAGGCAAAGGGAACTGCTTGGGCATGGCTTCGGCAGAGAACAAGGTACAGAGATTTGAGGACAGGGTGATTTCTTGGAACACAGAGCTTGGTTCACTAGAAAGAGCATGGGAAAGCCAGGATGTGGCCAGTTGAAAGGGAGGGGCTTTGACCATGTGGTGAGCCATTTTGCATTTTACTCTATTGGCATCAAGGAGACAAATAATGAGAACTCTGACTTGGGAAAAATGTTAAGGATCAATTTATCTCAAATATCACACATAGCTCTTAAGTCTGGGGGCCCTCTATTCCCCATCTTACCTAAAAGGCACAAACACACCTCTCCAAGTCAGGTATAAGACCCCCAACAATAGTTGCCCAGTCAAAAAATGCATCCTCAGAGTTGACTACTACTACAGTAAATCTGGGGACAGTTTCTGAAAACTTGTTTCCCTAAAAGTTTTCATCAAACTATATTCAGTGACATGTAACAATAATCATCAAGACTAAATCACATCCCAGGAGGTATCTGAGTGCAACCGTGAGGTGCTCCTTCATGTCTGAAGGTGCATTTATAACAATCTGGAAAACAGTCTAGAAGATCTTCTTGGAAGTTAGACCTTCAACTTTATCTGAGTTTTGATGACAAATCAAGAAGAGCTCTTATTGTGCAGTTTCTGAGGTTCTTCAAAAGAGTGACTTTCTCTGTTTCCCCAGAAAGACTACAATGTGTGGTGTGTGTGTGTGTAGGTGCATGTGCACATATGGGTGGGTGTGAATGTGCCTATATGTGTGTGCGGATGGAGTACGTATACATGCTGTGAGTGTGTGTGTGGATGCGGATTGTGAGTGTGGGTGGGAGATTGTATGTGAGTGCATGTGAGTGTGTGTGTGGATGGAGTAGATATACATGCATGTGAGTGTGTGTGTGGATGTGGATGTGTGTGGGTGGGAGTTTGTGTGTGAGTGCATGTGAGTGAGTGTGTGTGGTGAGTGTATGGAATGGGTTAGCTCATGCACAGAGCATTTCTTAGCCTACTTAACAGCTTAGGAGCCACCTCTTCCAGGAAGCCTTCCTTAACCTGTCTTTCGTCCTGCCCCTCGGGACCCAGGTGACACTGGGCATGCAGTTGCTCTATCGCTGCAGGTTTGCCCCCGACTCATCTCATCCCCAAACACAGACACATGTAAGAATGTGACCCTCCCTTCCCAATACAACACTAGGACATTTTATTCTCTTTGTATTCCTGATATCTGGCACACGGTAGGTCATCAATAAATAATAAATTGAATTAAACCTTGCAAAGGCCTCCAAATATCAGAATTGGTAAGCTCTAAAGGCTCTGTTTATTCTTGCAGATTCCTTCTCAGGTTTCAGCAGATTATAGAGAAAATCTCTCCCGCCAGTCCTAGTGTCAGTGGGACAGTAAAGTGAAACAGAAACACCACCATCCAATACCCCCTCCCCTTCAGTCCCTCCAAATTGAGCTGCTGCTGCTAGGGGAACCAGAGCTAAGCTTCCGCAGAGGCCTGTGCCCATGTCACTCACCCCAGCTCCGCAGTCCTACCTGGCATGAGTCTTCCCATAACTATACCTAGGCTTGCTGACTGCTCTGTGGGGACACCGAGCCTCATTACACCACGGGATGGGGCAGTCAGAGCAGGGCTTCTTACACTTTAACATGTGCACGATCACCTGGTTAGCATGCAGATGCTGATCCAGTAGGTCTGGGATGGGGCTTGAGATTCTGCACATCTAACATGCTCCCAGGTCCTGCCCATGTTGCTGGCCCGCGGCCCATCCTTCCACCGGAAATGCTTAGAAGGCTTTAGTCTTCTCGCGGCTGTTCAAGAGACCACGTGGTGCAAACTGGGTGCTGAGTCATTTGGTCACTGCCGCTTCTTGTTAAGTGAACTTCTATCATTTCACATGCATAGAAGTTTTGACAAGCCCGTGAGTCTTTGTTTCTTTCTGCACCCCAGTAAAAAAGAAAGAACAGGCCGGGCGTGGTGGCTCACACCTGCAATCCCAGCACATTGGGAGGCCAAGGTGGGCAGATCACACGAGGTCAGGAGATCGAGACCATCCTGGCTAACACAGTGAAACCCAAAAAATGAGCTGGGTGTGGTGGCAGGCGCCTGTAGTCCCAGCTACTCGGGAGGCTGAGGCGGGAGAATCACTTGAACCTGGGGGGCGGAGGTTGCAGTGAGCCGAGATCGCGCCACTGCACTCCGGCCTGGGTGACAGAGCGAGACTCTGTCTCAACAACAACAACAACAACAAAAGACAACCAAAAACAAACAAAAAACTGATCCTATACTTATTGCTCCCAGTCTACTAAAGCAGAAAGAAAACTGGACCTGTGACCTTCAGCAGGAGGGACCTCATATGACTCATTCAATCATATACAGAGCCTCTGTATCTTCTAGTGCTCCTGGTCCAGCCACCTCATTTTATAGAAGTGACTTGGTCCCAGAGAGGAAGCGTGACTTGCTTCAGATCACTCAGCTCGTAGATGGCAGTGTTAGGCTTAGAATGCAAGTAAAACCCAAGGCTATTACTCACTAAAAAACAAAATTATTTTTCAATAAAATTCACTTTTCAGTCCAGACACAGTGGCTGACGCCTGTAATCCCAGCACATTGGGAGGCCAAGGCAGGCAGATCACTTGAGCCCAGGAGTTGAAGACCAGCCTGGGCAATGTGATGAAAACCCATCTCTACAAAATATACAAAAATTAGCCAGGAGTGGTGGCACACACCTGCGGTCCCAGCTACTCAGGAGGCTGAGGTGGGAGGATCACTGGAGCCCAGGAGGTCAAGGCTGCAGTGAGCCATGTTCCCGCTACTGCACTCTAGCCTGGATGACAGAGAGAGATCCTGTCTCAAAAACATAAAATAAAATTCACTTTTCAATCCCATAATTATTCATCTCCATCACTTCCTTGCATATCCTCAACTCTCTCTTCCTTCACTTCACGCTGCTTTGCCAAAACCACAGCCCGGGTTAAATCCAACTCTGCTTACTTAGCACCTGACCCTGTGTAGCTGAACAAAATTTGTGAAGAAAGCACAACCATACCAGCTGCTCTTGCATTCACATTCACATTTAATGATGCCAGGGAGTCATACTACACATTCCCAGTCAATAGATAGTGGCACATCCCACTCAATATTTGTTGAATGAACGAGTTGAATGCATGAATTTTCGTTAGGGTCTCATTAATGCTATAGTTCTGCTTGGCTTGTCCAACTTTAAACATTTCACAAAATGAATTTTGAAACCAGGTTCAGGCTGAAATGGTAATATTGTCATCTTTGTTTGGAAGCTGTCTTAATGGTGTTTGCCTGGGCTGGTTCAACCTATAGGCGAAGGAGGCTTTTACTTGATTTAAACTGTTGTTGGAGCCAGGGCTTGACCTGAGAGCCTCAGGACTTTTCTTCCTCCAGAAAGAGCCTTTTGAAACAAGTCTAGAGGTTGGTCCAAAGCTCAGGAGCTGCAAGTCAACTTACAATGCCTTTTTATAGTATTACTTGCATAAGCTAAATAGTTGGCTTCCTATTTCAAGAAAAGATGTGTTTGTTCTCAAGGCTGTCTCCTGGCACCCATTAGGGATGCTGGAAAACACACCTCTGCCCTCCTGATGTTGTTTTGAAATAGCTGGCACAGTTTGGATTCTTCGACCACAAAAATAATTGTACTCTGCAGCTGCAATACAAGCCACACTGCTTCCTCGGCTCCGCTTTGAATCCCAGCTGTCCCCTACCTCATCATAAAGCTTACTAAGAACCTGGCCTCCTTTCCACTCACTGTAGGTGCTCATGCTGACGATATGCATTATTTGTTTTTTATTGATGTCAGCAGTGCTAATGATTAAGTGAAACACTCCACTCCATTCAAATGTCTTGCTTTCACCTGCCGATCCCATTGTGAAGAAAGGCGCAGCATGCCTTCCAATATTTCTCCTAGAACAGCTCAAGTGAGGTGAAACAGTGGAAAGGCAGCCCTGTTGATTTGAATTATGCCACCCCACCTTACCAGCGCCCCAAATGTCGGCCTTTTTCCCACTCAGGTGTGGTTGTCCTTGGAAAGACCCAGAACAGACGTTTCATCACCAAGTGGTACTACACAAAAACGGAAGGTAGAAGCAAAGCAGACATAAGTACTTATCAAGGTAGGTACTTCAGTCGTACACTCTTTATGTAACTGACAACCCAGTCGAATTTTTTTTTTTTTTTTTTTTTTTTTGAGATGAAGTCTCGCTTGTCACCCAGGCTGGAGTGCAATGGCACAATCTCGGCTCACTGCAACATCTGCCTCCCGGGTTCAAGTGATTCTCCAGCCTCAGCCTCCCAAGTAGCTGGGACTACAGGCACGTGCCACCACACCTGGCTAGTTTTTGTATTTTTAGTAGAGACGGCGTTTCACTATGTTGGCCAGGCTGGTCTCGAACTCCTGACCTCATGATCTACCTGCCTCGGCTGAATTTCTTTTTAATGATGCAGAATTCTAGCTCATGTTCTGACTAAGGTAGGATTTAGGGGTCGGGGCAAGCAAGAATGCTATTACTCTGAGGTCTGGGTTGTCTTTAACAAGAGAACACTAAAACAGTGAAGAAAAATTGCCAATTGTTGTTTCAAAAAAAGAACAATAAAAGGCAAGCCCCCTGCCCCTGCCCGCTACTCTTTCCCCCTTAACACTCTCAGTCTCTCCATGAGATTAAAAAAAGAAAAGCCCAGGAAATTCCAAGCATGAATGCCTCCCCAGATAAGACAGAAATGGAAGAAAACCAAACTTTGAAAAGTAAGCATTTTGATCTTCATGCAAACATGGAGTTAATCTGGGGACAGCTAGGCACAATTACACAGATGAATTCATTGTGTGAAATGGTCGCTGAGCGTAGAGAATGTCAGTGCCAGTTCAGAGTCCAAGCTCTGTAGGGGTCATACCTGAATCTGCTGAGCTGAGCACATGGAAACCTCAGTGTGCATTCAGCCTTGACCATTCTTTTTAATTTATTTCAGAGTGGCTCACTGGGGTGGCTTCAGGAAATACAAATCAAGTATCGGCCGTGGTGTTTGAAAACATGCCGGGTTTTGATATGTGTTTGACTGAAAATAGAAATAAAAATCTATGGGTCTCTATTTACATGTGTTAAAGTTGTTCTTAAGATAATCGTATGTTTTTTAGACTCTTTTACCCTTCAAGTCAGCTTGTATTCATCTGGAGAGGAAGCCCTCTCGAGTGACAGCCTTAGGCTGATGGCAGCCAGGTGCTGACTGTGGTTGTGTCAAATTCCCCAGGGGTCCTAGGGGACATCATTCCTTGACTCTGGGTCTCCACATCTGTCAACTGAGGAGTCCCAGAACTGGTGGCTACAGTGCAAGTGAGGTGAAAAGTGGAAAGTCAGCCCTGTTGATCTGAATCATGCCACCCCACCCTTCCAGCACCCTGAATGTCGGCCTTCTCCCCACTCGGATGTGGTTGTCCTTGGAAAGACCCAGAACAGATATTTCACTACGAAGGGGTACTAGACAAAAACGGAAGGTATTAGCAAAGCAGAAGTATGTGCTGGACTAACTCCATTATCCAGTTCTCTAGTTCTGAGGCTCCAACTCAGTGGAGTTTGGAAATACCACTCCATCTTGAGGATTTGATTTTCAACAAATGGCTAGTATTTTGACAAGGTAAACTGCTTGTGACTCTGCAGCCTAATTGACTTACCAAACCCACAGACTCAGGGCCCCAGCTGGAAAGGACTCAAGTCTTTTGTTTTAAACACCCATCCCTGTTCCAATCAAGAAAAAATTCTAAACTCATCAGGTATCATAGGCCATGATGCATGTGTGACATTTAGCATTACAAAGGAACTACATTATTGACAGGATCTTCTCAGTGTTTATAATTATAAAATATTTGCACTGAAAGAGTCCTTAACAAGCACGTAAACCCAGAATGATTAAGCAACTTGCCCAAGAGCACACAGGCAGCAGGGAGGGAGTCAGGACCAAAATGCAGGTCTCCTGGCTCCCAGCCGGGTTCAGGCTCCTGCATGTGCCCTTCAGAGATAGGAAAGTTCACCTTTTGAATTTGCCTTTTCATATTCACCTGCACCCTTAACAAATAGGGAATGGGAATGTTGAATTTTGAATGTTGGAGTTAGAGCATGTTGCAATTCATTAGAGAAATCAGGATTGATGAAAAATTCACAGTTGCCTAGTCTGTAGGACAGATGATGTTCTTCATTTGACGCTGCCCCTGTTTCGTCACCAGAAGCAGAGCAACCAGGAGACAACGGAAGGAAAGAGGCCCTGGTCTCCTCGGGAACTGTGTTACTGACAGAACAAGGAACAGCTTTGGCTGGAGATGTTTATGCTGACTTTGGAGTATGGATCAGAAGAGGGTCCTGGCTTGCTGATGGAGCTCAGGCCTATGGAAAACAGGATGATCTTACAGTTAAAAACAAACAACCCTGGGTGTGGTCTCAGGGCCTGGGAGGAAAGGATGAGTCAGCTGAAAGTGATGGAAATTGACGGTAAGTCTACGAGAAGCTAGCATGGCACTGCAAGGTGAAGTGGGGGGAATGGCCCAGAACCAGAAGAGCTGAGCTTCGCTACATTTGGGCTGTGTGACCTTGGGCAGGAAATTTGCCCTGTTTCCTTTTCAGTGAGATAAGGAGAACCATACCTCCTGAAAGTATTAAAGGAGAAGATTTATATCTAGTTCCCTTCCTCCCCCACTTTCCTTAACAGAATCTCTCAAGAGATGCTGCCATTTCCTGAGCACCTGTGAGCTCATCTTATCCTCACAACTGAAAGTGCTTTTTCCGACGTCAGACATGGAAAAATATGGCACCTAAAAGAGGATGTCACTTTGACAACCAATACTCCCCCAGCCCAAAACCAATTATTATAATCACTGATGAAACTGTGATATGGCCTGTGATTCACTTACATACTCTTCTGTGTCCATAAGATCAGCTTCTGTCTTCCGCTTCCACCACTCCCAGTTCTCATTCTATTCCTAGTGTTACCTCTTGAAGATGATGCCTGTCCCTTAAGTAGCAGAAGCAGCTTTCTGTATCTGGAAGAAGAGAGGCCACACTGGGCTTGAGGAGACACCATGATTTATGGTCCTAGATGATGTCCCCTTCTCACCATTCCCACACACAGTCACCCTTTGAGCTTGCACCATCCTCATAGGGGACCCTGTTGGCACTACTATGTGGGGGAACAGCGACCCTCAAGGTTCAGGTGCAGAAGCAAGCACCCGTCAGGTGTGATCCTGGCTCTGCCACTCACTGTGGGACCTAAGCCAATCCACTTCCTCTCTCTGAGCCTCAGTTTTCCAAAGGGTAAAAAGAAGGATCTAGATGAGATACCTCTCAAGGGCCACTCCAGCTCAGATCCTCTGACTTGCTTAGTGTGTGATGAGAGTTATCTTCTCCCAGAAAAGGCTTCTTTTTCTAAAGCCAAGTGTAGTAAGGACTCCTCTACTCTTTCTAGGCATTTCAGACTTTCTTTAAAAAGATCTTATTTTGGCCCAGCGCGATGGCTCAAGCCTGTAATCCCAGCACTTTGGGAGGCCGAGGCGGGTGGATCACGAGGTCAGGAGTTCGAGACCAGCCTAACAAACATGGTGAAATCCCGTCTCTACTAAAGATACAAAAAAAAAAAAGAAAAAAAAAAAAGAAAAAAATTAGCCAAGCATGGTGGTGTGCACCTGTAATCCCAGCTACTCAGGAGGCTGAAGCAGGAGAATCACTTGAACCTGGGAGTCAGAGGTTGCAGTGAGCCGAGACTGCACTATTGTGCTCCAGCCTGGATGACAGGGCAAGACTGTCTCAAAAAAGAAAAAAAAAAAAAAAAAAAAGAAAGAAAAAAAAGATCTTACTTTACCAGGCTTTTTGGGGCCCACTGCCACTCAGAGGCCAAAATTCTCCCAATGTCAGTGGCTAGAAGAAAATCAGATCAAAAAGCATCCCTGTGCCTCATCTGAATCCAATTTCTGCTTTGAACCTTTTGCCAAGTCTAGGGCTTATCAGCCAGAGTGTGTGTGAATTACCATATGAAAGGACTCTCTTGGATCATATTTAAAAGAATCATCATTTCAATTTAGATCAGAAAAACACCCAGTCCTTCAGAAAATACATATAAATTCTTCTCTAAATGTCCAAACAGATTTATGCCATAGAAGATGTAATTATCTCCTTCTGGGATAAAGGAATCTTCTAGCTGTGAGGGTGAGCCAAGAAGCCAGAACTTTCTGCCTAAGAGGAGACTGCAGCAGGGCCACTACAGAAGGTTGTCCAAGTTGTTCACTGCACAAGGGCACTGGGCCAAAAGTGGGTAGGGGAGGCAGGAGTAGCTGCTTAAATCCAGCCTGAGCTCCACCGGCCAAGTCATGTGTTCAGTGCAAGGTTAGGTCAGTTCAAATGGAGGTGCACCTTTTGGTAATTCAGTAGAGGCACTGTATATGCTAGCAGGCAGCCACTCAGCATGGAAAAATGGGTCTTTCCTTTGTTAACAAACACAACAGCTCCCAAAGGCTCACAGCAAGAGCAGATGGCAGGAAAGCAGAAGTGAAGGCTGGGTGGCGGGGCAGGCGTGGGGAGAAGATGGGGAAACGATCTTGGGTGTCTGTAGAGGAGCTTACACCCTAATGCCTCCCAGCTGGCCTAAATGAACACAGTTCTGAGAAGACCCCAGTAAGAGACTGTTTCCAGCCCCTCCCCTCCTTTACTGCCCCTCCTTTCGGGCTCTGCTCAGCCTTCCCTGACCTCCCAGCCTACATCAGAGTCCCCATTGCAGGTTCTCTGAGCACCTTTGTTTTTCCTTTACAACGCTCAAGCTGCACTTTGTAATTATGTGGGTGTAGGGAATTTGAGTCACCTCTATTCTCCCCCCGTTAGACTGGAAGCCGTGTGAAGGCAAACTATGTTGGGTTTTGCTCTTGTATCCCCAGGACCCAGCATAGTGTCTGGGGCATGAAGCAGGAACTACGAATGAATTAAAATGGTGTGAATTAAAGGGTGTGGGCCTTGCACTCTGCATCCCTTTTTGCCAGGCCTAGGAGGCTGTCTGGGCACAGTGACATGTGGTCACCATGATGTAAGTTCTGTGCCCACCCCCAGGAGACACAGTCCAGAAAAGACATATCCAACCCTGGCTAGGCATTCAAAACACATATGAAGACCAATGAAAACAGCTTCCCAAAACCCACCCCAAGAGATTGTGATTCAGGGCTAGGATTTGTGTAGTTAACAAGGTCCCCCAGGTGACACAAATCTGCCTATCAGAACCAACAGATACTGTTGCAATAGATACAAAGAAGCACGGGGACCAAAGAGAAGGAGGTCCCACATAAAGATCTGTGGAAGGCTTTCCAGCACAAATGATGTCCCAGCCAGGTCTTGATGGCTGGAAAGGGCATTCTGGGTCAAGGGAATGACATAAACAAAGACAGAGACAGAGACATTGGTGCACATGGGGTGAACAAATGGGGACAGGGCAGCAGGGTTGAATCCAAATGACAAGAAGCCGTTCCTGGGGGACGCTCAAGCGTAATTCACCCACCACTCAGCTGGGCTCCCAGAGCCCTTTTAGGTAAGAAGCCCATATTTTGGCAGTCCCCAGAGGAGTTCCTCTGCACCCCCATTTTTCATGCAGCTTCCATCCTATTTTCAGTCCCATTTCCTGTCTCCCTCTTTTTCATGTTCTTTCTCTAGTTAGACTGTGGGCTCCTGAGGTCCCATGGCCATCAGGGAAGTATTGCCGTGGACTTCTTTGATAAATAGGCCTGATTTAAGAACTCTAAACTATCCTGGCTGGATATAGGAGACTGCTGAAGCTGGCAAAAATAGTAGTCCCTAAAGCCAGTATCTACAGCCACGCATCTCCAGTGTGGCAGAGAAGGGTCATCTTACTTAATATAAAAGCAGTATCTGGAGCATGAAGGTCAGGCCCCAGAGAGGCCTGCACATCATGCTGCACTTCCATCTTTTTTCTTTTTTGAGCCCAGAATGAGGAGGTTAACGTTAGAAACAACAGAGAGGATGCCTGTGGGATGGGAGGGCAGATCCTCAAAGACCTGCCTGAGCCCTGCCTGAGCTGGAGGGGAGAATCCACACGCTGGGTGACTCAGGCTGTAGGAATGAGCTCTCACCCCAGGCTCCCATCTATCCTTCCACATCTTTCCATGACTTCCTCTCTCCCCACCCCTCTCCCTCTTCCTCCAATGGGCCTGGGCTGGGTTGGCATGCCGGTGCTCTCTCTTAACTGGACTTTTCTAACGGGCCTGCCTGTTGCCTGGACATGTTTTCTACAAGTAAATGTGCTGGAGAGAGGAAACAGAAGTCCTCAGCACGTGGTTCCTCTCTTTGGACCAAGTGGCCTCTGGGGAACCGGTGAGGATCTGAAGTTCCCAGCCTCTGCACCAAGCTGCAGACCCAGGGTCTTTTGAGTAATGCCCCGCGCCACAGTTCAGTGCCACCTCGCCAAAGCCCGAACTATCTTGTCTGCTGTCCGGTTATAAATTAATCTCTTGTCATCAGTGATTAACTTATTCAAGACACAGGAGCTGCTGAACCAAAACAGCCCCTTGGGGTGAAAGAGCCTCCAGCATGGTGTGGCGTGTAGGTCTGCCTGTGACCCTGGCCGTGCTGGCTCTTGTGCTGTGTCAGCAGGGCTGCAGGGATGGCCAGGGCAGGGGTCCGGCTCTGGGCACTGCTGCCCTGGAGTGTTCACTGAGTCCCTCGAACTGGAGATCCATGCTGCAAATATCTAGGGCTTGTTTTTGTGTGTGTGTTTGTCTGCAAGGAGGGCTTTGAAAAGGGGGTTGGGGTGGGCCATGTCCCTAGGGGCACATGTCACCTGAATACAAACAGCCTGGACTGATAGAGGAGCAGAGGGGAGCCCAACTTTGGAATTCACAGATGTTGAGGGGAGTTATGGGCCACCTATTACAGCATAAGCCATCACAGTGGAAAGAGGCCTCCAAGGTCATTAGCTCCAACTTCCTAATTCTATAGAGGCCAAGGAAGAAGGCTTGACTCACCCAAGGCCACACTCTAGAGCCAATGGGGAGGAAAAGAACAAATGTCAAATCTTGTCTATATGTCAGATAAAGGCTCATTTAGTCACCACCATGATGATAGGCAGCAAACAACTTCCTTAGGAAAAAATTTCCAAGGAATCCTTCTATACCCCACCACTACCATTTAAAGACCTCAAAAGTAAGATTTCTCTGATTTTTTTTCTGAATAGCTCTGGTAGATTTGATCTCACTTCTTAGTTCAGGGCACCTCACAGCAATTTAAAAATGGTGCCTTTATTCACCTCTAGGGTGGTCCTCCCCCAGAAAACTGTAACCCCAGCCTAACCAGGAGAAAAACATCAGAACAACCCAAAGCAAGGGATGTTCTACAAAGAACTTCACCCCTACTACTCAAAACTGTCACGGTCACCAAAGCCAAGGAAAGCCTGAGAAACTGTCACAGACTGGGGGACTAAGGAGACACGATGATTGAGTGCAATGTGGCACCCTGGATGGGATCCAGGAATAGGAAAAAGTCATTAGGAAAAATTAGTGGAATATGAATAAAGTATAGAGTTTAGTTAACAGTAGTGTAACAATGCTGGCTTAGTTGCAACAAATGGACTACAGTAATGTAAGTCTATGGCCACACCACCCTGAACTTGTCTAGAGTAATGTAAAATGTTAACAATAGGGGAAACTTGGGATGAGATACACAAACTCTGTACTCCTGTTGCATCTTTTCTGTAAATCTTTTTTTTTTTTTGAGATGGAGTCTTGCTCTGTCGCCCAGGCTGGAGTGCAGTGGCGCCATCTCAGCTCACTGCAAGCTCCGCCTCCAGGGTTCAAGCAATTCTCCTGCCTCAGCCTCCCAAGTAGCTAGGACTACAGGCGCCCACCACCACGCCTGGCTAATTTTTTGTATTTTTAGTAGAGACAGGGTTTCACCGTGTTAGCCAGGATGGTCTTGATCTCCTGACCTCGTGATCCAGCCGCCTTGGCCTCCCAAAGTGCTGGGATTATAGGCGTGAGCCACTGCGCCCGGCCGAGAGTTTCTTAAAAAAAAGAGAGTTACTTTAAAAAGACAGAGTTTCGTTCTTGTCACCCAGGCTGAAGTGCCATGGCACAATCTCAGCTCACTGCAACCTCTGCTTCCCAGGTTCAAGCGATTCTCTTGCCTCAGTCTCCCAAGTAGCTGGGATTACAGGTGCCCGCCACCACGGCTGGCTATTTTTTGTATTTTTAGTAAGGATGGGGTTTCACTATGTTGGCCAGCCTGGTCTCGAACTCCTGACCTCAGTTGATCCATCCACCTCGGCCTCCCAAAGTGTGGGGATTACAGGCGTCAGCCACCGCGCCCGGCCCTTTTCTGTAAATCTAAAACTATTTTAAAACAAAGCATTTATTTAAAACTTTTTAAAAATGGTGCTTTTTCGTTTTCTTTAGTCTGGAATCTTTACCAGAAGGTTCATTACAGTGTCCATAACATGGTAGGTGTGGAATAACAAGTATTTGAAAGAGGAAAGAAGGAATGAGAGGGAAGGAAGGAGGACTAGAGAAGAGAGGAAGGAAAGAAGGAAGGGCAAGAGGGAGGGAGAAAGATATTAAGGGACAAAATACGAAAGTAAATAGAACCAGTCAGGTGTGGTGGCTCACACCTGTAATCCCTTCACTGAGAGGCCTAGGCAGGTGGATTGCTTGAGCCCAGGAATTGGAGACCAGCCTACGCAACATGATGTGACCCCATCTCTACGAAAAATACAAAAAATTAGCTGGGCATGGTGTCGTGTGCTTGTAGTCCCCACTACTTGGGAGGCTGAGGTGGGAGGATCACCTGAGCCCAGGAAGTAGAGGCCGCAGTGAGCTGTGATTGGACCACTGCACTCCAACCTTGGTGACAGAATGAGACCCTGCCTCAAAAGGAAAAAAGTAAGTAGAACCATTCATCAACTGATAAATGGATAACTGTAGTATCTCTATGCAATGGATTCAATGGGATATTGGGCCATAAAAAGAAATTAAGTAGTAATACATTCTATAACATGGAAGAGCTTGGAGACATTATGCTAAGTTAAAGTAAGTCCGCCAAAGAGACCACATATTGCATGATTCCATTTATATGAAATGTCCATATGCAGCTATGAAATGTCCAAAGGCAAATCCATAGAATAGCAAATAGATGAGTGATTACCATCTTATCTGTTGGGGACTGGGCAGGAGAAACAGGAGCAGCTGCTCACGGTCATAGGGTTTCTTTTTGGGGCAATGAAAATGTCCCAGAATTAGACAGAAGTGATGGTTGCACAACCTTGTGAATATATTAAAAGCACTGAATTGTACACTTCAAAATGGTGAATTTTATGGCATGTAAATTACATAATAAAGTTTAAAATAAAATAATGAAAATTTGCAAAACTCAATACAACCCGATCTGTACCTTCAAGGAGCTCACAGTGTACTGGGGGCACCATTTCAGTCCAGGTGACTATAAGCCTCTCCCCTTGTCTGTCAACTCTATGGGGGTAGGAGCCATAAGTGTTTTGTTCATTCTTGTGCCCAGCACCTGGTAGGATCTCAGTAAGCACTCACTGAATGAAGGAGTCAGTATGTGAAGTCTTGAGACAAGTATATGTACAGGAGCTCTGGGGCCACAGAGGAGAGGCTAACTGTATTTATTTATTTATTTATTTACTTATTTATTTATTTAGTTTTGAGACAGAATCTTGCCCTGATGCCCAACCTGGAGTGCAGTGGTGCCTTCATAGCTTACTGCAGCCTCAAACTCAAGCATCCGCAGCAATGGGGACTACAGACATGCACCACCGCGCCCAGTCTTTTTTATTTTTGTAGAGATGAGATCTCTCTATGCTGCCCAGGCTGGTCTCGAACTCTCAGCCTCAAGCAATCCTCCCACCTTGGCCTCCCAAAGTGCTTGGATTACAGGTGTGAGCCACTGCACCTGGCCAGAGAGGCTAACTTTCTAAGGCATTCAGAAAAACCACAGGCTCTGATGTGGACAAGATTTAACAAATCATGACACCATAAAGATTTTGAAAACTCTCCCTAGTGACTAATCCAGGCAGTTCCAAGTCCCCAGGCAAAGCCCTGAAAAGGTGGCTGCTTCCAGCCCACTGCCCACTCCCTGTGCTCGGCAACCACTTTCTCTTGAATACCCACAAACTCCTTGGGGAAATGTGGTCTACCCTATCCCAAGAACTCATAGTCTAGAGAAAGGGATGAATCTGCACACCGCCTAACACCCTACCTCTGCTGCTGCAGTATGCTGAGAAGGAGAGCAAAGGGATGTGCCCCAGGGACATGACTAGCAGGTCACAGCCCTGGAGCAGCTTTGGTGACATCATATCAGTATGAGGGGCCTTGAAGCACAAAGGAATGAATTTATTCTGAAATACAGTTTCTGGGTTGGTCTATCTCCACTATTCCTCCTACAAGTGGTTGTGTGTTTTCTTCTTCCTCCTTTCAAGCGGGAGTGCTTCATAGATCCTTAGATCTAGCCTTTAATGTCATCAAGGCCCCAGTAAGACCCCCAGGTGACCTGACTACTCAAAGCTAAGTGCTACTAAACAAAAAAAAATGAAAACTGCTTTTTGACTTCTTGAGCCACCCAGAAGGAAGTGAATATTTTTTAAATCTAGTTTCAAGTACCTAAAAATACTGGGCAGCTCTGGCTGGAAACTGTCACAGATACAGAAAGGACTCAGCAGAGAGCTCTTGATCACAAAAGTGAGCTTAGGGGGGAAAGAAATCTACCCAACTAAGCACTGCAGTCTTGGCAGATCAGAAGTGGAAACGCAAAGGACTTGTAGGCGCACAAGGCTGGATGTAATAACAGCCCAGCTATGTCAGCTTAGGAAGGTAAACTCTGAGCCTTATGTGTAACAAGAGGATATAGTGCCCACCTCACTGTGTTATTTTTAGATTACAAAGATTATGGGTGTCAAAGCATCCTGATTAAGGTCTGGCAAATAAGAGACAGTAAACTGCAGGTCTTGTTTTTCATTGTGGCTATTACTATTATACCTTGTAAATTTGGAAAGTATTTGGAAATAAATTTTTCATCAAAAAACTGTCTCTAATCCTCCAGTGTATTCTAAAACCTATTCAAAGAACAAATTGAGCCCTGGGTCTTTATCCTCGACTAAATTGCAAATAGCGTTTCTATGCCGTTTTGTAATGAGTACGTTGTGATAAAATCACAGAACATCAGACACCGGATTTTAGACACCCACTCCCCTGCCTTTCAGCCTTGTCTGTAAAACAAAACAAAATACAACAAAGCACCAATCAGCCTCAGTGGATAGGCTGAGAAGGAGATTTTGGCCCTAAAATGTCTCAAACTTCACGTGAAATCTGATTTCAATCTTTATTTCTTATTAAAATGTCAGCTTTGCAGGAATGCACTACTTTAACACCTGATAGAAGTAGAAACTCACATGGTTTCAACAGAAGAAGGAGGAAGAGGGGGAAGAAGGGGGAGGGAGAATAAGTGGTAGCAATAGCAACTGCTCTGCACCAAATAGCTCTGATCTTGGCTAGCTACTAACTTTTAAATTTCTCTGGAAAATCAAGGGCGATGCATTACACATAGGAGTTCTAGGAACCAGGTTTACCAAGTTTGATTTACCTAACTCATCAATTAGCACATGCTTCCCCACAACCCCGCTCCCCCAACCCCACCACCACCAGTGACCAAACACTATTTGGAGGTTGTCTTCTCCTTGTCTGCCTTCTAAATCCTGCCCACCCTTTAGGGTCCAATCCCCATTCCCATGAAGTCTCCAGAAATGATTCACCATTCTTTTGCTTTGATGAACTCAGGCTGACAGAAACTTAAGGTTGAAGTGGACAGTGGAGTTTCTTACCCACCCTCAAATACTGCAAAATTCCCGAGCCATCACCACCTGTGCTGAAATATCTCTGGTAACAGAGAATGCATCACTGAACGTGGCATTCATAGGTTCTGTTGCTGACTGCTAGAAACAGCAGAACCAAACTCAGTTTCCCTGCTACTTCCATTCATAGAGCCCCAGTCAGCCTCAGGGCCACAGAGGGTAGATGTCATTCCTCTTCCTCAGCAGGCTGGCTTCAGGAACCTGGACTCAGAAGGGCACTATGTGACAGGCTCTGCTTTAGCCACAGGGCATTCAATTCAGGGGTGTTTAAGTCATGGTCCCTGCCCCCACCCCCTGCATTTGGAGTGGGTGGCAGACAAGGAAGCAGATTATAAACAAGAGGTTCTCAAAGTGTGATCCCTGGACCAACACCAGCAACAGCACCTGGGAACATGTCAGAGATGCCGAATCTCAGAGCCCCACCCCAGACCTGCTGAGTCAACAGTGTTGGAAGTAGGCCCAGAAATCTGTTTGAAGGAGCTCACCAGGTGGCTCTGAGGCACACTCAAGCTTGAGAACCACTGACATAACACAATATTATGCAGCCGCTGAAAATTGTGTTTCAAAAGATACTTAATGACATTGGAAAATGATCTTGATATAATGATAAACTAGTGGGGAGAATCAGTTTACAAAATTAAGTATAAAATATGACAATTTGGGGAAGCAGAAACTACAGAGAGAAAAGTGCTGGAAATAAATACTATCAAATATTCATAGTGGCTCTCTCTGGAGCTAAGTTAGTTTATATTTTCTTTTTTTTTCTGTGAGACAGAGTCTCACTCTGTCGCCAGGCTGGAGTTCAGTGGCACGATCTCGGCTCACTGCAACCTCTACCTCCCGAGTTCAAGTGATTCTCCTGCCTCAGCCTCCTGAGTAGCTGGGATTACAGGCGTGCGCCACCATGCCAAGCTAATTTTTTGTAGTTTTTAGTAGAGACAGAGTTTCACCATGTTGGCCAGGATGGTCTTCATCCTTGACTTCATGATCCAACCAACTTAGCTTCCCAAAGTGCTGGGATTACAGGCATGAGCCACTGCGCCCGGCCTATATTTTCTTTTTTATGTTGCTCCATGCTGTCTATATTTTCCACTTTTATAGGCAGAACCTTACTATTACAATAGATGATTGTAATTCACTAAGGCCCTGCCTTCCTTGTCAAGACCGTGAAGCCCCATTCACACCTAGGCCTGGGTAGTTAGCAGAACTTACATACCCCTTCTCTCTGCTATAACATTTGGCCCCTATGACCAGATTGTAGCTCATCCCAGATCTGGATTCTCTCCTCCAGAGTGGTAGGAATCTACCCCCTTAGCCTCCTGTCTAGAAGAAGAACAGCATTTACTCAGTGCTAGTTATAGGCTAAATGCCTTGCATGTGTTACATTTACTCTCTCTAAGGTTCCTAGCAGGTTGGTTAAATTCTCCCTGTTTACCAATGAGAAAACTGAGACTCAGAGGAATTAAGTCACTTGTTCAAAGATCACACCTTTTTTCAGTCTGGGCCATTTCTGCTAATAGGCATTTTAACCCTGGCTTCATTTAAAAGTTTTCTGGGCTGGGCGTGGTGGCTCACTTCTGTAATCCCAGCATTTTGGGAGGCCAAGGCGGGCGGATCACCTGAGGTTAGGAACTCGAGACCAGCCTGGCCAACATGGTGAAACCCCATCTCTACTAAAAATACAAAAATTAGCAGGGCATGGTGGCGGGCACCTGTAATCCCAGCTACTTGGGAGGCTGAGGCAGGAGAATCGCTTGAACCCAGGAGGTGGAGGTTGCAGTGAGTCGGGATAGCGCCATTGCACTCCAGACTGGGCAACAAGAGCGAGACTCCGTCTCAAATTTAAAAAAAAAAAAAAAAAAAAGGTTTTCTGGAAAACTTAAAAAGAAAAGAAAAACAAACAAACAAACAAAAACAAGCCTGATTCCCACTACAAACCAATGACATCCACATCTCTGGGGGTAAGGTCCAGGTATTGGTATGTCTTACAAACACCCCAGGTAGTTCCAGTGTGCAGCCAGAGGGAGATCCATTAGGGGGTGCCAATTCCTTGAGCTCTTAACCATCCACCCAACCCCAGTAAAATAGTAAACAGGAAATACTTGCTTCTTGTGTCTTCCTCCAGGCCCAGTTGGGTTTAACAGAATTGCACCAACCCGACATTTATTGTACTTGATAGATACTGCTGGACACCACGTGCTTATTGTAAAATAATCCCTTGGAGCACTAGGAACCACAATAGATCAAGGCCAAGACTGTGCATTAGCATTTAATAGAGGAGCCCAAGGCCTCAGCCAGGTGGGTGTGGCTGTTTAAACACTTGATGACTTAAGGGATTTCAAATATTCACTGGACAATCTAAACTACTGGTCTCATCACAAACACCACATCCAAAGAAGAAAATTACAATTTTTTTTTTTTTTTTTGGAGACAGAGTCTTGCTCTGTCGCCCAGGCTGCAGTGCAGTGGCACAATCTCGGCTCACTGCAAGCTCTGCCTCTCAGGTTCACACCATTCTCCTGCCTCAGCCTCCCGAGTAGCTGGGACTACAGGTGCCCACCACCACGCCCGGCTAACTTTTTTTTTGTATTTTTAGTAGAGACAGGGTTTCACCGTGTTAGCCAGGATGGTCTCCATCTCCTGACCTCGTGATCCGCCCGCCTCGGCCTCCCAAAGTGCTGGGATTACAGGCGGGAGCCACCGCGCCTGGCCGAAAAAAATTTTTTAATAATTTTTAAAATTATAGTTCTTTCCTTTCAGCTTTATCCCATCACGGTTTCAGGTTGTTTCTGAAGTTTCCTTCTGTTCATGTCACCACTAGATGGTGCACATTACAAAACATTAGCCCAGGAGTGGAGCTGCATTTGTCACTTTGCAATAACTAGAAGGGAATCAGAGGTAGGGCTGCCAGATTGACCAAATCAAAATACAAGACTTCCAGGGGCCAGGTGCAGTGGCTCACACCTGTAATCCCAGCACTTTGGGAGGCCCAGGTGGGTGGATCACGAGGTCAGGAGTTCGTGACCAGCATGGCCAATATGGTAAAACCCCGTCTCTACTAAAAATACAAAAATTAGCTGGGCGTGGTGGTGGGCGCCTTTAGTCCCAGCTCCTGGGGAGGCTGAGGCAGGAGAATCGTTTGAACCCAGGAGGTGGAGGTTGCAATGAGCTGAGATCACACCACTGCACTCCAGCCTGGGCGACAGAGCAAGATTCTGTCTCAAAAAAAAAAAAAAAAAAAAAAAAAGGGCTTAAAGTTAAATTTGAATTTTAGCTAAAATATCACATGGGACATACTTATGCTAAAAAAAATAAAAATAAAAATAAAACCTACTCGTTGTTTATCTGAAATTCTAATTTAACTGGATGTTCTAAATTCTACCTGGCAACTCTACTGGGGTGGGGGGACTTCAGGAAATAAGTAGATAATACAATAGCTCTTAGCTTTTTCAAACACTAGAATTTTTGCTGGCATGCTTGGAGAGATCAAAAGACTCAAAGCCACAGGAAACAAGCCAGCAATTATGACAACACCATCACAACTACAGCACGACAATGTCTTCAGGGTCCAAAAGCCTTAGCAACGAACCCACTACTTCCTGGTTTGCCCCAAGTCATTGCGTTCCTGCCCTGAACACATCTCTTATGTAATCAAGGCAAAGTTCTTGAATGCTTCAGCAAACTCCCTTGCTTTCCTTGGCAATGGCTTGATGGAACCTTGCCCTATGCCATCTAGATCTTAAAGTAAGTTGGACCTAAACTATTTTGAGGCATAGAACCTCAGTGTTCAATTTGACAGGGAAGAGTGTAATCATTTGTAAGAAAACTAATTTTTATATGTTGATCAAAACTTAGCAGCATATATGTAAACGTGGGTATTGCACCTCCTGCCCATAGCTGGCAGCCCTTGGCCAGCCTCAAGTTTAATAACTCGTGGAGAAGAAAAGCTACTTAACCTGCATTCGGAGCTCTTTCTTGACATGCATTGGCTTGACCTGCTTGACCATAAGCCCTCTACAAGAAGGGACCATCTTTACAGCATCTTGAATAGAGAAAAGCTGAAACGCAACCTTGAATTCAGGGCATTGCACTCTGAATCAATGTTGCACTCAATATACTTTCTAGAAAATTTATTGTCCCCACTTTGTGATCCAAGCTGTCGTCCACAGATCTACCTGTGTGACAAAGGGGTCCCTGAGTATAGGATAGGGAGATGAAAAAAGAAAAAGAGAATTGGAGAAGCTCAGATTGGAAGCATTAACCATCAAAGCTTCAGAGTTGGAGCCCACTCTGATATCTGATTACTCTCTCTGTTGAGAGGGTAAGGAAGGCCTGATGGTCAGCTAGCTCAGTCTGAACTCCACTATTTCTTTCTCCTGGAAAATGATTGCTTGCAGGAATAGGTAACATGGGAGAAAACATAGATGATACAATTCATTCTTGACTATGCTCTGAAACTTGTGAACACATTGAGAAGAATCAACTTTCTTACTTCTAGAAACCCATTCCAAGTAGAGCAGCCCCACAGGAATGCTGCCTCCCCCATAAGACTAAAAAGATAATATTTGGCTGGGCGTGGTGGCTCACGCCTGTAATCCCAGCACTTTGGGAGGCTGAGGTGGACAGATCATCTGAGGTCAGGAGTTCAAAACCAGCCTGGCCAACATGGTGAAACCCCGTCTCTAATAAAAATACAAAAAAGTAGCCAGGCATGGTGGCGTGGCGCCTGTAGTCCCAGCTACTTGGGAAGGCTGAGGCAGGAGAATCACTTGAACCCGGAGGCAGAGGTTGCAGTGAGCCGAGATCACACGAACCCGGAGGCAGAGGTTGCAGTGAGCCGAGATCACACCACTGCACTCCAGCCTGGGCGACAGAGCAAGACTCCATCTCAAAAAAAAAAAGAAAAAAGAGAGAATATTCATTTTGCTGGTGAAGAGGGGACATTTGGGAGCCGGGGACCTCCTCTTGGTAGATTCCTGACAAGTTGTGTAAGTCGTTAGGCCCAGGGGAGTTTAGAGAAGATCATGAGGTTTTTCACCTGCAGAATGGGTACATGATCCCTTCGCTTCCTCTCGGTAATCCTTAACTGACATACTCACACCTAGGAAAATTTAGGTCCTAAAGTAACATCCTGTTTAGACAGTCACATAAGAATTGTCAGGCAGTGACATGATTTAGACATTTTTGCTCTGTGAGATATCCTGAATTCCTTAGGTTAACACATGGATAAACATGCAAAGGAAAAGACCCCACATTTTTCAGATTTTGCTCACAATCCTCAAAGCATAACGGTTCTGGAGGAAGCTGAGCATTCCTACTTGGGAAGGGAGGGTAGGAATCAAGATTGATTGAAGTGAGTCATCCTAACTCCCCTGCTGAGAGGTTCCCATCCCCAGGAACTCTGCCTGTCTGCACGGATTCATTCCTCACACACTGTCGAGCATCTTGTGTGCCAGGTGCTGCAGATGAAAATATCACATAGTTTTGCAAGTGAGAAAACCAAGACTCAGAGAGTTCCCAAGATAACATAGCAAGTGATGCAGCTGAGATTTTAACCCAGGCAGTCTGGCTGCAGAGAAGCTGGAGTACTTAGCCGTTATAGAAACTTCAACAACAATCAAAACGCAGTTCCTGGGCTGGGCGTGGTGGCTCATGCCTGTAATCCCAGCACTTTGGGAGGCCGAGACAGGTGGATCATGAGGTCAGGAGATCGAGACCATCCTGGCCAAGATGGAGAAACCCCATCTCTACTAAAATACAAAAAATTAACTAGGCGTGGTGGCACGCACGTGTAGTCCCAGCTATTCGGGAGGCTGAGGCAGGGGAATCACTTGAATCTGGGAGGCGGAGGTTGTAGTGAGCTGAGATCACACCACTGTACTCCAGCCTGATGACAGAGCGAGACTCCATCAAAAAAAAAAAAAAGTGGTCCCTATTCTCGAGGAGATTATCATTAAGTGAGGAGAGCAGATAAATAAATCAATAATTAAGTAGAGACAGAGTGGTATTAGAGGTGAGTCATATAGGAAAGCCACAGAGGTACCAACCAAGGGAACTTAAACCAGTGGTGGGTGGAAGTGAGCACAAGGCGAGCACAAGATTTCCTGAAATAATGAATTTTGAAAAACAAGGAAGGATCTTCCAGGGAAAAGAGGGGAAGAATTGTTACTCTGTAGAGAGAAAATAGCAGATGCAACGTTTCTGATGCAGTAAGTAGCTTTAAGAAATCTAAAAATATCAGTGATTGGAGCAGAGGGCAGAAGTGGCCAAGAAGAGTAGTAAGAAGTGAGACAGAAGAGGCAGGCAGGGGTCAATAACAAATGGCCTTTTATACTACTTGAAAGTTGGATTTTATTCTGAAACTAATGGGATCCATTGAAGGATTTTCAACAGAGAGGGCAAGGTAATCTAAAACTTTACCAAGTTTGCTTGAGCAATATTATGGATAATGGATTGGAGGGGCACAAGAAGCAGCTAAAAATACTCAAAAATATCTTCCATACCTGCTCCAGTCTGAGCCAATTGTTCTCTAGAGAAGATACACGGCTTTCTTTGTCGCCCTTCACTCTATTGTCTTCCTACATTGGCTTTATCTTCCTCTTCCTGTCCACACCTTGTTGGAGTAGATTCTCATGTAAAAATACTAAGGAAATCTGCTTTATAGGAAAAATTTCTGAGTTCTTGTACATCTGAACTGCCTTTATTCTGCCCTCATTCTTGATAGATAATTTGACTGGGTATAGAATTCTAGGTTGAAGCTGCAAAAAAAAAAAAAAAAAAAAAAAAAAAAAAGAAAGAAAGAAAGAAAAAAGAAAAAGAAAAGAAGAAAAAAAGAAAAGAAAAGAAAAAGAAAAAGAAATATACCTAACCAAAGAAGTGAAAGAGTTCTACGAGGAAAACTACAAAACACTGCTGAAAGAAATCATCGATGACACAAACAAATAAAAACACATCCCATACTCATGGATAGGTAGAATCAATGTCGTGAAAATGACCACACTGCCAAAAGCAATCTACAGATTTGTTCAGTTCCCCTCAAAATACCATATTGTTCTTCAGAGAACTAGGAAAAACAATCCTAAAATTCATCTGAAACCAAAAAAGAGCCCACATAGCCAAAGAAATGCTAAGCAAGAAGAACAAATCTGGAGGCATCGCATTACCTGACTTCAAATTATATTTACAAGGTTATAGTCATCAAAACAGCATGGCATTAAAATATGCATGTAGACCAATGGACAGAACCCATAAATCAAATCAAATACTTACAGCCAACTGATCTTCAACAAAGCATACAAAATATAAACTGGGAAAAAGAAACCCTATTCAATAAATGGTGCTGGGAAAACTGGCAAGCCACATGTAGAAGAATGAAATTGGATCCTCATGTATTACTTTATGCAAAAATCAACTCAAGATGGATCAAAGACTTAAATCTAAGACCTGAAACCATAAAAAATTATAAAAGATAACATCAGAAAAACTCTTCTAGACACTGGCTTAGGCAAAGAATTCATAACTAAGACCCCAAAAGCAAATGCAACAAAAACAAAAATAAATAAATGGGACCTAATTAAATTGTATACCCATTCAAAAATAAATAAATGGGGCCTAATTAAACTAAAAGTCTTTTGCACAGCAAAAGAGATAATCAGCAGAGTAAACAGACAACCCACAGAGTGGGAGAAGTATTCATAAACTATGTATCCGACAAAGGACTAATATCCAAAATCTACAAGGAACTCAAACAAATCAGCAAGAAAAAGATAAATAATCCCATCAAAAAGTGGGAAAAGGACATGAATAGACAATTCTCAAAAGAAGACAAACATGAAAAAGCACTCAACATTGCTAAGTATCAGGGAAATGCAAACTTAAACCACAATGAGATACCACCTTACTCCTGCAAGAATAGTTATAATTAAAAAGTCAAAAAATAATAGATGTTGGTGTGGATGTGGTGAAAAGGGAACACTTCCACACTGCTCATGGGAATGTAAACTAGTAAAACCACTGTGGAAAACAGTACAGAGATTCTTTAAAGAACTAAAAGTAGAACTACCATTCGACACAGAAATCCTACTACTGGGTGTCCACCCAAAGGAAAAGAAGTCATTATATAAAAAAGATACATGCACGTGCATGTTTATAGTGGCAGAATTCACAATTGCAAAGATATGAAACCAACCTAAGTGCCCATCAACTAACAAGTGGATAAAGAAAATATGGTTTATATATGCTATATTGGAATACTACCCAGCCATAAAAAGGAATGAAATAATGTCTTTTGCAGCAACTCGGATGGAGCTGGAGGCCATATTCTAAGTGAAGTAACTCAAGAATGGAAAACCAGATATCACATGTTCTCATTTATAAGTAGGAGCTAAGCTATGAGGATGCAAAGGCGTAAGAATGACATAACGAACACTGGGGACTCAAGGGGAAAAGGGTGTGAGGAGGGTGAGGGATAAAAGACTATATATAGGGTACAGCATATACTGCTTGAGTGATGGGTGTACTAAAATTTCAGAAATTACCACTAAAGAACTTATCTATGTAACCAAAAACACCTGTAACCGAGAAACTATTGAAATTTTTTTAAAAAGAATTCTAGGTTGAAAAAAACATTTTCCCTCGGGACTTTGAAAGCACTGCTCCATTATCTTCTAGTGATCCCAGTCTGGTTCTCTTTCCTTTGCTCTCCCATTCATAAGAATTGTCTTGTATTTCACATCATCTTGGGCATTACACTTCAGCGGTGCTGGCCTTCCTCTTGTTCCTTGAACATATCAAACTTTACTTACCTACCTCTTGCCTCTTCCTGAAATGTTCTTCCCCCAATCCCCTTGTGGCTGGCTTCATTTCATCAATCAGGTCTGAGCTCAAATGTTGGCTCTGAGAGGACTTTCTTTACCAACCTAGCTAAACTGGCAAACACTAGATGTGTAAAAATACTGAATTAATTAAAATAATTAATTCATTCATCAAATCTAATTAGGCCAGGCACAGTAGCATGTAATCCCAGATCCTCAGGAGGCTGAGGTGGGAGGATTGCTTGAGCCCAGGAGTTTGAAACCAGCCTGGGCAACATATTAAGACCCACATCTCAAAAAAAAAAAAAAAAAAAAAAAAAAATTGAGGTTCTGCAGAATATTTCAAAAAGGAGTTAGTATTATTTGAACTGTGCCAAATTCACAATTTTATTCATTTTCATGACTATGCATGTGGGAAACAAATGAATCCCAAATGCCTACCTCACACCATACATAAAAAATAATTTAGGTGCCTTATAGATCTAAATGTAGAAGAAAAACTAATAAATATTCCAGAATAAGACATAAAATATCTTCATGATCTTTGTAGGATGGCAGATTCTTAAGCAGGACATAAAAAGCCTTAACCAAAACTTAATAAATTGGACTAGATTAAAATTTAAAGCTTCTGTTCATCAAAAGACATCATGAAGTGAGTAAAAAGACAAATGAGAATAGATATTTGCAATACACAATGCACAAAGAACCCATTTTTAGAATATATAAAGAACGTTGATCATTAATAAGCAGAAGGCAGACAATGAAGATGTACCAACAGAAAAATGAGCAAAATATTTGAACAAATACTATTCAAAAGAAGATATCCAAGTGGCTGATAAAGATATGAACATAGTGCTCAACTTCACTACTCCTCAAAGAAATGCAGTTTAAAAGTATAACATAATATCACTATACATTCACCAGAGTAGCTAAAATGAAAAAGACAAATGATATCAAATGCCAGCCAGTGTTTGGAGCTTCTAGGACTCATATTCAGTGCTGGATGTGTATACTTATCAATTTCCTTTGGAAATCATCTTTAAAGCTAAACATATCCATGCACTGTGACTTGGCAATTCCACTCCTGGAAAAATTCCCGATAGAATTGCTCATGTATTTTCATCAAAAGGTATTTACCAAAAGAATGCTCACAGCAGAACTATTAGTAATAGCCCAAAACAGGAGGCCAGGCGCGGTGGCTCACGCCTATAATCCCAGCACTTTGGGAGGCCAAGGTGGGTGGATCACCTGAGGTCAGGAGTTTGAGACCAGCCTGACCAACATGGAGAAACCTTGTCTCTACTGCAAATACAAAATTAGCTGGGCGTGGTGGCACATGCCTGTAATCCCAGCTACTCAAGAGGCTGAGGCAGAAGAATCACTTGAACTCAGGAGGCAGAGGTTTCAGTGAGCCAAGATCATGCCATTGCACTCCAGCCTGGGCAACAAGAGCAAAACTCTGTCTCAAAAAAAAAAAAAAAAAAAAAAAAAAAAAAAAAAAAACCAGGAAACTACCCAAATATCTCTCAAAAGTAGAATGGATAAATTGTGCTGTAGTCATAAAATGGAATACTATTTAGTATGAGAATAAATGAACTATTACATGCAACAACATGAATACACCTCATAAACATACATAGTAAGAGAAGCAATATACCAAAGATTTTATATTCTGTTCCATTTATATAAAATTCAAAAATAGGCAAAAACAATCTATGGGTTTAAAGTTATTATCTTTGCTTTCTCTTGGAGTAGGTGGGTAGTGGGGGCTGAACAGAACTGAGAGAGGGCACCAGTGAGATTTCTGGGGCACTGGCAATGTTTTTAGCTTTTGATCTGGGTGCTGATTACATGGATATATTCACTTTGTGAAAATTCATCAATCTATACATTTCTGATTTTTGCACTTTTCTGTATGTATGTTATAGTTCAATAGAAAGGTTGCCAAGAAATGATGTTGTGGGAATTAAATAAGATAAAAAATTAAGTGCATAGCAGATGACAAGTACCCATTAAATGTTTATTGTTAAATTTCATAGTATAGTAATCATAGTGAGCCAAAGTGAGACTTTTTTTTTACCACTGCAAAAAGTGAATTTGAAAAACAGAATCTTACCCATTAGGATGGCCATTATTTGGAAAAAAAAAAAAAAAACAGACAATGAGAAGTGTTGGCAAAGATGTGGAGACACTGGAAATCTGTACATTGCTGACAGGAATGTAAGACGGTGCAGCCACTGTGGAAAATAGTATGGTGGTTCCTCAAACAATTAAACATGGAATTACCACATGATCCAGCAATTCCACTTCTAGATGTATACCCAAAAGAATGGAAAGCAGGGACTTGAAGAGATATTTGTACACCAAAGTTCATAGCAGCAATATTCACAATAGCTATAAGGTAAAAACAACCCAATGTCCATCAACACGAATGTATAGGCAAAATGTGGTATATCCATACAGTTGAATAGTATTCAGCCTTAAACGCTGGGCAGGGTGACTCACGCCTGCAATCCTAGCACTTTGGGAGGCCAAGGCGGGTGGATCACAAGGTCAGGAGATCAAGACCATCCTGGTTAACATGGCGAAACCCCGTCTCTACTAAAAATACAAAAAATTAGCTGGGTGTGGTGGCGGATGCCTGTAGTCCCAGCTACTCGGCAGGCTGAGGCAGAAGAATGGCATGAACCCGGGAGGCGGAGCTTGCAGTGAGCCAAGATTGTGCCACTGTATTCCAGCCTGGGTGACAGAGCGAGTTTCCATCTCAAAAAAAAAATAATAAAAAAAAAGGAATGGAATTCTGACACATGCTACAACTTGGATAAACCTTGAAGACAGTATGCTAAGTGAAATAAGCCATACATAAAAGGACATTGTCTAAAAAAATCTTTTCCAACTGCTCTGAAATATTATCTTTATCATAAATCAAGTGGCCTATATGTGTCAGTTCACTTCTAGACCCTCTATTCTATTCATGCATTTGTCTATTTTGGGTCCATAATACCATACTATCTTAGTTACTGTAACTTCCAATAAGGCATGATATGCAGTAGTATAATCCTTCCAGCTCTGTTTTGCTTCAGGATTATCATGGCTATTTGCATTTCTATGCATATTTTAGACTCCCACTGCTTATCGATTTCCATTAAAGCACATGGTGGGATTTTGAATGAAATTGCATTGAATTTATGAATCAATTTGATAAGGATAACAATGCTTTGAATTAGTAACTATCCCCATTATGGAGATGAGAAAACAGATTTGAAGAGATTATGTAACTTGCTCAAAGTCACACAGCCAGAATTTGAACCCAACACTGCACTCTTCTATGTCTGACTTCAGAGCCTTCACATTGAACCATGCCTTCTAAGTAGACTAAAATATCTCTACTACTACTGTCACTCATTGCCACCTGAGGACAGAAATTATGTCATCTATGTTTGTATCTACTTAGCTGCTAGGCATTGCCCAGGACTAAGAAACTGTTCAATAAGTTCTGATTCAGTGATCAATTAAATGGGTGGGTGAGTAAGGGAGTGAATAACTAGCTTCTGAGAACATAATGCCTTGCTGGCTGCTAGATGCATTTGCATTTACCCCTCAGAGACAAATACCTAAATAAACAAACCAAACAGACTGGGTGTGGTGGCTGTCATCCTAGCACTTTGGGAGGCCGAGATGGGAGGATCGCTTGAGCCCAGGAGTTCAAGACCAGCCCGGGCAACATATGGAGACCCTGTCTCTACAAAAAGAAAAAGAAAAAAAAATAAAAATGCTTAAAAGATTTTTTTTTTTTTGAGACAGGGTCTCGCTCTGTCGCCCAGGCTGGAGTGCAGTGGCACAATCTCGGCTCACTGCAAGCTCTGCCTTCTGGGTTCACATCATTCTCCTGCCTCAGCCTCTGGAGTAGCTGGGACTACAGGCACCCGCCACCACACCCTGCTGATTTTTTGTATTTTTAGTAGAGACTGGGTTTCACCATGATAGCCAGGATGATCTCGATCTCCTGACCTTGTGATCCACCCACCTCGGCCTCCCAAATTGCTGGGATTTTTAAAAACCAAAACTGACATTAATTAAATAAAAATTTTGTTCTGTTACTTTTTTCTTTCTCTTTTCTTTTTTTTTTTTTTTGAGACGGAGTCTCACCCAGGCTGGACTGTGCAGTGGCGTGATCTCGGCTCACTGCAACCTCCACCTCCCAGGTTCAAATGATTCTCCTGCCTCAGCCTCCCGAGTAGCTGGGATTACAAGATGTGTGCCACCACAGCCAGCTAATTTTTGTATTTTTAGTAGAGATGGGGTTTCACCATGTTGGCCAGGCTGGTCTCGAACTCCTGACCTCGTGATCTGCCCGCCTCAGCCTCCCAAAGTGCTGGGATTACAGAAGTGAGCCACTGTGCCCGTCCTGTTCTGTTACATTTTAACCCCTAACAGCTTAAGTCTTACCACCTAACTACTATTTGACTTCCTATAGAACTCTCCAACTCATTCTCATTTTGATCCAACTGCCATGACTGAATGGAATAACGTCTACAGTGCCATGTAACCAACATCACTAGGTGTAAGGGAAGTCTGTTGGATTAGAACTGCCCCACATTTACTCCCCATCCCTAACAGCATCCTAGTTTCCTTTATTGGAATCACCTCTTCTGCACCAGGCATAGGTTGGTGGTACTACTTACTCCTATCTGAGAGGTGGGCGGGTGGCCTAAGCTTGATCAGTCTGATGTTCTTTCCCTGGCATTGGAATCTTGAGCAAAGAGAAAATAAGCAGGGATTGGCCACAGCACCACGCCACCCTGCCCCGCACTGACCAGGCAGTTCCTCGAGAGGATGGCTGCTGAGGTTTTCCAGCCATGCTCTCCAGTCTCCTGATGATTCTTTGAGCCTCTGGGAGCCTTCCAACATCTTTATTTTTGCTTAAAATTTTTTACTACCAAAAGTTTCCTCACTGATACAGAATCTAATACCAGAAGTGGGATGTTGCAAGGCTAAGTGGAAGCATTTGAGTGAAAAGAAATAATTGATATCTGAGAATTTAGTAATTCTTTGTTAAGTTATAGTAAATGGCTGGTTAAACCATTGCCTAGTAAGTCCTGAGATTTAGACTATATGCTTCCTGAGGCTTTAACATTAAAGGATGTTGTGAAAAAAAAAAAAAAGTTTTGGATTTTGGAGTGTGCTGACAACTTCTTCAGTAAGGTCTTCCAAGCAAGAGGTAAGATTAGACTGAAACTGTCAGGGGCGTTTGAGCCAGAGCAACTCCATCTTGAATAGGAGCTGGGTAAAATAAGGCTGAGACCTACGGGGCTGCATTCCCTGGAGGTTATGACATTCTTAGTCACAGAATGAGATACGAGGTCAGCACAAGATACAAGTCACAAAGACCTTGCTGATAAAACATCATGTGGTAAAGAAGCCTGCCAAATCCCACCAAAACCAAGACGGTGACAAAAGTGACCTATGGTCGTCCTCACTGCTCATTATATGCTAATTATAATGCATTGGCATGCTAAAAGACACTCCCACCAGCACCTTAACAGTTTACAAATGCCATGGCAATGTCAAGAAGTTACCATATACTGTCTAAAAAGGGGAGAAAACCTCGGTTCTGGAAAGCACCCACCCCTTTCCTGTAAAACTCATGAATAATTCATCCCTTGTTTAGCATATAATCAAGAAATAACCATAAAAATGGCCAACCAGCAGCTCATGCTACTGCTCTGCCTATGGAGTAGCCATTTTTTATTCCTTTGCTTTCTTAATAAACTTGCTTTCACTGTATGCATTCACCCTGAATTCTCTTGCACAAGATCCAAAAACCCTCTCCTGGGGTCTGGATTGGGACTCATTTCCAATAACAAAACTGGCCCATCTAAAAGCAAGAGACAAGAGAAAATAGCAGGTTTGCTAAGAGTTGCCTTTTTTGCCACTGGCCTGCTGTTCCATTTGTCCGGGAGTACAGGAAAAGCTCCTTTCTTCACCCTCAAAGTTGGCAAAAGAGCTGGGCATGGTGGCTTCTGCCTATAATCCCAGTAGTTTGGGAAGCTAAGGCAGGTAGATAGTTGGAAGCCAGGAGTTCAAGACCAGCCTGGGCAACATAGTGAGAGTCTACCTCTACAAAAAAAAAAAAATTTTTAATTAGCTGGGCATGGTGACGTGTCTTCCCCCCTACTAGGGAGGCTGAGGCAGGAGGATCACTTGAGTGCAGAAGTTCAAGGCTGCAGGAGCTATGATCACACCACTGCACTCCAGCCTGAGTGACAGAGGGAGACCCCATATAAAATACAATACAATATAATAGGAAACATAAAGTGAGCAAAAGAAAGGCAGGAACATGGGAACCAAACAGGAAATAAGATTGAGGCCTGAGAGGCAGCCCTCCCAAGCACCTCCTATTATGCCTTGAACAAAGAAGTCAACACTGCCCTTGGGAAGATGCAGCAGGATGCAGCCCGAGAGCAGCATGCAACAGGGATTATTGCTCCACGAGGACTGCGGGCCCAGGCCCCCTGGGGTTGAATCCCCACTCTGCCTCTTACTAGCAGGTTACTTTATTGCTCCATGAATAGTTTTCCCAAATTGTGCATGGTAACAGTTCCTGTCTCACAGGGCTGCTTATGAAGATTAAGTGAGTTAATAATACATATAAAGACTTTGGAACAGTGCCTGCCCCATAGTAAGCAATCAATACATGTTACTCCTAATATTTTTGTTGTTATTATGAGGAATGAGTAGTTTGAGTCCTCCCCACCCACCCTATAATTTTGGCTTTTCTCCAGTTGAGGCCAAGACAGAAGCATCAAATTGAAGGGATCAGGGGATGGCCAGAGCACTGGGCCCCATGCTAGGAGGTTGATATTCCCAGGGAGTGTTTTGTTTCAAAAAGTATGACATGGTAAGATCTCTGACTCTGGGTACTCTCCATGGCATTAGCCAGGAGCAAATAGACCAGGACCTTGTTAACTTTTTAAGGGTGTCATTTTGCCAAAGAATCCTCAAGCCTGGCCTACAATGGCCTAGGATGGTGAATTCCAGGCTTCCAAACTCACGTCAACAGAGAGAGAGCTGCTGAAACAGAGCAGCTCCCAGAAAGGGGTACCCCTCCTCAATGTGCATGTCACAGGGTCCCATGAAGGACAATCCACAGGACAGATTTTCCCAGACAGACAAGCAGGGGCCCCAGAAGCCAACAGGCAAAGGGAAGCCTTGCAGAGGGCAGAGCTGGGGGAAGTCACTTATTTGCTCCCAGGAGACCAAGTCCATGTGATTTCTGGCAGAGTCAGATATGGGCTATGGGCCAGTGACCACTAGGAGTTGTTTCCTATTCTTTCGTTTTCCAAAGGAGAGTTATTACTGCAATTTCCCTGTTCTCTCTCTACCACTGTCTACTGAGTGCTGATTAAATTTACCATTTAACCTTAGTGGACCACAGGAGACCAATAAGAGATCCATGTATGAGGACCACACATCACCCAGAGAACCAGAACTGGATAAAATCATGGCTTGTCTCTTTGAGGGAAAGAGGTTGATTGGGTTTGGTGTGGAGGGTGGATATTTTTGAAGGCATGTTTATGGAGATAGAGGTAAGTGTGGCTTTTGGGCAGCTAGAGGGGGTAGACTGTACTAGACATATGTTGTTTTTGCAACCCAGCCTCCACTCAGTCTTCTGATAAAATAGCCTCTTCCAAATGTGGTTGGGTTGGCATCCCAGTCCTGTGCAAAAATCGAGGGATGGGCCTTGATTCTCTTAAGCCAATTGACATGCCCCCACCTATATAAAGAAAGCCAGTGAAATTTGATACATGTACTAAGTCTGGAAAAGGAAGAGTTTCTCACTCCTCTCTCCATCTGTCTTCAACAGAAGTTACTGGAAAGAGACCTCTCTTCCCCTGGATGGCATCGTGTGAAGACGTGTGACTTGCAGTCACTGTGGACATTTGTGACCACAAAGACCCGTGAAACTGGATGATGAAGCCAAATCTAATACCACAGAAGGCAGAGCAAGGAGAGGGGGAGAGGCTGGCCTTGGTGACATTGTTTGACTCTAGTCTTCTCTGAATCAGTCCCACCTTAGCCCTTCTCAATCATGTAAGTCAGAATATCCCCTCGTTTAAGCCACAGCTTCTGTCATAGCATAAGGAGTTCTCATAGGTTCACTAGCACAATTGGTGCTTTTTATCTTTTAATAATAAAACATGTTATTTATCAAGAGCTTTATAGTTTACAAAACATTTGCATAGACAGACCTCTTTTGATGTTGTTACCTCCCAAATATGGCAGGCAGACCTTGCGTTATTATCCTTCTTTTAATAGATAAGGAAACTGGGCTTAGAGAGTCTACTGCCAAGGGACGCTCAGCCAGTAATTAGAAGGGCTAGAGCTTGAACTCAGGTCTTCTGACTTTCAGAAAAATTCTCATGTTGCAGTAGGTGTTGCACAGACCCATAGCAGAACACAGCTTCTGTTCTAAATTCTGCAGTAGAACAGGATAGTCCTGCACCCAACCCAACTGATGTTCTCTCTCCATCAAATTCTCAACAGTCTTGCCTGGATTTCAAATCCTGAGCCCCGGAACAATCGCTTCTGCAGGAGGGGAAAGGACTCTGAGATATCTCTGGGGCAGTCATGCAGGAGATCATTTTCCCTTGTGGTTTCATTGATTTTATGATCAGGGAGTCTGTGATCTTAGTTGGAAATATTTATGCTCTAAGGGGAGAGACTCAGGAGTCTCAATCGTGTCTGTAGGCCACCCACCCCCAGGGACCTTCTTAATTTAGTGATTCCTCCCCTCCGGCCCCCCTTCTCCTGTCAGCCTGCCTTTACTCAGGGCGAGCCAGAGTGGGTGATGTATTTATGAGAGTGGACTTCCAGAGCCCACGTGGAGGAGTAAATTACAAGTGAATGCACCTCCAGGATGGGGTGGCCTCCCTTGTCCTGGCGGCACTTCAAAGCTTCCTGAAAATTCCCCAAGGAGAACAGCCAGTCTCAGATGGCTTCAACCCTCTGATGGCTTTGTCAGACACCTGTCCAAGCATCCTACAAGATCTACCAGCTTTAACTCACTTGTTTCCTCCAAGATCTGCCAGCTTTAACTCACTTGTTTCCACACCTGCTCACACAGAGAGAGGTGCCCCTTTGCAGAAGGAGACACGGAGGTGCAGGGAGGCCCAGATTATAAAGTTAGAAGGCTCAGGGGCTAAATCCACCCTCCAGATGCCCTTCTGGAGTTCCATCTACCAGCACTACCTTCCCTGAAGGGCCAGAACTGTGTCTCATCTGTCTTTAAATCCCCATCTCTAGCACAAACTATGGCCAACAGATGGGGCTCAGTACATTTTTGTGGAAATCATTGGCAATTTTGCCATCCTTTTGAATAAAGTCCAACTTGAATTTCCCATTCCTTTAGGCCACAGAGAACAAAGACCTTAAGATGCTCATAGGCATTGGATAGTAACCCATCTGATTCCTCAGTAACTCTTCCAGGTACCAAAATAAAAATCATTTACATTAGTAAAATTGCTTTAGAATTTACAAAGCCCCTTTACTTATATCCTGCCATTCATCTCTACAACCATGAGGCTGGCACAGGTTCACCCATCTCAGAGATGAGGAAACGAAGACACAGAGAGTTTGGGTAATTTGCCAAAAGTCACACAGCTGATAAGTGACAAAGACGGGACTCACACCCAGGTTTTTTAATTCTGAGTCCAGGGTTCTTTCCACTGCATCATAACAAGCAGTGTTTCTTGTTTTGTTTTGTTGTTGCTGCTGTTGTTTTGAGATGGAGTCTCGCACTGTTGCCTGAGCTGGATGGAGTGCAATGGCGTGATCTTGGCTCACTGCAACCTCCACCTCCCAGGTTCATGCGATTCTCCTGCCTCAGCCTCCCGAGTAGCTGAGATTACAGGCACCCACCACCACACCCGGGTAATTTTTTGTATTTTTAGTAGAAACGGGGTTTCACCATGTTGTCCAGGCTGGTCTCAAACTCCTGACCCCATGAAACGCCCTCCTCAGCCTCCCAAAGTGCTGGGATTACAGGCGTGAGCCACCGCACCCCGCTATGGTGTATTTTTATCACTACCTTCTCATAGGCCCTGATGGGCTACTGGAGAAAGAGGAAGCTGAGTCCAGGGTGGGAAATCCCCTACTCCACCTGAGGCAATGGAGCAGGAAGATGAAGGTTGTCTCCAGGCTTCCTCCACTTCCTGTGCACCTACTGCAGGCCAGGTCCCTACACACACTGACCTGCTTCCAGGAGAGGATTTACGGAGAAGCTGAAGTTTCAAGCCCCTCCTGTGGCCCTGGTTAATGAGTGCCACCAATTGACTACACAAGAACACCTGAAATACCCTGAGCTCATAAATAAAAGAAACCTCAGAGAGGTTTTCCCAAATTTGACAACAATCCTAAAAATGTGCATGACATTACAAATAATGATTAGTGGCGCTGAATAATAAGCTCCCAGTAATCAAAACCAACTTTTGATGAACCGTGCTATTAAAAGACTGAATTATACTTCTCTTCTGGCTATGGACAATATTACAAAATCTTTGTCATTGTAGGGAGTGATCAAACAACATTTAGTCAAAACGTAGGAAAGAAAGTATTTCAATTTTATTTTATTTATTTATTTATTTATTTATTTATTTTTGAGACGGAGTCTCGCTCTGTCCCCCAGACTGGAGTACAGTGGCACAATCTTGGGTCACTGCAAGCTCCGCCTCCCGGGTTCACGCCATTCTCCTGCCTCAGCCTCTCTAGTAGCTGGGACTACAGGTGCCTGCCACCACGCCCGGCTAATTTTTTGTATTTTTAGTAGAGACGGGGTTTCACCATGTTAGCCAGGATGGTCTCGATCTCCTGATCTCGTGATCCACCCGCCTCGGCCTCCCAAAGTGCTAGGATTATAGGCGTGAGCCACCGCGCCCGGACAAGTATTTCAATTTTAGATTTGGGGGTATGTGTGCAGGTTTGTTACAAAGATATATTGTGTAATGCTGGCGTTTGGGCTTCTCTTGAACCCCACCCAAATAGTGAACGTAGTGCCCAATAGATAGTTTTTCTACCCACCCTCCCGTCCTTCCTCCCCCATTTTGGAGTCCCCAGTGTCTATTGTTTCCATCATTACGTTCATGCACACCCTTTGTTTAACTCCCACTTATAAGTAAGAACACGCAGGATTTGGTTTTCTGTTTCTGCATTAATTTGTTTAGGATTATGGCATCCAGCTGCATCCATGTCACTGCAAAGGATATGATTTCATCGGAAAGAAAGTATTTGAAAGAGCTTTGTTCAGGTAGTTAATTTTTTCTTGGATTTGTGATATTTATGCTATTTGTTGGCTTTTAAAATATATAATTCTTGTCAATTCTAATTGTAAATAAATGCTCATTTTGTACCTAACTTATTATAATTTTCCATCCTGTTTCCTTAAAGAAAGCCCCATCAAACTGTAAAAGCCTCAGGTTGGATCCAACCCTGCAGGGCCATCTCATTTAGATATTATTAGCATAATAACTCTATGAAAGAATTACTATTATTATCTTCATTTTACAGATGAAGAAACTAAGGTTCGGAGATGATCATTTTGTCCAGATCCCACAGACTAGTCAGGAGCAAGTCTTGGTTTCAAACTCAGATGTGACCCACAGTCCAAGCTTTTCCTACTGTGTGATTACTAGAACCAACCTTTGTGGAAATTCATTTATGGTTCAGCCACTTAATGTTTTGGGAAACTGTGGTTTTAAAATATGTCCACAAATTATTTGGTACTCTTTCCTCCAAGAGGTCATCCCTAACTCCGCTCCCATTGTGGCAGGCTGGACTTAATGACTTGCTTTGAGCAAATAGAATATTGAGGATGATGGCAAGAGATTGGATCTTGAAAGATGCTGGGGCTTCCTTCTAGTTCTCTCTTTCTTGGACTACTCTTTCCAGGTCATGCTAACTATCATGTCATGAGGACACTCAGGCAGCCTATGGAGAGGTCCACATGGTGAGGAACTGAGACCTCTGGCCAACAGCTTTGTAAGTCCACCATCTCAAATCTCCAACCCCAATCTAGCCTTCAGATGACTGTAGCCCAACCAACATCGTGACTGCAATCTCATGAGAGACCACCCATTGCAAACCTGATCCTGGATTCCTGACCCTCAGATACTATGAGATAATAAATGTTTTTAGCTGCTAAGTTTGGGGGTAATTTGTTATGCAGCAATAGATAATTAATATGGGAACTGCTTAATGTTGTTGTAATGGAGATGCTGGCTAGGTGTTTCTAAAATGTTTACACGGGAGATTGATTGGGAGGGTGCAATTGGCTCCCTGCAAATCCATCACTACTGGAAAACAATTTCATACACATGTTTTACCAAGGGTGGATCAATATTGTGTTTTATTCTGCATTTGCAGATATCCTCTCAATTAATCAGATTAGCTGTGGTGGTGCAGATTTTCCAGCTGCCCTCCCATCACCAAAATGATCTCTTTACATTGAGGACCCAAGCGAAGGTTAAGAAGGAAAATATCTCATTTTTTGTTATCTCTCTCACTTGACAAAGGATTTGAAACTTTTTATAATATTACATCCTTTTAGCATATAAATAAGACAATGAAAAACAAAAGTCAAAAGCAGAATGTTGAACAATCTGAAGATCAAGACTAGAGCAAAGTTGGAATGTGCTATGCAAGCTCCAGGTCCTCCACAGTTATTCAAAACAAGCCATTCATTTTGGCTCTGAGCTTCCCAGAGGAAGCACAGGAAGCAAATTCCCACTGTCAGGGCCAGCTTCATGTGTCAGCAGCCAGTGAAGTTGCACAAGGCCCTGTACTCCAAAGGGCCCCATACTTGGGAGTAGTGCCCTGAGGTTGCCATTTTGAAATTCTTCAGTATTTTATCCTTGAATTTGTGTTTTGTAAGTGAAATCTGACATCCCAATGGAGCATATAATGGGGATTTGGAGCCTCTGCTCACAGTCTGTTCCTGCTGCCTGCTGCCTGTCACCTTCCTGTCCCCTGGTGGGCTACGCTGGCCCCGCCTCCCCTTCCCTTGCCTGCTCTACAACAGCCACCACCCTCCACCCAGGGAGGTATCAGCAGAGGGAGGCCACCACCCCGCCATCACTCTCTGCCCTGCCACAGGGACCTGGGCATAGATGTGGGTAGGATAAGAGGTGTGTGCCCCAATGTGTGTTGGTGCAGGACAAGGTGGTGGTCGTCCCCACCTCTGGTTGGCAGTGCCCCACGTGTCTAAAAGGAATCCTCCCTACAGCTCTCAGGAAAGGAGAGACTGAGGGATATTCTTTGCTGCTGTGGCCAGGCAGAGGCACTGGCACTGGGGTAAAGAGTGTGGCTGAGAGGCTCCATCCCAGCCATGCAGAGTGGCAGGTCACCTTTGGCTGCAAACTTGGCAGAGGTCTCGTGTCCTGGTACCAATCATGCCCCAGCACAGAGCTTGCAGTCCCTGGGGGTCACCTGTCCACCGTGGGTGGGGCAGCAAGTGCATGGAAAGGGGACATTGACTTCCCAGGGCCCCACATTTTCATTTTGCACTGAGCCCACAAATTATTTGGCCAGCCTTGTCTATTGTGCCCTTGGGAAAGAAGAAATCCATTTCTGAGAGTTAAGGAAGTTTTTCCATCCCACGTGTCTAAAAGGAATCCTCCCTATAGCTCTCAAGAAAGGAGAGGCTGAGGGATATTCTTTGCTGCTGTGGCCAGGCAGAGGCACTGGCACCGGGGTGAGGAGTGTGGTGGCTGAGAGGCTCCATCCCAGCCATGCAGAGAGGCCAGCTGCCCAGGGACCCACCCATGCAAGGAGCTCTACAGCCTCCGAATCCAACCCTGAAGCATCAAGTGTCTGCAGCCTGGCTGAGCTCTCGCAGCAGCCCACGAGGTGCAGAACAGGCTGTGCTGCATTCTCTGTGACTGGAAATTCACTAGGCATTCAGTGAGCCTACTCCATGTGGTTTGAAAACGCCACTAAAATGTCGTACAGGCTTGGCAGCCGGTCCGTGTGTCCTGGGGGGAGTCTCTATGCCAGGGGCTGCTCCTTTGCCTGGGAGCAAATCACAGTGTCCCACACAGGTAGGCTGACTTGGTAAAGGAGGGGACACAGGCCCACCCTGTGCAGGCAGCAGGGGTTTGTCATGGGGGTCTAGAGTCTGACCAAAATCAAGGGACTCTATGGGAAAGATGTGAAGACAGAGTTTATAGACTTGCCACATGGACCTATTTACAGCAGTCTCCTCCTCTCTGCCCTCCCATTGCCTCCTTGTCAAATGAGGCATTTCCAGGTATCTCCCTCTGCAGGGTCTTTGGGGCCAGGCTTGCCAATCCTGAGCAGAGTACAGAATGCACTGGGAGGAATTCATGTCATATTTCGTTCCTAGATGGTGAGCTCTTCTGATTCCAAAGGAGTACATTTCCTTTTCCATCCAAAACAAAAATCTCCAAACACTCCCTTGGGCCAACAAGTCTACCTGAGATGTCACCGGCATTTAGGGTTTGTCCAGGACATTTAGATCGTCGTCTTTGTTTGTCCAGGGCTGAGGGGTTTCAGTGCTAAAATGAGGCCACTCTCAGGCAAATAGGAAGGTTGGTCATCCAATTGCCATTTAGATAACTGAGAAGCCAGGTAAATCCAGATTATTTTTTTCAATAAAAAATTAATGATCACATTTATCACTCACCTTCAGGAGGACATATCTTAATATGAAATAAAACTGCGTGTGCTGAATTTCCTCAGGAAAGCCCAGGGGTCTTTCATGAGGATACAGTAAGGGAAAGGAAGGACAGAGATCTGTTTCCTAGACTTGGCCTCTTTGCCTTAAAGTTGAGTTTTATCTAGCAGCACCTGCTAAAGATAACTCCTCGGATAACTGTGCTTTTCTAGAAAGGCGAGTAAGGCGAGAGGTCAGTTGTTCTCTGTGTACACACGCCTATGTGGGAGAAAACTGTTCAACTTAAAATGCTAGCAAGGGCCTCCTAGGGATGCCTACTTTTCAAAGGTTTGCGCTATTCTTGAATATGAAAATGAGCCTGCAGCATCAGCTGTGCAAGAAGATTAACTTTTTTTTAAAGCTCTTAGCTTAAGTTCTACCAGGAGTCTCCATTGTATTGTGGTGGCGGAAGCTTGATCTTAGCCTATTCTGGAGTCCCCATCTTTTCTTCAGGGTTAATATCGAAGTTAGGAGGGGTCAGGAGAGGGAGTACTTAGTGTAATGCCAAGGTGTAAGGCAAGAAGGCGGGGGCAGTGGCATCACATGAGACCAGGAGCAAATACTTAGTGAGCACTTCCACTGTGCCAGACACTAAAAGCTTCATCTGTGTTCCATCTTTTGATATCTTGGATCAGTAGTGATCCGTATGATTTTTACCCACATTTTATAGATGAGGCACAGAGAAGGTAAGGGGCTTACAAAAGGATTGCTTGGCTAGGAAGAGGCAGAGCTGAGATTTAAAACCAAAGGCCTGATTCCAGAGGTAGCACACCTAAGGTCATTCATTTAACAAATATTGACGGATCACCTATTATCTGACCTAGGCCCACAGGATGGAGCCTAAACAGAAAGGAATCCCTGCCTCAAGGAGCTTCCATTCTGGCCTCTTCACTCCACTGTTTCTTGCAGCAGCCGTGAGGCATCCACTCCCCGTCCTGGTCCTGGGGCATTATTTCCTCCAGGCTGCTTTTTTCCTTGCTCTCATTCTAGGGGACCCTTCGGGCCCTGTGACTGTTTACTTCCACTCTTCTCCTAGGAAGGTGGATGTGCATTCTGCTGTCTGCACCGTGCTGGCTCGGACCCCTTCTACTTCCACCTGCTCACAAACTCAAAGCACTTCTAAACCCCAGGCACATCCGCTCACTAATCATGCCCAGGGCCATTTCAGGCTGGCCCATCGACCATGCACACGGGCCATTCCTGCTCTGGGGCCTGATCCCCAGAACTCTGAACATCTAGCTCAAATGGGGAACAGGGTGTCATAACTGCCTTTCTTAGGAAGATCTACGCATGCCTCATTTCTCTTCTTACTCTCTTCTTTCCCTGGTGGTGGGAAAACTGGTTCTAACTCACCCACTTTTTTCTAGGTCCTGGGTCATCTCACAGCCATGGATTTTAAGTTTCCAAACCCTAAAGCATTCTCTGCTCGCTACAGAAAATCCCTTCCCTCCCACTGGGCGTGTGTGGCTGATCCTAAGTAGCAGAAGGGTCAAGCAGGGAATAGAGAAAAGACAGGGGAACGAACCCACCAGTTAACACTGCACAAGATCCTTTCACTTCAAACACCTGCCTGTTATGATTTCTACATTTCGGGCCCCATAGGTAAACACTTTTCATGCACTACTAATGCTCACCATGCCCTTTTGACAAATCCCCCTTTGTGCCTCAATTTACTCACCTGTAAAGTAGGAATAATGATAGTGCCCACCTCGTACAATGGTTGGGAAGATTAAAATCAGTTACAGAGTATGAAGTGCTCAGAACAGTTTCTGGCAAAGAGGGAGTGCCGTGTACATTGTTAGCTGTTATTATTATGATTATTATCATTTGTTGTTGTTGTCGTCATATTTGTCTTTCTCATTACACATGTTTCAGGGTGAAGATAACGTTTTAAAAATTTTAGCTCTGTATCTGATTCAGCACATACCAGGGCCCAGTACACAGTAGATATTCAGTACATGTTGATTTATTGTTTTTATTTATTTTAGAGACAGGGCCTCGCTCTGTCAGCCAGACTGGAGTGCAGTGACACAACCATAGCTCACTGCAGCCTTGAATGAACTCCTTGACTCAAGCAATCCTCCCACCTCAGCCTCCTGAGTAGCTAGGAAAACAGGCACATACCGCCCCACCTGGCTAATTTTTAAAAATTTTCTCTAGAGATGGGATCTCACTATGTTGCCCAGGCTTTGAATTTTAACTGAAGAAACAAACTGTTGTGTTTTGTTCTGTCTTAATAAAAATTCAGATTCAGATCTTTGATGTAAAGAAGTCACTTGACTCCTCCCCATTCACCACCCACCCCTACTGCTTACAAAAGATTACATTCCTTAGACTGTCAGAGCTGGAAGAGACCTGGGGGATCATCTGGTCTAACCTTAGTTCACAGAGAAGAATTACAAAGCCCAGGAAGAGGAAAATGAACGGCTCATGGTCACTTAGTGGGTAAAAGAAGAATTTATAAGCCAGCTGGTGGGAATCTAATCATTTCCTTTGCAGGACTGCTCTCTGAGAAACAAAGCTCATCCCTTCCTTGTGCTCATGACTCATTGACAACATTTAATGAACACTCACCCTATGCCATGCTTAGGAGTGGGAAGACTGCAGGCCATGAGGCTAGGGCAGGGTTCAAATCCCAGTTCCACCCCTCGACAGCTCACACCCTTGAATAAACCGAGCCTCATTATCCTCACTTATAAAACGGACAAAAAATAAAGAGATGACAGGAGTTTTGAGGGGAGTCAATGAACTAAAGCGTTCATGTTTCTAGCATATAGTAGCAATGTTTGTTCCCCTCCTCTCCACTCTGGTAGCAAGCCAAAGAAGCAGAAGATGGGCCCTTGTCCTCAAGGAGATTATGATCCTGTCTCTTTGCAAGATGAAGAAGCTTGAGCAGAGATGATGAGCTGAGCGGAAAGTCAAAGGACAGGGAGAGTTAACTGGGAATGTTTAATGGGAGAGGCAATTCTAGTTTTAAAAGAGAGAAAGAAGATCGCTTGGCAGGGAGCATCAGAAAGATTTCCTAACGTGCTCTTCAGAGAGGCTTCCCCTGACCACCTGTGCGAAGTAGCCCCCCATCACTCTCTGCCCGCTTGCCCAGCATTGTGTATCACAGCATTTACAGCTCTGACACCCTTGCTTGTCTTTCTGTTTGTCATCTGTACCCCCAACTAGCATGTATGCTCCAAAGAACAGGGAATTCTTCATTTGCCATCTGCTCGGTGCTGTCACTCCTGTTCTAAACAATGTCTGGCATATCATAATTGCTTGAAAAATGTTTGTCATGTGAACATAGAGTGACAAATTGCAAACGTAGCTGAGTGATCTTGGGAAGAAAGGAATGATTTGCCTGGGAAGAGCATCTATGTTTAAAATATCAAGGAATTAGTGAATGGTGCTACAGTACTAACGGCTGGGATTTGACCATTTCCGATGGTAGAAAGGAGGCCTTTTCTGTTGAGCTGGTGGAGTAGCTTCCCTCCCTGGAAGGCCCACATTCCCGACCTTTGGCCAGCTCTTTTCACTCCCATACCAACATGAGCCGAGATAGATAACCCCACCTCCTCAAGACTCGGGGTGCCTTTAGGTTAGCGCTTTACATGGGATCATCTGAAGTCACAAGTAATTCTCGAGTACGTCTGACTTTGTCAGCTAAGTGTTAGAGAGATGGATGCTCACAGCCCACAAATAGCATGGTTGAATCACCAAGCATCTTGTTTGTGTTAGAGAGTGAGATAAACTCTAGGAGCCTTCACCCATAAAACTGTCTGCAGTATTGAAAACATGCTTCATAAAAACTCCCTGATGACCAGGAATGTATCCTTCTAACGTGGGATTGGCTGAAAACACTTTCGAAAACAAATTACTATGGGTTGTCCAGTTTTGCTCATATGCAGTAGGGGGCGCTGTTGATACAAATTCCATCAGTACTACATGGACTCCATTACACTAACCACGGATGCGCCCTGTTCACAGCTTTACCCGGACATTTAGCCCTGGTTCTTAACACTGAAGAGTCAACAGGTGTGCCAGGAGAAGGACGTGGCTTAGTCAAACCGTTTGAAGGATATCATTTTCTTGGTTGGCATCCTATCAACTCTTAACTAGTTCTCTTCCTACAGAAACTTTTTCACATTTTTCAGTTCTTCCCATATAACATTGACTTTTCTCCTGAAGAGATTATTTGTTGTTCATCCTAAGGATTAATGTTTGGTGTCCTGAGAATCACCATATTGGAGAAATGTCAAGATGTCTGAAATGAGGAAACCCAAGTCCTACCCACCAACTAGAAGAAAATTTAGACAAAGTCAAGTTGAACCCAACTCTCCCAAGAGATGAACTTACTAGGGCTGCAAAGGTACTTGTCTGGAACAGCACTCTTGGGTTTCCCCATAAGCAATATAGTCATTTAGGGAAGAAAGCTGCCCCTATAGAAGTCCCAAAGTGGGGTGCATGAGAGTTTCCGAATGCCAAATATTGTAGGGATATTCACCCACTTAGAAATTGGGCCATAGATTTGCATTTCTGGAAGCTCCGAGCTTATAGAATAAGGGATGGATAAAGGGTACCCTGGACCATGAATAAAAGATGCCCTCCAATCCTTCACCCTCTCTTAAGCAACAACCTTCCAAGGCTGACTGGGCTTCACCAGACCCTGCTTTGGCCATCTTGGGATGACCAAATTACCACGTGGGTGAAGAAAGTACCGAGAATTGGGGGGGCTATGAAGATACTTTGACCTTTTCTGGAGTCTAGGACCTTCACTGTCCTCGACGGTGCTTCTATTCTAGTTCTTCTAGCAGAGGAGGGCAGTGTTCCTGTGAAGTTCCCGTGCTCCCTGTGGCTCAAAGCCTTTGAAACTGGGGATCCCAGCTGAAGGCTGACTCAGTGTCTCAGGACCCAGCAAGCCCCTCAGCCCCTCAGCTCCTTCAGCCTCCCTCCACACAATGCAGTGGATGGAGGTGCCAGAGAGAGGCTGCGAAACAAAGGTGGCTTTCACCCAGAGCCGGCTGAGAGGTGCCGACTGTGGTGGCGGGGTCTGCAGCCCTGAAGCTGGGTGCTGTCCTGTGACTCTGAGCTCAAAAATGTGTGAAATTTCTTTTTGCTGGGTATTCTACATCAAGCGGAACCTGTTCTCAGAGAAACATTCCATTTCACAGACCCTAATGGCTTTCCTCTGTGCTGATGCATTAATGAGGCTCCGGCTCGTTCTAATCAGAAGGAAGCCATGCAGATAATTGCCTGAATTTTTAATTCAGGGTTATGATAGGGGAATCAAAGTCACACTGCAGTTGCTGAGGCTGCCTCTAGTTCCAGGCCATTGACTTTTGCAATTTTCTTTGATTTCCCCCTCCCTGTCTCTTTCTCCCCACTCCCTCCCTCTCTCCCTCTTTCTCTCTCTCTCTCTCTCTCTCTCTCTCTCAGGCTTGGTGGAGACCGACAGTCAGTTTCAGGTTGGGGTGGAGTAGAGAAATAGGGGCAGCCCTTGGGGTCTCCCACCGTCTTTCTTCCTCCTCCTCTTTCGCAATCCTTCCCCTCCCCCATGAAAGCATGGATCCTGCCTGCACCTGTCACCCCAGGGCTGGTTCTGGGAGAGTGCCCTGCAACTGGCCTTCCCACTCAGGGTCTCTGTGCCCATAAGCAAGGACAGGAAATTTGCCCCAGGAGAGGATCTCCCTTGGCAATTTACTTCTCATTTCATCTCAGGTTTTAGGGCAAAGGAGAGAAATGATAAAGGGAAGGGAAAAAGAGATCAGGTGGCCAGAGCAGCTCAGCATCTTCCAATTCCTTGCAAAGGCAATTTGTTCTCCATTGTTGCTGAGACCAAGGGCAGGTGGGAAGTTGGAGGAACCTAAGCCTGAGGTCCTTCCCGAATTTTTTCCCCTGACATAATCATCACTGAGTGCTAGAACTTTAAAGAACTTACAGAACCCTGACAACTACAGGTGGTAGACAGAGGTAAATGCAAACTGGCTGTATGATAGGTCACTAACCCACAAATGAAAAAAAGGACCCAGAGGCTGGTACAGAAAGAGCTCCCTGACATTGGCCAGTTTGCCCAGAATGTCCAGGACCTTGGGCTGACACAGAATTTGCTAGGGTGAGAGTCGGCAGCCTTTATGGCTCAATTCCAACCAATAGTCACTTTCCAGGAGAGTGACTATTCTTGCAAGGGAAGTTTCTTCTCCCAGTATGCTCCAGTGCTGGCTATAGCAACACTATCGGCACACATTTACACTTTAAGCCAGCATTCAGCAGAGTGATTCTTTCCCTTCCAGATTGGTCTCCGAATCACTGGGCACCACACACATGGCATCTAAGAGCAAAATGTATCTCCACATCTCTGGCTGTGTATATCGGTTCAGGATTTTTACTTTTAAGAGACAGAAGATAATTTTCACTGGGACTGACATCTCCTGGGTGCCAAGGACGTTATATACCGTCATTCCATTTAACCATTACCAGTACGTTGTGAAGAAGAGATGACTGTCTCTACTTTCGAGATCAGGAAACTTGGGTTCACCAAAAAAGAACAGAAATTTTACTGCCACCTGCACCTCACCTTGCAGGGGAAGTTTTGTTATGTGGAATCCAGAAATCCCTTTAAAGGTGCATTTCCAGGGCTTAGCAATTCTACTGATAATGCAGTCTTTCCAATTGCAGGTTACAGCTTTCAGAAATCAAAAGAGGCAGTTACCTTTATTATGCTGGTGGAATTTGACCTCCACTGGGCTTTTGTTTCCTCAATAAAACATGGCCTCATATCTGAATAGCCCCCCTCTCCCAAGAATGCCAAAGCAACCTCACAAACTCTGCAGTCATCCACACACTGACTCCTTAAGAACATCCCCAACAGAACTATCACTTGACCCAGCAATCCCATGACTGGGTATCTACCCAAAGGAAAATAAATCGTTCTACCAAAAATACCATAATAGCAAAGACATGGAGTCACCTAGATGCCCATCCACGGTGGATTGGATAAAGCAAATGTGGTACATATACACCATAGAATACTATGCAGCAATAAAAAAGAATGAAATCACATCCTTTGCAGCAACATGGATGTAGCTGGAGGCCATTATCTCAAAGGAATTAATGCAGGAACAGAAAACCAAATACTACATATTCTCACTTATAAGTGGGAGCTGACCACTGGGTACATACAGACACAAAGATGAGAACAATAGACACTAGGGACTCCAAAAGGGGAGAGGGAGGGAGGAGGGCAAGGGCCGAAAAACTACCTATTGGGTACTATGCTCACTACTTGGGTGATAGGATCATTGATACCCCAAACCTCATTGTCATACAATGTACCCAGACAACAAACCTGCACATGTACCCCTGAATCTAAAATAAAAGTTGAAATTATTAAAAAAATAAAAAAGCAGTCCATCTCTTCTAGAACAGTGGACCTCATCATGGTGCTAGACTATTTTATGATAGCACAGAATATCTCCGGGGATTTTTGCGAATCTCTGTTGAACTTTTAAAGCAAAATCAGTTACCATTTCTTTTTTTTTTTTTTTCATTTTTATTTTCATAAGAGACGGAGTCTTACTTTGTTATCCAGGTTGGTCTTGAACCCTGGGCTCAAGTGATTCTTTTGTCTCAGCTTCCAAAAGTGCTGGGATTACAGGCATGAGCCACTGCACCCAGCCAAGTTTCTATGTCTTTTAATTTTTTTTTTAAAAAAGCATGTGCTTTGGGACGCCTTTAGGCAGAGTTAGGGCCTCATTTATTCAATCAATCAGCCTATATTTAATGAGCACCAACTATGCACCAGATTGTTCCAAGCACTGAGTCCTGCCCTCCGAGGGGAGCATCACAGTTTAATGGGGTAGATGAATGCAGGCTGAGGGATGTGGGAGAGGGAAACACAATCTGCTATGAACGTTGAAAGGAAATCCTGAAATCAAGCTAACAACATGTGTAAACTCCAACAAAATTGAGAGTAACAGCGAGTGCCCTTGTTCCTGAGCCCAGAACATAGATCCATTCAGGGATGAAAAACCCCATTCTAAACTTTGGTCCCCTCCCATCTCAGAAGCCAACTTTCTCTTAGCTCCCTGGAGACCTGGTCTGCTCCCCAGGTCCTGTGCATTCCAGCTTCAGCCCTGTGAACTTGGAGTTAATGATTAAACCACGTGGTAGTGCCATGGCTGGAGGCCGAGGCTTCCTTGGGGTGAGCTGGGTGGCTCAGCCCTGGAAACTGCCAAGTTCCTGGCTTGGCTCCAGCCAGGGATGGGCCGGAGACAGATCCAGCCCCCACACCCACATGCAGCTCATTTTCAAAGTTGGCTGCAGTCTCAACAACCTCTAGTCACAGAACCCCCTGCTACAAACCTAAGGCACTGTGGTATAGTGGAAAATCCAATGTAAAAGGAAACGCAAGTCTTGGTGCAAATTCTGATCCTACTACTAATTCACTGGGTGACCTTGGGGTAGTCTCCTCACCTTTTCTGGGCTTCAAGTTCCTCATCCATAATGGAACAATGTTGGACCAGAACGTGCCATGTTCTCTTACAATTCTGTGCATTTGCACGTGCTGTTACATTTGCCTGGTACACCCTTCCTACCCATTTGTCTTCTCACTCATCCTCCAAAGTGCAGCTGAGGGGTCACCATCTTCAGAAAGCTTTCCCTGACCCTCTCCCAACGGGCTAAGCTAGATGCCCCTTCTTTTAGTCCCATAGCACTCTGTATTTCCTTTATCATAACACTTAGCCTACTGTTTTTACAGGCATATTTTGGAGATATTGTGGGTTCAGTTCCAGACCACTGCAATAAAGCAAATATGGCAACACAGTGAGTCACACAAATGTTTTGGTTTCCCAGTGCATCTAAGAGTTGTGGTCACACTATACTGTAGTCTATTAAGTGTACCATAGCATCACATCTTTTAAAAAGTACATACCTTAATTTTAAAATACTTTGTTGCTAAAAAAAAAAAATGGTAGCAATCATCTGAGCCCTCAGTGAGTAGTAATCTTTTTGCAAGTAGAGGGTCTTGCTTCACTGTTGATGGATGCTGACTGATCAGGGTGGTGGTTGCTGAAGATTGAGGTTGCCGTGGCAATTAAAAAAAAAATAAGACAATGAAGTTTGTGACATAGATGGACTTTTCTTTTTACAAAAGATTTCTCTGTAGCATGCAGTGCTTTTTGGTAGCATTTTGTCCACAATAGAAGTTCTTTCAAAATTGGAGTCAGTTCTCTCAAATCCTGCCACCACTTTATCAACTAAGTTTATGTGATATTCTCAATCCTTTGTTGTCATTTCAACAACGTTCACGGCATCTTCACCAGGAGTGGATTCCATCTCAAAAAACTACTTTCTTTGCTCATCTGTAAGAACCAACTCCTCATCTGTCAAAGTTATATCATGAGAATCCAGGAATATGACACAAAGGTGGAATAGAAGTTAATTTTGTGCATTCTTTGGGACCCATGCACACGTATGTTTATTGCGGCACTATTCACAATAGCAAAGACTTGGAACCAACCCAAATGTCCAACAATGATAGACTGGATTAAGAAAATGTGGCACATATACACCATGGAATACTATGCAGCCATAAAAAATGATGAGTTCATGTCCTTTGTAGGGACATGGATGAAGCTGGAAACCATCATTCTCAGCAAACTATCTCACGGACAAAAAACCAAACACCGCATGTTCTCACTCATAGGTGGGAATTGAACAATGAGAACACTTGGACACAGGAAGGGGAACATCACACACCGGGGCCTGTCATGGGGTTGGGGGATGGGGGAGGGATAGCATTAGGAGATATACCTAATGTTAAATGACAAGTTAATGGGTGCAGCACACCAACATGGCACATGTATATATATGTAACAAACCTGCACGTTGTGCACATGCACCCTAAAACTTAAAGTATAATTTAAAAAAAAAGAAAGAAAAAAACTCCTCCCCCCCAAAAATTGTGCTTTCTTTGGTAATTTTTTTTTGTTTTTTGTAACTACAAAGCTTTGCTACGATTTTATGCATTTCATTCAAGTCAGTGATGTGTGTTTGTATAATTTCCACAACATAATTGTTGATCATAAAAATGTAACATCATAATTACATTTCTAACTAGAATTAGTATGTCTAGTTTTGTATCTTTATGCTATATTTTTTATTTTATTTTATTTTAAGTTCTGTAATACATGTGCAGGATGTGCAGGTTTGTTGCATACATAAATGTGTGCCATGGTGGTTTGCTACACCTATCAAACCATCACCTAAGTATTAAGCCCTGCATGCATTAGCTATTTTTCCTGATTCTCTCCCTCCCCCACCCCCCAACAGGCCCCAGTGTGTGTTGTTCCCCTTCCTATGTCCATGTGTTCTCACTGTTCACCTCCCACTTATAAGTGGAAATATGCAGTGTTTGGTTTTTCGTTCCTGTGTTAGTTTGCTGAGGATAATGGCTTCCAGCTCCATCCATGCCACTGCAAAGGACATGATCTCATTCCTTCTTATGGCTGCATGATATTCCATGGTGTATATGTACCACATTTTCTTTATCCGGTCTACCACTGGGTTGGTTACACGTCTTTGCTATTGTGAATAGTGCTGCAATGGACATGTGCATGTATCTTTGTAATTGAATGATTTATATTCCTTTGGGTACATACCAAGTATTGGGATTGCTGGGTCAAACGGCATTTCTGGTTCTAAGTCTTTGAGGAATTGCCATACTGTCTTCCACAATGGTTGAACTAATTTACATTTCCACCAACAGTGTAAAAGTGTTCCTATTTCTCCACAGCCTCGCCAGCATCTGCTGTTTCTTGACTTTTTAATAATCGCCATTCTGGCTGGCGTGAGATGGTATCTCACTGTGGTTTTGATTTGCATTTCTCTAATGATCAGTAATGTTGACCCTTTATTTTTATGTTTGTTGGCCATATAAATGCCTTCTTTTGGGAAGTGTCTGTTCATGTCCTTTGCTCACTTGTTAATGGGGTTGTTTTTTTCTTGTAAACTTAAGTTTCTTGTAGATTCGGAATATTAGACCTTTGTCAAATGGATAGATTGCAAAAATTTTCTCCCATTCTATAGGTTGTCTGTTCACTCTGATGATAGTTTCTTTTGCTATGCAGAAGCCCTTTAGTTTAATTAGATCCCATTTGTCAATTTTTGCTTAGACTCCCACACAATAATAGTGGGAGACCTTAACACCTCACTGCCAATATTAGAGAGATCATCAAGACAGAAAATTAACAAAATATTCAGGACTTGAACTCAGCTCTGGATCAAGTGGACCTGACAGATATCTACAGAGCTCTTCACCCAAAAGCAACAGAATATACATTCTTGGCACCACATGGCACTTACTATAAAATCGATCACATAGTTGGAAGTAAAACACTCCTCAGCAAATGCAAGAGAGCTGAAATCATAACAAGCAGTCTCTCAGACCACAGTACAATCAAATTAGAACTGAAGATTAAGAAGCTCACTCAAAACCACACAACTACATGGAAATTGAACAGCCTGCTCCTGAATGATATCTGGGTAAATAATGAAATTAAGGCAGAAATCAAGAAGTTCTTTGAAACCAATGAGAACAAAGAGATAACATGCCAGAATCTCTGGGATGCAGCTAAAGCAGTGTTAACAGAGAAATTTATAGCACTAAATGCTATAACACAAAAAGGTAGAAAGATCTCAAATTGACAATCTAACATCACAGCTAAAAGAACTAGAGAGCCAAGAGCAAACAAACCCCAAAGCTGGCAGAAGACAAGAAATAACCAAGATCAGAGCAGAACTGAAGGAGATAGAGATACAAAAAAAACCCTTCAAAAAATCTACAAATCTAGGAGCTGATTTTTTGAGGGAAAAAAAAACTGCTAGCTAGACAAATAAAGAAGAAAAGAGAGAAGAATCAAATAGACACAAAAAAAATGATAGAGGGGATATCACCACTGACCCCACAGAAATACAACCATCAGATAATATTAAGAACACCACTATGCAAATAAACTAGAAAATCTACAAGAAATGGATAAGTTCCTGGACACATACACTCTCCCAAGACTGAACCAGGAAGAAGCTGAATCCCTGAATAGACCAATAACAAGTTCTGAAATTGAGGCAATAATCAATAGCCTACCAACCAAAAAAAGCCCAGGACCAGACGGATTTACAGCTGAATTCTACCAGAGGTACAAAGGAGCTGGTACCATTTCTTCTGAAACTATTCCAAACAACTGAAAAGGAGGGACTCCTCTCAAACTTATTTTATGAGGCCAGTGCCATTCTGATACCAAAACCTGGCAGAGATACAACAAAAAAAGAAAACTTCAGGCCAATATCACTCATAAACATTGATGCAAAAATCCTCAATAAAATACTGGCAAGCCGAATCCAGCAGCACATCAAAAAGTTTATCCACCGCGATCAAGTCAGCTTCATCCCTAGGATGCAAGGCTGGTTCAACATACGCAAATCAATAAACATAATTCATCACATAAACAGAACTAAAGATAAAAACCACATGATTATCTCAATAGATACAGAAAAGGCCTTCCATAAAATTCAACATCCCTTCGTGTTAAAAACTCTCAATAAGCTACGTATTGATGGAACATACATCAAGACAATAAGAACCATTTATGACAAACCCACAGCCAATATCATACTGAATGGGCAAAAGTTGGAAGCATTCTCCTTGAAAACCAGCACAAGACAAGGATGCCCTCTCTCACCACTCCTATTCAACATAGTATTGGGAGTTCTAGCCAGGGCAATCAGGCAAAAGAAAGAAAGAAAGCGTATTTGAATAGGAAAAGAGGAAGTCAAACTGTCTCTGTTCACAGATGACATGATCCTATATCTAGAAAACCCCATCTTCTTAGCCCAAAAGCTCTCAAGCTGATAAGCAACTTCAGTGAAATCTTAGGATAAAAAATCAATGTGCAAAAATCACAAGGATGCCTATACACCAAGAATAAACAAGCAGAGAGCCAAATCATGAAAGAACTCTCATTCACAATTGCTACAAAGAGAATAAAATACCTAAGAAGAATACAATTAACAAGGGAAGTGAAGGACCTCTTCAAGGAGAACTACAAACCACTGCTCAAGGAAATCACAGAGGACACAAAGAAATGGAAAAACATTCTATGCTCATGGATAGGCAGAATCAATATCGTGAAAATGGCCATACTGCCCAAAGTAATTTATAGATTCAATGCTATTCCCATTAAATGACCATTGACATTCTTCACAGAATTAGAAAAAAAAAACTACCTTTTATGCTGCATTTTAACACTTTGTATTACTTAGGTTATTTTGTTTTGGTTAAAAAGGCTCAAGTAGAAAAAGCAATCCAATCCATATTAAGACAATGTAAAAACTGTAAATAAAATGTGTATAGAGAATTGTCTCTTAGGCAACTAGATTTGTCCTTTTATTTCTCCATCTCTATAGAAACAATTTGTACCTCTTATTGCAAGGTACAACTGCAAGGCAGTCTCTATTGTGTCTTCTTTTGCGGTGTCTTCCATGTGAACAGCATAAGCTTGGAGCACCAGTTTGATTATTATGTTTATTACAATTTGTAATAAATTGAGAAGATAGTATCATATATATTGAGAAGATAGTATCATATATATCATAAGATTGCAGCAATTCAGTCGCATCTTCAGGCTCCACTGTTTTTTTAGAAGCAGGGAGGGGGGAACAGGCTCCATTTCTAATTCTGGTTCTCTTGCTATTTTCACCACATCTGCAGTGACTTCCCCCACTGAAGTCATGCATAAGGGTTGGAATCAACTTCTTCCAAATTCTTGTTAATGTTGATATCTTGACCCTGACCCATGAATCATGAATGTTCTTAATGACATCTAGAACGATGAATCCTTTCCAGAAGGTTTTCAATTTACTTTGCCCAGATCCATCAGAGAAACCACTATCTATGGCTGTATAGCCTTATGAATGTATTTCTTAAATAATAAGATTTGAGAGTCAAAATTACTCCTTGATCCACAGACTACAGAATGGATGTTGTATTAGCAGGCATGAAAACAACATTCATCTCCTCGTACATCTCCGTTAGCGTTATTGGGTAACCAGGTGCGTTGTCAATGAGCAGTAATATTTTGAAAGGGATCTTTTTTTCTGAGCAGTAGTTTTCAACAGTGGGCTTAAAATATTCAGTAAACCATGCTGTAAACAGATGTCCTGTCATCAGGCTTTGTTATTCCATTTCTAGAGCACAAGCAGAGTAGGGTTAGCATATTTCTTAAAAGTCCTAGGACTTTTGAAACAGTCAATGAGCTCGAATGCTCATGCCTGTAATCCCAGCACTTTGGGAGGCCAAGGTGGGTGGATCACGAGGTCTGGAGTTCAAGACCAGCCTGGCCAAGATGGTGAAACCCCGTCTCTACTAAGAACTACAAAAAATTACCTGGGCGTGGTGGCAGGGGTCTGTAATCCCAGCTACTCAGGAGCCTGAGGCAGGAGAATTGCTTGAACCTGGGTGACAGAGGTTGCAGTGAGCCGAGATTGCACCGCTACACTCCAGCCTGGGCAACAGAGTGAGACTCCGTCACAAAAAAAAAAAAGAAAGAAAGAAAAAAAAATAGTCAATGAGCATTGGCTTCAACTTAAAGTCACCAACTCCATTAGCCTCTAACAAGAGAGTCAGCCTGTCCTTTGAAGCTTTGAGGCCAGGTATTGACTTCTTTCTAGCTATGAAAGTCCCAGGTAGCATCTTCTTCTAATAGAAGGCTGCTTGGTCTACACCAAAAATCTGTTGCTTAGTGTAGCCGCCTTCCTCAGCGATCTTAGCTAAATATCCTGGATAACTTGCTTCAGCTTCTACATCAGCACTTACTGCTTCTCTTGCACTTTTATGTTATAGAGATGATTTCTTTCCTTAAATCTCATCAACCAACCTCTGCTAGCTTAAAAAAAAATATTTTGCAGCCTCCTCACCTCTCTCTGCCTTTATAAACTTGAAGAGAATAAGGGCCTTTCTCTGGCCCTGGCTAAGGCTTTGGCTTAAGGGAATATAGTGGCTGGTTTGATTCTCTATTGCCATCACCCAAGCTTTCTGCATATCAGCAATAAAGCTGTTTCCCTTTCTAATCATGCATGTGTCCACTGGAGTAGCACTTTCCATTTCCTTCAAGAACTTTTCTTTGCCTTCACAACTCAGCTAACTGTTTGGTGCAAGAGGCCTAGCTTTCAGTCTAGCTCGGCTTTCACATGCCTTCCTCACTAAGCTTAAGCGTTTCTAGCTTTTGATTTAAAAAGAGAGATGTGCAACTCTTCCTTTCACTTGAACACTTTGAGGCCACTGCAGGGATTATTAGTTGGCCTGATTTCAATATATTGTGTCCCAGGGAATAGGGAGGCCCGAGGAGTGGGAGAGAGATGGGGGGACACCTGGTCGGTGGAGGAATCGGAACACACATATTTATCGATTAAGTTTGCTATCCTATATGGTGAGGTTTGTGGTGCCCCAAAACAATGACAATAGTTAACATCAAAGATCACTGATCACAGATCAACATAATATATATAATAATATGAAAAAGTTAGAAATATTGCAAGCATTACCAAAATGTGACCCTGAGACAAAAAATGAGCATATGCTGTTGGAAAATTGGCACCAACAGCATTGCTCAATGCAGGGTTGCCAAAAACCATGCATTTGTTTAAAAAAAAAAGACTCAGTATACAAGAAGCACAATAGAATGAGGTATTGCTTTGCTTAGCCTCATTCTCAGCCTTGCCCCACCCACTACTGGACTATAAGCTTTTGAAGACAGAAGCTTTTGTTTATCTGTTTTTGTATTGGGCACAGCATAGTACCTGGCATCAAGCGCGTGTTCAGAAATTTTAAGTTTCCTCCAATTAGAATCATTATGGTTAATGATATTTGTGAATTTACTTCTACCATTTTATTTTGTGTTTTCTTTTTATCTTTACTTCTTTTCTCCTCTTTTTTATTTTTATTGTTTGCATTCTACCAATTGATCACATTATTTTTCTTCGTTGGTTTGAAAATTTTACATTCCATTTCTAATCTTTTAGTGGGAACCCTTAAATTTTTCATATAAATACTTGTCCTAATTAGTCTAAAGTTAATCAATATCTCTAATGACTTTTCCCAAAATATAAAACCTTAGGACACTTTAATTCGCCCTTGTCAAATGTCTACTGTGTCCTAGTAATTTAGTTTCATCTTATTTTTAAACCCACCAAAATTACTCTTTTAACAAATTTTTATAGGCCAGGTATAGTGGTGCATGCCTATAATCCCAGCACTTAGAGAGGCCGAGGTGGGAGGATTGCTTGAGTCCAGGATTTTGAGACCAGCCTGGACAACATAGGGAGACCCCATCTCTACAAAAGATAAAAAAATTAGCCAGGCTTGGTGGCCCATGCCTCTTGTCCCAGCTACTCAAGAGGCTGAAGTACGAGCACATCCCTACATATACATCTTGGGTGCCTGGGGTTCTGGGTTTTTTTTGTTTTTTTGTTTTTTTTTTGAGACAGAGTCTCTCTCTGTTGCCCAGGCTGGAGTGCAGTGGCACGATCTCGGCTCACTGCAACCTCTGCCTCCTGGATTCAAGTGATTCTCCTGCCTCAGCCTCCTGAGTAGCTGGGATTACAGGCATCCGCCACCACACCCAGCTAACTTTTGTATTTTTAGTAGAGATGAGGTTTTGCCATGTTGGCCAGGCTGGTCTCGAACTCCTGACCTCAGGTGATCAGCCTGCCTCAGCCTTCCAAACTGCTGGGATTACAGGTGTGAGCCACTGTGCCCAGCATGTGCCCGTTCTGCATTTCTAACAAGCTCCCAGATAATGCCAGTGCTGCTGGTCCATGGACCACGTTTGACCAGCAAGGGTCCAATAAAACCAGACACTGTGTTATGAACATTGGCAATGTGGGGGTTGGAGATGGTGAGTTTAAAAAGAACAACAAAGTTTTAGAAAGGAACACCCAGACTCTCAAAGCTCAGCTTTAGTGACTACAGGAAAATACACTACAGTTATGGTGAAGGGTTGCCTGTTCATACATATTATTCTAGGTGCACAGGAAAAGGAAGAACAAATTATTTCCCTGTGTGAACCACAGAAAAGGACCCCCCTGATATATTTCTTTGCATTCCAGCCACTTCCCTCTTTAGTGACTAATGCCAACATTTTTTTTTCCTGAGTTCTGAAGCAAAACTACGCCAAGGCCACCTCCTTAAGTCACACCTCCTTATGGGCAGGGGGAACCCCATCTTCTTATGTACCCACAAATGCCACTGCAGCATAACTACATCAGGTCATTTCATCAGATTACATTGCACAGATGTCAGCCTATCTGGTCCCTCTGAGCCCACCTGCTTGGAGAAACCATCCCAGAAACGAGAATTCCTGAATTGTTGGTATGGCGTTGAAAGACGGAGAAATTGCAATGATAGGGGCTGGCCATCTGCCTATAAATTTTCATACCTGTAGCTTGTGTTGTTCTAGAGAGTGCCTTCACTACACTTCTCTGATGCCACCAACCTGCTGTTTTTATTTTTAAAGAGAAAAAAAAACCCTATTCCAGTAATAATCTCATCTACATTTAATTATATTGCCCTGGGCACTTTTCTTTCACTGGCAATGAATGCGGCCTGTAAAGTGTCTAGGGTCCTCAGGCCATAGTCACTTCCTGCAAGAGAAACTGAGATGGGATCCCCCGAGCCTGCTTAGAGCTGAGTGGTGCCCAGGGTCTGCACTGCTCCGCAGTGTCATGGGCACACCAAAACTGACCCCGAACTCCCCAAAGAGTTCTTTGAAATAGGCTAGGAAAGAGAGCAAAAATGAAGAAGGACGTTCTCTGAAGGGGCCACTCAAATTCTGTTGCTCTCCAATTCTGTATATTCAATCTTTTTTTTTTTTTTTTTTTTTTTTTTGAGACAGAGTCTCCCTCTGTCGCCCAGGCTGGAGTGCAGTGGCACGATCTCGGCTCACTGCAAGCTCCGCCTCCCGGGTTCATGCCATTCTCCTGCCTCAGCCTCCCGAGTAGCTGCGACTACAGGCACCCGCCACCACACCCGGCTAATTTTGTTTTTGTATTTTTAGTAGAGACGGGGTTTCACCGCATTAGCCAGGATGGTCTTGATCTCCTGACCTCCTGATCCACCCACCTCGGCCTCCCAAAGTGTTGGGATTACAGGCGTGAGCCACCGCGCCGGGCCCAATCCTTACTTTCTTGAAGATTGACAAGGAGAAAGCAGCTAAACTTAGTGGAGTTCTACAAAATCCACAGGCCCTAAATGCACAGTGGAAGCGGAGCAGTGGCCCGCACAGCAGAGCTACAGTAACCCTCAACCTTAGCATGGGGTGGGGGTACTTTCAGAGAAGGAGGGACCTCAACAGTTGCCTAAATCAACCCTTTGGTTTCCAGGGAAACCAAGGTCCAGCAAGGAGAAGAGAGGACTGGCCTGCAAATATCCATAGGGTATTTTTAATGCATTTAAAATACAACAATGGGCCGGGCACGGTGGCTCACACCTGTAATCCCAGCACTTTGGGAGGCCAAGGTGGGCAGATCACCTGAGGTCAGGAGCTCGAGACCAGCCTGGCCAACATGGCGAAACCCTGTCTCTACTAAAAAATACAAAAATTAGCCAGGCATGGTGGCAGGTACCAGTAATCCCAGCCACTCGGGAGGGTGAGGCAGGAGAATCGCTTGAACCAGGGAGGCAGAGGTTGCAGTGAGCCAAGATTGTGCCACTGCACCCCAGCCTAAGCGATAGAGCAAGACTCCTTATCAAAAAATAATAATTAATTTAATTAAATACAGAAATTTTTTATTAAGTCCCCTTGGCGTATTGTCACAGAGAACTTCAGAACTGGTTTTTGAAAGCTCAAAAGCTGTAAACCATCAGGCACCAGGAACATGGCCGCCACAGCAGTGAGTCTCACTGTGGAAGGCATAGGAATTTGGGGAATAAGTAGCGATTTTCCCCCAAATTACACTGTGAGGTAATGAGAGAATCAGTCCCCGAATCCAGATCAAACAATTCTCAACACAGTTCTCTCTCCACCCCACTCAAGAGATGTGTTAGAAAACATAAAATATAAATGAAAAGATCATAGCACTGAACTTCGCCCCCACACAAATAGGAAAATAGGACTTGTGCACTGAGGTTTACTATTTGATCAAGTGAGCCAGTAGTTTCAATGTATTATAAAAGTCAAGATTAGAATAACTTGTTTTTAATAGTTTAATGAATTCCCCAAGAAAAGAACTAGAGAGGAAGTAATTAGAGGGACAGCGTTAACCCTAAATGCAAGACTTAGACAGAAATTCCATTTTAGGTTTTAAACCAGAAATAAATTTAGGAAGAATCCTGTTTTAATATCAAATACTTGAGCCCTGAAGGAATATATGCGTTAACAAACTCACAGATGGTAAATATCTGCCTTTTGCTGGTCTGCAACTATGCCCAGCCTAATTTCTATTACTTCCAACTGTCTTCAAATTTCTGGCTTCCAACATCAAAATTCCACAAACTGCAGCCTCTTGGTTCCTAAAGAACCTACTTATTATTGACCTGAGTTACTAACGTCACTAGTTGCACACCTTCTTTTGCTACTAGCTTTGGATCAAATACTAATTGCATTGCCAATGATTATGTGAATTCGTATCAGCTTTCTAGAAGGCAAATTGGCAATACATGTCAAAAGCCACAAAAATGTCTATACCCTTGGGCTAAAAATCCCACTCCTGGAACTTTTCCTCAGAAGAGAAGTCAAAAAAAGAACAGACATTATAAAAGATACCCATCATGGCATCATCGAGAACTATCCAACAATAAGGTCAACAACAGCACATCTCTAAGAACAGCTACCATTGGCTGAAGAAATTCTCTGCCAGGCCTCTACTTGCTTTACTTCTAAACCTCACAGTAACCCTGCCACGTCTGTGTGACCTCCCACTTCACAGATGAGAAAATAGGCTCAAAGCACAAAGCAGTAACTGAGCCAAGGTCATATGAGTAGTAAGTGTCAGAAGCAAGGCTTGAACCCAAGGCTTTGTGACTCTGATACCTCTGCCTGTTCCATTCACCCCTGGGATTGCTTGCAACCAAGATGCTGGAGCACTGAGTCCCAGGAACAAGCCATGATGCAGTAGCTTCCGTGATAAGCAGGAAGAAGCAGCAGTGTCGAAAAAGCCTTCCTGGGCCGGGCATGGTGGCTCAGGCCTGTAATCCCAGCACTATGGGAGGCCGAGGCAGGCGGATCACCTGAGGTCTGGAGTTTGAGACCAGCCTGGCCAACATGACGAAACTCTGTCTCTACTAAAAATACAAAACTTAGCTGAGCATGATGGCACATACCTGTAATCCCAGCTACTTTGGGAGGCTGAGGCAGGAGAATCGCTTGAACCAGGGAGGCAGAGGTTGCAGTGAGCCAAGATGGTACCACTGCACTCCAGCCTGGGCAATGGAGCAAGACTCCATCTCAAAAAAAAAAAAAAAAAAAAAACCTTCCTGAAATAACATTCAGGGAAAGAGAAGGAGATTAAATTAAATTAAACCTATAGTATAATTATAATTTTTATTAAAATATGTATAGCATTTAAAAGTGATCACTTTTAAATGGAAATAATTGGGCTAGCATTTGGTCGTGGGGAATGGGTGGTGCTTTCTTCTATTTATAGTTCCTTAAATGGTGTTATGCTAATGTCTAAACAGCAAGCCTTAAAAAAATTAATAATAAAGACTGACTTGACCACTGTCTGAAGCTTAATAAAAGCATGTGAGTGTTTTTCTCTCTCTCCTACCTTTGGGTGAGTTCTCCACCCTGCCAGTTCTCTCTCGGTTTCATGATGCTTGCACCTTGCTGAAACCACAACTTCCCTCCAGAGTGTTGCTGAGTACCCAGGAGAGAGTCACTGGTAGGCCTTTTTCAGTAGAGGTGAGAGGACGTTGGAATAATGACATCACTATTCAAATGGCGAAGGAGAAAGGGAGAGCACCAAACAAACTCACACACCAAGGAGAAAACCAGTGGGCTTTTATGGCTCTGTTTATGGGAAGTGCCTCACCAACTGAAAGGTCAGGAGCTGACGTGTCCAACGGCACTGGAGCATTACATGAAATTGCAAAAGTAGAACCTTATAAAAATTCATAAGCTCATGAAACACCCTCTTGACTATATCAGTTAGGGGTACAGTGCCCAGGATTCTGTCAGGCTCCAGAAAAAGTGAAACATTAGCAGCCACATCCTGAGCACCCCAGCATTGTCTTAGAACAATGTCCTCAGCATTGTTCTAGGTCCTTCTCCTAGTAAAAAATATGCATTGGGTGCTTACTGTATGCCTGTGCTTTGTGGAGCTCCTCCGGTGTTAACTGCTTTCATCCCCATGTACAATCCTATAATAGACATTATCAGCTTGCAGGTGAGAAAGTCAAGGCTTAAACCTACAGTACGATTATAATTTTCATTAAAATGTGTATAACAGCTAAAACATGATTACAGAGGGAAATAGTTGGACTGGCATTTTTGAATGGGGTTAAAACAAAAAAACTTGCCCAGCTGAGATTCAAGTCCAGGTCTGCCTGACACCAGTTGCTGCACTCTGCAGCCTCTCACAACACCACACCACCCAAAGTCTGTTTCAGCCTCTCAACACCCTGTGTGGCTCTAGGCACTGTCGCCTTTATATGGAGAACATGGCCCTCTGCCTGCATGATCAGAACTGAGTGAGAGTTCACCAGGCTTCCTGCCTTCTCAGTAAAAGAAAAGTGTTCCATGATGGAAAGAATGTGGCCTTTGGCACTAGATGAATCCAGGTTTGCATCCTGACTTCTGCATTCAGTAACTTTAGTAAAGTCACCGAACGTCTCTGAGTCTTCATTTTCTCATCTGCAGCATGGAAGCCCGCCTCTCAGTGATGAGGACTGGAGTCCAGCAGAGAGCCTGGTTAGAGTAGGAGTGTTTCCATGTGGTTGTCCATTGATTGTGGAGGAGCCGCTAAGGTCCAGCTCTCCCCACTCCAGTGAAGCTGCTGTGAGACAATCATTGGTTATTAGAAGTGCTCTCTAAATAGTGAAGGATGAGCAAGAGGTTCAGTGGCCCCTCAGTGAAAAAAACTAATTACCCAGGATGTTTCTCCAGCTGCTACCTTTGCCATTTCCTTCCGCTCCTTCCAACTGATGCCACCAGACTTTGCCCAATTCATCCACCAGTGGGATGTCTCTATCTTTTGATAAGACTATCCATTCCCCAATCTCCTAAGATGTTTATCTTCATCCTCATTGTGCCTAGTCATTGGTTTTCTTGCTTTACCCCCCTTTCCAAGCTCACCAGATGCTCTGTGCCTCAACTGTTCCACACTGCTCTTTGCATCTCCTGTAGTTGGCACACAGAAAATTCTAGTAGGGTGCATGACTCAAGGGCAGTGACCACATCCCCAGGTCCAAGCACCATGCCTACCATATAGGAGGTGTTCAATAAATGTGCGATATGTGGGTGAATGAAGGAAGGAATGAGTCATTAACAAGTTGTATGTATGGCCTGAGTGGAGAGTGAGTTATCCAACAGTAGGATCTTGCAGAGAACCTATTGTTGACTGTGAGCAGAGACTCACAAGACAGGTCAGCCAGGCTCCCTGGGAGGCAGGGCGGATTACGCGCAGCCTTTCTGTTACATGTTTCATATGTATCAAGCGTGTCCAACCCATGGCCCATGGGCCACATGTGGCCTGGGACAGCTTTGAATGCAGACCAGCACAAATTTGTAAATTTTCTTAAAACATTATGAGATTCATGATTTTTTTAGCTCATCAGCTATCGTTAGTGTTAGTGTATTTTATATGTGGCCCAAAACAATTTTTATTCCAATGTGGCCCAGGCAAGTCAAAAGATTGGACATCCCGATATATATCATCTCATTTAATTCTCAAAAGAACCCTAGCCATGCAAGGGGAAACCCCATCTTACAAAGAAGACTCACTCGCCTGGTTACCCAGCAAGGTGAGGAGTCTAACCCGGGTCTCTCCGACTCCAAAGCCAGTGTCGCTTCCTCACGCTGGGGGTTAAGTGCATGGGCTCTGATGCCAGACAATTTGGGTTCATATCCTGATTTGCCTCTTACTAGCAGAGGGAGCTATGACAATTCAAAGGACTCCCAAGTCATGATTATCTTTTTTTTTTGAGATGGTGTCTCGCTCTGTCACCCAGGCTGGAGTGGCACGATCTCGGCTCACTACAAACTCCGCCTCCCGGGCTCACTCCATTCTCCTGCCTCAGCCTCCTGAGTTAGCTGGGACTACAGGCACCCACCACCACGCCCAGCTAATTTTTTTGTATTTTTAGTAGAGACGGAGTTTCACTGCACTAGCCAGGATGGTCTCGATCTCCTGACCTCGTGATCCGCCCGCCTCGGCCTCCCAAAGTGCTGGGACTACAGGTGTGAGCCACCATGCCCAGCCCCCAAGTCCTGATTATCTTATCTGTAAAATGAGGATAATTATATTTCCTACTTCAAGAGTTGCTGTAAGAATTACATGAGATAATATAAGAAAAAGATCATGAGCCAAGCGCACAGTAAGTCTTCAGTAGCAGCAGTAACAGCAGCAACAATAGCAATAGTAGTAGTGGTGGTGGTAGTGGTACTAGGAATGGTATGAACAGTGGTAGGAGTGGCAGTGGTAGGGGTGGGATTCATAATGGCAGGAGTGTAATTAATGGTAATCATAGTGGCCAAGTGCTGTGGTTCACACCTGTAATCCCAGCACTTTGGAAGGCCAAGGCAGGAGGATTGCTTGAGGGCAGGAGTTCAAGACCCCATTTCTGGAAAAAACTTTTAAAAATTGGTCAAGTGTGCTGGCATGCACCTGTAGTCCCAGCTATTTGGGGGCTGAGACAGGAGGATTACTTGAGCCCAGGAGTTCAAGGCTGCAGTGAGCTATGATTGCACCACTGCATTCCAGCCCGGGCAACACAGCGAGACACCAACTCTTAAAAAAAAAATAGTGGTATATTGGTGGTGGTGGTATTAATAGTGGTAGTGGTAGTAGTAGTAGCAGTATTAATAGTGGTAATCATGGTAATAGTAGTGGCATTAATGGTGGTTGTAGTGATAGTAACACTAGTGGTGGTGGTGGTAGTGGCAATAGTAGTGGTATTAATGGTGGTAGGCGTGACCGTAGCACTAGTCATGTAGTGGTAGTAATGGTGGTATTAATAGAGGTTGTAATGGTTGTTGTAGTAGTGATATTAACCGTGATAGAAGTGGTGGTAGCAGTAGTAATGGTAGTGGTTGCAGAGTAGGGTATTAGTCGTGGTGGCAGGAATTGAGTGGTGGTAGTAAGTAGTAGCAGTACCGGGGTGATTTTAATGTTGACGTGTCCTGAAGGCATGGTGGAATTTGAGGATGTCAAGTGGGCTTGTTAACTTAAGGTACTTCCACTCTGGGAGACGGGGTGAGTATAGCAGTGGGAGAGGGATGCAACGTAAACCTGTATTCTGGGCACCCAGTTGTCCTTACGAGCAGGAGAGCTGTAATTCCCAGGCACAGCCACAAGGCGGGGGCAATGATTTGGCACTCATGACATCGGAACATGCCTAGGAAAAAATAACTGGCTCAGGAGCTGGGAGCACCCTGACGACCCCAGGAGACTCCCGGGAGATGAAGGAGAGTTGGCTGGCTGAGCTTCAGAAACAGTTTGATCCTTGGGGGTTAAGAGAGACATCAGCAGAGCAGGGTCAGCCACAGGAAAGCAGGAAGGGAAAGTGCAAAATGGGACGAGAGCAACGGGGGTGACCCCAAAACTGTGGTTCTCAACTTGTTTCCACGTGAGTGACAACATTGGGACAGGGTGTGTGTGTGGCCCTCACTTCCAGGGGTGGGTGGACGCAAATGGGCCACAGATGACGAGCAGTTCCCCTTTCTTTCTCACTCATCAGGACCCTCTATTATGTGGTGGGTGTCCGAGAATTTGAGGACCACTGATCTGGACCAGAACATGGTGGCCAGAGGACGCAGAGAGAAAGTTTAAAAGGTACAGTCATCTTTCAAGGAGCTACCTACACAGAGAGGACTAGAATGGCTGAGGGTGGGCTGTGGGTGTCAATGCTAAAAACATGGCTTTAGGGTTAGGGTTTATAAAAGGGGCCCAGATTCCAATTCTGGCTCTACACTTTTAGCTACATGACCTTGGACAAGGAGATAATATTAGTACTGGTAGGTTTGTTGTCTAGAGTAAATGAGATGATATCTTTAAAGTGCTTAGCATGTGCCTGGTAGTAACTACAGTTAACTGCTCAAAAAAGGGCATCTATGATTATTACTATCATTATTGTTACATGGGCGTGATGATGGAGAGAGATTGCTTTTAAATCCTTTCTCTACAATCCCATCAATGTTACATGGTCTTATACAGGAGCTGTCCTGTATTTTGCTCAAGGTGTGTTATGTGTAATAGAACTGGCTTCCCAATGAGATTTCAAGGCCCCCCAGGGTAAAGCTATATGTCTCTTGACTTTTGGACAATTCCAATTATAACTCTGGACATAGAGTAGTTGGGTGATCAATATACTTGTCCATTGGTCTGTTGTAAAATTGGTAGCCTGTAAATTTTCCGGCATGGCACCTAACAAAGCAATGCAATCATTATTTGCTAAAGCACCTGCTGTACGCTGAGAACAGTGGGATAGTCTAATTTGGGGAGATTATCCTATGCATCCCTGTCTTCTCATTGCTAAGCTATGACTCTGGGGGAGTCCACTGAATCTCTCCTCTTCCCTCCACTCTGACAAAACTGACCCCATTTTTCTGGGCAGAAACACTGGCATGGAACAGAAGAGACAGTACTAGAAACTAACTTGGTTCAGTGAATTTAGGCCTTTGTTTTTCAAGTTCACAAGACCATTTCCTGAGGGACTAGACAAAATCGATATAAAGTTGCTGTGACACTGAAGGAAAGGAAGAGAGAAAGAACCGAAAGTCTTGCTTAAATAAACTCAAAGGAAGCCAATGGGGTAAAGGTCCACATTAAATATCTTCTCTGGTCTCCTTGGCCTCGTTGCTCTTCTGCCTTATGGGTCTGTTTCTTCATGTGGAACATAAGGGTACAAAAGCAGTGGGTTGCCAAGGTCATTTAAGGACCCTGGACATGGCTCTATGTGGAGACTCACGGTGACAGAATTCTGGCTGCTTTTTAGTCACTAACCCCCTGTGTGGCCAGGGCCCCGGAGTCACTCATCCTCTCCGCACCTCAGCTTCCCCAAGTGCAGGTGACCTCCAAGTTTGCCCTGGCTGACCTTTAAAGGCCATCCCAGCCGGGACACCAATGCTAACGTTCTGCCCAGTTCTGCCAGCCCTGCTCTCACCCCTGACCCAACACTGTTTGGGGTTTGAGTGGTGGGTGAGTTTCACTTCTTTTTCTTTGTCTCGATGGCAGGTAACTTTCGTGATGACATACTCCTGCAAAGATGGCGTGGGACACAATTCTCATGGATGGAGGTGAACATGACTGTCCCTTGATACAAGGGGTAGAATTGATTGGGTTGCTGTTGTCCTTTGAGAATCACCACCGACTCTATGTGGCTGTTTCTTCAATTGCAAAATGAGAGAGCATGTTTCCTTTTTAATCAGCAATATTACCCTTAAGGAAACCTTGAAGGGCAGTTCTATTATTAAATATCTCAAGCACAAACTTTGATAAATGGCTTCTTTTTTTGCAAATTACAAATTGAATAGCCTTCTCTCCTCCTGTGCTCCTGCACTCTCTTCAACCCCGAACCACAGGGGCTCTTTCAAGGGCAGTTACCCGTTTGAGATGGGGAAAGAGGTGCCATTAATATGAACTTTCTCCCTCATCCTGGTTCACCCTCCATTTCATTGCTGGCTGAAGGCCTCCTGTACAACCAGACACATTTGAATAATTAATACTCAGTAAGTTGAATGGTTGACCTTCAACAGCTGTATGGCTCCTGAAACCGAGAATGTTGTCTGTGAAGGCAGGGTCTTCTGAAAAGGTCCAGGATGGTGCCTGAGGGAGGCTCCCTCATTAAACTCAAAGAATGTGGGATGAGAGCAGAAGCTGGCATGACTGCAGCCTCACCCAAGCCTCTGTGGAGAGCATCTTAGGTAGGAACTGGGCTTAAGTGAGAGTCAGTGATAAATGAGTGGCCATACCACATCTCAGAAGAGTGAACATGTGACTGAGATAAAAATGATCCGGTCTGCAGATCAGGAAGAGATGAGGCCCTAAGACCTGTCAGGGGACAGGGAATGAATGTCCTTCATTCATCCACTCAAAAAACAGGTATTGGGTCCAGGCGCGGTGGCTCATGCCTGTAATCCCAGCACTTTGGGAGGCCGAGGTGGGCGAATCACCTGAGGTCAGGAGTTCAAGACCAGTCTGGCCAACATGGCAAAACTCTTTCTACTAAAATACCAAAAAATTAGCCAGGCATGGTGGCGCACGCCTGTAGCTACCTGGGAGGCTGAGGCCGGAGAATCACTTGAACCTAGAAGGCAGGGGTTCCAGTGAGGTGAGATGGTGCCACTGCACTTCAGCCTGGGTGACAGAGTGAGACTCTGTCTCAAAACAAACAAACAAAAAAACCATGTATTGAGAGCTACAAAGTGCCAGGCATTTTTGTAGACACTAGGGTTATATTAGTGAACAAACCAGAACCTCCCCTCCCAAAAGAGAAACCCTGCCTTTGTGGGGCTTACATTCTAGTTGGGGAGATAGATGACAAATAAAATGAACTGGTTCAATGCATCGTTTGCCAGACGGTGATAAGTGCTTAGAAGGAGAAAGGAGGCAGAGCGTGGGGCTGGAGAACATTGGGTAGGAGATGAGCTGCAGTTTTAATAAAGGTGGGCAAGGGAAGCCTCCCCGAGGAGATGGCAAATTAGCACACATTTGTGGGAGCTGAGGAGTGGGCTCTGCAGCCATCTGGGGAAGAGGGTCCCAGGGCAGGAAAACTGCAAGTGCAAAGGCCCTGGGGTAGAAATGTGTCCTGATGTGTTCCAGAAAGAGCCAGGAGGCCCCATGGGGGGAGTCAAGTCCGTCTCATAGGGCTTTTGCTCCCAGTGAGACCGGAAGCCATTCGAGCGTTTATCAACAGAGAAAGACATGATGTGGCTTCTGACTTAACAGGATTCCTCTGGCTATTGTGTGGAGAAGAGATTGTAGGGAGCAAGGGAAGATGCAGAGGGACCAAATAAGATGACAGGAAAGATGCCTGGTGTGACTGAAAGGAGAATGGTGGAGGAGCCAAGAAGTGGTCAGATCCTGGGTTTATGTTGAAGGAAGTTTGGCAGATTTGCTGAAGGAGTAGATACAGGTGTAAGAGAAAAGGACAAGTCATTGGTTCTTGTTTTGGGGCCTGAGCAGCTAGAAAGATGAAATTCCCATGTATAGAACCGAGAGAGATTGCCAGAGAGTTGAGCAAGAAAATAGGAAGCAGCATATGAACAATGCGGGGAGGGGACGTGTGGCATGCCTGCCCCACCTGGGAGAGTTCAAGGAATCTTACAAAACTGTGTCAGCTGGGGCACGCTGCACAAGCGGTGCTGCAGGGTAAGAGAACATTTTCTTGAGTCAGAGCACCTGGCTTCATTCAGATCCCTCGTCTGCCGCTCTCTAGTGAAGGGATTTGGGACACATCATTTAAGCAACCTGTGCTTCAGTCTACTTATCTTCAAAATCCCGGAGTGTGTGTGTGTGTGTGTGTGTGTGTGAGAGAGAGAGAGAGAGAATATATATATAGCTTCTTAAAATGCAAAACATGGCTGAGTATAGTGGCTCATGCTTGTAATCCCAGCACTTTAGGAGGCCGAGGTGGGCAGATCATGAGGTCAGGAGATCGAGACCATCCTGGCTAACATGGTGAAACCCCGTCTCTACTAAAAATACAAAAAACTAGCCATGCGTGGTGGCAGGCGCCTGTAGCCCCAGCTACTCAGGAGGCTGAGGCAGGAGAATGGCTTGAACCCCGGAGGTGGAGCTTGCAGTGAGCCAAGATTGAGCCACCGCACTCCAGCCTGGGGGACAGAGTGAGAATCCATCTCAAAACAAAAAACAAACCAAAAAAATGCAAAACATTAAACCCAGAGGCAGAGGTACAGTGAAAGGAGATTAGACTTTGGAATCGAAAGAGCTGCAGCCCCTTCTTAGCTACATGATGTTGGGCAAGTTTCTTTCTTTTGGAGACGGAGTCTCACTCTGTCACCCAGGCTAGAGTGCAGTGGCGTGATCTCAGCGCACTGCAACCTCCGCCTCCTGGGTTCAAGCGATTCTCCTGCCTCAGCCTCCTGAGTAGCTGGGATTACAGGCGTATGCCACCGTGCCCATCTAATTTTTGTTGTTGTTGGTTCTTTTTTTTAGTAGAGACGGGGTTTTGCCATGTTGCCCAGGCTGGTCTCAAACTTCTGACCTCGGGTGATCCTCCTGCTTCATCCTCCCAAAGTGCTGGGATTACAAGCATGAACCACCATGCCCGGCCAATGTTGGGCAAGTTTTTTAATCTCTCAAAGTCTTGGTTTCCTCATGTGTAAAACGGAGATAGCAATGCCTACCTTACAAGATTGTCATGAGGGTTTCAGAGATGAGGCTTTTAACATCTAGCAGAGAGCTAGGTACGTAGTAGGAGCCCGATATAGCTGTTATTACACATAAAATAACAGTTATTATAGGTGTATCTATTTGTGTGTTGGCCACCTGGGTGGCCCCAAAGCCCGGCAACATAGATGATATTATTTTATCTCGTGATGTAACATCAATAAATGATTTATTACGTGTTTGCCTGTGGCCACATATACTCTGTGAGATTATGAGCTTCCAAGAAACTCCTAGGAGCTGAGAAATAATAAAAGAGGCTTAAATATCCAATCAAACTTTCTTGAGACAAGGGATCTCATTTTATATTTTTTTCTTTGTATCTTTTACTGCAGACCTGGTTCAATGACTACACTTAAAAGTTATTTAATAGGTAGATAGGATCAAAGAAAGGGAGCTTAGACATTCTTTTACTTAACCACTTTCATTTAAACCTGAGAAAACCAGAGCCCCGAGAGGGCCAGTGACTTGGCAGAGTGATCCAGCAAGTGAGTAGCTGATGTAGGGCTGGTATGAAGCTCGCCTGCCTCTTAGATCAATGGCTTTCCACTCTACTTCTCATCGCTGTGGAATGAATGAAACCAGGCGTGGTGAAATCAAGATCCTTTATTGACTTGGACCCTCTTTGATGGGCTCATCCAGTCTGACAAAGATTCAGAAGATTTCCTTGTAATTCCTTGTAATGACAATAGGATAAAGCACGGGTTCTTGAATGGTTCCTTGAGCTTCTTGGATTTCTCTGGGGCCTGCAGTGTTTGCACTGGTCTAGACATTTTCCACCAAACCTCCCAGCAAATATTTGAAGGCCTTGATACAATGCCATACAAATAAACATATCTAAAGCTCTCCCGCGTAAACAGCCTGAAGTCCTCAGTCAGTCAGCCGTGATCGCAGAAAAAAAAAACAAAACAAAACCAAAACTTGGCTCCTAGAAACAGTTCCTAAAAGGAAAACCTCAAAGACAACCTAAGAAGTAACACATTTTTGTTGTGGTTAAAGTCACAATTGTTATTTATACCATTCATTGACAGCTGGGAGAGGTGTGTGTGTGTGTGTGTGTGTGTGTATTTTAACAGCTTTTCAAAGATACAGAAGAAATTCCCTTAGCAAATGTGATTTTTTAAAAGTAACCTTTAAACTTTAAAAGATCCTGTGCCTCTTGTTCTGTTCCAAGTGTTGCACGTATAACATTTAAATTTTAATAAGAGGTAGGGAAAAGACTTTGGAGTTAGATCAAATGGAGAAAAAAAATTACTATGGAATTTTGACGTGGTTCATATAATAAGTTTCTTGTCATTGTCAGAGAAAAAAAGCAAGCACTATCTCCTCACATATTAGCAGTCTGGCAGTAGCACTAAAGATGTGTATAGGGAAAAGCACATGAAATCTCAGGAACAGTAGTTAAGAGTGTATGACCAAAGAAGCCACAGCCAGACACCACAGATCAGAAAGTCCCAGGCCATCACCTAGCCGGACTACCTACTTGTCCCCACCCACTGCTTCCAACCTCCACAGTCTTCATAATTACTTCTGCACTACCTCCCAACCTTGTAAATTAACAATCTTATTTCCTAAAGCCTTCTACTTTATTTATCCCCAGTAATCACAGGTTAATCAGATAAACTACCCTGTGGTCATCAATAAGCAAGTCCTTTAGCAAAAGCAAGTAACAAAATAACCTAAATGTATTATTGATAATCATAGCAACTAACATTTCTGTTGCTTTATGAAAATACTGTGCATTATCTAATTTAATCTTCATTCACACTATGAATTTGCACTTATATTATCTCCATTTTTACCAGTGTAGAACCTAAATTCTAACTAGTACTCTATTCTAGTTTAAATACATAAAGGATCTTTAGCAATAATTGATAGAATTTGAGAATTATAAAAGTCTCTAAGAGATCATATAATCTTAATGTAGCGTATTGCATGTTTATTCTTGTCACTAATATTTGATTGGCAGTAATTCCTAAGCCGTAAATAGGACCGTACTACAAAAATGTTTGAAACTTTTTTCAGTTAATATATTGAGATATCATTAAATAAATAAGAATTAGAAAGTGTCAGCAACAGTTGAGATTAAAGAAACTTGCACTTTCTCATTTTGCTTTAATTTTTTACAATGATTGTATATTACCAAGAACTAAAAAAAAAAGTTATTTCCATTTTTAAAAGTTAAAAAGGATTGCAGTGCTTTATAGCAGAACATTGACACAAACGCATTGATATAAAGTTCAGTCATTCATAGGGAGGGGAACATCACACACCAGGGCCTGTAGGTGGGTAGGGGGCAAGGGGAAGGAGAGAATTAGGACAAATACCTAATGCATGCAGAGCTTAAAACCTAGAGAGCGAGTTGATAGGTGCAGCAAACCACCATGGCACATGTATACCTATGTAACAAACCTGCACGTTCTGCACGTTGTATCCCAGAACTTAAAGTAAAATTTTTTTAAAAGTTCAGTTATTTACACCAACCTAGAGCTTTGTGGTTTGCAAGTACTTTTGCATGCACATTCCACTTTAATCTTCACAATAACCCTACAAGATATATAATTTTCTGGGGAAGGAAACTGAGGCTGGGCATGGTGGCTGATGCCTGTAATCCCAACACTTTTGGAGGCTGAAGCAAGTGGATTGCTTGACCTCAAGAGTTTGAGACCAGTGTGGGCAATATGGTGAAACCCTGCCTATACAAAAAGTACAAAAATTAGCCAGGCATGGTGGCTTACACCTGTAGTCCCAGCTACTTGGGGGCTGAGGTGAAAGGATTGCTTCAGCCCAGGAGGTGGAGGTTGCAGTGAGCCAAGATTGTACTACTGCACTCCAGCCTGGGTGAAAGAGTAAGACCCTGTCTCAAAAAAAAAAAAAAAAAAAAAAAAAAAAAGAGTGTATAGTGTGTGTGACTCAAGGTTATATATATATATCCTTAAGGTAGAACTTGAACTCAGACCTCTGGACCCCATGTGCTGCACATATTCCATGACCCCAAGACCTTCCTATAATCACTTATCCATGTATCCCGGGTCCTAAATGCTTTCTGGATTCTGTTCTGTCACCTGTACCTAGAAGTTTATATTATGAGTTTTCACTTCCAGGATCTACTATTTTGAAAAGGATATCCACCGTGTAACAGCTGCTTCTCATCACTGGAAAGAACAGAATAATGCTGTTGCTGCAGCTGCTGCCGCCGCTGCTGCTGCTGCTTTTTTCAAACAGTCTCACTCTGTTGCCCAGGCTGGAGTGAAGTGGTATGATCTCAGCTCACTGCAGCCTCAACCTCCCAGGCTCAAGCGATCCTCCTGCTTATAGCCTCCTGAGTAGCTGGGACTATAGGTGTGCACCACCACACCAGGCTAATTTTTTTTTATTTTTTGTAGAGAAGGGGTTCTCACTTGTTGCCTAGGCTGATCTTGAACTCCTCGGCTCAAGTGATCCACCTGCCTCGGCCTCCCAAAGTGCTGGGATTATAGGCGTGAGCCACCTCACCTGGCCAATAACTCTTCTTAACTAGACCCTTCGGGGAAGATGATACCTGCATCCTAGGCATGAACATAGCGCCTGCTAAGAGGGTCTCCCTTTCGCTCTCCTCTTCTTGCTACAGACTTCCTTGAGCCCTGACTGCACACAGAGCCCACGTTATGGAAGAAACTTCCAGAAGCACATAACCAGTCAGCCCTGACTGTATGTTTCCTATGTGCCAGCGTGTTCCATTGTTTTCTTCATTAAGTCTCAGCAATAATATTATCCCACCTTTCAGATGAGGAAACTGAGCTTTAGAGAAATTAAATCACTAGTGAATGGTCATAGTGAGTAAGGGGAGGAATGGAAATTCCAGTCAGCCTTCTGTTCCCACCACCCACATTCTTAAGTTCTCCTTTTGGCTCCCTTTGAGGAGTGTACAAGGGGGAAAGGGAGAAGAAGGAATCAATGATCTGTTTTGGTGTTTTTTTTGTTTTGTTTTGTTTTGTTTGAGACGGAGTCTCACTCTGTCGCCCAGGCTGGGGTGCAGTGGCGCGATCTTGGCTCACTGCAAGCTCCACCTCCTGGGTTCACACTATTCTCCCGCCTCAGCCTCCCGAGTACCTGGGACTACAGGTGCGCACCACCACACCCAGCTAATTTTTTTGTATTTTTTTAGTAGAGACGGGATTTCACCATGTTAGCCAGGATGGTCTCAATCTCCTGACTTTGTGATCCGCCCGCCTCGGCCTCCCAAAGTGCTGGGATTACAGGCATGAGCCACCGTACCCCGCCCTGTTTTGGCTTTTAATAGCATATATGCATGCGTGCATGCACGTGTGTGTGTATATCTGTGCAAGCAGGCAAAACAGTACAAAGGAAACAAATAAACTGAATAGCAATTGCCTAGATAAAGAGAGGAGATTGAGAATAAATCTCAAGGAGGAGAGGTGACAAACAGGTGAGAAAGCAGACTTTCTCTTTTTGCTTTAGTAAGTTTTGATTATTGGAATTTATCATAATGTCTATTTGATCTTTTTAAATTATGATAAATACACATAGCATAACATCTACTGTCTTGACCATTTTAAGTGTACAGTTCAATAGTATTTTAAGCACATCGTTATTATTGGGCAATCATCAGCACCATCCGGCTCCATAACCTTCATCTTGCAAAACTGAAACTCTGTACCCGTTAAACAATAACTCCCCATCCCTCACCTCCCAGCCCCTGAAAACCACCATTCTACTTTCAGTCTCTATTAATTTGGCTACTCTACATATCTCATATAAGTGGAATCATACAGTTTTTGTCTTTGCGTGTCTGGCTTATTTCAGTAGCGTAACATTCTCAAGGTTCATCCCTGTTGAGATATGTGTCAGAATTTCCTTCCTTCTTTTTTTTTTTCTGAGATGGAGGCGTAAGCCACCACGCCTGGCCAGAATTTCCTTCCTACTTAAGGCTTAATAATTTTCCATTGTATGTATACGTATATACATGTATATATAAAATGTATATATGTATGTATATATGTTGTATACATGCTATATATGTATACATATAATGGAAAATTATTGTGTCTATTGAGAGATGAACGAATAAACAAATACCTATATATATATATATATATATATATATATAAAATCTCTTAATAGACAGTTGAAGCTGGGCGCAGTGGCTCATGCCTGTAATCCCAGCACTTTGGGAGGCGGAGGTGAGCAGATCACTTGAGGTCAGGAGTTCAAGACCGCCTGCACAACATGGTGAAACCTTGTCTCTACTAAAAATACAAAAATTAGCCGGGTGTGGTGGTGGGCGCCTGTAATCCCAGCTACTCAGGAGGCTGAGGCAGGAGAATCGCTTGAACCTGGGACGCGGAGGCTGCAGTGAGCCAAGATTGCGCCATTGCACCCCAGCCTGGGTGACAAGAGTGAAACTCCATCTCAAAAAAAAAAAAAAAGAAAAGACATTTGAGTTTCTTCCACCTTTTGGCTAGTGTGAATAATTCTGCTATGAACATGGGTGTATAAATATCTCTTCAAGACCCTGCTTTCAATTCTTTGGGGCATATACCCAGAAATAGAATTGCTAGATTATATGGTGATATTTATCAGTTTTGTAATTCAAAAACTAAAAGCCTTTTTAAAAGGTGAATGCTCACATAGATTACAATAATATTCAATAACAAGACAGGGAAGACAGTAATGAAAATGACAGGCATAAGGGTCACTGCAGTTGTCATGGGCTGTGAGCTTCCTGGGGGCAGGGGCCAGCTTCGCGGCTTTATACCCCACCCCACCACCCCATGCCCGACACATGCCTGTCTTCTTTAGGTGCTCAATATGTTTAAACTCAGTCCTATTGCCCTAAAGCAATGACTTCACCAGAGTAGCTAGGCAAGTGATAAATCTTCCCAAAGGAAACCAAAGGCCTGCATGGAGGCAGTGCCCTGGTGACAATGGAGGACAGGTCTTGATCACCTGTTCCCTGACTGTATGACCTTGGGCCCTTAAGTTCTGGGGCCTCAGTCTCCTTGGTTCCATGAAGATCCTGTCCACCTTGCATTGTCACAGAATTATCGTGAAAATTCACCATTTATTCCTTCAACAAATTGCATGCCTCCTGGTGCAGGGCTAGATCAAATTTGAAAGTAAAAAATTTCATTCAAAAAACATTGCTTGTGTTTTTATGTTTGTATTATTTGCATAGCATTTTTTCATTATTTTATTTTGTATTCCTTGACTCATTCTACACTGAAGTGCCTTGTCTCATTCCTTTGTTTTTAATGCAAGAGTCTGAAAAGAAAAAGAGCTCAGGGTTCTTTAAGAGCTTGGAACATGACTTTCTTCTGATGGCCCCATAAACCAGATTATCTCCCATGCTCTACAGGCGAGAACTCCTGGATCAGGAACTTCTGGGAAACTGTGCATTCCTCTGCTCTCTGAAAAACCTGTCAGCTCTTCTACTCCATAATGGTCATCTCCAGCTGCAAGGAGAAGTTAATGAGGTGTGCAGGACAGTGATGGGAAAAGGTCAGCCTCCACATCACTCCTGACACCACTGCCAAGTGAGGGCCACGAAGGGGAACTGGCCATCGGGTAAGAGAGCTGGACCAGAAAGCAATCTCCATTGCATTAGCTGGTGGTTCTGAATGTGTGGAAAGAGGCCAAGGTCCAGCCTATGGACTGTGACGGAACATTCTTACAACACTGAGAGGTCTGAGCAAAGGCCGGGCAGACAGCACAGGCACTGCCTCTGTCCAGTGGCGTCTTGGGGGTATTTTTTCCTTACTTTTTGCCTTTCTCTCTCCTCTCCCTCCCTCTCTCCCTCTCTCCTTCTCTCTCTCTCTCCCTCCCTTTCTTCCTTTCTCTCTCCCTTTCTCTCTCTCTCCCTTTCTTACCTTCCTTCTTTTCTTTTCTTTCTTCATTTCTTTCTTTTTCTTTCTCTCCTTCCCTTTTATCTTGCTTTCTTTTTTAAAAAAAGAAAGCTTATTTCTTTTATTTCTTTTCTTCATTATCCCCCTTTTCTTTTCTTCCTTTCTGCCTTTCTCTCTCCTCCTGTACCTCCAATCAATCTCCCTTATTCTTTTCCAAATCATAAAAAAGTCCTGAGAGGTGTCTGTCTAGTGACCTCTAGGCAAGTTTCTTCTTATCCAAAAATAAAATAGTATTTAGTACTTTTCTACCTTAGAACAGGGGTCCCCAAGAGGGGGAAGCACAAACTGATATATTGAGGGTACAGGATGAAAATCTTGGGTCTTATTTTTTTTTTTTATTTTTGAGTCGGAGTTTCTTTCTTGTTGCCCAGGCTGGAGTGCAATGGTGCGGTCTCAGCTCACTGAAACCTCCGCCTCCTGGGTTCAAGCAATTCTCCTGCCTCAGCCACCCAAGTAGCTGGGATTACAGGTGCCTGCCACCACACCCAGCTATTATTTATTCATTTTTTTGTATTGTTAGCAGAGATGTGGTTTCACCATTTTGGCCAGGCTGGTCTCAAACTCCTGACCTCAGGTGACCCGCCCGCCTCAGCCTCCCAAGTACTGGGATTACAGGCGTGAACCACCATGCCCAGCCTTATTTTTATATTTATGTTAACTCCATACTTTTTATTCTTGTGTTAGTCTTATAATGAGCATAAAATATTAGTATGGTAGCACATGTAGTAAGTTAATTAATTAATTCATACAAATAGTGGAAATGAGGTGTTCAAACTTTTTTTAATTGAGAGGAGTAACTTGGGAAAAATATTTTCACACAAATGCTTTAAAGAAAAGCCCTTTAAAAACTTAGCAACACTTCATTCAACTCATTCCTACTTATAGTCAGTGTCTTTGCAGCTCAGAAGGGATTTCTGGGCATGCATAGGGCCTGTATGGTAGGGTGGGTGGAGCACACCAACATCCCAAGAAGTCCGAGTTGATTTCCAGCCACACGTCACTTTTGAACCTCCTTCCCCAGGAAGATCCCTCACTTACAACAGAGAACCGCACACTGCCTTTTCACTGTCCCCTGCCCTTTCATTGTTCTCAATCATACATCCTCTTGTCATACACCACGGATTGACTTGCTGCCTGTGCCTGGCTCTTGCTGGCAGGTGAGCTCTGGGAGGACAGGGGCTTTGTCTGTTTCATTCACGGCTGCATCACCAGTACCCAGAATAGGGCCTGACGCAGACACATACTTGTTGAACAAACAAACCAACTGCTGCAAAGGTCTGAGTTACAAACCCAAACGAGGCTTGAGAACTCTCTGTTACAAACATAATTTTCTAATTCTGGTGGAATTAAAATTCTACTGAATTTTCTCTCTTCTCTTCTTGATCATTAGTTTTCTGAAGGCTAATTTCACAGCAATTATGATGCTTAATTACATGGAGTTACAACACTTTCTGGCCAGGCACAGTGGCTCACGCCTGTAATCCCAACACTTTGGGAGGCCAAGGCGGGCGGATCACGAGGTCAGGAGTTCGAGACCAGCCTGGCCAACATGGTGAAACCCTGTCTCTACTAAAAATGCAAATATTAGCTAGGCGTGGTGGCACTCACGTGTAGTCCCAGCTACTTGGGAGGCTGAGGCAGAAGAATCACTTGAACCTGGGAGGCGGAGGTTTCAGTGAGCCAAGATCATGCCACTGCACTCCAGCCTGGGCAACAGAGGGAGACTCTATCTAAAACAAAACAAAACAAAACAAAACAAAAAAACTTTCTAACTCCCTGGACACACTGAACTCCTTGAGAATAGAAATTGTATCTTTAGGCTGGGAGCAGTGGCTCACGCCTGTAATCCCAACACTTTGGGAGGCCGAGGCAGGTGGATCACCTGAGGTCGGGAGTTTGAGACCAGCCTGACTAACATGGAGAAACCCCGTCTCTACTAAAAATACAAAATTAGCCAGGCGTGATGGCACATGCCTGTAATCCCAGCTACTCAGGAGGCTGAGGCAGGAGAATCGCTTGAACCCGGGAGGCAGAGGTTGCGGTGAGCCAAGACCACGCCATTGCACTCCAGTGTGGGCAACAAGAGCAAAACTCCGTCTCAAAAGAAAAGAAAAGAAAAGAAATTGTATAGTAAATTCTGAATGGATGTTTGTTGAATGAATAAATGAATGTAATCTGGGCCTTGGACATGCAGAAAGGTAGACACAGAACAGAGCAAAAGACGTTGTTGCTTACAGAGCACCTGCTGCATACAGTGCACTGTTCTAAGCACAACTGAGCAACACAGAAGACTTAGACAGTTTATTTCCTGGTGAGGCATGGTGGCTCACGCCTGTAATTCCAGCGCTTTGGGAGGCTGAGGCAGGTGGATCACTTGAGGTCAGGAGTGCAAGACCAGCCTGGCCAATATGGTGAAACCCTGTCTCTACTAAAAACACAAAAATTAGCCAGGTATGGTAGCACATGCCTGTAATCTCAGCTACTCAGGAGGCTGAAGCAGAAGAATTACTTGAACCCAGGAGGTGGAGGTTGCTGTGAGCCAAGATCGTGCCACTGCACTCCTGCCTGGGCAACAAGAGCAAGACTCCCTCTCAGAAAAAAAAAAAAAAGTGTATTTCCTGTGCTTTAGGGATTTACAATCCACTTAGGAAAGATACAACAATCATGTAACACCTCAAGAACGGCTGTAAATGGTTTTAGACTTCCAACAAACACACACACACACAAAACAATAGGTTAAAATATGATAAAGTAAGTTCATCAGCTTGTCTGCCAGTACAGTTAGTGAATTACTATGCCCCATCACCACCTTAGGTCCTGGTGCTAAGGATCTGAGATTGACAAAAATTCAACCCTGTCTTTGAGGAGCTTCTGGTCTAGACACGTAATGAGGTCATTTCCACAACCTGAGCAAAGAGCCAGGACAGAAATCAGCACAGAGGGCGTGGGAACAGAAAGGAAGTATACAAAATCCCATGTTTCTCAACCTCAGCCCCGTGGACATTTTTTTTTTTAATTTTTAAAAATAGAGATGGGGTCTCACTATGTTGCTCAGGCTGGTCTCGACCTCCTGGACTCACGAGATCCTCCCGCCTCAGCCTCCCGAAGTGCTAGGATTATAGGCATGAGCCACCTCGCCCAGCCCCATGGACATTTTAGACCAGATAATTCTTTGTTGTGGGAGGCTGTCCCGTCCACTGTGGTATGTTTAGCGACATCCCTGGCCTCTACCTACTAGATGCCAGTAGCACCCCCCTCAGCCATGACAACTAAAAACGTCTCTAGACATTAGGACCAACTACATAATTTGCGAGGCCCAGTGCAAAAAGAAAGTGTGGGACCCTTCGTTCATAAAGCAGAGGGAAAGTGCCATTGAAGATACTCAGATACAAAGTGTTTTCATTCCCTAGGGATAGGCACACTAGCAGGGTGAGTGCAAACCCTTGTAGGTTTCTGGTGACCCCACCCCATGACTCAGCATATACACACATGCAACCCACCAGCTTCCACGTCCCCGCTCTGACCAGCCACTGGGCCATGCATTTGCCCTTCCGAGGGCATGGAAGTCAAACCAGGTCTCCCTTCCCACAACTCGCTGCCCCAGCCCATGGCAGATGGACATCCCCCAAGGGCATTACAACCATGGCACAAGGACACCCTTGGTCCAGAGGTGGGTAAAAAGCATGCTCCCCATGTAGCCTATTGCCTAATGCTCCATGGCACTGCCAGCCTGGGTCAGGGTTGGCCACTGCCATGCTCCACCCTGAGATGTCGTGCCGCAAAAACACACTATCTCAACCTCTCCATGCCCACATGAAGACCCCCTAAGGACAGAGAGGGCAGCGGTGGTTGCTGAGTGGGAGTAGGAAGAGAGAGGCCTGGCCAGGTCAGGGGCATCAGTGGATGGAGAGCTGGGGCCTGAAACCCATGCCAGAAAGGCAAGGAGGCAGCAGAAGGGGGGACCACATGAACTGAGACTCTAAGCCCCTGGCATACGCTCTATTGTCCCATCAGCTTCATCTACAAAACACAAAGTCAAAGATAAAACTATTAAGAATTTCAAGATGGCAACTACAGTGCATTAAACCCCAAGCACACTCATGAAGCTGGCCCTACCAGACATTACCAAAGCCCCCTAGGAGTTAAAACCATGCCCAAGTGAGAACCAAGTAATAACTCAACCTAGGGTCAGGTGGGGCTTCTCAAAGGACTCGAGCTCTCAGCTGATCCCAGAAGGTTAAGGGGTGGGGTAGGGGGGATGATTAGAAGGAACAGCACTAGTCGGGAAAGCTTCCAGCGGCTCATGAATTTTAAACCACATTCTCAGGGAAGTTGCAAAGTCTGGTTTGCCTGGAAGGAGCTCTTCCAGGTGGAGGAAGCGGCAGGTGAACAGGTATAGAAATGGAAATTAGCAAGGAGCTATAGGGGCTAATAGGGAGAATGGTTTGGCATGGGAAGTGTGGGGAGAGGGTGAGTAAGATAGGGGTCTGTTAACCTTACATAGATTATATCTGAACTTTCCTATTGCCCCACTGTGGCTTCTGGTGAGTTGCTGAACTTCTAGGCCTCCTCCTGCATGTGGTGTGGGGCTGTGACTCACTCTTCCTAAGGCCCTGGTGCGTGAAAGCCGAGGGGCACCCATCAGCAACCTTGGAGAGGCTCCTTCCACGGAGACCCTCATCTCCACCCTGGTTTCTTCCCCTCTGTGCTGCCCCACAACACCTTCACTCACCTCCTGTGGACAAAGGCTCACTGGAGGGTCTCCATCAATGAACCCACTGGGACCGCTTCTCTCTAAGTGTGTCACCTTGGGCAGTCATCATCAAATAAGAGCTATTGGGAGCTTATTGACAGCCTCTCTTCTAATTACTTTATATATGCATTGACCATTTACTCTTTACAACCTCCCTGTTAGGTAAATGCTATCTCCATCCCCATTTTAAAGGTGGGAATGGTGAGCCCCACAGAGGTTTAGTAAATTGCCCATGTACAGTTAGTGAGCTGTGAGTCCAAAATCTGAATCCTGGCAATTTGGCTACAGAGTCTTCATATTGAACCATTTCACTCAGTTTTGTAAAATGGAGATAATAAGAGTAACCTCAGGCCAGGCACGGTGGCTCATGTCTGAAATCCCAGCAGTTTGAGAGGTGGAGGCAGGAAGATCACTGAGGTCAGGAGTTCGAGACCAGCCTGGCCAACATGGTGAAACCTTGTCTCTACTAAAAATACAAAAATTAGCCGGGTATGGTGGCACATGCTTGCAATCCCAGCTACTCGGGAGGCTGAGGCACAAGAATCGCTTGAACCCGGAAGGTGGAGTTCGCAGTGCACCGAGATCATGCTACTACACTCCAGCCTGGGTGACAGAATGAGGTTCCATCTCAAAAACAAAACAAAACAAAACAAACAAACAAACAAACAAAAAACCAGTAACCTCAGATAATTTTAAGGATCAGATGACATTACACTGTAAATCTTCGCACAGTGATATAGGTACACAGTAAGTAGTCACTACTATTGTTATTGTTGTTACAAGCATTCTTTTAAAAAAAAGCAAATTAAATAATGGCTCATATGCCATTGAAAACTTTGAGATGCCTCATTGGCTAAGGAGAGAGGATGAGACCCCCAGGCCTGGCATTCAGTGTTTGCCCATGACCAGCCCTGTCCTTACTTTCCAGTGTCATCGTTAGCAAGATTCCTCCGTGGTCCAGGCAGCCCAGCTTGCCCTCCTCCCCCGTCGCCTCATTACCTGCTTTCATGCTTGGCTCGGCTCTTCTTTCTGCCTGAAATGTTCTCTGGCTTCTCCTTGATGTCAAAATTCTATGTACTCTTCAAGGGCCCTGAGCCCCGACGGATTTTTGTTGGTTCCCCCATTATTATTGACATTTGCTTCTATTCATTAATTGTGCCGGGGGGTTTACATATACTATCTGGCCTGCAAATTTCTACACTGTCCTCCTTTTTACAGATAAAGAAACTGAAGTTCAGAGTGTCAGCTTACCCAAGGTCACATCTGAAAAGCAGCAGAGACAGGTTTCAACCCAGATTGGGCTGACTCCAAGCCCCATGCTGATTCCCTGTGGCACCTGCCTCTCGGCTGGTACAGAAAACCAGGGAAAGCTGTATTTGAATCTCAACCCAATCTGAGCAAGAACAAGCTCTGTGCAACTCCAACAGTTTAAGCATCAGTTAGGAACACTAAAAATAATAATAATAATACCGTCTCATGGGCAGTTACGAGGAGCAAATGAGATGCTTTGTGTAAAGCAATCAGCACAGTGCTATGATGAAGCCTGCTCCACTCTGTCTAGCAATAGAGGTGTGTGTCCGTGTCTGTCCCTCCCTCTGGATAACCAACTCCTTTAGAGCAGGAAGTGAATCTGGTTGCTCCAGCAGTGCCAGACACTGACTGCATGCCCAGCACATAGCGGATGCTCCATAAATGTTTGCTGCATTGACTCAGCAGCCCTGCATGGCTCTTCACCCCCAGGCCTGGAAACAGGGCATAGTCATCAGAGCACAAAAGGATACCTCGGTCATCCCTTAGTGTGAGGCTGAGTGGTAACTCTCATGCCCAAGGCACAGGTCATGGACAGCACTCCCGACCAGACACAGTAGGGTGAGTGGAGGCAGAGTCCACCTCGCTCCTGCTCTGCAACCAGGACCTCTAGAATCAGAGAAGACTCATCGGTGGGGAGAAACAGGATAACATCAAGTGGGCAGGGGCTGTTGACTCACAGATCGAACTCTTTCCTGGAACCTTTACCAGAGAGGAAGGAAAAAGCCTTTGCCTCACTCAAGCATGGCATCAGGAGCAGAAACTGAGGTGTCTTATTGTATCTTCCTCTTAGGCCTGGTCCCTCTTCCTGGGCTGTGCTTTGTGCTGATCTTGTCATTATACAAACCCAATGTCGTGGAGAAAACACTGGGTTCTAGATGTGGAAGTCTCAGGTGGTGATTCTGGCACCTTTTGGGGGTCATTTTTCCTCTGGGCCTCAGTTTCCTCATCTGTGAAATGTGGGTAGTAGTGCCTGCCTTGCCTTCTTTGCAGGACTCTTTTGAAGATCAAATGAAAGAGGAAAGCTCTTTGCACACCATAAAATACTGTATAAATAGCGTAGTTCTTTATGTGCCAGGTATCTCCTTTGACAGGGAAGACTATGATCTCTCTCACCCTGTCCCCTGTCTCCTTTCTCCCTCTCTCTCTCCCTCTCTAAAGCAATCACAAGATTTCTCCGTGTGCTGAGACTTTCCAGGGTGCTTCTGTGTGTGCCCCCACCTGTTTCGGGGCTCGGAAGGTGGCAAAGTGTCACAAACGAGGCACTTAACATGGGATCTGGGGGTCCTCCGTGCGAGTCCAGGGTTCTGCTCCTTAACCGTTTGTGGGTCCTTGGGCCAATCCTTACCCTCTTGGAGCCTCCATTTCCTCATCATTAAAGCAGGGATGGAGGATATTGCCTACTTCATAGGTCTGTGAGGGAGGAAAAAGGAGAGAGTGTAGCTAGGGCACCTCAATAACACTTATTTATTTAAATATTAATCTGAAAACAGGTTCCAGAAAATTCTAGTAAAGATTATTGCTTTTTTTTCCGAAACACCGCAGCCTAGCCATGATCACTTATTCAGTAAACATTTATGGAACACCTGCTGTGTGCCGGGCCCACCATTTACTCCATAAACACTCATGGGGCACCTTCTGTGTGCTGGGCCAACCGCCAATCTCATTTTTCACGGATGTTGTGGTAAAGAAAGAGAAGTAGGTGGCTGCTCTGGAGCGAAGGCTCTCTATGGTAGGTGTAGTATTTATTAGTTTAATATCATACTAGGTTGCCGGTTTTTAATTTAATCTTTTACAAGCTACTGGGAATACCCTATTTCTAAAAAATGACCCAGCAGAAGGATGTGGGTTGTTGAATCAAAATGAGAGAGAAATCTTCTTTACCTTTAGGAGTTTCCCTGGCAATGATCACCTAATAGCAGCATGTCTGGGAAATAAAAGCTCAGAGCTGAAAGGGATTTCTGGAAAGGAAGCTGATAGTGGGGATTGGTGGGATCTGGAATCTTCCTGTATCCATTTGTTATTTCCTCACAGTGCTCCCCAGAGTGCTCCACGCAGAGTAGACACTCGGTAGTGTTTGTTAGTGAACTCAGGCCAGAAACTCTGCATTTCGAAGGAAGGGAGGGAGGACATGAGGGAGCCTCTGAGCCGTGTGCTGTGATCAAGCAAGTACTCCATGTGTTCCCAGCTCGCGCCAACCCCACACAAGGTGTTTTTCTGTGTTCCTTTAATTCTTCCAACAACCTTATAAGGTATGAATTCCATTATTATCACTGTTTACCTTTGGTGATAATATAAGTCTGAAAGAAATTTAGTAACTTGCCCAAAGTTATGGCTACACACTCCCAGAAAGCAGGTGGCCCATCTGACTCCAGAACTGATTCTCCCAGGGTCCTGTGCTCTTGGGAAAGTCATTTATCCTCCCTGAATTTGCCTCCTTATCCCAAAGAGGAAGACGTGAAAGGGGATGATTTTAAGGTCCCTTTTGGATCTGTGGACTTCTAGTGGCCTAAGTGCTTTATCCACGGGTTGACAAACTGACACATGGGCCAAATGCAGCCAGCTACTTGTTTTTGTAAATAAGTTTCATTGGAACACAGCCGCACATATTCATTTATGTATTGTCGATAAGGGCAGAGTTGAGTAGTTGTAACAGAGACCATCTGGCCCACAAAACCTAAAATACTTACTATTTTGCCCTTTATAGAAAAAGTTTGCTGACTCCTGGAATATACTAAGCTATAGACCTTAATGATGATTAACTACAATGATGAATAGGAAAAAATCTGGAGGACCGAACATCAACTGTAAACTGTTGACGGGGGTAAGAATATTATTTACACTGTTTTGGTTTTTTGTTTGTTTTTTTTTCAGATGGAGTCTTGCTCTGTCGCCCAGGCTGGAGTGCAGTGGCACAATCTCGGCTCACTGCAACCTCTGCCTCCGGGGTTCACACCAGTCTCCTGTCTCAGCCTCCCGAGTTGCTGGGACTACAGGCGCCCGCTACCACACCCGGCTAATTTTGTATTTTTAGTAGAGATGGGGTTTCACTGTGTTAGCCAGGATGGTCTCGATCTCCTGACTTTGTGATCTACCTGCCTCGGCCTCCCAAAGTGCTGGGATTACAGGCATGAGCCACCGCGCCCGGCCCCACACTGTTTACATTTTATACTTGGAGTAATTTATTTAATTTACTTTATACTAATTTATAACTTACATATGGCAACATGCACAGATCCCACATGTATAGCCTGGTGATGGATCCACCATCCCAATCAGAATATAGAACCATTTCTAGCACCCCAGAAACCTCCAGCACCACGGATTTGTTTTTCCACTTTTTAACTTTATATAAATGGAATCACACAGTATATACTCTTTCGTGTCTGGTGAAAGTAGTTATTTATTTATTTAGAGAATGGGGTCTCATTCTGTCACCCAGGCTAAAGTGCAGTGACACGATCATAGTTCAATGGAACCTCAGACTCCTGGGTTCAAGTGATCCTCCCACCTCAGCCTCCTGAGTAGCCAGGACTATAAGCATGCACTACCATGCCTGGCTAATTTTTTTATTTTTTATTTTTGTAGAGACAGGGTCTCACTATTTTGCTTGAACTCCTGGGCTCAAGCTATCCTCCCACCTCGGCCTCCCAAAGCCCTGGGATCACAGGTGTGAGCCACCACACCTGGCAAGTATTTAGTTTTAACAGTATTGTCCAGAGGCAATCACATGTTCGTTTACTCAGTAAGCATTTTCTTGAGCATCTACCATGCACCAGCACTTCTCCAGGCACTGAGGAGTAAGACATGAGAAGATGCCTGCCCCTCATAGGGTTTGCTCTCTGTGGTATATTTTTTCATGGCTAGTCAAGGCTTCATGTCCACTACTACATAGAGGTCTGGCCTGAGCTCTTGGCCCATCTGCCCGAAGGCCTGCAAGTAGACACCCTAATAATTTAAGACCTTTTAGGAATTTCAAATTATAAAAAAATGTTGGAGGACCTAAATGGTTATCCAAACCAATGGCCATTTTTCAAAGGTAGAATCAGAGACCCAGAGAAGGTGCTCACCAAAACTTTTGGGGAGATGAATCACCCAGAAAGAGGTTTTGTAGCCAGAAGAAGAACCTCAGGCTCTTTCCAGACCCTGATGTCTAGAATGTTCTCCAGGTTGCAACACTGCTCTCTAACAAGAAGGCCCCTGACCTCCTGCAGAACAGGTTAGGATGGTATTTATGTTTTACTCTAGAGATGATTTTATTTTGAGGCCTTCTAGATACTCTGTGAACCAATGAGAAAGCCTGGGAGAGTGGAGTGGCAGGGGTGGAAATGACCAGAATCTCTTCTGTAAACAAAGAAGTGCAACCGTGAAAAGTAGGGGAAAGACTGCATGCACAAATCAGAAAAGAAATATCACTTGTGCTGCTAAGTTCCAGGGGAGATGAGTTCACAGAAGCCACATTTGCCAATCTGTGGAATGACCAGCATGGTGCTCAGAACACCTTCATAGAATGATGAGTCAACTGGATTTCAACTTATTTTATACCAGGGATTGCACCTCCTATAAAAAAAAACAACAACAAACCTTGGGATATGAACTGCAAATTCATCTAATTTGAGCAGATGAAACTGATATGGTCTCTTCAAATTCAGTAGCTCTTAAAAACATGCTGGGACTATAAGAGCCTAAAGACATCAGTTGCCTCAGTTTTCAGCATGTTTTCAAGATGTGCCTCTTTTTTCTAAATACGTGAGAGCCCACCATATTCTAGGAACCTGTGGTTACTAACTCACCTAATCTTCACACTGGCACAGTAGAGTGTCATTATCATTTTGCACTGAGGAAACTAAGGATCAGAAAGATTATGTTACATGCCAAAAGTCACACAGCAGGTGAAGCAGATCTTGGGTTCAAGTTTAGTTCTGTTTGACTACTCCAAACCCTGCCCTCTATTCTCTGCTGGGTATCCTCCACCTCTCCCCCATAGAATCCCTCTTTCAACTTCTCATCCCTCAAAACAATGACAGCTAGAGACCCTCCTCTTTCATCCTAAAACCCTGCTCAAAAGTTCTGAGCCCCAACCTCAACCCTTCCATTAATTTGCTGAGGTGGCTACAAGCAACCTGAGACTCTCCCATATCTTATTTTTCCATCTTTAAAATGGAGTTATTATATCAGTCCATCACGACTTTATTCTGTGTGAAGCATAAACAGATGTTATTTCAATCCTACTCCATCTTCCTCTATTTGGGGGAAGTTTAACTGAAGAGTTTTACAAGATAGCTCACTTAACATTATGACCTGCATTCTGAAAGACTATCTGCTGGTCTACTTTACACATCTCTTTTTAAACTTCCATATGAAGGGATTGGTGAATCTGTTTGAAGATCTATAGTACAGAACAATTACTTGATAAGTGCTTATATTGCACAAAGTGGCATATTACAAGGTAGGACTAGGAAGGAGCATTACAGGAAGTTGCTAGATATGAATAGCCAGATTACCTGGAAAACATACCTGGACACTCATAGGAAGTTTGTCCTATCCTCTGTGTGAAATTGCCTGCACATTCACATAGTTAGCTGGGGTGTGGGGAAGAATGGGTTTGCTGACACCTGAATTTTGAGAGAGAATGAGGCTTGGGAATCAGATGGGGCACACAGCAGCTGGAACTGCCAATCAAAGTTTTGTTGTTACAACAGAAGTGATTGCTGTTTTGTAAATGGGTTTTCCCAGCTTAACGCAGGAACTGATCTTCATTACACTTGATGCTTCTATCCTGATAGCGAGTGAGAGACAGAAAAAGAGATTGTTCTTCAGGGACATTTACTCTGAACACTTCATTATCCTTCTTGAGGCAAGCTGGGTAGGCAGAGAATGTTCTTCCATTGGGCAGAATTATAAGAAGCAAAGATTTGCACCTATTACAACAAACTAGAGGGAAAGAAGGTGAAATGAAAAGCCAACATTTTCATGAAGTTATAACTCCCTGTGGCACCCTGAGGAGTAATGGGTGTCTGGAGGCTGAAGGATGGAGAGGTTCCTGAATTTGGGATTTGCTTGTCTCCGGGAAAGAGGGACTGAGATCAGTGTAAACTTTCCTCAGGCTACACGCACACAACCATCCCGCTTCCTTCTGGCTCTCAGCACAAGTGGCCCAGGCACCTGTAGCAGACCCTGTATTTAAGAGGCATCCTAGCTCCTTAACAGCCTGACTTGATAAATTACACCATCAGCCCTTGCACACCTAGGAGATTAGATCCTGCCCCTAGGCAGATGACAGCTGCTAGACTCTTCCTCCTCCTGCTGAAATTCCTCTCTATCCCTAACCTAACCTTACTTCTTCCTAGATATCTTTCAAGGGTGGGAGAGGAAGGAAAATGTGCTTAGAAACTCCTTTGCCATTTTTCTGCTGATTCTGAAACCCTAGTCCCCCAATCCCTCCAACCCCAGCACTGTATCACCAATTCTGAATACCCTAAGTTTCCAGAGTAACTCAGTTTTACTACTGGGAACTGGCTTCCCGTCTTCTCAGACCAGAAAGTGTTGAACTTTATTATTAGACCAAGAGGTTGCACAAGTGGCCTCAGTCAATATACACAACCCCCAAAAAAAGGTTATCAGTGGTATCCTCTTTTTGCAGATGAGGAAACTGAGGCTCCCAGAAGGGAAGCGTTATGCTCCTCCCCAGAAGCTTTAGGTCTGTGTGTGGTGGAAGCAAAGAAGCCCCTTTCCCTGTTCTTCTACAGGTCAGGTCCTAGCTTGCAGGTTTGGGCGCGCTTCCGCCGCCCTCCCCTCCTGCCCGTCACCAGGGGAGAAGCAGATGAAACTCCAATAGTGCTGCAAGGCCTATGGCTTCCTACCTGGCCCAGGCCAGAGTGGGAAAAAAAACTTCTTTCCCTCAGTAGCTCTGTCGACACCTTCTGTACTAGGAGTGCAAGACTTCTGCCACTGCTGCAGTGACCTCGTCTACAGAGCTCGTCCCCGGCCCAGGGAACCACAGATGTTCTGGAACTACGAATAAACCAGAAATGAGTGGGCCGGGGGGACCCTCGGCTGCAAGTGTCCACCCAGCTGCAGGTCAAGCTTTGCTTTCACTGCCTCACCATCCTAGTGCCTCACCATCCTAGTGCCTCACCATTCTGCCTCACCATCCTCCCCCAAGGCGGAGGCGCCTTGACATCGGGGTTTAAACAGGAGAGTGAGGAGCCCCAGGGGTCCAGCTCCCCAGTGGCGTGGCCAGGCTGGGCGCCGGTGCAGCCCAGCTGCTGGGGGAGCTTCACTTTGGCTACTCCCTCTACCCATAAAATAGTCTCTTTCCAAGAGTTCTCCCGGACTCCTTCACCCTCGCCTACGCTCTCTGGCGGGCAGTTCTGCAAACCCAAACCGCCAGACCAGGCCAGGGAGGTTCTGGGGCCTGGAGGTAGTAACCGAGGTAGAAATAAATGGAGTCCCTCCAGGGCGCGCTCACCTCACCTAACGCTGCCTCACCTCCCCCGTGGCCTCGGCGCCCCTTCCTAAGTGGTCAGTTTCTCTTCCGCCCTGCGGGCTCTCCTGGCCCACCACCTGCGTCGGCCGGGACGCATCCAGGGTCTCTACTCTTCGCTTCCTCCTGCGTCCCCTTCTTCCACGAGCACCCCAGCTTCCTCTGGCTCTCACCTGAACCCCGAAGCGTAGTGTCTTCTCCCTGGACTAAAGCGGAACTGAGAACCGGTGGAAAAGCCCCGCGCCTAGGCTGCAAGGCACTGGCTTAACAAGTCCAAAGGTTAGGTGAAGTTTGGCTGCTAAGCAGAACCAGTAAAAGAAGGTCTCTAGCCCCCCAGCGTGAGTACAATGGACCCTGGCAAAGCCCCGCTCCCGGCCCAGGTCTTCTGCTCTCCAGGTCTGCCCCTCCGGCTCTCCCTCTCTCCGGGTTTCCCCCTCCCCACCATCATTTGCATCCAGCCGAAAGCTGGGCCCTTCCCACTAATTTGCATATCTTATATGGCCTAATGGTGGCGATCATGGCAAGTTAGAAGTTTTCTGACTCCTTTCGGAGGAGCCTCCGGGACCCCGGGGAGTAACAGGTGTCTGGAGGCTGAAGGGTGGAGGGGTTCCTGGATTTGGGGTTTGCTTGTGAAACTCCCCTCCACCCTCCTCTCTCGCACCCACCCACCCCCTCACCCCCTTCTTTTTCCGTCCTTGGAAAATGGTGTCCAAGCTCACGTCGCTCCAGCAAGAACTCCTGAGCGCCCTGCTGAGCTCCGGGGTCACCAAGGAGGTGCTGGTTCAGGCCTTGGAGGAGTTGCTGCCATCCCCGAACTTCGGGGTGAAGCTGGAGACGCTGCCCCTGTCCCCTGGCAGCGGGGCCGAGCCCGACACCAAGCCGGTCTTCCATACTCTCACCAACGGCCACGCCAAGGGCCGCTTGTCCGGCGACGAGGGCTCCGAGGACGGCGACGACTATGACACACCTCCCATCCTCAAGGAGCTGCAGGCGCTCAACACCGAGGAGGCGGCGGAGCAGCGGGCGGAGGTGGACCGGATGCTCAGGTAGGCGCAGAGCGAGGTGGAGAGGACCCACCCGAACCCCTGGAGCCCCGGCCCCGGGCCTGAGTGACACTGCGCCCGACCACACTCGCCAAGCCCGTTTCCCACCAGAGAAGTCCCCCGGGGGGCGCTCTGCTTCTCTCCCAACACCCGGACCCTTCCCAATCCCTTAGCGGGACGACCCTGCGGCCCACCGGGCTTCTTCTCCCCAGGCCCAGGCCAGCGTCCGAGACCCAAGGGCTTTTCCCCGCGGGGCTGGGGCTGGGCCGGGGAGAACTGGAGCTGTGGAGCCCTTTGCCGGGAGGTTTGCCCACCCGACTGAAGGTGCGAGTGGGTGCAGTGAAACCGCTGCGACTTCCCGGGAGCAGAGCCTCGCGCCGCTGCAAGCCCCAGGCCGCGCATTTTTCCTGCGCGCTGCCTCGGGTCTGGAAAGCCGCATGTCGGCCTCGGACACATTGACCTGCATGATGACCTGCAGTTCTTTGCCGAAGGACAGGCGGCATCCGGGGCCGGGATCTGGGAGGCGAGTTCCCTGGTGGGCACTCTTGTTAGCCGCGCCCATGCAAGGCCCGGAATTATCCGGGATCCCCAACGCGGGTTTAGATTTGCAAAGGGCATGTTCCATGTAGGGTCCGGGTGGACCCGCGCGGGGCCAAAGAAACCAAGCGCGGTGGTGTGGGGGCGAACGCGTCTCAGACCTCAGTTCGCAGAGGATCTGGTCTCAGTCTGAGAAAGGAGGGCGTTTCCAGACCTCGCTGCCCACCCCCGGCCTCTCCCCGGGAGGTCAGGCCGGCTGGCAGTGTATCCCCAGGGCCGGGATCGTTTGTGGGTCCTCCCCGACCGCCCTAGACTTTGACAGCTGGTTACTAATTATCTAAGGAGCCGAGCGGTTCCCTGAGACAGCACGTCCCTCCCGGGCCACTCCGCTTTAGGACAGAGCCCATCGCGTGGCTTCGGACACTGAAGCGCCGCGATTTCGGGGCTGAGCCTTGGCCGCACGTCCGCAGCGGCGGTTTGGGGTGGGATATGACCTTGCATTTGAATTTGTGCTCCGAGGGCCTGGCGGTTTGCCCTCTAGCCAAAACAATCAGGGGAACTTGTAGATTTTTTTTTCCCCAAACACACTTTGGTATAATTCATAGGTTTGAGGTTCTTCCCTCGTCGCTCTCCCGCCCGGAGGTGATTTCTCCCCTACCGGGAGAGAACTGCAAGAGAGTTCCGCGAGGCGGAAGGTGTGAGTCGCGGAGGCTAAGAGGGGTCGAGAGAGTGGCCCCTAGGAGCGGCTGGGGCGCCAGGGCTGCCGGGGAGGTCGCTCGGGACCTGGCGGATGAACCAGGCTCCCACCGCCGGCCACCGGGGGCCACAGGGCCAAGGCCCTCCCGCCTGGCCGCAGGCGCCCGCTTCCTAGCGCGGCGCTGGAAGGACCTGGGGCGCCCCTCCGCACCCAGCCCCGCGCCGGGCTGGCCGCAGCTGAGACGTAACATAAACTGCAGCACGTGGAGTTGGGGTGTTATTAATTTATTTCTATAAATCATCAACAGAAAGATACACAAAGAGCCGTGATTAGGTTGAAAAGAGAGGCGGGTTATTCATTGGCGAAGTTGTAAACGCGGCTTAGACGGGGGAAGAAGATCAAAACGCGGGCGCGGGGCTGCTCGCCGCTCCCAGCCAGGCGCCCGGTGCGGCCCCGCGGCCTCACCGCTCCGGCGCGGGACGCGGGCTCTCTGAGCGCCCGAGCCGCCCGCGGAGCCCCCGGGTCGCCGACACCCGCAGGCCCGGCCGGCGGAGAGCCAGGCCCGGCCCAGGGTCCTTAGAACCCAGCCCCCCTCTTCCCTCCCCAAAGCCCCAGGCCCCAGCAGGGCAGGGAGAGGAACTGGGGAGCCGGAGACCCTCGCCGAGTTGGAGACGCGGGACAGACCTGGAGGCTTTCTTCTCCCGTCCCGAGCGGGGGCTGCCTTTCCTCCCCCGCTCCCGGGAGCGCCGGACTTGATTAAAGTAATTTTTCAAGAAATCGCTAGCGGTTCCTAGGTCACTGCACAGGGGGCTCCCAAGCCTCGGGCACACGCACTCCTTTCTTTTGCCCACCGTGTTCCCTTAAGACGAAAAGCAAAGAGAAAGAGAAGTCGCGTTTTGGAGTTCCTGGAGTTCTAGTAAACCTCCTGGAAGAGAAGGGCAGGGGAGGAAGGTCGGGACTGCGCGCTTCCCGGTCCCCGGCTCCCGGCTCCCGGCCGGAGCTGGCCTTTCTCGCGGCCTCGAGGCAGGTGCGCCGGGGGCGTCTAGAAAGTGGGCTGCATTCTAAGAAGCCGAAGTTGGGCTCCTTAACGAACGCGCTGCGGACTGCGCTGGAGTCCAGGCTTCTCTGCTCGTGGGCAGCAAAGTCATTGTTTGAGAAGGAGCGTGCGGGACGGACCCTGCGGGCGCCGCGGCCGGCGTTTGACACCTGCGCTTGGGACACAATGGCCGCAGGCCTTCTTCGGGACCGGTGCCTTTCTCCGTGTTAGGGAACCCCTGAACCTGAGCTGTGTTTTCAAACAAACAAACAAACAAACAAAATAACCAGCTCTCCCGGCTCTTCCCGGTGAACACACGTGAATTTTGGGGTCAGAGAGCTGTGAAGGTATAACTGCGCCATCTTACTCCTCACTCTTTTAAGTCGGACTTAAAAGGTTTTGCCATTATTTATAAGGTTCTTGGGGGCTTTTTTTAAACCCTCCCCAATTGTTGGGCTAATTCACTGTTTCCACAGAATCATTCCCACTTAGAACAGTACCCTATTTTTCTAGGTTTCTTAGGCATACAAAATGAACACAGGTAAAGGCATTTAAACAAAAGAAAAATAGCCGAAGAATTTGCTAAAGCAATATTCACTTTTAAAATGCAATTTTTCCCCTAAGGTTCGAGGCGTCTTGTTCGTAGCCGTTGAAAGTATTTTTCCATCCTAAAAATATCTGTGGAAATATTGACCAGAAATAAACTTTTAAATGATCTGTGATGTTTACAAGGATATGTCTAAAACGTTTATTACATTATTTTCCTCTTAATGTGAATTCTCCACGTTTGAAACTGTAACTCGTTTTCTCATTTTTTGTTCTTGTTGTTACTTCCTCATATTGTGTACTTGGAAAGTACCTTTGTAAATACTTGAGAAATTCGTTCTTATATATAATTAATATAAAAAGTTTGCATTTCTCAAAAACATCTCTATCAAAGCCTGTGTTCTCACGAGTTTAATATCAAAGTCTTGATAAAATAATCACAACTACCCAAATGCTTATAAAATATGTTCGATTACTGGATTTTTATTCATTAAACAAAATTTTATTTGACATATTAAAGGCGCCATTTAGAAATAAAATTGCTTATTATGTTGCAATGCTGTATCTATTTCAGCCTCTACACCGTTTTCTTTTTTGTTTCACCTGAAACTAGTTTTCCCTTCCGTTTTTTTTCTTGTTCTATCAAGCTAATATATATATCAACATACAGTAATGGGGTGCTGGTTTTTGTAAGTTAAATATGTACCTGCATTAAATAAATAGTAAACATGTATATATTGCTTCTTTAGTACTTTTGTTCTGTGCTGCACACTATTTTAATTTCTAGTTTTAAATTATATCTCTCTTTTCAAAGCATCTGTTCAATAAGCAAGAAAAGATATTGGCAAAGTTGAAACCATTCTAGACAAATAAAATTCAAAGGTGCTAAAACTAGCAGTTTACACACCTGTGTTTATGAGAAATGAAAAGTATAACCATTGTTCTTATCCAGTATTTAAAATTTATGAGAAACATAATACAGGAAAACAAGCATCTAAAATTGTTAATGTCTGAAATTGAAGTTATTTGTCCCCATTAGCCCAGTAGATTTTGTCTGGAAGGTGGGGCTGTGGATTTTTTTTTTTTTTTAACTACTTGCCTCACCTCAGTGGTGTGATCCTCCCGTCCCAAGGAGATGCAACATTGTATTTTGGAAAACTTTTCTAAAATTCTGAAAATTATTTACTATTTGGCTAAGACATCCTCCTTGCTTCTTAGAAGGTGAACACATACATTTCACCCCTGTTTTATAAGAAATGGAGATACCCATTCAAAAGGAAAATAATGTAGGAGAGGTTGAAGCTAAAATTGGGCAAATTCAGAAACTGATGCTATCCCTACTTCATTGTAGGATCAGTGAGTCCAGCCCCAAGCTAAAGGCATCCCCACTTTCCAGTGGGCCTCCTGCCTTTTAAATCTCCCACATTGCAGGAAAATGAAGGAAAGCAAAATAAAATGGCCAGGCGCGGTGGCTCACGTCTGTAATCCCAGCACTTTGGGAGGCCGAGGCAGATGGATCACCTAAGGTCAGGAGTGTGAGACCAGCCTGGCCAACATGGTGAAACCCCATCTCTACTAAAAATAAAAAATTTAGCTGGGTGTGGTGCTGGGCATCTATAATCCCAGTTACTCTGGAGGCTGAGGCAGGAGAATCGCTTGAACCCAGGAGGTGGAGGTTGCAGTGAGCCAAGATGCCGTTGCACTCCAGCCTGGGTGACAAGAGCAAAACTCCACATCAAAAAATAAATAAATTAATTAATTAATTAATTAATTACTTAAATAAAACAAGAGCTTTTATTTTTGCTTAATAAGAGAGAGTGGTTGTGGTGCTTTTTTATTCCTGAAGATGGGAAGTCCTCTTTTGCCCACTAACCTCGGAAGAAAGGGATGAGGTGTACCGTACAGGGGCAGTCACCTTCTCCTCTGTTTAGCTTCCATTTTGGCCTCATGTCTATCCCAAAGTTGTAGCTTAGATGGGGGGAAAATTCAGAATTTTGCATAGACCATAGGTAGCACTCCCTAGAAAAAGAATGTTGCTCCCCAGATGTCTCCCACTACTACCCTAACCATCTGCTCGTCTGTCTAGTGAGGACCCTTGGAGGGCTGCTAAAATGATCAAGGGCTACATGCAGCAACACAACATCCCCCAGAGGGAGGTGGTCGATGTCACTGGCCTGAACCAATCGCATCTCTCCCAGCATCTCAACAAGGGCACCCCTATGAAGACCCAGAAGCGTGCCGCCCTGTACACTTGGTACGTCAGAAAGCAACGAGAGATCCTCCGACGTAAGTGTTTTCATCCTGCCTCTGCCTCAACCTGAAGTGACCTTTGCCCTCTCACCCCATGGGCTGCCTCAGTTTCCCTTTCATCGACAAGGCCTTGTGAGCACTTGGCAGATATGAGGAAGGTGGCAAGTAGATTTGGCCTTGGTGGTTGCTGTACAATGGATTGGCTTCTGTCATGTTCTTCAGTCACAGCTCCCTTGCTACCCAGCCAGTTGCTCTGAGGAGCCTGTCAGTGTATGCAGCATACCTTAAACTTTTTGGCCCCTCCTTCCACCTCCTTCTCTTTGAAACCAAGTAGGTGACAGAGTGAAATATCTTCCCTGAGAGAAAACCCAGCATCTCCCCTTGATACGTGACCATCAGTCAATTTCCAAAGAAGACATTTCGTTGCAGTCAATAATATTGATTACTATTACCGTTAATTTCCTCCTCTCTGGAAAAAGTATCAACAATAGAATGCATTTGTATAGAGAGATATATTCAGAACTTCACCCTGTTCTTGGAGGATAGTGGGAGGGATTGAATCCTGAGGCAATTTAAGGTGTTTACCCACATTTACCAACATTGGTAGAGTGTGGGGACCTCAGCTGGTGGCCCTGCTCATGAAGAAGCTATTTCTGGCTAAGGCAGGGCACAGGAAAAGCATCTGCATTTGGAACTCTGACCCATCAATTCTTGTCATCCCCATTCCCATCCCAAAGTTTTTTTTCTGTCCCAAGATTTCTCCCACCCAATAATTCTAAAAGGTTTTTGTTTTGAAGTACGTCTAGAGAAGTTTGAACTGCCTATGAATAACAAGAGTAGGAATGACATACTGTCTGTATTTTAGGAAAGTATTCTTTGACATTACACTTTCATTACTTTGATCCAATCCTTTTCCTGGAAAATTTGTATCGGTTTTCACTCTCCCCACACACTATCCTCTGGCTTTATCTAGGCTTCTCTGTCTTTATCAAGATGTTAATTTCCACCACTATCTGGGTTGGGTTTTTTCCCTGTTGCTTTTTAAAATGACTCTTGTCTTCTGTTACACACTGCTCTGAAGTGATTGTTTCAGTATTTATTGTCTCAATGTCCCTGGGCTGGTGAAAGGAATGGTTTTAGGTGTTCATTTCATATTGTGGTGTTTGTGCTTTTGTTGGGAGCGTTACATGAATAGATTGGAAGAAGCAACATGAGAGCTGTTTGCTGCTTAGAGCGAGAGACCTTTCCAAGAAAGGGTTGGCCCCCCATACTTGGTGACTAGCTCTTTAAGAATTTGTGTTCCTGACATGAAGCAACTCTCTGTAGTTCCTGGAAAGCCTAAAAAAATTCTCAGGAGCCATTGTCTCCAAAGACCCAACAACCCTTGGGCCCTGCCCAATTTAAGCTTTATGCAGCATCTCCAGTCTGTGCTGCCTCTCTGTATTCAATGAGAATTTCTTCAGAAAGGAGAAGGAGGCAGGAAAGGCAGACTGGAAACTTCTCAAAAGACAGAGGTCCAGAAAGTTTCTCAAGATACTGAGGAAGGGACGTTTTACAAATACAACAGCCTCTTCAAGAGATTGTTGTTATTGTTATTTTTGTTTTATTTATTTATTTATTTAACTTTTTGAGACGGGGTCTCGCTCTGCCACCCAGACTGGAGTGCAGTGGCGCGATCTCGGCTCACTGCAAGCTCCGCCTCCCGGGTTCACGCCATTCTCCTGCTTCAGCCTCCCAAGTAGCTGGGACTGCAGGTGCCCGCCACCACACCTGGCTAATTTTTTTTTTTTTTTGGTATTTTTAGTAGAGACGGGGTTTCACTATATTGGCCAGGCTGGTCTTGATCTCCTGACCTCGTGATCCGCCCACCTCAGCCTCCCAAAGTGCTGGGATTACAGGCGTGAGCCACCGCACCCAGTTGTTATTTTTGTTTTAAAGTCACACGAGACATAAAAGCTTAAGAAACATTCCTTCCTTCTGTAACTATTATACAGGCACCTACTATGTGCCAAACACTATGCTAAGCTATGGAATACATAGGTTCTTTTTTCCAGGGACTTACCTGCCATCCAGTGAAGAAGTGGAGATGTTTGAGTAAATAATGACATTCACTTTCTAAGAGCTGTTATAAAGATATACACAAGGGGCAGCAAAGGAATTGCTAAATTGCCTGGAGACATCATGGGAGGCTTCCTAGAAGAGGTGACATTCAAATCATGTCTTGAAGGATGAATGTAAGACATGCAAGCATGATATAAGAATTAGGAAGTAAGAGAAATAAAAGAGGGACACAAGTGAATGGTGGGGTGGGGAGAAGGAGGAAGAGAGGGGAGAGAATAAAAAATGATGCATGATTACAAATTTCCTGGAAAAACTAAAAATAACAAATGGTAATATTCATGGGTCCCTCTACACACACACAACCTTCTTGTCCAAGCAGCCCCCAAGCCTATAAAGAGGCTACTGAAGCCAACTTCTCCAAGATAATTTTCATGGGCAATGAACATTTTCTTCCCCAACCCCAATTAATCTGAAGGGAAGTAGAGAAGAGTTGTTGGTGGCTAGAGGGAGCAAATGTGGGAGTCTAGTTCTTCAAAAATTGGGAGAGGCTAGAGCCAAGCCCCTGATGTCAGTGGAACCCGAATGGTTCTGAGCACCTACAGGCAAACCCACCTGGCTGATTTGAGGACACACTGAGTTCTGAACACTGATCAGCCTGCTACCTCCTCAGAGGGCAGGTGAGAGACTGAGGCAGCCCCCACACTGGGGAGCAGCTGCGAGAGTATCTCACACCCACCAGACACAAAGCTTCAGGAATCGGTTTTGTCACCTCCACACAAGTCAGATATGAAGCGTTTGCGGGGTACGTGGCTTGGGTTTTGTTTTTAGTGAGAGGTGATGCACAGGCTGGTAGTTAGGAGCCTGCAAGCCTGCAGGCTGGGCTCATGTCCAGGCTCCTGCCCCAAGTCCACATGACTTTGGGCAAGTCACTTCACCAGTCTGAACCTCAGTTTCTTCATCTGTAAAATGGAGGTGGCCATACTTCTCACATGGAGCGGTCGTAAGAATTAGATGAAGGAATATATTTAGAGGACTTGGCACAATACCTCACCATAGAAAAGGTTCAATAAATGTGAACCGTTATTGTGTCTATTCACATTAAATGAAAAAATCTCACATTGCTCCCAGGCCCTTGGGATGATCCACACTGGCTTTCGCCATTGGTGACTCCACTGGTGCCACACAGGGCCCACGGGGAGGAGGGAAGACACTGTGACAGACCTCACTGAGCAGGGGACATCTCCTTCTCCCCCTTGGATTTCCCCTCAAGTAACTGCATTTAGAGAGCTGCTGTGAAGCCAAATACCATAGAGGGGCTAAAGCACTTTGAAAAGTATAATCAGGTGGGGCATGGTGGCTCACGCCTGTAACCCCAATGCTTTGGGAGGCTGAGGTGGCGGGAAGACTGCTTGAGGCCAGGAGTCTGAGACCAGCTTGGGCAACATAGCGAGACCCCGTCTCTACAAAAATAATTTTTTTTAATTAGTCAGATGTGGTGGCCTGCACATCCATAGTCCCAGCTACTTGGGAGGCTAAGGCGAGAGGATGGCTTGAGCCCAGGAGGTCAAGGCTGCAGTGAGCTATGATCGTACTACTGCATTCCAGCCTGGGTCACAGAGCAAGACCTTGTTTGAAAAAAAGAAAAAGTATAACCCCCAAAGGAATTTGGGCCAACATCACTATCATCCTGACTAGGGGTAGATATTCTAAAAGACTAGTTAGTGTTCCTAAGCTTTCAGTCAGTCTCATTCCACAGCTGGGGAGACTAAATGATGAGGGAATTAAGCTGGGGCCCCACATGATCCCACTAGCACTGACTTCCTGCTAGTACATTTGACAGGGACTCTCTCAGGTCTATAGTGGCATTGTTGGGCACCACTGAAAACAGAGCCTTAAGGTGGCCTAAGAATCCTCCAAGGTGAATGGGCCGAAATCAAAGGCCCCAGTGACACCATCAGTCCACAGTTAAACAAAGCCCAACACCACCTGCAGTTGGGATCGCAAGTCCTGGCTGGCTAGGGGCCCTAACCATTCCTCCTGATGGAGCAAAATGGAAATGAGCCTAAGATAGGTGGTAAGTTCCCTGCTGCTGGAGGCATATAGCCTGGAGGGCCACTTGGTGTGGGGTTGTAGAGGGGATTCAAACGTTAAGTAGCAGCCTGACTTGAACCTTGAGGATTTTGGATCCAGTTGTCCAAAGGAACAAGAAGGATAGCATGTAAATGATGGCACATCATTTACATCACAAAGGGAGGTGGTAGCCTTCCACTTTCTGTGACCTGTGGGAGTAATTACAGGAACTGAGAAAGAAAGTCATCAAAGTCGGGCACGGTGGCTCACACCTGTAATCCGTGCACTTTGGGAGGCCGAGGCAGGTGGATCACCTGAGGTCGGGAGTTTGAGAGCAGCCTGCCCAACATGATGAAACCCCATCTCTACTAAAAATACAAAAAATTAGCTGGGCATGGTGCCGCACACCTATAATCCCAGCTACTCAGGAGGCTGAGGCAGGAGAATTGTTTGAACCTGAGAGGCGGAGATTGTAGTGAGCCGAGATCACACCACTGTACTCCAGCCTGGGCAACAAGAGGCAAACTCTGTCTCAAAAAAAAAAAAAGATATTAAGATCCAGAACATAGGAACCCAGAGCTAGGAGATGAATGTGTTATGTGTCTTTGCTCAGCAGAGTGCTTAGCCTCCATGTTTATTCATCTTTAAAATGGAATTAATCACTCCTGATGAGCCCTGCTTCATGCAGATGTGAAGACGAGGACAGCAAAGCTTTCTTCTTCGGTAATGTAGATATCAAATCTCATTAAACCATGTGGGCTAAGGCATCACCTCTGGGCCGAGCTGCTGGTTCTCATTCATTCCACAAAAATCTCCTGAGGGTCACAGTATGCCTGGACTCAAGGAATTGGACAGACAGGGAGCATCATTTCCAGCTAATTAAACACTACTCCCAGACAGGTCCTGTGTTTGTAGTCTTTGAAATTATTTGAGATCTAAAGCACATTTTCTTTTTCCAATACAAAGCTCCAGTTATATTTATTTCAAAGCATGTTTCAAAAGGTTTGGGGTTTTTCTAAAAACCTGACTTTATAATGTAGATGCCTAGGATATAGCAAGAGGGAGGAGAGGTGGGGAGTGCTATCTACAGCCTCTGAGTATTTTGTGCAAGTGTAAATTGTACCTTTGAGCAGTTCTCCCCTGGATGTGAGACTTGATTGAGCTTACCCACTTGACATCAAATACAAGAGTTCAGGATGCAGAGTGTTGCTTCATGTCTGAAGGCCAGTGAGCCAAAGGGGGAAAAAAATAATTTTCTTAAAACTACGGCTGGCTATGTTTGAGCTCCTTCAAAGAAAGGAAAAGGGTGGCTTTGCTGGAGCAACTGAGGTGGGCAGTAAGGGCCTGTGCTGAGGGCTCCCCATCTCCAGCTCCACATGCAGTGAGAGAAGGTTGCAAAGCTTAGTTAGACAAGGGGAATAAAGGTGTCTTCGTCCGTTGTCTGTCTGTCTGTCTGTCTGCTGAGTGACGGCTACAGACCCTATCAAATCTACTCCTTTCTCTTTTCAGAATTCAACCAGACAGTCCAGAGTTCTGGAAATATGACAGACAAAAGCAGTCAGGATCAGCTGCTGTTTCTCTTTCCAGAGTTCAGCCAACAGAGCCAGGGGCCTGGGCAGTCCGATGATGCCTGCTCTGAGCCCACCAACAAGAAGATGCGCCGCAACCGGTTCAAATGGGGGCCCGCGTCCCAGCAAATCTTGTACCAGGCCTACGATCGGCAAAAGAACCCCAGCAAGGAAGAGAGAGAGGCCTTAGTGGAGGAATGCAACAGGTAACACCACCAGAAGCTCACCTGGGCAGGTGGGCAAGTACACAGACCCAGGAACCCTCCCCTCGGTCCTGGGATATTGAGAGACTAGTTATACAGATAAGTGTGGCTAAATCAGAGCTTCTCAAAGTATGTTCCACAGAACCCCAATATCAATTCATTAATCAGTAAGTCTGAGAATCAGCATATGGATACTTCCCCTTAGAGAGTCACAACATATATTAAAGGTTCCGAGAAGCCCTGCAGTCAAGAAACCCACTTAGCTTTGTTGAATTGGTTGTTAACTATGGAATCTTCGGTAGAGTACAAACAACCCCATGAATTATTCTTCCAGGGAAGATACTCTGGAGAATGCTAATTTAAAATATGATACTTGGGAAGCGAAATTGTGTGTTTGACCTCCCTGCAGGCCAGGGTAAAACTTTCCCTTAGCCACAGACTCTAGATCTGGCCTCTACCAATTGTCAGACATGCAGTGGTCCAAAAGGAAACTTGGCAGGAGAGTAAGAATTGGTCAGATCTGTTCAGTCCACTCTGCCCCCGCTGACTCAACAGAGTTCTTTTTACTTGTTAACTACCAGCCAGGCACAGTGGCTCACACTTATAATCCCAGCACTTTGGGAGGCCGAGGCGGGAGGATTGCTTGAGCCCAGGAGTTTGAGACCAGCCTGGGCAACATGGCGAAACCCTATCTCTATTTTAAAAAAAAACAAAAAAACAACTCTGTGTTATTTTATGTATTTATTTTTAAGATGTGGTCTTGCTATGTTGCCCAGCAGATCTTGAACTGGGCTTAAGCGATCCTCCTGCCTTGGCCTCCTAAATAGCTGAGATTACAGGCTCTAGCCACAGGGCCCAGCTATTTTTTTTTTTAATGACTGGAAAGCCTTGGGAAATCTTTTTACTTCATTCCTGCCCTGTTCTCCCTGACTCCAGTATTGACTTTCTAAAACTTCAGCTCTTTGGTCTGGCCAAGGCCTGTGTGCGCTTTCTCTGTCTCTGGGCTGGGCTGGCCTTGGCTGTGGGAAGAATGCAGCCAGGGAGGTCAGGCTGGGAAGCAGGGAGGCCTGTATTGCCACTGAGTCCTCAGGCTGTGCTCCGTACCCCGACTAATGAGATGCCTTGCAGCACCCAGTAGTGTCTAAGAATCTCTCGCACCTGGTTTTGAGGTTTCACCAGCCCTGATAAAGCTAGAGACTGGCCATCTCAGCGCACCCTGCTTTGTACCCCACCCAGCCTGCCTTTTGGAGGGGATAAAGCATCTTGCTTCCTGGCACTCTTTCAGGGAGTTCAAGCCCCAAAAGACCAGAAATCCTCTCAAAGTGCTTTGAAGCCACTCAAGACAGAGCCAGCGAAGGGCTTTGCCTTTTGTGTGGTGGGAAGAATGGCTAAATAAGGAAGCCCCATCTGGACCTTCCCCTGGACTGCCTGTCCCCGGCTTGCTCTCTTCTCCTCGAGAGCCACACCAGAGCCTACGCCCCTGACTCCCAGGGCGGCATAGCCTGCTCTGTCCCTGCATTCAGGCCCACTTCAGCCATCTTCATCAGATCACTCCATGGATTGGCCTTTTCTCTGCATAGGCCTCTCCTCCCCAGCCTTCCATTCTGCCCACGGCCCCTTCATACTCCCAACCAAGACTGCTGTGATTGTGTGTTTTTGGCCAAGCACCAACAAGTCCCCCCGCCCCCCTCACTCACCATCTCCCCTCCATCCATTCCCAGGGCAGAATGTTTGCAGCGAGGGGTGTCCCCCTCCAAAGCCCACGGCCTGGGCTCCAACTTGGTCACTGAGGTCCGTGTCTACAACTGGTTTGCAAACCGCAGGAAGGAGGAGGCATTCCGGCAAAAGCTGGCCATGGATGCCTATAGCTCCAACCAGACTCACAGCCTGAACCCTCTGCTCTCCCACGGCTCCCCCCACCACCAGCCCAGCTCCTCTCCTCCAAACAAGCTGTCAGGTAAGCAAAGGTTGGGCCTCACTGCCTCGGCAACCCAACCATCCTGGTTCTTCCCACGGATCTTATCTGGTTTAAGGGTTTTCAGAGGAGCAAACGCTTTTGAGATGATCCTAGGGCCGCTCTCTCATTGCCAGAATATACTCCCCTGGAAATAATGTGTGGCTCTGATCAGTTTCCTCCAACTCCTGGTTCAGCCATTGCCCTGTGAGGGCTCACTCGGCTTCCAGGGAGCCCTTTACCCTATTTGTCTCCTTCCCTCTTCTTCTCCCTGTGTGGCTGCTGACTCAGCGGTCATTCTACACTGAGGAGGCTGCCTTATGGGTGGGCCAGATCCAAACCGCAGGCAAACGGGTCGTGATGGCGCGGCAACTCTCACTGTGTTGCAGGATGGCACTCCGGCCACCTCCTCCATCCCTGGCCATATCCTGCCCCTCGCTCGGTCCGGCTGCCTCAGGAGAAGCTCAGTGGCCTTTGGGGACGGCCACTCTGTTGGTGGCCTCTGCTTGTTGGCTTCCGTGTGTCATCAGGGTTGGTGGGGGTCAGTCACTTGAAATCTTTGCAGCAATGAGTTGGGCAAAACTGACCGAGTACCTGCTCCATCATGCTTGATTGAGTGCTCCTGTGTGCTGGGCCCTGGCCTGGATTAGAATGCCTCTGCTGTGGGCTTTGGGTTTGTCAGGATGGAATCCTACAGCCTCCTTGGGGGAAAGCACACCTACATGCTGAGCGCTGTGTTAGGCACAGGCTGGGATGGAGCACTTCTTCTGGTCCTTCATTCTTCTGGCAAAGCTGGCTTCCTAGAATGGATGTGCTCACTGGGGTCTGTGTGGTGCCCATGAGGACAAAGTGTAGCAGCCTCCTGCCTGCTCCAAGAAAAGGGCTTGCGAAAGGAAAGCCAAACACTGTTTCTAACTCAGGGGTGATTCTGAAACCTGTTGATCCCCTCACCTGTCGGTTGCCCTTCTGATGAGAAAGGCCTGAGGGCTGGGGGCTGACCCAAGTGTTGAGGGGACAAAAGCCACCAAGACAGGCTCAGAGCCATCAGCTGGGTGGTGTACAAGCATTTGTTCCATGCCTGCTGTGCCCTCCCATAGCACTGCCTCTTCTAGGGCCTCTGGGAGCCTGACAGTGCCCAGCATGAAGCTGGGGCCAGTGCTGGGGGTTTCTGTAGGTCCCACTCCCACAGAGGAGAGAGGCTCAGCCACACAGGAAGAAAGTCTTGGTTACTTAAGAGGCAGAGAAGCCCCTAGGCAAAGACTGGCCTGATTGCAGAGTAACTTCGCCCCTTTAAGGAAATTCAAAGCAGGGTTCTGAGGGTTGTGGCAAATGGCACATGGCTGGCACTGAGCAGGACCAGAGCGCTTGCCCACCACAGTTATCCACGGAGCTGAAGCTGGGAGCTGCAGGGGGCGTGGTTGGGGCAAGGGGCATTACTGGGAAGACAATGGCCATTGTGTTGGGACCTGTGATCTCCACACCAAAGTCAGGGAGCCTGGAAGCCAAACAAAGGCCCAGCAGCCTTCTGACAAGCAAGGGCTGTGCTGAGGTCACCACGGGGTCGTTGGTTTAGGCATCCTGTGTGCTGACAGGAGACCCAGAGAGCTAGGGCTGGAGGGACAGGGAGCAGGTGCTGGAAACCCAGCAGGGAGCTAGGGCTGGAGGGACAGGGAGCAGGTGCTGACAGGAGACCCAGAGAGCTAGGGCTGGAGGGACAGGGAGCAGGGCAGAAAACACAGCCTGTGTACTCCTCTGACTGGAGTCTAGGAAGGGCGTGTCCCATGGGAAGTGGATACTCTGGGGTGCCCCTGAAGTCTGGATCTTTCTAAAAATCTTGTAATGTTAGAATTTGGAGGGAATTTGAAGAAAGGAACTGAGGCCCAGAAAGAGGCAGTGATTTGCCAAAGTGACACAGAGCAATGGTAGCAAAACAAGAACTAGAGCTCAGGCCTGCTGGTTCCCACTCCATACTTTCCCACAGCACTACGATGTGTTGAATGCTTACCAAGTCCTGGGAATATTCTAGTGATGTACGAGCTGCGCGTCCTGCCCTCTGGGAGGTTACTGTCTGGTAGGAAGGATATCGGGTCACTGTCGAGTCCCCAGAACCAGCTGCAGATGGAGGTTTTGTTTGGGAGCTTTGTGGATCTTTCTGCAGTGTAATAGATCCTATTACTGTTTCTGGAGCAACAGTTATGGGACACTGAATATTATCAGTGGCTGCCTTTCTTCTGTCTTTTTTTTTTTTTTTTTTTTTTTTTGAGAGACAGGGTCTACCTCTGTCACCCGAGCTAGAGTGCAGTGGTGCAGTCTTGGCTCACTACAGCCTCGAACTCCTGGTCTCAAGCAGTCCTCCTGTCTTAGCCTCCCAAAGTGCTGGGATTACAGTTGTGAGATTGTGCCCAGCCCTTCTGCTTTAATTTTCACTCTGGGCTCCTCAACATGGTCCTTGTCCCAAGCCCAGGGACTGGCTTCTCTTTCTCTGAGTGTAGTTATGTATCTGGGTTCTAACCAGTAAGGTTATAACTGTGGCTAATTCACATAAATTCTCTGAGTCTGAATTTCCTGCCTACAAAATGGAGAAATAGGACCTTCCACACAGGGTGCATGTGGGGATGAAAGGAGTGAATGTATAAAGACACCTTTCCCGATAACCCATACTACCCTCATTATGACTCTTAACATTAGAGAGGGCTAAACAAGGGCAGTGAGAAGACTGGCAGGCAGCAGAAATCATTTTCTTTTTGATCTCACACACCAGGGCATTCCCCCTAAGAGGCAGTGAGATGTGGCCTGGCCCTGGAACTAGAAACAGAGGTGGCTGCTGTGCTAGTGCCTGAGATGCACGATGCTGGGGTCAAAGACTTGTGTCCCCATCTCAGGCTGCCAGGATGGCGTGTGTGCCGTGACAGGGCTCCCGAGTCATGCACTCAGGCAGACAGCAGGCTGGAGCCCAGCATTCAGGGGTGGCTTCTGTCTGTAGAGCCGCATGGCACTCTTCCCACCTCAGTGCCCACAGCCAAGGTAGGGTCACTAACCAAGCCAGAAACGTAACTGTGTGCAGAATACCGAAAAAAAAAAAAGGCTGGGTGCGGTGGCTCACGCCTGTAATCCCAGCACTTTGGGAGGCCGAGGCGGGCGGATCACGAGGTCAGGAGATCGAGGCCGTCCTGGCTAACACAGTGAAACCCCATCTGTACTAAAAATACAAAAAATTAGCCGGGCGCGGTGGCGGGTGCCTGTAGTCCCAGCTACTTGGGAGGCTGAGGCAGGAGAATGGCGTGAACCCAGGAGGCGGAGCTTGCAGGGAGCAGAGATCACGCCACTGCACTCTAGCCTGGGCGACAGAGCGAGACTCCGTCTCAAAAAAAAAAAAAAAAAATGCTCTGTGGGCTAGGTGTGGTGGCTCACACCTGAAATCCCAGAACTTTGGAAGGCCAAGGCGGGCAGATCACTTGAGGTCAGGAGTTTGAGACCAGCCTGACCAACATGGTGAAACCCCATCTCTACTAAAAACACAAAAATCAGCTGGGCGTGGTGGCAGGCGCCTGTAATCCCAGCGACTCCGGAGGCTGAGGCAGGAGAATCGCTTGAACCCGGGAGGCGGGAGGCGGAGGTTGCAGTGAGCTGAGATGGGCCACTCCACTCCACTCCAAACTCAGCAACAGCGCAAGACTCTGTCTAAAAAAAAAAAAAAAAAAAAAATCTCCATGTTGCTGAGGAGAGCCCAAAATCCACCGTCAGCACTAGCAACCCCAAAGACTGAGCTGGGGGGAACAAGGCCCGAATCCCTCCACACCCACTCTCCACGCTCTCCCCTCTCCAAACACCGGCACCTGAGCCAGGAGGGCTGGCAGCACGTTGGAGACGAAGCTTCCCCAGAACCCTCTTCCTAGAGAGGAAGAGCAGCCTTTCTCTAACAGCACCTTCCCTCCCAGCCATGCTTACGATGCTGTGGCCCACTTGCCCACGATGACCACGGTGTGACCCTAGTCCTGGAATGTCCGGCACAATAGGGGTGGCAGGAGGAGCACTCTGCCTCTGTCAGCGGCTGATTGGTTACAAGATGCCCTACAAACACACTGTCAGCAGAGTCAGCTGTTTCCAGCGTTGCCCCTCCTTGGCTTTACAATCACACACCAGCATGCAGCCAAGGGTTGTCATGGCTTTGTCTCCCTTATGCATGCTTAATTGACAATTAAGTTGGGGCTTTGAACCAGCCTGGCTGCCGCTGCTGGGCCTTCATCTTTCCAGGGAGTGTCACAGGGGCACCCTTTGTTTGCCCTTCTTGGGGGCCTGAAGTTACTGTAGCAGGCTGCAGGCAGCCATTTATCTTCAGCCTGGAAGGCCTTTATCCGCCCCCACCCCCTATTCCAGCTCTTGGCCAGCAGGAGCTGTCCCTGGTTATAGGCCCCATGACAGCCCATTCTGAAGCCATTGAGCAGGTCCGGAGTGATGGCCTCTACCTCCCTTCTGGAGATGAATCAAGAGAAAGGCCCCTAAAAGGTCAGAGGGCAGGGCGGCAGCAAGGAGAAGGACTGGTTGGAGCCTGGTGCTTGTATTGATTGGCTCGAGGAGGAGGAGGAGGAAGTTGGCGCGGGATGGAAACTTGGCTAGCCTTGGCCCAAGCCGTGGTATCTGCTGTGTGATCTGTGGCGATCTTGCTCCCTGCACCCTTTGCTCTAGTCGGCAGCAAGCTCACCTGGCCACTACCTTGAGGAGGAGAGGAGGGGTAAAAGGTCTTCATCAGCCTCCGCTCTCCCACGCATGATGTCCTCACTCTTGTGTCACCTTTGAGAGGGAAGTGGGGACTTATTCTCCTGGAAAGAAAGGGAGGCACAAAGAAAAAGAGAAGAGGCCCTGCCAGGAGGACTTTCAGGGGTCCCGAACCATAGCCCCTTCACCAAAGAGGAGACATTTATTTCTGTGGCTGCTGCTCCTCCCTTTCGCTGAACTCTATTCCTCCCTCTCCAAGCCCAGTGGACTTGACTTCCCTGATGTGGCTTAGAGCTTGAAAAACAGAGAATCCTGCCTCCTGCCTCTCGCTCATCCCCCTTCCCAGCCCCTCCCAGGTTACCTGAGGGAATCTAACCCTGGGTCTCAGACCAGCCAAACTCTGGGCCAGGGTACCTATGTGAATGCTGTTGTTTTCCCTGGCACTGAATTCTGCAGGACACGAGGAAACCTCCAAAGTGTCCAGTGGCAAGGTAGTGACTCAACGAGAGGAATTCTAATGGCCAGTGTTGATGGAGCATTTCCTTGGTCCCAGGCCCAGGGCCGAGTTCCTCCATGCATCATCTTATGTGACCCACACAACAACCCTGCAGAGTAGGAGCCATCTCTAGTGTCATCTTCATTTTACAATCAAGAGAAGTGAACTATTTAGAATGGAAGGCATGTGCCCAAGTTCATATTCTTAGTAAGTGGTGGGGAGAGGTTTTGAGCTGTTGCACACTGTCCATCTCTTTTTGCTTTATGCAGATGCTAAGAACTTTTCAGGCACTAAACCCAACACAGAGAGAGAGAGAGAGAGACACACACACACACACACACACACACACAGCCCCCAGCAGTTCCTTTTCCCACATTCCTACTGTTCCCCTCTAAATGACACTGAGGCTTTGGGAGATCATGGCCAAAGAGGTGGGGTAAGGGTGAGAGTCTCCCATTCTGGGTAGTTTACTGCTTCCTCCCCAACCACTGCCCCTGACCAAGGTGGATTCTGTGCCCTGCCCAGGCAAGAAATCAAAGCCCCCTCTTTCATGACCCCATCCCCATCTGTGTGGGGATTTGAACTGCCCTTGCAGTCGGCACTGTCTGGGCTACTAAATGCCTTAACAACTTAATGGGGCTTCTGAGACAGCGCAAGCACCTCAGCTCACCTCTGGGAGCTCCGCCCCCTCCCTGGGCAGCAGACAGCGGGAGGGGTTTATGAGGGTAGTTGTAAAAATATTCATCTCAGCAGCAAAGTTCCTCATGGTAAATAAGGCCCATTGTCCTTAAGTAGCAGATTATTTCAGTTCAGAAGAGAGACAAATCCTGCCTTGAAATGTCTGCTATTCTAGGAAACACATTCATACTGACTTGAGGTTTAGTGGTGGACATGGGTGGCTCCAGCATTCTCCTTCTTAGGGACTTTATCTGAGTGCCATTTTATCTCTTGAATTTGAAGGTCATTTTATCTTGTGGGTACCACCCCATCGGCTGCCACTAGATTGGGGAAGACAATCAGGATATTAATGAGATTAAGAGGCCTAGCCTTCAGGGTGTTCTGCTGTCAGCCTCCCCCTGATAGGGGACCAGCCCTGGTCTGCATACAAAGAAACCAGGCTGCTGTGCTCGTGGGGCTCCAAGCCTCTGCACAAAGGGGCCAGGAGATACTGGAGTCCTATCACCAAAGGGTCATGCCTAATCCGCCTGAAGGATCCTTAGACGATTCAAGGACTCCTTGCCGCCTCCAGTGAGCTCTGAGGAGGAAGGAAGCTGCCTGCAAGCACACAGCCCTGGCCTGCAGCTTATGGGAGAAGTGCTCTTGGAAACTGTTGAAGGTTTGATGAGAAGCGACAGGAACTTGGAGAGAATTAGGTATCACAGGTGCAGAGAGAGGCAGAGATCTGTGCAAGGGCCTTTGAAGCTACCTGCTTAATGGAATGGAACAAGATCTGGCTTTATGCCTCTGCCTATTTTTTAGGGGGAAGTATAAACACAAATGAAGAGGAGAGAGAGAAATATACATACATATATATGTATTATATACACACACACACACACACGCATACATATAGAAGTTATATATATAAAAGGAATGCAGCCCACAAATAAAGTCAGATCAATTAGTCAGTCATGGTTATTATCCTAGCTATTCACAAATTCTCTAGAACAGGGATTGACAAACTTTTTCTGTAAAGAGCCAGATAGTAAATATTAAGTACTTTAAACTATTCAGTTGTAATTACTCAACTGTGCCTTTGTAGCACCAAAGCAGCCATAGACCATAGACATGGAAGTGAATGAACATCACTGTCTTCCAGTCAAACTTTATTTTATGGGGACTGAAATTTAAATTTCATATAATTTTCACATATCACCCTATAGTCTTTAATTGATTTTTTCTCAACTGTTTAAAAATGTAAAACCCATTCTTAGCTTGTGGGTCATACAAAAACAGGCTGCTTTGGCCAACAGACCAGTTTGCTGACCCTGCTGTAGGACAATAGTTCTCAAATGTGGCCACACTTTAGAATCACCCGAGGGAGTATCTAAAAATCCCAGTATCCAAGCTGCACCCTGGACCTGTCAGAACGGCTGGGGAGTGGGACTACACATCAGTAGTTAAAACTTTCTAAGTGATACCAATGTGTAGCTAAATTTGAGAACCAGTTCTAAGGTTCTCAAATTTAGCTTCTCAAATGTTAAAGTGCATGCCAATTCCCTGGGGTGGGGGGTGTTAGGATAGAGATTCTCATTCTGTAGGCCTGGGGTGAGGCCTGGGTTTCTGCATTTTCAACAAGTTCCCAGGTGCTGTTGAAGAGGATGGTCTGGGACACACTTTTGAGTACTGGAGTTGGATTAGCAACTAACTCCCCTTTGCCTCCCAACCTGTGTAATTTGCCTCACCATCACCAGCCTTGACATCTAATATGGGGAAATGCTCTTTTAAATCCAGCCGGCACAGTGACAAAATTACAGGCTATGGAGGCAGACCCAAATTCCAACCTTCACTTTGGCACTTACTGCTGTGTGACCTTGGGCAAGTCTCTGGAATCTCTGTGCTTGCCTCTTGAGGTGTGGAGACATCCACTCATGCAGATGCTGGAAGAATTAAATAAGATAATATATATGTAAAACACTCCAGACATAACAGATTCTCATAAATAGTAGCTGTTACCATTCCTTGCAGAGGCTTGGGGGTTGTTTCTTTGTTTTTTTGTTTTTTTAGTTTTTTCCCTCTTTCCTTGTCCTTCTTAGAGGTTTCATTCAACCTTGATTTTTAAAGAATTTGAGTATCTCCAACTAGATATTCATCTTGGTGTTTGCAGCAAACTTAGGCTGGCTTGTTGCAGCACATTGGGTATGAGGCAATCTCCTGCTCTTCCTAGGACTTCTCTGTGACATCCACAAGGCAAATTGAGTGCCGTAAGGCATTTAGTACAAATTCAGGAAACAGTGAGGGGAAGCTGGGAAGACCATGGATTGGTGGGGGCAGAGGGGAGGGTCATGACCATGTAGCAGGAGGTCAGGTTCTTGATGTTCATAAAGTCGAGATGACCATGAATTTCCTGTAACTAACAGGGCATTTTTCTTTTTTCTTTTTCTTTTAATTTTTTTTTTTTTTTTTTTTGAGACGGAGTCTCGCTATCTCCCAGGCTGGAGTGCAGTGGCGCGGTCTCGGCTCACTGCAAGCTCCGCCTCCCGGGTTCATGCCATTCTCCGGCCTCAGCCTACCGAGTAGCTGGGACTACAGGCGTCCGCTACCACGCCCGGCTAAGTTTTTGTATTTTTTTTTTTTTAGTAGAGACGGGGTTTCACCGTGTTAGCCAGGATGGTCTCCATCTCCTGACCTCGTGATCTGCCCGCCTCGGCCTCCCAAAGTGCTGGGATTACAGCCGTGAGCCACCGCGCCCGGCCATTTTTCTTTTTGAATTAAAGGAGGTGTGAGTACTCCTCTCATGTGTGTTGCTTGTTAGTAATTAGCCCTGGGAACCTGCCAGGTAGAGGGGTGTGGGATGTTCCTGGTGGAGGCTGCATCTGGGAAGCTTAATGGCCCCCAAACTTCAGGCGAAGGAGCATTTAAGAAGGAGAAGGTGCACACAGCCCCACGGTGAGCAAAGGGAAACCTCAGAGCTCCTAAGGGCTGATTTTCTGGAAACCACTTCCCTCAACCTGTGAGCATGCGTCTGCTTCAGGTACCTTCCTGTTACCCTATGCTCCAACTTCAGCAACCTCCGCAATAGCACACTTGTGTGAGTTCAGCCACTGAGGAATCAACTGGCAAGGGGGGAACTCGATGTTTCCAATGCTTTTGGGAAGTCAAGAGTCAGTTTTCTCAGGACTTGTACTCTGCATGTTCTTCCTAAGTTGGAGAAACACCTTGCAGATGGTCTTTAGCATGTAGACTTTCCCAAGGGAAGCCTACCTGAGCCAAGGTGAGCTGGTTATGGCCAGTCCCTTCTCAGGACCGGATTCAGATGTGTGTGTCTGGGTAGCCAAGTATAGCACCCAAATCAGGCTTGGCTTGGGTTGTGGTTCTGTCACTATCCGGCAGTGTGACCTTAAGTTATTAGCTTCTCTGTCCCAATACCTATCCCCTTAGGGGTGCGACGAGGCTTCAATATGATCAGACACACCCAGTGCCAAGCACAGTGCCTGGCAAGGAAGGTTAGCTGCCATTACAGTATTATTGAATTGACTCAGAAACTTCAGGGTGTTGAGAGAACGGAAGAGCTTGGGTTCTCCCTGGGTTCTTGACAAGGGTCTTACCTTGTAGTTTCAATCGGGAAGGATTTCCCTTTCCATGAACCCTGCTTGTCATTTGAAACATCAGAAACAATGAACTAAGTATTGGCAAGATCTGTGGTTCTCAAATCTCTCTCCAGACCACATAAAAATCATCCAGGGAGCTCATTAAAAATAGACATGGCTCCCTCCACCCACGCGCACCTTTGGAGTCAGAATTGAGAGATGAGGGGTTCACAGGCATAAGAACTTTCGACAAAAGCCCTAAGAGATTCACCTAGAGTGCCAGCTACTTGTGAGGCTAAGGTAGCAGGGTCACTTGAACCCAGGAGTTTGAGGCTGAAGTGAGCTATGGCAGTTGGGTTGTAGACAACAAGGAACACAGGCTGCTTATTTTTGTCTCCTTCTATAAAACACCTTGAGATAAATTAAGCACTTTGTGCCCATTGGCGCCACTGCAGTACAGGCCGGGTGACAGAGTGAGACCCTGTCTCTAAAAAAAAAAAAAGAGAGATTTGGATGCATAGTCAGGGTTGACATTACTAGGCCAGATGGAGCAGGAGAGTTCTAAAGGGGTTGAAGGTAATCCTCATGGCCCCTTGCTGAAATGGGAAAAGAGAAGCAGCCGGGGTGAGGGGCCTTGGACTAGGATTCAGGAGATCAGAGCCACCAATGAGCAAGGGTGACCTTGGGTGAATCATTTAACTTCCTGGGAATTCTGGCAAATGAGGGTGTGGGATGAGGGCCTTTCCACTCTGACAGGCTATTATTTGAAGACTGTGTGTGGCATCCAGTCTTGGGGCCCAGGACTCCGCAGCTTGAAGTGCAGAGGGAGGCTTGCCATTGTGGTATTTTATTGTGAAACTCATCATCGTCTCTCTCTCCTTCTCTCCCTCACTCCCTCGCTCCTTCCCCATTTCAGGAACTGTGTGCTGTTAGAAGCCTTCCACCTTTATTAGGGATCATTAGAGCTTTACAACACCAGCAGATTGGGTGGGGCCAGTCACAATAAACAGATTTATAATGGGTATAAACGAGACACTTATAACTGCTAGAGGTTAACACTTTGAGGGCTTCTGAATAGCAGCTGGCATGCCCATGCCTTCTGGCCCTGTCCACTGCAGGGTGCCTCTTCCTGCTTGGCACCCATTGGACTGGGTTGGCAGTGAAGTCTATGTGGGTTTTTGTTCAGCAAGAGTGGAAAACCCTTAAACAACATCTCCTATTTGTGTAACATCAGTTTGCACGATGGGCACAAAAGTGCTTAATTTATCTCAAGGTGTTTTATGGATGGAGACATAAATGAGCGGCCGTTCTTCTTCATTGTCTGCAACCCTACAGCCAGGGGAACTAGAGGGTTTTCATCCCTACCTGTAAACTTTAATCTCACCGTGAAGAAGAAGGTCCCTGAAGTCTCTGACCACCTTGCTCTGTATGTATGTATTCTGAGTGGCAGAATTGTGGGCTGTACCAACATCTGAGCCTGAGGTAGCTTTCTTCACCATTGTGTCTCCAGCCCATAGCCCTGTGCCTGGCACACGGTAGACACTCCATATATTTGTGAAATAAAGATATCTATTATAGAAGGCTTCCTGTCAAAGCATATGCAGAAACCCCCTGTTTTATAAATTTGGTATTCAGTTTAAGAATTAAACTGAGCCTAGGATTAGTTTTGTTTTATATAGCATATATGTGCTATATAATTATATATATATGTATATATAAAGGCATATTTTCTCTTCTCTAGAAACAGTGTCACCCAGCTTCAACCCTATTAACACTGCTTAAGTATACAGTTTACAAATTAATGTCGACATTTAATGTTACCAGAAAGTTTTCAAAGAACGTATCATGAGTTTCTCCCTAATGTTCTACTAGTAAACTAGTCTACTCATTTAATTTAGTTCTACTAGTTACTTTAATGTTCTACTACTTTCATTCGTTTTAAAATCTCTTACCAGGATCCCTAGGGCAAGAAAAGAGCAAGAACGTCTCCTCTTGTGTTTCCATTGAGCAAAATGAGGTCTGGAAAAGGGACTGGACTACTGCAAATCAATTATCTGGACAGACAGAAACAAAACTGCCCTGCTCTGGGCAGCCATCAGGTCTCTGGTGGTGCTCCCTGAGCACTTGGCTGGTGCTCCTATCTCAGTGCCCAACACCTGGTGTTGCTTGGGACGAGCCTCCTTGGGCCTGCCGGTGATCGGCAGCTATCTGTCATGATGATGGTGATGATGATGGTGATAATGATACTGATGGAGATGCCCTCTGTGACAGTGATGAAGAGGCTGGGATCTGGCCAGGCAAATCCCTATCACAAGGCAGCTCTGACACTTGCCAGACCTCAAAGGATCTTCTCCCTGGGTATCATCTCCCGGTATGGTCTTTGTTATGAATAGGCTGTGGTGGAAAACCTCTCTTTTCTAAGGCAATTTTATTAGCCCTTCAGTCACAATATAGATGTCTGTTTATAGGACCTTACTTTTGTGTGGACACCCAGTGGCTCAGTCTGCTGATGGCTTTATAGCCTTTCTCCCTTTGCCCAGACCCACTGGGAGCATCACCATTCTCCTTGTCCGCTAGGCCTAGAGGCCTTTGTTGCAGCCATATTATCTCTGCCTGCAAAGGCAGCTGCTCAGAAAATACCAGACCCCGGGAGCCAGACTGCAGAAGGGCACTCTGTGTCCCCACAGCCTTTAGGCCTAACGATGTCCACCATTAACCCTTCTTAGTTTTACTCTAGTTTCTTTGGAGAAAGGGGCATTTAAGTTATTCATGTTGCCACAGTAAATTCCCATTAATTGACTCTTCTCCTTATCCCCATATCAACCCAGTGGCCCCCAAACTCGGTTCTTCAAATGTGAAACTGCCCAAGTCTATCAATACTGTTTCTTCAATTTTGATTATATTTTAATCTCTCTCTCCTCTTCTCTTACTCCTCTTTCTTCCTCCTTAAAAAGAATGCTTGCCTCTCCTTGCCCACGGAAAAACAGGGAGGGGAGGCCAAAGCAGAAGGACTACTTGAGCCCAGGAGTTTGAGACTACCCTGGGCAACATAGACCCCCCCCAATCTCTTCAAAATAATAATAACAATAATAATAATAATATTAATAAGTTAGCCAGGCATGGTGGCATGTGCCTGTAGTCTCAACTATTTTTGGGGGCTGAGGTGCGAGGATTCCTTGAGCCCAGGAGTTCAAGGCTGCAGTGAGCTGTGATTGTGCCACCACAGTCCAGCCTGGGTGACAGAGCTAGAGCTTGCCTCAAAAAAGAAAAGAAAAACTGGGAGATTTAGAGGATAAATGGACATACTCCAGTCACTTCACCACCACTCAACTCAACAGTCTAAAGGTGAAAGTGATGGGGAGTCATCAGTCAGAGTTTAAGCATAGGTTATTCATTCATCATTTACTCCTTCAATAAATGTTTACTGAATGCTTAGCATGACTCTGCCAAGAAGAAAATGGAGAATACAGACAAGGTCCTGCCCTCATGGGGCTTACATTACAGTGAGGGATGCAGCCAAGGAACAAGTAAACAAACCTGCAAAATCATTTCAAGCTATTAGTGGGTCGTGATGGGGAGGCTCTATATATCTGGAGCCCATTTGGGGCTTAGGAGGAAGAGGGAGAAGGGTCAGCTTTGGAATACCACGGACTTGCTGGGAGACCCCCTAGCAAGGAGCGGTGCAAACAACCTTGTCCTCTCCGAACCTCAGTTTTCCACTCTGTCAAATGGGTGCTTGTGACACATTGAGAAGCAGATGGGTGTAACATACTCTCAGATGTGAGGACTGCCCAAGTTATCAAGTGCCAGGCTGGTTCCTTTTACCTACAGCAGCAATCTTCAGGCTGAAGTATTCGTTGCAAACTGCCTGATGTTTGCCTGCAGAAACTGCCACTCTAGTAAGGATGAGGCGTGGTGGCCCAGGTAGACCTTGTGGGGGAGGACACACAGAGTTTCTGCTGGTCTTCTACCTCCCCACATGTGCAATTTTTTCAAGTGCACCATGCATGTTAGCTTCTGTTCTCAGCCAAGGTGCTTTTGATGAAAGATTTTTTTTTCTTTTCTTGGTTACATTTGCTTTGATTTTTTTTTTTAAATAAGAAAACCAGTTTGTGGGCTTCCCTTAAGTATCACTCAACTTTTACTCCTTGAGTCAAGAATGTTTACTGTCCCTGCAGGCCTGTCTGTATTTCTCCTCTTATGAATTGAGCTCCTAACTAAGCCATGTTAGGTAGAAAGGGATCCGGAATTGAAACCAGCCCAGCATTGAAATTGCTTTCATCTTGCATCAGCTTTTTCTTCCACATTTGCAGATTTTTAATCTTCTAAACTCTTTGCAAACATGAATCTTTATCCTCTCAGAGGAGGAAATATTAATAAGAACTAGCAAAAGTCCTGTGCTACAAACAAGGAAACTGAGGCAGCAATGCTAACTCATTCGAAGGCTTTCATTTCTGGAGTTCTCAATTTCAAGCCAGGGAATTGTTCACATTCTTTTCTTCCAAATGGGCCTCTCAGAAGTTCACCAGACGGAATCATTTGTCTCTCTGCCTCTGTCCTTAAGAAAAGTAAAGTGTTTAGGGAGAAGGTAGAGTTATCAGGACACAGTACTGGGTCCATCAAGCCTGGCCCAGTCTCTCCCTGTCATCTCCCCAACATAATGATTTGGCTTCATAGAAAAGATGGCTGTGTCTACTCATAATTTATGAACAATGAACATAGTTATTACCTTTTGGAAGAGCTTTCTCCTTCGCATGCTCTCTCCTGCCTGAGTTTAAATTCCCAGTTTCTAGACCCAACAGGGCTGGGCTGCACTCTGCATGAGGTTAGAAACACAGGGGAAGAATGTGTGTGACAGAGCCCCAGCCAGTTGAGTAATGTTTACTCTGTTGGTGGCTGGGACGCTCACTTACGCTGGCAGAGGTCCACCAGCCGGAGGAACATTCCTGCATTATCAGGGATGGGAGGTTGGCTCTGAAATGTCAAGGGTGAAAGGCATCCCACCAGATTCTGGGTGCAGCTCACAGACTTCAGTGAAAGGAACCCCCAGGCTTCAGTGCCAAAAGCCACATCGTGGGCAAGCTGAGCCCCACATTGCCCAGGAATCCCCACTTTCCTCATTTCTTCTTACTAAAAGAACAATTCTGGTCCTGTTTTCTTGGTTGACATTGCTCTTCTGTTTACCCAGCAGAACGAGTGCATCTCTGACATTATTTTATTCATTCATTATTCTGGCTTCTGAAGAAGGAATATCTGTGTGCCCCTTTCACAGACAAAAATGCCAAGGCTCAAAACTTAACTGACCCAGAATCATCAGAGAGTTATGGCAGAGAGAGAGAGAGAGAGAGAGAGAGAGAGAGATTGTTAAAGTTTCTAGAGTCTGGTGCCCAGTTGATCTCTGGAATCATGGAATTGGGGTCTCAGCTGTTCTTTGAAGCTCTTAGAGCTGAATTAAATCACCAGGGGCTCTATGAGCTGTAGCTCTAAGGCCCTGAAGCACAGGTTTCTGCAAAGTCTCTGGTGAATGGCACCCTGAGCAGCTCCTCTCTGGGGTCCTCCTGTAAGGCAGTCATGTTTGTCTTTGAACACACAGGCACAGTAGGGTCTATATAACCTGACATATGCAGCCTAAAAATCACCAGAGTTTGCTAAGCCATGTGATAAGAGCCACAGGGCTTATGGGAAAAACAGGATTAAAAACACAACACTTGAGGCCGGGCGCAGTGGCTCATGCCTTCAATCCCAGCACTTTGGGAGGCTGAGGCGGGCGGATCACTTGAGGTCAGGAGTTTGAGACCAGCCTGGCCAACACGGTGAAACTCTGTCTCTACCAAAAATACAAAAATTTAGCTGAGCGTGGTGGTGGGCGCCTGTAGTTCCAGCTACTCAGGAGGCTGAGGCAGGAGAATCACTTGAGCCCGGGAGGCGAAGGTTGCCGTGAGCCGAGATTACGCCGCTGTACTCCAGACTAGGTGACAGAATGAGACTCTGTCTCTGAAATAAACTTTTTTAAAAAGCACAACACTTGAAAACTTCCTCAGCGACACATTTTTTTTGTTTTGAGATGGAGTCTTGTTCTGGTCACCCAGGCTGGAGTGCAGTGGCACGATCTCAGCTCACTGCAACCTCTGCCTCCCAGGTTCAAGCAATTCTCCTGCCTTAGCTTCCTGAGTAGTGGGGATTACACCACTCTGCCTAGCTAATGTGCGTACCACCATACCCAACTAATTTTTGTATTTTTAGTAGAGACAGGGTTTCACCATGTGGTCAGGCTAGTCTCGAACTCCTGACCTCAAGTGATCCACCTGCCTCGGCCTCCCAAAGTGCTGGGATTACAGGCGTGAGCCACCGTGCCCGGCCAACACATTTTTAAAAGATAAGAATCCAATAAAAAGATTACCAGAGTTTTATACCCGTTAAATAGTTAAGAAATATATCAATGCTATACAATAGTAAATATGGCAAGTTTGCCTAGGGAAGTGGGCATCAGAAGGGCTGCGGGTTGTGAGTTACTGTGAAGCAGTGGAGAAAGGGTTATCTGACATGGGAAGGAAAAGATGTGACTCCATATTGCATGGATGTGTCTTACCAGTGCACACAGTGGACCGAGGCGGCTGGTGGATGTTTGAGGTGCGCATATGTACACACAGGAGCATTGTTAGGATTCTCCTATGTGGTTCCATTCAGCTGGATGCAGGCTTCTGAATTCACTAAGTGTTTTCCAAATGTGAAATTGACATTACAGTCAAATTATCCCCAATATGTCAATATAATTGGAACAGATTTACACTTTCACTACAATAAATACACAACTGACTGTATTTTCTACTTCTGCGAGACGTGATGCTCCTTGTCTGGGGCATGGGTGCTCAAAGCTGCTGGGGTTTCATTCCTTCAGTCAATAAATATGCACAGTACCAGGCAGTCTGCTAGGCTATAAGGATGCAACAAGTAAAGACTCATCTCTTTCTTTAAGAGGCAGAGAAAAGTGAACATATCATCAGCGTGCATGCAGGGTGACTGACTCCTGCCGTAAGTCTCTGTCTAGTGCATGTAAAATACAAAGGAAGGAGCAACCATCTCCCAGGATGAATCAAGAAGAGCTTCACAGGGGGGCGACATGTGACACGAGATGCTTTCCAGGCAGAGGAAACAGCAAAGGTGCAGAGGCAGGAGATGGTCAGGCCATTTGAGAAATGCATTAAGATTGTGGTGAGAGATAATGCAAATAAAACAGACGAATCACAAAGGCCCAGTTCTGCCAGTCTCAGGTGTTGGGGCTTTTCTGGAAAGCAGTGAGGAGCCATCAGATGTTTCCAAGCAGAGCAGAGGCATGGTGTGACTTTGTTTTAGAAAGATATCCCAGGCTGCAGCAGTGTGAAAGGACCCTAGAGACGGTGCTGGCACAGGAAGGCAGAGCAAGGATGCTGGCTTCTTGGAACCATGCACCTGTGCCATGCCTTTGGCACTTCTGACCAGTCATATTGGATAGAAACCAAATGATCTGCGTCTGTATCCAGGAATAGCCCAACACCCATGATGCTGATGCCTAGGAACAGAGGAAAGTAGATGATCTACTCACCAGGGCCTCAGGGATGTCTCAACTCCACCTTGGATGGCTTTTGCTGCTGGACACACTTGCTGTGGTTCATAGAGCCAACAATGGGGATGGGGCCAGTGAGTGGCTTGAGCTAGGAAGTAAGTGGAAGGTGAATGGCTACCATCTGCCACTGTCATTTCTCCTATGGGTCCTCTGTGGCTATTAACCTGGCATCTTTTGTTAATCAATATTAAACCAGAGCCCTTGTCATATGTTCACTTTAAGAACTTGCATTGGTGAAGGAAGAAGGGAAGATGCTGTTCCATTTCTTAATGCTTCCTACCACAGTGCCTGGCACATGGTAGGTGCTCAATAAAGTGGCATGACCTCAGCCTTCCTAAAAATGTCTTTTAAACAAAGACAGTGCCAAAGTAGGAGGAATTGACATGTTTTCAGCAACTGTTATGTGCCCAGCATGGTCTGGGTATTTGGACATCCATTAACTCATTCCGTTCTCTTCCCAATGACCTGACAGATGGATATTGTTAACAGTAAGGAACTGAAGCTCAGAGAGGTTAAGTAACTTCCCAAGATCACACAGATCTTACAGGGTAGAGCCAAGATTTAAACCCAGGTCACCTGGCTCCAGAGCCTACACACTTTGCACTTATTTTTGTTCTCACTTCAAGTGCTCTTCTGAGTTTTTGAAATATAGGAGGACTGGCCTCTCCTTCCTCTAACAAGAGCACCTATTTTTGGTGTACACCTTGTGATGCGCCCCCACCCCGCCCCCTCATAAGATGGCTGGCTGATTACAGCCACCCTCTCAGGGGCCAGTGATTGCCACATGCTTGGTGAGAGGAGCATCGTGGGAACAGCTGCAGGTGGATCTGGGGCTGATGAGCAGCCTTGTGCCTGGCTCCCATCACACTGCTGTGACAATGGCCCCCTCCCCACAGTGGGCCGTCCTCTGGCTTATAGATGAGGAAGCTGGTGCTCACCCAAGAAATTGATAGCAGAGCTGAGATTAAAACAGGGATCCCCCAGTTTCCAGCCAGGCCTCTATCACTTAACCAGGGGCTTTTAAAGGAACGTTCAAAGGTCTAGGCTCCTCTGTCTTTTGACAGAGCAGCTCCACCGTTATATTTCTTATATAATAAAGTTTTGTTGGGGAGAAAACAAAGTGTAAAAACCACAGCAGCCTTGGAATATGCTGCCTGGATTCTAACAAATGGCTCTTGAGTCTCTCCTGACATGCTCCCTTGTAAAGAAGCCTTTTGTTTCCTGCGGAAATCCTTGGTTAATTATTTTTAAATAAATAATTGCGTAGCCTTTGGTAGGGGAGAAGCCTCCTTGTGACCCATATTTGATCATCAGAGGGCTGGCCCTTTTCCGTCAGCCAAATTAAATAGGCTAAATCCAGAGACTGTTTGACTTGAGACTGAATCGATGATGGGGACAGGCTGGGAGGTGAAAACACACCTGACTCCCAGCGTTATCACCACTCTCTCAGGAGCAGAGCCTCTCGGGGAGGTAAATAGCTGGTTAGGGAGTCAGAGAAAGCAGGAGAAAAACAGGGTGAAGTCCAGTTCCTCCAAAAGAACAGAGCAAGAGGGCAGCGGCTAGACCTCTCTCCCAAGTTGCTTCCAGGGCAAAGCATCAGTGGTTCTGCCAGGGTAGGATTCTTTGGAAACTGTTCTCTACGGAAAGATAATTCCATTCAGTGTTTAGAATCTGTCCTAAGCCATCTAGAATTCTAGGATATTAGGGCAAATATCTTGGGGTCCATTCCTATACCAGCTTCCTCCCCACAGCATCCCCACCCATAGTTGCCATTTATATGGCATTTTGCAAGAAACTGTATAGATGTTACCTCTAATCCAAAAAGAGTCCTGTTGAGGAGGCATTCTCTCCATTTTTCTAGAGGAAACAAAGGCACAGAGAGGGAAAGTAATTTTCCCACGATCACAGATCTATTAAGAGCAGCATCAGAATTTGAACCTGAGTTGGTTTAGCTGCAGAGTCCATAGTCTTCCCACTGCCCCTCCTTGATAGAAAATTCTTCCTGTTATTTATTTGAAATCTGCCTCCCTGTTTTCCATTGAACCTGGCTCTGCCTTCAGAGCTCATAAGGTTCAAATCTCTTTCTTCTTTCATGTAACAACACTTTGAACTGTTGGAAGCATCCTGCTGGGAACTGGGTGGCAGATGTGAAGAAAGAAGGCCCCATTTAATCCAATGGGATGGCATCGATGGCAAACAGGAGACGTGGGGGCTGCAAATAGGTGCACAGGAGAACAGGGGCCTGGGCACCGGCTGTTGACTTGGGGAGCTGAACGCTGTTCCTCCTTTTAACTTCATGATTTCTGTCCTTCCCAAAAAATGTAGTGCCTTAAACCAATACACCAGTGCCAGCGCCATCCCACTGTCACCACCACCCCCACTAGCAGCTCCTTGATTCAAAGAATGGGGAAAACGGCCAATAGAAAGGCTCATAGAGCAAGCGTCAAGCCACTACATACTCAGACAAGTTGCTCTTGAAGGTTAGAACCCAGCTTTAGCATTTGTTTTGTTTATTTCCCCAGCCCTCTTAAGCTCTAGGTCATATCGGCCTTGGGTAAAGTCCTTAGGAAGATCCAAGGAAAACTGGCTTAGGGCTCATCTAGTCTCATCTTGGTAAGCTTCATCTTAGTGAATTAGAGGCAGATTATGACACTGATTATGGCAGTGTGCCTGGCCCCTGGGGGATCTTTGTAGCCTCCTCTGGAAGGTGGGGCTCTAGCTAGGGCAGGGGGTGGGTGGATGAAAGAGCAACAACAGAATCAGTGTACAGGGATGGTTCTTCTTGGGAAACTGGGCAAAGGAAGACGTGCAGCTAAAGAGTTGGTCCACTTATCCAGATAATTCCATGCCTAGAGCATTTGGTCTCTGCAGGACAGGGTCCTCCAAACCTTTTTGTCAAATCCAAAGCAAAAAACAAGAACACTGTCTTTCTAAGCACTGAGCTTAGGGGTGAGATGCCCCATGTACCCCCAACCTTGTCCTTGACTGTTTCATGGGCACATCAAGCAGAATTTCCATCTGCAAACTGGACCCAGGCGTTCTTTTAGCTTCCTTCAGTTGCCTGATCTCTGTCCAGAACTTTTCTTTCCTGAGAGCAGACCTCCATTTTGGTTCCCGAGCAAGAGGGAGGGTCAGAGCAGCGAGGTTGTAAACATGTTTGGTTCTACCCTTCCCCTGCAGAGCAAACTCCAGTGGTTTACTAAACATCCACATCTGCCTGTGTGTGGTGCTGCCTGCCCCACCTCCCAGCAGACACACCTTTCCCTGTGCCCTGGAAGGCAGCCAAATGGGACCCCCAGCAAAGGAATGTGAGTTCTACAGCCTAGCTCCTAGACGCAGCCTCATCCCTGTCCTGCTCTGCCTGTGTCCGTGCCCCTAACCTCTTGGGCCTGGCCACAAAGGTGGTACACAGAGAGACTGATGCCTAAGCTACGGCTCTTTCAAGGGTCACTGGACAAGGGCTTCTTCTTCGTCACATGGGTCTACTTATACTTTGCAGCACCACGAGAGATGCCAGGGAAACATTTCTAAAAGGCATTTTAAAGAATAAAAAATACTCCAGCCAGTAACAGAAGGCTAGTCTCAACCCCCAAATCCTCAAAGAACTGTGCGGAAGCAATAACAAACAGAATCCATCCAGTCATTCATTTATTCATCAGAAGTTTACCGAGTGGCTATTCAGTGCTAAGGCACTGGGGATACATCAGTGAACAAAACAAACGAGATAAAAATTTCCTGCCCTCATGGCGCTTACATTCTAGAATTAAATAGAGAACATGCCATATTTACCCTGGAGAAAATCAGCCGATATTTCTTGTGGGTGGACAGGGGAGGAGAAAGCAACTTTATTTTCTTATTACCCACCCTTGAAAACAAGAGGTGCCGAGTCATTGTTCCAGGGCCCTGGTGGCACTAATGTTCCCTGTTGGGTTTGTGTTGTTTTGCAGGAGTGCGCTACAGCCAGCAGGGAAACAATGAGGTCACTTCCTCCTCAACAATCAGTCACCATGGCAACAGCGCCATGGTGACCAGCCAGTCGGTTTTACAGCAAGTCTCCCCAGCCAGCCTGGACCCAGGCCACAATCTCCTCTCACCTGATGGTAAAATGGTGAGTACACCTGGGCCATTGTCGCTCTGGAGCTGATAAGATAAGAGGCAAAACAAACACAACTTCTCACAAGGCCTGCCTCAAACAATGAACCATTGTAGCCCCATAGGGGAAAATGAGGGCTGTCCAGAGTTGGAAAGGAGAGGTAGTGCTGGTGACCCAGCCTTTGGCGGGTAGAAGAGGTGTTCGGTTTGAACTCAGCCAATAAATCTGACAGAGTTCTGCTCTCTTTTTATTGATTGAATGCCTCATAAAGGAGCAAGCCCGGTGGGACACTGTTTGTTTTGGGGCTTGCCAATGACATTTGTGTTGATAAAATGTTCATTCATCCCTCCCCCCAAGGCCTCCAAAGCCAATTTTTTAACTTAGAGAGCACCTCACTTTGACACAAGCCCCCTCTTCCTCCTTACCATCCCCTTGGTACTCACAAGAAGAGTCATTAGCAAGTCAGGATGTAGTGGATAGGAGGCGATGGGGAGAAGCTTCTTGAACTGGAACAGTGAAAGACATGGGACACATGACAGCGAAGATCACAGCACAAATGGTAGATGGGGTGGGGCGATGCTTAGGGAGGGAGAAACACCAACTTTGAAGTTACAATGGCCCAGGTTCAAATCCCAGCTCCAGCTCTTAATAGCTGTGTAGCCTGAGCAGGTTACTCAACTACTTATGATCTCTTCCTCATCTATAAAATGGGGGCGGTAACAATAGACTTGGTGGGGGCATGAGCGTGATAACATTTGAGAAATACTCTGCAGTGTTTGCCATAGGAAATAGTCAATAAATTGCAGTATTGTTGTTGTTGTCCTGTTAATGTCAATATCATTCTCATTAAATGAAGTTTTCTATATCCGTAACCACAGCCCCACACCCAGATGCAAGTTTAGCACACTTGGTGAAGAATGCACAATTTGAATTTGAATTTTCTACATCAAACTAGATTCTAGGCCAGGTGCAGTGGCTCATACCTGTAATTCCAGCACTTGGGGAGACTGAGGCAGGTGGATCACTTGAGGCCAGAAAGTTTGAGACCAGCCTGGACAACAGGGCGAAACACCATCTCTATCAAAAAAAAAATACAAAAATTAGCCAGGAATGGTGGCATGCACCTGTAATCCCAGCTACTCGGGAGGCTGAGGCGGGGAGCTCACTTGAGCCTGGGAGGCGGAGGTTGCAGTGAGCTGAGTTCACACCACTGCACTCCAGCCTGGGCAACAGAGTGAGACTCGGGTGTCTCAAAAAATAATAATTAATAATAATAATAAAATAAATAAAACTAGGTTCTAATTAGGATTAGGTTCTGATCCTGTAGCAACACAAGTGCAGGAGAGAGTGGCTTATGGGAGAACAGGAGCATTACGACACTGGCAAGGGTAGAGAATGGAAAGCTCTATTCTTTGGGTCATGCTCTGTTTTTCAGGGGAGGGAGGAGCCGCAGGTTCCTGACTTTCATGCTGAAGGTGGAGCTGCACACATTCCCAGAGTGGGGGCCAGGATGGGTGAGGGCAACAGGGTGCAGAGGCCATTTTAGATCTTGACGTGTGTGCTGTGTAGGCAACACAGAAACGGTGAGTCACAGGTGATCGAGTCCCTGGCTCCCTGGAGGAAAAACAAAGTGTGGTTTCTGAGGGGAGCGCTGACCCGGCCAATTCTGGTTTCAGAGGACCTGAGCTGCTCGCCCTGGTCGTGGTCTCTGCAAACAAAAATGAAAGGGCATCCCTGGGGGAGGCATTTTGCAGCCCCCTTCTCCTACTCCCACCTATCCCTTAAGAAAGATTCTTCTCCATATGAAGAACCACTTGTGTCAGTTACCTGTGAGAGGCACAGACAAGTCTTTCTGACTTCTCAAGAGTGTCCCAAACAAGTCAGGGTTAAGGATTACCCAGGCTTCCATGGAGAAGGGTGCCTTATGGAAGAGGTCTTGACTTCTCAGTGTGGAAGAACCTTCCAGGTCTCAGCTCTTACTGCTTGAAGGTCCTTGGGGTTTCCTACTGAGCTCTGCCAATCCTCCTTCTAAGACGCAAGCTGCCTCACCCAGGCCAGGGCCGCTCTAAATGCAGCCTGTGGACACGCTTTTTGCTTCCTGTTCTGCTCAGCAGTGCTTTAACTGGGCAGTGTGTTACTGGATTGATGATTGACCAAGACTGCACACCTCAACGTTAGCAAACACCTGGAAGCTTGTTTGCAGGGCCTGGCTATTCTCTTGTCTCCAACACCCTAGTGCATGTGCTGTGTCACTATCATCAGAGGCCCAAATTCAAGAGTCTGTTTTCTTGTTAATATAATAACATGTCCATCACGGATCTTGGTCCCCCAAGGCAAGAGTGGAGTATGGTTAAAAAGGAATGCAGGGAAGGGAACCAGTATGTGCAAGTCTTGGCTCGGTCATTCACCAGCAGTAGTGTGGACAAATTGCTTAACCTCAGTTTCTTCATCTGTAAAATGGGGGATAATGATGCCTACGTCATAGGGTTGGTGTGAAGATTGCTTGTAGCACTGTTGTTCTTTGGGTCAGCCCTGTTCTAGGAATGACAGTCTCTGCATGCTGACTTTCAGTAGGACGTGCCTTGAAATCTTTCCCCAAGAACTGGTTTTGGAAATAAAGCCAATCCATTTGAACTCTCTGTTGTACTGTCTGCCCCTACCCACCCCCATGCCCAAATGTCACGCATTGACAAAAAACTGGCCAGGTTTAGGGTTGTAGTCTGTGCATGTCAAACCTTAAAAAAAAAAAAAGAAAGAAAGAAAGAACAAAGCAAAGCACATACTGGATACTTTCACAGTATCAAGCAGTATGTACTAACGGTGAAAAGCTCAGGCTGTGGCGGTAGATAGCCTGCTTTCAACCCCAATTCTACCACTTGGGCACACTTCTTAACTTCTCTAAATTTCAGTATCCTTCTCTATGAAATAGGGATAATAATACCAACCTTATAGATTATAGGTATATAAAGAACCTAGCATAGTGAAGAGACCATAAATGACAGCATTAATATAATTCAGGCTCTCCAAATTATCATGTAAGGATCACCACTGATATCCTTAGCAGTGCCCTAGCTTCCATCAGTCCAGGAGCCAAATAGAAAGTAATGGTTGTAGCCGGGCACAGTGGCTCACACGTGTAATTCCACTATTTTGGGAGGTGAGGAAAGATAATTGCTTGAGCCCAGGAGTTCAAGACCAGCTTGGGTAACACAGCAAGACCCTGTCTCTACAAAAAATAAAAAAATTAGCTGGGCACGGTGGTGCATGCCTGTTGTCCCAGCTACTCCAGAGGTTGAGGTGACAAGATCGCTTAATTCCAGGAGTTTGAAGCTGCAGTGAGCTGTGATCATGCCACTGCACTCCAGCCTTGGCGATAGAGTAAGACCCTGTCTCAAAAAAAAAAAAAAAAAAAAAAAATTAAAAATAATAGTTGCATTTTAGAATGGGAAGTAACTTGATCAAGGTTGCCCAAACTTAGTAAGTGGATAAGATTTAAGCTCCAGCAAAACTGGATTTTAACTCTGGCTTTTTCACTTGAGTCAAGTGACATAGAAATAGTCTCAACTCTTCTGAAGATCAGTTTCTTAATCTGTAATACAGGGACTGATAGTAATAATGCCTGCCCTACTTGTGTCATTATCTATTAAGGACAATCAGTGAAAGCACTTTACAAATCCTAAAGTCACACACATTTAAATTATTTTTATCATTGGCCTCCACACTTCTCTTATACCATTAACCAAATGCTGAAATGTCAGAGAAATTACTGTCACTTGGTTGACTTTCTCCAAAGGAACTACATTACCCAGGAGATTCAGTCTGAGGGCAGGCTACGGATTTTTTTTTTTTTTTTTAATGACTGGTATTTTGAAAAACAAGTCCAGCAAACAGGCTGGTTCTCTCTTGTTTGATGTGGTCAGAATTCCTTCTTGGTCATGTGACCCCCTAACTCATTTCTTGATGCTTATTTTAAAAACACAAACAAACCTGTTTGGTTTTTGCTTTCTTTCTTTTTCAAATTAACCTTGGACACTATGGAGTTGACCGGAAGGGCAGGGTGGGAGATAGCATCTTACCTGGGTGCTGGTGGGAGAGCTATCGTCTGAAAAGCTCTGGGAAGTGAAAGATGGAAGAAGGAAAGTTGAGTTACTCAGACATCTGGTGCATCCTAACCCTAAAGCACCTCTCGGGGTTCCTGATGCTCTCAAGCACGCCTGGGTTCAGAATAAGAGGGGCCAGTCCTTTCTTCATAATAACTTTAAAAATTATTTTGAGGCTGGGCACAGTGGCTCACACCTGTAATCCCAGCACTTTGGGAGGCTGAGGTGGGCACATAACCTGAGGTCAGGAGTTCAAGACCAGCCTGGCCAACATAGTGAAATCCCGTCTCTACTAAAAATACAAAAATCAGCCAGGCGTGGTGGTAGGTGCCTGTGGTTCCATCCACTCGGGAGGCTGAGGCAGGAGAATTGCTTGAACCCACAAGGCGGAGGTTGCAGTGAGCAGAGATCACGCCACTGCACTCCAGCCTGGGCAACAGAGCTGGACTCCACCTCAAAAAAAGAAAAAAATTATTTTGAAACTATAAGTAGTAAACTAATGTATCATGGAAAAAGTGTAGATGTGTTTTAAAACTGATCGCACCCTTATAATTACAATTAGAGTTAATGGGAAAACATTGAAACATTTCTGATAACATCAGAAGCAAAATAAGCACATCTATTACAGCTGTTATTGTTTAATACTGTAAGTTCTAAGCAATACAATAGGACATGTAGACATATCAGTACTAGCAAGGAAAAGACCCTGTTACCGTCAGATGCTTGTATTACAATTACATACTTGGAAAAAAATCAATGAGGAAAAGACACTAGTAGGATTCAGTGAAGTGGTCATGTACAAAGTAAATACACCAAAATCAGTAGCTTTCTCATACTAATCTGTCATTAAAATATAATGGTGATTACAATATAGGATCCTTGACCAAAAAAGAAAAAAAATTTTGTAATGTGTACTGGAGATGTGGAAAAAGTAGAGAAACCTTATAATGGCTAATCTCCCCCAACCCTTAGTAATTTCTGAAGCTGGCTAGTAACTCAGACAGTCAACAATAGATGCACCATGAGGGCAGGGATCACTGTCTGTTTTACTTACTGCTCTATCCCCAGCACCTAGAATAGTGTCTGTCCCACAGTAGACACTTAATAATTGTGTTTTTTTCTTTTTTTGTAGAGATGGGATTTCACCATGTTGCCCAGGCTGGTCTTGAACTCCTGAGCTCAGGCAGTCCTCCTGTCTTGGCCTCCCAAAGTGCTGGGATTACAGGGGTGAAGCACCATGCCCAGCCAATAATTGTTATTGAGTGAATGAAGGAATGAATTTGAGAACTAGTCATGCCAAGGAATCGCTAAGTCACATCATGTTGGAAACTGCTCTCTGTGGTCCAAGTCCACCCATGTTTCTCTTGTTTTTTTCTCTCCATCAGATCTCAGTCTCAGGAGGAGGTTTGCCCCCAGTCAGCACCTTGACGAATATCCACAGCCTCTCCCACCATAATCCCCAGCAATCTCAAAACCTCATCATGACACCCCTCTCTGGAGTCATGGCAATTGCACAAAGTAAGTTCTATTCTTGGTTGGAAAACTTGGGGGCAGGGAGAAGAAGAATGGGAAGCAAATTAATGTGGTGAAAAATAACTGTAGGTCTCCTTCAAACTCACCCACGACTAGTAGATTTGGTTTAACTTCTTTAGTTTCTCATCTGTCTCCTTAAATCCAATATTTGGATTGTTTAGCCTAAAACAAGAGAAAATTGTGGAATGGATTTGGATCCTGGTCACAGTTTAGCAGCTGTGCATCCTGGGTCAAATCATTGAACCTTCAGGAGATTCAATGTCCTCATCTATAAAATAGGTTGTTAAAGTGATCAACTGACAGTGAATGTGAACATGCTTGTAAATCTCTAAAGCATGAATATGTATAACATCGTAGCTTACACTTTGTCTTGAGTTCATTCCTATCACTAAGTAGGTGGTAGATTTTTCAGGAGGTTCTTTCTGTTTGGTGATGATGAAGTAAGAATGACAGATTTCCTTCTAAATGGGGAGTTTTGTGTGGTATATGAAATCTCCTTGGCCAGCAGTGAAAATACACCAAGGGAGTATCCAGAGGGAAACTGCCATTGTATCTGAGAGCTTTGAAAACTTTAAGGAGAAATAGCTTGCTTTGGCACATCACACGCCTGAAGACACGGAGATGGATCAGGTCCCTCCAGCTCCAGGAGGCTCATATTCAATAGCAAGCCTGTGCCCTCCCATACATGGGCCATCTTGAGGCATGAGAAGGCTGAAGGGAACTGTGGTTGTGGATATCTCTTTGAGAGTTTTAATGTTGATGAGTATTCAGCATATTTCCAGCTTCACCATGACAGCTCAGGTGTCGTTGTTTCTCAAAACCATCTTTGTGACCCTTGGATGTATTGCTGGATGTCTTGGGAGAGATCTAAGGGTAACACATTGGTCATCTTTCTTTCAACCTTGTATTGCTCCATTGTCCTCTTACCTTCCTTGTGTCTAGGGCTCATGTTGGCCACCTCTTTGTTTTGTTTCTGCCTTTTTCTTTCTTCCCTCTTCTCTCCCTACATCAGCTTTAGCTAGGGTCGGAACTTGGATTCTCACTTCTGAAGAGAATGACTTACACATCCTTTGAGGTCAGAACAGGGCTAAGCCCATTGGAGGCACACAAATTTATTGAATATGTGTGGCTCTCACTCTATCCTTAGCTGCTTGGAAATTGACACACAGTGCATTGATTTTGGCAGAAGGAAAATGGGAATGGGGAAGCATTTAGAGAACTCACAATATAAATGATCATTTTAAATGTACTGCCTTTTGACTGGGCCCTCTGGTATATGGAATATGGTAATTATACTAATACCAGAGTTTGTAATGAGATAAGATACCTAAAACCAGCTTGTTTGCCATTTAGAAGATTTGATTAAAAGGCCCGTGGGGAAGATATTCCACTTATTTCTGTAACCAAAATAATAAACAAACTGTCCCACTTAACTTCTTTCTTTCCATTCTAAGCTTTCACTGCCATACAGTTATATATATATATACTATCTGAATTAAAATTTTCCCTGGGGCTAGTCTGTATCTTTCCATTTTGTTCTTTCTAATTTCCTCTACTCATATTTCTCTATCATTTCACGATGCTCCTTAATCTCCTATTCAGATGGGCTGCACGAGAGTGCACACTGACCTCAGAAGGATGGCTGTGTGTGTACATATCTGTGTACACTTGGGGTAAACAGAGCATGAGAAATGGTGAGAATCACCAGAAAACTGCTGAGACACAGAGGTACCTACACTATGGAGTGTTAGGATGAGAAATTGGTTGCAGGCATCCTCATTTAACTGACTGATGTGTTGAGTACCATGGGCCCTGCCTCGGAATTGCGGAAGCCCGTGGAGAAGGTGGTAACAAATTATTTGGCAGGGCCAATTCCTTATTCTGTACTCATTCTCACCTCTTCATCCTATTCTCTTTCTCATCTCTTCCCTGGACTGGATAGCATACTTCCCAAGCAAGAACCAGTGCCCAGAAACAGAAACAGATGAAAAGGTCAAGACTTACCCACTGAGGGAGCTGGAATGACATCAGAGGCTCTCAATCCTGGAATTGAGGCACATCAGGATCACAGACTGCATTGAAAATAAGATTCCTGGGCCCCACCTCTGAAGGTTCTGACTCATTAGGTCTTGGGTGGGGCCCAGGAATGTATGTTTGTTAAAGAGCTCCCCCAGATGATTTCTGAAGCACATGCAGGTTTCAGAACTATGCCTTCAAATGTCATCCACTCTAGATAGGATCATTTGCTTTTTTGGGCAGCAGTTTCCCAAAAAGAGCAGCAGCAGTGCTCTCAGAGATTTCTCAAAAACGGCACATTCATGGAGCTTTCTGGGAGACTGAGACCATAAGCAGGAGGTAGGAAAGGGAAACACGGTCATCAGGGTATCTGGTGAGATGCTGGCTTGAGGAGACGCTGAGCCCCCTGGGGAACTGGAGACAGTGCTGTTCTGAGGGTGATCAGAGGGTGGCACCCCCAGCCCCCACCCAGGAGAGCCAGAAGCAGGATTCATCCCCTGTCCTTTCTGCTCAGGGGTGTCTCGCCTTTTAGGTTTCTGATAACAGTATCAGCTAAAGTTCTGAGTAGGCAATTGTTGAGGACTCTGTGTTATCTCCATTGATGACTTCCCACAAACCTGCTTATGAAACCGTCTCCATTTCAGGAAAGCCTCTCTAGGTGTCCCTTCCACATCCACCTAAAACAGACCTTTTTCTGGATTCCTTCTTCATCCCATTCTTCCCCCAACTTCCCAGAAAGCAAGAACACAGGAACACAATCGACCCCAGGAAGCAGGTCCAGGTGTCTTCTCTCCTGATCGTCCTGTCCCCACTCCGATCCTACCTTAGCTGTCTTCCTCCGTGTCGCTCTCAGGGAGGAGACAGAGCATGGGTACCAGGGGATCCAATCCTCAGAGTGCTGGCCCAGGTTCTAAAGAGGCCTCAGGATACACAGTTCCAAGTTACAGAGGCCCTGACATCCCCAGAACAGAAAGATGGGAAGACCCACTATAAATGCCAAGAGTCACCTTTAATGTACTACTTCCTCTTTCTAAAACCTGGTCCTTTTAGTGCCACAAGCCCTATGCTGCCACATAAGATATGCCCGCCTCGCAGACTGGCTGAGTTCCAGTGTTTTCTCCCCTCTCTGTTACAGTCAAGGGAGTTGGCACCTGACCTCTCTGGGGGTCTTTGTACAGTCTACTAAATAAGGGTCTCCCAACTTCATACTCCCGGGACTATGGAAGTTGTTTTTAGTCAAAATTTGGGTCCCTGCACACTCCTGCCCTCTACTGGACAGACCGATCTGGGCAATAACCTGTGCCTCAGTGTGGACATCTTTAACTCTGCCCTGCGGGCACCAGGGCAAGCCTCTCTCACAGCCTGGCATGGATGGAGTGGGCAAGTAGAGCCAGCTTTTCCAAAGCCCTGGTAACCTCAAGAGAGCTAAGTTTGGGAGGTCACAGGATGACTTTGGGAGACTCTCAGGCTTTAATCAGATCTGTTTAATGCCCATCTCCAACCCACAATTCATTGTGGAACTTGAGCAAGTAAATTAACATCTCCAAGTCTCCGTTTCTTTACACTTGCCTCCCATGCAATCTCCTATGTAACAGGCTCAGCCCAGTGACTGGGACATTGAGCAGGGGCTCAAATGATGGCATCCATCCACCTCTCCTTATCCCAGGAGCTGTCTCTGATCTTTTCCTCTTGCTCCCACAGGCCTCAACACCTCCCAAGCACAGAGTGTCCCTGTCATCAACAGTGTGGCCGGCAGCCTGGCAGCCCTGCAGCCCGTCCAGTTCTCCCAGCAGCTGCACAGCCCTCACCAGCAGCCCCTCATGCAGCAGAGCCCAGGCAGCCACATGGCCCAGCAGCCCTTCATGGCAGCTGTGACTCAGCTGCAGAACTCACACAGTAAGGACACGGGCATGTGGAGGGAGGGAGCACTGAGGACCCTCAGTGGCCAACCACTTTCCCTCTCTGGGTCTGAACTTTCTCGGAAGTTTATTGGCTTGGTCACTTTTCCCTGCCTATGATCAACCGACTAAGACAATTTCTCAAGCATAACTCTTGAGTGTTGCTGTACCTTTTCTAGTCCTCTTCTCTACCCCTGAGATTCCCAGGGAAGGGTTTGAAGAGGACAGTGTAGGCCTACAGATGAAGGGGAATTGGAGCCAGACAGCATGTGGAACACACACCGCCAATTTCCCATTCCAACACCTCTGGAAAAGATCGCGTCCATAAACCACCAGCACCTTTTCCCAGTGAACTTCAACTTAGCCTTTGCAATCTAAACTTCCAAGCAGCCATTATCAAATGATCACAATTGGCATCTAATTTGCATCCTGTTTGCCTTCCCTAAAAGAGAAGAATCTTCTAGAGTCCCGTGTCCTCCAATTTATACACCCCAAACAGCTCTAATCAAGAACCATGAACACAAGTGAAAAATACCAGTGGCACGCCATCCTGGACATTAGAGTTTCTTCCTCCCTGCTACCCCTGCATCCCTGCACACAGACTGTTTCTCATATCCAATTTCTATACCTACCCCAAGCCTACCTTTCGACCACTTATTTCCCATCCAATCCCATCCTCTGTTTCTCTGCCTTTCATCCTGAGTCCCAGGCTTCCAATCCTCTGGCCAGGTCTGGCTATAGCCCCTGACACAGGAGTTTGGGGAGGAATCATGGCGTCTCTGCTTCAGAAACCCCAAGGAAGTGTTCAGTATAAAGCACTAGTCTTAGATCAGACAGACCTGGATTTAAATCCTGGCTGTGATACTTACCAGCTATGTAGCCTAATGCAAGTTACTTAGCCACTCTAAGCCCAATCTCTACATCCATAAAATGGAAATCGTATGCATTTAGAGTCATTATGAATATGAAATAAACATAGGGGTAAACTGCGTTTGGTAAGCATAAAAAATTATAAAGATTATTTATAAAGGGACTCTTAGAAGGCAATGATGGTGAAAGAGGTTTGTGTTTCTTCCCTAGCTGCATCGGATAAGCTGTGGGTTTGGGGGAGAACAGCCAAGTCCAGCCTTCTATCTTCAGGGCTCAATCCCCGCTCAGGCCTGTGGAGCTGGTTTCTGAGCACCATCTCACATTCCAATCACATTTTAGTGGCTTCTGAAAATCTGCCACAGCCTGTAGCAGAGTCTGAGACCACATGTGCCCCACTTCCCTTCCTCCCAGAGCCTGGTGATGTGCTCCCCACTTACCCCATCCCTTCACCTGGCCAGGCTTCCTCAGTGGCGAGGCCTGGGTGGGACAGTCAGAGAGTGGTCACCAGCGACCTGTGGACTGCTGAGGCCCAGCAGGCCTGGCCGCCCATGAAGAGAGGGCCCATGGTGCCCTGGACCAGGAAATAACCTGCCTCCCTGCATGAGAAGGGCAAGCTGAGGCAACGGCCAGTGACCTTTGCTCCCGTTCCGTACCGGAGGCCTCCCTGGTAGGCCCTGTGTTCTGAGAGCAGGCTGGTCTCTCCCTCACAGCCAAGCATCCACATGCTTTCGGGAGTTGGTCATGTGACTTGGAATTTACATGAATCTTATGGATAACTAATATGAGAAATCCCCACTATAACCACCAGCCCTTTTATCTACCTGAGGAGATGGGAGCTATGGTGTGGGATGGGGGCTCTGTACCTGTGTCTGTGCCTGGTGTATGCACCTTGATTCTGTCTTCACTCTGTCTCTCCAGTGTACGCACACAAGCAGGAACCCCCCCAGTATTCCCACACCTCCCGGTTTCCATCTGCAATGGTGGTCACAGATACCAGCAGCATCAGTACACTCACCAACATGTCTTCAAGTAAACAGGTAATGCCAGCAGGATTTGTGGGGGTTGGGGTGTGGGCAGGGTGTGACTAAGGCCATGGATGTGCAGAGGTTGTGGCAAGCATGGACTCGGCCAGAAATTAGGTCCTTCTGAGACTCCCTGTTGTTTGCAAAGGGAATCCTTAAGGTCCCAGGGCGAAAAAAAAGGGCCACAGGCTGAAAGGGCTTATTGCTCCCCCAGATTCCCCAGGAAGAGCACTAAACAAGGACAGAAGTTTGATAGGTTGCTGGAGACTGGATGACATAGAGCGCTTAGGCATTTAGATTGAGTGTTCCCTAATAGAATGATCAATGGTCCATGGAAAAGGTATTTCCAAGGAGGGCTCAGGAGGACAGATCCCCTGCTGAGGTTCATGCTTTGCAAGAGGGATCCCTGAGGATCCACAAAGTAGTCAGCGGAGAAAGTGAGTAGGAAGTCAGAGGTCCTGAGGCTGATTCCCCTGGACCCAGAATGCCATAAGCTCTGGGAATGACCCAGTTATGTCAACCCATGGGGACTCCCCAGTAGACAGCCTGGCTTTTCCAGGGGTAAGCATCCACTTGGGGTTTTATCAAGAAATTTAGAATCAACTTCCTGCTGCACTGAAAGTGGGGAATCCAGAGGCTTAGTCACTGTTTCAGTTGATGACTAAGTCCCACCTCTGAATAGAGGTGACGGAATAGTAGACAGGCAGCTGATGGCGAGGCTCATTGCTGCAGCTTGGACAGCTGGACTGCAAGAAGACACCGAGAGTTAGAAAACAGGACAAGATGTCTGAACACAGGTGATGATTCCAGAGTAACACAATGAGACCTTTTAGTAGCTGGGGTCTGTGCAGTGTGGGAACTGTTTGGCCTCTATCGATTACTAGATAAGTAGGTGACAACCTTGAACTTCATGTCAGAAGCTCTCAGAATTTGGTCTTGTTGATGGTCTTTTTTTCATCTGAGCCCTGCAAATCACACTTCATCCACTGCCATGGGCTTCCCAGGAGGTTCCTTCATGGGATCAGGGTTCTCTATCCTTTCCTTTGCCCTGATCTCCTTCCAGCCCTAGAGTGCAGTGGAGCAGGTGGGTTCTATTCCTGGTTCTGCCATTTGCTTGGTGACCTTGACCTCCCTGAGCCTTCATTTCTTCATCTTTAAAGTGAGAGTTGTAACATCTGCTTTTTCTGAGGATTCAGCAAGCTTGCGTAGATTAAGTAACTGGTGTCTTGGGCACTGAAACACACACACGACCAGGGCAGCTGGGCTCTGGAGCTGGGGGTAGAGGGAGAGGTGTGTGGGACCTGCTTTGCCACTCTTCTCTCACCCAATAGAAGATGAAAGGACAACCCCTCACTACCCTGCCCTTCGACTCCCGTGCGAGTTCCCACTCTTTGTAGTGAGCAGGGAAAACATTTATCTGTGCTCACAAATCTCAATCAGGGGGGCAGCCAGGCGCAGCGGCCCTCCTTGGGAATACCTTCCCCTTTGAAAGGTTTATCAATCCATCTGCCGCTTGGTCAGCCCCAGACAAGACCATGATTAATTATTCCTGTCTTTCCCAAGTTGACTTTGATGGTTGCTTGTTGAAACAAGTCCTCTGAATTCAGGAAATGGTCTCTTAATCAAAATACTTTAAGATGCTCCCTGAGACGCTGCACCAGCCCCCCACTGGCTTCTCCTCTCCATTGGACAGAGTGGCCAGCCAACCTTGAAGCTGCATGAGTGGCCTCCCAGAACTGCTGTGACATTGTCTCCATGTCCCCAGACATTTCAGGAGTCTGGCAATAGACTCATTTCTGCGATGATGAGGATGATTATTACACTCAGTAAGGATGAAAAATACTCACGTGGCACGTTACAGTTTATACTTCTCATGAACATTGTCTCATTGTTTCCTTTTTACTGCAACCTCCTAAGTACAAAGAAATAAACTAAAACCCAGAGATGAAGAGTGACCTGCCCAAGGTCACACAGATGATAAATTCTAGTGCTGGACCTTCAGGCTTTGGTCTTTGACTCCACATACTTGCCTTCCACTACCCATCTTTAAAATTCTACGGTAACTGCTGCCACTCTTGTTGTCTTTGTGGTCAGGAGCAAGAGTTAAAAAATAAGTTCACTTGCCATATTCCACTCAGGAAACGTTCTTCCAACAAGTTGAAAGAGAAGGAGGAATGGGAAAGGCACAGTGAAGTAAAATGAGGGTAAAGGTGCTGCCTCCTGACAGCAGAAGGTACCCAAGGTGAAGACAGTTTGTATAAACTCTGTTCCTAAGGCAGAGGGTCAGAAGTGAGTTCTGAAAGAGACCTGATGGCAATCCTGCTTTTTTGGTTTTGTTTTAAGGTCTTATATTCCAACAGGAATATCAAATTCATTTCTGGCGTGTTCAGATTTATTGCTTATAGCGATGTCTGTTTGCTTTGCTATAAAGAAATATCTGAGGCTGGGTAAAAGAGGTTCAAAGGCTCATGGTTCTGCAGGCTGCACAGGAAGCATGATGCCAGCATCTGCCTCTGCTGAAGGCCTCAGAAGGTTTACAATCATGGCGGAAGGTGCAGACAGGGCAGGTGCATCACGTGGTGACAGTGTGAGCAGGAGGGAGAAGGGGGAGGCCCTGCCCTGGGCTCTTATTTATTTATTTATTTATTTATATTTTTATGTTTTGAGACAGGGTCCCGTTCTGTCACCCAGGCTGGAGTGCAGTGGCACAATCACAGCTCACTGCAGCTTTAACCTCCTGGGCTCAATCAATCCTCCCGCCTCAGCCTCCAGAGTAGCTGAGACTACAGGCGCACACCACAATGACAGGCTAAATTTTTGCATTTTTTTTGTTTTGCCATGTTGCCCAGGCTGGTCTCAAACTCCTGCGCTCAAGTGAACTGCCTGCCTTGGCCTCCCAAAGTGCTGGGATTACAGGTGTGAGCCACCATGCCTAGCCCTAGACTCTTTTAAACAGCCAGATCTCATGTGAACTAACTCAAGCATGAATTCCTCACCCATCACCAAGGGGATGATGCTAAGCCATTTATGAGCGATCTGTCCCCATGATCCATTACCTCCCACTGAGCCCCACCTCCAACATTGGGAATCACATTTCAACATGAGATTTGGAGGGGACACACATCCAAACCGTATCATTCCACCCCTGGCCTCCCAAATCTCATGTCCTTCTCACATTGAGAAATACAGTCATCCCTTCCCACTAGTCCCTGAAAGTCTTAACTCATTACAGCATTAACTCAAAGTCCAGAGTCTCATCTGAGACTCAAGAGCAAGTCCTTCCACCTATGAGCTTGTAAAATAAAAAAACTATATACTTACTTCCAAAATACAATGGTGGTACAGGCATTGGGTAGACGTTCCCATCCCAAAAGAAATAAATTGGCCAAAAGAAAGGGGTAACACCCCATGCAAGTCTGAAACCCAACAGGGCAGGCATTAAATCTTAAAGCTCCAAAATAATCCTTGATTCCATGTCCCACATCCTGGGCACATTGGTGTGCCAGGTGGGCTCCCAAGGCCTTGGGCAGCTCTGTTCCTGTGGCTTTTCAATGCTGAGGTTGCAAGCTGCTAGTGGCTTTACCATTCTGAGGTCTAGAGGGTGGCAGGCCCATTCCCACAGCTCCATTAGGCAGTATCCTGGTAGGGACTCTGTGTGTGGGGTGGGCGGGGCTCCAATCCCACATTTCCCCTCAGCACTGCCCTAGTGGAGGTTCTCTGTGGGGGCTCTGCCCCTACAGCAAGCTTCTGCCTGGGCACCCAGGCTTTCTGATACAGCCTTTGAAATCTAGGTGGAAGCTGCCAAACCTCCTTCACTCTTGCATTCTGTGCATCTGCAGGCTTAACACCACATGAAACCCACCAAAGCTTACAGACTGCACCCTCTAGAGTGGTGGTCTGAGCTGTAGCTGGGGCCCTTTGAGCCAGGGCTGAAGCTAGAGCAGCAGGTATGCAGGGAGCAGTGTCCCAAGGCTGTGCAGGGCAGCAGGGCCTTTGGTCTGGCCCCCAAAACCATATTTTCTTCCTAGGCCTCTGGGCCTCTAATGGGAGGGGCTGCCTAGAAGATTTCTGAAATACTTCAATGCCTTTTTTCCATTGTCTTGGCTATTAGCATGCAGCCCTCTTTAGTCAAGCTAATCTCTCTAGCAAGTTGTTGCTCCATAGGCCACTTGAATTCCTTCTCTACCACAGGGTTAGGCTGCAAATTTTCCAAACTTTTATGCTCTGCTTCCCTTTTTAAATGTAAATTCCAACATTCCAAATGTAAGTCATTCCTTTGCTTCCATAGCTACTGTGGGTTGTTAGAAGCAGCCAGACCACATCATGAATGTTTTACTGCTTAGAAATGTCTTCTGTTAGATACCCTAGGCTATCATTCTGAAGTTCGAACTTCCACAGATCCCTAGAATATGGACACAATGCAGCAAAGTTCTCTGCCTGGGCGTAAGGAGGGTGGCCTTTGCTCTAGTTCCCAATCAGTTCCTCATTTCCATCTGAGATCTCATCAGCCTGGCCTTCACTCTCCATATTTCTATCAGGATTTTGGTCACAACCACTTAACAGGTCTCTAAGAAATTCTAAACTTTCCTTCATCTTCCTGTCTTCTTCTGTTCCTCCAAACTCCCAATCTCTGCCTGTTACCCATTGCCAAAGCTGCTTCCACATCTTCAAGTATCTTTTTTTTTTGCGGGGGGGGGGGGGGGGGGGGACAGAGTTTTGCTCTTGTTGCCCAAGCTGGAGTACAATGGTGTGATCTCAGCTCACTGCAGCCTCCACCTCCCAGGTTCAAGCAATTCTGCCTCAGAGTCCTGAGTAGGTAGGATTACAGGCACAGGCCACCACGCCTGGCTAATTTTTTGTATTTTTAGTAGAAACAGGGATTCACCATGTTGGCCAGGCTGGTCTCGAACTCCTGACCTCAGGTGATCCACCTGCCTCAGCCTCCCAAAGTGCTGGGATTACAGGCGTGAGCCACTGCACCTGGCCATCTTCAAGTATCTTTATAGTAATGCCCCACTCCCAGGACCAGTTTTTTGTGTTAGTCCATTTGCATCACTATAAAGGAATACCTGAGGCTGGGTAACTTAAAAAGAAAATATGTTTAATTGGCTCATGGCTCTGCAGGTTGTGGTGCCAGCATCTGCTTCCGGTGAGGGCCTTAGGAAGCTTACAGTCAGGGCAGAAGGTAAAGGGGGAATAGGCATGTCATATGGTGAGATAAAGAGCAAGAGAGAGAAAGGGGAGATCCCAGACTCTTAAACAACCAGATCTTGTGTGAATTAACTTGAGCGAGAGCTCACTTATCACCAAGGGGATGGCGCTGAGCCATTCATAAGGGATCTGCCCCTATGATCCAATATCTCCCACTAGGCCTTACCTCCAACACTGGGTATCGTATTTCAGCACGAGATTTGGAAGGGACACACATCTAAACCATATCACTAGGTATCAAGGACATATGAGTGAGGGGAGAGAAGGATTTATTGGTCAAATATGTTGGGGGAACTGCTGGATTACACAAAGTTAAATGCTACTGGGCAGGGCTTCTCAGAGCATTTCACTTGCTGATGTGTGCACTGAACCGGGCAATTAGCGTGCACCCTGCTCGGGTCAAAGGGACACATCCTGAGCAGTGCTATTTTAGAGGTATTGTACAGTGGTAGGAAACGCCAGCAGACCTGAGCTACTTTCAGCTTCATCACCCCCTGGTATGTGACCTTGGGCAGTTAATTCCCTGTTGGGAGACTCAGTTTCTTCATCTATAAATGGGGAAAATCCCACCCCCATCTCACAAAATATTCAACGTGCCTAACAGAATGCCTAGTACATAGTCAAGTACTCAAAGTGGTAGCCCCCTCCCTGTTTTCTCTCCCGTCTGTGATCCTTTAGGAGATAGTTGTCTCCCCTTCCAGTGACTCTTTTTTTTTTTTTTTTTGAGATGGAATCTCACTCTGTCACCCAGGCTGGAGTGCAATGGTGTGGTCTCAGCTCACTGCAACCTCCGCCTACTGGGTACAAGCAATTCTCCCGCCTCAGCCTCCCAAGTAACTGGAACTACAGGCACCTGCCACCACACCTGGCTAATTTTTTGTATTTTTAGTAAAGACGGGGTTTCACTATGTTGGCCAGGCTGCTCTCAAATTCCTGACCTCGTGATCTGCCCGCCTCTGCCTCCCAAAGTGCTGGAATTACAGGTGTGAGCCACTGGACCCGGCCTAGTGACTCTTTCAATATCCAATTCAGTGCTTGGTCTACATGCAGTCAAAGGAGGCTGGGAGAAGAAAATGTCTCAGGATTACTACCATCTCTCAAGCACATCCTACCTCTTGGGCCTGGGCTCCGGATCCCTGTTTCCCATTCTCCTGCTGATACACAGACTCCCTGCTCACCTATTTCCCAGGAAAAAAGCAAATAGTTCAGGGCCTGTCAAAGCACCCATACCCTTTGGGCTTAGCCAAATGCCTGGGCTATATTAGATGTTCAGTAAATAACAAAGAATGAATGAACGAACGAATGAATGAATGAATGCAGAACCCGTGTTTTTTGATGCCTCCATTTTCCAAGCAGCACCCCAGATGCTTTTCTAGCTTACATTTCCTGGAGAACCCTCTTACCCATTCTGCAAGGTCGTTATTTTTATACCTGATTTACAAAGCAGAAAACTGAGGTTCAAAGATGGGTATGGATCTGGTCAAGTTCAAACAGATCATAAATTCCAGAGCTGGACTTCCAGACTGGTTTTCTCACTCCAAACTCATTAAACAACGTTCATCTTCCAATATCCACTTTTAAGCACCCATAATAACAACCCAAGGTTATGCAGGTATAAGGCTAAAGCCAGGATTTGTACTTGTATCTGTCTGATCCCAGTACTTCCTGTTGTCAAGGCAGACATGCCCCAAGGGCCTTGGGGATTACAGGTCAGGAACCCCAGGCTGGGACTTCTCGCTGCCAAGAATCCTTCTGCATCTACTGCCATCTGTCCCTTCCAGAGCACATACGTCTCCCTCCTTCTCAACTCTTGGGTGCTGGCAAGTTATCTCTGAGTGGGTTTGTGCCTGAGTTCAACAATGCCCCGCTAGTCTGGAAACAAGACCACAGCAACCACTAACCTCAGTTAGAACAAGTGTAGGCACGTTGTGAGCCAACTCCTGTTTCCACAGTGTTCTCTCCCCGCTGCTTGACTTCCTAGTTTATGGGAAGGTGAAGAGAGGGCCCCCAGAGCAGTAACTAGTCAGGGCACTGACAAGGGGGGAGGTGGGTGGCCTCATCATCTATCCCCTTCGGCTATTCCTCTCCCAGCTTCTTCACTGGGTGAGGAAGCAGAGTGTTCTGATGGTTGGGAGCATCGACCTGGGAGTTAGGCAGATCTGGGCTCAACATTCTACCACTTTCTACCTGTGTGACCTCAGAGAAATGTCTTAGCCTCTTTGAGCCTCTGTTTGCTCACCTGTAAAATGAAGATAATGATACCTCTTTCATGGGATCACTGAAAGGACTAACTGCACGAAGACTTGTAAAATACTTCACTCAGCGCATGTCCCAAAGGAAACACCCAGCCCATGGAAGCTGGGTCACTCTTGGCTTCCCCTGCTAGCACCCCTGAGCGGCTCTGAGTTTGGGAAAAGGGTTTTACGTGGCAAAGGGCATTTATTTCCCCGTGTTGAGGGGGTTGAAAGAAGTGCTCTTACATAGGGGTGAAGAGCACAAGCCTTGCTGTTGTGAGACCCCGGCCAACTTACTTACCACCTCTCCAGGCCACGCTTCCCTCATCTGTAAAACTGGAATTATAATCATGACTTTTAATTAATGGAGCTACAATGAATCTCACATAAGTTCATGGTCATAGAAGTGACTTATCTGTCCTCACTGTCCCCACTTCCTCACCCTCAATTCTCTCTTGAGATCACTGCAGACTGGCCTTTATCCTCACACCTCACTGTGTCCAGCTCACGATCCCCTCCATGCTGCTGAAACCAATGGTTACTTTTCAACCTCTGTCTTTGACACAGCTGATCTCTCCCTCCTTTTTTCCATGGGAGTTTGGGATACTACCATTCCTGGTTCTTCTACGGCACTGGCCACTTCTCATCTCCTCAGCTGGCAACTCATCTTCCCAATATTTATGTGTTGGAGGGCCCCGGGCCTCATTCTTTGGCCTCTTCTCATCTGTGCTCACTCCTGGGTGATCTCCTCCAGTCCCATGGCTTTAGGTCAAGTGTACACGCCGATGGTTCCTATAATTCTGTCTACAGTCCAGTCTTCCCTACTGAGTGCTCACTCACAAATCCAGTGCTGCTTCGGCAGGGACAGACACATGTCTAAAATATCTAATAAGCCTCTTGAATTCAACGTGCCTAAAATAGGAACTCTTCATTTTGCCCTATTTCATCCTATCAAAATTGCTTCCCCCATGGGCTTCTCCATTTCCAAAACTGGTACCAGTTGTTCAAGTGAGAGAGCTGAGAGTATCCCTGATTCTTCTCTCCACATCACATCAGTCCATCAATAAGTTCTACTAGGGGACCCTCAGAATACATCCTAAATCTGACCTCTTCTCACACTCCCATCAGGACTGTCCTAGTCCCAGCCCAGGCCCCCTTGTCTCTCCCTGATCTCCTTAGGTGGCCCTTGCCTGTCTCCCACTTCCACCCTTGCCCCACTGGGGTCTGTTCGCCAGAGTGATCTCTTACAAAGAGACATCAAGCATGTCAATCCCCTGTCAAAACTCTCCAATAGCTTTCCATCACAACCAAACTAAAACAGAGACATACAGGACCCTATGTGATTATGCCCCTGCCAGTGTCACCATTCTCACCTCCTTCCTCCCTCCATCACCCGCTCAGCTTTAGCTGTGCCAGGGCTGAAGAGATCCCACTCCAGGACTCCTGCATTTGTGGTGTCTGCCTGGAGCTCTTTTTTTCTGTGCATTTTTACATGCTTGCCCCTTCACTTCATTCAGCTCAAATGTTACCATTTCAAAGAGGCCTCGCCTGATTCCCATATCTAAGTTAATCTCTTTTTCCTCAAGCTGCCCTAACCTCTATGCTTATTTTTCTATGGAGTGCTCATCTCCACCTAAAGTTGTAGTGTCTGTGTGTGTGTGTGTGTGTGTGTGCACGCATTTGTTTACTTGTTTATTATTCAAAGCCTTCACTAGGAGGTAAAGTCTGTGAAGAAGTGGGCAGGGTCTTGTTTACAGCTGCATCTCCAGTGTCTAAAAAAGTGCCAAGTACACAGTAGGCACTCAAACGTGTTAAATGAATTCACGATAATCACCTACTTCAAAGGGTTGATGTAAGAATTTGAGGCAGTGATGCTTGTGAAGCCCTTAGTATGGTGCCTGGCACACAGTAGGATGTCGATAAATGTTAGCTCTTACCATTATGTAACAAACCCTCTTAGAATAAAGATGTCCTTCACATTTGCCACAGCTACCACACTTTTCAGACGGAGGGCCCCGCGGTCTCTCAGAGATCTTCTGGGCCAGGCCCCCGTGGGGCTGCGTGTGCTGGGCCTCCAGTTCTAAGGGACCACAGTGCACCCCTTATCAGATGTTTGTGTTTAGACTCTGAAGGAGGCAAATAACTCTAGTTCTTTTGACAACATTTTGGGCTCTGCCACCATTTTATTATGTGAGCAAACATTTGATAGCTGGGAAGCCCATCCCTAATGACAGGCCATAGAATCTCACTGGCGTCTCCTTATCTGCCCTTCTTGTTTGCTCTTCTTTTGAAACCTGCAAGGTCACAAGCCGTTTTCTCTCTCCTCCACCTGAAATCTGAAAATTGGAAAAAGGCTGATAGTGGGAAGTAAAGAGACTTGAGAGTGGGGGTGGGCCAGGGGAGGAAGAGGAGGCAAAGGGTATCAGAGGACCCTGACCAACGTCTCAAGAATGTGGAAGGGTCAGAAGCCTGTCTCCTCACATGCACGCACTGCTCAGCCCCCCCTTTTTTTTTTTTTTTTTTTTTTGTGAGACCAAGTCTTGCTCTGTTGCCCAGGCTGGAGTGCAGTAGCATAATATCGGCTCACCACAACCTCCGCCTCCTGGGTTCAAGCGATTCTCTTGCCTCAGCCTCCCAAGTAGCTGGGACTACAGGTGTGCACCACCATTCCCGGCTAATTTTTGTATTTTTAGTAGGGATGGGGTTTCACTATGTTGGCCAGGCTGGTCTCAATCTCCTGACCTTGTGATCCACCTGCCTCGGCCTCTCAAAGTGCTGGGATTACAGGCGTGAGGCACCGCGCCCGGCCTTCAGCCCCACTCTTAAGAGCACTGAGGAGCAGCAGGGGCTTGGGCTGAAGAACCCCACGTTAATAATAACAATTGTGCCAAGGACCACGCTCAGGACTCCACAGGTGTTGACTCATCTAATCACACAACAACTCCCATGTTATAGGGGAAGAAACTGAGGCACAGAGAGAGTAACTTGTCCAAGAGCACAAAGCTTAGTAGAAGGCTCCTCACCTCCAAGCATGATTGAAAGAGCACATGCTGAGTGGCCACCTAGACAGCTAGTTTGAAGCTGTGGCTCCACACTCTCCTAGTTCTTAAACCATGGACAATTCACTGACTCTCTTTTAGCCTTGTTTTCCTAATCTGTCAAATAGACATAATGGTATCCTCATATAGGGTTATGGTTGGAGCACTGATCAATGCGATAACAGTGGCCTTTAGTGGTATTGGTAGGTGTAAGTGTGTGTGTGTGTGTGTGTGTGTGTGTGTGTGTGTTTGGGGGTATCTTGAGAGAATAAGCCACTAAGTCAAAGGCAGAACCTTAGATGCCAACAAAAGCAAAAGGGAAGGAGGAGACACAGGGAGACAAAAAGAGACTCCCCAGAAGTGAAAAGGAAAGCAGTGACACTCCATGACAGTTCAAATGAATAAGGCCCAGGCACTGGAGGGTGAGGCTGCCCTGAGTTGGGTGAGGTGGCGTCTCTCGAGGGCTTCTCCAGCCATTCTGGGGTCTCCTGCCTTGGCCCACCCACAAGGATGGCATCAGAGGCCTTCAGCCTTTGGATCCTTTCCCTGGTCCTCTGAGTTTCTTATGCTAAAGTAAGAAACCCGTAGAAAGCACTTTGCAATTTGCAAAGCTCCTTCCTGATGAGTAGTTTGAGTGGTCATTTTCTCGTGTGCTTCCTGGCCTTGCTGCCCTAGGTGAGCAGCACTGGCACACCCTGGGAACTTGTTAGAAATGCAGACTCTTAGGTGCACCCCAGGCCTACAAGTCAGAATTAAACCAGAATCCACATTTTCACAGGCTCTCTGGTACTTGTGGGTCCATTGAAGTTCGAGAAGCATTAGTATAGGAGGCCTCTGCTCTTAGCGGTCTTAGGAAGAGACCCTTGCTTCCACGAGAGGCGAGAGCTCACCATCCAGCTGCCTTTTCAAGTACACTAAGCACTCTATAAATGCCACTGTCACAGAAAGAGGAGCCCAGCCTCAGGATTCAGGTCAGCAAGTTAAGACTATTTCAAGGTCCCCAGCAATTCACTTCTCTCTTCTGAAGTGGCCAGGAAAGCCGGCTCCCGGGTTTTCCTGCAGGAAGTGTGCCTCAGCATGAAAACTGCAGAACTGAGCAGACACGAGGCCCCCAGCCCTCCACCTGCTGCTCTTTGCTGGTTGAGTTGGGCATCATCTCCCTTAGAGAAGCCAAACTAATGGCCCATGTCCCTGCCAAATGACACAGCTGAGCACTCTCTCTCCTCTCTCTCTGCAGTGTCCTCTACAAGCCTGGTGATGCCCACACACCACTTACTTTGTGCGCAGCAACAAGGACCCTGTTTTCCACACCATCACCCTCTGGGCAGCTGTCATGGAAAAGCCCAGTGACCTGACAAGCACCTGCGAGAGGTCCCTGCTTACCTGACGGACGTCGTGCTGGCACCTCAGACAATCCACTCTCAGGAGGCGCAGCCCGAAGCCCAGCTTCCCTTCTATGCAGTATTGCCACAATGCCTCTCCCACGATGTCAAGGACTCCTGTCTGTCCTGGAGGTGGGAGACAAAGAACCACTGAAGAGGAAGCAAGAAAGCCGTACTGTCTATGTTGTGATCCTTCATCGAACAAACTGATGCGAAAACTTGAATCTGTTACTGAAATGAGGAGAGAAGGACATGTGCTATTGAACTGAGCCAAACACACTGTAAATATCCACAGACTCCCTCCCCTGCCCCCATCCCAAATGATCTTGAGATTTCTTTTAAAGAAGTAAATTTGTCCAATGGCTGTAAACTATAAACTACTGTAATTAAGTGCAATTTCCCCTCTGTGTCCTCTCCCCTCTGCCCTGTATATAATACTAAAGTGTCTATTAGTTTTCTTTGTAAAGGTCAGAGTCAAAATTTCAAAAGTGATCTGTCCCCTCTCCCCTCATGGAGAAACATCCTAAGTGGGAAGTGAAGCCCCTTGTCCTCTCCCTCAGGCCTGGACACTTATGGGGACAGCATACCTTGGACTGACTACCAGCTAACTCCAGTCTCCTGACATTAAGACACACCTCTGGATCCCTGGAGGGGCTGAATGTAGTGTGTCAGAGTAACATGCCAGCTTCCTGTGGGCCAGGAGCTCAGCCGTGCACTCCCTAAGAAACCCCAGGGCAGGGAAACTGGCTGTTTGATAGCAGAAGAAAAAGTTGCAGTCTCAGAAAGCCTTCCATTAAAACAATTTATTTTATCACTACCCAGAGTCTCATATTTCTGTCTCTGATACTTTCCCTGCCATGGTTCCACCGAGAACCCCTGGCCCCTGGTCTCCTTGGAATTTTCTGTGTACTCCACTGGGATCCTGTAGTGTGTCATCTGGGGGTGTAGAGAGGCGGGTGGCCTTCTCTTGCCGTCATGCTCCCGGTGTCTGTGTAGGCTTTACTGCTAATTGAGGTAAAGAAGAGTTGAATCCCCCAGTAAGACTCCACAAGTCGCTCAGAGGGAATCTGGCCAGAGCAGGAGCTAGCACCCTTTTCTTCCCTGCAACTCACAGGGGTAAAGCCATAGAGTCAATTCTTGGTGGGTGACGTGTGTGATAGAAACAGACAAAAAGTAGGATGAATGAAAACTCTGCGGGTAAATTGTTTAGCCTCATTTAAAGCATTATTTCCAGCCTTTCTTCCTGCCCTCCTTTTCCTTCCCTTACAGCTCTCAGTCACTAAGTGAATGGGCTCTTGTGGACGTCACCTCTTGCCCAAGATTGTCTCTCTGGTGGGGATGCTAAGGAATACAAATCGTCCAAACAGTAAAAAGCCAAAGGCCCAGAGACCCCACCAGCAGGGACTTTACCACAAATAATTCAGTGCTGACTCCAGAAGAAAGGAAGATGGACCTGTCTTCTTTGCTGTTTCCTTTTTTGCCAAACAGCATAGGCCTACTGCCCTGTGGTTCTTCGCTTTTAGGCAGAGCATGTCCCAATGAAAATGGAAGCAAAGACTGTGCTAACCAGGCCATGAGTGATGGATTTTTTCAAAATCCCATTGTAGTGGGAGATTCAATTCTCAGTGAGCTGGGCAAATTTACTGAGTACCTAGTCTGTGGCCAGAGCAGGAATGGGTGGACAAGGAAATACTGACTTTAATTGATTCCTAGCTCCCCCTAACAATGTAATTTGGATTGAAACAGTGAAGAGAAAAGTTCATGACTGGGTTGAGGAGGGCTGAGGACAAGGCCGAGCACTGCATATGGAGAGAGGCCAAGATCCCCTTTCATTAATTGAGTTGCCCTGTTGGATGGCTCCTGTGAGCTCCGGGAAGAGGAAAGGAACATAGGCCTCAAGCTCCAGCCCCAATTGAAGCCCTATATCTGGACTCGTGTTGTTTCTAGAAAAGCAAGCATCTGCTTCTGATAGATTTTAGATCTTGCATTTAGACCCTGAAAACCCAGAAGGTCATATTTATCTAACAGGTCATCTGGGCAGAGGTGTAGATGGAAGAGAGGGAGGATGGCTGGGTTGGGGACAGTCTAGAGAGTTTTCCTAACGAAATCCTATTTGAACCAAGATATGTAGACAGCTGACCCTGGCAACTGAGAGCCCCAAGGATGGTTAGCTTCACCTTTCTAAATCAAACAGGGACCTCCCTCCACTGGCTATACAAGGGCCAAGGGGAATCACACACTCTGAAGATTCATTGGCAAGCTTCAACCCCCACACCTTCCTCCCACCACCTGATGGACCAACAATCTCCAGGGTGTCTTTTCATACCCTGACCCCAGGCTCAGAGACAGATGGTTCCATTTTTATCAGAGCCAGCTGTCACTTTCTAGGGTGAGCCTGAGGAAGGCAAATTTCATTTTAACATCCATGGATAGGAAATAAAACCAGCACTGAAAACTCGCCTTAAACTGTATTAAACTTTTCCATGCTAACCAGTTATGGGGTATTCCACCAAAGGCAGAGATAATGCAGTGTTAGCTGCTGAATTCAGGTAGATAAGAAAGAATACAATGCAGACAGTCAGGGAATCTGAGCTCGTGGCCCACAGTTGGGGGCAAGTCTTTGAATTACCTTTGGAGCCAAAATTCCTTGATTAGAATCTCCAACTCCACCATTTAACCTCCCTGGCCCTTAGTGTCCTGCTATGTGAAACTGGAATGATAATGGTAGTACCTACTTTATTAGATTGTTTGAGAAGTAAGAGGGTTAATATATGTTAAACACTTAGAACTGTATATACAATGGGTATTGTGTGTTAGTATCATCTCACCCCAGAGTGCCTTCTCCTGTAGTCTTGTGTAGTCTTCTGGGTTTGGTTGACATTTCCAGATAACTTCATCACCAACTTGACATTTGGTTAAAAAAAAAAAAACAAAAAAACAAAACAAAAAAAACTGCCAATAATTGGTAACGTTTTTGTTCATCTGTATGGTATATGGCAAATCTCAGTGGTAAACCAAGGCTGAGTCAGGAAGGAGAGGCCTGAGGAGAAGAGAAAGGCTTCACTGGAGAGAGTCTTTGTCCTCCTTAGGAAAAGAAGAAGATAAAATGTGATGATCTTATATGAGTGGGAGGGCCACAGAGAGCACTGGGAAGATGGAACTAAAACTGGCTTTGTGTTCTAAAAAGTGGGTTGGGGATCATGGAGGAATCCAGTGAGCAAGGAAGAGTGAGGGTCAGGAAGAGGTGGGAGCTAACTTCTGTCCAAGGAAAATCAGGGTCAAGGTGTCCCCTTTGACTTAGGAATTAATTCAAACACGCCATCCAAAGCTGCTCTGGAAAATGAGATATGACATATCCATGCCTTAATGCTTCAAACACATCCCAACAGCATCACACAGGCTGAATATTTATGAGAAATTGCAATCAGCTGAACCAAGTGCCTGTTAGGCCCCTCCTCCCCACCCCCCTCCCTCCTCCTCTTCTCCTGGGTGCAGAGGTCATTCTAGCTGGACAAATACTGGATTGTCTGCCGAGATTTATAACATGACTATTTTACAAATGAATCTTTAGAGTTTGCAGGACTTTGCACGTGCCTGGATGAACATTCCTTTTTCCTGGGTGCATGCCTATAGAGAAAACACTTTCTAAGGGAGAACCTGCAAAGCAAATATGAGGGGGACAACATCAAAAGCAGGAAACACCAAAGCAGGCTTCACACGATCTGCATATGTATGTTTACGCCAACAGATCACGCAACACAAAAACAAGATGTTTCTTTCCCCCGTCTTTTATTTTTTCACCAGATATACACTGTTATATTCCCCAAAGAAAGATTTCTTTCCTGTGCCATATTGTCTTGACATCATTAATGAACTGATATATTAAATTATCCCCAATTAATTATGAAGGTTGAAGGTAATAAATGGATAAAGCTAATTTTTTAAAAAGACCAAAAAATACCAGTATAAGGAAAACATGTCTGATTTCCTGAGCCATTACAAGATCTTCTGTGTATATCTTTGCTTTTGGAAATACATAATTCAAAATAATATTTCCCCTTCATTTATTCAAGAAATACTTACTGGCACTTGCTGCATGTCAGGTACTATCGTTCTAGACACTGGAGATCTATCAGTAGACCAAATAGATAAAAATCCTTACCTTCATGAACCCTACATTCTAGTCAGGGAGATAACAAATAAATGTGTGAATATATGTATGTGTATGTGTGTGTGTCAGATGATTTTAAAAATCTATGCAAATTGGCCGGGCGCAGTGGCTCATGCCTGTAATCCCAGCACTTTGGGAGGCCGAGGCAGGCGGATCACCTGAGGTCGGGAGTTTGAGACCAGCCTGACCAATATGGGGAAACCCTGTCTCTACTAAAAATACAAAATTAGCCAGGCATGGTGGCACATGCCTGTAATCCCAGCTATTCGGGAGGCTGAGGCAGGAGAAGCGCTTGACCCCGGGAGGCGGAGGTTGTGGTGAGCAGAGATCGTGCCATTGCACTCCAGCCTGGGCAACAAGAGTGAACTCCGTCTCAAAGAAAAAAAAAAAAAAACTATGCAAATTATAGCAGGTAAAGGAGATACTAGGGGTAGCCATTTATTTTTATTTATTTATTTTTAATTTTTTTTTGAGACAGAGTCTCACTCTGTGGCCCAGGCTGGAGTACAGTGACACGATATCGGCACACTGCAACCTCCACCTCCCGGGTTCAAGCAATTCTCCTGCCTCAGCCTCCTGAGTAGCTGGAACTACAGGCACACGCTACCATGCCCGGCTAATTTTTGTATTTTTTAGTAGAGACAGGGTTTTGCCATGTTGGCCAGGAACTCCTGACCTCAAGTGATCTGCCTACCTTGGCCTCCCTAAGTGCTGGGATTACAGGCATGAGCCACTGTGCCCAGCCTGGTAGCCATTTTAAACAGTATGGACAAGGAAGAAGAGAGTGGCCACTGAGAACGTGACGTCTGAGAGCCCTAAGGCTGCTGAGTGAGCCATGTGGACATCTAGGAGGAGAGCATTCCAGGCAGAGGTAACAGCAAGTGCAAAGGCCCTGGGGCAGGAAGAGAAACATATAGCAGAGCAGCTAGAGCAGAGAGAGAGGGATAGTTCTGGTTCACAGAGGTAAACAGGTGCAGGGGCACGATGACAAAGGGCCTTGTGACCATTTGTAAGCACTTCGGCCAACTGGTGTAAGAACTTTGGCTTTTACTTTGTGTGAGCTGGGAGCCAGCAGAGAATTTTGAATACAGCAAGGGCAAGATACGACTTCTGTTTTAAAAGGATCCCTCTGACTGCTGAGCTTTTGGGGAAGGGAGTGCCAACAGTGACAGCAAAGAGATTATCAGGAAGTTGTTGCCATAATCTAAGCATGGGTGATGAGAGCTGATCTGATTCTGTATTTTGAAGGTACAGGATTTGAAGATACCAGGATTTCCTGATGGTTTAGATGTAGAATGTGAGAAAGAGTGATAAAAAATAATTCCAAGATTTGGGCCCTAAACAAAGTAGGAAATAGAAATTAGTGTTGTTGGCCAGGTGTGGTAGCTCACACCCATAATCCCAGCACTTTGGGAGGCCAAGGCAAGAGGATCTCTTGAACCCTGGAGTTTGTGACCAGCCTGGGCAACATAGCAAGACTTTGTCTCCACTAAAAATTAAGAAAATCCAGGTATGGTGGCATGCACCTGTGGTCCCAGCTACTCAGAAAGCTAAGGCAAGAGGATTGCTTGAGGAGGTCAAGGCTGCAGTGAGCCAAGATTGCACTACTGCCCTCCAGCCTGGGCAACAGAGCGAGACCCTGTCTCAAAAAAAAAAAAATTAAAAATAAAAATAAACCCTGCTGTTGTAGAAAATGAAAAACAATGTTACACAAACATAGGCTGTATCTTGGTTTTTCTTTAAAGTGGTACCTTAGGAAGCATCTTAGTAGTATGTTATGCTGTAATGTGATATTATCATATCCCTAATATGATGTCAGGCTCTTCAGTAACATGACATTCACTTGGTTGATGTATTAGTCCATTCTCACACTGCTATAAAGACATACCTGAGACTGTATAATTTATAAAGAAAAGAGGTTTAATCAGCTCACGGTTATGTGGGATATACAGGCTTCTGCTTCTGGGGAGGCCTCAGGAAACTTACTATGATGGTGGAAGTCGAAGCGGAAGCAAGCACGTCTTACATGGCAGGCAGGAGGAGGAGAGAGAAGGGGGACATGCTACACACTTCCTTTTTTTTTTTTTTTGAATGGTAGTTTCGTTTTATTTTATTTTATATATATATATTTTTTATTATACTTTAAGTTCTAGAGTACATGTGCACAACATGCAGGTTTGTTACATATGTATACATGTGCCATGCTGGTGTGCTGCACCCATTAACTCATCATTTACATGAGGTATATCTCCTAATGCTATCCCTCCCCCCTCCCCCACCCCACAACAGGCCCTGGTGTGTGATGTTCCCCTTCCTATGTCCAAGTGTTCTCATTATTCAATTCCCACCTATGAGTGAGAACATGCGGTGTTTGGTTTTTTGTCTTTGTGATAGTTTGCTGAGAATGATGGTTTCCAGCTTCATCCATGTCCCTACAAAGGACATGAACTCATCATTTTTTATGACTGCATAGTATTCCTTGGTGTATATGTGCCACATTTTCTTAATCCAGTCTATCATTGTTGGACATTTGGGTTGGTTCCAAGTCTGTGCTATTGTGAATAGTGCCACAATAAACATACATGTGCATGTGTCTTTATAGCAGCATGATTTATAATCCTTTGGGTATATACCCAGTAATGGGATGGCGGGGTCAAATGGTATTTCTAGTTCTAGATCCCTGAGGAATCGCCACACTGACTTCCACAATGGTTGAACTAGTTTACAGTCCCACCAACAGTGTAAAAGTGTTCCTATTTCTCCACACCCTCTCCAGCACCTGTTGCTTCCTGACTTTTTAATGATTGCCATTCTAACTGGTGTGAGATGGTATCTCATTGTGGTTTTGATTTGCATTTCTCTGATGGCCAGTGATGATGAGCATTTTTTCATGTGTCTGTTGGCTGCATAAATGTTTTCTTTTGAGAAGTGTCTGTTCATATCCTTCATCCACTTGTTGATAGGGTTGTTTGTTTTTTTCTTGTAAATTTGTTTGAGTTCATTGTAGATTCTGGATATTAGCCCTTTGTCAGATGAGTAGATTGCAAAAATTTTCCCCCTTTCTGTAGGTTGCCCGTTCACTCTGATGGTAGTTTCTTTTGCTGTGCAGAAGCTCTTTAGTTTAATTAGATCCCAATTGTCAATTTTGGCTTTTGTTGCCATTGCTTTTGGTGTTTTAGACATGAAGTCCTTGCCCATGCCTATGTCCTGAATGGTATTGCCTAGGTTTTCTTCTAGGGTTTTTATGGTTTTAGGTCTAACATGTAAGTCTTTAATCCATCTTGAATTAATTTTTGCACAAGGTGTAAGGAAGGGATCCAGTTTCAGCTTTCTACATATGGCTAGCCAGTTTTCCCAGCACCATTTGTTGAATAGGGAATCCTTTCCCCATTTCTTGTTTTTGTCAGGTTTGTCAAAGATCAGATAGTTGTAGATCTGTGGTATTATTTCTGAGGCCTCTGTTCTGTTCCATTGGTCTATATCTCCATTTTGGTACCAGTACCACGCTGTTTTGGTTACTGGGTGCTACACACTTTCAAGTGACCAGATCTCAGGAGAACTCTAGCAGGAGACAGCACTGGGGGATGGTGCTAAAACCATTAGAAACCACCCCCATGATCCAATCACCTCCCACCAGGCCCCACCTCCAACATTGGGATTTACGATTTGACAGGAGATTTGGGCGGGGACACAGAGCCAAACCTCATTAGCCAACAAGTGTTTATTGAGTGCTTACTATATGCTACATACTTCTCTAGGCATGGGAAGAAAAGCAGTTTATAAAAGGTCACTTCCCTATGGGGTTTACATTCAACTGGGAGGGAGCCAACAAGAACTAAACGATATACTAAATATACACTAAATAAACAAAAATACGAGTGTTGATACATACTAGAAAGAAGAACAAAGCAGAGAAAGGTGAAAGAGGAGGGTGGGGAAGGAGGTGGATTCATATTTGCATGGGTATCTTTGCTTTCCAAGATAGGATTTCTTTTGGGCACCCTGACCAAAAAGATAACTGAGTGAATATTTCTGAATCACCTGCACTGTCTGCTGAAGACTTTGTTTCCCTACTGCTTCCTCCTCTAGGAGATTCTATCAGTTCCCCCTTGCTGCTGTAACAAATTACCAAAAATGTGGTGGCTTTAAATAACAGAAATTTATTCCCTCACAGTTCTGGAGGCCAGAAGTCCAAAATCAGTATCACTGGACCAAAATCAGGCTGTCAACAGGCTGTCACTCACTCCAGAAGCTCGAAATTTAGGAGAATCTTACCTTGATTCTTCCAGCCACTATTGGCTGTCAGCAGTTCTTGGCTTGTGGCCACATTACTCCTATCTCTGCCTCCGTGGTCACATCGCCTTCTCTTCTGTGTCAAGTCTCCCTCTTCCTCCCTCTTATAAGGATACATGTGATTGTATCCACAGCCCACTGTGTTGCTTAGGATAATCTTCCTTAATTACATCAGCAAAGAACCTTTTTCCTTTTAATGTAACATTTACAGGATGGAGGGATTAGGACCTGACATCTTTGGGGGTCATTATTCAGCCTAATAAAGAGACTTTATCACAAACCCACACATTCAAAGCCAGAAAAGAGAACTTAAGGTGATACTTTCTTTTGTACAACTTTTTCCATTATAATTCATCATTATTTTCATAAAATAGGTTGTCTTGTCCAGGAAACATGGATGGTAACAAGAAAGACACTCGTTTCTTAATCAGTACAAAATCTACTTTCAGGAACCACACTTTGGGGCACTTGAATCAACAAGTCAATGAAAAACAAGCATGTTGCTCATGTTTGTATCATGGAGACAAAACAATAGTTTGCCACTGTAGTTAGGGTTAACCATTTATCTACTCATTTGTTCATCTAGTAAATATTTACTGCTGCCTTATAGAGTTGTGCTTAAGAGCTCAGAGTAAGGAGTAATTCAAATCTGATTTCAAATCCTGACTCTACCACTTACTAGCTGTGAGATCTTTGGAAGGCAACTTAACCTCTCTGAATGTTTCCTTACCTGAAAATGGGGTTGTCTGGGGATTAAATGAGATAGAAGATGCATAAAGCCCTTTGCCTGGTACATAAGAAAGGGCTCAATAAATGTTCATCATTAGCCTCCAATTCAGGAATACAACATGAGATAGCACAATGGGCCCCTTCCCTACTGTCACTGTCTTCCTCCCACCAGAATATAGGTTTTGTGAGAGCAGGGATGTGGTGTTTTGTTCACTGGTTTGTCCCCAGCATCTGGTACCTGACACACATTGGCACTTGGTAAATATTCTTCAAATAAGGGAATGTGTGTATGTGTATCGTGGAGTTTACTAGTTTTATGTTTGGAAAATGACCCCAATACACACCTCCCACCACCACTATCACCATCACTCTCTGGGGCCTCCCAAGATTCAAAGGAAGAAGCAAGTCATTGGTATTACTTCTATTGCTGGGGATAAGGAGAAAGAAGAGATGAAAATGGCAGTCCTGGGTGGTGTTTTATGGCTAGTGTATTACTATGGATCGTTGGAAGTGTGACTTGTTTAGTACTAAACTAAAAGTCAAAGTTAAAACAAGTGAGAGAGCTAAAGAAAAACGGGCCACCTCTCAAACTCATTTCAGCTTTGAGCTGGCACTAAAAAGGGGGGGAACCCAACACTTATGCCTAGCCATGGGTCCAATTTCTGTATGCCACCTGCAAATACTCCTACTATTCACAGAAAGAAAATCAGATTGCAAACTTCTTAAGGACAAAGACCTTATGTTATGCCTATCAGCCTAACCCAGGTTCTTCATTCCTTTGACTATATTCTTTGTACATTTTCAATATGCAAAACACGTAAGTGCAGTGGGGAGACACCGCACTTGAGTGTGAGTGCTCATTCAACAAACCTCTTTTGCACACTGACTTTGAGTCAGGCATGGTAGTGGGTGGTGGGGATTCTAAAATGCCCTGAAGGAGTTCCCAGCCTGGCTGGGGAGACAGACAACTTAGCAAGTGATTTCAATTACAGAGTGTAGGTGTTAGAAAGAATATTGATAGGACAATAGAGGAAGTTCTGCTTGGATGGCAATCAGAGAAGTTTCCTTGGTAGATATGTAAACTGTGTCATGAAGAATGAATGACAGTTCACCAGATGAATGGGGAGCAGAGGATAGGGGAGGAGGCATTCCAGACCCACAATGCAAAGCGCATGTCCAAATCAATGAGTTCGTAGTGTTTCAGTCCAAATCCTCTGTCCTCATTGATTCCTCCAACCCAGCTCTGCATGCCTGAGACCCCTGCCTGAACTTCTCTTGCCCTGGCTCTGTAAATCATGATCTGACAGAGTGAAATGTGTTCTCCAGGCTGCAGGGTGTCAGGTCAAGGTAATGGGTCACTGGTCAGCCGGTGCCCCAGCAGAGTGAACCAGGGCCTGAGAATCAAATATGTAGCCCCCACATCTCAGATGAGCAGAGGTGGGGCATGGGGTAAAGCATGTGATGTTTACGTTCAGAAACTGCAAAGCCACTAGCTTGCAAAGTGTCATTACATCTGCAGGTGGAGGGTAATTTTCCTGTTACTCAAGGTCTCCTAATCGGGTGCTGATTGGTTTGTGGGGAATTGTTTTATGACCCAGAGCCAGGCAGCGATAGATAGGAGATGTGGTTTGGTGGGCAGCAGTTTACAAGGCAGGAAATTGCTTCACTGGGCACAACCATTCATAAGAAACACCTCTGGGAAAAGGAGACCCGGGATCCTGGCAGGTCCACCCCTGGCCATCTGTTTACATCAGCAACGACCCACGTTCCTGGTTACACAATGTGGCAGCGTCATTTTGAGTGGGGGATCTTTGCCCCTTGGAAGAATAAACACATTCCTCACTCTCAATAGAATTAGCAGACCTCACAGACTTTTCAATGACTCTCTTGGAGGCCCTAATGTCATAGGAAGGTGACTCTAAACGTGATTAGCTGTACAACCTCATTCATTCCAAATTCAGTTGAGTTTTCCTTTAAGGGCAGTGAAGGCTTAGATGAAGATACTCCAAAGGCGAAGGGTGGAAGTGATAATCCTTTGTCAGGATTGTCAGTTGCCAAAGCCATGCCAAGTTTCTTAGGAACAATCCAACAGGGCCGGGCACGGTGGCTCATGCCTGTAATCCCAGCACTTTGGGAGGCTGAGGCGGGCGGATCATTTGAGGTCAGGAGTTCAAGACCGGCCTGGACAACACGGCGAAACCCTGTCTCTCCTAAAAATACGAAAAAAAAAAAAAAAAAAAGCTGGGCGCAGTGGTGTGCTCCTGTAATCCCAGCTACTCAGGAGGCTGAGGCAGGAGAATCCACTTGAACTCAGGAGGCAGAGGTTGCAGTGAGCCGAGATTGCGCCACTGCATTCCAGCCTGGGCGACACAGTGAGATTCTATCTCAAAAAAAAAAAAGGAAAAATCCATTCACGGGCTTAGGGTCATTGGTCAGTCTGGGGAGGAGGAGGCAGGGCTGTGGGTTGTTCGGACACGTTGCCCACATTTCCACTGTCCCATCAGCTCTGCAATTCCTTAGCTGAGTTCTAGAGTCCAGAGTTTTTAGCACCTAGAGCCATCAAATCCATGTGCGCCATGGGGAGGAAAGATAAGGGGCAGTGGAAGAGTCTCCAGAACCACAGGGGTCTGTCTGGAGAGTCACTGGAAGCCTCCAGCCCAGCACTGTTCAGTAAAATCAAGAGATGCCAGGCACGGTGGCTCATGCCTGTAATCCTAGCACAAATTAGCCGAGTGTGGTGGCATGCACCTGTAGTCGCAGCTACTTGGGAGGCTGAGGTGGAACGATCCCTTGAACCCAGGAGGCGGAGGTTGCAGTAAGCCAAGAGCCAAGATCATGCCACGGCACTCCACCCTAGGTGACAAAGTGAGACCCTGTCTCAAAAGAATCATGCCCCAAAGCTTCCTCCTCCCCACCCTATTTGTAAACTCCATCTTACTCCCATCCTGGCCAGGTGAGCTTCACCTCCCTAAGGTCTCAGGTTCTGTATCTTTGAAATGGAGAGAATCATGGCACTTAACTTCACAGCCCTAATTTGAGGACTAAATGAAATAATGAATTTCCTTATTCTTAAGTGTGTTTGCACACTTAAGGTTTGATGCATTTTCTCTGGGGCAGTCGAGCAGGAGGAGGGACTTGGAGGTGAATTTCATTTTACGTTTGTTTTTACTTTCCATATGAGGAATCATAGACAATCTATTGTTATCCCTGACTTAGTCCAGGACCTACTAACTGTGTTCTTAGGCTATTGGGCAGAACATCCAGGAGCAGTCAGCAGAAGAAAGCCCTGGGCTTGCCCCATTGGAACTTGCTTTGTTTGCTTCCATGGAGACCATTTGTTTAATTTTGTCTCCCACTTGCAAATTCTAAGGGGGCCCAGACCATGCCATTCTTGCTTACCACTATATCTCCAGGACTTCATACAGTGCCTGAAGCATAGTAGGTTCTGTATAAAGACTTGTTGAATAAATAAGAAAATGCATTAATGTGTGAGTGAAAAAAATGAGGGCATCACAACTCTTTAAAAACTTAAAAAACACTAATACGGTGAATCCATAATAAACCTATATGGACTTGGGATCATAGAACTTCTCCATTACCAGATAAAATGTAGTCTTTACTCCGTTTCCTCATGCAGATAAAGCAATTGTGTCAGGGAACACTAAACGGGGCATTGTGCTAAAGCTACCAAGGCAGCTGTGAGAACAATCCCTAGACCAGGACCCTTTAGATAGATAATTAGTTCAAGTATCTGCATTAGCTGTTAGTTGTTTTTGTTTTTGTTTTTGTTTTTGAGACAGAGTCTCATTCTGTCTCCCAGGCTGGAGTGCAGTGGTGCAATCTCGGCTCACTGCAACCTCTGCCTCCTGGGTTCAAGCGATTCTCCCGCCTCAGCCTCCCAAGTAGCTGGGATTACAGGCATGTGCCACCATGCCTCCTTTTTGTATTTTTAGGAGAGACAGGGTTTCACCACGCGGCCAGGCTGGTCTCGAACTCCTAACCTCAGGTGATCCGCCCGCCTTGACCTCCCAAAGTGCTCGGATTACAAGCGTGAGCCACCGCACCTGGCCGTGTTAGTTGTTGTGAACTCCCCTCAGGATCCCATGCTCACTGCTGCTTCTGCCCTACTCATTCTCTGTGAAGGAGACTACAAAAAGATTGATGGCCATTGCCCCAGACATCTGGGGAATATGGTCACTGGCCACCTGATCTCCAAACCCTGCTGTAGGGACCAGGATAAGCCCAGAGGTGGAGGGATAGTCCTGTGGGGTCTGACTGAAGGAGTGTGTGACCAGGGCAGCATAGGCCAAATCCAGAAGAGTGTTTCCAGGTCACGGGCATGGACCATGCAAGTGTGTTAGAAATCCACTTTGGGGTGGCACCCTGAATGTGGTACATTTGGGCCTGATGTCCCAAAAGGCAAGCTTCTCAAACTAGGGTAATAGGGCTGTGAGCCAGAGGTTGCGAGAAGTCACAGGAAAGATGGCTTATCTTCCTGGAATGTCCATTTTATTCAGATATAAGAAATGTTAACTGCATTTTTCAATAAAAGCAAACAGATGGATTATGGTAGAAAATAGAAAATTTAAATGTACTTTTTTTTTTTTTGAGACGGAGTCTTGCTGTGTTGCCCAGGTTAGAGTGCAATGGCGCAATCTCGGCTCACTGCAAGCTCCGCCTCCCGGGTTCACGCCATTCTCCTGCCTCAGCCTCCCGAGTAGCTGGGACTACAGGCGCCCGCCACCACACCCAGCTAATTTTTTGTATTTTTAGTAGAGACGGGGTTTCACCGTGTTAGCCAGGATGGTCTCAATCTCCTGACCTCGTGATCCACCTGCCTTGGCCTCCCAAAGTGCTGGGATTACAGGCGTGAGCCACCATGCGCAGCCTAAACGTACTTTTAAGACAAAACATGGGGCTTCGAAGAAAGCTTCTGTGTGCAGTGATCTAAAACCCCATGCCCCTTGTGAAGTGTGAATTCACTCTCTGCCACTAATGGTACTTCACATGAAAAGCTTCAAAAGCGCTGACTGCAAACAGCCACACAGAAAACACCACCCATGGACCCTGCACCACACTGCCCACACATACACTGCTAGGCCCCCACTCCACACAGTAAAGGTCTCCTCCATGAGACAATGGCATTGGGATGCAACAGCCTCTCATATCATGTGGGCTGACTCTCAGTCCCCAAGAGATCAACTGGTTGTCCTTCTTCCCACAGGTTCTCAGAGATATCAGTCCCTGTCTGAAAGGAGGAGCTACACCCACGATGTTAATTTCTCTATTCCCACTGTCCAGCATGCTTGGCACAGATGAGGCATTCAATTAATGTGTGTTGGGATGAACTGAACTCCAGACAGATGCCTGCACCTCCTCGTTCCTTCCTCCTGAGGGTGGAGGCAGCTGTGGCCTCAAATCCACAGGCAGCCTAAACCAAATGGTATGGGGCAGAGCTAACAAGCACAGCTCCAGCTAGGGCCCAGTGGGGGCCAGTTTCACTTCTTTTCTTCCCAGAGCTAAAGGGCTGAAAAATCCATTCCAAGTGAAGATACTAGAAATTACTTTTATTCCCATTGTTGAGAGGAGGATACAAGTCACAAAGGAAAAGGCTCCACACGCTGTTAGTTGGCAAGTTATCACCTCCACTCTGGAATGTACCAAGACCAACGGTGAGTAGGTATCTGAGTCTCTGGCATCTGTGGTAAGTTCACTCTGGGCAAACTTTCCCAAGACCCTAGGCCTCTGGTTGTCAAAGCAGCTTCCTGGGGTCCCCAGATCCAGCTCTTCCTCTGACCTCTAGGGAAGTGAAGCTTCAGTGGGTCTCCCCGACTCCAGCATAAGCCCCTGAGAGTGGGAATGGTGTCCAATTAATCTTTGTATCCCTACTGCTTAGCAGAGTCGCTGCACATAAGATACCCTGAAGAAATATGTGCTGGTAATGATGACACCATTCACCTAGTCATTTAACAAATATTTATGTTCTGTGCAGTCTTTTGGGCCTAGGAATTCAATGATGAATCAGAAACAGTGTCTTCCCTTAAGGGGCCCATAGCTTAGTGGGGAAGGCTAACAACTGCCAGCTGCAATATGGTGTAAACACAATGACAGAGGCCTGTACAGAATAAAGAGGCAGCACAAGGGCCCTCCAGCCGGTGCAGGTGCTGCCTGCTCTCTAGTTGGTGGACTCAGAAGCTTCAAGTGGGGACTTTTAAAGCCACTGAGGTGGGCTCAGTCTCCTGTAGCTGAAGTCATGGGAGGGTGGGGGAGAGGGAGGGTCATGTTCGAAGGTGGGCTTTCACAGTCACAGGAATGCCCAGCGTGGGCGGGCCAGAGGGTGACCTTCTCATCACCCTGTAGGAAAGTGAGGCCCAGCTAACACCTGTTGGAACAGGTAACTCCCATTTGCCCATTGTCCTGTGTTTGCAGAGGAGGAGCAGGGAACTCCTCAGGTAGTAAGAGGGACTGGGTCACAACCAGGTGGGCCTCCTTTAGGCACCACAAGCATTAGCACAGAGATAGGGCGGCCGCCCTGGGCAGGATTTATAACTCCAGATTTCAAGGTCTTATCATAAACAAGCTCTTTCTGAATTGCAACATGTCAGGGGCAGGGGGAGCAGGCAGACAGAGACAGACTAGAGAGCGGTGTTGGGGGTGGGGGGCGTTAGAATGTGGCTGATAGGGAAATTGTGGGGGAGAGATGGAGCTATTCACGGCTAATACTGTATGGGACATGGAACTGGTTAATAATAATGCTTTGCTTCTTATCCCATTCCCATGGCCCAACCCTGAAAGGTAATAAAACATGATTTGGAACATAGTGAAATCCTGGGGCAAGGCAAGCCCAGAGAGGCGAGCATTGTTTTACGCAGGCTCCTGCTCTCTAGAACTTTCTCCCCCACTCCATGGATTCCTCATCAGTGCATTTTATTGAGTGTGAGTAGGGGGTGGGTGGGGAATGTCTCCGGTCATTACCTAAGGCTTCTGAGCTGTCGCTGGGAAACGGCAAATTGCCCACTCATGCTGCTTTGGTGGGGAGAAGGGGTGAAGCATGGGGCAGGAGTCGGGGAGGCACCTGGCAGAGGCGTGTTTGGGGACCTCAGGGCAAAGTGGAGAGACCTGCTGTGGCCCCTTAAGGCACCAGTGCTGCCTCTGGATGCCTCTTTCTCTCTTCAAGTCTTCCCTTGACTTTCATTCTCACCGGATGCCACCTGAATAAAGACAATGACCAAGGGAAGCAGCCTACTCTCCAACTGGCCCTGGAACACACCCCTGTAAACTACCTTGAAGGGAGGGGACTAGGTGTCCCCTTCACTACAGGCCTGTCACTAACCCTTCTGGACTTGGGCCTGGTTTTCCTTCTGTTCAGACCAGGTGGGACGGCAGGCTCAGCAGGGGCTGAAAGATGTCCCTCGGAGGACCCCCAGAGCATGCCTCCCTCCTCCTGCTTCTCCCGAGACATCAAACACACCAGGCCCGGGTAAGCAGGTGGAGTTAATAAACACAGCGAGGCTTCAGGAAGGCATGGAGGCCTCTCCTTCAGACTCCCAACTCCAGCCTGAGCAAATCCCCTGTGACTTCAAAGCCAGCAGCTTGTTTGCCTGGCCACAGGGCAGCAACAATGCTTTCCCTTTTGACCTAAGAAAGCATCCTTGGGGCTGGGCGCGGTGGCTCACGCCTGTAATCCCAGCACTTTGGGAAGCTGAGGTGGGCGGATCCCCTGAGATCAGGAGTTTGAGACCAGCCTGGGCAACATGGTGAAACCCCGCCTCCACTAAAAATACAAAAATTAGCTGGGCATGGTGGCACACACCTGTAATCCCAGCCACCTGGGAGGCTGAGGCAGGACAATCACTTGAACCTGGGAGGCGGAGGTTGCAGTGAGCTGAGATCGCACCACTGCACTCCAGCCTGGGCGACAGAGTAAGACTCCATCTCAAAAAAAATAATAATAAATAAATAAACAAACAAATAAATAAGCATCCTTGGCATCGTTGCTGGAGGACTGCTGGCCAGGGTGGGGAGTAGAGAGGTCACTGACCTAAACCCTGCTTAGGGGCTCTGAGGTAGGCATTCCTGCCAGCCTGCCCTGCTGATCCAAGACCAGGGGGATATGTTGGGCAGGCCTGATAGAAACCGTATCCCCACACTCCTGGAAAGACTGACCCAGCCAGGACTCAGCAGACAGAACAGGCCCACCTCAACCCAGCAGGGCATGGCAGGCCACATCAATGCACCCAGGAATGGAGACCATATCATGCACTTACTGGTCCCCTGACGGCCACCCTTATTTCCAGGGATTCACACCATGAATGTGGCAGTAGGTGTGCTTGTCTGTGCCAGGTGTATGTGTATGCATAGAAGTGTGCACATCCCGGCTGGGCACAGTGGCTCATGCCTGTAATCCCAGCACTTTGGGAGGCTGAGGTGGGTGGATCACCTGAGGTCAGGAGTTCAAGACCAGCCTGACCAACATGGCAAAACCCTGTCTCTACTAAAAATAGAAAATTAGCTGGGTGTGGTGATGCATGCCTGTAATCACTTGAGGCCAGGAGTTCAAGATTAGTTTGGCCAACATGGCAAAACACCGTCTCTACTAAAAATACAAAAATTAACTGGGTGTGGTGATGCACGCCTGTAATCCCAGCCACCTGGGAGGCTGAGGCATGAGAATCGCTTGAACCCGGGAGGCAGAGGTGCAGTGAGCCAAGATTGCGCCACTGCACTCCGGCCTGGGTGACAGAGCAAGGTTCCATCTCAAAAAAAAAGAAATTGAATTTTAATTCTATAGTAAAAATCCCAATGTACCAGTGTTCTGAAATTTGAGGATGGTATTTTCTCCTGTCCTGGGACAGCAGTCCTAATGACTTTCCCTACCCCTGACCAAGCAGGTGTTTCCTGGTAACCTGCTGCAGCCTCCAAGCTGCAGGTGCTGCCCCATTTGTCTCCAAAACAGAGTAGATTTCTGTCCTGGTTCCTTCCCCACAGACTTTGCTCTGTCTTGGAGAGCTCCAGAGTGCTGCAGGAAAGGGCATAGGGGATGAAAGATTAAAAACAAACAAATATACCTCCATGGCTTCTGGTCTGAATGATTAGGCAATGCAGGACAATTTGTCTTTGCATTCTGCAAGTGCAGGCCTCGCTCTATATACAGAAGGCATGCTTGATCACATTTATAGATGGCCAATTATGAAGTAACCACACAAATTATTAAATTTAGTGAGGATATATATAAATTCCTGTCTTCAGAAGCATTTTTCTCCTCTTTTTTAAACATACAAATAGTATATTTTCAGAAATGCAGTTCAAATAAAAAATATATGGAGGGCTTAATTAACCCTAAACTCACCACAAATAAGCAGTGTGTCATAGCTACTAAAGACACAAATCTAGACAGCATCAATAGAAGTAACCGTGTCCAGATGATATGAGGCCCACTTTGTTTGCAATCCAAATACATCTTAAAAACCTAGCCATCATTTTCTTTACTTTTGTTTTCTTTCTTTTTTTTTTCTTAAGACAGAGACTCACTCTGTCACCCAGGCTGGAGGCAGCAATGCGATCTTAGCTCACTGCAACCTTCCTCTCCCCTGCTCAAGCAATCCTCCCACTTCAGCCTCCCAAGTAGCTGGGACTAAGGTGCATGCCACCATACCTGGCTACTTTTTGTACTTTTTTTTATAGAGATGGGGTTTCACCATGTTGCCCAGGCTGGTCTCGAACTCTTGGCCTCAAGCAGTCCTCCCATGTTGGCCTCCCAAAGTGCTGAGATTACAGGCATGAGCCACCAAACCCAGCCCCATCTAATTTTTGTATTTTTTGTAGAGACAGGTTTTTGCCATGTTGCCCAGGCTGGTCTTGAACTCCTGAGCTCAAGGGATCCACCTATCCCGACCTCCCAAAGTGCTGGGATTATAGGCATGAGCCACTGCACCCGGCCTCGGCAACATTTTCAAGAGGGACATTGGCCAACTAGAAAGCACTGAGAGGAGAATGACCAGGATAGTGAGAAGTCTGGAAACTATCTCATTCAGACAATAACTAAACCTCCTAGAGACAGGTAGTCTGAGAAACTAACAAATATGTGAAGAGCTGTCAGATAAAGGAGAAAACAACTCTCTAGATCAGTGGGCAGATTGTGGATTCACATGAGAATTTATTCAACAGCTTGCTGGTGAGGTGAACCCATCCCTGGCAGTTGGTAAATGCTGGAGGATGATCTGTCAAGGATGCAATACAGGGATAACTACATTACACAGTGGGTTGGATGAGACAAGAAGCCATTCAACTCTAAGAGTCAATGAATCTGTTTTTAAAAAATTATAAATAGGCAGAGTCTTCTGTTTAGGCAAAAAACTTGCCTAAAACTTGCCTAAAACTCCCACTGTTAAAAACTCATTTAAATGGGTAAAAGCATTGTTTGTTCTGAAGTATCTCTTTTAAAATGCATTCTACGGCCAGGCGTGGTAGCTCATACCTATAATCCCAACACTTCGGGAGGCCATGGTGGGAGGACTGCTTGAGCCCAGGAGTTCACAGCTGCAGTGAGCCATGATCTGCACTCCAGCCTGGGCGACAGAGCAAGACTCTGCCTCAAAAAAATAAATAAGTAAATAAATAATAAGACAAAATGCAATATGTTATCTAGGATGGGCAACATATTAGCACAGATAGATTTATCAGGTAACTAGCTGGAAGGAAGTGTGGAATCATGGAAATGGCATTCAACTGGAAATCGGAAGATCTGGGTGTGAATCTCCCACTTATAAACTGTGTGGTCTTTAGCAAGTTACTTACCTCTTTGAGTTTCTTTTGTTTTTTTAATTTTTTGCAGAGACAAGGTCTCCTTATATTGTGCAGGCTGGTCTCAATCTCCTGGCTTCAAACAATCCCTTCTGCCTCAGCCTCTCATAGTGCGGGGTTTACAGACCTGGTTACTTCGAGTTTCTGTTTCTTTATCTATTAAATGAGAATAGAAATATCTATTCTCAAACACCAAAGGTGTATACATTTTGAACACCAAAGATACATACATTTTGCTGGTACAGGTCTGGCAGGCACAGCATAGCTCTAAAGCCAATAGCTCTGGTGATATATGCCTGTTAAGGTGGCATGTCCCTTTAACAGCTATCCGCTTTCACCACCTGCATTCATTTCATTGCATTTTACTGGCTATCCCAGCCAATGCAATAAGGCAAGGAAATAAACAGGCATAAGGATTGGAAAGGAAAAAATAAAATTGTTGCTATTTGTTGACAATATGATTGTTTACATAGAGAATCCAAGATAATGTATAGACAAGCTATCAGAACGACTGAAAGGATTGCTCAAGGTTGCCGGATTCAGAATCAATATACAAAAAGTCAGATGCATTCCTATACACCTGCAAAACTAATTAGAAAATGTAATCTTAAAGGGACCCTGTTACATATCTGCAAAAACTAAAAGGTATTAGCAATAGATCTAATAAAAGAAGTGTTAATCCAAATGAAGAAAATGATAAAACTTTATTGGCAGACATAAAAGAAGCCCTAAATAAATAGAACAATATACCATGTTTGTGAACAGAAATACCCACTATTATAAACACAGTCAATCGTCCCCCAAATTTATCTATAAATTCAATGCAATACCAAAAAAAAAAAATCCCAACTTGGCTATATTTATATTTATATATAGTATATAAAAAACTTACAAACTAATCTTCAAATATGAACTAGAAAAGAGTCAAGAATGGCTAAGACACTTGGGGGGGGTGGGTTGTTTTTGTTTTTATTTTGAAACAGGGTCTATCTCTGTCACCCAGGCTGGAATGCAGTGGTGTGATTCTTGGTTTGCAGACAATTGCCATTTTGCTATGTCCTCACGTGGCCTTTCCTTGCTCGTGGAGACAGAACTCTCTCTCTTCCTCTTCTTAAAAGGGCACTAATCCCACCAAGAGAGTCCTACCCTCATGACTTAATCTAAACCTAATTACTCATTACTCCCCAAAGGCCTCACCTTCAAATACCATCACACTGGGGGCTAGGGATTCAGCATATTAATTTTGGGGAAACACAAACATTCCCTCCACAACAGTCTACCAGGTACCTCAGACAATAAGGATGAAGGTGGAGTGAAAAATATAAAGACTGATGGAAATCTTTTCTTTTTTTCTTTTTCTTTTGAGACAGAGTCTCACTCTGTTGCCCAGGCTGAAGGGCAGTGGTACGATGTCAGCTCACTGCAACCTCAGCCTCTCGGGTTCAAGTGATCCTCCCACCTCAGCCTCCTGAGTAGCTGGCACTACAGGCACGTGCCACCACACCTGGCTAATTTTTGTATTTTTAGTAGAGACGGGGTTTTGCCACGTTGCCCAGGCTGGTCTTGAACTCCTGGCCTCAAGTGATCTGCCTGCCTTGACCTCCCAAAGTGCTGGGATTACAGCTGTGAGCCACCATGCCTGGCCTGATGGAAATCTTTGAAAAACAATTAGGTTCCCAGATTCCCTTCCTTGCTTCATGCAGCCAGACCTTTGAAGAGGGTAAAACAAAGTCTCTGGAAAGCAGAATAACAGAAAAGCTGAGCCCAGGTTACTCTGTCCAATCCATGAATCTCCCTTAAACATTCCTGACAAAGGGTAAGCCAGCCTTATGCTTGAACCCGTGCAGTGACAAAGAACTCCCTCCTTACCAGTAATAATAACAATAACTAACCCTTACTGAGTGCTAACTATGTGCCTGGCCCTTTAAGCCCTTCCCATATATTGACTCTTTGAAAGTTGGCTCATTCCAAATTTGGGCAGCTCTGTCTGTAAAAGGTTCAGACAGGCCTCTAAAGTTTCCCTCCTACCTTCATGGGTCTCTAAACTGAGGAGGAAGGAGGATTTTCATCTTGGGACGGCAGGCCCACAGAGATTATATATGGCAAGAGAAATGTTCATTGTGTTACATGTTTATCATCAAAAGCACAGTCTATACTGGGCTCTAAAGTAATAGCAATAGTCATAGTTATTGTAAAGCATGTACTCACTCTACATGCATTTACCTCTCTTGATTCACATAACAATTGTATTTTTCTACAAACTGATTCTTTGAAAGATTAAGTGTTCTAAGTTTACAGAGCTAGTAACTGGCGTTCTGGCCCAGTCTGTTTGACCCAGAGGCTGAGCTGTTAATCACACCAGTCAACACAAGTTTTCATCTACTATGTTTCTGAGAAATGTGTACTAGAAAAATCTCTGAATTTGGAGAAGATCTGAGCTCTGCTCCCTCCTCTGCTACTTTCCTGTGAGCTTGAGTAAATTGTTTTCTCTTTTCCTTAAGTATAAAACAAGAGAGCTGAACTAGATGATCTCAAAAGCCCAAATTTAACTCTAATCATCTATGTTCCAAGTTAAAGGTGTCTATAATCCTTCTCCATCTGGTAACATTTCTTGGAGCATCCAATTAACATGTGGAGATGATGATGATGATGATGAAGAATAAATGAATGAATGTATGAATGAATGAAGTGAAATCTTTCACATTTTCTTTTGCAAAAGGCTACCCCTGGTCAGATGTTCCTACAGGAGGAAAGAGAGTTCTTGTCTCCCTTTTCGGTTTTGGTTGCTTTTCACCAGTTGGCCTCAAATCTATGGTGTAAATAAAGCCTGCTTCACCCCCAGGCCTTTCTCTCAAGGCCCAGCTGTAGGCTAGAAGCAGAAAGTGAATATGCAGAGTGGCCAATTAGTTCACTGTGTGCCCTCATGACCTCTGACCCCTGCTGGGCCACCCCATCCATTAGCTGTCCTCTTCCCCCTCCACCCTCTTCTCTCAGTTTGAGTCGTTGTCCTGCCATTCTCTTTCAGCAAAGAAACATGCTCAGGCATTTGGGTAGCAGCCTCCACTTTCTGCTCTTTTGTCTCCTCCCTCTGTTGCCCTTGTTGCTAACCTGGTCACCACTCCTTGACCCTACTGTTCTCGCCCCTCCTGGGGCTGGGGAGGGAAAGTATTCCAAGACAGCGTTTGCAGGGAGGAAGAAGGCAAGCCCTTGCGTTTCCTTTTCACTTGGGTTTCATTCCACAAATGAATTTTGATACTACTCCTTATTGCAAGAAATTCCCTGTAATGCTTCCTCGGGGATGATGATTTCTTTCAAAAGCAAGTGTTTTGAAAAGTCCATGTGGGTGAAGGCAGCAGTATGTTCCTTTGAGATGTTGGCTATTCCTTTATGAGGTTGGAAAATATATATACAGTATATAAACATATATATTATAAATTATACATATTCTGTTGATTGAGGAAGGAAAAGCTGTTCAAGATTATGGGTATGTGAGTATATAGTTGTGAAATATAAAGCAATCATCAAAAGAGAAAATCAACCAATTAACTTTATTACACTTGAAAGAAACAATTTCAAGTGTTGACAGCATCTGCTAAGTCTTCAGAATCTCAGCTCGGACAGAAAAGGAGCTGGTGGTGAGTTTGTTAGAAAAAGGCAAGTGCTTGAGAGTCAGACCCACTAGATTTAAATCTAAGTCCTGCCACTTGGCCACTAGGTGACTTCTGCTAATAATAGCAGCTTCTATTGTCTGACTGCATGCTAGATGCCAAGCACTTTACACATATCATCTCCTTTCATCCTCATAATAAGCAGTGAGTGAGAGATGATCAGTCATCATCCTTATTTTATGAATAAAGAAATGAAAGCCAAGAGTAATTAAATTATTGGCTCAGGGCTGTATAAACAGTAAATGGCAGAAAAGGAGGGTGAACAAGGTAACATGGCTCCAAAGTTCTTAAATCCAATGTTATACTTCCTCCAAATTACAAAGTACAGTACTTAAGTTATTTAACCTTTATGAGCTTTGGTTTCCTTGCCTGTAAGATGATCATCTATAAAATACCTACTAGCAATGATTAACAACTGAATGCTTATTATAGTCCAGGCATTTTTCTAAATGCTGAATTCTTGACTTCATTTAATACTTATGAAGTCCCCCAAAATGGGAACTAGTATCCCCATGCCACAGAGGAGGAAACTGGGGGCTTAGAGAGGTTAAGAAACTAACCCAGATCAGAGGAAAAGGAGTCATTATATGAAAAAGATACTTCCACATGCATGTTTTTAGCAGCACAATTTGCAATTGCAAAAATGTGGAACCAACCCAAATGCTCATCAATCAACGAGTGGATAAAGAAACTGCGGTATACATAGACGATGAAATACTACTCAGTCATAAAAAGGAATGAATTAACAGCATTCGCAGCAACCTGGATGGGACTGGAGACTATAATTCTAAGTGAAGTAACTCAAGAATGGAAAACCAGACATCACATATTCTCACTTATAAGTGAGAGCTAAACTATGAGGATGCAAAGGCATAAGAATGACTTTGAGGACTTAGGGGGAAGGGGTGGGAAGTGGTGAGGGATAAAGACTACAAATCAGGTTCAGTGTACACTGCTTTGGTGATGGGTGCACCAAAATCTCACAAATCACCACTAAACAACTTACTTGTGTAACCAAAAACCACATTCTCCAAAAACCTATGGAAATAAATTTTTTTTAAAAAAAGAAAGTAACCCAGATCACACACAACTACTAAGTGGTAGAGCTGGAATTCTAATTTGAGCCCGTGTGGCTGCAGAGCCCATGCTCTTTCCACTTTCCACTCCGTGACAATTGCCTCAAATAGGCCTACTGAGGAAGATGGAGTATATATACAGAGAAGGCTATGGGAACACAGGGATGGAGAAAAATTAATTCCAACTGAGGGTAACAGGGACAGATTTATGAAGAATGTAGAGATTCACTTGATAGACATTCACTTTAATGCCAGAAAGGCTCAGAAATACATCTGTTTAAAAAAGTTAGGCACACCCTAATTGTGTACTAATGTTAATGCCAAAGAAGCTAGGCCTTGCCATAAAAATGCCTCATAAATAGTAAAGCAGGGACTGTATCCTACTCATCTTAGTAGTACTACCACGCACCCTTACACTTTCCCAGTCTAATGGCAACTAGAATAGTGCCTTGCACATAGTAGGCACTTGACAGATATTTCCAAGATGAAGAAGTGAATGATACTTCAGGAAAGACTTGGTTTGGGACCTTGCTAACTTGGGGGATGCTGTAGCCCCCCAAGCTGGAAGACCCTTTTCCCTCTCATCTTTCTCCCTGCAGTTCCTCTGACGAGCCCATAGGCTGAGTGATAGGGGATCCACTGTACCGGAGATGATTTATGGTTCTTTGTTATACAAATCCCTTCACATTCCTCGCCATCCTCTTTTCGCAGCCAATTCATCATGATATTTAAATGAAACTTTGGTTGGTGAACTATGGCTCACCGCCCTGAAGACAATTATTCAAGATGCCATCTCTAAAAAAGTGTTTAAAAAGACCCGCGATCCATCTGGATTGTCTTAGATTTCCCTGCTTTTCCCAAGGACCCAGGGAAAGGCCTTTGCTTTTACCTTAGAGAATCCCAGGTACTCAGCTGGAGCAGTGAAAAGAAAGAAGGCAATGCTCTGTAATTGCTCCATAATTAAAATACTAGAAGCCCCAAGGAAGATATAACCACAGTATTTCAGCCTAGGCTACAGAATAACTTTGCAAAGATGCCTCAGAGATATTTTACTTAATGCTCTGGGAACCCCAGCTTTATTGAGTCAATCTGCTATCAAAATGATGATGGCAAAGTAAAATGAAACTTTCTGATTCTTCATGCCATTAATGCAAGCTGGTGTTACCCTAATCAAATGAAACCCCTTATCATGACTATAGGAGTGAAACAGAAGCAAGCATTTCTTCCATCTGTCATTAAGCTTATTTCAATCATATCACTCATGGGATATGATATATGCTGCCATTATCTTGATTGTGTCAGTACAATCAATAGAACTGAGACAAATTCTTGGGCTAAAAAAATCACATATGTTAATTCTAATACAAGATCGTGCAGAAATGGGTACTTTTATTTATTGATTTTATATAGCATCACTTTATTATGAAAATAATGGCTGTTAGATACTAATTGCATGATATTTTATAATAAAGATGAGTAGCTGGTGCCTTTTAATTTCCTACTATGCGATGCTAAATAAACTCACTGCTTTTCTCTGTGCCTCATTTTTCCTTTATATATAGTAGAAGAATGTTTTGCTTCCCATACTTCTAAAAGACAGAAAACTCAAAATGCAACAGAACACAGTGAGGCATTTTATAAAATAATGTGTATTTTTAAAAGCTGGGCAGCTGGTCATGGTGGCACAGACCTATAATCCCAGCTACTAGAGAGGTTGAGGCAGGAGGATTACTTGACACCAGGAGTTTCGGTCCAGCCTGGGAAACAGCAAAACCGCGGGTCTAAAACATTTTTGTTAATAAAGAAATAAAACCTATTTTCTAAAAAGTTGGGCATCTATCTCAATTTCAGTAATTTTTTTAAAGTAGGGCACACATCTCAATTTCAGTGAACCACATCATAATTTAAATGCATCAAAGCTGCTGGGTGTGGTGGCTCATGCCTGTAATCTCAGCATTTTGGGAGGCTGAAGCAGGAGGACTGCTTGAGGTCAGGAATTCGAGACCAGCCTGGGCAACACAGTCAGACCCCATCTCTATTTTAAAATTAAAAAAAATTTTTTTAAGTATCAAAGAAACTCACATAATATTCTTTTGTAAAAATAATCAAGCCCCTTGTATACTAGTTTAGAACATTCAAAATTTCAAGTAATAAATTTGCTTAAAAGAGAGGTTCAACTAGGCCAGGCATGGTGGCTCATGCCTGTAATCCCAGCACTTTGGAGGCCGAGGCAGGCGGATTGCCTGAGCTCAGGAGTTCGTGACCAGCCTGGGCAACATTGTGAAACCCCATCTCTACTAAAATAGAAAAAATTAGCTGGGCATGGTGGTGTGCGCCTGTAGTCTCAGCTACTTGGGAGGCTGAGGCAGGAGAATTGCTTGAACCCAGGAGGCGGAGGATGCAGTGAACCAAGATTGCGCCACTGCACTGCAGCCTGGGAGACTCAGCAAGACTCTGTCTCAAAAAAAAAAAAAAAAAAAAAGAGAGAGGTTCAACTAAACTTACGAAGTTCCTTGAGTTCACCCTATGTACTTGGTGGTATAAAATATTTTTATTACATATATTATCAGCTGAAACATTTATTATGTACTGTCCTTGCTTCCCACTCCTTGAATGCAAGCAGTTACCTTTGACCTATATGATGTTAACAATTTATTATTCATTCCAAATGAGCCTGTTTCTGTTTAATTGTCTATAAAAGTCTATCCAAAAGCAATTAGATAAAACAAAAAAGACATGAATTTAAATGAAGAGCAAGATTTTTAAGATATTAATTTTTTATACAATTTGTTAATATTCACACTAATAAGTAATATTAAAAATCACAATCTGATTTATATTTTTCCCAAAGAATTTTTTTTTTTTTGAGGCAAAGTCTTGCTCTGTCAACCAGGCTGGAGTGCAGTGGCACAATCATAGCTCACGGTAGCCTCAAACTCCTGGGCTCAAGTGATCCTCCTACCTCAACCTCCTAAGTAGCTGGGAATATGGGCACATACCACTATCCCCAGCTCATTTTTTAATTTTCTGTAGAGACAAGGTCTTGATATGTTGCCCAGGCTGGTCTTGAACTCCTGGGCTCAAGCAATCCTCCTGCCTCGGCCTCCCAAAGTGCTAGGATTACAGGCGTGAACCACCACATATGACCTTCCCAAGAATTTTGTCCCCAAAACTGAAAAAACAATGCTGTGGTAGAACCACAGTTCCCAAACTGTGTCCCAAGGAACTCCAGCTTGGAACAGCAGCAAGTCCATAGAGCAACACAGAATATTTCAAATGTTCAAGGACAACACAGTGATACTCAATGTCTGTTGAAAATCACATGAACTACTAGTATGAGACAGCCATGGTTTCAACATTCAAATAGTACCCTTTTGGTAATGTCAGATCATTGCAAAGCTGAGTTTTCTGTGGTTGCTGGGATGAAAAACAAGTACTATGTGAATATCAACGTGAATCAGGAAATGAGTGTGGCAGTGTCCAATCTGAGCCCAAGGTTTGAGAAGATGTGCAGCATCCAATAAGCTTGTACTGCAACCTTATGTTATAGAGCCTTTTATTTATTTTTATTTATTTATTTATTTATTTTGAGAGAGGGAGTCTCACTCACTCTGTCACCCAGGCTGGAGTGCAGTGGCACGATCTTGGCTCACTGCTACCTCTGCTTGCTGGGTTCAAGCAATGCTCCTGCCTCAGCCTCCCGAGTAGCTGAGATTACAGGCACCCACCACCACGCCCAGCTAATTTTTGTATTTTTAGTAGAGATGGGGTTTCACCATGTTGGGCAGGCTTGTCTCAAACTCCTGACCTCAGGTGATCTGCCCGCCTCAACCTCCCAAAGTGCTAACAGGCGTGAGCCACCACACCTGGCCTACATTATAGATACGATTATTAGACTCATTTTATAGTTGAAAAAACCAAGGTTCCCAAACTTTATTGATTACTGTGCTTTTAGTGTCTGGGTAATTTTTTTTTTTTTGCAACTCTCATTAGCAAGTAAGTGTAATTATTTTTAAATGAAATACAATTTTTTTCTTTAAATTTATATGTATGGCCCGGGGCGGTGGATCGCACCTTTAATCCCAGCTTTTTGGGAGGCCGAGGCAGGAGCATCACTAGAGACCAGGAGTTTGAGATCAGCCTGGCCAACACAGCAAAACCCCGTCTCTACTAAAAATTCAAAAATTACCTGGGTATGTTGGTGCACGCCTGTAATCCTAGCTACTTGGGAGGCTGATGCATGAGAATTGATTGAACCTGGGAGGCAGAGGTTGCACTGAGCCGCAATCATGTCACCACATTTCAACCTGGGCAACAGAGTGAGACTCTCTCAAAAAAATAAAAAATGTTTTATATGTATTATTTTTTCAAATGGCTACTAAGTTGTAAAATCATAAATATATATTAAGATATTTGGGCTTAACTTAATAAATGGAATTATTAAGTATTTATTTGAGCCTGAGTTGTGAAAAAATTACTGAGATTCTAGGAGCACAGTTATCAAGAAAGTTTGGGAACCTTGGTTTTTTCAAGTATAAAATGAGTCTAATAATAGTATTTACAACATAGGGTTGCAGTGAGATTGAATGAGTTAATTTACAAAAAGTATTTGGAATAGTATAGGCACCTTGTAGTAGTAGTAATATTACCACTTCATTACCTAGGACAGTTCTCGTCAATGATCTTACACCCACTTCTATGTGATCGATAAAAGAGTTTTGAAGTACATCTGTATCAGTAACATTAAAACTTTATAACTGCCAACATAATCAGAAGTTGTTTTTGTTTTGTTTTGTTTTTTTGAGACAGAATCTCCCTCTGTCACCCAGGCTGGAGTGCAGTGGTGCTATCTCGGCTCACTGCAAGCTCCGCCTCCCGGGTTCACGCCATTCTCCTGCCTCAGCCTCCAGAGTAGCTGGGACTACAGGCGCCCACCACCATGCCTGGCTAATTTTTTGTATTTTTAGTAGAGATGGGGTTTCACCGTGTTAGCCAGGATGGTCTCGATCTCCTGACCTTGTGATCCAACCACCTCGGCCTCCCGAAATGCTGGGATTACAGGCGTGAGCCACGGTGCCCAGCCATAATCAGAAGTTTTTATTTAAATTTACTATCTGGGAAGAGAACAGAAATTACTCTATTTCTTTATTTTTTGCTTTCTTAAATTTTTAGGTCTTCTGGGATTAAAATTTTCATTCTATTTTTTTTAAAAACTAGAAACCCAGAATTTCTATTACAGAGTGTAAAAAAAAAAAACTTCAAAAGTCTTTCGTTTGAAAAAACAATTTTAAAAAATTGTGTTCATGCCAAGGGTGGTGGCTCACACTTGTAATCCCAGCATTTTGGGAGGTTGAGGTGGGAAGACTGCTTGAGGCCAGGAGTTCGAGACCAGCCTGGGCAACATAGCGAGACACCATCTCTACAAAATAAAAATAAAAGTAATTAGCCAGGTGTAGTGGTGGGTGATGACAGTCCAAGCTACTTGGTAGGCTGAGGTAGCAGGATTGCCTGCACCGAAGAGGTCGAGGCTGCAGTGAGCTCTGATTGTAACATTGTACTCCAGCCTGGCAACAGAGCAAGACCCTAGCTCAAAAAATACAATAAAAATTGTGTTTAAAGAAGCATCTAATAAGGTATTTGCCCTCTTCTCACTCCCCACACCCCAACTAAGACCTTCTATAAGCTGTTCTGCTAGGAAGGTGAGCAGAATTTACTTGCTACACATTGATTACAGCCTTTATCTTCCTATAGCTTAGTAATCCTTAAAAGTGTTTTACTTATCTCTTTCTATTTCTTAATTTCAGACTTACAGAAAAGGTATAGAAATTGTACAAAAAAATTCCTGTATATTCTTCACCCAATTTCCTAAATGTTGCTATTTTACCACGTTTGCTTTATCATTTTGGTCATTTCACTAACATAGTATCTGACATATTTCTCCACTCTAAATTTATAATTTTTCTCTTTATAATTAATACATATCTTGTGGGGGGGACATACTTTGTGACTATGTAAATATCCCATTTCTCAACCAAACTTTACCTGCTAGTTTTCCTATCCATCGATGATTCAATTATTACCACGATGGTTGCTAGATAGTGATTTCCTAATTCCATTATTCCTTCTACATTTATTAGTTGATATTCTACAATAAGGACTCACTTTTCCTTCTCCCACACTTATTTACTCTTATTTATATGCCCACATATGTTATTCAATGAGTTATAATATATTACTATCATTATTTATTTTTATGCTTAATTCTTCCAGATTTGGCCAGCAGCTATCCCTTCAGGATAACTCTTGGACATTTTGAGATGCCTGATCCTATATTTTTAAAGTACTTTCTAACTTACTAGCTTAATAAAATGTGCAAGGCTCATCTTGTACGTCCCCAGCCCTAGCCTCCCTGGAATTGGCCAAATCCTCAAGGAGCTCTAGTTCCTTTAAATAGTGAACAAAATTAGAAATCATGATTTAAGTGACAGGTGTGCTGATTGCTCTTGGGGTGTCATTGTCTCTGGGATTTCTCAGTGAATAGAGCCAGGGAATATATACATGCATATATATATATGATTATATGTACACAATAAAAACATTCTCATACGTTTCTTAAAAAACATGAGTTTTATACTCATTCCAAGTCTAATCCAACACTATACGATTCATTCTACTTTTGTCCCGTTCTAATTTGTAACTCTCTTCTCTCTGTGAGGAAAATGAATTCCATTATCTATAATAAATGTACTTATTTGCCCAATTCCAGAATACACAGAAGTAGTTTTAGAACTGCTACCAAAAGACACCCTCCAGTGCAAAAAAAAAAAGTAACTAAAATTTAACATTCATTTGCAGTTCATTTAGTCTTTAGTCTGAGAGTACATAGTAAAAAAAAAATATATATATATTCTACAGTTGCTTGGATTGGGTTAGTCCCCCCACCAACATACCCGCTCTTCAGGGTGATTATATTATTCACTTGAAACTGTTAGGTTGATTTGTTTGTATTCCATTTTAGGATTTCCCTCCCCATTTGTGTGTGTGTGTGTATGTGTGTTTTAGTATATGAACATTAACATGGTTCCAAAAGTAGACCCATACAAAAAGAAATATTCAAGAAAACTGTCAGTCCCCAACCCCTCCACTCAGTCCCCAGCCTCCTCACCCTTTCCTCCTCATTTCCACCCACTTCCTGTAGGTAACCAATCTCATTACTTTCTAATTTATCCTTCCCAGTTTTCTTTTTTGGTCAAAAAAGCAGACACATGTATGTTTTCTCACTCCTTTTTTTTTTTTTTTACACAAAAAGTAGCATACTATAGATACTGTTTTGTACTCTACCTTTTTCACTAAATAATATATCCTAGAAATCATTCTATATCGGTTCACAGACATCTTCCTCATTTTTTTTTTTTTTTTGAGACAGAGTCTTGCTCTGTCGCCCAGGTTGGAGTGCAGTGGTGCAATCTCAGCTATGCAACCTCTGCCTCCTGGGTTCAAGCAATTCTCCTGCCTCAGCCTCCCAAGTAGCTGGGATTACAGGCATGCACCACCATGCCCAGCTAATTTTTGTATTTTTAGTAGAGATGAGGTTTCACCATGTTAACCAGGCTGGTCTCGAACTCCTGACCTCAGGTGATCCACCTGCCTCAGCCTTCCACATTGCTGGGATTACAGGCGTGAGCCACTGCACCTGGCCCCTCATTCTTTTTTATAGATTTATAGTGCTCTATTATGTACTTGTACTGTAGTTTATTCAACCACTCTCCTCCACAGGAGACTATTTTTTTCTGAGTCTGCTTGCTAGAGAACCATATGGGAATTTAGATTTTCTCAATTATTTCCCAAATACAAACAATGCTGCAATACATAAACTTGTGCGTATGTATTTTCATATTGCCGTAGGTGTATATTCAGGATAAATTCTTAAAATGATTACTGGGCCAAAAGTAAACACATTTGAAGTTTTTTTGAAACCTATAATGTTTTAATATAGAGATTTAAAGCAGTTTTGTAATAATATTATTTGTCTGTATAGGTGTTTTGTTTTAGATTTTGAGTCACCAGACTTTGTCTTTTACACAGCACAATTATACCTTAACGAATATGTGCTGGTGACTATAAGCAATTGAATAACAAAATTATTCCTAAGTAGTATTAGATTTTGTATTTCTTTATTTATTATTTTTTATTTTTGAGACAGAGTGTTGCTCTGTCACCCAGGCTGGAGTGCAGTGGCACAATCTCAGCTCACTGCAATCCCCACCTCCCGGGGTCAAGCAATTCTCCTGCCTCAGCCTCCCGAGTAGCTGGGATTACAGGCACGCGTCAAAACACCTGGCTAATTTTTGGATTTTTAGTAGAGACAGGGTTTTGTCATCTTGCCCAGGCTGGTCTCAAACTCCTGAGCTCAAAGCGATCCACTCGCCTCAGACTCTCGTCAAGTGCTGGGATTACAGGTGTGAGGTACTGTGCCCGGCCTTATATTTATTTAACTAGTTTAGTTCTGAGAGTAATGCTGTATAAAAATAATGGGGTAGGGGGAAGAGCCCTTAGATATGAGAAATAATAGATACATAAGGATAGATCACATTCTGCCTGTGGGAATGGTTGGGGATATATTTTCACATCTCTAAGAAGGACGTATTTCCTCCCAGCAGAGTTGATGATCTGAAGTTGCTGGAAACATGATAAATAGTGAAGGGAGCGGGTCTGCCTGTGCTACAGGGCCTGATTAATTACACTGTAAATCATGCAAATACTGACATGTTGAACAAAAAGCTTCTCCAGACATCTTATCCTTCTCACTAAAAGACAGTTCTTTTAAAAAATAGGCAGATTGGTAATTATCTTAAGCTGAGAATATACAAAATGCTGATATTAACCCCTAGAGATGCAGAAAAGTTTTAGGGCTTTGAAGTCGGTAAGGCATTAAAAAATGCTTAACAAATATGATTTACAAATCATACACTCTTGATTAAGCATTTTATTAGTAGGACAACCAACTCCCACTCCCCATAGCCTACAATCAGTACTATAACATTATTCTAGAATTTTATTATTTGTATCTTTCTTTTGGGAGCCTTCCCTTGTATACTGTCTAGGATTCATGAATAATTCTCTACCCCTTAGAAACGTAAATATTTCATTTGGAAATCTTTGTGCGATCTGGGCTTTCACAGATGGAGATCAAAGATAGGAAGTAGTCCTCTACTCCACTCCTGACCAGTGTCAGCAAATCCTCCCTTGTCCCTTTGTCTCTTCCACAATAAAAGCAAAAGAATATGACCATGGTGTACATATTGATATTTTACCACTTTTATGTTACCATTTATACTGTGACCATTTCATTCACATGGTATCTTCCAGGTTGCTCCACTGTAAATTTTCAATTTTTCTCTTTGTAACTAATCAATACCTTGTGGGACACACTTTGTGACTATGTAAATATCCTGTTTCTCATATGTGGCAAAGAGTTTCATGAAGAGGACACAAATTCACAATAGGGGCCCGCATTAGATCTCCTTAAATATGATATTATTTAAACCACCTCATGCCAAACAGTCTATACCTGAAGAAAACCAAGTTTCATTAATTGCTGCTTTTATCTTGGCATCAATAATATGAGGCAATGCAGCCTTGTTTAAAGAGCGCAAGCTTGGGGATCACACAGATTGGGTTCAAAACCCAGTATGGCCACTTACTACCTATATGATGTGAGAGGCAAGCTACTTAATGTCTCTGAGCCCTAGTTTCTTCTCAGAAAAATGAGAACACTGTAGTATCAACCTCATAGAGCTGTTATGAGTTCAATGAGCTCATATAATATGAAAAGTACCCTGAACCCAATGTGGCACATAGCAGGCATTCAATAAATGGTATCTATTAATAAATAATAATGGTGAAATTATTTTGGTTACTTTTGAACCCTGATGAAATTTTTTACGGATGGAGACATTCTGGCATACTTGACACCTATTCTATTGATCCAGCCTTACGTCAGAGCTGATTTAAAAACAGAAAAGCAAAGTCCTTGGTAGATTCTCTTCAGGAAATTAAACTGTGGGGTCTATGGGCCCAGAGTTCATGTCAACTCTTCACTTCAATGTGGACTGTCCATTTGGAGGTCAAATAAGATGAGTCCAGAGAGCCCTTTATTCGAAGACTGGAGTGCCACCGTGAGGTCAGCATTGGTCCTTGCGCTATTTACTTCAATTCTGTCCTAATTAAAAGAATATTTGAGTAGTTACACTTACATTGCATTGTAGCCTAAAAGTACACTCTGTTGACTATTGGTGGCAAAAAAAAAAAAAAAAAAAAAAAAAAACAACTGTAAGAATTTGGATTTCTTGAGTACTTGATTTGGATTTCTAAAGTACTAGACTACTGGTAAATCTTGAGAATTTGAAGCTGGAAACTCAGCCTCGGGGAAAGCAAGGTTTTTGTCTCACTGTGGGAATGGCTTCCGGATGTTATCCATAGCCAATCACCCTCTCCTCAACTCACTTTTAAATTAAGATCCTGAAGTTACAGTTCAAAAGTTCCTAGCTCCCGTTGCAAAGAAATATAATTCCTACTTTCAAATAACCATTAGAAACTTCATTCAAATGTCCCACAAAAATCTCAAACTCAACGTATTCAGAATTAAACTTACTATGAATATATAGTCCTCACACAAACCTAGCCCTTCAGTATTCCCCCTTTCCGTGAAAAGGCTCACCCCTACTCAGTCACCTAAGTTTGAGACCCGGGAGTTATTTTAAGTTTCTCCCTCTCCTGCTACCCTCCCACATCCAGTCACTTTACCTCCTTAATGTCCTTTAGATCCGCTCCTTTCTCCTCTTCCTTCCTACAGCCACTGCTTTCTTTCCTCACTAGACTGCTATTTCAATATTGTCCCGGTCTCCCTGACTCCAACTTGCCTCTCTTCTGTGTTGCTGCTAAAGTGATGTTTTAAAATTAAAAGCTGCCAGGCACAGTGGCTCATGCCTGTCATCCCAGCACGTTGGGAGGCCGAGGCAGGTGGATTGCTTGAGCCCAGGAGTTCAAGACCAGCCTAGGCAACATGGCGAAACCCCATCCCTACAAAAAATGTAAAAATTAGCTGGGCATGGTGGTGCATGCCTGTAGTCCCAGCTACTAGGGAGGCTGAGGTGGGAGGATCACCTGAGCCTGGGAAGGGCAAGGCTGCAGTGAGCTACGATTGCACCACTGCACTGCAGCCTGGATGACAGGGTGAGACCCTGTCTCTAAATAAATAAATATTAAATTAAAAACTGTTTATATCAGTGGCTTAACATCCTCTAATGGCTCTCAGTGCCTACAAGATCAGGTTCAAAGTCCTCAGTGTATACAAAAGGCCCGTCACAAGCTGGTCCCTACCTACCTGTCCAGCTCCAATTCTTGCTGCAGCATCCACTTCCAGCTTTGTTGAGCCACTAGTAGTTCCCCAAACACAACAGCGTGTTTCATCCCTCTTTACATTTGTTGCGCTGCTCTCCTCTCTACTTAAATACTTTTACCTGTGTTTTCTAGTTGGTCAACACTTTATTTGTTAAGGCTATGCCAGCTTTGTCTTCTCTATAAAGTCTTTTCTAACTTTCCACAAAGCCCACTCCATCCTGCCACCCTTACTCCCTCACTTCCTACACTTATACTGCAGTGCCTAGAGAATTTCCTTGCTCTGTTTGCAAACAGTTCTCTGTCCCTTGCAAACTCAAAGCTACTTGAGACCAAGGACTGTGTCTAGTTCATTTTTGGATCCCTAAGCCCTAGTCCATGCCAGAAACACTGTAAAAACAACCACCACCAAGTTTGTTGAATGATAAACAAGGAGTGGAGAAAAAGTTTTCAAAAACATACTCTTAGGACATAGAGTGATCACTCTATTCACAACAAGTTATCCCAAATAGCTTTTCCACTGCAGTGTTATACAGACTTTGTGTTCTCACTTGCTACAGCTGAGAAACCATGTGTGTCTACCAGTCAGACCGTACTGGTTTTTAGAGAAATTCCAGTTATACAAAACCATGATTCAGTTTCCTCACCACTTTTGTTGACAATGCTTCTAAGTTGTTTTGTTTCGTTTTTTCCCCAGGAGGAAATGGTCCTTTAATGAGTCAGCTGGACATTGTGAGGGTATGAAATGGTCTAAGTCTAACAGTTTCTATTTGTCTTCTTTCATTCATTCATCTAAAATTTATCACAAAGCACCAAGCAAAAAACATAAGGTCCATTCCAAAATTCATTGAGGTTGGCAGTTTCAGGGATCTTTGTCTATTTCATTTCACTTCATTAATTCGACAAGATTACTGACCACTTACTGTGAAACACTCCATGAGAAGCAAACTATATGAAGATAAATGAGATGTAGGAACAGCCCTCAAAAAGCTCAAAGTCTGTGGACATACATGGAAATATCATTTCAATGCTATAGGAAAAGAGCTAAAATAGACGTACTTATGAAGTGGCATGAGAACTCGAAGAAAGATGGACTACGTCAAGGAGGGGACATTCAGGGTAAGTTTCACTCAGGAGAGGACATGTAAACTGAGTATTGAAGAACATAAGGAGTTATCCATGGAGGAAAGGAACAGAGGACATTCCAAGAAGAAAAAAAAAAATAAGTACAAAGGTTCTGAGTTGGAAGCAAAGCTGAAATGAGGTGAGAAAACTAAAGCTTAGAGAGGATACGTAACCACACAGCTGGTTAAGTGATAGGACTGAGAGTTGAACCCAAGCTGAAGCTGTTTATGGGAGGGAGTCATATTTCTTGAGAATGCTGAAGCAGATAAAATGTTGAGAACCACTGCTTAGGGACTGACATACAAGTTATAGTTCAGACTACATTCAGCAGACAATGGGGAATCAAGAGAGGTTTTTAAGCAGAGAAGCAACATGGTCCACATTTGGGCTTCAGAAATATAATTCCAGCAGGTGGATTCTTAATGTTGACTACAATTAGAATCACTTGAGAAGCTTTCAAAAATTACAGGCTAGGGAACCAGTATAGAACAATTAAACCAGAATTTCTGGGGGTGGGAATCAGTTTTCTTTTGTTTGTTTGTTTTGAGGCAGGGTCTTGCTCTGTTGCCCAGGCTGGAGTCTAGTGGTGTGACCATGGCTCATTGCAACCTCGACCTCCCAGGCTCAATTGATCTTCCCAGCTCAGCCTCCCTAGTAGCTGGGACTACGGGTACACCACCACACTTGGCTAATTTTTTTAAAATTGTTTGGTAGAAATGGGGTCTCCCTATGTTGCCCAGGCTGGTCTTGAATTCCTGGCCTGAAGCAATCCTCCTGCCTTGGCCTCCCAACGTGCTGGGATTATAGGTGTGAGCCACTGCACTTGGTCACTTGTTTCATAAGTTCTTCAGAAGATTCTATTGTGTGGTTAGGGTCAAGAACTATTGCTCTAGAAGGAAGAACTGAAAGATGGGAAAGAACTACTATTGATTAAGAACCTACTATGTGTGAGATTTTGTTCCAAATGCTTTATACAATAACTACAGAAAAAAAAAAATATATATAAGGATTTTATACATTCTGACCCATCTCAACCATTTTGAGCCCTGTGTGGTGAAAAGTTATGCTACTCCTAACCTCAAGGTAGATATTATAATCCTATAATCGCTATTTTACCAACAAGGAAACTGAGGCACAGACCAGTGAAATAACTCATTTAAGATTATCAAATTACTAAATGACACAATTGGACTCAAACATTAAGTATTTCTGATGCCCCAAACCTACACTCCTTCCACTACACACCACTGCCTATGAGCCTAGCTTAATCTTCAGAACCATTCCAAAGTAGCTATCATGATCCTCATTTTACAAACAAAGAAATTAGTCCCAGAAAGATTAATGTGACCAAATCACAAATCACAGCTAATAGGTGAAGAGGCTGGGAGAATTTAAACTCAGTCCTATTTAACTCCAAGTCCATGCTTATGAAGGTAAATAATATAGTACATATTCAACACTCAATATAATTCTTCTTTCCTCTGATCGGAAAGCAGCAAGTTGAGTTATTACTATAACACAGAGTATTATTCCTAGTGGCTTCCTCTTCCTTCTTGGGTCCTAGGTGGCTAAACTTCTATTGAACTATCAATCTCAGGTGCTTTTCTTGTTGGAGTGGGGAGGACAGAACTCTGCCATAACCTTCCATGATATTAACCTGGAAAAAGTTTAACCCTGGCCAAATCTAACACTATACACTTCACACCCTTATTTAAGTGGCTGAATCATGCTAATTTGTCTCCTTTTAAATTAATTGCCCTGAACCTCAAATGGGCATTCATTGCCCAGTATTACCACCGCCTTTCTTCAGCAAGTTCATTTTCCCACTGTTAGAGAATATTATTTCACACCACTTCTCTTCTCAGCCCTCCAACACACCCTGACAAAATTTCATCCCACCCCCATCCCATAATTCTCCCTTCTCTGTTGCAGCAACAATTTATACCTTTCCACTGGGTCATCCCATATAATTTACAAACATCTCCTAGCACTCATATTTAAAAACATCAAAAACCAAAAGCAAAACCCTCCTTTGAATCCACATCTGGCTATAGCTACCACCCCACTTCTCCGCTATCCTGCTCAGCTAAATCTTTAGAAGAGTGGTTTCATCCATCTCCATTTCACCACCTTCACCAATCATCTCTATTCACCAGTGTCCCTGAAACTGACATTATCAGGAGCTCTAGTGACCTCCACGTTGCCAAATGCAGTGATCTTTTCTGTTTTCAGCCTCTCAACAGCCTTTGAAATAGCTGATCACTACCTTCTTAAAACTTCTGTCTGGCTTTGGTGACACCAAATTCCTGGTCTTCCTACCTCACTGCTTGCTTTCTACTTCACTTGCTTCTTCTCAGACTCTTGTTTTACAGGTGTCTCCTCCTCCACCTCATCTCCAAGCATTAGAGTACCATAGGGTCAGTCCTGGGTCCCCTTCTCTTCTCCATTCACACATTTTCTCTAAGTGATCACATTCATGCTCATGCTTTTGGAGATGGGTTTGTTACCACTTACATAGGGATTAGGTTCTAAATCAGCTCATAAAGAAAAAAAAATCTCATAAAGTTGAATTTTTTTTTAAATTCCCTAAGTCATCCACAAAGTATGGTAGTTGTCATTTCATACATATTAATTTTATATATGGCTATGGCCATATTTATGTGCCAAACTGAAGATCAACACACTAATATTGAGTTTTTCCTCTTATGTTGAAATAGATTAATTTTATTTATTTTTGAGACAAGGTCTCACTCTGTCACCCAGGTTGGAGTGCAGTAGTGCCGTTACAAGTCACTGCAGCTTCAACCTCCCAAGCTCAAGCAATCTTCCTGCCTCAGCCTCCCAAGTGGCTGGGACTATAGGTGTGTGCCACTACACCCAGCTAATGTTTTAATTTTTTGTAGAGATGGAGTTCCGCCATGTTGCCCCGGCTGGTTTCAAACTTCTGAGCTGAAGTAATCTGCCCACCTTGGCCTCCCAAAGTGCTAGGATTACAGGTATAAGCCACTGCGCCTGGCTGAAGATAAATTATTTTTATTGAACAACAGATGAAGTACTTGGGAAGTTCCTATTTTTAAAGAGTAGACACACTTGGGACAGGAAGACCACCCCCCCCCCCACTGTAATAGGGAGTAAGGGACTGAATTCATCTGAGAAACCGCAGATTCACATCCCCCATCACATGCTCACCTCACACCTGCTTTCCTTGATTGTAAAGGACTCACCCATACAATTTCAAGTATGTTTCATTCTCTTTGGTCAAATACATATAACTGAATTTTTATAAGTTAAATGCTTATATGGTGCAACTCCTTTGTATCATTTATATGTTGATGACTTCCAAATTAATTTCTCTAGCCCTAATTTTTGTTCCTGAGCTTCAGATTCAGAACCAACTACCTACTTGGATGTCTCCACTTAAAGTCAACTAGGTAGGCATCTTAACACGTCCAAAACATAACGATTGATTCCATACTCCGTATCTCACTTGTACCAGAAAGCCCTTCTTCTCTCAGGCTTTCTTAGCTCAGTAAATGGCATGCCATCTACTCAGCCAAAAAACTAGGAGTGATCTTTGATTCCTCCCTTTCTCTCACCTCTGCATAAAATCCGTCAGGTACATTTAGCTCTACCTCCAAAATACATGCCAGATCTAATCCATTTATCTCTCTCAGCACAGATACCAACCTAGACAAGCCATGATCATCATTCTACTTTGACTAACCTGTTTCCACTCTTAGCTTTTCTATGGTCCATTCTCCAAATAGCCAGTGTAATCCTTTATGAAACATCCACGCATTCATTCACCAAAGTGCACAGAAACTGGGGATATATAGCGAAGCAAAGTATATCCCTGTGCTCAGGGACTTACATTCCAGAAGAGGGAGAGGCAATAAGCAGTAAATAATTTCGTACAGATGTAATAAATATAAAAAATTAAATGTGATAAACTAAATCATGTTCTTCTCTCCATAAAAATTGTCAAATAGTTTCCCAAGGTGGAAGTCCAAATTCCTTACTATGACCTTGTTACAAGATTCTGTGAGATCTGGCTTCTGTTTGTCCCTCCAACCTTATCTGTACTACTCTATCAGACTGCAACTTGGCTCTAGTCGCACCGGCATTCTTTCTATTCCCTCAAGGTTCCAATTTTTTTCCCTTTAGCCACGTGTTTCCCCTATCTGGAATGCTGTTCCCAGATCTTGGACAGGTTGCTTCCTCTTAGCTCAAGTTATCACTTCAACAGAGTGAATTTCACTAAGTCAGCTCTCTCATCATTTTCTCTATCAATTACACCTTTTTGTTTTATAGCACTTATTACTTTACAGAGATTTTGCTTATTTATTTGTTAACAATATCTGTTGTCCCTACTAAAATGTAAGCTTCGTAAGAAGAGGAATCTTAAGATGTTGTTTACTATAGTATCCCTCAAAGTCTAGAACAGTGCCCAACATAAGAGGATACTGATAAATATTTTTTAAAAGAATTTACACACGCCTGTAGTCCCAGCAGTTTGGGAGACCGAGATGGGAGGATCACTTGAGCCCAGGAGTTCGAGGCTGCGATTGCGCCACTGCGCTCCAGCCTGGGCGACAGAGAGACACCTTGTTTCAAAAAAAAAAAAAAAAAAAGATAAATAATGACGGAGTACACGATAATAAAATAGCCTCGTTTCTCACCCAGCCAGGCTCCGCCTACAGGAGCCAATTATGCTCACGCCCTCTTCCGACGCTGCCCGGGGCCTGGGAAGTAGTCTGCGCAGGCGCCGTAGAACAGTGGAGCTTTCTGGGTAAAGATGGACGTCCACGATCTCTTTCGCCGGCTCGGCGCGGGGGCCAAATTCGACACGAGACGCTTCTCGGCAGACGCAGCTCGATTCCAGGTATTGTGCCCAAGGGACCGAGGGCCGAGTAACTGAGAAGGAGCAGGAGCCCGGGAATGAACCCGCTGCTGGGGGAGGCCGGCGCACATGGACACCCGTGGCCTGGCTCTCCCCACCCTTGGGGTATTTTGCTTCCTTTTGTGTTCGGCTTGCCTGCACGGCTGCTCGGTTCAAGCCTTTTGAATAAGCTCTTTAACTATCCTGTTGTAGACCTAGTTGGGCCTGGCACGGAAACCCTCTTTCCTCCCTCTTATTCAAAGCAAAGTTGGAATCCTCCTTTCAAAAGGAACTTTTTCTCCGAACCTAGAGGAAAGGAATTTCGAAAACAGAAACAACCAAAGATGGAGAAAACAGATTCTCTTACTGTAGTCTCCCCAAGTTTGGCTTGGCATGCGTATAGTTGTACTGGGCGTGATTCTTTTTATTGCTTCAACCCCATGGCTTAAGTAACCAATGAGAAGAGCGATTAAGAAATGGGGGCTCTTACCTAGAGAAGTAGTGAGTGATACATCGGGGGAGGTCAATTGGGGCCCAATTCTGGAAAATCTTGAATGTCTACTTTGTTGTTTGGATGTGTATATGCGTGTGACATGTGTTTCTTCTTTCTCTAACTGGTGAGTATGAACTCTGGAGCCAGATTATCTGGGTCTAAATGCTAAGTCTGCCAGTTACTCATTTTTAGACCTACCTCAAGTTACTTAATTTCCGAATGCCTTGGTTTTCTCATTCGTAATACTGCTATTTACCTTATAGAGTTGTAAATATGAAGCAATTTAATATGTATAAACATGCTTAGAAATCTGCTTGACATTTAGTAAGCATATATGTGTTCATTGCTAATATTAATTTGTTACTATTATGAGGTCAGAGAAGGTCTCTTCAGATTCCATTTGTCCAGACACCTGTTAGCTCGACAGATACTTGGTGAAAGGGTAGAAAAGATGAGGAGTCATTGAACAGTCTTGCTTGAATGAAAGCAATGGTATTCTGTCAGTAGGTTTCATTTTAAATTTTTTGGGTTTTAGATAGGAAAAAGGAAATATGACTTTGATTCTTCGGAGGTGCTTCAGGGACTGGACTTTTTTGGAAACAAGAAGTCTGTCCCAGGTGTGTGTGGAGCATCACAAACACATCAGAAGCCCCAAAATGGAGAGAAAAAAGAGAACCTAACTGAAAGGAAGAGGGAGCAGAGCAAGAAAAAAAGGAAGACGATGACTTCAGGTTAGCGTTTGATTTCTGTCATGTTTTTTCTCTTTAATTTTTTTCAGTTATAAAAATAATACAGGCTTATGGCTACAAGTCAGACAATAAGATCATTTGTCAGCTGACGGCACTCAGGTTGTTTCCAGGTATTTGTCATTAGAAATATTGTTACAGCAAAGATAATTTTAAGTAAAGATATTTATACATAAATCCTTTTGTACAGGTACTGTTATTTCTGCAGAATACCATCCGAAAAGTAGCATCATATGGTGAAAGGGTATGTACCCTTTCTCTGAAAAATACTACAAAATGACTTCCCAAGTCCTTGTCAGTGCTGAATATTATTGGTGTTAATTTTTTTGCCAAGCTAATGAATGAAACTTTTTTTTTTTTTTGAGACAGAGTCTCACTCTGTCACCAGGCTGGAGTGCAGTGGCGTGATCTCAGCTCACTGCAGCCTCTGCCTCCTGAGTTCAAGCTATTCTCCTGCCTCAGCCTCCCGAGTAGCTGGGACTACAGGTGCGTGTCACCACGCCTAGCTAACTTTTGTATTTTTAGTAGAGATGGGGTTTCACCATGTTGGCCACGATGGCCTGGATCACTTGACCTCGTGATCCGCCCGCCTCGGCCTCCCAAAGTTTTGGGATTACGGGCCTGAACCACCACGCCCTGCCCGAAACAATTTTATATTTTACTGATAACTGGTGAGGTCGAGTATTTTTTTTTTTTTTTTGAGGTGAGTCTCGCTCTGTTGCCCAGTCTGTGGTGCAGTGGTGCAATCTCGGCTCACTGCAAGCTCCGCCTCCTGGGTTCACGTCATTCTCCTGCCTCAGCCTCCCAAGTAGCTGGGACTACAGGTGCCTGCCACCACACCTGGCTAATTTTTTGTATTTTTAGTAGAGACCAGGTTTCACCGTGTTAGCCAGGATGGTCTCGATCTCCTGACCTCGTGATCCACCCTCCTCTGCCTCCGCCTCCCAAAGTGCCTCCCAAAGTGCTGGGATTACAGGCGTGAGCCACCACACCTGGCTGGTCAAGCATATTTTTGTATGCTTTACTGGACATTAATATTTCACCTTTTGTGAATTGTTTCTTCTTACTCTTTGCCCATTTTGACAGAGGTTTTTGTTTTTTTGTTGTTTGTTTGTTTGCTTTTGAGACAGAGTCTCACTCTGTTGCCCAGGCTGGAGTGCAATGGCATGTTTTCTGCTCAATGCAACCTCCGCCTCCCAGGTTCAAGCGATTCTTCTGCCTCAGGCTCCTGAGTAGCTGGGACAGGTGTGCCCCACCACGCCTGGCTAATTTTTGTATTTTTTAGTAGAGACGGGGTTTCTCCATGTTGGTCATGCTGGTCTTGAACTCCTGACCTCGTGATCTGCCCGCCTCGACCTCCCAAAGTGCTGGGATTAAAGGTGTGAGCCGCCGCGCCTGGCCTTTTTTTTTTTTTTTTCTTGTACTGTACTCTAGGGCTGTTTATATTTTTTTTAATCTATAATATTAAGTTTCCTAGTCATTTACCTTTTTTTGGTAAACACTTGAGTTATACAATGATGAAAAGTAAAGTTCCTTCCTACTGTTTATCTCCAGTCCCCTGTTTCTCCACACGCAGCTACTGTTAATCAATTTCTTTTGTATTTTTCTGGGGACACTATTCCTATGTATTTATGCCTGACTCAAAAAAAAACAAATACTCCTCATACTTTGTTTATATACTTTGATTACTTTATATACACTCTGTTGGGAACCTCTGCTACTACCTTCCCCTTTTTTAAAAACAATGTATCTTGGAGGTTGTTTGGAATCAGTAGGAAGTACATTGCCTTGTTCATTTTAACACAGCATTGTATCCCATTGTGTGTATTGCATAATTGATTTAACAAGTTCCTGTGTGATGGATAATTATAGTTTGTTTTCACATTTTTGCTGTTGTAGTTTTGCAGTGTCATTCTACTTATCTTTGCATGTATATGTGAGTATATCTGTCCCATAAATTCTTAGAAGTGGAATTGTAGAGTTAACAAATAGATGTATCCACCAGAAACACCGCATCAGTAGGAAGTACTTTGCCTTGTTCATTGTAACACAGCATAGTAGCCCATCATACATTGTAGGGATGCCCCATGATCAATTTGACATGTTACTGTGTGGACATTTAGTACATTGTTTGCATGCTTTTGCTGTTAAGTGCTGCAGTAAAAGTCATTCTTCCCTGGCTGCAAGGAAGTTTGATAAAACCTTTACCAATAAGAAAGACACGCCACAAACTTAGGAAAAGGATTCAAATTTTGGGCCACCAGAAATATACAGCTATGTACTGTAACCATTGTGGCAACAAATGTATTTAGGCCGTAGATCTATGATAAATGTGTAGGCATGTATCAATTTTTTTTTTTTTTTTTTTTTTTTTTTTGAGACTGAGTCTCACTCTGTGGCTGGGGCTGGAGTGCAGTGGCGCGATCTTGGCTCACTGCAAGCTCCGCCTCCTGGGTTGACGCCATTCTGCTGCCTCAGCCTCCCGAGTAGCTGGGACTACAGGCGCCCGACACCACGCCCAGCTAATTTTGTTTTTGTATTTTTATTAGAGACAGGGTTTCACCATGTTAGCCAGTATGGTCTCGATCTCCTAACCTCGTGATTCACCCACCTTGGGCTCCCAAAGTGCTGGGATTACAGATGTGAGCCACCACACCCGGCCAGGCATGTATCTATTTTTAATTGGAAAATTGAATAGCTTGTGAATTAGTAATGATTTGGGTCATTTAGTACCAACTGTCTCATAAAGGGAACAAAATTTTTTTAAAGTTATTCTACTTTGCGATGCCTTCCAGCAAGGTATGAGACTTTTCTCTTTTTGTAAATTTGTCTCTTCGTGTACATTGTACCCTTATTGTATTACATTGTTCCCTTATCATATTACGTTCATCTGTTTCTTCTTAATTTATTAAACCTCATATATTGAGGAAATTAGCTCTATGTCTGCCATATTATGTTTACAAATATGTTTCCAGATTGTCGTATGTCACTTGTCTTATTTATTTACTTTTGGCCTTCTGCGCATTATGTTTTTTAAAAATTCTAGGCTGGGTGCAGTGGCTCACTTCTGTAATCCCAACACTTTGGGAGGCGGAGGCGGGCTGACCACTTGAGGTCGGGAGTTTGAGACCAGCCTGGCCAACATGGTGAAACTCCGTCTCTACTAAAAATATAAAAAAATTAGCCAGATATGGTGGTGCACGCCTGTAATCCCAGCTATTTGGGAGGCTGAGGCAGGAAAATCGCTTGAACCCAGGAGGTGGAGGTTGCAGTGAGCTGAGATCATGCCTCTGCATTCCAGCCTGGGTGACAGAGCAAGACTCTGTCTCAAAAAAAAAAAAAAAAAGAAAAACAACTTCCATGTTTTCTTATTTGTAGTTTCAATTTGTTATATTAAAATCTTTGACCCTGTGAAATTTTATTTGGTATAAGGAGTGAATAGGGAACTAAGATTTTTTTCAGATGTCTGAATAATTGTCTTAATAACATAATTGTCTTAATACCATATGTTGGTGTTTTATCTTATGTTGACTAATTGTCTTAATACCATATGTTGATAATCCGTGTTTTCTCTATTGGACTTTAACGCAACTTTAATTATATACTTATTTTCCATATATATTCAAGTCTGTCTCTGGACCTCTTCTATTCTGTTTCTGTATTTGTACACCAATACTAGCTTGTTTTAAATACTATGGCCTTATATGTTATAAAATCCAGTAGAGTGGAGAGGCATACCAATATTTTAGGCAACTCAATGTTTTCTCCCTACAGTGATCTACAGAATCATTGCAATCCCAATTAGAATTCTAGCAGAATTTTTTTTGTAGAAATTTCTGCTAAAGCTTTGGCTAACTTTCTTCAAACACTCTCATAATAAGCAGATACTACTCTTTGGCCTTCCAGAAAGTCAACAAGCGAAGTGCCTTGAGCATCCAAAAAACCTGTTGCTGTTGCCTTTGCTCTTGACTGGTCAACTTTTGCTTTGACTGGACCACTTCCACCTCTTGGTAGCCATTGGTTTAATTGTGCTTTGTCTTTATGATCAAACTGGTAAAACCATGTTTCATCTTCTGTTATAGTTCTTCAAAGAAATGCTTTAGGACCTTGATTCCACTTGTTTAAAATTTCTTCTGAAATCTCTGCTCTTGTCTGCAGCTGATTTGGGAGCAGTGGTTTTGGCACCCATCATATGGAAAATTTGCTCAACTAATTTTTCATTAAGAATTGGTGGGAAGAAGGCTGGGCGTGGTGGCTCATGCTTGTAATCCCAGCACTTTGGGATGCCGAGGTGGGTGGATCACCTGAGGTTAGGAGTTCGAAACCAGCCTGGCCAACATGGTGAAATCCCGTCTCTACTAAAAATACAAAATTAGCCGGGCGTGGTGGTGCATGCCTATAATCTCAGCTACCTGGGAGGCTGAGGCAGGAGAATCGCTTGAACCTGGGAGGCGGAGGTTGCAGTGAGCCGAGATCACGCCATTGCACTCCAGCCTGGGCAACAAGAGTGAAACTCCGTCTCAAAAACAAACAACAAAACAAAGAATTGGTAGGGAGGCCAGGAGCAGTGGCTCACCTATAATGCCAGTGCTTTGGGAAGCTGAGGTAGGAGGATCAGTTGAGGCCAGGAATTTTGAGACCAGCTTGGGCAACATAGCAAGACTCCATCTATACAAAAAATAGGGCCAGGAGCAGTGGCTCATGCCTATAATCCCAGTACTTTGGGAGGCTGAGGTGGGTGGATCACCTGAGGTTAGGAGTTCGAAACCAGCCTGGCCAACATGGTGAAACCCCGTCTCTACTAAAAATACAAAATTAGCCGGACGTGGTGGCGCATGCCTGTAATCTCACCTACCTGGGAGGCTAAGGCAGGAGAATCACTTGAACCTGGGAGGCGGAGGTTGCAGTGAGCCGAAGCCGAGATCACACCACTGCACTCCAGCCTGGGTGACACAGTAAGACTCCAAAAAGAAAAAAAAAATTAGCTGCACGTGGTAGCACATGTCTGTAGTCCCAGCTACTTGGGAGGCTGAGACAGGAGGATTGCTTTAGCCCAAGAGTGTGAGGTTACAGTGAGCTGTGATCATGCCTGTATACTCTAGCCTGGCTGACAGAACAAAACCCTATCTTGAAAAAAATATATATGTGGTGTAAGCCAAACCATATATATATATTTGGGATTACAAGCATGAGCTTGTAATTGGTTGTATACACTCAGATGTCTGTGGTGCTGGCTATTGTTTCTGCTGTTAATCAACAGTCCTCTTCAATTAGGGCATGAACAAGATGAATTTTTTCCTTATAAATTGATGTGGGTGGTCTGCTGCTACAGACTTCCATCTTCAATATTATCTTGTTCCTTCTTAAAACAAGTTATCCATTTGTAAACAGGTGATTTGTCCCCATAAACTGTTCATAAAGCATCAGTGATTTCACTATTCTTCTACCCAAGCTTCACTGTAAATTTGGAGTTTGTTCTTGCTTCAGTTTTAAGCAGAATTCATGTTGCTGTTTTCAAACTGCTGTCTTATCCTTCTTAGTGTCTCAGACTAGATCCAGTTCACCCGTATTGTAACAAGTTGGTATGAGTTTATTTTGGTGCAAAAAATTTTGAAATTTTTGCATAGTTTCTTCATAATACGGATTTTCCATGAACTTTTTGAAGACCCCCTTATATATAGATCAGTGAAACAGAACAGCTAGTCCACAAACCCATGCATATATGGTCAATTAGTTCTCAACAGAGGTAATAAGGTAATTCAGCGGGGAAAAGAAAGTCTTTTCGACAAACGGGCTGGATCCATGGGGGAAAAAGTGAACATCAAACCTAACTTTATATTGTAAGCAAAAATTAACTTCAAATGACTCAGACTGAAGTTTTAAAACTATAAAAGTTCCAGAAGAAAACACAGGAAAAAAATCTTTGTGGCCTTGAGATATGTCAAGGTTCCTTAGCACAACAACAACAAAAATTCTTTAAAAAGAAAAAATTGATATATTGGACTTATCGAAACTAAAAATTTTCATTCTTCAAAAGATAACATTGAGAAAATGAAAAGGCAAGCCACAGATGGGAAAATATTTGCAAAATGTATATCAAAGGACTTGTATCTACTCACTAAAGTAGATAATACACATGGTGATAAGCACATAAAAGATATTCAACATCAGTAGCCATCAGGCAAATTAAAACCACAATACAATACTACTACATACCCATTAGAATGGCTAAAAATAAAAAAGAGTGACCATACCAAGTATGGGCAAGGATGTACAGAAACAAGCTCTCACAGTGTTGATGGTAAAATGGTACAACCACTTTGGAAAATAGTTTGGGACTTTTTTTTTTAAGTTAAACATATATTTACCATATTACCCAGCTATTCCACTTGCAATATTTACCTAAGAGACAGGAAAATATACATCTTCAGGAAGACTTGTACACAAATTTTCATAGCAACATTGCTTATAGCCAAAAGCTGGAAATGACCCAAATGTCCCTCAACAGGTGAACGATGAACTATACATCCATACAATGGAATACTACCTAGTAATAAAACGGTAAGTTGTTGATACATGCTGCAACATAGGTGAATTTCAAAACAACTATCTTGAGTGAAAGAAGCCAGACAAAAATTAGTACATATGACATGATTCCGTTTATATAAAATTCCAGAAAAGGCAAACTAATCTATAGTGGCAGAAATTAGATTGGTGGTTGCCTATGCATGGAGTGATGGATTATAAGGTGTCATGAGGAAATTTGGAGAAGTGATAGAAATAACCTTGAATGTGGTGATAGTTTTTTGGGTGTGTAGATATGTCAAAACTCAGCAAATTAGATACTTTAAATATATGCAGATTATTGTATATATTTATGCCTCAGTGAAGTTGAAAAAATTAAGAAATTAGAACTAGTCTTTGCTAGTTTTAGAACTAATTTAGAAATTAGAACTAGTCTTTGCTTTGTAGAACTAGTCTTTGCTTGTTAAACTTAAAATGCTTTTAGGTTAGGCCAGGCGCGGTGGCTCACACCTGTAATCCCAAAACTTTGGGAGGCTGAGGCGGGCGGATCACGAGGTCAGGAGTTTGAGACCAGCCTGGCCAACGTGGTGAAACCCTGTCTCTACTAAAAATACAAAAATTAGCTGGACATGGTGGCATGCCTCTGTAGTCCCAGCTACTCGGGAGGCTGAGAATCACTTGGGAGACAGAGGTTGCAGTGAGCCAAGATCATGCCACTGCACTCCAGCCTGGGTGACAGAGCAAGACTCCATCTCAAAAAAAAAAAAATTTAGGTTAGTCTTACATATTTATTCTCCCATACAAACTGTTAAGTCAGCTGGTCTAGTCAACAAAACAATTCTGCCATTACTTTTAATTGGCTAGTGTTCTTCATAGATTGAGGGAGAATGGCTATCTTTATAATACTGAGTAGTTCAAAGTATTGTGTTATGTTCATTGCTATTTATTTATTTAGAGACAGAGTCTTGCTCTGTTGCCAAGGCTGGAGTGCAGTGGCACAATCTCGGCTCACTGCAACCTCCACCTCCTGGCTTCAGGTGATTCTCCTGCCTCAGCCTCCTGAGTAACTAGGATTACAGGCACCTGCCATCATGCCTGGCTAATTTTTGTATTTTTGTAGGGACAGGGTTTCATCATGTTGTCCAGGCTGGTCTTAAACTCCTGACCTCAGGTGATCCACCCGCCTTGGCCTCCCAAAGTGCTGGGATTACAGGCATGAGCCACCGCACCTGGCCGTTCATTGCTATTTTAAGTGAGATCTTTCATTATATTTATTTTTTAGTTGTTGGTTGTTTACATATAGAGAACGTGGCTGCCTTATTGAAATTTCTCATTTGGCTGGGCACGGTGGCTCACGCCTGTAATCCCAGCACTGTGAGAGGCCGAGGCGGGTGGATCACTTGAGGTCAGGTGTTTGAGACCAGCCTGGCCAAGATGGTGAAACCTCATCTCTACTAAAAATACAAAACAAAATTAGCCGGGCATGGTGGCAGATGCCTGTAATCCCAGCTACTTGGGAGGCTGAGGCAGAGAATTTCTTGAACCAGGGAGGCAGCAGTTGCAGTGAGGCGAGATCGCGCCACTGCACTCCAGCCTGGGCGACAGAGCAAGACTCTGTCTCAAACAAAAAAAAAAAAAAAGAAAGAAAAGAAAGAAATTTATCATTGTTTAAGTTGCTTTTCAATTAATCCCCTGTTGTTTTCAAGTATACTAAGTACACTGCTGAAACAGCCAACAAAGGGAAGATAGTAAGCTTCAGAACTCTGATCATACCAACACAGAACTTGCCTTTTCATTTCCATTTTTATACATCCTATTACTTTCTCTTATCTAGTTGGATCAGCTGTACTTTTTCCTTTTTTAGTGTGAAGGTATGGCTCTCTTGCTACACATACACCCAAGATTAAAACCTTTTTTCTTTTTTTTTTTCTTTTTGAGACAAGGTTTTTCTCTGTTACCCAGGCTGGAATGCAGTGGCATGATCACAGCTGTCTGCAGCCTCAACCTCCCAGGCTCAAATGATCCTCCCCACTCAGCCTCCTGAGTAGCTGGGACTACAGGCTTACACCACCACCCACCCTTGACTAATTTTTAATTTTTTTTTGAAGAGACGGGTCCTCACTATGTTGCCTAGACTGTTAAAATCTTTTACTTTTTAAAAATATATTTTAGGAATTGCTTCCCAAGAAGAAGGTGCTACTATACAGTGGATGTCATCTGTAGAAGCAAAGATTGAAGACAAAAAAGTTCAGAGAGAAAGTAAACTAACTTCCGGAAAGTTGGAGAATCTCAGAAAAGAAAAGGTTAGAAAAATATTTTGGGGCCAAAAGTATATATATTTTCTGACCTAGTGACTTATTCGCTGGATTTGGGTTATTCTGTTGTTAACGTGAATATAATTTTGTTAAGATAGAAGGTTAATTACATTCATTTAGATTTTACTTTAATGAAAACTTAAAGCAAAGTAGGCATTTGTGCTGTGGGTGAACATTTTAAAGTTTAAATTGCTGATACAAATATAAAATTCTTGACCTGCTCAAATTTCAAGATTGATAGTATGTTTAGAATTAAATTTTTAAAATTTCGTAACTGCTTTTGATAAACAAACAAAATTTGGCTCCCTTTCTTCTCTGTTGAGCTCACCGGTTTAGAAGGATTTCCTCTGACACAGATTAGAGGGTTAGAATTCTTAAGAAAGATATTTTATGACTTGGGAATAAGAGGAGTAGGATATGGAAGAAACAACAAATATACCTGGAAGAAACAACAAATATACCTTTTTTGTGTCTGCTGTACACCTGCCGTATTCCTGATGGAGAGGTGTATTCAGCTCACTTCAGGGATTACTATGGCAATGCTTCAGTAACCCAGAAACCAGAATTTGGCTGTCTCTGGTCCAGAGAATGGGGAAACAAACCAAATCAACACGACTAGACTCCACTTTTTGGCACTCAGTTTTAATAAGCAGAGTTTTAGGGTAAATCATCAAAAAGCAATGATACTTGTATGCTAACCACCATATTAAAATAGTAGATGGGTTCAATGCCTGCCTTCTAAGAAGTTTATTTAAGGTTAGAAGTTATGACTATGACAATAACACATTAATATGAAGAAAGCATTGACATTTTATGAAGGTTTTCTATGAAAGGGCATGAAATGTACCTAATATTTGTGATGTTTTGATTCTTGGATTTAACCAAAAAGTTTCATATGCTGCTAAAGGTTATCCCAGAAACTGTTAATGTTGCTTTATAACATCTGAGAATGTATTTATTTGGCCATATCCATGGTGCCCTCTTTACTTCACTTTTCAGATAAACTTCTTGCGAAATAAACACAAAATTCACGTCCAAGGAACCGATCTTCCTGACCCAATTGCTACATTTCAGCAACTTGACCAGGAATATAAAATCAATTCTCGACTACTTCAGAACGTTCTAGATGCAGGTTTCCAAATGCCTACGCCAATCCAAATGCAAGCCATCCCAGTTATGTTGCATGTGAGTATGAAGATCTAGAATGCCTGTAACATTCCTTCCTCTGTGTGTTTGCTCATTCTCTTCCCTCTCTTCTTGAACTCTTTCTTTCCACCTTATCTCCCCTGTTAAAATCCTTCACTTCCTTTTAAGGTTCATCAAATGCCAGTGCCTCCATAAAAGTTGTCTTGATCACTCCATCTAGATGTGATCTTCTTCCTTTTCTAGTACCCTTTCCCCCACACTGCAGTTCTTCCATGGTATTTGGTGTGTTCTTTTCCTTGCAACATTTATTTTACATTTTAAACTACATTGTATTCGCACCAATCATATTTATCTTTTTCATTTTACTAGTGTGTAACCCCTTGGAGAATGGGGATTATGTTCTATTCATTCATTCATTCATTCATTCATTATTTAGTTTATAATGCCCAGGAACTACTCCAGAAATACAAATGCTTTCTAAAGTTCTTGTACATAAACTGACTTATTTTTCCGAATACTTTTTATTATTAAAGTATACTTTACATACAATAAAATGCATAGATTTTTAAGTGCCCAGTTTAGTGAGTTTCAGCAATGCATGCCCTGTGTAACCACTATTCCAGTGAAGATAGAGAACATATTTATTACCCCAGACAATTTTCTTGTGCCCTTGCCATTCAGTCCTCACCCTGCCCCTGCTCAGAGGCAACTGCTATTCTGATTTCTACTGCTGTATATTCCTTTTGCCTCTTCTAGAGTTTTATATGATTGGAATCACACATTAATCTTTTATTTCTGGTTTCTTTCACTTTGCGTAATGCTTTGAGATTCTTCTATATTACATAGAGCAATAGTTTGTTACCAAGTAGTATTATGTTGTATGAATATACCACAATTTGTTATCCAGTCACTTGTTGATAGAGGTATGGATTAACTTAGGTTTTTGGATGTTAAGTTTTTCTGAGGTTTGTTTCTGTAGCAATAAGAGTTGGGTTTTTTCCCCATGTAACCGAGATGGCCTTCAGTTCTGGTTTCCAAAGGATATAAGATACCTTTTCATCTCTATACTAGTCCTTTTCGTTTTCTTTGAGAGATGAAATGAGAATACATTCATACATTGAAATGATGCTGTTGACTTATGTTATAGTAAATTTGCTTTTAATTTTTGTTTAAGATTGTTTCTGTCATGGCTTTAGCTTAAAGCTTAAAAAATCACAGTGGGCCGGGTGCGGTGGCTCACGCCTCTAATCCCAGCACTTTGGGAGACCGAGGCGGGCGGATCACGAGGTCAGGAGTTCAAGACCAGCCTGGCCAATATGGTGAAACCCTGTCTCTACTAAAAATACAAAAACTAGCTGGGCATGGTGGCGTGTGCCTGTAATCCCAGCTACTCGGGAGGCCAAGGCAGAAGAACCACTTGAACCCGGGAGGCGGAGGTTGCAGTGAGCCGAGATCTCGCCACTGCACTCCAGCCTGGGTGACAGAGTGAGACTCCGTGTCAAAAAAAAAAAAATCACAGTGAGTTTTTGAAAATTGTCTCCTGTAAATTACTGTGCCCTCAGGTCATTGCCATTTTTTATTTCTTCAGCCATTTTGTTGTTCAATAAAACCTTCCGTAGTGATTGAACAATACAGATACCAGGACAAAAAGTTGGTTTTATAATTTTATTTTGACAATAGTTTAGTGGAAAAGAAAAATTGAAATAATGGATATAACTTAGGTTATGGATTATCTTTGGGTTTTAGTTACCCGTATTCTTTACACTCATTCAAAGGGAATTTAAGGGCAATGCTCAGAAACTTTGTTGGGGTGATGGTGGCATGGATGGATGATGTTAGGAAAGCAGATATGACTTGAAAGATTAGATTCATTATGTAAAATTGTATTTGTTTTTTTCTATGGCTGGTAGCATTATTTGACCAGGCTCTGAAAAATTTATGTACTTTCTTTGTAGTATTTAATATACCCTATGTTTTTAGGGTCGGGAACTTCTGGCTTCTGCTCCAACTGGATCTGGAAAAACATTAGCTTTTAGCATTCCTATTTTAATGCAGCTGAAACAACCCGCAAATAAAGGCTTCAGAGCCCTGATTATATCACCAACACGAGAACTTGCCAGCCAGGTATGACTTGTAGCTTTTGAAGAGTATGCGATTGGTTTTTACTTCAGTGATCTTTCTTATTTGAAGGTAATAAAAAGATCTTAAAAAGCAAGGCCCACGTCTTCTGTCATGGTCAAGTATCCTCTACACAGCACAGTGCTCCGGATCTTACTGCATGTGGGCAAGTCTTTTAAGTCTTTCTGTAAGTTTCTAAAACACAGTGATTTTAATATTTACACTTCTTTGGTAAATGCTTTAAGGTCTTTGAAGTTGAAAGGCTAATTAAATATAGCCCTTCTTGGACATTTATTTTTCTCATCTAAAAAAAATGAATACTCATCTTAGTTTTGGTTTTTATTTATTTATTTGTTTGTTTTTTAGCCACAGATTCTTACTCTGTTACCCAGGCTGGCATGCAGTGGTGTGATCATGGCTTACTGCAACCTCGAACTCCTGGCCTCAAGAGATCTCCCTCTTCAGCCTCTTGAGTAACTGGGACTACAGGCACATGCCACTGCGCCTGGTTAATTTTTTTCTTTTTGTAGAAACAAGGTCTCCCTATGTTACCCAGGCTGGTCTTGAACTCCTGGGTTCAAGTGATCCTCCCACCTTGGCCTGCCAAAGTACAGGGCTTACAGGCATGAGTCATTATGCCTGACTCATCTCAGTTTGTTTTTTTTAGAAGGGAAAACTATACAGTGATCTGTTCTACCCTCCCAATGTGCTTAATATGAAACACATATCAAGTATGAAATAGTCTTGTAATAGTACTATATATATGTGTGTGTGTGTGTGTGTGTGTGTGTGTGTGTGTGTCTATTTTTTTTTCTTGGGACAGTCACGCTCTGTGGACCAGGCTGGAGTGCAGTGGCGCCATCTCGGCTCACTGCAACCTCTGCCTCCCAGGTTCAAGTGATTCTCCTGCCTCAGCCTCCCAAGTAACTGAGATTACAGGTGCGCACCATCACACCTGGCTAATTGTTTTTGTGTTTTTAGTAGAGATGGGGTTTCGCCACGTTGGCCAGGCTGGTCTGGAACTCCTGGCCTCAAGTGATCCACCCACCTTGGCCTCCCAAAGCGCTGGGATTACAGGTGTGAGCCCCCACACCCGGCCAGTAGTACTGTATTCTGAAAACAATACGAAATAGGTTAGTTTTATCTCTGGGAACTAGTTTATTCCACCTGAAGAAATTATTGAATCTTATTAGGCATTGAAGTTTCAAAATGCTGAGATTTCAGGTTAATCTACAGATTGTTATGAGTTTAATTTCAGATATTCATGGTTGGTAATAGATTTATTTCATTAATCATGTAAAAGAGAGTATACATCTTGTCCAAGTATGTTAGCAGCTAATGTTTTTATCTTTTTTTTTTTAGATTCACAGAGAGTTAATAAAAATTTCTGAGGGAACAGGATTCAGGATACACATGATCCACAAAGCAGCAGTGGCAGCCAAGAAATTTGGACCTAAATCATCTAAAAAGTTTGGTAAGGAATTCATACATGGGATGTAGAGCATGTAAGGAATCTGGAAATTATAAATATCCTAATTGCTATGTAAGTGTTGTTAAAGTATAGTCATGTATGTATAAAATTTGAATTTTAGAAGAACTAAAGTGATCGCCTTCTCACTCTACTGAGAAGTTATACATAAATATATACCGGTAGTTCTCAAATAGAGACAATCTTGCCCCCCACCTTTCACCACAGGGACATTTGGCAATAATCTGGAGACATTTGTAGTTGTCACAACTGGGGAGAAGTGCTACTAGCCTGTAGTTACTAGCCTATAGCCAAGGATGCTGTTAAACATTCTGCAGTGCACAAGACAGTCCCCTGCAACGAACACTTAGCTGGCCCAAAGTGGTAACAGTGCTGAAGCTAAAAAATTCTGATTTATACCATTGATTTTTAATCTGCCATGGAAATACTCTGGCAGACAAGAATGGCATGCATAGCTGGGTGCAGTGGCTCACACCTGTAATCTTCTCCATACCTATAGCTATGGAGAAGCTGAGGTGGGAGGATTGCTTGAGGCCAGGAGTTTGGGACCAGCCTTGGCAACATAGCGAGACTCCATCTCTAAAAGAAATTTTTTAAATAAAAAAAAATTAGCCAGGCATGGTGGTGCATGCCTGTAGTCCTAGCTACTTGGGAGTCTGAGGTGGGAAGATCACTTGAGCGCAGGAGTTCAAGGCTGCCATGAGCTGTGATTGCACCACTGTACTCCAGCCTGAGCAACAGAGTGAGACTCCATCTTAAAAAAAACAAAAAGAACGGCTTACATCCTCACCCTTACATCAGCCAGAGAATCTGCTTTCATTTATTTTTTTTCTTTTTGTTTTTTGACATTGTCCACTTGGAGATAAGCTTTCATCTGTTTTGTTTTGTTTTGTTTTGTTTAAATCTTGGGCCTCTGCATAAAATTCCATGTAAAAAAAATGATTTTCCTGGGGGGAAAAAAGGTTTGAAAATTAAATTGTTCTTTCCTCTTAGAAATTGAGAAGAGGCTGGGTATTGTGGCTCATGCCTGTAATCCGGCATTTTGGGAGGCTGAGGCAGGGAGATTGTTTGAGCCCAGGAATTCGAGACCAGCCTGGACAGCATAGGGAGACCCTGTTTCTACAAAAATAAAAGTAAAAAAAAAATTTACCATCTCTACTAAAAATACAAAAAATTAGCCGGGCGTGGTGGCGGGCGCCTGTAGTCCCAGCTAGTGGTAGTCCCAGCTACTCGGGAGTGAGAATGGCGTGAACCCGGGAGGCAGAGCTTGCAGTGAGCCGAGGTTGTGCCACTGCACTCCAGCCTGGGCGACAGAGCCAGACTGTCTCAAAAAAATAATAGTAATAAATAAAAATTAGCCAGGTGCAGTGGCATGTGCCTGTAGTCCCAGCTACTCAGAATGCTGATGCCAGGAGATCTCTTGAGCCCAAGAGTTTGAAGTTGCATGCAGTGAGCTATGATCACACATTGTACTCCATCCAGGCTGGGTGACAGAGCAAGACCCTGTCTCAAAAAAAAAGAAAAAGAGAAAGCTGCTCAGATATAATAAAAGGAAAGTAGGGATATAATAGTTTTGTGTTGTTGGCTGTGACTACTTCCCACTTCAGGTTATTAACTGAAGTTGAGGAGGCTTAATTCCTAGTTCAAGAGGGATAAATCCTGTTTTTGCAGTTTCTACCATTTGTTTTTCCTATAGATATTCTTGTGACTACTCCAAATCGACTAATCTATTTATTAAAGCAAGATCCCCCCGGAATCGACCTAGCAAGGTATAGATGATATTTTCATGTCTTTCGTGTGTATTTTTAATTTAGTTAATTATATTTTGTCCTCCATTGCTTGTATTTTTTGTCTTTGGAGCTTGCTGTTTGCCACCTTCAGTCAGTGTTGGCACTGAGAATAATGGTTTTTTAAAAAAATTCATAGAAAAGAAAAGTATCTTGTCTGGAAGAAAGTTACACATTTTGATAAGCAGTTAGTACAGAATTCCCCTAGACCTTTTTGCGTCTTTCAGCAATGGTGATGGGGTTAATGAAGTTTATGAAAAGCTCTGTTGTCGTTAATGGAACCTCGTATCTTTGAGGCTATTGGAATAGGTACATTAAGCTATGTTTATCTTCCTTTTACCTTTTTCCTGCTGTGTTAGTCCGTTTTCATGCTGCTCTAAACAGCTACCTGAGACTGGGTAATTTATAAAGAACGGAAGGTTTAATTGACCCACAAGTCAGGGCATGACTGGGGAGGCCTTAGGAAACTTACGGTCATGGCAGAAGGGGAAGCAAGACATATCTTACATGGTGGCAGATGGGGAAGAGAGAGAGAGAGTGCCCCCATGAGCCGGTCACCTCCCACCAGGTCCCTCCCTCAACACGTGAGGATTACAATTCGAGATGAGATTTGGGTGGGGATACACAGCCAAACCATAACACCTGCTTGTGTTTCTTTTTTTTTTTTTTTTTTGGTATGATAAAGTAGATCTGAGAAGCAGCATTATAATTTGACTTCCTCATGTGTCCACTGTCCCCACAGTTTAGTGAAGTGTCTTGGATCTTTCAGTTCAGTATCCACAAGTTGTTTTGTTATTTCTTAGTGTTGAGTGGCTTGTAGTAGACGAATCAGATAAACTGTTTGAAGATGGCAAAACTGGGTTCAGAGACCAGCTGGCTTCCATTTTCCTGGCCTGCACATCCCACAAGGTCCGAAGAGCTATGTTCAGTGCAACTTTTGCATATGATGTTGAACAGTGGTGCAAACTCAACCTGGACAATGTCATCAGTGTGTCCATTGGAGCAAGGTATTTAATTGTTTCTCAACATTATCACACTGATTTTTTTTTTTTTAATACAAGTCTTTTTTAAAGACTGAAGGAGATAGGTTTCTTGGCCTGAGACTAGCAAGGGAGAGAGTTTTACTGATTGAAATGTGTTCTTTTAAGCCAAGATTGTTTAAGGATTTTCTATTTTAGAGTAATCTAAAAGAAGGTTTTTACATTGTCATATTAACATTCCTGTCATCATGCTTTTAGGTGTTTTTTTCCATCCACAGAGTATAACATGAGCTCTGTGGCCACCTAGAAGATTTAGTTTCTTTGATGGCTTAAATAAGTGGACCACAGAGGAAGAACCTGATGTCACTGAGCCACTTGATATATATTTCCTTTTAAAAAATATTTTGGGGAGGATTTTATGCTAAATAAATGCTCAGTGACAGAAAAAAGTTTAAAGAAATTATGATATTGCTACCTGATGGATTATTATGTAACCCCTGAAATGATGTAGGAAGACTGTAGCTGTATGAAAAAGTGTTTGTAGTACCATATTAAGTGAAAAAGTAGCCAATGGAACAGTAAAGAATACCCTATTTTAAACCTAAAATTCCTGTTTATAAGAAGAAAGCAAGGTTGGTACGGTGCCTCACACCTGTAATCACAGCACTTTGGGAGGCAGAGGCAGGTAGATCGCCTGAGGTCAGGAGTTCGAGACCAGCCTGACCAACATGGTGAAACCCCATCTCTTCCAAAAATACAAAAATTGGTGTGTGCCTGTAATCCCAGCTACTTGGGAGGCTGAGGCAGGAGTATTGCTTGAGCTTGGGAGGTGGAGGTTGCAGTGGGCCAAGATCGCCCCACTGCACTCCAGCCTGGGTGACAGAGTGAGATTCCATCTTGAAAAACAAAAAAAACAGGAAAGCAGAATGAATTCACCATAAACATAATTTCAATGGGAAATTAAACATATTTAAATATAATTAATGTATATTTAAATATATTTAGATAAACATAATTAAATGGGAAAAATATTTATGATACAACACAGTACATTGTAACATCTTACAGAGTATTAATAAAGTCTTAATATATCTCACCCCTGTTGGTCTATAAATAAATCTTTGCTAATCATTATGAAAAATGTTTAACCATGTGTAATAACAACCTTAAAAATATTTTTATTATTTTACTCAATAATTTTACAGTTAGAAATTTTTTATAACTAATCAAATACCTGAAAATTTATGACTGAAACATAAGTTTTAATGGGTGGCATTTCAAGATATTTTTAAAATTAGAAGAAAGCATTTAAAAATAACAATTTTGTCTTCAAGTTAAAGTATAAATAATTCAGTACTTATTAATATTGACAGTGGAAAAATTGATTTTGTTGGAGTTGTGTGTAAATTTTTTCATTTATTTAGAGTTCAGGGGAAAAAGCAAAAATTAACTCTTACAAACTACAAGGTATATTTTCTTCCCAGGAATTCTGCAGTAGAAACTGTAGAACAAGAGCTTCTCTTTGTTGGATCTGAGACCGGAAAACTTCTGGCCATGAGAGAACTTGTTAAAAAGGTATATTTGTATTACCTTCTTGAATTTTGGTAAAGTTTGCCAAGTCTTATATTACTGGTGGGAGGCTATTACAGTGGTAGCACTGTATCATCATCATCTTGCCTCGTATTCAGTAATCCATTGGTAAATTGATAAGAAAGTACATTGTGCTAACTATATGATCATCCTGCATCGTATTTAGTAATCTAGGAGTAAATGGTTAAGAAGCATGTTGTCCCAGCTCTTATCCCAAGGGACAGAAGCTTGCCTCTCAGAATATGGTAAGTTGTCTTTTTTCAGCTCAGATTAGGCTAGGAAACGATCTATCTGATGCCCTGAGAATCTCATTTTTCCACATTTGCCTGCTCCATCCCTCCTCTGGTTTCTTATAGAAGAACTGGGGTGTTGTAGGACACTGAGTGGGGTTTTCTGTTTTTATCCTTTCAGTAAGAACTGAGTAGAAGCCATAGTTAAAAAGTACTGAGGTGTCAGCACTGGACAATACAAGAAATCTCCTAAGCCCTGCCCCTGGAATTTAGTCTTGTTTAGAGGGATAAAATAAATACATTTGTGTAAGATAGTCTCTGATAAAGTGTCATAAAGGGCTAAAGAGTACTTTTTTAAGCATCCATATAGTCATAATGGGGCCACCAGGGTGAGCCAAATTGGTTGAGCCTTATAGAAGAAATGCTACTAAACTGATCCTTGAAGGATTTTCAGGATAAAACGTGGAGGGGAAGAGCATTGACGGCTGGGGGAGCAGCTTGAGTAAACCCTTAAGAGGTGGAAGTGAACACCATGTGTTTGAAGACTAATGAAGCAGTTACCTGTCTAAGGCAAACAGTTTATGGTATGGAATTAAAGAAAACCAGGTGGGACAGGAAAGCTGGGGTTAGGATATTTTTGAAGAATGTGACTACATAATTTTGTTTTTGTTTTTGAGATGGAGTCTCGCTCTTTCACCCAGGCTGGCGTGCGGTGGCGTCATCTTGGCTCACTGCAAGCTCTGCCTCCTGGGTTCACGCCATTCTCCTACCTCAGTCTCCCGAGTACCTGGGACTACAGGTGCCTGCCACCACGCCCGGCTAATTGTGACTACATAATTTTTAAGGAAAATTAGTTAAACAGTAATATGTAAGGTGAATTGTAATGGGAAAGATGGAAAGTAAGGAAACCAATCAGGCTTTTCAACTGGGGTGGGCAGAGATGAGGAAGAAATAAGGGCAGCAGCCTTAGTGGTGGGACGTTAAGTATAGTTGGAGGCTAAAAGGGAAAAGTTTGCAAGTACCTGGTGACTATAGAATGGTTTGCTTTAGTGGTTAAGACCATGGACTCAGGAGCCAGGCTACTTGGGTAGTTCTAGCTCCACCACTATAGCTTTGCACAACTTAACCTCTCTTCCACATTTTCCTTGTCTGTAAAATGGGATAATAATATCTACCTCATAGAGCTGTTTTACTATTAATTCATTAGTACAAGCATAGTACTTATTATATAATAGTGCTTGGCACATAGTAAATGCTAAATGTATTTTATTAATATTCTTAAGAGAATCATTTGGTACTAGGAAATTTAAGGTTTTCCAGGATATTCCTTGGAGATTATACACCAGAGATTTTTAGCCATGTATGAGCTTTGGGAGGTCTGCAAACCCTCTAAAATTATACGTAAGATTTTTGTGTGAATGAGTAGTTACTTATTAGAAAGTTTCTTAGCTTTCATTAGATTCCAAAAGAGATGTTTAAGCCATCATAAAAAGGCTAAGAAACTCGGCCAGGCGTGGTGGCTCACCACTGTAATCCCAGCACTTTGGGAGGCCGAAGCGGGCGGATCATCAGGTCAGCAGTTCAAGACCAGCCTGACCAACATGGTGAAACCCCATCTCTACTAAAAATACGAAAAAATTAGCCAGGCGTGGTGGTGCGCGCCTATAATCCCAGCTACTCAGGAGGCTGAGGCAGGAGAATCGCTTGAACCTGGGAGGCAGAGGTTGCAGTGAGCCAAGATTGCACCACTGTATTCCAGCCTGGGCAACAGAGCAAGACTCCGTCTCAAAAAAAAAAAAAGAAAAAAAAAGGCTAAGAAACTCTAATATGAACAGTTAAAAAGATAGAAAGCTGGTTTGAGAGAGAGTAAGGGTTTGATAGTGTAAATGTAAAAATAATTTGCTTAGATTCACAGACATCAGATGTAGTAAAAAAAAAAATGTTTACTTAGAGATAGTAGTAGAGATTCAACTCAGTAAAATAAAGATTATATTGAAAGAACTGAGAACCAAGGACTAAGCTTGGGGAGAGCAACAGAATTAGGATAAATAATGAGTTAATGAGGGATGAAGTACCACCTGTGGGGTTCAGTGTACACCATTGGGGTGATGGGTACACTAAAAGCCCAGATTTCCCCAGTATGCAATATATCTGTGTAACACAAATGCACCTGTACCCCTAAATCCATAAGAATAAAAAAATTAATTTCACCCCAAAAAACCCAATGAATTAAAAAGATAATTATTTCATTTTAAGCAGAATAAAAAAAGGTTTTGAGGGACAGAAGTCAAGAGATGATTATTTCAAAGTTTAGGCATCTGTTACCATAGGGGGGTGTAGGGGGATTGATTAGACAACATTATTGGAATTAGCAAGATGGAGAATATAGTTCAAGTTGAGTGGAAATAACCAATTGGAGAGAATGGTGACGAAGATGGAGGCAGAATTAGACCACTAGCCCAAGAAATTTGGCCAAGAAAGTACACTAAATTGAATTGGGTTCTTAAAAGCCACAAATTATGAAATAATGACCAATTGTATTCTTGATTGAGTTATGTATGCCAATTTTTGTCTTCTTTTAGGGTTTCAATCCACCTGTTCTTGTTTTTGTTCAGTCCATTGAAAGGGCTAAAGAACTTTTTCATGAGCTCATATATGAAGGTATTAATGTGGATGTTATTCATGCAGAGAGAACACAACAACAGGTAAAGTCAAATATGTACTTTGAAACTCAGAAGAACTACTTGATTTTAAACTATTGACATTAAATTTATGAAGTACCTGTTTTCATTCTAAAACAATTTAATATATATTCTGTTAACCAGAGAGATAACACAGTCCACAGTTTCAGAGCAGGAAAAATCTGGGTTCTGATTTGTACAGCCTTGCTAGCAAGAGGGATTGATTTTAAAGGTGTGAACTTGGTGATCAACTATGACTTTCCAACCAGCTCAGTGGAATATATCCACAGGATAGGTGAGTTGTCTTTTTTTCCTTACCCTCTGTCACCCACTGATCTGTCTTAGGACCCCTGCTATTCCCTGCACATATGCTCACTTCTTAGTGCTGTGAAAATCCAGTGACTTTTATAAATGAATTTTGAGAGCCTACTTCCCCCCAAAATGTGTTGTTTTTTAATGGTCTAATTTTTCTTAGGTCGAACTGGAAGAGCAGGGAATAAGGGAAAAGCAATTACATTTTTCACTGAGGATGATAAGCCATTATTAAGAAGGTAAATTAGAAAAAATAACCTAGTGTTATTGGCAAAATTGCTTCATTATTATTATATGTATATTCAATTAAGAGATAATTACAAAATGGCTGTGTCCAAAATTCTACTGATAATGGTGTTAGTTGACCAAATTTTAGCCATGGGAAAGGAAAAATGATCAAAAGGCCTTGTTTTTGCCCTTCCGTTATTAGAATTTGGAAATACATATTCAAAATGGAATGTTCATTGTAAGTTTCAGACTCATAGGACTCTTTCAATGGTTGATGTTAGATTTTAATGTAGAAGATGAGTTTCCTGCATTTTGACTGCCTATAGTAATTTTTGGTTGATGATGATTAACACTTCACATTTCTAGCTAATCTAGTTTTGGCCAAAGGAGGTTTGTACTTAGATCTGTTTATCAGTTTTGGTAAATATTTTGATTGTACTTTCTGAGCTTTGGCTCTGCCACCTGTCAGCCTTTATATCGCTTTAAGCAGATTCAAATGTGCGTGTGTAGAGGGGTATATTCCAACAACCTAGATCCACCATAGGCCTCAGCAACTCCAAGCATGTGAATCCCATGACCCAAATATTAGTGTAACTATGCACCTCAGTTTTCCATCTGTGAAATGAGGATAGTGATAGTATTTACAACACAGGCTTGTTGTGAAGAGTGAAGAAGTTACTATACACAAAAAACTTGGCAACGGTGCCAACCCCATAGTAGGCACTTTCACTTAATGAATTTAAGCTTGACTCTGGCTTCAGTCAGTGCTTCCTCCAAGATTGAGTTTACCAGCTTTATAGGGCTTGATAAATGTTGAAATAGCTGCTATCTATAGTTATTCATCAGTGCATTAATTTCAGCCCAGTGGATAGTTCTCTCTGTAATCCAATGTGCTTAATTATATCAGGTAATAATTGATAATATATCAGAACACTTTGTGGATTACTTTGTGTAGTTTTAGTTCCCTGTAAGGTTGTGCAGAGGGTTTACATTCATAAACATCAATTTAGCAAAGATACAAGTTTATGTTTATGGGTTTCTTTTTCAGCGTTGCTAATGTTATACAGCAGGCTGGGTGTCCTGTACCAGAATACATAAAAGGTTTTCAGAAACTACTAAGGTACAATCTTGAATTTACCTGTATCTTTGTCTGTCTCTTTGTATATACATTCTTTTTTCTTTTTTTCTTGCTCTGTTGCCCAGACTGCAGTGCAGTGACATGATCACAGCTCACTGTAGTCTTGATCTCCTAGGCTCAAGTGATCCTCCTGCCTCAGTCCCCTAAGTAGCTGGGACTACAGGCATGTACTACCATGCCTGGCTATAATATTTTTTAGATTTTTGGGGAGTAGAAATGGGTTCTTGCTGTGTTAACCAGGCTAGTCTTGAACTCCTGGCCTCAAGTGATCTTGCTATCTTATATCTTTGCCTCCCGAAGTACTAGGATTACAGGCATGTGTCACTGTGCCCAGTCCAAAAGTGCTTGTGAATATTACATGTTATTTCCTTGCCAGTTTTTTATCCTTTATTTGTTTATTTTTTTCCTTGAGATGAAGTCTCAGCTCATTGCAACCTCTGCCTCCCAGGTTTAAGCAGTTCTCCTGCATCAGCCTCTCAAGTGGTTGGAATTACAGGTGTGCGCCACCACGCCCAGCTAATCTTTGTATTTTTAGTAGAGATGGGGTTTCACCATGTTGGCCAGGCTGGTCTCAAACTCCTGACCTCTAGTGATCTGCCCACCTCAGCCTCCCAAAGTGCTGGGATTATAGGCATGAGCTACTGCACCTAGGCTCATCCTTGAAATGTGAAGTATTCAGATTCTTTTAAAAGTATTCAGTATAAGTAAAATATGCTGAGAATTATTTTAGTTCATAAAGCTGGTAAAAACCTTAATTGATCAAAATCAAACTCTGATGCTTGTTGACACAGGATATAAGGTTGGCACAGGACATATTTTAATCACAGTCAGTAGCTTTCTAAAAGGTTGATTGAATTTATCATCCCTTTGAGTTAGCTCTGTAAATCCTATTAGGCGATCTTGTTTATTAAAGTAGTTACAGCCCCACCTTAAACCAGTAAATGGTTTTGAAAAATGAATTTTGTGGCCGAGCGCGGTAGCTCATGCCTGTAATCCCAGCACTTTGGGAGGCCGAGGCGGGCGGATGACCTGAGGTCGGGAGTTTGAGACCAGCCTGACCAACATGGAGAAACCCCATCTCTACTTAAAATACAAAAAAAAATTTAGCCGGGCGTGGTGGTGTATGTCTGTAATCACAGCTATTTGGGAAGCTGAGGCAGGAGAATCGCCTGAACCCAGGAGGCAGAGGTTGCGGTGAGCCGAGATTGCGCCATTGCACTCCAGCCTGGGCAACAAGAGCAAAACTCCGTCTCAAAGGAAAAAAAAAAAATGAATTTTGTGATCAAGGATCAAAACTAATTTTAGCTTTAACTCTTCTAATTGAAGTTGCACTTAATTTGTTTCCTTTTTTACTTTGTAACTTTCAGCAAACAAAAGAAAAAGATGATTAAGAAACCATTGGAAAGGGAGAGCATTAGTACAACTCCAAAATGTTTCTTAGAAAAAGCTAAGGATAAACAGTAAGTATGTGGTAAGGAAAATGGCTGTTTGACACCATCATAAAGTTATAGTAGGCATAATTTTTCTTTAGGTAAATTTTTAGAAGTAGAATTGATACTACAGTCTGTTATAAAACGTGATAAAAATAATATATTTTAGGTTGCCTATAATTGGGGAATTAGTTTGTTTGTTTTTTTGAGACAGTGTTTTGCACTGTCGCCCAGGCTGGAGTGCAATGGCGTGATCTCAGCTCACTGCAACCTCTGCCTCCCAGGTTCAAGCCATTCTGCTGCCTCATCATCCCAAATAGCTGGGATTACAGGCTCCCGCCACCACACCCAGCTATTTTTTTTTTTGTATTTTTATTAGACACAGAGTTTCACCATGTTGGCCAGGCTGAGCTCAGGTGATCCACCTGCCTTAGCCTTCCAAAGTGCTGGGATTACAGGCGTGAGCCACCGTGCCCAGCCAGGAATTTGTTTTAATATTGGAATTTTTCTGTACCAATATGTTGATGATCTGTTTTTTCCCGTCTTGGAAAATATTATTTCAATTCTCTATAAATTCGAATTATACTGCCCACCTTCTCTACACAGCCCACATTAGGACATGCTACTAAGGCCAATAGTTAGGACCATTGACTTACATGGATCTAGTCTTCTTTGAAGCTCCATATTCTGGGCAGGATTTCAATATGATCTCAGGCTTACGCAGATGCACATTGTAACACCTGTAAAAAGTATTACTTAGGTAAATTTGTGCTAGCTTAGCTGAGTTTTATGAGAATATTAAAGTATAGTTTTTTAGCATTCATTCAGGCTACCTTATTTTGCCCAGTAATACTAGGAAGCTTTATATTTTGAAAAGGATAGGCCAAGATATTTTGAACAGTTATACTCTTTCCACTATTTAAGGAAAATGGCACTCTTCACATTCTACCAGAACCAGGTTATTATATACTCTAATAGAATTGTTCAAGTCTATAATTTATTCTTTTTTTCTCCCCTGAGAGTGCTATCAATGGCCTAGGATATTACCATTGTGAAATATGCTAATGCTTATATCCAGTTACCTCACATCTGTTCTATAGAAGTCATTAGAAAAAAACTCTTTCCATCAACCAGTAGGCATTTACCAAGTTGTTCTGCAAGGTACTTGGTGGTGGTAGTGTATACAAATGAATATAAAATGAGATCCTTTCCTGAAGTTAGGTAAAGAAGATTCGTGTACATGACAGAAAATTAGAGACTGGCTTTTAAATAAAATAGGAGTTAAGAGAAAGATGATTGTGAATTGGTGTGGTTACAGAAGTTTCAACAAAGTAGAACTATCTTTAAGGATAGGTAAAATTTAGGCATGGAGAAGGGAACAAGATGAATAGAGGCATGAAAATTAGAGTGTGCTTTGTAAATAAGTGAACAAGAGTTTTCACATGTTGGTATTGACTATGAGGAATAAAAGTCGGTTCAAATATACAGTGTATATATAGTGTCTCAAAATTTTATCATACTTTTAATAACTTAGGAAGGATAAGCGCTACAAACTGAAAAAAGTATATTTGAATAATCAATCCTTTTAATTCCATTTGTACTTATTCAGTTTTGAGAATGCTTCACAATCACATTTACTTTTTTTTTTTTTTTTTTTTTTTTTGAGATGGAGTCTTGCTCTGCCACCCTGTCGCCCAAGCTGGAGTGCAGTGTTGCAATCTCGGCTCACTGCAACCTCCACCTCCCAGGTTCAAGTGATTCTCGTGCCTCAGCCTCCTGGGTAGCTGGGATTACAGGCACCCGCCACCATGCCCGGCTAATTTTTTTGTATTTTTACTAGAGACGGGGTTTCACCGTGTTGGCCAAGATGGTCTTGAACTCTCGAACTCCTGGCCTCATGTGATCTCCCACCTCGGCCTCCCAAAGTGCTGGGATTACAAGTGTGAGCCACTGCACCTGGCCAACATTTTTAATTTTTAATTTTCTGTCACAACAGTTTCTGGGTGACACTTAGACCAGTGGATTGGTAGCGAACCTTGTTATGCTTGGCCACTTTGGTCACCTAATCTGTCTTAATAGACTTGTTGGTGGGAGAGGAGTGGGTCACATCAGAACTGTTGTGTATGTGTTACTCTTTGGATGGTCTTAAAGCCAAGATAACAAATGCAGTCCTTTCAGGCACTGAGCAGCAACTGATGAAAGTTTTTACAAAGATCAAAAATCAACTAGAACATAAGATGGTGGCTATGTTGAATTTTAATAAGATACATCAGTATTTTAAATAATTATACTTTAAATGCTGATTTGTTTTTGTTTTGAGATGGAATCTCTGTCGCTAGGCGGGAGTGCAAGTGGCACGATCTCGGCTCACTGCAACCTTCACCTCCTGGGTTCAAGTGATTCTCCTGCCTCAGCCTCTTGAGTAGCTGGGATTACAGGCACACACCACCATGCCCAGCTAATTTTTGTATTTTTAGTAGAGACGGGGTTTCACCATGTTGGCCAGGGTGGTCTTGATCTCCTGACCTTGTGATCCGCCCGCCTCGGCCTCCCAAAGTGCTGGGGTTAAGGCATGACCCACCGCGCCCAGTCTAAATGCTGATTTTTATAAGTTTATAGCATTTATACTTCTGGGGTTTTTTGTTTGTTTTTTGAGACAGGGTCTCAATCTGTCACCCAGACTGGAGTGCAGTGGCACAATCAGGGCTCACTGCAGCCTCGACCTCCTGGGCTCAAGCGGTCCTCCTATCTCAGCCCCCTGAGAAGCTAGGACTACAGGCTTATGCCACCGTGCCTGGCTAATATTGTTTTATTTTTAGTAGAGATGGGGTTTTGCCATGTTGCCCAGGCTGGTCTCAAACTCCTGGACTCAAGCGATCTGCCTACCTCTGCCTCCCAACATGGTGGGATTACAGGCATGAGCCACTGCACCTGCCTTCTTCTGAGGTTATTAAAACTTAATTTGTACTAAGACTTCGAAGACACTTGATATAAATCTTGTCATATCAGCCCCCTGCTTAAGGTGCTTTGGTTGTGTCTCCATTTTCTTCATATGTAAAGGCCATACTACTTAACATAGCATACAAGCAAGACCCATCATGATCCAACTCTGGCTTACCTCTATGCTGTAGATGTTTCCTTAATGATCCCACCCATGCCTATAGGCTCAGCTCATATTTCTGTGCTGATAGCTCTTAAGGTCGTTATCTTCAGCCCCAACTTCCCCATTGAGCTACAAACCTGAATCCTTGTTGCCTAGTGGACCTCACTTCAGGCACCACAAACTCAGCCCCATGCAGTGAGTGGGGGAGGAACTGGATTTGGAGCCAGAAGAACTGGTTCTAATACCTACTTCCCTGTGTAGAGTTGGGATTTGGGATTATATGAGTTAATATACACCAAAGAACTTTGTATTACTGTAATAATAGTTTGCAAACATTGATTATTTTCTCAAAACTTTTTTCCTTTATCTGTTACCACTTAGTTAATGACATTCAACCTTCACTAGGCTATAGGATCAGACTGATAGGATTCGTGTCTAACATGGATTTACCAGTGAGTGATGACTGGCAAGTCAACCACTCTGTGCCTCATTTTCCTCATCTGTAAACGGAGGATAATAATACAATACTCCTCATAAGTTGTTAGGAAAATTACCCGAGTTAATACATGTAAAGCACTTAATAACCGTTTCTAGCATGTAGTAAGCACTGAATCAATGTGAACTCATTAGGTGAGGATCCGAATCTATGTGTCATACCATGTAGTAATGTAGTTTACTGTGATGGTTCTGCCTCACTTAGGTGATTGTGATTTTCTAAAGGGCAGAGACCATGTCTAATGCATCTTTGTGTTCCTACTGCCTCATTATTTGATACACAGTAGGTTTCAGTAAATGTTTATTAAACTGGTGGTAGGGTTATGGAAAGTAAATATATGTAGAATTTTTTATTCAATTTTTCTTACTTTGCTCTTTACAGGAAAAAGGTCACTGGTCAGAACAGCAAGAAGAAAGTAGCTCTTGAAGACAAAAGTTAAAAACAGACTTTAAAAATACTGTCCCAGAAATGTAATTTTATGATCCCAGCATGAATGTTATTTTCATGGAATACTTGAAGTCTTACAGTCACCTGTACCAAACATTTGAAATCAACTACAAGTACATGAGACTGGTGATAAATGATCCTAAACTATCAAGTCAGTTTCAATTTGTAGGTGCCTTTTTTTTTTCCTGTAGAGATGAGGGTCTCGCCATGTTGTCCAGGCTGGTCTTGAACTCCTGACCTCACACAATCCTCCTGCCTTAGCCTCCTGAGTAACTGAGATTACAGGCACAAGCTGCTGCACCCAGCTCTGTAGGTGACTTTTAAATGATTATACAATGGAAATAACATTCATTGACATTTCTGTGGTTTGAATCCAGAGAGATACTTCTTATAGAAAAACAAATGTTGATGCTAAAAATAACACCAAAATGTGGTGAACTCTTAAGGACTTTTCCCTTCAAGTGTGAAGGAAGGTGTGATGAATGCTGTGGAGAGGCATCTGGAACAAATTCAAAATAAAGCCTTGACATTAAATACCCCTTCCACTGCTCACTTTGTGGATGGTAGCATGGGCTGTCTACCAAGAAGAAACCTGCTGCTCTCTTAATTTTAATATTTCCTAATTTGTTGATGGCCTTTTGTGTTGTGAACCACAACAAAGAGAGGCCTCTTCTGTGGCTGGTTATTCCAGTTCCCTGGGATTTTAAATTCTTTGGTCTATTAAGTATCCTTGTATTGGATACTTAATACCTTAGTGCTGCCATAATGTTGTACAAGATCATGATCAGCTTCTCCCTTTCTTCATTTTCTGTGATTTAACCATGTTCTTTTCTGTCTCTTTCCATTTAAGATATTTTATTTGAATACTGATAAACATTTTATCCTGATAAGAATGTTCTTGTTACTTGATACACCTCTGTCTTCATTCTCTTACAGCTTATCTTTCCTTAGGTTGGTGCCTCATTTAGTAAGTAGATCTCTACTTAAGCTAAAGGATTATGATCATATGGTGTTGGAGACTATTAACTATTAGATTTTTCTCAAATATGAGTTTTGTACAATGGAATGAAAAATTGACTTCATATACGTAAGACTGGTGCCTAAGAATGACTTGAATGTTATCAGTACTACCACAGAACTATAATATACATTCCCTTTTCTCAGCAGCATTTGAATTCAACTTATTTATTTCCTCTATTCGTAGCTTTTTGTTCTAGAGTCAGAACAGGTGGACTTTGCTTTGAATATTTTAGATGGGACAAAAATTGTTCATCTTCGGAATTTATTTAAAGAAAGACCTACTGGTACAGGGTGTAAAAATACTTACAAGAATATGATTTTTTTGTTTGTTCATGCAAACAGATCCTTTACCCAATATATATTCTGGAGGTAGGTATACTGGTGCAACCCATTTGCCAGCTGTGTGACTTTGAGTAAGTTCTTAATTTCTCAGAGTTTCAGTGTTCTCATCTATGAAATTATGTCTCAAATTGTAAGTACCTAGCACTGTACCTGACACATAGTAAACTCACAATAAATATTTCTTTAACAAACATAGATTTTGTTAGGAATACAGGCTTGATAACACAGTCCTTACCCTTACAACGTAATGTTAGAGATAAAGGAGCAAATAGAGTCACGCATCACTTAATGACAGAGATATGTTCTGAGAAATGCATCGTTAGGTGATATTGTCATTGTGTAAACATCATGTTGTTTAATTCCACAAACCTAGATGGTATAGCCTACCAGTACACCTAGGCTATATGGTATAGTCTATTGCTCCTAGGCTACAAACCCGTATAGCATGTTACTGTCCTGCATGCTATAGACAGTTGGAACATGTAGACTTGTATAAACACTGCACACTTCACCTATACTAAATTTATTGAAAATATTTTTCTTGGCCAGGCGTAGTGGCTCACGCCTGTAATCCTAACACTTTGGGAGGCCTAGGCGGGCAGGTTGTCTGAGCTCAGGAGTTTAGAGACCAGCCCGGGCAACATGGCAAAACCCCATCTCTACTAAAAAAATACCAAAAAAAGTTAGCCGGGTGTGGTGGCATAGTCCCAGCTACTCAGGAGTCTGAGGCAGGAGAATAGCTTGAACCTGTGAGGCGGAGGTTGCAATAAGCCGAGATCACGCTACTGCACTCCAGCCTGGGCGACAGGGCAAGACTGTCTTGAAAATACACACACACACACACACACACACACACACACACACACACACACACATTATATATATTATGTATTATATATATTAGATATATATTTTTTCTTCAATAAATTAACCTTAGCTTACTGTAACTTTTACTTTATGAGGTTTTTTTTTGTTTTTTGTTTTTTTTTTTTTGAGAAACAGGATCTGTTACCTAATTTGGAGTTTAGTGGCACAATCATGGCCCACTGCAGCCTTGACCTCTTAGACTCAAGTGATCCTCAAACCTCAGCCTCCCGAGCAGCTGGTACTATAGGTGCGGGCCACCAACACTCAGCTAATTTTTAAATTTTGTAGAGACGAGGTCTTGCTTGTTGTCCAGTTGGGTTTTTTAGAATTTTTTTTTTTTTTTTGGAGATGGAGTCTTGCTCTGTTGCCCAGGCTGGAGTGCAGTGGCATGATCTCGGCTCACTGCAACCTCTGACTCCTGGGGTCAAGTGATTCTCCTGCCTCAGCCTCCTGAGTTGCTGGGATTACAGGCATGCGCCACCACACCCAGCTAATTTTTGTATTTTTAGTGACAGGGTTTCACCACGTTGGCCAGGTTGGTCTCAAACTCCTGATCTTGGGTGAGCCACTATATCCGGCCTTTATAAGCTTTTTGACTCTTGTCATAACACTTAGCCTAAAATGCAAATGTACAGCTGTAGAAAAATACTTTATTTCTTTATATCCTTATTCTAGAAGCTTTTTTTCTATTAATTTTGTTTGTCTTGTTTTACTATTTACTTTTAAAACTTTTTTGTTAAAAACCATGGCACAAACACACACATTATGCTAGGCATACAAAAGGTCAGGATCATCAGTCTCACTGTCTTCCACCCCCCACTTCTCATCCCACCATTGTATCTGCTGTCTGTGGCTGACCAAAACATCATCATGTAGCACATGACTAGTGTGGCAAGTGCTCTGTTAGATGTAAGGCCATGATGCTAAAGCATCACAAGAGGGCATCTAACCCAGATTGGGGATGTCATGGAAGGCCGACATCCTGAGTTGAATCCTGCAAATGTAAAAACCAATAGGCAAGAGGAACAAAAAGGATTCCAGGACAAACTGAGGTCACATCTATGATCCTTGACTTTATTGTGTCTGTTTAAAGTATCTACAGTAACCTGTATCAACTTAGTTTGTCAGTGTATTAATACTAAATTTAGCTCCTTCAAAGCAGTTGGAACTATGTGCTACATAAATTTCAGCTTCACACAAGGAAGGGAAGGAGTGAAATTAGTGAATAGGCAGTTACAGCAAAAGAAAAAACATAAAAATTGACTAGCTGGCTCTGGTGAAATGAGCAAGGACTTTGGAGTCAAACTGGCCTGGATTTGAATCCTGATCCTCATTGCTTGTAGCTGTATGATCTGGACAAATGACAGTAACTGTTTCTAACCTTGATTTTCTCATCTGTAAGATGCCAATTGTAACTCCTAAGGATACTGAGGATTTTTTAAAATGCGCGTACAGTTCCTGACCAGTGGTTTGTGCCTAATAACTTATTACAAATTATTACCCAGTAAAAACCTTGAGACGAGTGAAAACGTAAAGCTAATTAATCCATTACTTGTTAGCAAGCAAACTACGTGCTTGAGAAAATTACTCAACTTTCATGTTTTACTTCCAGACAGTAGTTTGATTAAAAGAAAAAAAAAATCACAGTCCAGGCATGTGGCTCACACCCTGGCACTTGGAGGCCGAGGTGGGAGCATAGCTTGAGCCTAGCAGTTTGAAACTAGCCTGGGCAACATAGATCCTATCTCTACAAAAAAAAAAAAAAAAATTGGCCTGGTGTGGTGGTGCATGCCTGTGGTCCCAGCTACTCAGGAGGCTGAGGCGAGAGGATCGCTTGAGCCCGGGAGGCTGAGGCTGCTGTGAGCCATGATCATGCCACTGCACTCCAGCCTGGACGACAGAGCAAGACCCTGTCTCAAAAAAAAAAAAAAAAAAAATCAGTAAAAAATATGCCAAAATAGCTTCAGAGTAATTATGAACTGCCTTCCAAAAACCACTTTTTGCACTTGCCTGCAAGAATAGGAAAAACAAAAGGACTGTAAGGTGGCAGGATGGCAGAACCAAACAAGAGTAGTACACCTTGGAGTTTTTTTGAAATATGGGTTGGGTTTTTGGGCTCTTGGTTGATTTAAAATAAAATTTAAATGCCTTCAGCGTCTGTGATAGGTGCCAACATGAAGCTACCGAGTTCCAGAGAAAGAGGGGAGAGCTGATCACTCATCAGTGCTGCGAGACTATCAAAGGGCCCTTCAGGACCTACCTGTTCTTTGTGTGTAAAGAGTAACAATAAAAGAACACCAGTGTACCCACCGTATAGTTTAAAAATCAGGACTCGGACTACTCTTTCCACTAACCGCGATCATGGTTTTCAAACGGAGGACCAACGGCGCTTTGCCACTGGGCCGCCAGCTGGGCCCTGCAGAGGGCCTACCAGACAATGAATCAGCTCCCTTGGAGAGGCGCCCGCGACCGCCCCACCAGCCCGAGAGCTAGAATTGAATCTGGGGGACCCTTGCGGCGCCGGATCACGTGCCGTGGGCGCGCCACGCCTCCCCGAGGGCCGGGGGAGTCACGTGGGCGCGCGGCCCCGCCCCATCGCCCGGTCCGCGGCGAGGTGGGGCCTGGTGTTTGACCCGGAAGTGGCTGTCTTCAGCTGACAGCTGCTGTTAAGGTGGCGGCGGCGAAGGCAGCGGCAGGTCGGGAGCAAGATGGCGCTGCGGCCAGGAGCTGGTTCTGGTGGCGGCGGGGCCGCGGGAGCTGGCGCGGGGTCCGCCGGGGGAGGCGGGTAGGTGTGAAGAGCCGGGCGGGAGCCCGCTGGCCTCCGCGGGGGCGGCGAGGGGCGCTTGGCAGTTATGGCAGTTTTCTCCAGCTCTGATCCTTTTCCTTGGAACTGGGCTGCGGGAGGAGGGTCATCCCCCAGGGACCCAGGCCGAAAGAGGCGTGTGGAGCCCGGGTGCTGGACGCTTGTGTTCCGGGATCAGTTGGGGGCGCCGGCCGCTTGGGGTCGAGCGGGGAGCGAGCGCGCGCCCAGTGTGGGAGGGGAGAGAAGAAGAGGGTCCTCTTGGGGTGGGGGGGGGGGGGCGGGGCAAATCAGGAACCGCGACTCCGCTCCTAGTCCTAGCTGCCTCTGAAGCGACCAGGGTCTTCCCTTTCCCTGGGCTTTCTAGACTTAACCAGATATGTTGGAGGGAGGGCTTTAAAAATCTGTTCACAAAGCTGGAGGACTGTTTCCAAGGGGAGTGTGTGTGTGGACGATTTGTCTCTTCCCCTTTTAGAGTGTCCTGTCCTCTTTATTTCCTTAACCCGCGACAAACAGCAGGAACATCTAAAGACCTCTGAATTAGTAATGGTCTTGAGATAGAGTTCTTGTCTTGTACACTAACTCTTAAGACTTGTCTGTCTTCTTTTTAAAAAGGCATTTAAAAACAAAGAAAGTGCACTGTTAAACAGCAGTTGCGCATTTATTAGAACAAAGCTTCCAGACTCAGCCCTTAAACAAATCTGCCCTCTGCCACATTTCAGCCAAGAACTGCCGTGGTTCTTATACCCAGAATGGTAAGGGAGATGTACATTTTACAAGCTGACAGATTCGTTATCATTTAAGGAAATATTTTATTCTAGGAAGTTTTCACTCCACTTCTATAATGACCTAGTCTGATTTTGTTTTACTAACCAACACATAACAGCACACACATTTGGAGGTAAAAGTAGCTTTGCATCTTCAGTATCCTAAATTATCTTTGGAAAACGAAGTGTTAGGTTTTTTTTTTATATGCAGTGTTTCAATTTCGGAGTCATGAACACTACAAAAGTGTAAGGTCCTTAAAGTTATCACCTCTTGCAGGTGCTTGTCAGGAAACGAGCAGTGGCTGTTCAATAAACCACCTGTGTGTAACCCCATTTTTCATTTCCTCTGCACATCTTTAACTTTAGATTTTTAAACTTTTTGCTTTCTCTTTTGTTCTCTTCGTTGTTTCATTAGAGGGTTTTTAAAAAAATAAATACTTCGTATAAGCCAGTTTCTGGCTGGAGAAGAAACATGTAATAATTTCCCTTCTATTTGTTTTTTTTTCTTTTGTCTTGTTTGGTTTTTTCTGTGTGTTTTTTTGTTTGTTTGTTTGTTTTTTTTGAGAGGAAGTCTTGCTCTCTTGCCCAGGCCAGAGTGCAGCGGCGTGATCTCGACCCACTGCAACCTCTGCCTCCTGGGTTCAAGCGATTCTCTTGCCTCAGCCTCGGAGCAGCTGGGATTACAGGTGCGCGCCACCATGCCCGGCTAATTTTGTTGATTGATCGATTGAGACAGAGTCTCGTTCTGTCACCCAGGCTAGAGTGCAGTGGCACGATGTCGGCTCACTGCAACCTCGACCTCCCGGGTTCAAGCGATTCTTCTGCCTCAGCCTCCCAAGTAGCTGGGATTACAGGCGTGCGCCACCACGCCCAGCTAATTTCTGTATTTTTAGTAGAGACGGGGTTTCACCATGTTAGCCAGGCTGGTCTCAAACTCCTGGCCTCAAGTGATCCGCCCACCTTGGCCTCCCAAAGTTCTAGAATTACAGGCGTGAGTCACCACGCCCGGCATCCTCTATTTATTTCCTATATGTGATTACAGTTTCTAAAATGTCCCTGGATGGTATTAATTTGATCAAGTATATGATTAATCATGGCACCAAGTTCTGGGAAAATGTAAACTTAGAAGAATTGGTATCTAGGCCCAAATTTTTATTTACTTAAAAAATGTTTTTGGATGGGGAGGACCTCAGGTTCAGAAATTCAAGTGCATTATTCCCTTTAGTTTGCAGTATTTGAGTATCATTGGTCCATGGACACAAATTTTTTAAATATGGGTTGAATTTTGATAGAAATTAGAATGATTTTAAAATTTCCCCCCTTTGTAAATGTAGCAACATCTGCATTCTAAAACTGTAAACGATATACAGGAGAGAAAGAAGTGGTTAAAATGATTCTTACCTTGAAAAATGTATGGTACATATGTTACATATATTGGCAACTTTCTGAGGCTGAGAAGCTGTATCCTCAATAGAAAAAGCAATATTATTTTTTTTAGAGAGTAATGGTGTAAAGGCTGAAGTTATTTTATTTCATTTTTAATTTTCTTTTTGCCACCCACCCTCCCTGAAATTATTTTATAAGGAAACTTAACATTATGGCAACCTAAGTATATTTGAAGAAAAAAAACAGGCAACTTCTCTATACCTTTAATGGAGAAAATCCATGAACTATAACTGACTGTATTGTTTAGATACTTCTCTCTATTCTAAGAGGCTAAGCAAAACACAACAACGTTTTCCAAATTTAATATTACCCTACTTTTGATTGGTGTCCTGGATGAGCTACTTTAGAATAAATGGTAGAGTTGTATAAAGGGCAAAATTTGCCCAAGAGATGAGAAGTATAAATTTTTTTTTCTTTAATCAAGGCAGAAAAAACAAAGAGTTGAAAGATCTGGATTAGTCTGTAGTCATTGAATGCTTACATGGGTAAGGTACTGTTCTTGAGGCTGTAATGAATTAAAAAGACATCAAAACATGGTCCCCATCCTTGGAGAATGTACAAAATAACTGTGGTACAAAGTAAAGGAGAACAAAGAGGTCACGTTCTTCTGGGATGTTATCATTTGTGAACTTGTCTATTTTTTCCTGATCTTTTACAAGCTTTTAGAGGGCTTCCTCATCTTTTCTTCTTTCACTGCTTCTAGCACATTTTTGCACATAAAAAACATTCTGTAAATATTTGTGGATTTCAGCTATATCAAAGGCAAAGAAGTGGTATTTCAGTTGGCCCACAGAGTTAGAGGAAGAGGAAGCAGTCAAGAGATCGTCATAGAGATGGGAAGGCCTAGTGAACACCAAGGAAACGATGTACCTGCAGTGCCAGATGACTGTGGCTCTGAGTGGCAGAGAAGACTTTTGTGAGATAAAACTGCAAAGTAGAGTTGTGCCCAAACTAGAGAGGGCCTTGAGTTTAAACTAAGGAAATTCAGTTTCAGGGAAATCATTCCATAGTTTTAACTTCAGGGGTGCATCTTGCTAAAGGACCATTTAATTATTGCGTAATGGTCCATCATTTAGAAAGATGTCTCTCACTTGTGCTGCATCAGATGAATTAGAAACCAGAGTCTGGAGGTGGGGAGATCCATTAGGAAGTCTTTATGTAGGAGTTTAGGCCTAAGAAGTGAAGCCTAGTGTCAAATCTAGGTTAGTAGCAAAGGTAACTGAAAAGGAGGGACGGATGAGATAGGTAAGTGACAGAGCTCTGCTTTCATACCGAGATGTCAGTAATATAAGAATTAGTGGTTTTACCTTTGAAATTAAATTGTTGGTCACCTTCCTGCCCAGTTTTTTTTCAAGCTTTTACTGTCTTATTGATGCCTTAACTGCTTATCTAACCAATCTTTAAGCATGTTGATATTAGTTGTCTAAACATTTCAGAGAAAAATATGAATTTTTCATAGGTCACTAAGCAGTTCGAGTTGCTAAATTCTTACTAGAGAAAGTCATGTTTGACAGTATTTTGTTTTTATTTCGTTTTCAAAGTAACCTTTATACATCTGTTTATGTATTAATGTCTATGTGATTGTCTTAGCTGAGACTTTAGCAGCCTTGATTCTACGTCCTCATTTGACAGAGGGGAAACCAGACGGGGTGAAGGAGATTGCACAGAGCTTCACAGTTACTTTATGGCAAAGCTGGAAGAAAGAAAATATAACACGAGTTTCCAATTCTTTTGAGCCACTAGGCCATATGACTAATTTAAATGTTTAAGCCTGATTTTTAAAAATCTTGACAGCTTGATTACTTAAATGTATTCATTGCTCCTGAATGTATCAATTTTAGCATATGAGTAATGTCTTTAAAAACTGAATACAGGCATACCTCATTGCAGTTAGCAGATACAGTGTTTTTTATAAATTGAAGGTTTGTGGCAACTCTGCATTGAGCAAGTTTATCCGCGCAATTTTTCCACAGCCTGTGTTCACTTCATGTCTCTGTCACATTTTGGTAATTCTCACAATATTTCAAACTCTTTCATTATTATTATTTGTTATGGTGATCTGTGATCAGTGATCTTTGATGTTACTAGTGTAATTGTTTTGGAGCACCACAAACCCAGCTCGTATAAGACAGCAAACGTAATTGATAAATGTTTTGTGCAGTCTGACTGCTCTACCTACCAGCTGTTCCCCTGTCTTCCTCTCCAAGGGCCTCCATATTCCCTGAGACATAACAGTATTGAAATTAGGCTGATTAACCCTACAGTGGCCTCTAAGTGTTCAAGTGAAAGGAAGAGTCGCACATCTCTCCCTTTAAATCCGAAGCTAGAAATGATAAAGCTTAGTCATTAAGTGTTGAAAGCTGAGGTAGGTCAAAAGCGAGGCCTCTTACACCAGTTAACTAAGTTGTGAATGCAGAGGAAAAGTTCTTGAAGGAAATTAAAAGTCCTATTCCAGGAAACACAAATGTTAAGAAAGTAAAACAGCTTTATTGCTGATATTGAGAAAGGGTGAGTGGTCTGGATAGAAGATTAAACCACCCTTAACATTCCCTTAAGCCAAAGCCTAATTTGAAGCAAGATCCTTAGTCTCTTCAATTCTGTAAAGGCTGAAGGCTGAGAAATAGGTGAGGAAGCTGCAGAAGAAAAGTTGGAAGCTAACAGGTCAGTTTATGAGGTTTAAGCAAAGAAGCTATCTCCATAACAAAAAAGTACAAGGTGAAGCAGCAAGTGCTGATGTAGAAGCTTTAGCAAGTTATTCAGAAGAGCTAAGATCATTGATGAAGGTGGCTACGCTAAACAATAGATTTTCTTTTCTTTTTTTTTTTTTTATAGACAGAGTCTCACTCTGTCACCCAGGCTGGAGTGCAGTGGCGTGATCTCGCCTCAATGTAACCTCCGCCTACCGGGTTCAAGTGATTCTTCTGCCTCAGCCTCCCCAGTAGCTGAGATTACAGGCACGCACCACCACGCCAGGCTAATTTTATATTTTTAGTAGAAATAGGGTTTCACCGTGTTGGCCAGGCTGGTCACATACTCCTGACCTCAGGTAATCCACCCACCTCGGCCTCCCAAAGTGCTGGGATTACAGGCATGAGCCACCATACCTGGCCAGATTTTCAATGCAGGTGAAGATGCCATCTAAGACTTTCCTAGCTAGAGAGGAGAAGTCAATGTCTGGCACCAAAGGACAGGCTGACTGTCTTGTTAGGGCCTAATGCAGCAGGTAACTTTAAATTAAACCAATACTCACTGACCACTATGAAAATGTCAGGGCTTTTCAAAAGTATGCTAAATCTACTCTGCCTATAGTCCATAAATTGAACCACAAAGCCTGGGTGACAGCACATCTGTTTACAGCATGGTTTACTGAGTATTTTAAGCCCATTGTTGAGACCTACTTCTCAGAAAAAAGTTTCTTTCGAAAACGTTACTGCTTCTTGACAATGTGCCTGGTCACCCAAGAGCTCTGATGGCAATGCATGAGAAGATTAATGTTCTCATGTCTGCTAAAGCAGCATCCATTCTCCATGAATCAAGGAGTAATTTCTTCTTTCATCTCTTATTATTTGAGAAATTCATTGTAAGGCTATATCTAAGGCTATAACGCCCATAGATAGTGATTCTTTTGATGGAACTGGACACAGTAAATTCAAAACTTTCTGGAAAAGAATCACCATTATAATTTTTATGTTATTTATTGTTGTTGTTGTTGTTGTTGTTGTTGTTGTTATTATTATTTTGGAGAGATGAGGTCTCACTATGTTGCCCAGGCTGGTCTCAAACTCATGGGCTCAAGCAATCCTCCCACTTTGGCCCCCCGAAGTGCTGGGATTATAGGTGTGAGCCACCAGACCCAGCCATTCACTAGATTCTCTAAAGAGTATCTAGAAACCTCCTTTTCAGATCCTTGACTCCCGGATTAAGAGCCTTTCTCACTCAGAAGTCTTCCTTGATTTGTCCCTTTTTCTTTCCAGGCTCAGAGAAAGAAGTCCCACTTCCTTTTCAAAGCAGATCCCTTTTGCTACTTTGTTTTGTTTTGTTTTGAGACAAAACAGTCTCGTTCTGTCATTCCGTCTGCTCAGGCGGGAGTGCAGTGGGGCAATCTCAGCTCACTGCAACCTCCGCCTCCTGGGTTCAAGCAATGCTCATGTCTCAGCCTACTGGATAGCTGGGATTACAGGCACATGCCACCACGCCTGGCTAATTTTTGTATTTTTAGTAAAGATGGGGTTTTGTCATGTTGACCAGGCTGGTCTTGAACTCCTGGCCTCAAGTGATCCGCCTGCCTTGGCCTCCCAAAGTGCTGGGATTACAGGCATGCACCACCTCATCTGGCCCCCTTTTGCTCCTTCGCGTGTTAATCCCATTTCCTTAAAAACCTTATAAATCACTAGGTATGTATTTTGTCTCTTAAATTTTTTCTCCCTAGGGTCTCTTCCCCTTTCTTTGTTGAAACTAACTCACTTAACAATCACCATTTTTGAAAGCAGTGATTTATTTTTAAATCTTCATTCTCACCGCTATTCTACAGCATTAGACACTGGTAACTACCTCCTTGTTGAAATGTGGTCCTTCTTCAGTTATAACTCTCAGTTATAAGCACTCCCTTGGTTTTCAATGACCATTTCCTACTCAGTTTTCACTGCAAGAATTCTCCAAGTTTGTCCTTAGTTGTTTTGTTACTGGATATATGCCCTTGGCTATTTCATCTACAACCAGAGCTTATTTTTTTTTTTTTTTGAAACGGAGTTTCACTCTTGTTGCCCAGGCTGAAGTGCAATGGCGCGATCTTGGCTCACTGCAACCTCCGCCTCCTGGGTTCAAGTGATTCTCCTGCCTCACAGCCTCCTGAGTAGCTGGGATTACAGGCATGCACCACCACGCCCAGCTAATTTTGTATTTTTAGTAGAGATGGGGTTTCTCCATGTTGGTCAGGCTGGTCGGGAACTCCCAACCTCAGGTGATCCACCTACCTCTGCCTCCCAAAGTGCTGGGATTACAGACGTGAGCCACTGCGCCTGGCCAGAGCTTAACTTTTTAACCTTTATTTATTTATTTATTTGAGACGGAATCTCACTCTGTCGCCCAGGCTTAACCTTTATTCAAAAGAGCCTAGGCCAAGTGCCGTAGCTCATGTCTGTAACCCCAGCACTTTGGGAGGCCAAGGCAGGCAGATCATGAGGCCAGGAGTTCAAGACCAGCCTGGCCATCATGGTGAAACCCTGTCTCTACTGAAAATACAATAATTAGCCAGGTTTGGTAGTGCTCACCTGTAGTCCCAGCTACATAGGAGGCTGAGACAGTAGAATCACTTGAGCCTGGCAGGCGGAGGTTGCAGTGAGCTGAGATCATGCCATCACACTCCAACCTGGACGACAAGAGCAAACTCTGTCTCAAAAAAATAAAATAAAAATAAAGTTGTCAGCTTAAAAAAACCTTAGAAGAGAGCTTTCTTATGCTCTAAAATGAGGACTTATTGTTTAATGGGTACAGAGTTTCTGTTTGGGATGATGGAAAGGTTCTGGAAATGGACAGTGGTAATGGTTGACAATATTGTGAATGTCCTTAATTATGCCATGGAATTATACACTTAAAAATGGTTAAAATGATAGAATTTTATGTTATGTATATGTTACCAGAATAACAATAAAACCTCTGACAACTTCATATAATATTCAAAATAAAATGAAACATTTTAAAGGCCCTTGACCAGGCGCGGTGGCTCACACCTGTAATCCCAGCACTTTGGGAGGCCGAGGCGGGTGGATCACCTGAGGTCAGGAGTTTGAGACCAGCCTGGCCAACATGGTGAAACCCTGCCTCTACTAAAAATACAAAAAATTAGCCAGTCGTGGTGGCGGGTGCCTGTAATCCCAGCTACTCAGGAGGCTGAGGCAGGAGAATTGCTTGAACACAGGAGGTGGAGGCTGCAGTGAGCCAAGATCGCGCCATTGCACTCAAGCCTGGGCAACAAGAGTGAAACTCCATCTCACAAAAATAAATAAATAAATAAAAATAAAAATAAAGGCCCTGTACAATCTGCTTGCTTTTAAATCATATAGTTAACATTTAACCTACATTCATTTCTCCAAACATCCCTGCATCTCTGCCTCAGAGCTTTTGCTCAAAATATATAGTGTGCTTCTATTTTCCTTCAAGATTCAGCTCCAGAGCTACTTCCATAAAACTTCTCAAGATATAGCCCATTAAAATTCATCTTTTTCTTCTCATCTCTATTAATAATTTGGACCTCGCTTATAGCAGTTAGCACATTTACCCTGTGGTATAGTTATTTGCCTGCATATGTGTATTTTTGATTATAAGATTCCATCATTTCATGTAGTTGACACTCAATAGATGTTGACTGAATTGAATCTAAACTCTCTCATTTTATAGATGGGGAAACTGGAATCCAGAGAGGACACAAAGTGACAGAGCCAGGACTAATTTCAGGGTCTTCTGTCTTTTGTTTCAACAAGTTTCCGTCTGCAGTAGCATGCTGACATGCATCCTATGGATGCTCAGTGTACTGATGTTGGGCAATTCAGTATTGTGGTGCAGAACAAACACCAGGTCCCATCTACAAGTCTTTTATCCATATAAAAAAGTACACGTGTTATTTGAAATCTTTGTACATATGAAGATTATAATGTATTTTTATTCTGTTTTCAGCTTCATGTTTCCTGTTGCAGGTGGGATAAGACCCCCTCAAGGTATGTGAGAGCTTAAGTTTTGAACTTTTGTTTTTCACTCTTGTGTTTCTGAATCTGGGAATTAAATAAGTAAATAGAAAATAAGTTCTGTTGCTGCTAAATAGAGTAAAATTTTCTGCACTCTTAAACCTATATGTCCTATATGACAGCTACTCTTAAATTTTCTCAAAAATTATATAATTTTGGGAGTAATAAGGATCACTCCTCGTTTCTCCCAAACTTACATAGACATTATGTTCATAGATTGTTTAACCTCAGAGGTGAAAGACTTTTAGGACAAGAACGTTAAAGAACAGGTGATAAAAATGAAACGAGCTGTAATTCACTTAATGATGTCTTTCTCCTTCTATCTAGTCTTCTGCTAGATTGTTAGTGCCATGTCTGTCTAATGCTCATCTAGCATTATCTGTAGCACCCAGCATGTTGATTTAGCATAATAGGTTATCTGTAGATGTTTGTTGAATGAATAAACAAACATCTTTAGTTGTTTTACACTGCTATTTTTTATCTATATGATAGTATCTTATTATAATCATGTTTTATAAGTATATAATTTTGAAATTAAAAGAGATCACATAGTCTGATTCAGCTTAAGTATTTAAGTCTCAGGATTTTGTTTGGTTTTTTATTTTTATTTTTGAGATGGAGTCTCTTGCTCTGTCGCCCAGGCTGGAGTACAAGTGGCACAGTCATAGCTTACTGTAGCCTCAGCCACCTAGGCTCAAGCATTCCTCCCACCTCAGCTTCCCAGGTAGCTGGGACCACAGGTGCATACCACCACGCCTGGCTAATTTTTAAATATTCTGTAGAGACAGGGTCTCCTTATGTTGCCCAGGCTGGTATCAAATTCCTCGGCTTAAGCGATTCTCCTGCCTTGGCCTCCCAAAGCACTGGGATTACAGGCATGAGCCACCACATCCGGCCAAGTCTCAGTTCTATTCCTAGAAATTTCTCTAAGTATACCTTTTCTCTCTTGGTCTCAGACTAGGACCCACCAATATCAATTCTAGCTTTATCTTCAAGGAAATAGTAGTGAAGGAATATAATTTTGACCCATGCTGCCATGCAACTGGGACACAACAGTGAAGAAGGAATAGATCTGCCTTCATCTGGCTTCTTTCCGCTCATTTCTTTCACTCTGACAGTCTTCCCTCTCCCCTCACACCAAGCTGCTTCTGAAAACTGGCTCTTCTTAAAAAGCCAGCGTTGATTGGTTGTCATAGATTTGCTAGAGAAACAGAGACTCCTAGGTCAGCAGTAGAGATAAAAGATAAAGAGCAGCTCAGTAGCAGGTGGTCAGTGCCTCATCCTGACTTTGTCTTCATTTATAATCAGTGATGGCGGTTGGGTTTCAGGTAAGTTTTTCCAAGGCTCATTTGTATTCTTTTCATCGTGTTCACATTTATGCATTATTTAAGCTATCTGTAATTAGATGTGTCCCAGATTGAGATCAAATGGTTTGAGATCTTTTGTTCTTTAGGAAGGTATTACAGAGTTATGTGTCCATTATCATGTTTGTTATTTTGCATTTCTATACACTTTCAAGTAAAAATATGCATATGGAGCGAAGGAACTGGACAAGAAGAGATCCCAAAGTGTTGCCTGATATTTTTTCTTAGGGAATTTGGAATTGGTTTGGAGATTTTTTTTTAACAGTTGTTAGAATGGACTTTTTGATCATTTGAAGGCTTTAAATTATGCATGGATCATTTCTGAAAACATATGTAAGAAACCGACAGCAAGGTCATGGCCACAAGATCATGAGTACTTGAACCGGAGACAGAGGAGAGAAAGAGACCTATTTTTTACTGTGTACACTTTTGTGCCTTGAAATATTATGCCAGATATCTGAGTTACCCATTCAGAAATAAAATAAAATCAATTAAAATGAATAAAACTTTAAGTCCAAAGAAATAAGACGGAAAACATCTTACTGTGGCTGTTTTCAATCTGTGTATTCTAATTCTCCCTGACACCTCGTGATCTTTGTACTTGGTGTTCTTTGGTCTGGAATATTTTTCCCAAACATCTGCATGGCTTGGTTCTTTATTTACCTGAGGTTCTTGTTGAAATACTACCCTGTTGGTAAAACTTTTTCTGATTGCCCTATGTAAAATAGCAACCACTCCATTCCCCCTTGCCCTGCTTTATTTTTTGCCCTAGCTCTTATCACCACCTGACATGTACTTATTTTTTTTGTTATCTATCTCTCCTAATTACAGTGTAAGTTCCATGAGAGTGAAGACCTGGTTTTGTTCATGGCTATGTCCCTAGAACAGTGCATAATACGGAGTAGGCTTCAAATACTTGAATAAGTGAATGGCCTACCTCTAATAACTGTTAGCCACAAATGTGGATGTCCATGCTTCTGAAATTAGGCTATGTTATAAATAACCTGGGAGGTACACAAAAACCATAAGATAAACATGGTATAATTTCCTAGATCTTTAATTTTTCAAACTGACAGTTTGATATAAAGTTCCTTATGGTAGAACCAACATGGATGTAGTTTGAATGCAAAATTAGAATGAAATTTGTGCTCAGACTATGTAGGGATTTTGTTTTATTCACTTCTTGTGTACCAAGCACATAGAACTATGCCTAGCATATGGTAGGCATTTAGTATTTATTAAAATCCCAAAGGGATGTATATTCATTCACCTCTGCTCTTGGAAAAGTTTGGGAAACACTAGCCTAAATCATACATTCGTGATAGTTTTCTGCCATTGCACATGCTGATGGCTATTTTGTGGTAACTGTTATATTACCTATTCATGTAAGAAAAAGGAAGAAGAATAACATTTCTTTGAGCATAGTAAGTATTAAACAGTTTTACAAATGAGAAACGAAGGCATAGAAAGAAGCAGATTGCCCAAGGTTCCAAAGTAGTATGTGTCATTTCTAGTTGGCTCCCAGAGTTCATGCTCCTAACTGTTATTTTGTTAGTTATCTGCTGCTGTGTAACAAATTATCCCAAACTTTAAAAGGTAAACATTTTATTATTTCATAGTGTGTCTCTCGGTCAGGAATCTAGGAGTAGCTCTGCTGGGTGGTTCAGGCTCAAGACCTCTTATGAGATTGCAGTGAAGATGTCAGCCAGGCTCGCAGTCATCTGAAAGTTTCATGGAGATGCTGCCGAGGTGGCTCACTGAGATAGACGGCAAATTCATCTCAGTACCTTACCACATGGATTCTCCATAGGTCTTATTGAGTATTTCATGACGTGGCAGTGGCTTGCTCCAGAGCAAGTGATCCAAAAGAACCAGGAGGAAACTACAGTGTCTTTTAAGAACTAGCCTTCGGGCCAGGCACAGTGGCTCACACCTGTAATCCCAGCACTTTGGGAGGCTGAGGCGGGTGTTGAGGTCAGGAGTTCAAGACCACCCTGGCCAAGATGGCGAAACCCCATGTCTACTAAAAAATACAAAAATTAGCTGGGCGTGGTGGCAGGCACCTGTAGTCCCAGCTACGTGGGAGGCTTGAACCCAGGAGGTGGAAGTTGCAGTGAGCTGAGATCATGCCACTGCACTCCAGCCTGGGTGACAGAGTGAGACTCTGTCTCAAAAGAAAAAAAAAAATAACTAGCCTTCGAAGTTACATGCTGTCATTTCCACAGTATCCTGTTGGTTATACTGATCAGCCCCATTCAGTATGGAATGGAACAACACACGGGTATGAATACCAGGAGACAGAGGTCATTGGAGGCCATCTTGAAGGCTGAGTACCCCAATTAGGCCATACTGTTTTTTAATATGCATACAAATTCCATAGAAGAGATATTATCTTCATTTTACAGATGAAGTTTTGTAACTTGTTCAAGATCACACAGCTAAGTAAATGATGGAGTTGGAATTCATATTCACATCTGTCTCACTCAGGACCCTGTGCTTTTTCCATTACACTCTGCTTCCTGCCAAGTAACAAGTCCTTTAGGTACTTATGGTTTTAAGAAAATAAACTTTAAAACACATTGACTTTAATAATGTCTTTATATTTTCAGCAGGCCTGATGCCGATGCAGCAACAAGGATTTCCTATGGTCTCTGTCATGCAGCCTAATATGCAAGGCATCATGGGAATGAATTACAGCTCTCAGATGTCCCAAGGACCTATTGCTATGCAGGTACTTGCTTCTTTAGTTGGTTTCTTACAAAGTTATTGTTTGTTGTTACGTTTATATATCAAGAGCTACAGGCTAAGAGCTTAATGTTACAATTAGAAATAAGCATAAATAAATGGCTTCCTTCAAACTAAAATGAAGATGTGTTCACCCTCCAAGAGTGAGGGAAAAGGCTAGGTGCAGTGGCTCATGCCTGTAATCCCAGCACTTTGGGAGGCCAAGGCGGGCAGATCACTTGAGGTCAGGAGTTCGAGACCAGCCTGGCCAACATGGTGAATCCCTGTTTCTACTAAAAATACAAAAATTACCTGGGCATGGTGGCATGTGCCTGTAGTCCCAGCTACTCGGGAGGCTGAGGCAGGACAATCCCTTAAACCCGAGAGGCGGAGGTTGCAGTGAGCCAAGATCATGCCACTGTACTCCAGCCTGGGCAACAAAGTGAGACTCCCGTCTCAAAAAAAAAAAAAAAGGCCAGAGGAAAAAAAGGTTTTTGCTTTTGTACTATTAACAGCTATCTTGAAGGCCATATACTGTATTTCTTTTTTACCTAATACTTTACTTATTTTTGCTTTTTTCAACTTATATTTTAGATTCAGGGGGCACGTTTGTAGGTTTGTTACACTAATATGTTGTGTGATGCTGAGGGTTGGGGTATGATGGAACCCATCACCCAGGTAGTGAGCATAGTACCAACAGGTAGTTTTTCAACCCTTCCCCCACTTTCTCCCGTCTTGTAGTCTCCAGTGTCTGTCGAGCCTATCTTTATGTCCATGTGCACCCAGTGTTTAGCTCCCACTTGTGAGAACATGCAGTATTTGGTTTTTTGTTTCTGCGTTAGTTTACTTATTTACCTAATACTTTAACATTTTCTATTTCTGTGTGTTTTGTTATACAGTATATACTTTTATACAGTAACACATGTATATAACTTATAAATAAGTGATATTAGGAGTTCATGACCAGAATTTTAAGTTGAAACCATTGTTGTTTTGAAGTCGATTATGCAAATAAAGCTTCTGTTTTGTGTTTAAAGGGTCAGGAAAACTTCCAGTGTCATTTTTTATCCGTCTCTAGAAGGAAGGGAATACATTGAAATTTTGTAGGTTTTTAATTCATGTTAAGCTAGCTTTCACTAGGCTGTGCTGCAGAAACAGTCCCCAGATCTCAGTGACTTAGAAAAGTTTATTCCTCACTTGTGATACATATCCTTATGGGTTAGTGCTGACTCTGCTCCATGTTTTCTTTATCCTAAGACCCTCAGCCAGGACATCCTAGGCTCTTGGCATAGGAAAAAGAGATGGCCAAACCCTGTGATGTCTTTTAAAGCTAACACTTGGAGGTAGCATTTATTAGTCACTTCTGCTCACCAAAGTAATGTGGCCTTAACATCAATAGGGGAGGAATATACCAGGACGAATGTAAACCACATAGGGATGTGTAGTTCTCTTAGAATAAAGGTAGCAAATGGCTGGGAGCAGTGGCTCACACCTGTAATCCCAGCACTTTGGAAGGCTGAGGTGGGCAGATCATGAGTTCAGGAGATCGAGACCAGCCTGACCAACATGGTGAAACCTCGTCTCTACTAAAAATACAAAAATTAGCCGGGCGTGGTGGTGCATGCCTGTAATCCCAGCTACTCAGGAGGCTGAGCAGGAGAATCGCTTGAACCCAGGAGGCAGAGGTTGCAGTGAGCTGAGATTGCGCCACCGCACTCCCGCCTGGGCGACAGAGTGAGATTCCATCTCAAAAAAAAAAAAAAAAAAAAGAATAAAGGCAGCAAATAACTAAAAACAATCTACCATAGAATACAATGTATTTTAAATTAAGACTTCATAAGCTTAATACTGAATCTTAATAACAATTGATACAAATTTTAAATCATTAATTTTTTAATATTAAATATTAATTACAATAATTATTATTGTAATTAATATAATTAAAATAATATTCATAAACATTATTTTATGACTTACACAATTATCTGAAAAATGTTTTTGGAGTTTGAAACCACCAAAAACAGTAAGAGTCTCTAATATGCAGAACAATAAGAAAAAAGTAAACTATGAGAGTTGTTAGTACCTTAATAATGTCCCTGAATATCAGAAGCTTGTGTATTAATGATTCTAAGACAAAGCAGCCAAAGTCTTTTTCTTTAACCTTTAATCTTGCTGACAGGCATTATACTGTTTGGAAGCTGCTCACCATTTTTTTTTTCTTTTTTGAGACGGAGTTTTGCTCTTGTTGCCCAGGCTGGAGTGCAATGGCATGATCTCGGCTCACTGCAACCTCCACCTCCCAGGTTCAAGCGATTCTCCTGCCTCAGCCTCCCAAGTAGCTGGTATTACAGGCATGTGCCACCAGGCCCGGCTAATTTTGTATTTTTAGTAGAGATGGGGTTTCGCCACGTTGACCAGGCTGGTTTCAAACCCCTGACCTCAGGTGATCTGCCTGCCTTGGCCTCCCGAAGTGCTGGGATTATAGGCATGAGCCACCACACCTGTCCGCCGCTCACCATTTTTTAAGGAGAAAAACATCCAGATTTTATTTCCCCCCACCCCGAAACTCAATAGCCCTAACCAACCAGGGACATACATGAAGCAAACCCATTGTTCCTTTAGTTATCTCTTAAGCCTTTAGAGATAAAAGTGATGATTCAGATAAAAGTCAACATAAAAAAATTTAGTCTTTTTTTTTTTTGAGACAGAGTCTGGCTCTGTTGCCCAGGCTGGAGTGCAGTGGTACAATCTCGGCTCACTGCAACTTCTGTCTCCTGGGTTCAAGCGATTCTCCTGCCTCAGCTTCCCAAGCAGCTGGGATTACAGATGCATGCCACCACATCTGGCTCATTTTTGTATTTTTAGTAGAGACAGCATTTCATAGTGTTGGCCAGGCTGGTCTTGAACTCTTGACCTCAAGTGATCCACCCGCTTTGGCCTCTCAAAGGGCTGGGATTACAGGTGTGAGCCATCACGCCGGCCAGAAATTTAGTCTTGATTATTATTATATTATTATTGATTATTATAATCTCTCCCTTCCCCAAAACACATAAAAAGAAAACACTCCTCATGATGTACAATACATTTTAAAATTATTATTCTGAAGCATTTCAAACATCTAGGCAAGTTTAGAGCACATGATGGACATGTGTAAACCTGTTGCAAGCTGTTGTGTTATTGTAAGAAATAATAGAAATCCTTTGCCCAGTTCCCCTATTGGTAAAACTTGTAGAAATATAGTAACACAACCAGCATATGGACATTGGCACAGCTGAGATACAGAACATTTCCATCTCCCCAAGGATCTCCTCACGTTGTCCTTTTGTAGCTGTATTCACTTCCTTCCTGCCCCACCTTACTCCTTTTGCATTCACTAGTGTGTTCCCCATTTCTATAATTTTGTGTTTTCAAAAATGTTATATAAATTGAATCATTAACCTTTTGGGTTTGGCGTTTGTCGCTTAGAATAATCCCTTCAGATTCATCCAAATTGTTGCATGTATCAGTAGTTCATTTTTTTATAATCGATGAGTAATAGTCCATGGTATGGATGTATGACAGTTTGTTTAACCTTTTGCTCACTGAAGGACATCAGAGTTGTTTACAATTTTTGGCTATTACAAATAAAGGTTTTTACGTGAACATATGTCCTCATTTCTTGGGATAAACGCCCAAGAGTGCAATTACTGGGTTGCATGGTATTGCATTTTCAGTTTTTTAAGATGCTGCCAAACTTTTTTCCAGAGTAGCTGTACTATTTTACATTCCCACCGGCAATGTATCAGAGGTTCAATTATACTGCATCCTTACCTGCATTTAGTGTCATTGTTTTTTGTTTAGCCATTCTCACAGGTACGTTGTAATATCTCATGGTTTTAATTTGCATGGTTTTAATGTGCAGATGATGTTGAGCATCTTTTCATTTGTTTATTTACCATCATTACATTTTCTTCAGAGAAATGCCTTTTCATAGCTTCTGACCATTTTCTAATTGCATTTTTTGGTATTACTATTGAATTTTGAGAGTTCTTTATATCTTTTAGGTACTAGTCCTTTGTCAGATATGTGGTTTACAAGTATTTTCTTCTTGTCTTTAGCTTGTCTTTTCACCCTCTTAACGGGGTCTTTTACAGAGCAAAAGTTCAATTTCGATGAAATTTAATTTACCAGTTTTTCCTATTATGGATCATGCATTGGTATAACTCTAAGAGTTCATTGCCTTGCCCTAGATTCTGAAGATTTTCTCCTATTTTTTTCTAAAAGTTTTATAGTTTTAATTTAAGTCCATGATCCATTTTAAGTTAATTTTTGTGTAAGATCTAAGACTTAGATTGAGGTTGTTTTTTATCTCTCTCTTTTTACCTATGCAAGTGTGATTGCTCCAGCAACATTTGTGGAAAAAGCTATTCTGCTTCCATTGAAATGCTTTCACATTTTTGTCAAAAATCAGTTGGGCATGCTTGTATGGATCTTTCTCTAGGTTCTCTGTTCTGTTCTATTGTTTTACGTATATGCCTGTTCGTTCACCAATAACACAGTCTTCATGACAGTAGCTATACGATAAGGTTGATTCCTCCTACATTCTTCTTCTTTTCAAAATTTAACTATTCTGGTTCCTCTGTCTTTCCATATTAATTTTGGGATAGTCTTGTCTATCTTTGGAAAAACTCTTGCTGGAGTTTTGATAGGCATTGTGTTAAACCTCTGTATGAATTTAGGGAGAATTGATGTCTTCCAACATATCAATATGGGATGTCTTTTCATTTGTTTAGATCTTTGGTTTCTTCTATCAGAAGACTATGTAAACTATCATTTACATAGTTTTCAGCATAAAAGTCACATCCATGTTTGGTTAGGTTTACATCTAAATATTTTGATTTTTTGAGTAATTATAATGGCGTTTTTTAAATGTCAGTGTTCACATATTCATTGCTAGTATATAGAAATACAATTGATTGTATATGTTTGTTTTATATCCTTCAACCTTACTGAACTCATTTTATTAGCTCTGGGAATTTTTTTGTGGATTCCATGGGATTTTTTATATGGGTAGTCATGTCCTACCTTTATCAAATTTTAACATGCCACATGTAAAACATGTTTTACATGTTTTTAAAGAATTGAAAAATACTTGCCTTCCTCTCCTTCCTCAGAAGTTGTTATCACTATCATGAATTCAGTGTTTATAGTTCTTGTATGTATTTTTATACTACTCTGTCACCCAGGCTTGGAGTGCAGTGGCGCGATCTCGACTCACTGCAGACTCCGCCTCCTGGGTTCAAGCAATTCTCCTGCCTCAGCATCCCTAGTACCAGGGATTACAGGTGCCCGCCACCTTGCCCAGCTAATTTTTGTATTTTAGTAGAGATGGGGTTTCACCATGTCGGCCAGGCTGGTCTCGAACTCCTGACCTCAAGCAGTCCACCCACCTCCGCCTCCCAAAGTGCTGGGATTACAGGCATGAGCCACTGCGCCTGGCCATATTTTTATACTTTTATTATTTTATATATTTGTATACTCATGAGCAATATATCATATTTCCTGGGTTTTAAATTTTATGTAAGTATGTACCCTTCAAATTCTTGACTTTTTAATTTAATATTGTTTTCCCCCAAGATTTATCCCTGTTGTAAAATTATGCCAAGTTCATTCATGGTAGCTGCTGTGTGGTATTTCATAGAGTGAATATATCTTGTTCTATTGACAGACATTTAAATTGCTTCTAATGTTTTGCTGTTTTGATCTAATTGATTTCTGAGTGTTCATTATATATTCTAGATTCTAATCCTTTGTAGTTACATGTGTTGCCAGTATCTTCTGCTAGTCGTTGGCATCTCTTTTAATTTTGTTTATAGTGTCATGTTGTGTCGAAATTAAGACAGATGGATAAATCATTTCTTTTTTTTTTCTGACTTATCTAAGACATTCTTCCCTACCTGTATCTTCTTATTTAAAAAAAGTTAAGTTTCTTTTCTTTTCTTTTTTTTTTTTTTTTGAGACAGAGTCTCGCCCTGTCGCCCAGGCTGGAATGTGGCGCAATCTCAGCTCACTGCAGCTGCCGCCTCCCGGGCTCAAGTAATTCACCTGCCTTAGCCTCCAGAGAAGCTGGGACTACAGGCATGCCCCATCATGCCTGGCTAATTTTTGTATTTTTAGTAGAGATGGGATTTTACCATGTTGTCCAGGCTGATCTGGAACTCCTGGCCTCAAGTGATCTGCCTGCCTCAGCCTCCCAAAGTGCTGGGATTACATGTGTGAGCCAATGCGCCTGGCCTGTCTTTTCAAATTAAGTCTCTAACCTACCTAGAATTGTTCTTTAGAATCAGTGTGTGGTAGAAGGATGTAATTTTATTATGTTCCATTGTAGTCAGTTGTTCCCAAATCATTTATAAATAGCCTTTTTTTTTTCCTTTTTGAGTCAGAGTCTTGCTGTCGCCCAGGCTGGAGTGCAATGACGCGATCTTGGCTTACTGCATGCTCCGCCTCCCGGGTTCACGCCATTCTCCTGCCTCAGCTTCCCGAATAGATGGGACTACAGGTGCCCGCCACCACGCCCGGCTAATTTTTTGTATTTTAGTAGAGATGGGATTTCATCGTGTTAGCCAGGATGGTCTTGATCTCCTGACCTCGTGATCCGCCCACCTCGGCCTCCCAAAGTGCTGGAATTACAGGCGTGAGCCACCGCACCCGGCCCTAAATAGCCCATTTTTAATTTATTGATTTCTATGATTATTCCTGTAATATCACATTTCTTTATATGCTTTGGATTAATTTCTGAGCTCATGTATTTGTCCCATTGCTGTATCTGTCTTTCCTTGCATCAGTAAATATCTTATGCCTTAATTATCTAGCCTGAAATAAGCATTGATACCTGGTAGTATGGATCATCCTTCTTCTTTTACAGAATTATAGCTGATTCGTGGTCCTTGCCCTTCAGTATAATTTTAAGATCAACTTGTCAAAACACTGTTGGGGCTCTGACTGAAATGGACACATTTACTCTTTTAGTCTTAACTGTCATACTATACTTCTCAACTTATTGAAATCTTAAGTGCCATCAGTAGTTTATCAAATGTATCTCAGATTTCTGAGTTCTTTCTTTTGTTATGTCATCCATTCAGTATATAATTAAAGACTAGTATCTCTTAACCTTTTAGTTTATTTAGGTTTCAAAAGTCTGTTAAAAGTTAGACAGTCCCTCCTTTCCAGGTGTTGGGGAAACACAAAATGCCATTTAGTAAATTTGAATGTTCCTCAAGAAAGGAGTTTGTAAGTAAGAAGGCAATATGCATAACACCTTTCTTTCTTTCATTCTTTATTATTTTTGTAGAATACTTTGTCTTATTTTTAATCTCTGATTTGGGTAGTTTCTTTTGTATTTTATATACTTTGGGTGAAATGAGTAAAAAAAAAAAAAAAAGAAAAATTTAATTCTAGGACTGTGATACTAATTTTTAGCAGGAAGAGATCAATACTATGATTTAAAATAAGTATACACAGCTATCTCCACCCAAGATTTAGAATAGACAATGTTAGCAATAAACCAATATTGTGTGTAACTCCAGTTGTACAGTGCTAGAAACCCTCCAAAGGCATTCCAAGCTGGCTGGGCGTGGTGGCTCATGCCTGTAATCCCAGCACTTTGGGAGGCCAAGGTGGGTGGATCGCTTGAGGTCAGGAATTCGAGACCAGCCTATCCAACCTGGTGAAACCCCATCTCTACTGAAAATACAAAAATTAGTTGGGCGTGGTGGCACATGCCTATAGTCTCAGCTACTTGGGAGGGCTGAGGTGGGAGAATCACTTTAGCCTGGGAGGTGGAGGTTGCAGTGAGCTGAGATTGCACTACTGCATCCCAACTTTGGTGACAGAGTGAGACCCTGTCTCAAAAAAAAAAGAATTTAAAGTGAATCCTCAATGTTTTTCTCTCCAGCATGGTTCAGTGGTTTTTGTATAAGCATGGAGAAGTCGATTAGTTGATTCTAATCAGGGGTGAAGTTTCCCGGGAGACCATGTTAAGGAATTGACAATTAAGGGAATTAAGGATATTTACAAGGGCATTTAATATGGAACCCTAGAATCTAAGTTAAGCAAGAAGGGAAGTGAGGATATAATGAAGATGATTAATCATGAGAAAAGTGGCAAAATTAACAGGTGGAACCTACAAAATAAGCTCACGGAAAAAAAAATAAATTAACAGGTGGGAGATATTAATGAGATAGGAGAATTACTGGTCTAGATGAGCTAGAAGGATAGGAGGTGGTGGTCAAGTGTCGGGATGCCTAACATCCAGATTTTGGACATGACACAGTCTTTGGTGCAGATAGATCACGGGTATTACCATGGAATAGGAAGCTGGAATTGTATGTTGGGCATGATTGTGATGAGGAGGCTAAAGACCTGGAAGACCACACAGTGTTAGGTGAGTTACCCAGGTGGGTGATTGTTGACGTTACCAAGAGCAGTTTGGGGGTAGAATGGAAGACAGCAATGTCTGAAGTGTTCAACTGAAGAGTGAGGAAGTTGAGGGTCAGCAGATGACATGAACAAGATCGGATAGTAGATGATGAAGTCTGTTAGTGAGAAATTAAAATGTATTCAGGTTTTTGAAGGTAGAGAGAAGAGAAAAGGTTTAGAAGAAGCAAGGAGGAATATTCCCCACTTACAGGAAATATAGAAGAGAAGTAGCAGTCTCCAAATGAGAGTGTTTCACAGACAGACTTTAGTTAGGGACAGAAGGGGAACTTTTCAGGGAGAAGGTTGAGTAGTAGAAGAGTTTTCACTCATTAAAAATTAGCCATTTAATTATTGTCATTGTCATCATTCTTAATATTAGATTTTGAGCCAGGTGCCATCGAGGGCACACGCTTATAGCCCTAGCTACTCTGGGGCTGAGGCGGGAGGATCTCTTGAGCCCAAGAGTTGGAGGCTGCAGTGAGTTGTGATTGCGCCTTTGCTCTCCAGCCTGGGTGACACAACGAGACCCTGTCTCTAAAAACATAATATTATTAAATTTTGTGATTAGCTATTGTGTTATTCTTATTTCTGGACACTTTAACAAACTTTATAATATTGTATTATGTAATTTTTTATTGAATATGTGTCATTTTCTATAAAAGTTTGACTATTAGGCCTTTGATAACATCAAAATATTCATTATCCTCTCATATATATTGGAAAATCAGATTTAATTTCATTTGTGTTATGTTTACCATATGCCAGGCTCTTACCTATTATTGCAAATATGAAAATATATAAGATATAATGCCTCTTCTCAAAGAGGATTAGTGAGCTCACAAGAATATAACTTGTGGGCATATAGTTCCATAACACACCAATCAGACTATTAGCAGTGGTCACCTCTGGGACAGTGAAGGGAATGGAGGGGTTAGATATTAAGGGGAGCCTTCCATTTTTAGCATCTTTTAATATAATATATTTCTTTGTATATTTGCATCTTTTATTTATTTGCATCTTTGCATCTTTTAATCCAATATATTTCTATTTTTTACAAATAAAAGTATTAAGATAGAATTTATGGAAGTCACATTTTTGTGTGTGATAATTAAAGGGATAAATTGTGTTTTTTAAACCTTTGTCTATTTCTTCTAGGCAGGAATACCAATGGGACCAATGCCAGCAGCGGGAATGCCTTACCTAGGACAAGCACCCTTCCTGGGCATGCGTCCTCCAGGCCCACAATACACTCCAGACATGCAGAAGCAGTTTGCCGAAGAGCAGCAGTAAGAGATCACCAGAATTAAAGGATAACAAAGATACATTATAGCATCTATCTTAAGAATTGTCTAATGATCTCTAGTGCAGATTTGAAACTAAAACAGTCAAAAGTTGTCTTTAAAACTCTTAAGGGCTGGCCCAGTGGTTCATGCCTATAATCCCAGCACTTTGGAAGGCTGGGGCGGGCAGATTGCTTGAGCCCAGGAGTTCGAGACCAGCCTGAGCAACATGGTAAAACCCTGTCTCTACAAAAAATACAAAATATTAGCCAGGCTTGGTGGCTCATGCCTGTAGTCCCAGCTGCTCAGGAGGCTGAGGTGGGAGGATCACCTGGGCCCTGAGGTTGAGGCTGCAGTCAGCCGTGATCATGCCACGGTACTCCAGCTTCGGTAACAGAGTGAGACCCTGTTTAAAAACAAAAACAAAAAAGCCTCTTTAAACTACCATTATTATAAGTTTAGAGTCAAAAAGGACCTTAGAGATCCTGTAATTCAACCCTCTTGTTTTATATCTAGTGAAAGTGAAGTCCAGGAAAATGAAACAACTTGTCAGTCCAGGTTACACAGTTACCAGCAAAGCCTGGACCCAAAGGCAGGCTTCCTGATTCCCAAATCATTACTCTTTCTGCTGTATGACACTGCCTTCCCAAGCAGGTTCTTTTTTAATATGCAGAGCAAAGTGTGTTCTTATGTTTGTCTGCCTGTTTTTTGAGAATACTTTTGTATGCAAAAGCTTGTTTCCTCCTCTTGCAAATTAGATGAGAAATAAATTCATATACATAATTTAGGTAAATCATTCTTTAGACTCGTCAAATATTTTGGAATTAATATAGTGAGGAAACAGGATTGTCGTAAGAAAACTAGATATTTAGCAATGAAATTTACACTTCTGGAAGTGCAACATGATATTGCTGAAACTGTTAGAAATCTGAATATAAAACACAGTGTATAATCCCGGGAGCTGGTTCTTTATTAGATCATTTTTCCTTCAGGAAACGATTTGAACAGCAGCAAAAACTCTTAGAAGAAGAAAGAAAAAGACGCCAGTTTGAAGAGCAGAAGCAAAAGCTCAGACTTTTGAGCAGTGTGAAACCCAAGGTAGTATTTCAATACTTCTCTTCACCCAGAACATACACACCCTGAATGTGCCTCTTCCCACTCATTGAGTGGATTTCGTCACTGGGGCACCAGCCCAAGCTGAGGCTGTGATTGATTCTTCTCATTTTGGTTTATCTAATTACTAATGTGAAAGATTTTTCATTTTCTGTAAAGATACACTGCTGTCAATGAGAATAGGCTATCAGCCATTATCTTTTCGGCTCTTTTTTAGTATCATGGCAATGTTTATAATCTTTTTCTTAGGAAGCAGTAATCCTGAATTTAGTGATATTTCATATTTCTCTTAGAGCCTTCACAGGACACTTAATATCAAACAGGTCTATCCTAAAGTATTTATACATTGGCCTTGTAATGTTTTTATTTTCTGTGGAGTGTCATTGTTTAATCATTTACCAATGTCTTGCTGACTTGGATAATTCATTATCAGAAGTATGTGGTAAAAATATTGGAAATAGATGAATATCTGTGCTTTTCTTAATTTGGGAGGGTTTAGGATACAGTGAGGGATAAGTAAAGAAATACGCATATATTTGTTGTCTCTTAGACAGGAGAGAAGAGTAGAGATGATGCTTTGGAAGCCATAAAAGGAAATTTAGATGGGTTTTCCAGAGATGCAAAAATGCACCCTACTCCAGCATCGCACCCCAAGAAACCAGGTAGTTTTAAGAGGCATTATATTTTTCTTTTCTGGGAAGGTGATTTATGTAGTCCCTGTTTCTTTACCTCGCCATTATATAATGTAGAACTCTTCCTTCAAGCTAAGTACAGATTGGGATGTTCTCAAATATACAGTGGCTTAAGAGCTCTGGTCTGGATAACAACTGTCTTGGGAGGAAAAAACCTCTTTGTCTTCTAATTAAATATCAGTATGACAATTTCACCTGTAAGTTTTCTGTATATAAATATGTTAACATTAGTAAAATCTATTCACTCAGAGCAAATGTAATAAAGGAGTTTACCATTTAATTCTCATTGTTTTATAGTAATTTTTATGAACTAGCTCTGATTTCATTACTTAATGTGATTAAACTTACAAATTCTTAAAATGCCTCATTTAAAAAAATCATGAGTGTGATAATGCTCTTCTTGAAATTTTAGTTTCCCTAATGCATTTCTTTGTAATTTTTATCATCATTTATTGTCAGGTAAGCAAAAAGAAACGTCCCTGTTTTAGAGCAGGGTAAAGGGATTGGAGGTTGGGGTTTGGTTGTTCTTTTGAACATTTAGCAGTTGAAATGAGTCTTATATTTGCATAATTGTTACCACATTATTTTTAAAAATTCAACATTTCAAGCCAGGTGCCATGGCTCATGCCTGTAATCCCAGCACTTTGGGAGGCCGAGGCGGGTGGGATCACTTGAGGTCAGGAGTTCAAGACCAGCCTGGCCAACATGGTGAAACCCTGTCTCTACTAAAAATACAAAAATAAGCTGGGCATGGTGGTGCATGCCTGTATTCCCAGCTACTCGGGAAGCTGAGGCAGGAGAATCACTTGAACCCGGGAGGCGGAGGTTACAGTGAGCCGAGATCATGCCACTGCCCGCTCCAACTTAGGCATCAGAGCAAGACTCCATCTCAAAAAACAAAAAAAAACAAATTCAACGTTTTGACATTTTATCAGCTGATTCCAAGAAAACATACCTAATAGGTGAACAGTTTTCATAAATCATTTAGCCAGCCAAGAAAGTACTATCTTCTGCTGGAAAATGTTGCGTTGATAAATTTTATCTTGAACCCTTGTATTATAGTACCTTTCATGGGTGATATCAAGAGGGAATAATCACTGGCATAGTAACCAGTTCTTGATTTTTCCGGGACAACTTTGACTCCGTTCTGTTAATTTCACTTAAGATTCCCATTCCAAAAGTATGCCCCAAAATAAAATATACAAGATTGAAAAGAAAACAGATATTAGCAATCAGGCCGAGATTAGAAAGGAAAAACATATCTAAAAATGAAAATTATAAGGTGAATAAGCTAGTCAAGAAGTAATTTAGGAATATATATTAGAAGTTAATACTAAAACTAGACCTAGGCTGGAGGTTAGGAAAAGTAGAGAAAGGCAGTCAGGAGTTCAAGACCAGCGTGACCAACATGGTGAAACCCCATCTCTACTAAAAATACAAAAAATTAGCCAGGCATGGTGGCACGTCCCTATAATCTCAGTCACTTGGTAGGCTGAGGCAAGAGAATAGCTTGAACCTGGGAGATAGAGGCTGCAGTGAGTCGAGACTGCGCCACTGCACTCCAGCCTGGACGACAGAGTGAGACTCCATCTCAAAAAAAAAAAACCAAAAACCTAGTCCTAAAGTATTTATAGAAAGAGTTTCCAGCCATTCTACCACCAAAGGCACCTTTTAAATTTCTCTTTATAGATTGTTTATCTTAAAATACTGAATATACAAACTATATTGATCATATAACTTTTTTTTTGAGACAGGGTCTCATTCTATTGCCCTAGTGCGGTGACATGATCACAGTTCACTGCAGCCATGACCCCCCAGGCTCAGACAATCCTACCACTTCAACCTCACGAGTAACCGGGACTACAGATGCGCACCACCACGCCTAGCTAATTTTTGTATTTTTTGTAGAGACGGGATTTCACCATGTTGCCCTGGCTAGTCTCAAACTCCTGGGCTCAAGCAGTCCACCTGCTTTAGCCTTCCAAAGTGCTAGGATTACAGGTGTGAGCAACTGTGCCTGGCCCATCATTTAACTTTTATACTTCCTTTTAATCATATACCTAGCTGCTAGAGTTGGTATGGGCCAAAATATATTCCACGTAGAAGTCACACATTCCAGCCAAATGCAAAGAAACATTGGTTTGGTCTTTACAGTATATCCCAAGGAAATAGGGTCCATTTAAAAAATATTTTAAGTAGCTGGGAACCCAAATTGAGAACCTAAATCCAGCCTTGGTAATTGTTGGGAGACTTGGAATACAATGTGGGAGGGCTTTTTCTTTTTTAAACAAACTTGATTAAGGCAATAATTTTGCATATTTTGCATCTTTCTTAGAACTTTCAGTGCATCCAGGTTTTATTGCATTGATCCTAAAGAGAGGAAAGAAGTATGCAGGGTCTCCATTTTTCAGACAAGAGCCATTTCTTAAAAAAAAGACTACTCCTGAGCTTCAAGTCAGTGACAAAAAAAAAGACCGCTTATTGTGACAATAGACTTTAGTCATATTAAAGCAATTCAAAGTAATTTAAAATGTGGGGAGGCCAGGTGCGGTTGCTCAAGCCTATAATCCCAGCACTTTGGGAGGCCGAGGTGGGTGGATCACCTGAGGTCGGGAGTTCAAGACCAGCCTGACCAACATGGCAAAACCCTGTCTCTACTAAAAATACAAAATTAGCCAGGTGTGGTGGCGCATGCCTGTAATCCCAGCCATTCAGGAGGCTGAGGCAGGAGAATCTCTTGAACCCAGGAGGCAGAGGTTGCTGTGAGCGGAGATCATGCCATTGTACTCCAGCCTGGGCGACAGAGCCAGACTCTGTCTCAAAAAAAAAAAAAAAGAAAAAAAAATGTGGGGCCAGGAGTGGTGGTGCACACCTGTAATCCCAGCTACTCAGGAGGCTGAGGCAGAAGAATTGCTTGAACCTGGGAGGCAGAGGTTGCAGTGAGCTGAGATTGTGCCACTGCACTCCAGCCTGGGCGACAGAGCTAGACTCCATCTCAAAAAAACAAAAACAAAAACAAAACAAGGTGAGGCATGGTGGCTCACGCCTATAATCCCAACACTTTGGGAGACCAAGGCAGGCAGATCACCTGAAGTCAGGAGTTCGAGACCAGCCTGGCCAACATGGTGAAATCCCATCTCTACTAAAAATACAAAAATTAGCCGGGCGTGGTGATGGGCACCTGTAGTCCCACCTACTTGCGAGGCTGAGGCACGAGAATCACTTGAACCTGGGAGGCAGAGGTTGCGGTGAGCTGAGATTGTGCCACTGTACTCTAGCCTGGATGACAGAGGGAGACCCAGTATCATCATCATCATAATAATAGTAATAATAATAATAAATGTGAAGAAGCAACAATAAAATAGTATTGTTAATGAGCTTCATGTTAAATGTAGCCCCAGTAGAGCAGGTTTATATAATAATAAGTGAATTTTACATTTAACAATAAAAAGCCACAGTGACATTTATATCCTTTAGTGCCAAAGATCTTTTAAAGGTAGTTGTAGTCTTCAGGCAGGGTTTACTTTCTTAAATTGACTATAGTTGTTTGATTCAGCTCTTCGTGATATCCTAATATTGATGCTTTTCACAAGAAAATATCACCTTAATAATGTGTTTAATGTTCTTGTCTTGGCCAGGCATGGTGGCTCATGCCTGTAATCCCAGTGCTTTGGGAGGCCAAGGTGGGCGGATCACCTGAGGTCAGGAGTTCAAGACCAGCCTGGCCGATATGGGGAAACCCCCGTCTCTACTAAAAATACAAAAATTGGGCTGGGCGTGGGGACTCACACCTGTAATCCCAGCACTTTGGGAGGCCAAGGCAGGTAGATCATGAGGTCAGGAGTTCAAGACCAGCCTGGCCAAAATGGTGAAACCCTGTCTCTACTAAAAATACAAAAGTTAGCTGGGTGTGGTGGCACGCACCTGTAGCCCCAGCTACTTGGGAGTTTGAGGCAGAAGAATCACTTGAACCCAGGAGGTGGAGGTTGCAGTGAGCCGAGATCGTGCCACTGCACTCAAGTCTGGGCGACAGAGCAACAGTCTGGGCGACAGAGCAAGACTCCGTCTCACACACATACACACACACACACACACACACACGCGAAATACAAAGATTAACTGGGCATGGCGGTGCGTACCTGTAGTCCCAGCTACTTGAGAGTCTGAGGCAGAAAAATCTCTTGAACCGGGGGAACAAAGCAGAGGTTTCAGTGAGCTGAGCTCATGCCATTGCACTCTAGCCTGGGCATCACAGCAAGATTCCATCTCAAAAAAAAAAAAAGTTCTTTTGTAATTTTTATTTCTCATATGGTAACTTTACTGAAATATGATCTATGCAAGTGTGTGGATCGGGCATGATATTTCAAAAATTACAGCTTTGTATTGTGCATTATTTCTTACTGAATTTCTTAATAAATAATGAAATTTAGTCATCATGGTATATATCTGTCCAAAATGTATTCAGCACTATATTGGTAGGTTTTCTTATATCTGATGTATATTGGTTTGAGATAATATTATCTAGATAAACAGATCATTTCAATTGCAAAAATAATCATCACTTTGACGTAAATCATTAATGGTCTCAGGGGAAAAATTATTAATCTAATAAAAGAAAGACAGTCAAGGCCAGGAGCTCGAGACCAGCTTGGGCAACATAGTGAGACACCATCTCTATGAAAAAAAAAAAAGAAAGGAAGAATTAGCTGGGTATGCTGGCATGTGCCTATATTCCTAGCTACTCAGGAGGCTGAGGCTGAAGGATTGCTTGATCCCACGAGTTTCAGGCTGCTATGATCATGAGCTATGAGCATGCCACAGCACTGTAGCCTAGGTGACAGAGCAAGATCCTGTCTCTAAAATAAATGAATAGATACATGTATTTTTAGTTTTACCTTTTTTGAACCAAATACAAAATAGCTACTAAAACTCCCCTTTAAAAAGACATAAAATTGTGTATGAATAGACATCAAAGTGTTTTACATGCATCATGCAATTCCATTTGACTATTGTTACTTGTTATTTCTTGTTCACCTCCACTATTTATGTTTCAATATATTCTTTGGAATTGTACTACATCTTAATTCCTTTTTCTCTGTTGGTTTCCATTTTTGTGTGTTTCATTGCCATTTTCCATTTTGCAGATTGCCCCACATCATCTCATTCTACTAAAACTGTCTCCCCATCACCTGCCTTTCTTGATGAAGAAGAATTCAGTGACTTTATGCAGGGGCCTGTTGAAGTTCCCCCATGTGGGCCTTCTTCCACGTCCCAGCCCTTTCAGTCTTTCCACCCCTCCACCCCACTTGGCCAGTTGCATACACAGAAGGCTGGGACACAGCCTCTCCCTCCAAGTCAGAGTCCAGTGCCTTTTGCCTTACATGGCGTCCCTGGGCAAATTCCTTACTTCTCTACTGCTTCAGCCTCACACAGTGTACCAGAAGCAGGTAACTCTTAGCACTATTAATGAAAATATTCTTAAGATATCCTGGGATAACTTATTTCTGTTATATAAGTAGAATAATCCAGTGATGTTGGCAAATAAACATGCACATAAATGTATGACTGCTGTTGAAATTCAACAAAACAAGTGTCTAGATTTTTAAGTTCTGGGGTCTTGACATTCCAGAAAGGTGATTTAAAACTTTTGCTCCTCAACTAGGAGCACTTTAAACTGCCTTATAACTTTAAAAGAAATCTTCTGATTTTTCCAGAAGATTGTTGTTTGGGAGATTCACCGATATCATTTTCTTAAGAATAAGGAGCTAGGAAAGGCTTCTTTAGAAAGTACTCTTTCAGCTTCAGTGACAGGGCACTTGGGGGCAGAAGCCCAGGTTGTTCATTTACTGTCAATTTGTCCTTGGTGTGCCTTAGATTTTGTCATCTATAAAATGAATAGAGACAGCTACACATCCTGGCTTGAGACAGGGTGCTGGGAGGGATCTTGGCAGACATGTACTTAGTCCAGACTGTCTCATTTGATGGACATGGAAACAGACCAAGAGATGATGATGATGTTACTGGCCAGAGGCCTCCCTAGGAGTTAGTGGAAGTGTTATCTTATGTAGGTTGTCAGATTTCAAAGGTAGTGCTCCTTCCTTCCACTACACTCTTCCACCTACTGTCTCATAGAATTCTTTAGAATCACAGTAGATAATTATGTTTACATTCTCTAAAATCTCTGAAGTCTCTCAAGTCCTATACAAATGTGCAGTGATTGAATTATTTCAACGTTTACCTTTTTTTTTTTTTGAGACAGAGTCTTGCACTGTCATCCAGGCTGGAGTGCAGTGGCGTGATTTCAGCTCACTGCAACCTCCGCCTCCTGGGTTCAAGTGATTCTCCTGCCTCAGCCTCCCGAGTAGCTGAAATTACAGGTGCCCGCCACCACGCCTGGCTAATTTTTTGTATTTTTAGTAGAGATGGGGTTTCATTATGTGGGTCAGGCTGGTCTTGAACTCCTGACCTCATGGTCTGCCTGCCTTGGCCTCCCAAAGTGCTGGGATTACAGGCTTGAGCCATGGTGCCTGGCCACAATGTTTACATTATATGTGGCAGGGCCTCCCTTTAGAATATGGGGGTGAGCTGGGCACCGTGGCTCACTTCTGTAATCCCAGCACTTTGGGAGGCTGAGGTGGGTAGATCACCTCAGGTCAGGAGTTCGAGACCAGCCTGTCTAACATGGCGAAACCCCGTCTCTACTAAAAATACAAAACTTAGGCAGGCTTGGTGGCGGGCGCCTATAATCTCAGCTACTAAGGAGGCTGAGGCAGGGGAATCGCTTGAACCTGGGAGGCAGAGGTTGCAGTGAGCTGAGATCATGCCAGTACACTACAGCCTGGGCGACAGAGTGAGATTCCATCTCAAAAAAAAAAAAAGAATATGGGGGTGGAGATGGATGGTTAAAAAGATTAGACATATACAGTTATATACAAATAATCCTTCATGCTCTTTGTTTAGGCCCTTCCTTGGAGGAGAAGTTCCTAGTATCTTGTGATATAAGTACATCTGGGCAGGAACAAATTAAATTAAATACTTCTGAAGTTGGCCACAAAGCCCTAGGCCCAGGTTCCAGTAAGAAGTATCCCAGTTTAATGGCCAGTAACGGGGTTGCTGTAGATGGATGTGTAAGTGGTACCACCACTGCAGAGGCAGAAAATACTTCAGATCAAAACCTGTCAATTGAAGAGAGTGGTGAGCTCGTGAAACATTCAGCAAAAAACTTGTTTAACCAAACGTTGCTCAAATGCTAACACCTTAAGCATTAATCTTCAAATGAATGCTGCTTGATTTTGCTAATCGAAATTTTGCTTGTAATATATTTAATGCATTCCTTTCTCCAATTAACCCCTAAGATTTTGCTCTGAATTCTTTCAACACACTGTTACTCCTTTTTTAAAATGATTTTGATAACTGGTTTTCTTAATTGGAATCATTTCTGATTTAAAATTTTCTTTCCTTTTATTTTATAAAAACTCTCTTTTTCCCCCCCTTATACTTTCTGTTCTTCCATAAAGGTTGAAAAGTTAAAATGTAACTGGAAAAGTCACCAATGAGAATATAGTTTTGGTTTCTCTAAAATAAATCATATGCACCACTGCCTAAAAGATCTAAATTGTATAAATTCAACCCTCAGAAATGAATTAGAATGTGGGCAGCGTAGGAGGCAAACTTTTGGGAGGATATTTTATTGGACAGAAAGCCCCCAAAAGTCCTATATATTTAAGACAGCAGTATCATATGTAGGTTAAAAACAATGAAACTTTGCAAAGAGGCATTAGTAAAAACTGCAAGTAAAGCTTGGACAATTAAATATTTTTAGATACATAATTTTAAACTATCATCTATCATGTTTTTTTCCTTAATTTGTAATACATGTTAAATGGTGCAAGGCTTATATGATTTAGAGTATTGATTTGATACATTTTAGTTTTTGTATAATTTACTCTTTAGAACATAGTTAACGTACAAGAGTTGCTTAAAAACCAAATGTTTTATTCTGAATCGGAGGCAGGGGGGACCAAGTATTTTAATTGTATTGGTGACTTTTTTTAGTGTCTCCAGCCAGTGCTCTTTATAAAAAACCATGACTCAGTGTGATTTTGCCATCTTCTCCATGGACCACTATATACATTAATGTTTCTTACCTTCTAGGTGTGGGAGTATTTCCCTCACAGGATCCTGCTCAGCCCAGAATGCCTCCTTGGATTTACAATGAGAGTTTGGTTCCAGGTAAAAAAGCTTCTTTACCCAGGATTCCCATCTGGATATTTTGGTTTAAATATTGTAAATGTAGTTGTAAATATTTACTGTTGTACTTACAAAATATGCAGGAGGAGTTGTCACTTTTCTTTTTTTCTGAAAGAGTACAGAAATTAAATAAATGTCGTGTTTCATAAGAGTGCCTCATATATGGAATAACTATATAAATAGAGGAGAATAGTTTTGTTTTAATGTTTTATCAACCATCATACTTTTATTTCTAAAAGCTCTCAGATTTATTATGCTTTAATGGACATTATCAAATATTTACTTCAGCAATTAATAACTTATCAAGAATTTTACTAAAATATTTAATGTAATTTTCTGAATTCTTAGTTTATATTTTTAAAAATATTCTTTCTATGACTTGTCATGTAATACTATATGAAATAAAAGACCATGTGGGATCTTTTTTTTCACATTGGAAGATGTGAAGGATAGTGTTTACTCTTTTTTTTTTTTTTTTTTTGAGACAAGGTCTTACTGTCACCCAGGCTGGAGTTCAGTGGCAGGATCTTGGCTCACTGCAGCCTTGACCTCCCCAGGCTCAGGCAATCCTCCCACCTCAGCCTCTCAAGTAGCTGGGACTACAGGCGCATGCCACTACACCCAGCTAATTTTTGTATTTTTTTGTAGAGACGGGGTCTTGTCATGTTGCTCAGGCTGGTCTCAAACTCCTGGGCTCAAGTGATCTGCCTGCCTTGGTCTCCCAAAGTGCTGGGATTACAGGTGTGAGCCACTGCACCTGACCTACTTTTTATTTACATGTATTTTTACTGCTGAGCCAAGAAGAAAAAAAAAAGAAAAGAAAATCCTTAAAGTGCATTTTCTTCTTTAAACAAAAAAAAATTTATTTTTAATTTTTGTAGCTACATAATTGTATATTTCTATGGAGTACATGAGATACTTTGATACAGACATACAATGTGTAATAATCACATCAGGGTAGATAAGGTATCCATTACCTCAAGCATGTATTACTTCTTTGTGTTATGAACATTCCAATTATACTCTGTAAGTTATTTTAAGTGTACAATAAATTATTGTTGACTGTAGCTACCTTGTAGTACTATCAAATACTAGATCTTATTCCTCCTATGCAACTATATTTTTATGCCCACTAACCATCCCCATTATTCCTCCCGCCACTACCCTTCTCAGCCTCTGGAAACCATCATTCTATTCTCTGTCTCCATGAGTTCAGTTGTTTTAATTTTTAGCTTCCACAAATGAATGAGAATATATGAAATTTGTCTTTCTATGCCTGGCTTATTTCACTTAATATAGTGTCCTCCAGTTCCAACCATGTTGTTGGAAATGACAGGATCTCAATTTTTTTTATGGCTGAATTGTGCTCCATTGTGTATATGTACCACATTTTCTTTATCCATTCGTCTGTCAATGGACACTTAGGTTGCTTTTGAATCTTGGCTTATAAATTAGTACAGCCACTATGGAGAAACCTTTATACTGTTCTCCATAGTGGCTATACTAATTTACATTCCTACCAACAGTGTACTTGGGTTCCCTTTTCTCCACATCCTCACCAGCATTCGTTATTGCCTGTCTTTTGGATAAAAGCCATTTTAAGTGGGGTGAGATGATATCTCATTGTAGTTTTGATTGACATTTCTCTGATGATCAGTGATGTTGAGCCTCTTTTCATAAACTTGTTTGCCGTTTGCATGTCTTCTTTTGAGAAATGCCTGTTCAGTTGTCTTGCCCATTTTAAAATCAGATTATTAGCTTTTTTTCTATTGAGTTGTTTGAGCTTCTTATATATTTTGGTTATTAATCCCTTGTGAGATGGATAGTTTGCAGATATTTTCTCCCGTTCTGTGGGTTGTCCATTTTGTTGATTGTTTCCTTTGCAGTGCAAAAGCTTTTTAACTTGATGTGATCCCATTTGTCCATTTTTGCTTTGATTGCCTTTACTTTTGGGTTATTACTCAAGACATCTTTGCCCAGACGAATGTCCTGGAGAGTTTCCCCAAGTTTTCTTTTAGTAGTTTCATAGTTTCTGGTCTTAGATTTAAATCTTTAATTCATTTCTATTTGATTTTTTTATTTGGTGTGGGATGGGGTCTAGTTTTATTCTTCTGCATATGGAGATCCAGTTTTTCCAGCACCGTTTATTGAAGAGACCCTCCCCAATGTATGTTCTTGGCACCTTTCTGAAAAATGAGTTCACTGTGGATGTGTGGATTTATTTCTGGGTTCTCTATTCTGTTCCATTGGTCTCTGTGTCTGTTTTTGTGTTATTACTATGCTGTTTTGGTTACTATAGCTTTGTAGTGTAATTTGAAGTCAGGTAATATACAGTAATGTACTGTAATTCCTCCAGTTTTGTTCTTTTTGCTCAGAATGGCTTTGGCTATTCTGGGTCCTTTGTGGTACCATATAAATTTTAGGATTATGTTTTCTGTTTCTGTGAAGAATGTAATTGGTATTGATAGGGATTGCATTGAATCTGTACTACCCATTGCTTTGGGTACTATGGACATTTTAACAACATTGATCCTTCCAAAACATGAACATGGAATATTTCTCTATTTTTTTTATGTCCCCTTCAATTTATTGCATTAATGTTTTATAGTTTTCATTCAAATGCATTTTCTGATACTACTCATAATGACAAAAGGCTGTTACCAAAATAGTATGTACAATTCAACTGTACTTTAAAATAATGGCTTTTCTTCCAAATGCCTGTTAGACAGTTTGCATCTTTTCTTCTCTGTCCTCAAGCCAAACAAACGAAATCTAGATCTTGGTATATTTTGGAGTTTTATCCATTTTCTGCCAGTTTGTATTACTTTACTTTCTCCCTCTTCCTTCCAAACATACATGCACGTATACTTTCTAGTCAAAATATGGTTTTTTTTGTTTGTTTGTTTGTTTTTGAGAGGGAACCAGTCTGTCACCCAGGCTGGAGTGCAGTGGTGCAATCTTGGCTCACTGCAACCTCTGCCTCCTGGGTTCAAGCAGTTCTCCTGCCTCAGCCTCCTGAGTAGCTGGGGCTACAGGCGTGCACCACCACGCCTGGCTAATTTTTTTCATTTTTAGTAGAGACAGGATTTCACCATATTGGCTAGGCTGGTCTCGAACTCCTGACCTTGTGACCCACCCACCTCAGCATCCCAAAGCACTGGGATTACAGGCGTGAGCCACCACATCTGGCCAAAAATATGTGTTCTTATGGAGAGCCCACTAACCTGTAATCCATACTTATAATCCCAGATGTAAAATTTTTGTTTTAAACAGTTTCTCTGTCCCCCTTAGCCCTACTAACTTTCATTTCCCTAACTAAGCTTGCTACATTTAGTAAATAACCATACAGGATGCCCAGTTAAATTTGAATTTCAGGTAAACAGCAAATAATTTTTTAGTATAAGTATATCCCATGCAATATTGGCATTCTTTGTTTTAGCCCTGTATCTAACAACATTTCCCACTTGGTCCTTTGGAAAACCCATGTTATTGTCAAAAACTCACCAACTGTACCCCCCTTTTTAAGACACTTGTTCTGCTTCCTCACCTTAACAGAAACTGGGTCTTTCCTTAAAGGCTGTATTTCCGTAGCACCTTCTCCAATGGTGTTTTCTCTCACAGCCTCTAATTTACTGGAGAAGAGTGATGTTGGTATAATTCTTACTTCCCGTTGCTCTTTTCAAACTGTTCCCACCATCATTACTCTACAGCTTCTCTTGTAAAGTCCAAAGCATGCTGTCTTGTTACAATCTTCTACTGAATTATAAGACTTTGTCTTACCTCTAGCCCTAAATTTTATCTTTAGTACCAAACTTCAGACTCTTAATTGTCTGCTGGACATTTCCACTTGAATATCTTAAATTTTTTTTTCTTTTTTTTTTTGAAACGGAGTCTCACTGTTGCCCAGTCTGGAGTGCAGAGTGCAGAGTCGCGATCTTGGCTCACTGCAACCTTTGTCTCGGGGTTCAAGTGATTCTCCTGCCTCAGCCTCCTGAGTAGCTGGGCTTACAGGCACATGCCACCACGTGTGGCTAACTTTTGTATTTTTAGTAGAGATGGGGTTTCACTATGTTGGCCAGGCTGGTCTTGAACTCCTGACCTCAGATGATCTGCTGGCCTTGGCCTCCCAAGTGCTGAGATTACAGACGTGAGCCACCATGCCCAGCTGCACTTGAATATGTTTAAAGCAATTTAAACCCTGACATGGCTTCGGTTCTATTAAAGCAGTTTTATTGAAGATTATTCTTGTATACCAACAATGGCACCCCCAAAAATAAATCACTTGGAATGTGTTTCCATTTGTAATCTGGTCTTTCCTTTAATAGATGCCTATAAGAAAATCTTAGAAACCACAATGACTCCAACTGGAATAGATACTGCCAAACTGTATCCCATTCTGATGTCATCTGGGCTTCCCAGGGAAACTCTTGGACAGATATGGGCCTTAGCTAATCGAACTACACCTGGCAAACTTACAAAAGAAGAACTTTATACCGTTCTAGCCATGATAGCGGTAACACAGGTAAACAATATTTCTTAAGTTAGATCAAATAACTTTATTAATATAAATTGCAAGGATATGAAATCTTTTTTACTACATTGTGTAACTCCTTGTACATTAAAATTTAGATCATTTTCAGGATATAGTCCTTCAAAAATGTAGAGTTTATAAGATGTGCATAATAGCAAGTTATTCCTTTGTTTAAAGACTTTTTGTTTTGGTTTGTTTTTGAGACTGAGTCTCATTCTGTTGCCCAGGCTGGAGTGCAGTGGCGCGATCTCAGCTCACTGCAGCTTCCGCCTCCCGGGTTCAAGTGATTCTCGTGCCTCAGCCTCCCAAGTAGCTGGGATTACAGGCACCCACCACCATGCCCGGCTACTTTTTGTATTTTTAGTAGAGATGGGGTTTTACCATGTTGGCCAGGCTGGTCTCGAACTCCTGACCTCAAGTGATCCACCTGTCTCGGCCTCCCAAAGTGCTGGGATTACAGGCATGAGCCACCACGCCTGGCCTAAAGACTTTTAATATTAACATTCTCTGAACTTGAAAGTTAGTCAGTAATAGGTGAAATTACTCTGTGTTTTGAAATTCTTCTCTAAAATTTCATAGATACAGATAAAGTATTCTCAGTCTGGTATAAATTTTTCTTTTATTGCAAAGTCATTTTAAATGATTTGATCATATAGAATTAACCAAACTTGTCAGAAAGTGAAAATGTCAGAACTGATATGTGTTGGCCATTTCTTTCTTATTAGGTTTGCATTGACCTTGTAACTTTTTTTCTTAAATCAAATTCATGAGTTTTGAGAGTTGGAGTGGAAACATGCAAAGGCTACAGATTTTTTTACCTTTCGGTCTCTGCCAGATTTCGACCGTATGTGGTTTACAATCCTCTAATCCATTTTCTTTCTATCATTTGTAGAGGGGCGTTCCTGCAATGAGTCCTGATGCTTTAAACCAGTTCCCAGCAGCTCCTATTCCAACTTTAAGTGGCTTTTCTATGACTCTGCCTACGCCGGTGAGTCAGCCAACTGTGATACCTTCAGGCCCTGCGGGCTCCATGCCCCTCAGCCTTGGACAGCCAGTCATGGGCATTAACCTTGTTGGACCAGTGGGTGGAGCTGCAGCCCAGGCTTCTAGTGGTTTCATACCAACCTACCCTGCAAATCAGGTAAATGGCGAAGCTGTGCATATTTCAGATAATCACTGAAAGTGAATCTGGGCACCATTTTTTCCAGGGATACATAGAGTAGGTTACTGGATTATGGTGAGCACATTTAAATGCTTAGGTTGTATCTTTCAGGAAAACTGCTAAACCTGAAATTAAAATACTTTAGTTTTTCACTTCTCAGATTAGCAAAAATGTTTTAAATATATAATATTTAATGTCATTGAAAAAGTAGGGTAAAAGTGACTAATACACTCTAGGCTTATTGGTGCAGCCTTGTTGAAAGGCAGACTTGGCAATAGCAATCAAAATTCTACATGTTGAGCTGGGCATGGTAGTGTGTACCTGTAGTCCCAGCTACCCTGGAGGCTGAGGCAGGAGGATCACTTGATCCCAGGAGTTCAAGTCTGCAGTGAGCTATGATTATGATCACACCATTGCACTCCTGCTTGGCAACAGAAGGAGACTGAGTTTAAAAAAAAAAAAAAAAAAGCCTCAGCATGTCTATATCTTCTATCCTAGTAGTCACATTATTAGAAATCTATCCCAAGAATAGTAACTTGAATTAGCAAAGATATACAAGAATTTTTGTTGTAACATTGTTTGTTAGAGTAAAAAGTAGAAATAGCTAAATATCCAACAGGAGGAGAAAGGTTAAATAAATTTCAATTCATTCACACAGTGGTAATCATTAAACTGAATGAGATAGATCTACATTTACTGCATGGAAATGTGTCTTTGTTATATAGTTAAAGTATAGAGCAATATAGTGTAATCTCATTTGTCTTTAAAACAAATGAGCTGTTAACAGTACTTCTGGAGTGTGGGATTAGGAGTCAGTGTCCACTCTTTGTACATGTATGTGATTGGTTATGATGAGCTTGTGTCACTTAATTTGCAAACATGCATGATATAGCTGTATGTCTTTTTTTTTTTTTTTTGTAGCATTTTGACCTTTCCTTTTTAATTTTTTTTTTTTTTCGAGACAGAGTCTTGCTGTGTTGCCCAGGCTGGAGTGCAGTGGCACGGTCGTGGCTCACTGCAACCTCTGCCTCCCAGGTTCAAGCCATTCTCCTGCCTCAGCCTGCCAAGTAGCTGGGATTACAGGTGCCCGCCACCACACCCGGCTAGATATATCTTTTAAAGATGGTAGGCGCTCAGTAACCCAATGAATATCATTCAGCTATTTTACAAATGTATAGATTAGCTTTTTTTTTTTTTTTTTTTTCAGCCAGAGTCTTGCTCTGTCGCCCAGACTGCAGTGCAGTGGCACGATCTCGGCTCACTGCAACTTCCGCCTCCTGGGTTCAAGTGATTCTCTGGCCTCAGCCACCCACGTAGCTGGGACTACAGGCACATGCCACCATGCGCAGCTAATTTTTGTATTTTTAGTGGAGATGGCGTTTCGCCATGTTAGCCAGACTGGTCTCGAACTTCTGACCTCAGGAGATCTGTCCGCCTCGATCTCCCAAAGTGCTGGGATTATAGGCGTGAGCCACTGCTCCCAGCCTAAATTAGCTATTTAAACCAGTCTTTTACCATTTGTACCAGAGAGTATTTAAAAATACAAAACAGGATTCCTGCCGTAAGCACTTGAGTTAATGTATCTAAACTGAGAAATTTTAAAGGCAGTCTTTGAGATTGACTTTTGATTTGTTGTGTATTTATTTTGTCAGTCAGTGCTATTTATTTAAATAACCTTTATAAACCTAGGTAGTAAAGCCAGAAGAAGACGACTTCCAGGATTTTCAAGATGCTTCTAAGTCAGGATCCCTTGATGACTCGTTCAGTGATTTCCAAGAGTTGCCTGCTTCTTCAAAAACAAGTAACTCCCAGCATGGAAACAGGTAGAAAAGAGTTTCATATGTTTAACATTGCATTTAACCATTAAGAAAGAGGCATCCATAATAGGAAGGCTAGGTGTGAGAAATTTAAAAATTAAGACTCCTTACTCTACTACTTTCTGTGTTTATTCCCTCTGTATTAATACTTTTACTTTTCAAACTTCTCTCCCCTTTGTCCACCTTAAACTTCAGCTCCTACTGTTTCCTGTAAGTACACACCTGCCTGCCAATATTCTTTTTTACCTGTGCCAAACCTTTATTATAGCTAAGAGCACCTGTGCAGTGATGACTTCGTGTTCCTGTATTAAAGCAAGGTCTTCAACTGTTAAAAAGTTTTTTAGGCAGGAGCACATAATTGCACATTTTTGTAATGTTATGTATTGTTGCTTTTCCACAGAATCATAATTCAGAACTCTAATCATATTCATTCACATTTCTTGTATATTTGACATTAGTGTCTTTTAAGCCTTCAGATTTCTGTTGTTTGCATAGACAGCTGCATAAATATTTCTCTAAGGTTTTACACGCCACCTTAACCTTCAGGTACAGTAACTGATTCAGTATGTTGTCAGCATTTTTAATTTTTTTTTGAGATGGAGTCTTGCTCTGTCGCCCAGGCTGGAGGGCAGTGGTGTGATCTCGGCTCACTGCAACCTCCACCTCCCAAGTTTTCCTGCCTCAGTCTCCTTAGTAGCTGGGATTACAGGTGTCCACCACCATGCCCAGCTAATTTTTTGTATTTTTAGTAGAGATGGGGTTTCACCATTTCACCATGTTGGCCAGGCTGGTCTCAAACTCCTGACCTCAAGTGAGTCTCTCTACTTGACCTCCTAAAGTGCTAGGATTACAGGCGTGAGCCACCATGCCCAGACAGCATATTAAAAAAAGTATTTAGATATTTCTGCAAAGTGGAACACATCAGACACCAGAGTAAGCGATATGAATTCCTTTGGTTTTATTTTTCGAATTTGTTATTGTCAGAATACATATTCCATGTCTCCTCTGTTCCTGTTTATGCAGTTTCGCTCATCTCTTCCCCTTTAGCCAATTGATTATCTCTTAGTCAGCACTTTGCTGCATACACACTGTAACAAGAACTAAGGGATAGGCATTATAGAGAATTACAAATTAGGAAAAGAGATTATTCTCCTGATTTTAAAAATATATTAAATGCATGTACATAACATATAGAAGAAACATATAAGGAATGTGACCATAGAGTGCTGGTATTTCCAGGACTGCTGCACCAACACAAGTTAAACCTTCTAGATGCATAAATTGTATTTCTACTCCAGATCTCTTCCTTCGAACAAAATTTATATGTACTACTGCTATCTAAGCATCCCTATCTGAATGACTCAAGGCATCTCAAATTCACTGCATGAAATTACCTTTATTGTTTTCCTACTCAAAGCCAAATAAAAATGTGTTAAATCGTTATTCCCTTCCTTGGTGAATGATGTCACCATATTCAGTCACCAAATTAAAAGCATGCTATTTACTTTGGCGCTGTCATCTCTCCTTTACCACCATTAACTCTGTCAGCTCTGTGTGACAGTGTGTGATCTTAACTCCTGCCCACTCTCAACTCTTGATATTCCCCATGACTTACACTCCAGCCTTGCCAGCATGACTCCAAACTGACCATGTTCTTCCAAGTTTTATCCATTCTGTTTGCTTCAGTCTGAAATACCCTTACCTGATCTCCCTATAGTTATAGTTCCATTTCAGAAATCAGCTAAATATAGGAAGTTTTTCCTAACCAATTCCCACCTCCTTTGCTACTGCTGTAGTACCTGATGAATATCTGTGCCCTAATTGTAATTGCTGGTTTACCTGACTGTTTCCCTTTCTAGGCTGTAAGCATCTGAAGACAATTATTCATGTTTATATATGTAGTGCTTGGCCCCATCATATGTAATTAATAAAGATCTGTTGGATGACTATATTATAGTATGTGGGTTATAAACCTAATTTATCAAATGGGTGGTTTATTTCTCTGAGCAAAACTGTTTGTAGATGAAATTAAAATTTGGGGGTAGAAAGTTTTAAGATGGTAGCCAGACCTGAGATATATGGGATATTAGCAATTTTGTGTGGCATTATCTCCATGTAATAGTTTACTTTCATATATGATACTTTGCAGCTATTCCTCTTACATACAGCTCTGACTTGACTACTTCCATACTTTCCTTGAATGAAACTATTTTTTTTTTTTTTTTAAGACGGAGTCTTGCTCTGTCTCCAGGCTAAAGTGCAGTTGCGCGATCTCGGCTCACTGCAACTTCTGCCTCCCAGGTTCAAGTGATTCTCCTGCCTCAGCCTCCCTAGTAGCTGGGACTACAGGCACGCGCCACTACACCCAGCTAATTTTTGTATTTTTAGTAGAGACGGGGTTTTACCATATTGTCCAGGCTGGTCTTGAACTCCTGACCTCAGGTGATCTGCCTGCCTCGGCCTTCCGAAGTGCCTGAATTACAGGCGTGAGCCACCATGCCCAGCTGAATGAAACTATTTTGGTTTTATCTAGAATTCATACTCATTATTCATTTATTCATCCAGCAAACATTTATTTAGCATTTGCTATATGCCAGACACTGGGATAGGCATGAGAAATACAGAAGCAAAAACCACAGTTCCTGCTCTAAAGACACTTAGTTTTATCTGGTATTTAAATTATCTGATAACGTTCTCTTAGGATTAGTCCTTAAATGTACATATAAAATGTATTCCCTAGTTTATGATAATCTGTACTCCATATTGTTTTAAAAAGAGATTTGTTAAATCATGGTGTGAATAGCTAAGCCTAGGAAAGACCATTTTGGACAGAAAATGGGCATTACTTGTTAGAGAAGATGAAAAGGCAAGTAAGGTTTTAGGAGTAGACCGGGATGGAGAACATTGTTAGTCTGTGAGAAAATAACATTAGTTAAGGATGGCACCAGTTGTGGGATGGCTTATGACTTATGACATACTCTATTTTAAAGCATTTTAGGAGTAAGAAGTGGCACAATGAAAGTGATTATTGCTACTGTGTATAGAATAAATTCAGTTGCCATGGTAATCCTGCTGTGAGATGATGAGAATTACTCAGGGTTTAGAGTTATAGACACTGAACAGTTTATATCTGAGAAATTGGTTAGACTCGGTGTTAAACTAGATAGTCAAAGGAGAGATGGCAGTTGAGCCCGCACATAAGACCTGAAGGGCCTCTGGAAGGCAGCAACATCATCCAGTCATTCATTCAGAAAATACTATGTGCCAGGCACTCGGGAGCCTAATCAACAAAGCAGATATGCGACATTGATCATAGAAAAGTTAACAAGGGGGCCAGGGTTGGCCAGGCACAGTGGCTCACACCTGTAATCCCAGCACTTTGGGAGGCCGAGGCAGACATCATCTGAGGTCAGGAGTTTGAGACCAGTCTGGCCAACATGGTGAAACCCCGTCTCTACAAAAAAAAATACAAAAATTACCCAGGCCTGGTGGTGTGTGCCTGTAATCCCAGCTACTTGGGAGGCTGAGGCAGGAGAATTGCTGAACTTGGCAGGTGGAGTTTGCAGTGAGCCAAGATCACGCCACTGCACTCCTGCCTGGGAGACAGAGTAAGAATTTGTCTTAAAAAAAAAAAAAAAAAAAGCTGGCGGGGAAGGCTGGGTGCAGTGGGTCTTGCCTGTAAACCTAGCACTTTGGGAGGCCAAGGCGGGCAGATCACTTGAGCCCAGGATTTCACTTGATCCTGGACAACCTGTGGAAACGCCATCTCTACATAAAATGCAAAAATTAGCTGTGCATGGTGGTGCATGCCTGTAGTACCAGCTGTCCCAGCTACTTGGGATGCTGAGGCAGGAGAATCACTTGAACCTAGGAGGTCGAAACTGCAGTGTGCTATGATCATGCCGCTGCACTCCAGCCTGGGCAACAGAGCAAGACACTGTCTCAAAAAAATAAATAAATAAAAGTTCACAAAGGGCTAACATATAGGACTTTGGGGTTGGTTAGTTTATTCTGCTGAGATCAAAATATTTCTTTTTAAATGTATATATTTAGCAGGGTAAGCAACTAAATAAAGCTATCTACCACAGTCATATGGAGTGATTGTAAAACACTAATAGATTCACTAGAGAAAATGTAAAATACTTTTTTGTGGCCGAATTTTTTAAGTCTTACCTTTTAGTAGAATACAGGTTCTTAAGTGTAAAATCATATATGCCTTTCTCACTTGAGTATTTTCATTAGTGTGAAAGTGTAGAAATACCGTCTTCATGTTTGGAACGGTTGATGACTACTATGTAACTGGCATAAACACTTTCATGGTGATTACAGTGGTATTTTAAAATAATAACTTCAGAGAAAGAACTGGAATGAAATATTCATTTGCAGTATGCATAAAATTACAGTCTTGAGTCATAACTTTTTTTGAATGGAATTTTGTTGACTTTAATCAGCAAGCAGTAGTTCATTACCCTAAAGATTCTGTTGTTGTTTTTTTTCCAATTCTGTGAATATAATTTTAAAATTAATAATCAATTAAGTGTAACATTTAGTAGAAAGATTTTTACCATTGAGCCTTAAAAGACCGTAGCTAAAGCTGGAGGGTCATGAAGAATAAAGAAATCATTCAACTTTGGGTTTTTTTTTTTCCCTAAGATGTTAATTTCCCTTATTCCCATGTAACATTCTGTACAGTGAACTGTACTTTAATTACTTATGGAACTTTTAAAAAAGTCCACTTACAATGTATAGATGATGACTTATTTCATTTGTCAAGATCAGTTATGTAGCAGCTGTTTGGTGGTGACGTGAAATCATAATATTTGATGGCATTAAGCCCTAAAGGACTGTGTACCCCATTAGCATGCAGCTACCACAGCCTAGTTTTTACCTTGCTTGTAAGCCACTGATAAGGAGGTTTAAATGACTGTGGAAAGATTTTTGCTCCAGGGCGAAGAACTCAATAGAAATCCATTTGTATAACTTGTGCATGGTATTGAATGACACAAACTAGTGGTGGAATGTAGTCATTCATATGTAAAGGTGGTTCTTCCAGGGAGCTGCCTGGGTCTGATAAGAGAAGAAGAAGAAGAAGAAGAAAAAAAAGTAATGCTTTTATAGTATATGTTTAAGCCTTCTAAGAATTACCTACACAGATGCTACTCATTACGCTATTTTTCCATCCAGCACGAAATATGTCCACAGGCAAAAGTATCTTTATCTAATTTTGAAGTGATTGTTGTTTTGTTACAAAGATAGCTTCTAGAACCGCCGATGTGATCTTTGTAAAAATGCAAATTGTATTAACTCTATGGCAGCTTATCAGATGTATGCACTTCTGCCAGTAGGCAATGCAGTACAATCAGAAGAAAAACAATTTACATTTTGGCTTGAACAGCATTTCATAAATAGATTTTTATCTTAACTGTTCTACCTCTGCACTCTGAACCCATTGAAGTTAATAATTTATATTAAGGTTAACATGATTTATTTTAAAATATTGAATATACATATGTGGAACAGTTCACTTTTGCAGTTTTATGGACCTTAAGTTAAAATTGCAGGAAGTCATCATTCTTTAATAATCTACTTCCAACGCCATTCCAGTTGTTATTACGGCTTAAAGAGATGCTTAGACAGTCAGCATGGATCTGACCCCTCTTCATTTAATCAAGAAAAAGATGATTGTTTGGGTAATGTTTTTTGTTTTGTTTTGTTTTTTGAAAAAGGACATGGTTTTTTTTTTTTATTTGTGGTATATATGTATACTATATAGTTTCTAACTTTTAAAGCAGAGAGCCATGAGTTTTAATGAAATACCTGTTTGCCATTTTAATTCTAACTTCCTTTTAGATGATAAAGGAAGGATTCAATGTCATCAAAATATGTTTATTTTTTCCTTCAGTGCCCCTTCTTTGTTGATGCCACTTCCTGGAACTAAAGCATTGCCTTCAATGGACAAATACGCTGTGTTTAAAGGAATTGCAGCTGACAAGTCCTCTGAAAATACTGTTCCACCTGGAGGTAAAAAGTTGGTAAATTCATAAACTTGTGAATGCTGAATTGCATACTATTTAAATTGTATGAATCTTTAAGTGGTGCTCTTCTGTGCTAAATCTGTAAGATGCCTGTATACCACATGTTAATAGTGTTTGGTTAAACCAATCTGCCTCACTGCCTGGAGCTGTGATTTCAAGATTCCTAACCTTAACTGAGCTTCTGTCCTTTCTGTCATAGATCCTGGTGATAAATATAGTGCTTTCAGAGAACTTGAACAGACAGCAGAGAATAAACCTTTAGGTAAGTTTTTGAGTCCTCAAAAGGATAAATTATTTCCATTTTTAATAAAAAAGGGGTTTTCGATGGTTCTTTCAGTGGCATTCCCTTTATTTTAGTGTGTGTGTGTCTGTGTGTTTAGGAGAAAAAAACTGAATGGATAAAACAATATGGTATAGTAGTGATGTTTATAATAGATACTCAAACTATAAGTATTCTAATTCAAAAAACCTTAATAATAGCAACCGTGTTTAGGCTGGGTGCAGTGGCTCACGCCTGTAATCCCGGCAGTTTGGAAGGCCGAGGAGGGTGGATCACCTGAGGTCAGGAGTTTGAGACCAGCCTGGCCAACACGGCAAAACCCCGTCTTTACTAAAAATATGAAAATTAGCCGGGTGTGATGGTGCGCACCTGTAGTCCCCGGGTACTCGGGAGGCTGAGGCAAGAGAATCGCTTGAACCCAGGAGGCAGAGGTTGCAGTGAGCCGAGATTGTGCCACTGCACTCCAGTCTGGGCGACAGAGCAAGACTCCATCTCAAAAAAAAAAAAAAAAGCTATTGTTTTTAAAAAATATCATGATAGGGTCGGGCACAGTAGCTCACACCTGTATTCCCAGCACTTTGGGAGGCCGATGTGGGCGGATCACCTGAGGTCAGGAGTTCCAGACCAGCCTGGCCAACATGGTAAAACCCCATCGCTGCTAAAAATACAAAAAAGTTAGCCAGGCATGGTAGCACATGCCTGTAGTCCCAGCTGCTCAGGAGGTTGAGGCACAAGAATCGCTTGAACTCAGGGAGGCAGAGGTTGCAGTGAACCAAGATCATGCCACTGCACTCCAGCCTGGGCAACACAGCAAGATTCCATCTCAAAAAAAAAAAAATGATAGGTGCTGAATGGGGGATTATCTAGTAGAAGGGGGATAAGATTACTTCTTATGGTTCTGGAGATTACAAGGAGGTAAATGTGCTTCAGCTATTGAGAATTATTTATTTTCTAAAATTTAGGGCATACCAGGCACAGTGGCTCATGCCTGTAATTCCAGCACTTTGGGAGGCCAGAGTGGGAGGATGGCTTGAGCCCAGGAGTTTGAGACCAGCCTGGGCAACATAGTGAGACCTTGTCTCTACAAAAAATGAAAATAAATAAATAAAAAATAAGCCAGATATGGTGGTGCACACCTGTGGCCCCAGCTATTCCAGAGGCTGAGGTGGGAGGATTGCTTGAGCCTGGGAGGTCGAGGCTGCAATGAGCCATGATTGTGCCACTGTACCCCAGCCTGGTCACAGTAAAAATAAAATAAAATTCAGGGCAAATTCCAAATCAGTGTAGTTTCCTCTGAAGATAGGACATTCCCTTTCACGGGAAGCTTGCATGACAAGTTAAATTCCCTTGTCAAATGAGAGCCATGGTTACTCTGATTTATTACACTGCTCAACAATGTACTGCTAACACTCAAACTACACTGCTTGAAGTATTAGCAGTACAGCAATCTGCGGACTGTAAAGGCAGCAACTAGTCTTTTTTTTTTTGAAACAGAGTTTTATTCTTGTCAACCAGGCTAGAGTGCAATGGCATGATCTTGGCTCACTGCAGCCTCCACCTCTTGGGTTCAAGCGATTCTTCTTTCTCAGACTCTCAAGTAGCTGGGGTTACAGGTACCTGCCACCATGCCTGACTAATTTTCATATTTTTAGTAGAAACGGGGTTTCACCATGTTGGCCAGGCTGGTCTGAAACTCCTGACCTCAGGTGATCTGCCCGCCTCGGCCTCCCACAGTGCTGGGATTACAGGCGTGAGCCACCACACTTGGCCAGTCTTTTTCTTTTCAAGATTTTTTTTTCTATTGTTGTTGTGGTACTTGGTACCATTATTATTTGTTTTTTTTAGCCTTTCACTCATGATCTAGAAAGAAAATATTCTAGAATAACATTATTAAAAATGACTTGATTAAGGCATAGTCACTGGTACATATCATAAAGCAGGTACAAGATACATTCACAGAGTTGTATTACAGTACTGTCTTACATCTATAATACTAGAGCGTACAATTAAAAAGGCATTATATAAGATTTGATTCTACTCTTCCAGCAGAGAGCCCAAAGGATGGTAGGACACAGCTCTCATACAGAAATATACCTTCTTAGCTAGGATTTTCCTTCATTAGTAGCATGGTTATAGGTACTCACTTTTCTTCATGAACATCAGCTAAAAGTAATTTAAAAACAAACCAATGAAACATTGGATTCCTACAAAGATGACCAAGTGGGAGTAAGCAGGACTCAACCAAACTCGTATTTTACCAAATCCTTCATGTTAGAATGGTGAGAGCTCTGTGAAGGAAAGGGAATGGCAAGTAGCAGTTCAAAGCTCGGGCCACAACCAAGACACAAGATCATTTCAAACAGAAGCAGTAACCAAACAATGCTCACTTAGTATGTTCAAGGATACAGACGTCAAGACGCCAGTATTCAATCATCTGCGCACTAATCCAGTAAGAATGAGTGATCAGTTACTATACTTTGCTTGTGTTAAACTCAATCACCACTTTACAAGATTTTCAAGATTGGCTATAATTTAATGAGAAAGATGAAGAGAGAGGGATTTATGTGCCCATGTGGTTACCATCTCTGATAGTAAGACTTAGAGTACAAGGGAATATAAAATGATCATTTGGGAGTCATATATGTAAAAACTGAAAGTTATGTTTGTGGTTAAATCCTACTGTAAACATGATGGGTAGGGTTTAGATAACCCATAGGTCAAATTATGTTCTGCAAAGCTTAACTATGCATGCTATGAAATGTGTATACTCTAATGAGAATTTCCTTCTGGGGACAATACCACATTCTATCTTTACATTTTGAATGCTCAAACTTGGGACATCCTTCAGCAATCTTTTATTTCTACCCTTCTGCTAGGGGTGGGGGAGAGAAGGTAGGTAGGTATGGTAGAAACTGTATTGCTTAATCATCTTTAAAGAAGGAAAGCCCACCTCATATAAGAATATTCAGCCCCTTATAACTGTTAGGTTCTAGAAGTATTTTCTTGTGTTTTATCCAAGCTTTTAGAATGTAATAGCCATTTCTTCCTCAGTGCCTGTATCAGATACACAGTGGGAGTAACAGAGATAAACCTGAGGGGATCTTTTGACTTGTTAGGTTTTTATTTACACCTAGCAATGCTTTCATCAACACTTGGGCCAAGACAAGTTTGGAGTAAAGAGCACATGGTTTAACATGAGGATTCTTGTGTAATATGGTATTAATGACCATAATGTGTATTCCCATAATAGACAATAGGAAAAGACAGTGGTGTCACCAAAATGTAAGCAGTACCTTAGTCCTGCCTTTTCAATACTTTTTTTTTTTTTTTGAGAGAGAGTGTATTGCTCTGTCATCCAGCCTGGAGTGCAGTGGCGCAGTCATAGCTCACAGCAGCTTCCAACTCCTGGACTCAAGCAGCCTCAGCCTCCGTCCCAAGTGGCTGGTACTATAGATGTGCATCACCACAGTGGGGTCTTGTTGTGTTGCCCAGGCTAGTCTTGAACTCCTGGCCTCAAGCAATCTTTCCAGCTCAGCCTCCCAAAATGCTGGGATTACAAGTGTGAGCCACCATGGCCAGCCACATTTCAGTACTTTTTAAACAAAGTTCCAGATTGTTGTTATTTTCATTTACTTGCTTTCATTCCTATCTTAACTTTAATTCTAAGGTTTTCCAAGTAGAGTTGCCAACTTTGTTCATTTTAGGAGAATAGATTTTATTTTCCTAAATGTTGTGATGTATTTTTTATACTCAAAAAATACGTTGGCTTGACTTCGTCAAAGTACGTTAGTATCTTAGAATTTATGAAGAATCTTATAGTATTGTGTTGTTCAGAGCTGTGGGTTTCTTAGGTTACTGAATGACAGAGTTTAATAATATTTCCTTTTTTCCATCTCCAGAGTTTAAGCCATAAATTAAAGTAAATGAGGAAATGTTCTGTATAAAGAAATGACACATTTTTATTGAAATTTTAGCAAAAAAGTGGTCTCTTTTGAGATTTTTTGGAGTCTAAAAAGTGACGGAGAGGGAAACTTACAAGTATGTAGACATTAACCAAAAATCTAACCATGAAATAATATGCTTAATATGCCTTCTGATAGACAAGCTTCCATTGACTGTGACTAATTTATTTGCCAACAAATTCCCTTTGTAAACTCACCCGCTTTTATTTCCTTTTAGCCCTTTCACCCAGCTTACATTTCCAATGGAAAAGTTTACAATTCATCAGTAAGTGTAGTTTGCTGTGGTGATTAAAACAAACAAACAAACAAAGCAATACTTGTCAATTTCACAGATATTTCAAAGCAACACATTAAAAATTTAGGCTGTGATAAAAATGGCTGCTTATCACCTCTACATTTTCAGAAATAATACAAGTATAATCAGTGATACTACTAATCTAAATTTCTAGGGTGATTTTTAAAAGTTTTACATCTTCTGTCAGTTTGTGAAATTGACTTGAGTTTTACTAGTGGTATGTCTTACAAATATAAATTACAGGAAATCTGAATGCTGTTCCTCTCTTATTAGATGAATTCCTTGGTGTTGATGAATTATGCTGGTGAATTGGTTAACTATCTCAGGTTAGGAGGAAAAATCAGCTTGTATTGTTTTTGGTGCTTTTTTTTTTCATCTGCTATATCCAAGTATATATCTTGTTACAAGCACAGTGTATTTTATTTTTTAAATTTATTTTTATTTTTATTTTATTTATTTATTTATTTTGATACGGAGTTTTGCTCTTGTTGCCCAGGCTGGAGTGCAATGGCGCAATCTCGGCTCACTGCAACCTCTGTCTCCAGGGTTCAAGTGATTCTCCTGCCTCAGCCTCCCAAGTAGCTAGGATTACAGGCACGTGCCACCACACCCAGCTAATTTTTTGTATTTTTAGTAGAGATGGGGTTTCACTATGTTGGCCAGGCTGGTCTCAAACTCCAGACCTCAGGTGACCCACCCGCCTTGGCCTCCCAAAGTGCAGGGATTACAGTTGTGAGCCACCGTGCCTGGCCCAAGCACAGTATATTTTAAGCCTGCATTATTTTATATGCCAATTTAAGAATTGGATTTTGGTTCTCAATACATTTTTATTATTGATATGCTCTTATATGTCATTTTTAGGGGAAAATGTAATTTTTAAAAATGGGTGAGGAAATTAAAGCTTATATTTTAATTTACTTAATTTTAATCTCCAGAAATGGCAGTCATTTTTTAAAATAATAAATGATGTTGGTTGGTATAGCTATATTTATTTGTTTTTTTATTTTTATTTTTGAGACAGAATCTCTCTCTGTCCCCCAGGCTGGAGTGCAGCGGTGGGATCTTGGCTCACTGCAACCTCCGCCTCCCAGGTTCAAACAATTCTTGTGCCTCAGCCTCCCGAGTAGCTGGGATTACAGGCATGTGCCTCCATGCCCAACTAATTTTTCTGTATTTTAAGTAGAGATGGGGTTTCTCCATGTTGGCCAGGCTTGTCTTGAACTCCTCCTGGCCTCAAGTGATACACCCTCCTAGGTCTTCCAAAGTGCTGGGATTACAGGTGTGAGCCACTGTGTTCGGCCTTGGCATAACTATATTTACATTTGGTTTATCTCTGGTTTTTATTACCTGGTATAGCCTAGTGGATTTTATGGTAGACCTTCAGATGCTGTTAAAAAACTGAGATCATCTGTATCCTGATGCTGTACCTGAGTGATGATAACATTACTATGATAATAAAGAATATAGAAACCTTTTAAGAATCACAGGCCTTGGGCCGGGTGCTGTAGCTCATGCCTGTAATCCCAGCACTTTGGGAGGCCGAGGCAGGTGGATCACCCGAGGTCAGGAGTTCAAAACCAGCCTACACGACGTGGTGAAACCCCGTCTCTACTAAAAATACAAAAATTAGCCGGGCTTGGTGGCAGGTGCCTGTAATCCCAGCTACTTGGGAGGCTGAGGCAGGAGAATCGCTTGAACCCGGGAGGTGGAGGTTGCAGTGAGCTGAGATCGCACCATTGTACTCCAGCCTGGGCGACAATAATGAAACTCTGTCTCAAAAAAAAAAAAAGAATCATAGGCCTAAATTTTTATCAATGTCTTAACTGAGTCTGTTTAATTATTTATGAGAAGTACATAAGTACCCACTCTATTTAACCAGAATATAAAAATAAACAATTCTGAGACACATGTTTCTCAGGATCTCTTGAGAGCTGTGTCATGGGCAAAAGAAATTTTATTTAAAAAATAAATAAATAAATAAACAATTCCGTCAGTTACCCCATCCTCAGAGTAGCATAATGTAAACTAAAGTCTAAGTCATACCCTCCAAAACTTTATATAATAGAGTTGGTATTTATTCAAATCCTTTTGAATTTTAATAAATAAAAATAAGTGCTCATTGATAGAGTGAGACAGCTGATTTCTAGAAAAGCTCAAGTGCTCAAGGACTTTTTTTCTGTGAGATTCAGCTTATTAGAGACTATGGGGAGGAGCTGCTTTACCATGTGCCTCACCTAGAATGCTTTGCAAATAAATAGATACCTTTTCAAAAATTTTCATCAAAGTTCCCTTCAAATTAATGCCTTCATTTACTTGAGCAAGACCACATAGTATCTAATGTTATTCTTAAAGTGCCTGGCTGAACCAAGTGTTGTACATCCTGAATATTAGATGTAGGATTTTTCATAATACTTTATTGGTACCTCTGTTTTTTTAATGGGTAACATGTTTATCTTTAAAGGGCCACTGTTTTAATATGCCTCTCTTCAAGAACCTCTAGCCCTATTTCTTATTGTATTGTCTGCTTGGCTGGCTAGCTGTGGGAACAAAAAGTCTTGAGAGGAGTACTTTTAGCCAGTTGTAGGATCTAGAGCTAAGAGAGATCCCACACTAAAAGCATGAGCAAATGAAAATGGTACCGTCAGGTACTTTCAGTTCGATTTCTATTTATTTCAGTATCACTAGACTTCAGTGTGGAAATAAATGTGTAGTTCGATAGGGTTTAAAGTATGTAAACATTATTAAGTAATGTCAAGTCAGTGGAGAAAAGTCAGTAAAATTATGCTTGCAGTTTAATATACTGTGTATTATATGGTTTTCAGTTCAGCATTCCCATTTGTTTGGTGGTATTTTTTCTTTCAGGAGAAAGCTTTGCAGAATTCAGATCTGCAGGAACTGATGATGGTTTCACCGATTTTAAAACAGCCGATAGTGTATCACCACTAGAGCCACCAACAAAAGACAAAACTTTTCCACCATCCTTCCCCTCAGGAACTATACAACAGAAACAACAAACACAAGTGAAAAACCCTCTGAACTTAGCAGACCTAGATATGTTTTCCTCAGTTAATTGCAGCAGCGAGAAACCATTGTCTTTTTCAGCTGCGTTTAGCACATCAAAATCAGTTTCTACACCACAGTCAACAGGTTCTGCTGCTACTACGACAGCATTGGCAGCAACAAAAACTTCTAGTTTGGCTGATGATTTTGGAGAATTCAGCCTTTTTGGGGAATATTCTGGTCTAGCACCTGTTGGGGAGCAGGATGACTTTGCAGATTTTATGGCTTTCAGTAATAGCTCTATTTCATCTGAGCAAAAGCCGGATGACAAATATGATGCCCTTAAAGAGGAAGCCAGTCCTGTTCCTCTAACCAGCAATGTGGGCAGCACAGTGAAGGGTGGACAAAACTCGACTGCTGCGTCTACCAAGTACGATGTCTTCAGACAACTTTCTCTGGAAGGGTCTGGACTAGGTGTTGAAGACCTAAAAGATAACACTCCTTCAGGAAAAAGTGATGATGATTTTGCTGACTTCCACTCCAGTAAATTTTCTTCCATAAACTCGGACAAATCCCTGGGAGAGAAAGCAGTGGCTTTCAGACACACCAAAGAAGACTCTGCATCAGTGAAGTCCTTAGATCTCCCTTCCATTGGTGGCAGCAGTGTTGGCAAGGAGGACTCTGAAGATGCACTCTCTGTTCAGTTTGACATGAAATTGGCTGATGTGGGAGGAGATCTTAAGCATGTCATGTCTGATAGCTCTTTGGATTTACCAACAGTTAGTGGCCAGCATCCTCCTGCTGCAGGTGAGGAATTGGTGAGATTGCTCTGGTGATGGTGTTGTAGATTTCAAAGATGATTCTGCGGGTGTTGATTTACATGAGTAAGGCTCTGGCCCTTTAGCTTTATGAATCTCTAATAATCAACCTCTTTATTGCCAGTCTCCTTAAAGCAGTGTTAAATTTGATTCTATGGATACTTGATATGGATACTATGGCTACTGTGGAACTTAGATTGGGTAGCTAAGATATTTTTATTTTTGAAATCTAGCACCAGCTTGGTGTTAGAGGCACATAAAAAGTCACTGCTAAGTGAACCTCACATTGCCAGAAATTTGATAAAAGACTTTTGCAGTGCCGGCAGTGTTCCTTCATTTCTGTGAGTAAAATCAGTGTTTCCCTCTCCTTTTTTCTTCTCTTGGGTATACACAGCAACTGCCAGTATAGTATTCTGTTTGATTTACAGAAATTAACTCTTGTTAGGTCAAGAAAGTAAAAATTTCTAACCACTTGTAGTGCAGTTTGCCACATCCTTTTAAGAGAAGAAGAGGGAAAGAGTTTATATATGAATGTTCTGTATGTCAGGGCCTGGCAAAGAGGAGGGTGTGTGTTGTCAGTGGAATCCAGGAGCTGTTTTCAGTGTTAACTCTATTACTGGAAATATTAAGTTGTAACAAATCTGTAGATGCTAGGATAGGGTAACTGCTAACTTTCTGATAAAATGTTTGAAAACATCTTATTAGGGAGCCCTCTTTAAATTCTGTGTAGATTTACATGTGGCAATTTACTCTCTAGTTCAACTTCTGTCATAAAAACTAGATTCCCAAGTGTCCTGGTTTTTCTTTTGTTTTGTTTTTTGATATGTATATAGAAAGATAAACCTATTTTGTGGCCTTTTAATAATGAGAAATATCTCAGTATCACTGTATTATTCTAGAAAATGTATTATGCATATGAAGGATTTGGTTTTGTCTAACTAGGGGGGACACGTGAGACACTTCCAAGTTTACAGATTCAGGCAGAAATTGTAAAGTCCTATAGATTTTGCATATGTCAAATTGGCAAGTCGGAAAACAAAATTGCATCCATCCTTTGGTTATGGAAATGTTGTAGGTATTGCTAAACAGGCTGCTGAATCAGGAGCAAGTTAGCAGAGACATTGCATGTTTCATGTTGCTACTTGCTAAGGTATTTTTCAAATGCAGTGGGCAGTCTGAAGAGCTCCTGTGCCCTTGACTGTCTACTTTCTGTCTTTTTTTTTTTTTGTACTTTTCCTCAGAAAGTTTCTTATTTTTTTGCTGCTGTTTGTTTGATAGAGTGATTGTGGGTTTTTTTGTTTTTTTTTTTATGCGCTGCTTGAACCACAGCAGTTGGTTGCAAAGTGCTCTGTTTTCTGAACGATATTGGATTTTTATTTAAAAATCTCATAACATGTATACTGGCCTTTTGGACTCTGAAGTTATTAATTAGAAACTATTTTTCTGAAAGTGAATCTATATTCTTTCACAGTGCCAAGCTAGATGTCTTTATGAAATGAGTCTAATCCGGGTTTGGGGTGTCTTTTTTTTTCCCCCATTTTATTTGGAGGTTGGTTTTTTTGACCTAGCTTGTTCTTACTGACCTGTTAAAATAATCTTCTGTGCTCATGTTCTTTTATGTATGTTTGGAACATCCTCAGCTTGGAGCCTGTAATGTTCAAGCTAACTCTCTTCAGTTGGAGGATATTCTTAAAAGCAGATTGTTTCCTCCCATTGATCTGTAAACCTCCTGTCAGAAAGGAGCAGTATCCCTTTAGAGCGGTTGTTAAAAGGGGTTGATGTCTGACCAATGCGCTATATTGCTGTTGTGCAAAATTGCTGCATCAATGTATTGTAGAGGGTAAATGGCAAGGACTTATTCAAAGTAACGTAGTTTTATTTTATCCTCATGTTCACCACAGTATCTCTTGCTCTCTTAGTTTGAGGGTTAAAGGTACTTCTTGTTGGAGAAATAAGAAGTGAGCTGATGAAGAGAGAATAAAACCTGGTAGATTGCTATCTGCGGACCTTAATCCTGTTTAGAAGCCCTAACTTAACTCTGAAGGGGATACTGTCTCTTTTAACTCTTGCTATAATCATTTGTATGGAAGGTAGATAATACTGATAACATTGCCTGATTTCTCTGCGTATTATTACATTTAACCCTTTGAGCCCTTGCTGCATATAATTTCAACTAGGCTGTTTTTTCCCCCTGACTAAATTTAATCTGCGGCACTGAAGCATCTTGACGTGCAGTCATTAAAATCATATGGTTTTATTGGCAGCAAGAGCTGACCCTCATCTGTGACATTTTCAAAGGGTTAGCAAGACTTCTGTAGCTACCTACCTACCTATCTGTAAAGTAGCTCTTCTTTGACATTGAAAATCTTTGTATTTTAATTAGCACCTTTTTTTTTTGGCTGCTTTTCTGATGTCTTTTTTTCAATTTAGACATTTTCTGTGTGAATGTGCCTTCAAATTTGCTTTAGTATATTCCTCTGCAAATACTGATCTGCATGCTTATTCTGATGACTTCTTTTCCAGCTCTTCTGTATCACTCTCTTTTGTGATCTGTAAGTCTTGTGTTAATAAATAATTCTTTGGCATATTTTGAAAGTGTGGGGATGTGTGTAATTTGTACTTTTTCAGGGTTAGACCAAAGAAATACCTGGCTGATACCAAGTTTAAAGCAATAGTGTCCTAAGACTAGAGGGTTTTCCCCTTTTGTTTTGTTTCGTCAAACACTTGTCTCCTGAGAAAGTATTGGTACATTTTAGCCTTTGTTTCTTATAATTCCATTAATGTAAGTTTTTAACATGGCATTGGATTGAAATAGAACTTTAAACTTAAATAAGAGTAAACCTTACACTACTTTACATGATAGGGAGAAAGAACATTTATTGCAGTTTCTTCTCTTGAAGAAACTGATCATATTTTATTGTAGAGAATCTGTCTCTACTAGGCATTACATTGAAGAGAAGAGAAGGGGAAGGTGGGGGAAAAGACCTAAGAGTTGAGTGTTGTGGAAAGAGTTAACTATAACTATCTAGTTATCTAATAACTAGTTATTAGATATATATCATCAAATAATATTGAAATGGACTTCTGAGCACAGTAAATGTAAGCTGTATTTAAATTGATAATCTGCATAATGGAAAGTGTTCTGTATTAATAGCAGGAAGTCTTGAGGATAGAATTTGATTTGAGTTTGAAATTGGGTACTCAGCCGGGCACGGTGGCTCACACCTGTAGTACCAGCACTTTGGGAGGCCAAGGTGGGTGGATTGCTTGAGGCTAGTAGTTCATGACCAGCCTAGGCAACATGGCAAAACCCCATCTTTACCAAAAAATACAAAAATTAGCCGGGCACGGTGGTGGGCTCCTGTAGTCCCAGCTACTCAGGAGGCTAAAGTGTGAGGATCAGTTGATCCTGGGAGGTAGAGGCTGCAGTGAGCTGTGACCACATCACTGCACTCCAGCCTGGGTGACAGAGCAAGACCTAGTCTCAAAGAAAGAAAAATTGGGTACTCCATCCTCTAATTGCAGAGCATGTTAGGTTTGCAGTATGTGTTCTGTATGATGAAGCAACCCTCAGCCTTTTTTTTTCACTCATAGTACATAAAGCAAATTCTTAAAACATGTTACTTTAGGGGGTGTGTCTAACAAAGTAAGGTTTGAACCATTCTTATTTTTAAGAAAACATTTTCTAGAAGGACCAGTGAAATGTGGCAACAAGCGTAGGCCAAACATGGAAAATATTTTCTCCATTTTAGAGTATGGTAACAGTAAAAAAAACCTTGAGAATATTACTGTTTTTCAGGTTAGAAACCCCAAAGCAATAAAATCCCTGGGAAAAGGGGATATTTCCATGGTTTACATTTTGTATTCTTATGTTTTGAGGCTTTAATTCTTTGTTCTTTTTTAGAATTTGAGGAAGGAAGGAAATTAAATCACTGAAGATGAGGACTTTTTTTTTTTTTTTTTGAGACCAAGTTTCTTGTTGCCCAGGCTGGAGTGCAATGGCACAATCTCAGCTCACTGCAACCTCTGCCTCCCAGGTTCAAGTGATTCTCCTGCCTCGGCCTCCTGAGTAGCTGAGATTACAGGCACATGCCAACACACCCAGCTAATTTTGTATTTTTAATAGAGATGGGGGTTTCTCCATGTTGGTCAGGCTGGTCTCGAACTCCTGACCTCAGGTAATCCGCCCGCCTTGGCCTCCCAAAGTGCTGGGATTACAGGTATGAGCCACCACGCCCGTTTTTTTGTGTGGTTTTTTTTTTTTTTTTTTTTTTTAAGACAGAGTTTCCCTCTTGTCACCCAGGCTGGAGTGGAATGGCACGATCTTGGATCTCGGCTCACTGCAACCTCTGCCTCTGAGGTTCAAGTGACTCTCCTGCCTCAGCCTCTCAAGTAACTGGGATTCCAGGTGCCTGCCACCACGCCCAGCTAATTTTTGTATTTTTAGTAGAAATGGGTTTTCACCATGTTGGCCAGGCTGGTGTCAAACTCCTGACCTCAGGTGATCCACCTGCCTCGGCCTCCCAAAGTAGTGTGATTACAGGTGTGAGCCACCGCACCCGGCCTAGAAGAAGATGAGGATTTTGAATAGGACTCCTAAGAGATCATTTGTAGTGTCTTAAATATGCCATTTAAGAAAGAAAAGTTGCATATAGAGGTTTAGGTTAACTCTGAGAAAAGCCAGGCCTGCCATTCAAAATACAGCACTTTCCAGAGCATACTGCTTTAAAAAGTTGAATAATAGTTGGTTTCAAAAACCTTGTGTAAATGCATTATATTTTATTTATGATATGTGCTTCCTAACAAATTTGAAAGAAAGAGATCTTAGTGTAGCTTCCATCTAGTGATAATGCCAGCTGCCCTTTATTTTGGATTTTCCCGTGCTATTTATAAAACCAGTCTCTTGATGGCTTTGACTGAGGAATTTCTTTGTCAGTGGAATTCTGTAATGCTAGATTGGTCCATGTAGGACTGCTTTATTTTAACTCTTTTCTGCATTTATCTGAGCAGGCTGCAGAAAATGACTGAATGTAACTGTGTATAAAGCATACATTCACAAATTGAGTAATGAATATTTCCAAAGTAACATTACTTTTTAGGGAGGTAGTTTTAATATAATGTAATGACTTAAACTTCTTTTGCGAAAGACTTGAAGAATTCTATGCTATAGGTTTAAACAAACAAAATACTGTTTTGTTTACCCTGATGCCAAGTAACATATGGTTAGTGCTTCACTTCATGTATCAGTGCCTGAGAAAGTATACCTATGTATCTGTTGTTCTATAGTCACTCTGTTGTTCACATCAGAATCCCTGCTGATTTTTAGAAGTAGCAAATGACGGCCAGGCACAGTGGCTCACGCCTGTAATCCCAGCACTTTGGGAGGCGAAGGCAGGCGGATCACCTGAGGTCAGGAGTTGGAGACCAGCCTGGCCAACATGGTGAAACCCCATCTCTACTAAAAATACAAAAATTAGCCAGGTGTGGTGGCTCGTGCCTGTAATCCCAGCTACTCAGGGGGCTGAGGCACGAGAATTGCTTGAACCTGTGAGGTGGAGGTTGCAGTGAGCTGAGATTGTGCCACTCACACTGCAGCCTAGGCGACAGAGCGAGACTCCGTCTCCAAAAAAAAAAAAAAAAAAAGCAGCAAATGAACATGAAGGGAACACTGGCAATATCAAAAAACCTGTGCTAAATCCTAAAATAATGCAAAGAACCAAAAGGCCTCAATTGCACTTCCTGTCTTCTGTGTTCATTTGGTGTCTTTTTGATGAGATTTTTACTGATGACCAGGGGCAGTCCCACTGTGTATCCTGACACCATTCCTTGGCCTTCTGTCCTCCTCTAACTTAAAATATCCACAGGATTTCCAGTTTTCTTTTTTGAACTTAAAACACTAACACAGAAACCCAAAGGTGCTTCTAGATAGTGTGGATATAATTTATACCATGAAGTTGTGTGAGTCAGTACAAATGAAGAACAGGAAATTTTCATACAGATTAGAAAACACTGGAAGGCAATTAAACAGCAGCATTTTTCAGCCTGTCACTTATACTGTGATCACTTTCATTCCTGTTTTCTTCAGTGTTTGAGACTTATAGGACACAGACCAGGTTTTTTAGTTAATAGAGAATATGAGTATGACTGATCTCATAGGTAGATCAAAGATAGAATAGGGACTAAGGGAGATTAGGGCCCAGGGTAGAGAGAAACTGAAATGTACAAGTATTTTACGGTTTGCTTTAGTAAATGAAGTTTAGATTACATCAGTACTGTAAATTAAAATATATTTCTTAGTCCAATGAACATTTTTATTGCTATATAAAATGAGAATAGTGGAATTTGTACATATATCTCCTTTCTTCTTTCTCCAAACTCCTTCAAAAGCCAGTAACTCTTCCTCACCTGGGCATATACTTACAGCTTTAGCAAATGTCCCTGGGAATGAGCTTGGCCATCTGTGTCCTGTAGTAGCAGCCAACATTCTTTGTTCCAAAAAATACCGTTTTCATGTACAACATCCATTCAAAAGAGATTTGAATAGAGGTTATGGAAGAGACTGATAGGGTTACTTGCCAGCATAAGCAAGAAATATGTGTTTTGATTTGAGACCCATGATGGAAAACAGATCGTATACATTTATTTCTTTGGCCTTTGTAATAGGACATCCCTGATTGCAAACAGATGTATGCATTAAAACAACAATTTGGCATATTATCTGTGTGCAAATGCAGTCAGCCTAGCACAGCCTAGGAGTTTCGCAGCAGAACTGGAAATACAGTAGTGATTTTCTGTTCATTTTATTGCATTCATTCTCCATTTTCTTTTTCCTTTTTCTCTTGCAATTTTCAGAATTCGGCTATCAAATTGAAAATCCATCTATACTAGCTTCAGTGATTACAAACTAAAATGTGGGTTATTCCACATCATTTTTTCTATCACTTATGTTGTAGGTCTTACATAATCTTTAATATTTTTAAGACCATTATACAATAATACCTATAACTGGACTGCTTAGAAATGTAGAACTATTAACAGGAGAAATGAAGAATTTTCTTACTTTAAGCTACCTTCAATGAACTGATGTACCACATTTTTCTTAGTTAATGGTTTACGTATATTTGCTATGCCAGAACATACTGCCCTGTAATTATATTGTTTATAAATTCTAAGTTTAGGGGCACGGTGTTCTGTCTCACATTCCTTATGTACCATCAGTACTGGTGTTCAAATGAATTACACTTTACGAAATTACTTTTTCACACTATAATAGCCAACAAATAAGCAAAAGTAAATTTAAAGCTCAATTTTGAGGCTTGATTTTAGTGACTCTTGTATATTTGCTCTTCATTTTAAGTATAAAATATTTCTTTCATTTGCTTTCCTAGTCTTTCATTTAGTCTTTTCTGGGAGTTGCTCCAAAAGGCAAGATGTTACAGGCGTATCATTTTTAATAAAAATAAGATTTCCTGAAATTTTTAAAATGCTTAAAAATGCCTCAGCTTAGGCAATCCCTTATTCCCTGTAATGCCTTTTACCTGATTATATTAGTCATTTTAGTTTTTTAAAAGACATTTTCTTGTTGCATAATTGCACAGAAAGATCTTTTTATTACCATAGTAATATCTTGATTGCAGTGTTTGAACTGGAGCTATCTTTTCATTAAATTTATCATTTGCTTCTAGGAAAATTGTCTCCTTTTTTTGAGACAGAGTCTCAAACTGTCGCCAGGCTGGAGTGCAGTGGTGCCATCTTGGCTTACTGCAATCTCCGATTCCCTGATTCAAGCGATTCTCCTGCCTCACCCTCCCAAGTAGCTGGAATTACAGGCACATGCCACCACGCCCAGCTAATTATTATTATTATTATTATTATTTTTTTTTTTTTTGAGATGGAGTTTCGCTCTTGTTGCCCAGGCTGGAGTGCAATGGTGCAATCTCAGCTCACTGCAACCTCTGCTTGCCGGGTTCAAGTGATTCTCCTACCTCAGCCTCCTGAGTAGCCGGAATTACAGGCATGCACCACCATGCCCAGCTAATTTTGTATTTTTAATAGAGACAGGGTTTCTCCATGTTGGTCAGGCTGGTCTCGAACTCCTAAACTCTGGTGATCCACCTGCCCCAGCCTCCCAAAGTGCTGGGATTACAGGTGTGAGCCACCATGCCCGGCCTGCTAACCTTTTAATAGGAAAGATTCTGGAAGCAGTTCCTAATATAGTTTCCCAAAATGCTTTCGTAGGGCCTAGTAATAAAAATATCTGTATTATGAAACATTTTTCTGAATGTATCTCTTCAAGAATAGTCCTGTATTTAACTGTATCACCCCCGACTGAATTTCACCTCATTTGAGTCTGGACACCTTCTCGTCCCTTTAAATCGTGGGGAAAAAAATGAAAACAAAAAATCACTACAGCAAAAACCAAGAAAGCTTTGGGCTAAAGGCTTTTCCATTCATTCTAAACTATAAATTTTTCACCTGAGGCCAGGCACAATGGCTCACGCCTGTAATTCCAGCACTTTGGGAGGCCGAGACGGGCGGATCACCTGAGGTCAGGAGTTCAAGACCAGCCTGGCCAACATGGTGAAACCCCGTCTCTACTCAAAATACAAAAACTAGCCAGGCGTGGTGGCGGCTGCCTGTAATCCCAACTAATCGAGAGGCTGAGACCGGAGAATCGCTTGAACCCAGGAGGCGGAGGTTGTAGTGAGCCGAGATCGCGCCATTGCACTCCAGGCTGGGTGACAAGAGTGAAACTCCATCTCAAAAAATCAATTAAAAAAAAAAAAACTTTTCACCTGAGTCGTTTTTTCCTTCTGTTTTATAAACCACATTTGAAGGGTACCATTGCACCACGGAATTTTTAAATATGCCATCATTCTGTGAAAGCTGTTTGCTTTTTGCAGGTTGGTTTTTTGTACAACTAGTGTTTTTTGTTTTTATTATTAACTTAGTACCCCTTTCCTAACAGCTCAAAGAAAGAGAGATTGGGATTATACCATTAGAAGAGCTATGGAAATGTCAGGAGCCTCTTACCCCTCATAAATTATGCAGTATTGCTGTGAATGAAAGAGAAGAATGACTCCATGTCGCTTCACTTATTGACTTAGTTCTGAAAATCTAGGTCATAAAACTTTTGAGCACTTTCCTTATAAATCACATATGTGGTTGTCAGAGGGAGAGTCTCGTATTTGGCCTTCTTGCCTCATGTACAGTGACTACAATGAAACAAAATGCATATCAACCCACTTCTCCACACCAGCCAAATTCAGTCTCGGCTGGTTTTGCTTTCTGAAAATGAGCAAGAAAATTTTCTCCTAGTAACACCACTAAAATGCTGAGTTGACTTTTCATTTTTGCTTTGAAATTCCACTGTAGGCCCTAAAGCAGCAATTAACTGTCAAGTTGAGGCTGGTGGCACCTATGCTGAGCAGACACTAGCTATTATGTATTGCTCACCAGGCACCAACCTGGCCTTTTACACACATGATCATGGTTGATGGTCATAACACAGTCCTTCCAAGTACATGGTCTTCTCCTCATTTTACTGATAAGCAAACTGAGGTTCAGAAATGTTCAATCATTTGCCTAGTGTCATACAAATAGTAGGTAGCAGGGTTGAACTCAGGTCTTTCCAAATCAAAAACCTACATTCTTTATGCTGTTTTATGCTACCTCTTAAATTACTTAACTATATATTAAGAATGCTTTGTAAAATCAGTCGTCTGCCCCAGCAGTTCTTTCTTTTTCTTCTTTCCTTTTTTTTTTTTTTAAATGGGGAGTAGATACATAGTTGAAGGAAAAAGTGGAGCCCAACAGGACCCAGATCTTTTTATTGTATTTTTTTAAGGGCTAAAGTAGATCAGATTGATTTTCTTTCCTCATACTTCATCACAGCAATATGACGTCCAATTTGACCAAAATAACAACTAGGTAAGTAATTGCTTGATTAAAATCTCATGTTTGGCATTGCCTGAGACAGAAATCCTAATAATTGATAATATTATGACAGAAACCCTAATAATTGATTAAAAGTTAGACGACATTATTTTCATTTTAGTTTTGAGAAACTGTCAACTTTTAATTATTTTGCCATGTGCATTTCACATGACCATGTTTTAAAGGCACATTTTCCAACAAAGTCAAGATGAAGGGAGACATGTTTTAGGCAAGGAATATCAGTACATTTTTAAGTTGATAAGGGAACAATGTATTAAATGACCCTAATCTTATATCAAACAGTGTATACTTTGGTAGATGAACCTCCTATCTTTTTTTAGTAATTTTTATAGCCAAAGAAAATGGCTCTTGGTAACTAAATGTAAATGCCAACTCAAGGCTCATGTGGGTTTTTTTAAGATCAGATTTTACAGCCCAACTCTTAATTTTAGTACAAACTCTAAATTTAGCTAATTTCAACATAGTATAAAACTAATCAAATATGCTAGGCATTTTGCTTCTACAGAGTTTAGGGCATTTTGCCTAAATTGCTTGCCTCTAATTGTGGGGTCTTATTTCCCTTTCAGATATAGAGGACTTAAAATATGCTGCTTTTGGAAGCTACAGTAGCAATTTTGCAGTGAGCACACTTACAAGCTATGACTGGTCAGACAGGGATGATGCAACTCAGGGCAGAAAACTCTCTCCATTTGTCCTCTCAGCAGGAAGTGGATCCCCCTCAGCCACCTCAATTCTTCAAAAGAAAGAGACTTCATTTGGCAGTTCTGAAAACATCACCATGACATCTCTCTCCAAAGTAACGACCTTTGTAAGTGAAGATGCTCTTCCAGAGACCACCTTCCCAGCTTTTGCCAGTTTTAAAGACACGATTCCTCAGACCAGTGAGCAAAAGGAATATGAAAACAGAGACTATAAAGATTTCACAAAACAGGACCTGCCTACGGCTGAACGGAGCCAGGAGGCCACGTGTCCCAGCCCAGCGTCCAGTGGTGCCTCTCAAGAAACCCCCAACGAATGTTCAGATGACTTTGGAGAGTTTCAAAGTGAAAAGCCCAAAATCAGCAAATTTGACTTCTTAGTAGCCACTTCACAAAGCAAAATGAAATCCAGTGAAGAAATGATCAAAAGTGAGCTGGCAACCTTTGACCTTTCTGTTCAAGGTGAGTAGCTTCCAAGGTAGATTTTACTATTGTGGTTTTTTTCCACTGAGATCTTAGATGTTCTTAAGAATAAAATGTTGCTCTCTGGTTTAGCAGGAAATAGATTTTTCTAATCTTTGAAATCAGGGTCAATTACAGATAGCTATAATAAAGATTTCCCTGAGACGGGAGTCAAAATCAGCATCCCTCAGATAACTGCTTTATGGGCTAAAAACAAGCACAGCATGCAGGTATTGCTCATTAGCTTGTTTGGTTAGAGGTGTGCTGTGTTAAAAGAGCCAGATAAATGGATTCGAGCCACTTGTAGGCACATTAGCTCCGCTCATGTTCCCTGAGCACAGATAATGTCTTTTAATCCAAAGGTTGCAATGTGGGGGCCGGGGATCTGCATCCAGCCTGCATATCACATTGACCCACACAAAAGATTTTTAAGTACGAAGTAATTGCCAGTATTTAAAAGACATGAGATTTCCCAATCTGGATTTCCAACTTTTCTTGAGAAGTCATAATATCTGGCATTAGTAGGTCTACACTCCTATATGTTGGCAGCTGGAGCTGAAGAGCACCGCTCCCTGTAGGTGGGTCATTCTCTCTCTCCTACCATAATCCCCACCGCTTCCTGTCTCAGCGGACCTACTTAAGTTATTCACTTTACTTGCCTGGTCTCTGAAGGCATTTGAGTTTGCCTCTTCTGCTTTAATCTCATCCTGACAGGAGGGGTCGTTGATTTCAACTGGATTGAGAGACTGTGAAGGAACTCTGTTACAAATCCATAACAAATGACTGGAAAAGCCATACAACTCTTACATACTGATATTTAGAAAGGTGCTTTTGTTCTCCAGACTCCAGTGATTCTGCACTGGGCATTATGGAAGACTTGTGATAGATCAGAGAAGAGTCATGTTGAAAACGAAACGCAGGGAAACCATGCAAGAGAGAACAGTAGAAAGGATTTAACATGTAGCTTCCCAGAAAGAATGAATGAGGAATGTGTTTGTAAATGCCTCATGACATAAGCATCTGAAGAAGAGGGTCGTGGGCTGGGCGCGGTGGCTCACACCTGTAATCTCAACGCTTTGGGAGGGGAGGCAGGCAGATAACTTGAGATCAGGAGTTCGAGACCAGCCTGGCCAACACAATGAAACCGTGTATCTACTAAAAATACAAAAATTAGCCAGGCATGATGGTGTGCACCTGCAGTCCCAGCTACTCAGGAGGCTGAGGCAGGAGAATTGCTTGAACCCAGGAGGCGGAGGTTGCACTGAGCCGAGATCACACCACCGTACTCCAGTCCGAGCGACAGAGCAAGAATTTGTCTCAAAAAAAAAAAAAAAAAAAAAAGAAGAGGGTTGTGGTAGCGAGGAAGAGCCTCTGCCTGAACTAAGGTGAGTAGCCAAAACCTTTGACTGTATTATCCCCTTCTCCCAGGATCACACAAGAGGAGTTTGAGCCTTGGTGATAAAGAAATAAGCCGTTCTTCTCCTTCTCCAGCTTTGGAGCAGCCTTTCAGAGACCGTTCCAATACTCTGAATGAGAAGCCCGCCCTGCCCGTCATCCGAGACAAGTACAAAGACCTGACGGGAGAGGTGGAGGTGAGAGGAGAGCTTTCTACAGGGGGTGGGTAACAGACCAGCAAGCACACAGGGCCCCAAGAAAGAATGCTGTCAGCTTTCACGTGGGGAAAATGAGGGGCAGAAAGACACAAAGCACCAGACATAAACTATGTAATTAAAGTGAGGCAAGGGTAACATTAGCCCTGGGTGAAAACATTTCCCAGGTGTGGCACCCACTGAAACTAGTCAGTGACCCTAAAACCAAAACTATTCATGGGACTTCACAAGGATGGCAGTGTTTGTATAATTCTTCTTGAGCACTTAGACTTTATTGTCTTCATGAAACCTCAAAATAGAGGAGACAGGGAAAATATTCTGAATTTTTTATTTCTGTCTGCTGCATCTTAGTGCCACGCTATGTTCCTCCTATGGTCAACACACTTAACTTCCCACCTTTCCCTACTCCTTGTTACATGTGCACATGGGCCACGTCCTCACACACAGCCACACAGCGTTATAACTGGGGAGTGGAAAGCCAGTGGCTTAATAGCAGTTTCTGTACCAGATAGCTACATGCTGAGTGCCTTCGAAGAAAGGCTTACACTGTTACTGATGGAACAAATGAGGCAACACTCACAGGGGGAAGCTGCTGGAAAGCATGGCCCTTAGACTCACAGGTCCTGTGCTCAGAAGTTACATTTATTAGTAATTTAACATAGTTATTAGTGAGTTCAAAAAGATAAACTGCGGCTGGGCATGGTGGCTCATGCCTGTAATCTCAGCACTTTGGAAGGCCAAGTCGGGCAGATCACTCGAGCTCAGGAGTTCGAGACCAGCCTGAGCAACATGGTGAAACCCCACCTCTACCAAAAATACAAAAATTAGCCTCATGTGGTGGTGTGTGCCTGTAGTCCCAGCTGCTCTGGAGACTGAGGTGGGAGGATTGCTTCCGTCCAGTGCAGTGAGCAGAAATCATGCCACTGCACTTCAGCCTGGGCAACAGAGCAAGACCCTATCTCAAAACAAAAACAAAAACAAAAACAAAAAAAAATAAACTGCTTGAACTAGAGTGATCGTAATAAAAAGGAAAGTCCTCCAAGCACTTTGAATTGACAGAGTCATCAATAGAAGATTCCAGGTTTGTGTGTTTAACCCAGTTCTTTTTAACAAATTCACAGGAAAATGAGAGATATGCATATGAATGGCAGAGATGCCTGGGGAGTGCCCTGAATGTGAGTATGTCACTTATGCGTTCACACATATGTGAGTGCTCTTTTGTGCCTTTTTGCCTTCTTGGTTCATTTGAATTGACAGAGGCAAACTTCAGGAGAGCCTTACTTGGATGTCCCTGGGCAAAGGGTAACTCTGTGGAAGTCATGCATCTTAGGTGAGGCTTCTTTCACACTTACAATAGCAGACCGGCTCATGTGTCAGTCATCCCCTCATCTGTCATTGTGTTTAAGAAATAACAAAGTGATTTCATTAACTCTGACTAAATCAAAATAATATTTAAGCTAAAGAACCTGTCTTGGCTGGGTGCGGTGGCTCAACACCTATAATCCCAGCACTTTGGGAGGCCAAGGCGGGCAGATCACGAGGTCAGGAGTTTGAGACCAGCCTGACCAACATGGTGAAACCCTGTCTCTACTAAAAATGCAAAAATTAGCCAGGCGTGGTGGCACGTGCCTGTAATCTCAGCTACTCAGGAAACTGAGGCAGGAGAATCACTTGAACCCGGGAGTCGGGGGTTCAGTGAGCCGAGATCTTGCCACTGCACTCCAACCTGTGCTACAGAGCGAGACTCCGTCTCAAAACAAAACAAAACAAAACAAAAGGAAAAAAACATATTTTCTCTTCCAGAGAAATGGAGGATTGTTTCTTCAAGGATAAAATGAGATTTTTTGACACCTCCTGGCTTTTCGGTTGGGTTTTCTACTAATAGTAAATTGATTTGCAATGACTTTTCTCAGTTATGTAAGGTGATGTGATTTCATTTCTTGTAGGTCATTAAGAAGGCAAATGATACCTTAAATGGAATCAGTAGTAGTTCTGTTTGCACAGAAGTAATTCAGTCAGCTCAAGGCATGGAATATTTATTAGGTATGTTCTTTCATATTTTACTATTGAAAATGATGGCACTTTGCATTATTTTCAGTTTTCCCTTTAATTATTTTAAGCTAGATCTCTCAAGTTACATATGACTTCAGTAAGAAGCATCTGTATTTGTGGGTAAGACACTCAAGCTACAGGCAGTAAACTATTGGACTTAATTAAAAAGTCTCTATGGCTAAGTTTCCTCATCCTTGTTATATACGTAATAGCAAAAATGTAAAATTATATCTGTGTTACTGGTTTATCAAAGAATCTGAACTACCGATGCACTAAAGTAAAATCATCTTGTCTCCCATCAATTCCTTACCCTACTCTATATTCTTTCTCTCGACCGCTTAATGACACCACAGAGTCCTTAACCTCCTGGCCATCTGCAGCAATTTGATGTGTCAGTCCAACAGGAAAGTGTAGTCTCTGTCCACTTCGGTGTTCCTCCCTTCCCCAAGCTCAGGCTTGGCCCGTGGCCAGAGCCACACATGCTGGACCCTAATCTTTTTCAAATCTTTACTCAAATGTCAGCTTCTGAGTGAAATCTTTCCTAGCCTCCATCTCTCCAAAGAGTATCGTCTCTCCCTACCCCGGTACTTCCCATCCCATTCTCTGCTGGATTTTCTCCTTAGCCCTATTACCTTTAATTTCTTACATATGTTACTTATTATTCTTTTCTTTTTTAAGACAGGTTCACACTCTGTCACCCAGGTTGGAGTGTAGTGATGTAATCATGACTCACTGCAGTGTCCACCTCCCAGGCGCAAGCAATCCTCCCACCTCAGCCTCCCAAGTAGCTGGAACCAAAGGTGTGCACCACCACACACCCAGCTAATTTTTGTAGTTTTTGTAGAGACAGGTTTCCGCCATGTTGCCCAGGCTGGTCTCGAACTCCTGAGCTCAAGCGACCCACCCACCTTGGCCTCCCGAAGTGCTGGGATCACAGGCGTGAGCCACTGTGCCTAGCTACTTGTTGTTGTTTTTACTCTCTGTCTCCCTTCACTAGAATGAACCTCCAAGAAGGCAAGGATTTTGGTCTGTTTTGTTCACTGGTGTGTCCCCAACACCTAATCTAGTGTCTTGCACATAGTTGGCACTCAAAAATATTTGCTGGATGAGTGGAGAGTGAAGGGATGTAGCCTCTGCCTTACTCCTGCCACCTCACTCGGGGTCTTCTTTTCCTGCTCAAACAGGCACAGTTCTGCATAAGCAGATGTCCACCAGGAAATGGGGCACCTGTCTTTTCTCCTAGTATCCTTGTATCTATGGAAGATTCTCTTAGAAGCCCCCTCACTTGGCTTAGGGTGGGCAGTAATTTCTGCCCCTCTCTTGGGAAAGGAAGAAGAAAAGCCGTAGTGCTGACACAGGGCTGCTGAGGCCCCGCTCTGAAGATCCTCTGGAATTCCTCCAGTGTTCACTTAGAGAGATCGGGGTCACGTCTTTTGTGACTGTTACATTGCAGGGGTTAGGGATGTGTCTGGTGGCTGTCCTTAGAATGTGGAGGTACTTAGCACCTCTCATCCTTGCTTCAAGAGTTCAACCACAATTTAGAGACCATAGGAAAAGAACTGTTCTGCATCCTGTTATGTGTTTAAAGATAAGTGAAGTCAAAGTGTTTGTAAGACCTTCAGATTCAGAGGGGTGAGATGTTTCTTCATTACTTTGTGATGCTATTAACATTTAGATTCTTTTAAATTTTTACTATCCCCATTTTCAGCTAGTTTATTGGGATTTCCCAGATTCAAACAGATGGACTCATAAATAAACCTCCCAAAAAACAAAAGCTAATAACTTGCATAGTGCCTGCCATTCTCCAAGCACTGTTGTAAGCCTTTTACCATATTACCCTATTTAATCCTCTCAACCATCCTTGGAGGAGCTACTGTTACCATCCCAACTTCACAGATGAGGAAACTGAGGTACAGAGAGATTATGTGACTTGCCTAAGGTCATGTAGCCAGTAAGAGGCATAGCTGGGGTTTGAACCCAAGCAGTGCAGCTTCTATGCTCTTACCAGTAAGCTATACAGCAGCATTGAGAAGTGGATTGGTCCCAAAGAATAGTAAGTACACCTCTGTCCAGATACACCCATTGTTTCTAACAGATATCAGCAAGCAATAATGCTCCCCTGTCTGGTTCCTCTGTGTCTCCACTGCTAACACTCTCTCTCTGCTCTCTCATCCCGTCAGGTGTTGTTGAAGTGTACAGGGTAACCAAGCGTGTGGAGCTGGGGATAAAAGCCACTGCAGTGTGCAGTGAGAAACTCCAGCAGTTGCTGAAGGACATCGATAAAGTATGGAATAACCTAATCGGCTTCATGTCACTCGCCACACTCACAGTAAGCCCATGAGGCAACTCAGCAGTTGCTTTCCTTTCCAGAAACCTAAGTTGTAAAGCAGAGTGTATATTCCTATGATGGTACTTATTGGAGGCTGGAGGTGCCAACTGGAGCATGTTATATTAAAGGAGGGAGATCACAGGTGTGTGGTCAGTTGAACAGTACCAGGTGGGCTTCTGATCTCTCTAAGGCCCAGTGAACCTAAGGAAAAAACCAGTACAGGAAAACATTCACTCTGGCTACACCTTTCTTAATTCACATAATACACGGAAGTTTTGCAAAGCAGTGGTTTGAGATACTCCCTTTGCACTTCTAGTTATTTATGTCCTCATATGTGTCCTTTCAAAAAGCTATATGATACCTCATGTTGCCATCCTGTAGTTTGTTTAGCCCTTCTTTTTTTAGGTTCTTGGGTCATTTTCATTTTTCCCTGTTATGAGTAGTTCTCTGAATAGACAAATCACTGTTCCTTTGTGGGGATGTATTTCCTCCAAGTGAACTAGGAGGTCAGTGTGTGTGTCTGCACAGGTGCATGCATGCGTATGTAGCTGTTGTTACATTTATTAGAAGGCTTTCCAAATAGCTTATATTGGTTGCAATGCTACCAGAAATATGTAAGTACATGGATACATTTCTCTACATTATGTCCTATCAATCTTAATTTAACAAGCATGCAATTATTCCCTAAGGTATTTTTTACATTTTTTTTTTAATTTCATGAGAGGCTTTGCAGTGTTCCAAATGACAATTTACTATTTCTGTTGCCTTTGTGTATAAACGGATTGGACTCTTCTGACCATTTGACCATTTATTCCTTGGACTATGGTTATTGACCTTATATATTTCATATTTGTAATAGATTTATATACATATATATAAGCTTGTAAACGTTTATCAGCTTTTTTCCTCCTCTATTACTGTCCCTTTTTTACATTTCATTGGGCAAAACTATTTTATTTTTATATATTCATACCTATTCAATTTGTCTCTGATGATATCCTTTATTTCACAATAGTCAGAAGTTTATCTTCCTTCCACAGCTGGAATAAATATGCTATTCCAATTTTTTTTTTAACATGGAACTCTGTGACCCATCTGAATGGGATTGCAGCTGTGTGGGAGGAAGCAGTTCTAATTTTCTGAACTGATAGCCAGGTGGATACCCAGCTACCCCAACTACATGTCTTCAGCAGCACATCCTCTCACCATTGTCATGTTGCTTCTGGTTTGTAATATTAAAGTCTTTAAGAGTTTAAGTAATTTCCAAAACTTTTTCTTGTTCCCTTGAATCACTTCTCATTTTCTAACCTAAAATTGTATGTAGATAATTAAAAAAAAAAAAATACTGTTCTGGCAAGTGAAATAAGAAATGGAGTATTAATATTTGAAAAAAGAGATAAAATTATGTTTACTTGGTGATAATGAAATTCTTTTAAAAATCTAAATTCAAGCAGCCAGGTGCAGTGGCTCACCCCTGTCATGCCAGCACTTTGGGGAGGCTGAGGTGGGCGGATCACCTGAGCCCAGGAGTTTGAGACCAGCCTGAGCAACATGGCAAAACTCCGTCTCTACCAAAAATACAAAAATTAACCAGTCTCATAACCCGGTCTATAGATAGATAGATAGATAAAAAAATATTTTTTAATCTAAATTCAGGAGTTTAAATGTATTGCATTTGGCAAAAATTCATAACAATCCTACATATTATTAGTAGTTAGAAAATATGATGAAATTAGGCTGGGCATGGTGGCTCATGCCTGAATCCCAGCACTTTGGGAGGCCGAGGCGGGCAGATCAGTTGAGGCCAGGAGTTCGAGACCAGCCTGGCCAAAATGGTGAAACCCCATCTCTACTAAAACTACAAAAAAAAAAAAAAAAATTAGCTGGCCATGGTAGCGGGTGCCTGTAATCCCCACTACTCAGGAGGCTGAGGCAGGAGAATTGCTTGCACCCGGGAAATGGAGGTTGTAGTAAGCCGAGATCGTGCCACTGCATTCCAGCCTAGGTGACAGAGCAAGACTCTGTCTCAAAAAAAAAAAAAAAAGAAAAGAAAAGAAAAGAAAAGAAAATGAAGTTTAGAAACCTTATTTTTTTTGTTAGAAAATATAACGAAGGCCTTTAGTGGCTGATGCCTGTAATCCCAGCACTTTGGGAGGCCGAGGTGGGTGGATCACCTGAGGTCGGGAGTTCGAAACCAGCCTGACCAACCCCGTCTGTACGAAAAATACAAAATTAGCTGGGTGTGGTGGTGCATGCCTGTAATCCCAGCTACTTGGGAGGCTGTGGCAGGAGAATTGCTTGAACCCAGGACTCGGAGGTTGCAGTGAGCCGAGATCACACCACTGCCCTCCAGCCTGGGCAACAGGAGTGAATCTCTGTCTCAAAAAAAAAAAAAAAGAAAGAAAAGAAAGAAAATATAATGAAATTAGAAATCTTTTTTAAAAAAATTATTAACTAATTCAAGCCCTTATCACTTTTGAACTTCTGACCTCATAGCTAGGGTTACTGGTTCCATTTTTTTTTTAATCTCCTAGCAATCTATTCTGCACACCTCTACCAGACTGTTTTTTTTTTCTTTTTTTTTCCAGACAGAGTCTCACTCTGTCACCCAGGCTGGAGGGAAGTGGTGTGATCTCGGCTCACTGCAACCTCCACCTCCTGGGTTCAAGCGATTCTCACGCCTCAGCCTACTGAGTAGCTGGGATTACAGGCATGCGCCACCACGCCCAGCTAATTTTTATATTTTTGGTAGAGATGGGGTCTCGCCATTTTGGCCAGGCTGGTCTCAAACTCCTGGCCTCAAGTGATCCACCCACCTTGGCCTCCCAAAAGTGTTGGGATTATAGGCATGAACCACTGTGCCTGGCCTTGATACGAATATCAGAAAGAAATTTCTTCTGTGGGTTCTCATAAAGAGGAAACTAATATAATCAACATTGCCTTCCAAAAAAAAGAGAAATCCTTTCAGTAAATAAAGCAGCAGTTTTCATTGGGTAGTTTCTTATTACATTTCTCAATATAGGCCAAATGGCATAACTCCAAAGTATGAGTGGAAGTCATTTTAAGTGTGGAAAAAATAGATTAAATTGTAAACTAGGAGGTGTAGTAGTGCATACAGATGGCAGGCTCATGTCTTTGCTCTGTAAAGGAAGCATACAAATCAACGAGAAATATACCAACATCCCAGTAATGTATGAGCAAAAACGTGAAGTGATTCATAAAAGGGGAGGTACAATTAATCAGTAAACATAAATTCAAATTAAAACAAGGTTTCATTTTTTACCTACTTTTTTTTTTTTTTTTTTTTGAGACAGATCTCACTCTGTCACTCAGGCTGGAGTGCAATGGTGCAATCTCGGCTCACTGCAACCTCCGCCTCCCAGATTCAAGCAATTCTCATGCCTCAGCCTCCCAAGTAGTTGGGATTACAGGCACGTGCCACCACGCCCAGCTAGTTTTTGTATTTTTAGTAGAGACGGGGTTTCACCCTGTTGGCCAGGCTGGTCTCGAACTCCTGGCCTCAAGTAATTCACCCACCTCTGCCTCCCAAGGTGCTAGAGGCATTACAGGTATGAGCCACCATGCCCGGCCTGCCTACTAATTAAGCCCAATTTTTGTATGGTCTGTTTGTTTGAATACTAATAGTGTTGATGTGGTAAAATGTGGACTATATACTGCAGGGTGCAATCACCTATGGAAAGAGAAGTTTGGCACCATGCTTTCTCCCTGACTGTGAACTTCTTGAAGACAGAGATCAAGACTGCGTTTTTCATCTTTTCTTTATCTGAGCACAGTGCCAGGCACTATGTAAACATTCAGTAAACACTCAGTAAAAGTTGAATGAATTAAAGGACTTAATATGCATTCAGAGTAGCTGACTCAGTAATTGCAAATCTGAGAAAATGTCCTGAGGCAGCGATTCTAAATATGAATTCACAGAAAGAAGCAAGTTAAGTGCACAAAGTTGTTCTTTGTAAACGTGAAAAATTAGAGACAACCTGAAAGTCCAAATCTAGAGGATTGGTTAAGTAAATTGTGGTGAATCTTTACCCCAGGATCTTACGCAGCCATTTTGTAAAGGAGCACGAAGTTTGAATGACACAGAACTGTTACTACAGGGCTTGAAGGAAATCTGCCAAAATGATATTAGGGATGTGTCTGGGTGATGAGACACTGGATTTTTTTTTTTTTCTTTTTTAGACAGGGTCTCCCTCTGTCACCCATGCTGGAGCACAATGACGTGATCACAGTTCACAGCAGCCTTGACCTCCTGGGCTCTAGCAATTCTCCCACCTCAGCCTCCTGAGTAGCTGGGACCACAGGTGCACACCACCAAGCCCAGCCAATGTTTTTGTATTTTTTGTAAAGACAGGGTTTTGCCATGTTGCTCAGGCTGGTCTCAAACTCCATGGGCTCAAGGAATCCATTCACCTCGGCCTCCCAAAGTACTGGGATTACAGGCATGAGCCACTGTGTCCAGCCAAAACACTGGATTTTTAAATATTCTTTTAGTTTTTTCATTTTTTCAACTTTCTTTCGATGGCATTTGTTGCATATATAATGGAAAAACAAGTGTTTTTACTCTGGTAGGAGAAATGTGTCATTACCCTCCATTCACTTGCACAAACCCTCCCTGTAGATAGCCCTTGTTACCCTTGCCCACTTCTCCTTTCCGTTGTAGTGATAGATTATCAAGTTCTCAAAACTGAATTTTATTTATTTACCTGTTTATTTATTGTTTAGAGACAGGGTCTCACACTGTCACCCAGGCTGGAGTGCAGTGGCACAATCACAGCTCACTACAGCCTTGAATTCCCAGGCTCAAGTGATCCTTCCGTCTCAACCTCCCACAGCTGGGACTACAGGCATGCACCACCATGCCTGGCTTGGTAGGAATAGGGCCTCACTATGTTGCCCAGGCTGGTCTCAAACTCTTGACCTCAAGCAGTCTTCTTACCTCAACCTCCCAAAGGGCTGGGATTACAGGTGTGAGCCACCACGCCCAGACTACTTTAGGGACTTTAATTGCAGTAAATCTGCATGGCAACCTGACATCTTTACCCTGCCGTCATCCTTTCCTGAAGCAGAGGAGAATCATGCCCAAGCTACCAGACATTTTTTGTCCTGACAGTCCACCTGACTAAGGAGGACTCTAATACCACACATCACTGCCCCTAAAAGGCAGCTGAATCAGAATATTGCGAACAGAAGCTGGGGAGAAGGAATGGGGGTAGTTTACTACTTATCCTCTATTTCTCTATTTACATTCAGAGAGGCAGAATTCTTGGGGTCTGAATGAGAGTCTTCCAGTTCTGTCCTTAATGGATTGGTTAACTGTTATGATGACTAATCCAAGGAACTTGGGAGAAAAAGCACGTGTTTACTGCAGTCCTCCAATTTTCTTTGAGCTTCTGGAATTCTGTTCATTATCCTCTGGATCAGAGAAATGCATTAAACTCTTCATTTACTTCCTGAGCTCCAGCTACTAATGAAATTGATTGGCTAGTGATATGTGCCAAGGGTGCCTGTGAAGCTGTGGGGTAGAGAAGGATGTGTCACCATTTGTGAACCTGGAGATCAGTATGTGTCTGTGTCTTTCCTAATTCACCCACCTGCTGCTTCCTGACCTTGTCCTAATATGGAGCAGATTAAGCCTGAATATCATCATAGGAGTAGATACTTCTGTTCTCCCCGTTTACAGATGAAGAAACTGAAGCACAGAGTACTGGTGAGGCCTGGGTTTATTCTGAAAGTCAGAAGTCAACTTTCTCAACCTCTATTCTTTGTGGCCTCCTTCAGAGGGACGGGTTGGGTGGGTAAAACCAGACAGGTACTAAAGTTTTTGTCGGGGGGAGTGGGTTGATTTTGGCATCAAGGTTAATGAGTTCAAACACCAGGAGTCTTTTCTGGCAGCAACTTGTTATAAACAGTCGAGTTCTTTTCTGCACATTGCCCTTGTATATATATATACCAGGACTGTAGAGTAACTTAAAAGCCTCCTTCTTTACATTTAGATTTTAAGGTTCTTTGTTTGGGTGGCAATCGGTTCTTACTGCAGTTAACACTTGAAAACTAGATTTCTATACAACCCCCAAATCAGCCACCCATCTCTTCTCTCCTAGTGCTGCTGGGAAAAGATGACTGTGATTACAAAGCATCTCTCTCCTTACCATGAGCTCTTAGAAGAAAAGGTATCACAGAGACCAGGCGTACTTGCCAAGCTTGTGAATTTGGGGGAAAGGATAAGTGGGGAGATTCCTGGGTTGCTGCTGTGCATTTACTTCTTGAGGTAGCTCCTCTCACCAGGTGAAGTGCAAGCCAGTTTCATTTTTGTACCTTTTCCCAAGCTCCTGTGGCTACAAGCTTGCTACAGCTGCACCTTCTAGACTCTGAACACCCCTCCACACCTTTTCTTTTCTTTTTTTTTTTTTTGTAAAATATATATATATATGTACACTAAAATGCGAAAATCTTGGTTGTCCCACTCAATGAGTTTTGAAAAATGCATACCCTCATATAACCCATGCCTCTATCAAGATACAGACTACTCCATCATTCCAGAAGTTTTCTTATGCACCTTCCCAATCATCACCCTACTCAGATATAATCCCTGGTGTGATTGTTTTTTTATACCAAGGATCAGTTTTATCCAGACCTTTTTAGAGACCTTGGAATTTGATTTTGTTATTTTGAAGAAAGCCTATTGGGTTTGGGGCCCATCTAACCTGGAGCGTTGCCCTGTTCACATATGGTGGCGCTTACTCCTTTAGTGTAAACAAATGTGAGGTAAATGGAGAAAAGGGCTGGGCCTGTATGCCCTTCCCTCAGACTCCCATTCCAAGCATCCTTTTCTAGCATCAGTGTCTAGATGCTAAAGAGTGGTTTTACCTAACTTTTGTTTTTCAAGACACCAGGTAAGGGTATAGAGATGAATTAATCTTCCAACGTGACAACACAGGAATGTATTGTAAATTGAACCTGAACACCAGAGTATTCATTTCTCTAATTACCCATGTGCTTTCCGTTATAATTGCTTTTTTCACTAGGTTAGCCGTGACAGAACAACAATCATTCTTTGCCCAGATTATACCATGTCATTGTACCCTTGATAACTGCTAGGTGTGTCCTCTGTCTGTGAAACTTGAGTTGCCCACTACATGAGGAATAGCACACATTCCACAGAAATAGTGTAAGGTGTTACTTTTCATGAAGAAGCCTTTACTCTAGCAGAACTGATAAGAATAGCTGCATAAATGTAAATGACATAAACCAACATCTATGTAGTTCAAATCATTTGTAACAAAACTATACAAACTTCCAGGACTCTGGATTAGACGCTCAAAGTGGAGAAATCATTATTAGAAAGAGGCATGATTGAGGTTTTATGGGAAGCTTTTAATGCTTAACACTATTGCTTCATTTCAGGTAAATGACTTCCTAAATGAACTATATTGCCACAGTGAGGCCCTTTGATTCCATACTACTACTATTACTATTACTATTATTACTACTACTACTACTGGTTACCATTTATTAATATTTTGCACCTAGGGCCTGCCGATCCTTGTGCTATATGCTTTACATTCATTCTAATTTAATCCTGGTAACCGCATGTAATCACATGATGAGTCCTTAGAAGGGGAAGGTAGGAGGGGAAGAGTGGGAGAAAGTGATGTGACAACAGAAGCAGACAGAAGAAGAGAGTGGCAGATGCTACCTGCTGGCTTCGAGATAGGACCACGAGCCAAGAAGTGCAGAGGCCGTCTCTAGAAGCTAGATTATATTCTAGACGTATAATTTTCAGTTTTACAGGTGAAGAAATTAGGGCTTTGAGAAGATGAAACTTGACTGAAACTGACAAGTCTGTGATTTGAATCTGTATCATTTCAGAATCCATTCTTCTTCCTACTCTATGTTACTTCCAGCTTTTAAGTTACTGAAAATGACTTATTTCTTCCCATGAAGACTCTGTGAGGCTGTTCCTATCGGAAGACAGCTGCATCACTTTCTCCAGTGAAAGTCCCAGAATGTAGTGCAGCATCACAGTAGTCATGCTTGGGCTAAGGAAGGCAGGGTGCACAGTCTTAAACTCCAAATTGTGGCTCCTTGATGTTTATTTAAGCTGGAAATGACACAGTCATTCCCCTGTCCATGGGGGGGAATTGGTTCCAGGACATCCCCCATTTCTGGATATAAAAATCTGCAGACGTTCAAGTTCCTGATAAGAAATGGCATAGGATTTGCATATAACCTATTCACATCCTCCTGTGTATTTTAAAGAATCTCTAGATTACTTATAACACCTAATACAATGTAAATGCTGTGTAAATAGTTATTATACGTATTGGATTTTTTTATTTGTATCATTTTTGTTTTTTTCTATTTTTTCCTCCGAATATTTTTGATCTGAGGTTGGTTGAACCCACAGATGTGGAACCCATGGATACCGAGGGCTGACTGTACTGGCAAAGCTTTATGTTCTCTTTCTCTTTGATACTCTTTATCCATGGACTAAGACTCCCTCTTGTGGTAGAAGCATGTCTCCTCCAGGCACAGACTGAAGACCTGCTTCTTTCTCAAGAGGTGAAACTCACCTGGTTTAGTGAGATGTGATGCACTCTGAGATTGGCTCCCAAGTGACTTGTCATCTAAGGTTTTATCTTGTGAAGTGGGTTGAAGTTCAGTAGGTTTGGAACAAACAGAGAATTCTGTCCTGGAAAATTAATCGATTTTTGCCATATAAAATCTAAGAGAAGAGAAAAGGTTGTTATTCGCCTGAATTTTAGTCAATTGGCAATCACAGAGGCTCTCTGATTCCACTGTTCACCTCAGTGAAACATGAATTCTTTACTACTTCCTTTCAATGTGAAATTGACCAGTGAATTTCAGAGTCCTTATTTCCTATTGCTGTGACATATCAGGAGAACAGTTTATTTTCAATGGTGATAGCATTTTTGTCGTCTTGCCAGTCTGCACAATGTTTTAGAGACAGGATCTTTACTATGTCTCTGCATGGCTGTCCTCAGTTGACAGAAGGCAGCTGTGGTAGACAGAATGATGGCCCCCTCAAAGCTACCCATGTCCCAGGAACTTGTCAATATGTTACCTTTGCAAATGGGATTAAGTTAAAGGCCTTTCTTTGGGGAAGGTATCCTGGATTATCCAGGTGACCCCAGTGTCATCACATGGATCCTTAGAAGGGGAAGGTAGGAGGGGAAGAGTGAGAAAAAGTGATGTGACAACAGAAGCAGAGAGAAGAAGAGAGTGGCAGATGCTACCTGCTGGCTTTGAAGATGGGATCACAAGTCAGGGAATGTAGAGGCCGTCCCTAGAAGCTAGAAAAGGCAAGGAAACATTTTCCCCTAGAACTCCCAGAAGGAATGCAGTCCTGCTCACCCATTTTAGACTTCTGAAATCCACAACTGTAAGAGGATACATTTATGTTGTTTTAAGCCATTAAGTTTGTGCTTTGTTACAGCAGCAATAGGAAAGATTATACAAGACATTGTAACCAAGCAAATACCAAAACTTTATAATTGCCTATGGAACCTGTGTCTAGATCACCCTTTGTATCAGTCAAATTAGACTAGGTTATGCTTCAGTAACAAATAGTTTCTTCTATCTTAGCAAAAGCAAAGCTTTATTTCTTGCTCAGGCTATGTGTCCATCTCAAGTTGGTGGGGGGCTCTGTGCCATGTCCTTACCCAGGGACCCAGGTTGACAGAGCCTTCACCATGTGGAACATAGCTGGTCACCGTGGGAGTGTCAAGGAAACATGAGAAATAGCACATTGGTCTTAAAGGCTTCCTCCCAGAGGTGACACTCTTTTTTTTTTTTTTGAGATGGCATCTTCCTCTGTTGCCTAGGCTGGAGTGCAGTGGTGCAATCTCAGCTCACTGCAGCCTCCATCTCTTGGGTTCAAGCTATTCTCCTACCTCAGCCTCCCAAATAGCTGGGATTACAGGTGCCCCGCCACCACGTCCGGCTAATTGTTTTGTTTTGTTTTTGAGACGGGGTCTCGCTCTGTCGCCCAGGCTGGAGTGCAATGGCGCGATCTTGGCTCACTTCAACCTCCACCTCCCGGGTTCAAGCAATTCTCCTGCCTCAGCCTCCTGAATAGCTGGGATTACAGGCAAGCGCCACCACACCTGGCTAATTTTTGTATTTTTAGTAGAGACGGGGTTTCACCATGTTGGCCAGGCTGGTCTCCAAAGCCTGACCTCGTGATCCGCCCGCCTTGGCCTCCCAAAGTGCTGAGATTACAGGTGTGAGCCACCGCTCCCGGCATTTTTTTGTATTTTTAGTAGAGACGGGGCTTTGCCATGTTGGCCAGGCTGGTCTTGAACTCCTGACCTCAGGTGATCCACCCACCTCGGCCTCCCAAAGTGCTGGGGTTACAGGTGTGAGCCACCATACTCCCAGCTTACGTGTGACTTTTGCTTAGTTATTGACTGTGGCAAGTTACAGGCCAATGCCTGATTGAAAAAGGGGCAGGGAAGGCCCATCCTACCATTCCATAAAAAGGAGAAAGATTATTGGTGAAGAACACTAATTACTACCAAACTCTTCTTCCTTAATAAGGATCTTCCTGGACACCATTGTAGCAGTTTATTGTAGGCTAAAGATTCAGGATTATATATCTCAGTCTGACATTGGGACTTATCAGTGTCAGTAGGCCATATATAATATGTATATATTTTTTTAAATCTTAACTAAATGCATGAAATACTTGCCAAATAAGGAGATGATCAATTTAAGGTGACTTGTAGAGGGCATACCTTCTTATATGATGACAGCCAAACTGTTATCTTATATGATTGGTGCCAAACTGTTACTATTACACTACAATAAAGACCCTGTTTATACATGTGTACTTAAGAAGGTTAATTTTGTCAGCTGAAAGAGTAATTTGATCACAGGGTCATTTATGCAGAGCCTTATGGTTTTCATTGGCGATTACAGTATGATCTTTTCATTTGCTTTCCTTATGCCTTTGGTAAACAGATATTAAGGGGCTTCTATTAATTTGATTGATTTCAGGATTCAGAGTTTTCCCAGATTCTAATTATTTCTCAAAGAGCCCTGATTCAGTAACATGATGACTATCTGTAATGTGGATTACAGAGGTGATACTATGTTTTAACCTCTTTTAAAAGCTTGCTAAGAGTTCGTCAAAGTGAATAATTGTGATCATCATATAGACTACTTTTCACTTCCAGAGCATGTTTTATGTCCATCTGAGATATATAGAAATGGGAGAGAGGTGTAGGGCAAGTGAAATAGTTACCATTTTACAGATGACTGACTGCCGAACACACAAGTGTTAGCACCAGCGTCTTCCACATTTGACCAGAGTGACCACGGTTGCACTACAAAAGAAAAGAGAGAAAAGAAAAAATATCCTATGACTTGGCTAAGGCCATGTAAGTTTACTTTGATCACCTACACCAGAGTCCTTTTGCACACAGTTGAAACATACACCTCACCTTTTCTTCTTTGAAAACCGTGTGTTCTTCCTTCCCCTGCTGTGATCTCAGTGGATCTAGCTCAGATGTGTTTAAGACAGATTTGTGGAGCTAGTTCATGGTTTATTATTTCAAATTAGAAAGGAACAGGGAACATCATACATAATCTACACATTTTTATAAGGAGAAATCTTTTTTTTTTCCTGGTGAGGAAAGATACGGATCATGTAATTTTGCTTTGTTGCTCAAAAACGACGTGGAAACTCCTCAGTGGTTCAGACTGGAAGAACTATGGGAAATGTAGCTGTTAATTTGGCAGGAATTTGCCATCATCCTGGGTCACCTCAGTATCCATGAAGACAAACCAACTACCATGCCAGGCTCCCGGATGCTTGACTGCCTGGCCCACAGAGCCCTCGCTTCCCCTGCACTTCAGCCACCCACTGGCATCACCACGATGGGCTGTGTTAGCAAACATTGTGCAGCGCCTGTGCAGTCTCGAACCCCGACATCAAACTTCCTGAGTCCAGATTGGCGACCCTCCCGTTGTCTCACTCTTCACTGGCACTGCTCTTGTTTTTGGTTCTCAAGACAGGATGTTGTCTCTTTTACTGTGTTCCTATCAGCCCTCTTCTGTCTTCACTTCTTTTCTCACCTCCTAACTCTCCACAGTGCATGGGGCATCCCTCCTCACTCCCTTCAGTCATACTCATTAGACCAAACCCAACTGGAATCAGTGCAGCCATCCACCTTGACCCACTGTGTGCTGGTGGAGACAATCACACCTCCAGAGTTTGCTGCTTGGAGCTCGCAAGGCTACTGCTTTTTCAGACACAGCTGATGATCTCACCTCCTGCGTTAGAGTGAGGATGAGCCCTCTGAGAGGAACTCCTCAACTTCTAGGCTCCCACCTGAGATTCCATTCTGTCGCACTAGCGTGTTAGATCCAGTTCTTACTGGCTTGCAAGAGTGGATTGTTAAATGTTCAGGAATTTTATGAGCCAGTTGTTAAACACCGTTATTACTAAAAATTAAATGAAGACTGGGTACAGTGGCTCATGCCTCTAATCCCAACACTTTGGGAGGCCGAGGTGGGAGGATCGCTTGAGGCCAGAAGTTCTAGACCAGCCTGGGCAACATAGCGAGACCTCATCTCTACTAAAAATAAAAAGTAGCCAGGTGTAGTGGCACACACCTGTAGTCCCAGCTACTCAGGAGGCTGAGGCAAAAGGATTGCTTGATCCCAAGAGTTTGAGGCTGCAGTGAGCCATGATCACACATGTCCCTGCACTCCACCCTGGGTGACAGAGTGAGATTCTATCTCAAAAGCAAGACAAAACACAAATGATATAAACTTGCAGTTACATATATTATATTAAAAATAGTGGTAATAAATACTTAAAACATTCTAGTTCTTAAATTTTACTCTTGTCTAGCTTTCAGGGTTATTTATGTCTATCACAGGGTAACCAACTGTCCCTGTTTGGTCAGGACTGAGGGATGTCCTCAGTGCTAAAAAGTGATGGAGAAAATGTTATTAGTGCAGATTAAACTTAAAAGTGTGTGGCCAGGCACGGTGGCTCACACCTGTAATCCCAGCACTTTGGGAGGCCAAGGTGGACAGATCACGAGGTCAGGAGTTCAAGACCAGCCTGGCCAATATGGTGAAACCCCGTCTCTACTAAAAATACAAAAATTAGCCAGGTGTGGTGGTGCACGCCTATAGTCCCAGCTACTTGGGAGGCTGAGGCAGAAGAATCCCTTGAACCCGGGAGGCGGAGCTTGCAGTGAGCCGAGATTGCGCCACTGCACTCCAGCCTTGGCTACAGAGCAAGACTCCACCTCAAAAAAAAAAAAAAAAAAGTGTTAGCTGGACATGGTGGTGCACACCTGTAGTCCCAGCTACTCAGGAGGCTGAGGCGGGAGGATTGCTTGAGCCCAGGAGGCGGAGGCTGCAGTGAGCCAAGATGACACCACCACACTCCAGCCTGGGCAACAGAGTGAGACCCTGTCTCAAAATAAATAAAAATAAAAGTGTGCTGCGGGGCCGGGCACAGTGGCTCATGCCTGTAAACCCACCACTTTGGGAGGACCACTTGAGCACAGGAGTTCAGGATCAGCCTGGGCAACATAGGGAGATAATCATCTTTACAAAAAAATCAAAAAATTAGCTGGGCATGGTGGCATGCACATGTGGCCCCAGCTATTTGAGAGGCTGAGGATCTCTTGAGCCCAGGAAGTCAAGGCTGCAGTGAGCTGTGATCATGCCACTGTACTCCAGCCTGAGCGACAGAGTGACTGGACAGCTTTCCAAGATTGAGACCTACCCTTTTAACCATTGTGTGTGTGTGTGTGTGTGTGTGTAGTGAATTAGATAATGCATATAAAGAGCTTAGTATAGTGCTTGGCAAAGTAAGGGCGTATTAGCTGTTGTTCTATTTATGGTCTTTAGCTGGTGACTTTCAGATCTCTCCACAAGCAGGAGGCCTGTATGTGTATCCAACCACCTGATTATATAGCATGTGGCCTTCGCTGTCCCACAGGCAGCTCCAGCTCAGCTTGGACCAAACTGAACTCTTCTCCTCAGCTTCCATCCTCAAACCTGGTCCTTCTCTCACGTGTCTTATTATGGTGAATCCTCTCAGCTGCCCGGGTCCCCCAACCTCTCCCATCCAGCAGGTCACCCAGGCCTGCTCATTCTCCTGCCTCGGCAGCTCTTTCACGTGCCCATTTCTCTCCATTCCCCACCGCCGCTGCCTTCATTCTGACCATCGGTATCTGTCTCCAGGACTGCTACAGCAGACTTCTGGCTGAGGCCTGTGCCCTGAGGATTGCCACCCCCAATTCATTGCCTATACTGTAGCGAGAGGGATCTGTCAGTAATACGAACCTGGGCCTGTCGTGATCCAGTTGGAAGCCTTAGTGGCTTCTAGGATGCTCCTTATCTTCCTTGGAGTCCTCGTGCTGCGGCTTCATCTCCTCTTTTCCTGGGCTCTGCCCCCACCCTCTAGATTCCTTCCCATACCCCATTTTTAGCTCAGTGGCCTTTGCCTGTGCTGCTTGTTCTGCATAGAATATCCTTCCCTCCCCTACCTCACCCAACCCTCCTGTCCCCCTCACCTAGCAGCTCCCATCTACACTCAGCCAAGGTGATTCTAAGTTCTAGGAAGCAGGCCAGGCACGGTGGCTTATGCCTGTAATCCCACCACTTTGGGAGGCGGAGGCGGGTGGATCACCTGCAATCAGGAGTTCAAGACCAGCCTGACCAACATGGTGAAGCCCTGTCTCTACTAAAAATACAAAATTAACCAGATGTGGTGGCGCGCCTGTAATCCCAGCTACTCAGAAGGCTGAGGCAGGAGAATCGCTTGAACCTGGGAGGCAGAGGTTGCCGTGAGCTGAGATCACACCATTGCACTCCAGCCTGGGCGACAGAGTGAGACTCTGTCTCAAAAAAAAAAAAAAAAAAAAAGAAAAGAAAAAGTTCTAGGAAGCAGTCTCTGGCTTCAGGCCCCATCCTCCTCGAGCTGGGCTAAGTGCCGCTCCCTTGTGCCCTGGCACTCAGGACTTCCCCCAAGTAAGCACACCCAGCACTCATGGCACTGCACGGGCTCCCCTGGCGCCCACCTGAGACTGAGTTCTCAGAGGTCAGAGGGCGTGTTGTACTGGTGCCGGCCTTCCTAGCACCTGGAACCATGGCAGGTTCCCAGTGGATGTGTGGGAAGTTAAATCCTTGTAGTGGTGGTGTTAGAGTACTTAACTTGCCGCTAGGCCTGCTGGGGGTGAGTGATGAGGGAGTGAAGTGAACAGCGTGTGGACTTGCTGGACTTCTTACCCATTTGTCTTGTCATCCTCACAGCCAGATGAAAACTCGCTGGATTTTTCCTCCTGTATGTTACGGCCTGGGATTAAAAATGCTCAGGAGCTTGCCTGTGGAGTGTGCCTCTTGAATGTGGACTCGAGGAGCTGGGTAAGTCACGCGGCCTCCTTGCAGACAGCAAAGGGCTTCCCTAACATGACTCTGGACAACCTCATCTGGCCCACTTTACTGCAGAGTTTGTGACCAGAGGTGGGGATTTTCTCAAGTCCTAAAAGCTGATGGTAGGAGCAGACACATTCCCTCGAGAGGGCGGCGGGGGAGCTGTGGAGGGAATGGACGTGGCTCTCATGCCTGCAGCACCCTGTGCGTAGTGGGGAGGTCAGGGGAAAAGGGTGAACCTGTAAAGATGTGTTTGGAGGCAAGAGGCCCTGTTCTGGGAATGTTGTTGACCTGTGGTTTCAACGTTATTTCAGAAAGAAGAGAAGCCTGCAGAAGAACATCCTAAAAAAGTATGAACCAGTTACACCTTATCTTAGCGTCTCCATTTTAATTTTGAGTGTGGAGGGCAAATTGGATGATTCTATCCATTGCCATCCTGAACTGTTCCAATCATGAATCCTTCACTGAGTCAGTTTTGTTCCCATAATGTTTGATGGAGTCTCCTAATGTGTCTGTGTGGGTCCACTTCTGTCTTATTTGCATGCTTGTTTCACATAATTGGCTTCTGGTGTTGCAGTTATTTTTCTCTGTGATGAATGGGGTGACAGAATGAGCAACTTCTGGAAGCCTGGAAGTTGTAGTGACACACAGATGGAGATCAAAGAGCTTCAGGATGTAGCCATTTAGCCATTTTAACAGACAAGCAGCAAATTGGGTTTTAGAGTTTTGTTTATTTGCAGTGCATATTAGAAAACTAACCCCAGGAAGTGGTTGAGGTTTGGACTCTACTTTTCCATGGCTGACTGTAGCTTACTGATAAGCCTGTTCATCTGGAAATAATTCTTATGTGTTTAATGCCCATTCATTTCGAGGCATTTTTTTTTAACTCTATACCTGTTTGGACTTTTTGATAATGTAGATTCATTAGGCATTAGGGTCAATGCCATTAGACCCTAAGAGTTGTTATCTGTCGTTCTCTAACTCTCTCGTTTTCTAACTCTCTTGTAATTTTTTGTCATGATAGGCTTGTGGTCAGCTACAGGAGTGTAAAGGATTGCATGCTGTAGTCAGATGCCAGCCTTAGGTGGAGGGCTTCCTTCAGCACAGTGAGGGATGAAAGCTATCCACAGCCCTTGGCTACTTCAGTTCCCCTTATCATGATTCCCCCCCTCCACCCCATAACCTCTGTCTGCCTTTTCCTTGGAAGATTTGGCCACCTTTTGCTGAAACTAGGTTTAGTGGTAACAATTTTATACCTTTAATTAGCAGTAAAAAACCTTCTCTCTTGAATTCCTGTAGCTATCCGCTCAGCTTTTGTGTGTGTGCCATTTTGGCCTCAGCCTCTGTGACCTGGAGAGATGTACATGTTGGTTGCTGAAAAGCTCTGAGATGCAGAAAAAGCCTGACTTGCCCCACATCTCTGTTTATTTCTGGCAGGCATTCAACTCAGAAACAGACAGTTTCAAGCTGGCCTATGGAGGGCACCAGTATCACGCCAGCTGTGCCAACTTCTGGATCAACTGTGTCGAACCAAAGCCTCCTGGCCTCGTCCTGCCTGACCTGCTCTGAACAACTCCTCTGTGAAGCATTGACTTTTTTTTTTCTGTGACACCCCACGGGGTGACAGGGACCAATAAATAGAATGCGAGCACTGCGCAGTTCGCTTCCCTGAATCGATATGAAGAACACCGCAAGGGACGGGGCCCCCGTCATCCCCACGGCCAGTCTGCAGGACTTCAGGTAAAATTGTCCCACCCAAACTGCACGTGGCACCAGAAGCTTGCTCACTTATCTCTACTTAAGATTTTCTGAAATACGGACCACGGCTTTCTTGATCTAAGGAAGAACTTGCTGCTGCAGTATTGAAACTGTGAAGAACTGACATTTGAAGAAAAATAGATTACCGTTGCGGGACTAGAATGGGCGACTGCTTGGAGCCAGTGCTTGTTTTTATCTAGGACACTTACTGTCCTGTGAAGTAGAATGCATTTATCTGCATTTAGTTTGTTAATGTCTGAAATGAATAAAAAGAGGAAATTGCGATTAAACTGATGTTCTGCTTTTTATGGAGAAGATTCTGCCCGTCTCCCCTGGACAGTAGCAGGCAGGTGAGGGCAGATTTTACCCACTTGGTTGTCACAACTGAACCAGTTCTCTACTCCTTTCCTTCACTTCTGTCCACTCTCAAGACTTTTTCCCAAAACATGCCTGGGCACTCTGCAGCCGTGAAGAATGCTCATTTTGACAGAGGCCCAAATCCTGTGTATTAGGATGATATCCTTCCCCCCGGGAGCCTTCGCTGCAAACCTGTTCTGCCGCATGCAAAGACTGTGACCATGGAGTTTTCTCAGACAAGATTTGGAAAGGCAGTGGAATGAAATCTCTTTGCAGTGGCCTCTCTCCAAATTTCCAAAGATGACTGCATAGGGACCAACACTGCCTGACTTTGCAGTATCTGTGAGAAAAACCTGAAAATTAATTCAGGGTGAAAATGTGGAGCTCTCGGCCTAGTGTAAAGTATCAAGATGTATATTTATGGGATAGATACATGACTTAGAAGTAGTAGAAGAAAATTGTCCAGAAACAGTACTGAATTTTGGATAGAAAAGGCTCATGCTTCCTGGAGTAGGGAATTGTCTTTGCCATTTAATGTGAATGCATAAAATTAGGGGAAAAAACCCAAGTGGCTAAGAGCTGTGTTATTCCTGGGAAGAACTACCAATCTAGGGCACACGTCTCTCTGAATTGTTGATTATGCGCTTTATGAAGAGATTTTTCAATCTCGTGTGCTTTACTTTGTGTGGTTTAGGCCCTCTGACCTAGACTTTTATTTTTAAACTGAAAAAGTTGGTCTTGTCTATATAATTGCTGCTTTTACATAATTTATTTTCCCTTCTCAGGACAAATTCTATCTTGCTCCATCTTACAGCTTTTCCATGTTCTCCAAGAAAGGTGTGGAACATTTTCATTAAACAGCTGTTGCTGAGGCTTCTGCTTGACCTTCTGCGTGCCCGAATGCACAGAGAGGCACCGAGGAGAGAAAGGCTTTTCTCACTCGCTCCCGATGATACCGTCTCTGGCCATTCCTGACTGAGGCAGCTCACTCTGAATGGGCACCTTTGGAGCTTTTGCCCACCACAAGGCTAGTGGGGTGTTTCTAACAACACAAGTGGGACAGCTTTTGGCAGGCTTTTCCTGAGGCCTCGGCGCTTCCATCCTGGACAGCACCACTTCCACATGGAGCTGGAATGCAAGCAGGCTGCTAATTGGCCTTAAAAATTCTTTCTTTTTTTTTGAGATGGAGTTTCACTCTTGTTGCCCAGGCTTGAGTGCAATGGCACAATCTCAGCTCAGTGCAACCTCCGCCTCCCGGGTTCAAGCAATTCTCCTGCCTCAGCCTCGCGAGTAGCTGGGATTACAGGCGTGCACCACCACGCCCAGCTAATTTTGTATTTTTAGTAGAGGCAAGGTTTCTCCATGTTGGCCAGGCTTGAACTCCGGACCTCAGGCGATCCGCCCGCCTCAGCTTCTCAAAGTACCGGGATTACAGGCGTGAGCCACTGCGCCTGGCCTAAATTTCATAACAGAACCATGACAGCAGAATCTACCTTTGCAATAAGAATGTTTCCCAGGAGTTAGAGACCAGCCCTGGGCATGATGGTAAGACCCCAGCTAATTATACAAAAAATAATTAGCCGGGCAGGTGGAATGCATCTGTGGACATTTGTGATCCCAGCTACTAGGTAAGCTGAGGCGGGAGATCACATGAGTCCAGGAGTTTGAGGCTGCACGTGACAGCGTAGGTGATGACAGAGCGAGACACTGTCTCTTAAAAAAAAAAAAAAAGTTTCCCAGTTCGAATTTGTATTGCTGAAACATTTTTTTTGAAATGCTGTATAGATGCCTGTCATGTCACAGTGGCCCAGTATCAACATTTTAAAAAGCTCACTTGGTAGCTGGGCTGGTTTCTATTCCTGAGAAATTCCAGAATGCCTCAGATAAAATTCCTTAGTATAATCCCCATTTTCCTTACCAAGGACGGTAGGCTTAGTCACTCCTTGGGAGGTGCCACAGGAAAATTCAGCAGATGTCAACAGAAAAAAAGCCTTTGCTATGAAAAGTATTCACTACCTTTCATATCTCTTGAATACTTGAAATGTTTAATTAGATGCCACCAATAGGGATCCAAGGAGTGTGGGACACGGTTGCGCTGCTTTTCTTTATAAACGTTTATTAAAATGGCTCAACGCTGCATTCAGCTTCACCTCAGCTCTTCTTGTCAGCCAGGAGCCCCGTGTCCTTGGAAACCGTAGCCAAGGTTACTTATTTCCATACTGTGCATTGTGTCAGCCCGCTTCACCCCACTGCTTGAATGGCCATTAATAAGCACTTCTCTTTTTTTGGTGGGATGTTTTGCCTTTAAAATTTTTATGGCTTAGTGTGTAATTTAATTTTTGTCTGGACATGCTTGAGATAGAAGAGGTACTGGATATATGAGGATATTTTCCATGCTTTATTCTTCCTGTGGCTACTAGTTAGCATTCCATAGGGGTTGTGAATTTTTAATTATTTGAATATTTTGTGTACATATACATATTTGAAGGGTTTTGGGGGGGGTCTTATTTGTTTAAAGGTGTCTTCTGTTTGCCTATTTCAAGTGTACTTCAGCTTTGCAAAGATTATAGGGCTGTATGTTACAGAAATAGGAAATGCTGGCCCTGTACTGGGGACCACTACAAAAATTCCCTTTAGCCGGGCGTGGTGGCTCATGCCTGTAATCCCCAGCACTTTGGGAGGCCGAGCCGGGTGGATCACCCGAGGTAAGGAGTTCAAGACCAGCCTGGCCAACATGGCGAGACCCTGTCTCTACTAAAAATACAAAAATTAGCTGGGCATGGTGGCAGGTGCCTGTAATCCCAGCTACTCGGGAGGCTGAGGCAGGAGAATTGCTTGAACCAGAGAGGCGGAGGTTGCAGTGAGCCGAGATCGCGCCACTGCACTCCAGCCTGGGCAACAAGAGCGAAACTCTGTCTCAAAAAAAAAAAAAATTCCCTTTAACACCTTCGAGGTCAAATGCCTGCCTTTGTGAACAGTTAATAAACTTTGACATTTTCAGACATTTGCCATTCAGAAGGGAGCATTGTAGCCTGCTGTAGACCATTCCAGCAAATGTCAGAATGCAGGGCAAGATGTGTGTCGACTATGTTTTTTATTTTTAAGTTACTTACTTATTTCTTCAGGTAAGTGTGTACCAAATAACAATACTGAAAAGCCCGCCCCTTGCCAGGCCGAGGAAATAAAGCTTAAGTGAAACAGCTCTTGGGGGAAAAATGCCACTTTACAAATACTTTTCTAACAAAATAGCATTATAATGAAGTTTTTACTTAATTCCATTATTTATATGTTGACGTGAATGTAAGTGGTTAAAAAGTATTCATGTGGGACATCTCATTACTTTGTAGCTGTGGCTTTATTAACCAGTGAATGCTGTGGCCCTCAGCGAAATGCGTTGTCTTCTGCGTGATGTGGAATTCGCGCCTGTATTTTAAAAGATGGTGTGGTTTCTCCCTTGTTTGTATTTTAATAAACAACTGCTCTAATTGATGTGTTTAGACATTATAAAGCTTTACCTTTAAAATATTTTCAGGGTCTGTTCTGAAATCACCCCTTGTTAAACTTCCCTAACCAAAATACAAGTGTAGAAGAATGTCAGGCTACTAAGCCTTTTCTTGGTCTTGTCTTTGTTGGGTTGATTTCACATAGATGCAAGTCACTAGGATGAACAGGGGCCCATGCGCTTAAGATTACAAAGGTGTTCAGCTTCCCACGTGCGAGGAACTCTTAGTTACAGCCCCGTAGTGCTGCTTGCCAGGAATTCTACAGGTAATTTTCATTAATTACCAAGAACATCTGTCACCAGGTGTCTTCTCGCCCTAGGACAATGGTTATTTGGGTGCTCTTATTCAGAAACTCCCAGACTCAAAGCTGAGCCTCCTACTAAAGCAGCCAGAGCCTCCCTGGATTTTTTTTTTTTTTTTTTGATCTTATAGCATTTGTTGTTTCCTCTGATTTCCCATAGAAACTATTAATAATTTTTTTATTTTAATTTTTCTAGAGAATAATGATGCATGTTTATAACAGTGGGCAGCCACGGGTATAAAGCAATAAAAGGTAGAATTTAGATGGGAAAAAACCATTGCCACAAACCAGGTAAAATGTGGAGGATTTATTTGTCTAAATATGTAGCTACTGGCCTATGTATGGCTTCCTGCCAAAACTGACCCAAAAAATCTAGAAAACTATTCCTCTGGTGAGCAAGCTACAACCTTCCTGATAAATGAAGCCAAAGAGCAGTGCCGCAGCGGGTTCCCATCGCACGGGCAGACGCCCAGGATGCCCTCCATCCAGAAGAAAGGCACGCCCTAGGACAGTGGTTACTTGGGGGCACGTGGAAAGTGCCCAGGAGTGTCCCAGGAGTGGGACAGGGGCGAGCTCATTCACCTTCTACCATGTATCTGATGATGATGAGCGGTGCTGCCCGTTTTATCAGGAGCAGTGAACTGGGTGACAGACAGACAGTCCCAAAGTTAAAGGCAGCCATTGTTTGTTATTTGCTTATCACTCATACTGAGGTTTGGTTTAGGGCATTTTCGTATGTGGTAATAATAATAGTCAAGCAGAGGCACCTTTTATTGAAAACCTGTTTCTCTGATGGAGGACACGCTGCTTCGGGGCACTCCACTAACCAAGAGGAAACCAAAACCAGCACCCCTGATCAGAGCGTGCACTATCATCTCCCACCGGCCCAGCACCGGGGACGGTGTGTCTGCCCGTCCACCAGGATGTGACGCGCCGACAGGACTCTGCTGGGATGTGTATTTTAAGTAATGTTCCCAACTGGCACAGGAGCCACATTTCAGCAGTTAGTTAGTTACTGGAGAGCACCTTTTTCCCATCATCAACACACACACACCCTGAAATTATTAGTAAAAATTCTAATATGTTAAGCATATAGATTTATTAAAAATAATGCTAATATAATCCTGGGCACATGGATTCCAAGAGAGTTTTTGCAGCAGATTTCATTATAGTTACTTAACAGCTAAATAATAAGGGTGTATTTAACTTACTTACAGAGTCACTAAATAATGGAGGGGAAAGGAAAGAGTAGGGCTAATCCAGTAGAGACTGAAGCTGGTATCAACCTTCCCCAAGCATCTGTCTGGTCCGCAGCCTGGGGCAAAGCTTGTCTCTAAAGGGTTAATGAGGCCCCAAAGTGATTTTTGCACTGAGCTCCTCCTGCACCTACCAAGGTGCCAAAGGCATGAGATTCAGAAGAGAGCAGAACCAGTTTATTAAACTGTTCAAATTGGTAAAAATGATTAAAAGCTAAAGATTTCCATAAACACTATTCCAAAATGTTAATTTTAAAAATGTGACTAGCAATGTATGCATTCCCTTTATGTCCCCTCCCTCCCTATCTCTTAAAATAAATTTGAACACCCAGTGTAAAAAACACTTGAGGGAGAACCAGAAGTCAGCCATTTGAGAAGAGAGTGAAGAGGGAGCAGACGGCGGGGAGCAGATGCCGGCCCCGCTCGGGCTGCTGACGCAGGCTTCAGTGGCACTAAATCCCCCAGTAAGGCATCAGGTGTCGGGACTCCTTCTCATAGACGTCGGGAACTATGCCATAAGGTGTCTGTACCATTTTAACTGTCGACTTCCCAAAGAGCTGGCGCTCGTAGTCTATCAGTTGCCTCCAGAAGCCTACGTTGGGCCTGATGACAGGTCGCCGGGCTTTCACCCAGTTGTACGCCTCCAGCAGGCACACGTTGTGGAATTTCATCAGGTACGCGATACACAGCGTGGCTGAGCGGCTCACCCCTGCAGCACAGTGCACCAAGGTGGCCCCGTGCTTCCTGCTCACACTGTGGATCTTGTCAGCCACGGTGTCAAAGTACAGTCCAATGGGGGCATGCGGCATGTCAGCCAGAGGCACTTTAACATACTCAAATTGGGGCCAGTTGAAATTAGGGATCTCAATGGTAGCATTAACAATGCAGGTGATGCCACGAGCCTGGAGGAGGTGCCGATTGGAGGCCACACTGCCTCTGCCCAGGAATAGAGAGGAGGTGATTTGAGCAATGCCTCCTATGTCTCCCTCGGAAATCATCCGAGGGGCCATGAGAGTCCTTGGTAGCGTGCTGTGACCTCTGGAGCTCATGAAGACGCCAGCAGTCACACTTGCATTGTTGGGGGCAAGACCAGAGTGTTTTATTTTCCTCCACCAAGGAATCCAAAATTAGAGTCTCCTTCCTGCAAAATACAGGTATGTGTCAGTACTTTAAATGCTACTGATTCATCACAGCCTTCTGTCACATTTGTCAAATGGGAAGATTAGAGGGTTTTTTTTTAATAATACAGTACAATCTTTCAAGGATACAAACAAATCATTTTCTATCAATTAACAGTTGGGAAAAGTCACCTAAGACACAAACATGTGAAATCAATGTAAAATTCAGCTCTCTGGTGATTGTCCAAAAAAAAAAAAAAAAAAAGTGGGGTCGGGGGGTGGCTGGGCATGGTGGCTCATACATGTAATCCCAGCACTTTGGGAGGCTGAGGTGGGAGGATTGCTTAAGCCCAGGAGTTCAAGACCAGAAGACCAGCCTGGGCAACACAGTGAGACCCCATCTCTACAAAAAAAAATTTTTTTTTTTTTTTTTTAATTAGCTGGGTGTGGTAGTGCATGCCTGTAGTCCCAGCTACTCAGGAGACTGAGGTGGGCAGATCACTTGAGCCTGGGAGGTCGAGGCTGCAGTGAGCTGTGATTGCACCACCACCATACTGCAACCTGGGCAACAGGGAGACCCAGTCTCAAAAAAAAAAAAAAAAAAAAAAAAGGAAAGGCCAGGTGAGGTAGCTCATGCCTGTAATCCCAGTACTTTGGGAGGCTGAGGCGGGTGGATCACCTGAGGTCAGGAGTTCGAGACCAGCCTGGCCAACATTGGGAAACCCTGTCTCTACTAAAAATACAAAAATTAGCTGAGCATGGTGGCGAGCACCTGTAATCCCAGCTACTCGGGAGGCTGAGGCAAGAGACTCGCTTGAACCTGGGAGGCAGAGGTTGCAACTAGCTGAGATCGTGCCACTACACTCCAGCCTGGGTGACAGACTCTGTCTCAAAACAAAAACAAAAACCTAAACCAAAACCTATTTCCTATCATTTCGTGACAATGTAAACACAGTAGCATTTCCATGGAAATAATCCCAGGCAATTTGAAGGCCATGGTCTTCAAAGTTCATTCCTGTAAGTTAAATGAGCATTTTACCTGACCTGACCTTGGGTGTGGCTAAATAACTTCACCTTAATTCTGAGCTCCATGATGAATCCCACTGGCTTTTAACGTCTGAACGTCACTATCCTCTCATTATTCCAGTGTTTGCTATTAAATGTCAATATATACATTTACATATATATTGACATATATATTATATATATATTGACATTTAATAAGAGCAGAAAAGGAAGTTCTCAGTTTCCTGAGATCTTAGATACATCCGTTCCTCTCACCAAAAAAAAAATCACAATGCTTTATCACCTGTGCCCAGTGGCAAGTGCGCCTGCCCACACACACCCAGGGGATCGTCGGGAAGCCTGCAGTGATTTCAGTCAGACAAGAGCCTCCCCGGGTTCAACAGGCAGGCAGTGGTGGGGTACTCACTTCCTCAAGAGTCCAGTGTGCGCTGCCTGGGTCCGGATCCAGAAAGTCCTAAGTGAGCAGTGCTGGTGACAGTGGATACAAATCAAGTCTGCGGGAAGACAAGGAGGCAAGGACACAGCCAATCAGGAAGTTCCAAAGAATTCCTCACCGACTTTCACTACGACCTCAGGTTTGACTGAAATAGAGCCAGGAAGTGGAAGGTGCACTGAACATTTGCAGGTGTGCATTTAAAGGCTGCACCAGTAAGAAACACCAGCCTAAGTCTCAGCTTTTTGTTACTGACACATAACCCGCGGTGTGACAAATAGAGTTTTGACAATAACACAGACAAATCTCATCCTCTTGAGAGGAGGAGACTCAGAGACCACAACCTATCCGCGAAATGTCCGGCACTGCTGCCTCCTCGGTGGGCTATGAGGACACAACATGGACTCAAGTCTCTTCCATGCACCGTTAGCCAGCCCTGCAGTGGGAAGGCCTGGGCGGCACCGCGGTGGGAGGACGGACAGGCCAGGTGCAGCAAGGGTGAGCCAAGCAGCCCTGTGCCTGAACACAAGGTGGAGGACAGTGTGCACCAGGAAGCTAAGGACAGGCACGGCCGGGACATGGCACGGAGGACGGCTTCATGAGGAGCAGGACCGCAGATGTGGCTGCAGCCAGGAACGCTAATTACAGGCAGTGCTGGTGTTCAGGATGGCAATTTGACATTTTCCTTCATTTTGTTTTCTTTTCCATGTTGGCCCTATTTTATTCATTTATGTTATGTAAGTACCATGAACATCATAAAAAATGTGTTCTTCTACCACCTGTTCCCCTGCCTTTCCCAGGTACTGTCAGACCTGTCGTGTTTTTTTTTACAGCTCTGTTGAGGTGTTCTTGACATATAAACTGCTATACAACTTGATCAGGTACATAACCTGATGAGTTCTGACATATGTACACAATGGAGACACCAGTACATCATAATAATAAACACATCCATCATCCCCCTCAAAATTTCATTTTTTTAAATAATCCAACCCTTTCTTGCTCTTTACCCCATTCCCAGGCAACCACTGATCTTTCTTGTCACTATGGTTTGCACTCTAGACTTTTCTATCAATGGACTTTTATATATTTATAGCATATAAATATATATAGGCCAAGCGTGGTGGCTCACGCCTGTAATCCCAACACTTTGGGAGGCCGAGGAGGGTGGATCACTTGAGGCCAGGAGTTCGAGACCAGCCTTGCCAATGTGGAGAAACCCAGGTCTCTACTAAAAATACCAAAATTATCCGGGCATGATGGCACACACCTGTAATCCCAGCTACTTGGGTGGCTGAGGCAGGAGAATCACTAGAACCCAGGAGGAGGTGGAGGTTGCAGTGGAGCCGAAATTGCACCACTGCACTCCAGCCTGGGCAACAGAGCAAGATTCTGTCTCAAAAACTAAACACACACACACACACACACACACACACACACACACACACACACTCTATATATAGTGTGTGTATATATAGTGTGTATATATAGTGTATATATACATATATAGTACACATATATATAGTACATATATAGAGAGAGTATATATATACACATATATATATGTATATATATATATGGGTTTTTTTTTTTTTTGGTCTGGCTTCTTTCACTCAGCATAACTTAGACATTCACCCATGACGCTGGGTTATCAACAGCTCACTTCTTACTGCTGATAGTACTCTGCTGTGTAGATACACCACACTCTGTTTATCCATTCACCTACTGATGAACCTGGGTTGTCTCTAGTTTAAAGGTATTGTGAGTACAGCTGCTATGAGCATCCACGTACAGGTCTTTGTGCGTACATATGCCTTCCTCTCTCAGTTCAATACCCAGGAGTGAAGGGCTGGGTCCTATGACACATATGTTTAACATTTTAAAATGGTTTTTGAAAAAAAAAAGTTTATAAATATATATATTTATTTATATATACATATATATATATATATAGAGATGGAGTCTGGCTCTGTCACCCAGGCTGGAGTGCAGTGGCGCAATCTCAGCTCACTGCAACCTCCACCTCCCAGGTTCAAGAGATTCTCCTGCCTCAGCCTCCTGAGTAGCTGGGATTACAGGCGTGCACCACCACACGTTGCTATTTTTTGTACTTTTAGTAGAGACGGGGTTTTGCCACATTGGCCAGGCTGGTCTCAAACTCCTGACCTCAAGTGATCCACCCACCTTGGCCTCCCAAGGTGCTGGGATTACAGGCATGAGCCACTGTGCCTGGCTCCATTTACAACTATTTCTATCATTATAATGCAGGGGCTCTCAAACCTGAGCATGCCTCAGAATCCCCCAGAGGGCTGTGCGCACAGACTGCTGGACCTTTCCCCAGCTTCTGATTCCGTCCCTCCAGAGTGGGGCTGGAAGAGTTGCCTTTCTGAGGTGAGGCTGCGTGCGGGTCGGGGGCACGTCTGAGAACTGCTGCAGAGGTGAGTGCTGTGGCTCTGTCTGCATTCCCCCTGCAAGACTGAGGCACCAGGTGTGCTGGTGCTAACAGACCACAAGTCCCTCCTGGACACTGCCCTTCTCTAAAGGGAGCTGCCTCCTCACTTGAGGCTAGGCCTCGCTTTGGGAGCCCACATCCCATGACTGGTTAATGCTATGGGAGTACACAGAGCAGTCCACAGGTGAAATCACAGCATGAGGAACGAGGACGCAGTCACATAAGGAAACTGCGTGTGTGTGCATTGGATGTAAAATATGAACAGGGCAGAAACTCTGAGAACATCCTTTCCTACAGCAGAGCAGGGTCTCCTGCCACTTCCAAGTCTTCCCTGGCAGAATCCTACTGGTTTAAAAAGCAAAGTCACTGTGGTAATAAACACAAAATTAGGCCTTCAAGCTGCTGGGGATGACGCTCCTCATTGTGGAAAATCTGGAAGATGCTAATCAAATTTCCAAGTAGGTTATCTAGTTGTTGTCTAATTAAGAGAGGCTTGGCCATAGACATGGTGGCTTACGCCTATAATCCCAGCACTTTGGGAGGCCGAGGCGGGCAGATCACCTGAGACCAGCCTGGGCAACATGGTGAAACCCCGTCTCTACTAAAAATACAAAAATTAGCCAGGTGCAGTGGTGCATGCCTATAATCCCAGCTAGTAGGGAGGCTGAGCCAAGAGAATCGCTTGAACCCGGGAGGAAGAGGCTGCAGTGAGCTGAGATCGCGCCATTGCACTCCAGCCTGGGTGGTAGAGTGATGCATCCTCCCAAATTACGCTGTCTGGGAAGCCACTTGCCTTCCTGAGGCAAAGGAGCCCAGGTTCCCTGTGGAAGCCGGGCTGATTCCGTTAACTCGCATTTGCTGAGTGGCGCTAGGGTACTTGGTGCTGCAGGGAAAACAGATTGTGAGCCCTCGGGGCAGAATCCAAGTGAGACAGACACATTGCTCCCTCCCTGCTGCTGCCGGTCCATCTCTTTGCCAACAAACCTGCTTAAAATGCCAAAGCTGGTCCAAAGTTTCAGGAAAACAACTTCCGCCAGAGGGCACGTAGAGGGCACAGATGCTATAGATGCTTCTCTGACAAACACTCCTGACCCCCTTGACAGATTGGAAAATACACGGTTCAGAAAGGGTGAGAGATTTCAACTTGAGAAGTGAAACTAGGAAAAGATGGAAGGTGTCCGGATTTCTAGCTCAAGTCCACACACTGCTTCTCTGCGGTGACTAAATCGTGGCTGTGTTCTCATCACCTGCCTCGCGGCGCTCCACACCACCAGCCAGCGTCTGCCACACACGCGGGGGGGTGTGGATCTGCCTAAGAAGGTGTTTCAGTGCTACTTACAGAAAGGCTAAGCCCAGATGGGCCGAGCTGCTCCAGTTTTCCCTAGTGCCAGAACAGGGAACTACTGCCACATCCTGGTACACCATTTGGTGCACAAAACATCCCCCTGGCTGCAGAGGGTGGACCTCAGCAAGGAGCAGCCCCAGAGTAGGCACTACAAGAAGCCCTAGAGTCAGCCAGTTCTCAGATCAGATCAGTAGAACTGGATGGTAAAAAATAAAAAACCCATGGGTATTATATCACAGGTGCATGAAAATCTACTCAGTAAACGTGTCCTGGGAGACAGGGAAAGGAGATAGGGTAGCAGAGTTTGACCCGTATTTGAGGGATCACAAATTGCATGGTGCTCTCTGAGTGAACATGCCATCCCACTGCAGGACAATGGTCTCTGGGACGATGATGACCAGGGAGAATGCTTAAGAATGACCACATCACTGTCTATGGTGTTCAACTTGGCCTTCCCAAGATGCTCTGGCAATGGCACGTGCTTCTTGGAGGAAAAAATATTTTCCTGGCTGGGGGGATGGGGGTAGGGTAGAGTGAAAGACAGAAAGGAAGAGCTGTCCTAAACCAACCCCAGGGTTTTTTGGGTTTTTTTGTTTTTGTTTTTGCAGGGGGACGGGGGCGGGGGGGAGATGGAGTCTCTCTCTGTCACCCAGACTAGAGTGCAATGGCGCGATCTCGGCTCACTGCAACCTCTGCCTCCTGGGTTCAAATGATCCTCCTGCCTCAGCCTCCCGAGTAGCTGGGATTACAGGTGCATGCCACCATGCCCAGCTAATTTTTGTATTTTTTAATAGAAACAGAGTTTTGCCATGTTGCTCAGACTGGTCTTGAACTCCTGACCTCAGGTGATCCACCTGCCTTAGCCTCCCAAAGTGCTGGGATTACAGGCTTGAACCACTGCACCCAGTCTGGTTTGTTCTTAACATCTTCTCAGAGACGATGCTGGTCTTTTTGGATAATAAGCATCGAACACTAAGTACTGAACAAAATACAAGATTAGTGTCTTCCCAGCGGGCCTCTAATCTCAGTAATGCATACACTAATATTAATAACACCTGATTGCTCCCTGCTCCACAGAGCTCCTGGGATGCGGGCATCAGCCTTGTAGCCTTGTGGTCAGCACTGGCATCCATACCTGGAGCAGTGGTACCTGACACTCAGAATTGCTACATGGGGTCATGGCCTAATCAGAGACAGCATCCATCCTAATGCCACGGAGGTTACTTTTCTTTAAAAAAAAAAAAAAAAAGATGACAACCACCAGAATCAGCAGTTAACTGAAATTCTATCTACGGCTTTTCTTTTCATGTTCAGTCAACAGCAGAAAATGGCCACAACAGTGCTTCAGATGACTGTGTAAAATGCTCTCACTAAAATACTTTCAGTTTTAGGAATTTCAGAGGGCCAGAGTATATACTGGAGAGGCCTACACTGTTACCCTTTTATATTCAAAAAGCTAATGTAATCACATTTTCTCCTTCTAATAAAGTAAATGTCTGTCTAGTTCTTTTTGTTTTGAGACCGAGTCTCACTCTGTTGCCCAGGCTAGAGTACAGTGGCACAATCTTAGGTCACTATAGCCTTGATCTCCCAGGCTCAAGAGATCTTGGGATTACAGGGGTGAGCCACCAGGTCCGGCCCACATTTCTGATTTAGTAATGAAAATGATAATCCTAGCACTTTGGGAGGCCAAGGTGGTTGTATCACTTTAGCTCAGGAGTTGGTGACCAGCCTGGGCAACATGGTGAAACCCCATTTCTACCCCAAAACTCAAAAAACAGCTAAGCCAACATGGTGAAACCCTGTCTCTACTAAAAATACAAAAATCAGCCAGGCATAGTGGTGTGCACCTGGAATCCCAGCTACCTGGGAGGCTGAGGCACTAGAATCGCTTGAACCCGGGAGGCGGAGGCTGCAGTGAGCCAAGATCATGCCATTGCACTCCAGCCTGGTTAACAGAGCGAGACTCTGTCGCAAAATATAAAAATAAAAAAGTAAAATTTCAGCCAGGCACAGTGGCTCACAACTGTAATCACAGCATTTTGGGAGGCTGCGGCAGGAGGACTCCTTAAACCCAAGAGTTTAAGACCAGCCGGGGCAACATAATGAGACCCTGTCTCTGCAAAAAAAATTTTAAAAATTAGCCGGGCATGGTTTCATGCACCTATAATCCCAGCTACTCAGGAGGCCGAGATGAGGAGGTCACTTGAGTCTGGGAAGTCGAGGCTGCAGTGAGCCATGATTGTACCACTCCAGCCAGGGTGACCCTGTCTCATATATACATATTAAAGTAAAATGAAGTAAAAGATATTCACAAATTGTTCTGTCACCTGGAAAGCTTTAGCAATTGTGGTAAAACATCTCAACATCTTCTACTTACTTTGGAGGAGGGATCGTTTTTGCTTTTCTCACTGTATTAATTAACTGATATCATAGGATAATACATGAGGATATGTACACATGATGAGGATATGATGAGGATAAATACACATAAGATACATAAAGCCAAAGACTGAGAGTCACACTCCGGTTCAGCCACAGATAGTCCCTCAGTGTGACACGCAGCCACAGAGCAGCTGCCTATGTAGGTGTGACCAGGCCAGCCATCTCGATGTCCGCAGATGGACCAGCGCCTGTTCACACTGCATTTGCTGAGGCTAAGAGAAGCCGATCATTGGTTTTTGTTTTTGTTTGAGATGGTGTCTTGCTCTGTCACTCAGGCTGGAGTGCAGTGATGAGATCTCGGCTCACCGCAACCTCCACCTCCCGGGTTCAAGTGATTCTCATGCCTCAGCCTCCCGAGTAGCTGGGATTACAGGCATACACCACCACACCTGGCTAATTTTTGTATTTTTAGTAGAGACAGGGGGTTTCACCATGTTGGCCAGGCTGGTCTCAAACTCCTGACCTCAGGTGATCTGCCCACCTTGGCCTCTCAAAGTGCTGGGATTACAGGCATGGGCCACCACGCCCAGCCCGATCACTGTAAGATACTAGCCAGCTGCTGGGCTATGCCACAGCCCAAGAAGGAGAGGGGCAGTACACTAGATAAGCAGGAAAAACCATGCCAGCATCGTGACACAAATGCAAAGATTTGAAGAAGTTCAGTTCCACGTGATCAATTCATAGATTCTCCATGTTGGAAACAGAAAGAGTAGAGATAGCAAGAAGAGACCATCAATAACTATAAAAGGTGAAAGGTCTGCATTTATCTTGGTACCATGGGGTAATCTGTTCACATCTGGAATTGAATTCTTGTATTTGGTCCTCACCCACCTTGGTGCTTAAATTACCTACCACTCATTTACACAACAGTCTTTCACTGAGTTTATACAATGCGTTCAACACCCTGCTGAGTGTTGTTCCAACTGCTGCAGAATGTATTCCCCAGAGATGGCCACAGCATCTCCCATCTCACATGACATTCTTACAATGTAACCTTGTTTTTTGTTTTGTTTTTGACACAGGGTCTCCCTCTGTAGCCCAGGCTGGAGTGCAGTGGTATGATTTTGGTTCACTGCCACTTCCACCTCCCAGGTTCAAGTGATCCTCCCACCTCAGCCTCCTCATGTTGCTGGAACCACAGGTGTGCGCCACCATGGCTAGCTAATGTTTGTATTTTTTATAGAGACAGGGTTTCCCCATGTTGCCCACGCTGGTCTCAAACTCCTGGGCTCAAGCAATCTGCCTACCTCGGCCTCCCAAAGTGCTGGGATTACAGGCATAAGCCACTGTGGCCAGACCCTACAGTGTAATCTTGACACTCCTCCCATCCAACAGTGGGGCTGATGTCCCCTCATTTGAACCCTGAGAAACCTTTGTGATGGCTTCAACCAAAAGAATACACTACAGGCTGGGCGTGGGGCTCACGCTTGTAATCCCAGCACTTTGGGAGGCTGAGGCAGGACGACCGCTTGAGCTCAGGAATTCAAGGTTGTAGGGGGCTATGATGGCGCCACTGCACTCTAACCTAGGCGACAGAACGACGCTGTCTTTAAATCAACAAACAAACAAACAAATACAGTAGAAATGATGCTTCTGAGGCCAGAGCACAAACATGTCGCACACTGCTACCTTGTTCTCTTAGGACTTGCCCTTGGAACCCACCTGCCATGCTGTGAGGAAGCCCAAACTAGCCCAACAGAGCTACCACACGGAGAGGCCATGGGTGTTTAGCTAACATCCCAACTGAGTCCCAGCTGATACCCAAGCTCAACCACTAGATATGTAAGTAGAGATACTTTATTATGATTATAGCTCCCAGCCATCAAGTCACCCCCAGGCTTTGAATCTCCTACCTAAGGCCTCGGACATTGTGAAGCAAAAGCAAGTTGCCCCTACTAGTGAGGTCCAAATTCCTGACCTACAGGAATCTGTGAGTACAATACAAATAGTCATTTTAGGCCAGGGGCAGTGGCTCAAGCCTGTAATTCCAGCACTTTAGGAGGCCGAAGCGGAAGGACTGCTTGAGCCCAGGAGTTCAAGACCAACTGAAGCAACGTGAGAAGACTCTCTACAAAAAAAAAAAAAAAAAATAGCTGGGCATGGTGATGTGCACCTGTGGTCCCAGCTACATGGCAGGCAGAGGCAGAAGGATTGCTTGAGTCCAGGAGGTCAAAGGGGCAGGGAGCTGTGATTGCACCACTGCACTCTAGCCTGGGGAACAGAGCAAGTCCCTGTCTTAAAAAAAAACAGGGACTTGTAAACAAGTTTTGTTTGATAAGCAAACAAAACAAATAGTTATTTTACAACGAGTTTTAGAGCTGTGTTATGCAGCAGTAGTAACTAGAGCAGGGATATACAGGTAACATAAGGCATAACCCTGTGCTAGGATTTTATCATCTAACAGAAATGACACAAGATACACATATAAAAACAACTGAATAACAGTAAGAGATGGACTACCATTGAGTGAACGAAACAACTGGTACAAAAAAACTGGTGATCAAAACAAAGTAAAAACAGCCCATAGTACTGAAAACCTGAGTTGTTTCTTGGGGAGTTGTTTTATAGATTGTATACCATGCTTTTTCTCCTCCCATTCTTGCCTTTCAAGAGCCCCCTTGGCCAGGCACGGTGGCTCATGCCTATAATCCCAGCACTTTGGAAGGCCGAGGCAGGCAGATTGCCTGAGGTCAGGAGTTCATGACCAGCCTGGCCAACATGGTAAAACCCTGTCTCTACTAAAAAATACGAAAATTAGCCAGGCGTGGTGGTGGGCGCCTGTAATCCCAGCTACTTGGGAGGCTGAGGCAGGAGAATCACTTGAACCCAGGAGGCGGAGGTTGCAGTGAGCCGAGATTGCTCCATTGCACTCCAGCCTGGATGATGAGAAACTCCATCTAAAAAAAAAAGAGCCTCCTGTTTTAGACTTGGAATGGGGGCTATTCTCCATTGGAATGGAGAATACAGCCCTTTTCTACAGCCCTCACCATTTAGCAAGTGTGATCCAAGCCCCAGCAGCATCAATACCACCTGGAGGTTTGAAAGAAATGCAGAACGCAGGCTCTATTCCAAGACCTACAGAATTGGCTCCAGCAGGTTAACAAGATCCCAGGTGATTTGTATACACAGTTTTTGAAAAGTGCAAACTGAAGATTAAACTCATTAAAAACTAACTTAATACAATGTGAAAATCTGCCTCATTCTGCCCCATCTGACCTGTGGCAGCACGCTCAGGCACCTGTCCCACATAAGCCACGTAAGCACTGCTCAGCCTCTCCTGGATCAGTATCATTCTGCTGTTGCAGTTCCCAGAGAATCAGAGGTAAATGGAGGTTAAGAGGCTTTCCCAGACTCTACATAGAAAATTAGTAGCCCCACTGGGACCAGAGCCGTCCTTCCATGAGTTGTCCATTTGTGGCTCAGTCATACAATTGGACCACAATGGATCCATCCATTCAAAGTCTACCAAAATGTACATTTCACTGGCCGGGGCGGGGAGGGGGTGGGAAACTGCAGCAAGAAAGGAGTTAAGGAACATAAGGTCAGGTCGATGTGATTGTGCTTTACTTCTACAGTCTGGGGAGTAATCTCTAAGAATCCTAAACTGTTGGTGGTACAAGATGGTCTTCGGGTGTGAAATATCCAATAAAAAGCTCGCAAAAGTCAACAGCTGTATTTAAACTTGTTTAATGATAACTGGAAACCAATTTGAGCAATGGCTTATATAAATAACATTTTAAAATCTTCCAGGACTAAGTGGTAAAAATTATATGTGAATCATATGTGCTTGGTTAAATGATAAACTGTTATTTATGTAAGTCAGAACATCTAGAGGCAAAGTGCTTAAAAAAATCACTAATCAGCAATAAAACCCAGGTAGGTATGAGTTTGCCTCAAAACTGTCAAAGTTACTACTGCCCTCTGAGAAGCAAGACCATGACATCTCAGAAAATGCAGGTCTTTTCATAAATAAGATTTCAGTCCTTACAAGCTCATTATTACTTTAAGGGAAGATAAAGAACAGAATTTATAAATTAGAATAAAGTTCACAGGACTAAGAGCTCAGTAGTTAATAATCACCCTTTGATCATCTTTGATGTCTCATCAGACATATCAAAATCCTTAAAGCTCCAGCGGAGAGTTTCAACCTTCACCCTATGAGGACTTCCTTACCATATACCTGGTCCAATTCCACATCTTTTAGTGATTTTATACCAAATTAACTTCACTTATAATGTACTGATAAATTAATTTCCCATTTTTCTTTACAAATCAAAGGCACCTACAATTACCATGCTAGTTTCCGAGCAGGGTGAGGTAAACAGCTGAGTCTTCTGCTTCAGCGGGATGGAGGCAACTGGCGAAGGCCATGCCCGCTCCCATGCTGAGAGCAGTCCGACTGCACTGTGAGGGCAACTGGGTGTCTGTGCCATCCTACAGCAAAGGGAGGGATGAAGTTTTCAGCTGAACGAGAGGGGTCCCAAGGCAGAGGATCCTGAAGTTATTCCCTTGGCTTTAACTGAAAAAATACTGTCTGGAAACACAATATGACAATGTAATAGTTCCCTTTAGAAGACTACATTACTAATTAGTAAAACATTTCTAGGCTGGGCATGGTGGCTCACACCTGTAATCCTAGCACTTTGGGAGGCCGAGGTGAGTGGATCACCTGAGGTCAGGAGTTTGAGACCAGCCCGGCCAACATGATGAAACCCCGTCTCTACTAAAAATATAAAAATTAGCCAGGTGTGGTGGTGGGCGCCTATAATCCCAGCTACTCGGGAGGCTGAGGCAGGAGAATCGCTTGAACCCGGGGGGATGGAGGTTGCAGTGAGCCGAGATCGCGCCAGTTCACTCCAGCCTGCGTGAAAGAGCGAAACTCTGTCTCAAAAAACAAAAAACAAACAAAAACACCTCTAGAGGGTCGGGTGTGGTGGCTCACACCTGTAATCCCAGTACTTTGGGAGGCCAAGGCAGGAGGAATGCTTGAGCCCAGGAGTTTGAGGCTGCAGTGAGCCAGGATCATGCCACTGTACTCCAGACTGAGCCAAACAGTGAGACCCCATCTCTTAAAATAAAAAAATTTAAAAAATTAAAAAAAAAAAAGTTTGCCAACTGATATGGTTAGGCTCTGTGTCCCCACTCAAATCTCACCTTGAATTGTAATTCCCATAATCCCCACGTGTCAAGGGCAGGACCAGGTGGGGGCGGTTTCCCCCATGCTGTTCTGGTGATTTTGAGTGAGTCGCATGAGACCTGATGGTTTTATAAGCGTCTGGCATTTCCCCTGCCTGCACTGACTGTAAGTTTCCTGAGGCCTCCCCAGCAATGTGGAACTGCGAGTCAATTAAACCTCTTTCCTTTATAAATTACCCAGTCTCAGGCAGTTCTTCATAGCAGCGTGAGAATGGGCTACTACACCAATCCTTGGTTGAAATTAGTAAGTTATAAAACCATCACAGCATAGTAGATGCATTCTTCAAAGTGTGCTCCCAAGGAGTCCTACACGAGAATCACCTGGGCTGCCTGTTAGAATGCAGACTCCTAGACCCCACCCCAGACCTAATTAATCAGAATTTCTGGAAGTGAAGGCCTGGGAATTCACATTTCTAGCAAGTACCTTTTTAGAAGGAATCTAAAAATATTATTAAGAGTAATCTGATATTGTGGAAAAAATATCTCCTGTACTTTCTAGGAGGATAAATGGAATAAGAAACTCCATAAGTGTAATTTTTATTTAAAAAAAACAAAAAACTCATTACTTTCATATAATACAGTAGTCATTTGGATTTAAGATACAATCTAGGCCGGGTGCAGTGGCTCACGCCTGTAATCCCAGCACTTTGGGAGGCCGAGGCAGGTGGATCACGAGGTCAGGAGATCGAGACCATCCTGGCTAACACGGTGAAACCCCGTCTCTACTAAAAATACAAAAAATTAGCCAGGTGTGGTGGCGGGCACCTGTAGTCCCAGCTACTGGGGAGGCTGAGGCAGGAGAATGGCGTGAACCGGGGAGGCGGAGCTTGCAGTGAGCCGAGACTGCGCCACTGCACTCCAGCCTGGGCGACAGAGCGAGACTCCGTCTCAAAAAAAAAAAAAAGAAAAGAAAAAGATACAATCTAGTACACAAAACAAGTTCCACTCCATTTCCATTTTGGATCACCTTTGGCTGAAAGTTTACACCAAGTAATTGAAGCTCTGTAAAACACTAAATACTTCTCCAATTTTTGTTAAGAAGAAACATCATGTGACAAAAAGGAAAAAAAAGAAACATCATGTGAAATGTGAAATGCTCTAAGAGTTCCATCCCCTAAACATAGAACGTATGTGACAGTACAAAATAAAGGCTAGTAAAGATTTCTGTCCTTTTTTTTTTTTTTTTTTGAGACAGGGTCTTGCTCTGTCACCCAGGCTGGAGTGCAGTGGTGCAATCTAGGCTCACTGCAGCCTCAACCTCTGGGACTCAAGCGATCCTCCCACCTCTGCCTCCTGAGTAGCTGGGGCTACAGGGGTGCGCCACCATGCCTGGCTAATTTTTTGTAGAGACGGTTTTGCCATGTTGCCCAGGCTGGCCTTGAATTCCTGGGCTCAAGTGATACTCTGGCTGGCCTCGGCTTCCCAAAGTGCTGGGATTGTAGGCATGGGCCACCATGCTTAGTCTTGTCTTTTTTTTTTTTTTTTCTTTTTGAGCAAGAATCCTGGAGAACAGTGGCACAATCATGGCTTACTGCAGCCTCGACCTCCTGAGCTCAAGCAGTCCTTCCACCTCAGCTTCCCAAGTAGCTGTAACGATAGCCATGAGCCACCACATCCAGTTAATTTGTGTGTTTTTTGTAGAGACAGGGTTTTGCCATGTTGCCCAGGCTGGACTCGAACTCCTGGGCTCAAGCCATCCACCTCCCTAGGCCTCCCAAAGTGCTGGGATTACAGGCATGAGCCACCACACCAGGCCTCTATGTCCTTTTGACATTCATCAAAAAAGCAGTTTGAAGGCAGGGCACGGTAGCTCACGCCTGTAATCCCAGCACTCTGGGAGGCCAAGGCAGGTGGATCACTTGAGGTCAGGGGTTTGACCAGCCTGGCCAACACAGTGAAACCCCATCTCTATTAAAAATACAAAAATCAGCTGGGCATGGTGGCATGTGCCCGTAATCCCAGCTACTCAGGAGGCTGAGGTAAGAGAATCACTTGAACCTGGAGGGCGGAGGTTGCAGTGAGCCGAGATTGTGCCACTGAACTCCAGCCTGGGGAAGAGACTCTGTCTTTAAAAAAAAAAAAATGCAGTTTGAAGTAAAATTGATATTTAAATAGAGTTGGAAGGAAATGTACCAAATTCATGGGAGCGGTTGTCTCAGTGGGAAGGGAAGAGAAATGGCCCAAGGAAGCTTTGACTTGATAATACTTAATTTCTAAGCATTATAAAAGATAAAGTATGAGCAATGATTTTTGAATGGTGAGTTATGATGCTGGTTAATTTGCTTTCAATAATTTTCTTTTCTTTTTTTTTTTTTTTTTGAGACAGTCTTACTCTGTTGCCCAGGCTGGAGTGCAGTGGCTCAATCTCTGCTCACTGCAACTGCCGCGTCCTGGGTTCGAGCAATTCTCCTGCCTCAGTCTCCCAAGTAGCTGAGATTACAGGTGCATGCCACCACACCCGGCTAATTTTTTGTTTGCTTGAGATGGAATCTCGCTCTTTCACCCAAGCTGGATTGCAGTGGTATGATCTTGGCTCACTTGAACCTCCGCCTCCCAGGTTCAAGCAATTCTCTGTCTCAGCCTCTGGAGTAGCTGGGATTACAGGGGCCCACCACCACTCCCGGCTAATTTTTGTATTTTCAGTAGAGACGGGGTTTCACTATGTTGGTCAGGCTGGTCTCGAACTCCGGACCTCATGATCCACCCGCCTCAGCCTCCCAAAGTGCTGGGATTACAGGCATGAGCCACCGTGCCTGGCCTAACACCTGGCTAATTTTTACATTTTTATAAGAGATGGGGTTTCACCATGTTGGTCAGGCTAGTCTCGATTGAACTCTTGACCTCAAGTGATCCACCCGCCTCAGCCTCCCAAAGTGCTGGGATTATAGGCGTGAGCCACTGTGCCCAGCATAATTTTCTATATGATTTTAATTTCTAAAAGTAAAAAATATTTTTAATAGAAGAAAATTAACAACACAGAGTTGTCGGTCCAAGCCCCCTCTCCACTTCTGGCCTGAGCCTGCCAGTGCTCTTTATATAGGAGCCAGGATAACACCAAAGATTTATAATGATGACACAAAGTGTGTCTTCATTATAAATGTTTTGTGTTTTATAATGAAACACAAAGATTTAAAAGATTTAGTCAAATCTAAGATTTAGATTTTAGCTAAATTGGCAAAATTCTTCATTATAAATCTCCAAATTTGTATGTAATTTGTATGTTGACAGTACTTCCAGATTTTATTTTTACAAGTGCTTCCTTAAAACTTAAAGCAGGCTGGGCGCGGTGGCTCATGCCTGTAATCCCAGCACTTTGGGGGTCCGAGGCAGGTGGATCACGAGGTCATGAGATCGAGACCAGCCTGACCAACATGGTGAAACCCCGTCTCTACTAAAAATAGAAAAATTAGCTGGGCGTGGTGGCATGCGCCTGTAATCCCAGCTACTCGGGAGGCTGAGGCAGGAGAATTGCTTGAACCTGGGAAGCGGAGGTTGCAGTGAGCCGAGATTGCGCCACTGCACTCCAGCCTGGTGATGGAGCAAGACTCCGTCTCAAAAAAAAAAAAAAACTTAAAGCAAGTTCACCTACTGGTCACTTTCCCAGGCAGGGAAGGCTGGTGCTTTGAAGGCATTCTCTGCCACGTAATGTTTACTAGTCAACAGAAGCAGCATGCTCTAGTTAGGGAGTTTTCTCACATGTACCCACACACTCAAAGACATAAGGAGTCAAAACAAACAAACAAACAAAAAAACTCGCCCTAGGCCATTGATGCTGAAACTGTTCTGGGACAGACAGAAGTAAACCCAGCAGTTGCATATGAACTTCAAAAGAACCTTCTCGTCCACTGAGGTTTCAACATGGCATGGGGTGTGAAAAGCTGACCCAACCGGACCTCTGGTTGCTCTAGGTTGGTGTAAGAACAGAATGGGACGTGCCCAGGTGAGCTGGGTGGGCTGCACATGAAAGGGCATGGCTGTGATCTCAGCCCTAGGCCTCCTCGCCCAGGCTGAGGCTGCCTCTGCCCTGCAACAGGTGGAAAATGGAGCTCCTTTGTGAAAGCTGCCCACTGGAAGGCCGAAGGGGTGACAAAGAACACGACAGGGCTCCTCCCCCATCACTCAGATCAACAGGTTCCCATACTAACGACTTCTTACTCCTCCTCCTTTGGGTGTCTTTTCCTGAAAACTTCTAATTTATCCGCATGTGGTTTCTAAAATTATCATTATTTTAGAGAATCTGAAAAAAAATCTTTACTATAATGAGCAAAAAAGTCTTTGTGACTTATGTAAATAAAGACTGAAAATAGAGTGATTTAGCTATTTTCCAAGATGCTTTTAGAGAAGAAATAAAAAGGATCTACAAATCTCAGTCTTTGTGCTAGTGTTCTTCCATCATCCCTCCAGCTAAAAAGGATTCCCCTGAGGTATTTTGTAAACCTACAGAATTGCATAACATTCTGCTCTAAGGGCAGAAACACAGCACATAATACTAGGCACATGGTAAGTACTCAATGAACACCTGAATTTAACGGCTGCCCTCAGGTGAACTGCCCACCTCTCCCCACACCCTCCCTCCTGCTCCTTCTCTTTCTCACATTCTCTCACTCTCTCTCACACACACACACTTCAAATCCAGCTGGCAAAACTAAACACAGGCAATCAAAGTGAACCTGGCAACTGTCTGTTCAGAAAGCAGGAATTCAAGCTGGGTGTGGCACATGCTGCAGTCCCAGCTTTTAGGAGGCTGAGGTGGGAGGATCCCTTGAGCCCAGGAGTTCAAGGCCAGCCTGAGCCACATTGCTAGGCTCCATCTCTTACAAAGAAAATGAACAAAAACGACAAAAACCCTGCTCTAAGCTACTTCTACTTTCTCAGGCAAAGGAAAATTTGGAGAAAAATACATTTAAAAGATTTAAAGGCTGGGCATGGTGGCTAACGCCTGTAATCCCAGCACTTTGGGAGGCCAAGGCGGGCAGATCACGAGGTCAGGAGATTAAGACCATTCTGACTAACACGGTGAAACCCTGGCTCTACTAAAAATACAAAAAATTAGCCAGGCATGGTGGCAGGCACCTGTAGTCCCAGCTACTAGGGAGGCTGAGGCAGGAGAATGGCATGAACCTGGGAGGCGGAGCTTGCAGTGAGCCGAGATCGCGCCACTGCACTCCAGCCTGGGCGACAGAGTGAGACTCTGTCTCAAAAAAAAAAAAAAAAAAGTTTAAAAGAGTCATTGATTCCTGTAGCACAGAGTCTGTGGTTACTTTGGAATTGCCAAAAAGTATGAGTTAGGGTCTGTGCACAGTGCCTCTTAAGGAGTCTCATCCTCAGAGGGTACTTTAACAAGGATAGGCCTGGGTTCCTGCACAATACACTGTCCTACACATTTAGGGCTGGGCACAATGGAAGCATTCACCAGAGGCAGGATTCATTCAAGAGCCTTAAAAAACGTCTAGGTACTAGCCACTTATTTTTAGTACTTCATTTTGCATATTTAAAATTTCCTATAACTACTCATCTGTTCAAAAAAAAAAAAAAAAGATTGATGAAAGGATTCCATTAGATATTTGTCAACCAAACACAGTGGGAAAACCATTTCTGGTGTTTGGGTGGTTAGTCCAAACCATATAACTAAATAAAAATACGCTAGCACATGACAGGCCAGGGATCGGACTACCCAGGGACCTTTATTCATTCATTCAGAAAATATTCAAGCATAATTGTGGTTAAACAGCAAATACAGTGACTTACAAACTCAAGGCTGACACCACTGAAGGAATGTAAATTGGTACAACCACTTTGGAAACCAGGTATCAACTAGTAAAGCTGAAGGTATGCACACCTGACTCAGGGCTGTTCATAATTGCCCCAGACCAGAAACAACCCAGATGTCCATCAACAGTGGAAAAGTAATTTGTGGTATGTTCATAAGACAAAAATGTACTAACTGGGCTGGGTGTGGTGGCTCACACCTGTAATCCCAGCACTTTGGGAGGCCCAGGCAGGAGGATCCCTTGAGCCCAGGAGTTCAAGACCAGCCTGGGCAATATAGTGAGACCTTGTCTCTAAAAAAATTAAAACACAAAAACAACTACAGGCACAGGCAACGATATGGATAAATCTTTTAAAATAGCATGCTGCAGAAATTTAAAAAATTATATATGTGCGTGTGTATATACATACATACATACACACACACATACATACATACACATACACACACACACACACACACACGATGCCGGCCAGAAGGAAGGATTCACAAGAGTATCTACTTTTAGTTTGCACTGAGGTTAAAAACAAGCAAAATAAAACTATGTCAATTAGGGATTTATATTTAGGGGATAAGAACTATAGAAAAGAAGGAAATGATTTCCATAAAAGTCAGGGTAGTTTCTGGCTAGGACCTCTGGGGGAGGGAGAGTGTGGAGTCAGATTCTTGACCTGCAAGACGGTTACACTTATGTTTTCCTTAAAATAATCCATCAAATTATCCATTTGTTTTAGACACTTTTTTACATAATTCACAATTCAATAAATCTAATGTTGATTTCTGGGAATTCAGAACCATGACAACAATTCTGGCCAACCCTCTCTGAATGTCACTATTTGCCTGTGAGCTTCATAAGGTCAGAGACCGACCTTACTTGCCTTCTTCCTCTGTATTCAGGCACAGCACCTTTAGCATGGTAAAAGTCCTCGGTAAATGTATAATATATAAATCCACAGAATCCTGACATGAATTTTGTTTTAACCCATCCATTTCCTGAAATTACCGGTTTGAAGGGTGCCCACATTAACACTTTCCTTTGTCTTCACCCAGGTGAAGTGAAGCTTTCATAAATAATAAAGCCATCTTAAATGTTAGCTCTGTAAGTTTATACCCAGGCCTTGGTTGCTTTAGCAACTCTCCCTGTCTTCCACTCCCTTTGACGTTTCTTTATAAGCAAAGACAAGACAACAGGCTAGTAGTCCTAGATTTTTTTTTTTAAATAGGAAAGTTTTATTCAGCACCTAAGAGTAAAACCTAGGATCGTAATGATTCTACTACTTTGAAGTTGTTTAAAAGGGGTAATTTGCCCCTTGCCCTGAGAAGTAACACCGTCTATCAGGATTATTAAAACTTTACCAACAGTTGTACTTAAACACATGACTTGTTCTTGACAGAAGCCAAATCTTTATAAACAGGACAAGTCAACTTTAAAATAATTAATTTCGGTTAAAAAACCACTTTGTGCAAACGGACATTTATAAAAATGCTTAGAAAAGTCTAAAAAGATATACACAAACCGATCAAGATGCACTCGGCAGTTACTTTTGAGAAAGAGGTTCAAAACAAAGCTTTAACCTTATTAGTAAAGTTTAAATCTCACAGAGAATGGTTAATGTATTTCTTGTGATTTTGGGAAAAGCATTTTTAATCCATTTTGCCTTAAAATCCCAATTGCAAAGGAACCCATCAAACATAGCCCTCCCTAAAGCCCACTTTTTAAAAATGTTAAAGTCTTAAAGAATTTCCTGGACTTACATACTTGGCTAGTCTTTTATGATATGAATATACATTTATGCCATTCTATTAATTATTATTACAGAATTCATACCTGCAGTCAACCGATATGAAAGCTTTCAGATGAGAACTCAGGACACACACGTTCAACAGTGACATTAAAACGTCTTGGAATGAAGGAAACTGTCTCCAGTTTTATGGGGGAAAGCCAAAAATACCAAGCAACTACCTCTCCTCCCCCAAGCGTCAGAAGATGAGTCAGAGCTGGAGGCAGGAATAGGGCCCATGTGTCAAGCCTCCTGTGCAGGGCTCCTTCCTACCTCCTCGTGGCAACCCTCGTCCCTCCCTCAGGTCAGGGTCTCTGCCCCGGCCTGTCCCTGATGTGAAGTGTCCCTGATGTGAATTCTCAGGCGTCTCTGGCGAAGAAGAGGCGTTCACTGTGGGGGTGCCTCCTTCCCTGCATTTCTCAAGGGAACCAAGACTGGGGGCCTTTATGAGTCCACAACAACTAACAATAACCAAATCGCAGCTCAAGGGAGTGGAGCTTCCAGACACACGCACAACTCTGCAAAGAATACAGCACCTTTGTTCCCCTGGTTTTAGAGAGCAGGAAGGAAATGAGCGGAGAGAAACTGTGACTTGTCCAGTGTGACTTAACTTTGTGGCAGAGCTGAGTCTCAGGCATGGAGCTGCCGGCTGGCCTCGGCCTCTCTGACTCTTAAGTGATCTGTAGAATGTCAGGGAGGACGGTCCAACATTCCATCATACTTCTGAGTGGCCTTAGGGACTAGGAATTCCAGGAGACTCTGGGTTAAATCTCTGGGTCCCTATTCTTTTAAGGTTACTAAGGATACCCGGAGTTTGCTCTTCGCCTCCGTTTTTACATCTGTAAAACGGGATGGTAACGCTCTGCACCCCCCTCTCTTATAAAACGATAATGAACAGCTAACGAGTTAACACACACTAAATGTCCGGAGGTCCTGCTGGATAGAAAGTACAAGGTGGTTTAAAAAAAAAAATCTCTGCATGGTAAAACTGCATTTGTAAGTCGCTCCTCCTTCCCTAGCCTCTGGGATGCCCAGTTACCATAACACTGGCTGGTACCACTGGCAACATCCACCTAAATAAAATACAGTTATACAATCCACTTAAGGCGGCCACAGCACGCACCCCCTCTTTACAAACAACAACTCAACTTCGCTCCGGAGCAAGGGTACTTAGGAGAAATAAAAAGACAGATGTTAGCACCGCGCACACCCATCTACCACCGCAGAGGAAGACTCAAGTTGGGCACTTGGCATCGCTGAAAGTCAAGTTGCTTCTATCCATGCACCAGAAACCTCGGGGAGATGCAAAAAGCGGCGGCGCGCTCCAGAGCGGGTGGATGCCAGCGAGAGTAGGCGGCCTCAGCGGGGTCGGAAGGCGACGGAGGAGGCGCGGCCGAGGATGCTGGAGCCCCGGGGCACAGGGACAGGGTCGCGGGGGCGGCGCGGCGGGGGAGCGGCAGGGGGCGCACGCCCAGGGCCGGCGAGGGTGCGCTGCGGGGGGTCCCGGGCCTCTCCTCCGCGGGCCGCCCCGAAGAGTCAAGGACCGCCGGGGAGCAGGTGGGGGCGCCGGCACAAAGTTTCCAGAGGCGGGGTCGCGCGGGCCTCTGGGTCCCCCTGCACCCAGGGACCCGAAGCGCGAAGTCCCGCCCTCCCGCCCCACCCCAACACCTTCCCCACAACCCCCACCCCCGGGCCTGCGGGTCCCCTACCGGCGCGGCGCGGCGCGGGTTGCGGTTAGGGCTCCGTCCTCCTGCGCGGCCGCCGGCTTCTGCGGGCTGGGCGCCGCGCGCGCCGCCTCCTCCTCCCTCCGCCCGCGCCCGGGGCGGGCCGCGCGCACGCTCCCTGCGCCTGGCCGCCCTCTCCCGAGGTGGGGGGACGCGCGGGGCGGCAGGCGGTAGGCGGCGCGCGTGCGCGCTGGGCTTCTGCGCCGTGCGGTGTGGTCCGGGCGCGCCCCAGCTCCTGAGGCAGCAGCCTCCCCCAGAGCGCTCCTCCGTGCAGGTCCCCTGGTCTCTTACCCTGCCTCACACACCGGCGACCCCTCGCTTCCCCAGTCAGCGTCTGCGTATGAGCCGGGCTCGAGGCGGGCTGCGGGGGCGCTCTGCTGGGGTGCTTTCGGGATTGGAGAGGATTAAAGGCGAGAAAGCAAATCCGATACAGGTGTGAAGCCGCCGCGGGTGGCTCGGGACGGCCTCGACCCCACCCCACCGCCTCCCCAGCCCGGAGAGCCCGGGGGTTGGGACCCAAGAGCGAAGGGAAAATCAGTAGCGCGGCAGTTCCTGGCTGACGCTTGCTGGAACAGGTACGGGCAGCCGTGGCGCCCGAGACCCGGAGGTGAACATGCAACCTCCGTGCGCATCTCCGCCTGCTCCCGCCACGCCAAGGTGCCGTCCGAGTCTCGGAGCCCACACCCACCGCCCGAGTCCCCGAGGCAGGGCAGGGGTTCTCCGGAGCGCAGGCGGGACACGGGCATTTGAGGGCTCATTTGCTGTGTGACTCTGAGGGTCTTTTTAAATTCAGGTGTGCCCATCTGTAACATAAGTCGGTGCGAAACGGACGTTTTCCAGCACAGCCCCGCCTCCCCTCTGCCTCTGGCAGGTGAAGGGAGACACGTGGGAGGCAAAGCGACTTCCTCAAGGCTCTGCCGTGAGTCAAGGCACCTAAGAGTCCTGACTCCATGCCCAGTCCTTGACTCACCAGCCCCTGCTCCTCGCCGTTGCAAATCGTTGGCCTCAGAATTGCTGAGCAGTCAAAACGAGTAGGCATGGGTTTGCGGGGAGGGGTGGAGGGGAGAAGTAAAACCCGCGTTTGGGGTTTACATCTCCCGATGTCCTCAACCAAAAGCTTTGAAGCTTTTTCATGTTCTTCCCGATCTCCACTGCCCAACCGGCTTCAGAGTCATCTGGTGCGTGCTGGACTATCTAAAAGTTAGTGATAATTTTAATCATAATCCTGGGAAACGAAAAAGGCCCAGACTAGAGAGATTTATTTTCGTCTTCGTAAAAAGAGAATCAAAGCTTTAAAATTAGGCAAAATTAATCTAAGAGAAAACAAAGCAGCATACTTTGCTAGATTCAGGAAACCACTGAGTTCAAATCGTGCCTGGGAAAAGCATCTTCCTAACACTAAATTGTGACGTCAGTTCACTTAGTGACTTACTTGTTTACATGCCAATACGAAAAGAGCAAATCTCTAACAGAAAGAATTGTGTGTTTTCATTTCTGCTCAGCACCCCCTAGTCCTTGAAGCTTCAGTCAATTCAATGACTCAGCAACACAAATAGATGCATCCCTCTTCACATTCCAGCTTGTTACACTGTAGGCAGGTTTCCAAAACAAGCTCTAGTGACAAGGAGCTAGGCATTTTCATGGATTATGGGAACTAAACCTACCATGAAGAGTCAGTGAAGAGGAGGGAGGTGGGCTAAAATAGAGTTTGTGTTGTGTGCGATGTGCGTGTCAAGATTTAGAGATTTAGAGATTAAGTAGAAAGAAGTGCTGGAGTCAGACCATTTAATGACTGTACAGACATGCCCTGGGGTAGGGAGGCGCTTTATGCCTTTACAGAAGGTGGAAGTGCGGGCTTATACATGCCTGTACCAAAAATGCAATTTGAAGGTATTCTCTTCTGGACCAGCACTGTCCAGTAGAACTTTGTGTGATGATGGACATGTTCTGTATCTCCACTATCCAGTACAGTAGCCACTAGCCTCATGTGGCTACTGAACACGAAATATGGCTAGTGTAACTGAGGAAGTGAATTTAAAATTTTATTTTAGTAAATTTAGATAGCCACATGTGGCTAGTGGCTACCTTACTGGACAGCACATTTCTGGACTATAAGTATGTGAGTTTTTTTATAGGTGTCAATTTTTCTTCTTTTTTTTTTTTTTTAAGATAGGCTTCAGGATGGAGTGCAGTGGTGCAATCATGGCTCACTGAAGCCTCCACTTCCCGGGCTCAGGTGGTCCTCCCACTTCAGCTTCCCAAGTAGCTGGGACTACAGGCACGCCACCACGCCTGGCTAATTAGTTTTTATTATTTTGGGGGGGGACGGAGTTTCGCTCTTGTTGCCTGGGCTGGAGTGCAATGGCACGATCTCGGCCCAGCGCAACCTCCGCCTCCCGGGTTCAAGTGATTCTCCTGCCTCAGCCTCCCGAGTAGCTGGGATTACAGGCACGCGCCACCACGCCTGGCTAATTTTGTGTTTTTAGTAGAGACAGGGTTTCTCCACGTTGGTCAGGCTGGTCTTGAGCTCCCGACCTCAGGTGATGCCCCTTGAGGTTATAGACGTGAGCCACCGCACCTGGCCTTGTTATTACTAAAGAGACCTAGTCTCTTTAAATAATATGTTGCCCAGCCTGGTCTCGAACGCCTAAGCTCAAACAATCCTCCCACCTCAGCCTCCCATAGTGCTGGGATTAGAGGCATGAGCCACTGCGCCTGGCAGTGTCAACTGTTGTGGATGTAGAAACATTTTAGAGGCTGTCTGCTATAAAATTACAATTTGTCTATGCCCAGGGAGGGTTTGGGTTCTCCTGACTCCCAGCTAAATAAGCAGTGCTTTCGAGCAGGGCAGCATCTACGAAGAGTGAGAGCTGATAATGATTAATACAGTAAGTAGAGGGTGGAAATTTGTACTCTGCTTAGCTTCTGATGTCTGCCTTTCCAAAAATATTCTCCTTAACTGCTTGGGCAATGACTGCTCCTTAGATTAATCAGACTTTTATGTGTCCCTCAGAATGAATAGTTGCATCTTCCATTTGTATCACTGCCTCTGGTTAACAAATTAGCAACAGCTTTGATCTGTCAGAATTGGGGAACAGCGGTCAACAAGGCTCCCAGTCTACAGAAGTTTGATTTCAGGGTGCCATCGGGTCTTGTGGCTCACAGAGATTCGGAAGGCCTGCTTGCCTATGCCTCTAATTCCAAATTATATGCCATTGATGGCTATAAAAATGCAACTCCCCTGAGATAAGTAAATCTTTAAGCTACTGTCCTTTGGCAGATTTGAGAGGGACACTGGACACCAGGTTTCTGGGAGAAAAGATTTCTTAAAAACTAGCAAGATAGAAGTCTCAGAAGTCTCAGATCACATTTCTTCTACTACAGAAGTTTGCCTAAGGCTTGTGCTATTTCATAAGATGTAAAGTAGCACCTTATCTAGATATCATAAGGATTAGCTAGATGTTATTAAATGTAAAATACTTTGAACTTCTACTTTCCGAGTTTTCACAGTTCTCATAAAATGTACTTTCCAAGTAATAAAGAATTGTCACATTACAAATAAGAAAAAGAAAAAAAGCAAAAAGGAGAGAAAAAGCATTGCTCACCACCATTTTATTACTTAACAAAACAACAATTAGCATCTGGATTTCTTTCTGGTCTTGATTGTATGCAAGATTTTTTACTATTGTTAACACAATTACAATCAAAGAATGCATACAGTTCTGTAACCTGACATCAAGCTTTTTGAGCCAGGCATTATAAAAGGGAACATTACAACATGTCTAGGATAATTAGGTAATTTCAAATCTGTCTCTGAAATGTTTTGCCCTTAATTCAACCCTTGGGCAGTAGCAATGATGCAGTGATGAGAATTTCAAGATAAACAACATCCTTGTAAAATGCACATCTGTCCGTTTTAACATTTGTTCTTGCAGATCTTCATGTCCCTCTGTGAGACTTTTGCATGATGTGAATTGGGTGGTACAGGAAAATCATGTACTTGCTCATACCTGACCGCAGTGAAACTAAATGTCAAAGGCTCAGTGGGAAAAGAAAAGGAAGGGAGGCACCAGGTGTGTTATATACCTTAACACATTTAATCTTTTGTTGTTTTTGTTTTGTTTTTTTGAGACAGAGTCTCACTCTGTAGCCCAAGTTGGAGTGCTGTGGTGCGAGTAGCTAGGACCACAGGCGTGCGCCACCAAGCCCAGCTAATTTTTTGTATTTTAGTAGAGACAGGGTTTCACCATGTTGCCCAGGGTGGTCTCAAACTCCTGAGCTCAGGCCGGGCGCGGTGGCTCACGCCTGTAATCCCAGCACTTTGGGAGGCCGAGGCGGGCGGATCACGAGGTCAGGAGATTGCGACCATCCTGGCTAACGTGAAACCCCGTCTCTACTAAAAATACAAAAAAAAAAAAAAAAAAAAAGCCGGGCGTGGTGGCGGGCGCCTGTAGTCCCAGCTATTCAGGAGGCTGAGGCAGGAGAATGGCGTTAACCCGGGAGGCGGAGCTTGCAGTGAGCAGACATCGCGCCACTGCACTCCAGCCTGGGCGACAGAGCGAGACTCCGTCTCAAAAAAAAAAAAAACAAAAACAAAAACAAAAAAACAAACAAACTCCTGAGCTCAGGCGATTCACCCGCCTTGGCCTCCCAAAGTGCTGGGATTACAGGCGTAAGCCACCACACCCGGCGCATTTAATCTTCATCAACCCAGTCAGGTAGGTATTACCAACCACACTTTAGACATAAGTATTAAGAAACTGCCCAAGGTTGCATTATTATTAAATACCAGAACAGGGATTAGTGCTCAGATCTTTTCAGTACACCAGGCAGGTAAACAAGAAAGCATTTAGCTGTAGAGGGCCAGTAATGTCAACAATCCCTACTTCTTCCTCAGTTATTTGCTCTATAATTTTTTTTTTTTTTTTTTTTTTGAGACGGAGTTTTCACTCTTGTCGCCCAAGCCGGAGTGCAATGGCGCGATCTCGGCTCACTGCAACCTCCAACTCCCGGGTTCAAGCGATTCTCCTGCCTCAGCCTCCCTAGTAGCCGGGATTACAGGCATGAGCCACTGTGCCCAGCCTGCTCTGTAAATCTTAATTTTAAAATGGGTGTTTTGGTGGGGCGAGGTGGCTCGCGCCTGTAATCCTAGCACTCTGGGAGGCTGAAGCAGGTGGATCACTTGAGGTCAGGAGATGGAGACCAGCCTGACCCAACGTGGTGAAATCCTGTCTCTACTAAAGATACAAAAATTAGCTGCGTGTGGTGGTGTGCACCTGTAATCCCAGCTACTCGGGAAGTTGAGGCAGGAGAATTGCTTGAACCAGGGAGGCAGAGGTTTCAGTGAACCGAGATCACACCACTCCAACTCCAGCCTGGGTGACACAGTAAGACTGCATCTCAAAAAATAAATAAATGGCTGGTCGCGGTGGCTCAACGCCTGTAATCCCAGCACTTTGGGAGGCCGAGGCGGGTGGATCACCTGAGGTCAGGAGTTCGAGACCAGCCTGACCAACAAGGTGAAACCCTATCTCTACTAAAAATATAAAAATTAGCTGGGCGTGGTGGCAGACGCCTGTAGTCCCAGCTACTCAGAAGGCTGAGACAGGAGAATTGCTTGAATCTGGGAGGCAGAGGTTACAGTGAGCCGAGATTGTGCCACTGCACTCCAGCCTGGGCGACGGAACAAGACTCCGTCTCAAAAAAAATAAAAATAAAATGAGTGTTTAAAATGATTTTGTTTACAACTGGAATGTATTTGAAGAAAAGAAAATTTTAAAGAGACCTTTTTAAAAAGGGTAAACGAACTATTCTCCCCTCAGGAGTTAGTTATCTCTGATAGTAAGTATACCAGAAATGATAAGAGACCTACCTTTAAAGACAAACAAGCTAATGAATGATGCTTTGCGTAAACTCATGGAACAAAGAAGAAAACCTGGTCTTACTGAAGGGGAGTAAATTTCCAAACCAGCCCAAAAAACCTGGAGACTTCTCCTCTAGTTGTAAACTACTACATGTGTCATAACCAAACTACTGAATATGCAAATGAAGGTGTGCTGAATATGCTAAGAAACAGAATGTGAATGGAAAGGTAGCGGAGGTTCCCAGATTGGTTAAAAGGCAACATCTAACCTACAGTCTTGCTCATCTGCTCTTTGCTTTGCCAAATAGTAGCAAATCTGTTACAGGAAGTCAGAAGACTCAAATTAATTCTTCACCAGACCCAAGATGTACACATCGTTGTAAACAAATCCTTGATGCAGTGTCTCCAGAGCCCTGGAGCAGTGTCTGGCCACATCCTGGATGCTAAATAGGGGTATCAACTTTCATCAGAGGGCCTCTAAGCTTCTGGTCCCTACATCCACCCCATCTTGCCACATGTGCTAGAAATCTGTAGCTTGTCTTCCCCCCACCCCCCAACACACACACTCCTAGTTTCCATGGAGACGGAACAGTTTACTCTTTTCCCCCAATTGTAAGCCATGGTTATTTTTAACTGGAAAACTCTGAGCCAGGTCACAGCTGGGATCTGGATGATGCAATGACGTCTATAGCCACCCTTCTCTCCCACAAACACCTTCTTTTGCAGTCGCTGGGGGCGGGTGAAGGCACCCCTGGGAGACTTTGCTCTCAAAAGCATTTCGCTTTGCATCTTCCATTTGTATCATTGGAAGTTGAAATTAAATGAAATTAAAACCTATGCCCATCTTAGATCTGACAGGTGTCCTGAATCTGAAGCTATGCACGCCCAGAACAAGGCCAAGATTTTCTTGTTGGGGTTGACAGCCAGGTGAGGTTGACATTCCTATCACCTGTCTGTGGCTAGAGCTTAAATGCTTCTGCCTCCACGGGAGTGGCTTTATCAGCTGCCGTTTGCCCTTAAAAAGGCTAAAAAGAGGTTCCTACTAGGGATATTGTGTGGAAAAGCTGTTACCCCACCTCTCCAAAGCAAATAACCTGATCTCAGGGTCGGAATCCTGCTGTCTCGTCTGCTACTAAAAGTTCAAATCAGTCCATCCATCTCAGCTAGAGTCTTCAAGGCATTTCTGAACTTTTTGCGCTTTTTCAATAATTTTTGGGAAAAGCTATTAAATTACCCCCAAAATTGGACAACTTCCTAAAGATTAGAAACTGAAATAAGATTAGAAACTGAAATAAAAACATCAGTTTTCTTATAGGGGGACATCAATTGGGCAAATGCACTATTCTCTCCCTCGGTCCAGGAGTTAGTTATCTCTGGTAGTAACTGTATCAGAAATGATTAAGAGCCCACAGCCCAAATTCCTTTTTTTTTTTTTTTTTAAAGACAGAGTCTTACTCTGTCGCCCAGGCTGTAGTGCAGTGGCACGATCTCAGCTCACTGCAACCTCTACCTCCTGGGTTCAAGCGATTCTCCTGCCTCAGCCTCCCAAGTAGCTGGGATTACAGGCATGCACCACCACGCCCGCCTAATTTCTGTATTTTTAGTAGAGACGGGGTTTCAACATGTTGGCAAGGTTGGTCTCGAACTCCTGACCTCAAGTGATCCACCCACCTCAGCCTCTCAAAGTGCTGGGATTACAGGTGTGAGTCACCACGCCTGCCCTCCATTGATTTTTAACTTCTTAATATGTTTTTGTTTTAAAGGAATTCCCTAAATGATGATAATGAAAGGTGAGGGGCGAGGGAAGGATCCAAATCAATAGTTATATATTGTTCAATAGGAAGAAAGTCTTAGGTCATTGCGAACAATTTCAGAAATGGAGAGTATACTCGGCAGCTAGCTTTCCAACAAGAGGAGAGATATGTTAGAAGTGTCATGAGTTGGCACTTGGCTGTCAGTTCACTGAATAAGGGTGATTTGATGGCAGCATTTCAGCATTTCTGCTTAAGAAAAGTGCTGGTTTCTTAAAACAACTGTGAGGCCTTCTCCTTTCCACATTTCCTAAGATGCTGATTCTGTTCAACACAACTCTGGACCAAGGCAGGATTATTATAAGCTACCTGGAAGCTTTTTGCCACCCACAGCCTCAGGGGAGACCAGACCAAGATGAAAAAAGTGTTGCTTGGTTAAGAAGAGGGGGTTAATTCAACCAAATGATTAGTTTGGTGCCACAAAAATCCATTCTGGTGCTCTAACGTAGAAAATAGGTGCATCAGACTCAATTATCCAGCCCAAGTTTGGGCTGGCAAAAGTTAACTACAGGGTTTTCCAAGACAAGGGTAAGTACAGTGACCTTCAGGGCTACATCTATGAAATAAATTTTCTGTAGTTTTCAGGGGTTGGAACCTTTTAGTGGTTAACTTCCTGTGCTATCTCCATTTCCTTATTCCTACTGTCAACAGGGAAGGGGGCCTAGGACACAGTGCATAACAAGCTACTCAAGTGACAAAGGAATTGTAATGGCAGATGCACGACATTCACTTTTCCCTTAAATAATGTCTCTGATTTGTAGCTTAGTCAATCAAATCAAAGGGCAGTTTGATTGCAGTACACCTTAACTGCTGGAAGCCAAGGCAACAAACAACAGAAAAAGAACTCCCTGCCATTAGACAAAGAAACTGGTTTTCCATACCTCTCAGCAACTGTTCATTTTTCCCTCCTCAAACACAGCACACTAACACGTCAGTTCTGATGCACACTTCAAGGACTGGCTACTTAGGTTCCAAATTCCCAAGTTAAAAGCTCCTCACTTTTTTTTTTTTTGACAGTCTTGTTCTGTTGCCCAGGCTGGAGTGCAGTGGCGCAATCTCGGGTCACTGCAACCTCCACCTCCTGGGTTCCAGTGATTCTACTGTCTCAGCCTCCCTGAGGCTGGGATTATAGGCGTGAACCAGCACGCCTGGGTAATTTTGATATGTTTAGTAGAGACGGGGATTCGCTATGTTGGCCAGGCTGGTCTTGAGCTTCTGATTTCAAGTGATCCGCCCACCTCATCCTTCCAAAATGCTGGGATTACAGGCATGAGCCACCGGCCTAAAAACTCTTCACTATTGTTCTCACTCCCAAATCAAGTGCCTATGTCAGCAGGACTATTACTATTCAGGCTGCTGTGACCCTGCTCTTGCTCTGTTTCACTTACATTTGGCTCAAAAGGACTAGGTATCGTCTTTTTTTTTTTTTTTGGTGGAGACAGGGTCTTGCCCTGTCACTCAGGCTACATTACAATGGCACAAATCATGGCTTACTGCAGCCTTGACTACCCAGGCCCAAGCAATCCTCCTGCCTTAGCCTTCCAAGTAGCTAGGAGAAAAAGCATGAGCCACCACACCCAGCATTCTTTCTTTTTTTTTAATGTAGAGATGGGGGTCTTGCTGTGTTGTCCAGCCTGGTCTCAAACTCCTGGCTTCAAGTGACTCTCCCACTTCAGCCACAAAAAGTGCTGGGATTACAGGCATGAGCCACTGCACCCAGCCTGTGTCTGATTAAAAAGAAATCTTTTAGCTTGGCCAACTCTTCTATGCAAGGCCACAGACATGGCAGTGTCCTGGTGTTCCAAAGATGGTCCTTTCTGGCAGATGTGGTAAAGGTTAGCTGCATTTGGCTAAGCACGTTGGAAAGGAAAGCAAAACTTCCAGATCAGCAGCACCTCTTGAATCAAACTTTTATTTCAATATAATTTTTAGAAATTCAAACAAAAAGCTAGGTGCATATAAGATACAGAAAACCCTTTTGTGTTGTCAAGAATAATGCAATGTACATTTAGAAGGTGTCCACAAAGATATCCTTAAAAATGAATGGGTGAAGTTCGCCAGAATGCTGTTGAGAATACAGTACCACTGTTTGCTTAAAGATGGGTGAAAAAGTGTTTTTTGGAGGGATTCTAGGCATAAAGCTTTGCAAAGCTGGGTTTACCAAAGAAATAATAAAACTCATACATATTTATGAGTGAGTTTTCCCAAACTGCTGTGTAATGTGGCCTCTGATTCTTCAATGCAGATTTTTTCTCTTGTTACATAGCTACATATTTCCTAAAGCTAGAATGTCCTACAAACTGGGATTTTGTTGTTATTGATGAATGCCATTGGTTTTCTCCCTTTTCCAGCTAACCCCCAGTCATTTCAATGACTGGTTGCTTAACTGAGTTCAGATTTTTAAAAGCGGGGGAAGTGAAGACGGTTAACAATAAAAGGAAAGAAACTGGGACCCAGGAAAAGATAAACTGTGAATATTTAGTATTAACTGGTATCGCAAGAGACAGAGTCTTGGTCTTTGAGCACAGAGAAGAGTCATTACATGGAAAGAGATTTGTTCTTTATTTCCCACCACTTAGAGAGAAAAATATGCATAAAACTCCAGCAGAAACTTTTCACGTTAAATTGCAATAAAAATTTCAGTAAACAGGTCTTATTCATGTTATTAAGTTTCAGGGTAAACTCTCTCTCTTCTGAGACAATCTGGAGAGACCTCTATCAGTGTAGTTGGTTTATGGCCAACCCTGTCTACAAGCAAAGAGGAAGGATGCAATGCTACGTATCTTTGCAAAGTTCGGTATACCAAAGAAATAATAATCCTACTTTCAAAAATCCAGTCATTTAAAACTTCAGTCTTATTTTTCTATTACTATTTTCAACCATGCCATTTTCCTCATGAAATCTGATTTCCCATCAGCTTTTCAGAGTTCAACTGTTTCCAAGGTTTCTGTCAGACTGTCCTACCATCCTCCCACTCCTAACTACCCAGCTGCCCCTTGTGTTCTAGCCAAATAAATCTCTTGGCACCATTGTCCTTACACCCACTGCTGCCTCCACATCATTCTCCACCCCCTGTGTGTGGAACTGTCTCCCACTTCCATCTGCCATTTTTCTCTCTCTTCTCTATCATATAATTGCCCCAAAAGCCCACCTCTCCCAGGAAGCCTTCCTTAATCAAGGTTAAGGACTCTTCAGACTACAACAGACGTCACCTAACACTGATGGCTAATGCATCCCAACTTTTCAGAACAGGAGTTTCCTTTCAGGGATAAGAGGCAATCACTTCACAACCAACTAGGGGTGATGGTAGTGGTAAAATGTTTTCTACGAGATATGATTTTACAAGGAAAACAGATCATTTCCACGTCATTCTTTTTAAAAAATCGAAGTCCTCTATTTGAATTCCCTCAGGTCCTTAGAGTGTCTTTTTCATTTGTTATCCCTTAGATGAATCCCTTCCCAGCTGCATGCATATTTACAACAGTCAAAAGTTTGAGCAGATGCTTCCAACAAAGCACACAGTATTTTAATTAGATATTTGAATGTAGAAGGAATTAAACAGTCAACTATTCGATGTGATTTGTGTCAATTCTGACGAAGTTATTTCTATATACAACTTTGTTTCTAACAGAAACAAGATAACCATAAGTTTGGCTTCTTATTCTGCAGAAACGTTTGAGGACCAAGTTTTACATGTGGTGGGGCTACTTACCCTCATATCTAGTGAGTCCCATATATAAAGCTGCTTTACTTCTGTTTTAAAAGCAGCTTTTATTGCAGGCTAGCCTTTCACCATTGAGAAATAGGGTTCAAGTCACAATCCAAGCAAAGCTGAGGTTTGTTGCATCATCTCCATCCTCAGGGGCTTGGTATCCTGGGAAACCCAGGGCAAAAACAGGGTGAGTTCAGGACACATGTGACAGCAGACAGTGCAGCGTGATGGGGCAGGCATCCAACACCTTAAGTGTGTTTCAGTTACCAGAATATTTGACACACCCACAAATTAAATAGCAAAACATTTTAATTAATTCTAAAAATAACAGAGACATGTTATATCCGGTGCCACCTCCTCAAAAGACTACTGCAGATTAGACAGGCAGACTGCAAAGTACAAAGCCAGACATTAAAGGTTTTTTGTTTTTTTTTTTTTTTTTTGAGACAGAGTCTCACTTTGTTGCCCAGGCTGGAGCACAGTGGCGCGATCTCAGCTCGCTGCAACCTCTGCCTCCTGTGTTCAAGCAATTCTCCTGCCTCAGCCTCCTGAGTAGCTGGGATTACAGGCGTGTGCCACCACATTCAGCTAATTTTTGTATTTTTAGTAGAGACTGTTTCACCATGTTGGTCAGGCTGGTCTTGGACTCCTGACTTCGTGATCCGCCCACCTTAGCCTCCCAAAGTGCTGGGATTGCAGGTAAGCCACCTTGCCCGGCCGAAGTTAACGATACAGTTTGGGATAAGACCATCATAAGGATATTTTCTTCCCCTTTACTCATAAAAGTTGTCAGCTTAGGCCGGGCGCGATGGCTCACGCCTGTAATCCTAGTACTTTGGGAGGCTGAGGCGGGCAGATCACCTGAGGTCAGGAGTTTGCGACCAGCCTGGCCAACATGACAAAACCCTGTCTCTACTAAAAATACAAAATTAGCCAGGCGTGGTGGTGGACACCTGTAGTCCCAGCTATTCGGGAGGCTGAGGCAGGAGAATCACTTGAACCTGGGAGGCAGAGGTTGTAGTGAGCTGAGATCTTGCCATCACACTCCAGCCTGGAGGACAAGAGCAAACTCTGTCTCAAAAAAAAAAAAAAAAAAAAAAAAAAAGTTGTCAGCTTAAAAAATCCTTCAACGAGAGCTTTCTTATGCTCTAAAACGTTTCTCTTTATTTTAAATCTGTCTGCAGTGTTTGAAGGCAAGACAGATAATCAGCAAACTTACCTCGCAATATAAGGATCTGAGCTGGACTCCTGGGATTACAGACCGTGGTTTAGTTCTATTTCTACCAGCACTGTGATGTGAGGTACTATGGTTCTTTTAGTTACAAGAGGTGTTAGGAATGAATGCCCACTCACATTTAATAATAGCTTATGTAGCACACAACTCTGCAGCATAATACCAACAACAGGAGTGTTTTAAAGCAGGATGGAGAAGAAAGTAGACTTAATACAACTTAAGGTTTCCTTTGTCCTTTCCCCTGTTTTCACCATGAGAATTCAGCTGAAAAACAACTCTCCAGAATGCCACCCACACTGTCCTTTGACCCACCACATTCCAAACTTCTGACTTCTGATCCCAAGCCCTTGGAGCCTTAGCCTTTAGTGATGTATCCTTCTCTGATGAGGAAATCATAGATTTTCCGGGTTTTGTTCACATCTATCTTGATGAGTGCTCTTGCCTGCGCCAGTCTTAAGCCTCCTTGCTTGTTACATTCGTTCAATAGAGCAGATTTGTATTCTAAATAGGCTCCAGGGACCAACCTCACCATCTGACAGAGCTGCAAGACATGGCAAATTTAATAAACATTAACATCTGTCATTTTCGTAATTTAATCCAGCAGGTATAGCAAAAAATTTTTTAAAGTGACATCAACCTCCAACTATTTATAGGAGCTGATGGGTGGCTGGACTACATTCCATTTAGTCTCTTCCTCTCTGGAGAGAACACTCCCTAAGGACACACACCCAGGAAGAAAAAGCCAGGGTGTGATGCTAGAAGAGCCTTTAGCACGTGCCAGCTGGCTCAGGGGCCTGGGTTTGTTAGGGATTTACAAATATGTGCTCCTGAGGAGCAGCCTGGCTCTTTCAGGAGTCAAACACTAAATGCCCAGGTACAGTCCCAGCACCAATGGTCAGGGAAGAGCCATGGGGCACAGTGGGGGCAGGACGCACAGACACTTGGATTCTCAAGGCTGCATCACATTGTTTTTAGTGTCAGCATAAAGCAGTAGTCCCTGCTTTGGGGATTACATTTCCTACTTCAAAGGGAAAGGAGATAAAGAGACCTTGCTAAGAGGAGGTAACTTTAACTGCTAAAAATCTAGAAAATTGCCACATTATCCAGCAATGAGGAGTCTGAGGTCACCATTATGTGGGTAAGGATAAAAAAAGCTTGAAATTCCAGGCCATTCAATATTTGAATCAGGCTGACCTATGACCTTCTTCAGCAATACATAGATACTACATACATTTCCTTCCACTCCCAAACTAATCCTTACTGTTCCTGGTGGATAAAATAAGACTAACACTATCCCCTACACTATGACCCTTCCTTATTATCTGAACTGAACTAATGATATATGGTGGGAGATGGGGAACTGACCTTGGGAATTATAAAAGGAGCATATGAGGAGCAAAAGAGGAACTCCTCCAAAAGAGGAACAGACTTCAGAGATGTGACAAAATTTTCTGAAAACTCCTGATGATGACTCTTATGAGGCTGGCTTTAAATTTTAGAAACAGATAAAATCAATATGAAGACATGTCTGATGATTGCAATTGGAAAAAGTAGGTCACATAATTTTTTAAATCAGGCCGGTGCAGTGGCTCACATCTCTAATCCCAGCACTTTTGGAGCTGGTGTGAGTGGATCACCTGAAGTCAGGAGTTCGAGACCAGCCTGGCTAACAAGGTGAAACCCCGTCTCTACTAAAAATACAAAAATTAGCCGGGTGTGGTGGTATGCACCTGTAGTCCCAGCTACTCAGGGGCAGGAGAATCGTTTGAACCCGGGAGGCAGAGGTTGCAGTGAGCCGAGATCACGCCACTGCACTCCAGCCTGGGTAACAGAGTGAGACTGTTTCAAATAAAAAATAAAAAATAGGCCGGGTGAGGTGGCTCACGCCTGTAATCCCAACACTTTGGGAGGCCAAGGTGGATGGATCATGAAGTCAGGAGTTCAAGATCAGCCTGGCCAACATGGTGAAACCCCATCTCTACTAAAAACTACAAAAATTAGCCAGGCATGGTGGCAAGCGCCTGTAGTCCAGTCCCAGCTACTCGGGGAGCTGAGGCAGAAGAATCGCTTGAACCTGGGAGGTGGAGGCTGCAGTGAGCTGTGATCGCATCACTGCACTCCAGCCTGGGTGACAGGGCAAGTCTCCGTCTCAAAAAATAAATAAATAAATAAAAATAAAAATAAAAATAAAAAATAATTTTTAAAATCAAAATTAACATGACTATATATGATGTAAAAATCTTTTCCTTAGGTTTATAAACATGCTCTGGAGACAATTTACAAAAATGTTTTAAATAATGATTATGTTGTTGGAATAAGTATAGAACTTTTCAAGGTAGCCATTCTAATAGGAAATACCTATTTTCATGTAAAAGTTACTTTAGGTTTACAAAAAATTAATTTTATTTACATAAAGCACTTAGTAGAGTAGCACATGGTAAGTGCTCAATAGATGATAGTTGCTATTATTATGTCATCTACATACCACATGTGCTTTCCCCAAAAGAGGAATGGTGGTAGGGTGACAAGGTAAGCAATTCTCTGAAATCTGCCACAAACGGCTCTTTAGCTCTTGGACTTCTAGGATTCACCAGAGCTGTGCATATATGTTAGATGAATGAAACAAAAGGGGTTTGACCCTGTAATGGATTTTTAATGACAACTCAATGAATAATCAGCCCCTATTCTCTTTCTCCCAGCCCCCTCCCTTTTGTTACCTCCTTTTCTTTTTCATTCAGCTTCTCTGTGCCAGGGAGGCCAGTGAGGTTCAAGGGTGGTGCACTCCGTCTACCTATAGACAGAGAAAGGAAACAGCACAGATTTAATAGGAGTGACAATTTCTCAGGTGTAAAGTATTAAAAAGTTCAGTGCAGCCAGGCCAGTTAGGTATAGGATCACTATATCCAGCTTAGGAAATCCTGTCCCATTCCCTCAGGCCTGTTTAGCTAACAACATGGGCACCCAAACATTCACTTGAAAATAAAAATGAATTACATATTCAGGGCACATGAATTACCCATGATCTGCTAAAATACACATACAGTCACACATACCTTAGCATCGAATGTAACTACTCACCACAGTAGTTATCTCTTATTTATTATTATTATTTTTGAGACAGGGTCTCACTCTGTTGCTCAGGCTGGAGTGCAGTGTTGCGATCATAGCTCACTATAGCCTCAATCTCCCTGGCTCAAGTGATCCTCCTGCCTCAGCCTCCCAACTACCTGGGAAGACAGGCATATGCCACCATGCCTGACTATCACCTATTTCTTCCTAACCATGTAGGAGACTCTAAAGTCTGATGCCCAGATGTCATCCAGTTAAGAAACGTCACACAATGTCTGCTTTGACAGCTGACAAATGGAAATAATAACTGCAGAACAGACATTCCCTAATCCTTGCCACTCAGCCAGCAGTACAAGGCAAACATGGTAATTAACCAAGTACTGTGTGCCTTCAGATCAAAGAAAGACTGTTAGGCCAGCAAAAGGCCCTTCTTTTTTATTATGTGAGGGAATATCTGTTCCTTCCAAAGTAGCCCTGTTTACCTGCAAGATCCACAAACAGGAACAATGAGCCATTATATGGCAAAGCAGGCACTGAGGTCAACTCACACACCTGAGAAAGAAACCCAAGTAGGAGGTCACTGGCCAGGAGGGGAAGCTTGATGAGCAAAACTTTTTTGGTTTTGTTTTGAATGTGTATTAGGGATTGGTATTCAGCTGGGAATGGATAGACTGAGTTAAGCAAAGAAAATGTCGAAGTTTTATAGAGGTTGCTTTTCAAGTGGGGCAGAGAAAGGGGAGGGACTGTTACAAGCTCCACTGGTGGAAAACAGGCTTCTCTGTTACATCAACAAAAGGCATAAGGGATTATTCCAAATCCTCAAAAAAGGAGATAAAACCATTTGGTTCCTCACAAAAGTCACCAGAGGCTAGGCTACAATCAAAGATGCCAGGCTTCCAATACATAGATGCCTTAAGAACTCAGAACATAAAGGAGAGCAAGAGATCTCCTCAGCCTAAATATAAGGGGTGAGAAAGGCTAACACAGGCTAGGAACAAACAATGAACAAGAGGCCGGGTGCAGAGGCTCACACCTGTAATCTGAGCACTTTGGGAGGCTGAAGCAGGAGGATCACTTGAGCCCAGGAGTTCAAGACCAACCTGGGTGATATAGTAAGACCTTGTTTCTACCAAAAAAAAAAAAAAAAAAATTTCTCCAGGTTTGGTGGCATTCGCCTGTAGTCCCAGCCACTCAGGAGCTGAACTGGGAGGGTCACTTAGGCCTGGGAGTTTGAGGCTACAGTGAGCCATGATCACATACTGCACTCCAGCCTGGATAGTAGAGGGAGACCCTGTCTCACAAAAAAAGAAAAAAGAAACAATGAACAAGTCAGTGCAGATGGTACAGAGAACAAAAATATATGATCATGTTAGCCAGTTCATTTAATTTAATTAATTAATTTATTTATTTTTTGAGACGGTCTTACTCTGTCACCCAGGCTGGAGTGCAATGGTGCGATCTTGGTTCACTGAAACCTCTGCCTTCCGGATTCAAGCGATTCTCCTGCCTCAGCCTCCAGAGTAGCTGGGATTACAGATGTGTACCACCACACCCAGCTAATTTTTATATTTTTTTTTTCAGGAGAGATGGGTTTTCATCACGTTGGTCAGGCTGGTCTCAAACTCCCAACCTCAGGTGTTCTGCCCGCCTCAGCCTCCCAAAGTGCTGGGATTACAGGCATGAGCCACTGCACCTGTCCCAGTTCCTTCATTTTAATTAGCCAGTATTAACTTAGTTGTATTTAGATTTTGGGGGTAGAGTGTTGGCAATAAGAAACTTACAAAATAAAACTTTGATTTCACTGTCTTAGCCACTCCCCTAAAACAATACCTTTTTCTTCTTTCCATATTAAGAAAAAATAACTTGAAATAAAGGAATAAATGGGGGAAAAAAAAAAGTCCCTTCAGTGACCAGGCGCAGTGGCTCATGCCTGTAATCCCAGCACTTTGGGAGGCCGAGGCAGGCAGATCACCTGAGGTCAGCAGTTCGAGACCAGCCTGGCCAACATGGCGAAACCCCATCTCTACTGAAAGTACAAAAATCAGCTGGGCATAGTGGCAGGTGCCTCTAATCCCAGCTACTTGGGAGGCTGAGGCAGGAGAATCGCTTGAACCCGGAAGGCAGAGGTTGCAGTGAGCCAAGATCGCGTCACTGCACTCCAGCCTGGGTGACAGAGCGAGACTCCATCTCAAAAAAAAAAAAAAGTCCCTAACGCGGACAAATCTGAGACCCAGATTCTGAATCTACTGAGACATACCTCCCCAAATTCCCAGTCATCGATTACCAATCACCAAGGATCATCAGATAGCGTATGGCTTAATCTTGCTCTGTATACTAATTTCAAAATAGGACATACTCAAAGAGGTAAAACGAAGAAATAGAAATACTTTAGGTCTCTAACTTAGAAATCCTTATGTTTCTGGCAAGTAACATGCTTCTTTGCTCATGTTATATAAAAATAAAAAGCTTAGGCTGGGCACGGTGGCTCACGCCTGTAATTCCAGCACTTTGGGAGGCCGTGGTGGGTGCCTCACTTGAGGTCAGGAGTTCGAGACCAGCCTGGCCAACATGGCAAAACTGTCTCTACCAAAAATACAAAAATTAGCCAGGCGTGGTGGTGCATGCCTGTAATCCCAGCTATTCGGGAGGCTGGGGCAGAAGAATCACTTGAACCTGGGAAGCGGAGGTTGCAGTGAGCCAAGATCACACCACTGCACTCCAGCCTGGGCGACAGACCGAGACTCTGTCTCAAAAAATAAGTAAATAAATAAAAAATAATAAAATAAAAAGCTTTTAATTTATCTCCTGTGAAACAAGTCTCAAAATTAGTGGTAGACACAACTGCAGTAAACTAACTGCTCATGAACATTGGTAAAATAAAGAAGTTACCTCTCTGAAGTTCTTTCTTCCCCTGTCTCTATACTGTCTATACTCTATACTGTCACTCTGAGGATAGTCTCTGTCTGGCCATGAAGGTTCCGAAAACATACTGATGTTTATATATTGGGCTAACACTTGATTACTGTTACTCTGCCTAAGCACCCTGACACCATAGAGGAAGGAAGATTGCTGGGTCACTATAACCCCTATGATGCAAACTTCACAATTAAGACTTGTTCTGGCCTGAGAAATAATTACCTGAATTCGAAGCCATTGGAATGGAAGGACTCAGGCCGGAATCACTACAACGAAGAAGAGGAATTTAAACTTAGGTCATATCAAACAAGGTGATTTCCAAAAGCCCCGGTGAGACTGGGTGCCATTTATCAGGTAGGTCACCTTGAAGAAGTGTAATGAGATAGACTGAACTATGTTTTACAGATATCTCACTGTATTGAGCAGGAAAGAAAATCTGTTCTGAGGAAGAAAAATTCCTCAGATTTGTTAAGAAGAGCTTGTAATCTAGAACACCACTAACACCACTCAAGGGGAAGGGATACAAACATGATTCCCCAGTGAAAATCTAGGTATGAAGAGAGAGTTGAAGTCATGGGTAGAAGGCTGGGGGAAAATACATTCATTTTAAAAAATAGGATCAAAGTAGTAAAGTATGATTCTAGGAGGTCAGTTATTTCTCAAAACTGTCAGTATGGCACTGTTTCTGAGATGGACTGCTAAAATATTTCTGAATTCTTCCAGCTACTCAATTATTATTACTCTGCCATCTAGGGTGCCCAAAAATATATGTGAAGGCCAAGGCATCCCAGAAAGAATGCCTCCTTCACCCTGGAGTAATTACTCACATGTCAGCTTGCCGGCGGAGCCACTGCTGGCAAGCACTACTGTCCTGGATATACTGGAGAACTTCTGAGAGCATAGTGCGTTTAAGGCGCTCTTCCTCCCGTGTCTTCTTGAGGTGATCGTAGGTTCTGGCACCTGGGGGTATAGAAAACACAATGACCACAATGACAATGCAGCAGAACTGAAGGGCTTCCTAACTGACCAAGAAACTGGTTTGGGGTTTTGTTCTTAAAGTCTTAAAGTCTGTTTCCTTTGCAAAACTGCTTTCACAATTATTTCTCCAAGACCCAAGTAGATTTTCCCTAGTCTGAAATCCTTTTCTTAATACTAAGTATTAAATATTAAATATTTGTATTCCTTTTCTATCTGTAAGAAATAAGGGGAAAAAAACCAACAGAAAAGTACAAAGAAAGTAAGAATTGCTCATATTTCCACTCTCAAAAAGTAACCAACTTTTACTATAGTCATATTTGCTTCCTGTTTTTTCTATTTTTATAAATTTTTTCAAAGTCACTCAAGTGCTATAAGCATAAGCCTTTCCTTAAAAAACAATTAGAATTACAAAAAAAGAGTTCTCTTTGACATGTAGTACCTCTTCTCCATATTTCTCAGAGGCAGCCAATATCAGGAAACCAAAATTAGTTATCAGAGTCTCTATATGCATCTTGCTAAACAGAAGAGCTGCGTGGTGTTTTCTACATGTTAACAAAGGTTCACAGATTCCAAAATACTGCACCAGTGGGTTTCAAAATTCAAACTAGGTTCCACAGAGCCCCAGGATACCACAGGAGTATCTTAGAGGTTAATGTAAAGAGAAAGGGCACTGCCAGATACCAGCGGGTCCTGGGCTCTACACATAAATTGAACCATTAAAGTTCAACCAAAGTAATTCCACTTTTATCTTTTTTTGAGACGGAGTTTCGCTCTTGTTGCCCAGGCTTGAGTGCAATGGCGCGATCTCGGCTCACAGCAACCTCCGCCTCCCAGGTTCAAGCCATTCTCCTGCCTCAGCCTCCGGAGTAGCTGGGATTACAGGCATGCGCCACCATGCCCAGCTAATTTTGTATTTTTAGTAGACACAGGGTTTCTCCATGTTGGTCAGGCTGCTCTTGAACTCTGGACCTCAAGTGATCCGCCCGCCTTGGCCTCCCAAAGTGCTGGGATTACAGGTGTGAGCCACCGTGCCCAGCCCACTTTTATCTTATTTGTAGATTGGGGCTCACACAAAATTTAATTTCAAAAATGGTTTCCACTGTCAAAGAGCCATTATACTAGGCTGAACTTACATCCATAAGGCTATGTTGCACCCACAGGGCTGTGTTAAGAAGCCAACTATTGCCGGGCGTGGTGGCTCACACCTGTAATCCCAGCGCTTTGGGAGGCTGAGGTGGGTGGATCACCTGAGGTCAGGAGTTCGAGATCAGCCTGACCAACATGGAGAAACCCCATCTCTACTAAAAATACAAAAAAAAAAAATTAGCCAGGTATGGTGGTGCATGACTGTAGTCCCAGCTACTCAGAAGGCTGAGGCAGGAGACTCGCTTGAACCTAGAAGGCAGAGGTTGTGGTGAACCAAGATGGCACCACTGAACTCCAGCCTGCGCAACAGAGCCAGACTCCGTCTCAAATAATAAAAAAAAAGAAGCCAACTATTTCTTATAGATAGTAGGTGACAGCTATCAATAATCACAAAAACTTCAAATAGGAAGAAGGAGGGAATGCTAAAGATCATTTCAACAATGACAGCAAAACAACAGAAACTGCCATTTATTGATGAATTATTGTGTGCCAGATACTGTGCTATGCTTATATGCAGTATCTCTAATTAAATCTTTACACTAAGAACCTTAGAAAATTAAAACTTGAATAGAGGCCAGGCACAGTTGCTCACACCTGTAATCCCAGCACTCTGAGAGGCCTAGGCGGGAGGACTGCTTGAGGCCAGGAGTTTGAGACCAGCCTGGGCAACATAGCAAGAGTCAGTCTCTAGGGGAAAAAAAAAAGGAAAGAAAAATAAATTTGGATAGAATCACATCACAGAGCTGGCAAGCTGGAGAGCCAAAATTTATACTCAAGCTTTTTAAGTCTAGACCCAAGCTCTTAACTACTATAATACACTATCTCTTATGACCTGGTTCTAGTACTAACTAGCTCTGTAACCTCTTTATACCTTAATTTCTTCACTAAATGGAAGTAACGGTACTTTATAAGTTTGTCATGAGAATTCAGTGACTTGATCCAAGTGAAATGGTTAGCATAGAGACTGGTACATGGTAAATATCTGATAGATGTTAGCTGCTAATAATATAATTATTGTCACTACCCCAAGTAACTGGGATGCAAGCACCTGGAGCCAGTTGAAGCTTCATTATTTTATAAAAATGCTAAGACCATGTATCATTAAATTTGAAAAGGGTGACACACCTAAAATATAAAATTCCTTTTTTTTTTTTTTTGGAACAGAATCTCCCTCTGCCACCCAGGCTGGAGTACAGTGGCACCAACTTGGCTCACTACAACAACTGCTTCTCAGGTTCAAGCGATTCTTGTGCCTCAGCCTCCCGAGTAGTTGGGATTAAACGTGTGCACCACAATGCCTGGCTAGTTTTTTTATTTTTAGTAGAGATAGGGTTTCACCATGTTGGTCAGGCTGGTCTCGAACTCCTGGACTGAAGTGACCCACCTGCCTTGGCCTCCCAAAGTGCTGGGATTACAGGTGTGAGCCACTGCACCCGGCCCAAGATTCTCTTTTTTTAAAGAGCCTCGGCAGAATCCTAAATCTAAAGCAGCACCTCTCTTTCCTTTGTCTCACAACTTTTATAGTACCAAAGATAATCTATATAAAGGTATTTATAGGGATTAAATAGCCAAAACTTTACTGGAAAGGTTTAAAGCATTCTGGTAAAGGAAAGCTTGTTTTTTAAAAAAAAATTCACAACAACTCAGAGACTTCCTCTGTGTGTCTGGAAGACACTTGCCCTCAAGTACGGTATGTAGCTGAAGCATACTTACTACAAAAATTGGTAATGCCTGCTGTCCTGTATTCTTGGAGCCTCTTGATTTCCCTTCGGAGTTCAAATTCCACTGTTTTCCCCAAAAGGAATGAAGGAAAAAATTACAAAAACAAAAGCAACATTAGTGAGCACTTTTGCTATTGAGCATTTTCATTAACTCTGCCTTATAAGACTAGGGAAGTTCATTTGGAGAATCCTACTTGTTGGTAACTTCTCATTAGAAATTTTACACCCAAGAGCTGAGGAAAACCTACTCCAGCTATCTTCCAGCTGCTGTCTCCAGAGGCAGCAGCTGGAACTGTCTTCTAGAAAACTTAGTGAAATGGTTAAATTCATTTGTCTACAAAAGTAACAATTTTTTTCTTCTTTTTTTGAGACAGAGTCTCGCTCTGTCGCCCAGGCTGGAGTGCAATGGCATGATCTCGGCTCACTGCAACCTCCACCTCCCGGGTTCAAGCAATTCCCCCTGCCTCAGCGTCCCGAGTAGCTGGGATTACAGGCATCTACCACCACACCCGGCTAATTTTTGTATTTTTAGTAGAGATGGGGTTCTGCCATGTTGGCCAGGTTGGTCTCGAATTCATGACCTCAGGTGATCCACCCGCCTTGGCCTCCCAAAGTAGCTGGCATTATAGGAATGAGCCACCGCACTGGGCAAAATATAATTTTTTTAACAACCAAGTTTCCCTGCTCTAACTATCTTCTATTAAAAGTTCTACAAATCATTCTAATTTGGCTGCTTTTGAAACAGAGAATGAAGGAAGAGCCTGGACAATCCATGGGGTGTAGTGTTTTGGAATGACACATAAACCAGGGGTGTGTCCCAAACTGGGACAGGAAGTAAAGGATCAGTCACCTGTTACAAACCACACAAAGAATGCTAACCAAACAAGGTGTTTGGTGAGGACAACCAACCTGACTCAGATAAATGTCTGCAATGCTATGTAAGAAATATTTTCATGGTGAGAATAAGGGCCTTAGTAGACTACCTTCCCAGAACTAAACTTAGAGGCCACATACACAAATGTCATGATGAAAGGTACAGAACAAGCCAGAGTCCATATTATTTTAACAATCTAGGCCTTACTGCCATACCAACATATTTTGTTTTGAAACAGGGTCTCACTCTGTCGCTCAGGCTGGAGTGCAGTGGTGTGATCTCAGCTCACCGCAACCTCCGCTACCCGGGTTCAAGCAATCCTCCCACCTCAGCCTCCAAAGTAGCTGAGACTACAGGTGTGCACTACCATGCCTGGCTAACTTTTGTATTTTTGTAGAGATGGAGTTTTACTATGTTGCCCAGATTGGTCTCGAACTCCTCGACTCAAGCAATCCTCTTGCCTCGGCCTCCCAAAGTGCTGGGATTACAGGTGTGAGCCACCACGCCCGGCCTCATAACAACTTTTAATTTTTTATAGTGAAAAATCAAATGGTAACTATGTAGAGCTCTCACAGAAATACCACAGAAAGGCAAGAGATCGATGGAAGTACTATCTCCACAAGCTATCCATCTCTGTCCTCATTTTTAAAACTACTTTTAATACTAAAATATTTATGAACAAAATAAAATGATGTCTGGGATTTGCTTCAGAATAATCCAGTTGAGGGCAGGAGGGAAGAGTGAGTGGTAAAGATGAAACCAGACTGGCCATGTGTTGAAAACTGCTGAAGCTGGATGATGGATACACGGGAGTTCATCATATTATTATCTCTACTTCTATATATATTTGAAAGTTCCCATGATACAAAGTAGGGAGAAAAACTACTAAATTATTGTTTATCTGGGGCAATGGGGGAAGTCATTAGGGCTTTTTAACCTCTCTTCTGCCACCCCCATAGTCCCAAATTTGTCTCATGGTAATAAAGGGGAACAAAGAGAGAAATATCCATTTATTTATTTATAGAACTTCACATAAAACACACCATTATCTCTCCTATTTATATAAATATACACACACAAATACTGCTCAAGGCTCAAAAACCACCTACATGCATGGCTTTCAATGAATTTGTCATGTTCCACTGGCCCCACAATTCTTGCAAATCGCCTCATTGTTTCATACAGGTCCTGGACCTCCTTGGGATACCGCCGTTCCATTACTACAGAGAAAATAAAACATAAATGTGTCATGGGAAATGTAAGGATCCCTGAGTTTTCAGCATTTTTTTTTTTTTTTTTTTACAATTAGTAAAATGGAAGAACATTATTCATAACCTCACATGACTAACTTATCCATGACAGGAAGCAAACAGGAAAGCCAAGAATGCAAAACACTAATCATAATGACAGCACCATAGTAACTATCCCACAGGGATGTTGTTATCACTGGAGATCATCTCCACCACTGAGCACTACTCATCTCCCACATCTACTGTCTTTTTTTTTTTTGAGATGGAGTCTCGCTCTGTCTCCCAGGCTGGAGTGCGTTGGCGTGATCTCGGCGCCCTGCAACCTCCATCTCCTGGATTCAAGCAATTCTCCTACCTCAACCTCCCAAAGTAGCTGGGATTACAGGCGCCCGCCACTACACCCAGTTAATTTCTGAATTTTTAGTAGAGACGGAGTTTCACCACGCTGGCCAGGCTGGTCTTGAACTCTTGACCTCAGGTGATCCACCCGCCTCGGCCTCCCAAAGTGCTGGGATTACATGTATGAGCCACCGCGCCCAGCCACCTCACTGTGTTTTTTTTTTTTTTTTTGAGATGGAGTCTTGCTCTGTGGCCCAGGCTGGAGTGCAGTGGCGTGATCTCAGCTCACTGTAACCTCTGCCTCCCCAGGTTCAAGCAATTTTCCTGTCTCAGCCTCCCAAGTAGCTGGGATTACAGGCACACCGCCATGCTCGACTAATTTTTTGTATTTTAGTAGAGACGAGGTTTCACCATGTTGGCCAGGCTGGTCTTGAACTACTGAGCTCAGGCAATCTGCCTGCCTCGGCCTCCCAAAGTGCTAGGATTACAGGTGTGAGCCACCGCGCCCGGCCACCTCACTGTCTTTTAAACTACACAGGGGCAGGAACTGCTGGCAGTAATGGACGAGACAATTAAAGGGAGATCTTACATTCTTAGGAAGAATTATGGCCAAAATTTATGGTATTAACTCCCACAGGAAAACAAAGAAGCTACAGACAAAATAGTCCATCCAGAAGACTTCCCATTAGCTGAGAAAAAGTGTGATTTCTTGCATGTCCCACCTACACATCCTCAAGCAAGGTAAGTATTTTTTTCATCCTTCATATGGGTCATTTTGCCTTTCTCCAAACTAAATTAACTACTACAACTTAATTTACTGCTAATGAAGTTTTATTTGACAACTGTCATGCAAATATCATGCAGAGACACCAGAGCAGCAACTCTGGGGATCACTACTGACCAAACAACTAATCCAAAGATGTATCTGCAAAGAAGATGGAGAGTAAAACTGACTAACAATAACTGGTAGATTGGAGCAGTCAGTAACTCTCGAACTGCTACTTGGGTCGTTTCAATCAGTAATTAGGTTAGTTCTATCTACTCTTGGACTAAAGATACAGACTTTCATTTATGACAGCTATTTTTTTTTTTTCCTAGCTTACCTTTTTATTTTTTTTGAGACGGAGTCTCGCTGTGTCTCCCAGGCTGGAGAGCAGTAGCACGATCTCGGCTCACTGCAACCTCCGCCTCCCGGGTTCAAGCGATTCTCCTGCCTCAGCCTCCCGAGTAGTTGGGACTACAGGCGCCTGCCACCACACCTGGCTAATTTTTTTTATTTTTTAGTAGAGATGGGGCTTCACCATGTTGACCAGGATGGTCTCGATCTCCTGACATCGTGATCCGCCTGCCTCAGCCTCCCAAAGTGCTGGGACTACAGGCGTGAGCCACTGCGCCTGGCCTTTTTATTTTTTATTTTTGAGACAGGGTCTCACTCTGTTTCCCAGGCTGGAGTGCAGTGGCACAATCACAGTTCACTGTAGCCTCAACATCCCAGGCTCAAGAGATTCTCTCACCTTAGCCTCCCAAATACCTGGGACTACAGCCACATGCCACCATGCTTGGCTTTTTTATACAGAGATGGGGGTCTATGTTGCCCAGGCTGGTCTTTAACTCCTAGGGTCAAAATCATTCCTCCCGCCTCAGCCTCCCAAAGTGCTGGGAGCCACCACACCCAGCCTATGACAGCTATTTAAATTAAGTCCTCTTTTTAGGTGAATCTCTTCTCTTGCAGGAGACATTCTTATCCAAAAATTCTAGAAGCTGATTTAAGGAGCAGCCATAGATCATTTAAAAAAACAAACCAACAACAACAAAAAACAAAGCACAAGAAAATGGAGTAAAGTTTTTAAATTTGAAGAAAAAAAACCCCTGCCTACCATATTAAGGTCAATTGTATATTCAGTATAATGGCAACTGAAAACCTCTGAAACCACACTGCACACGCTACTTCTACACTCTCAGAAGCAACAGAGCTTCCCCTCAGCCCTCTATTTGAAAAAATATAGATAATAGCATAATGAAGCCAAACTGACCTCTATCAGTTGAAAGAAGAATTTATCTAAGAGTCAATGTCTACAAGGAGTAAAGATCAAAAATTAACTGACCTATTATGGAAAACCCGGGAATTCAGATAGAGAACCTACTACTGTGGCTACTAGAACATGACCAATAATTCTGATCCTGAATTATTTTTATGAATCCACAGGTCTTGATAAGGATGGGGTTCACTAGGGAATCTCATACACTGCTAGAAGAAACAGAAATTAATACAACCATCTTTTGGAAAGCAACTTGGCAGCAGGCATAAATAATGTTTAGTGGTCATAATTTTAGATGTATTAATCCCACTTCTAAAAATCTACCTTTAAAAAAATCCTAAATAATGACAAAGCTTTATTCACAAGTTCATCATAGCATTATTTATGTAATGATTAAAAGAAATGAAAACAAGCTAAATACCTAAAGAGAGAAGTTAAGCATATAATTATATCTCTTATATGTATATATACAACATACTCAACTAATAAAGTACGTATTATGTAACCTATAAAAACTGATATCCTCAAAACACTACAGTAACTTGAAAAATATGTAACATAAAGTAAAAAAAGGAAATAAGGCCGGCATGGTGGCTCACACCCATAATCCCACCACTCTGGGAGTCCGAGGTGGACAGACTGCTTGAGTCCAAGCAGCTCAAGACCAGCCTGGACAACACGGCGGAACCCCATCTCTACTAAAAATACAAAAAGTTAGCTGGGCATGGTGGCACATGCCTATAATCCCAGCTACTTGGGAGGCTGAGGTGGGAGAATCACCTGAGCCTGGGAGGCGGAGACTGCAGTGAGCTGAGCCACTGCACTCCAGCCTGGACAACTGGAGTGAGGCCCTGTCTCAAAAAATAAGTAAATAATAAAGTACCTAAAATGTAACATACTTATGATCATGGCTATATTTTTAAAAAATATAGATTTTCTGTTGCCCAGGCTGGAGTGCAGTGACATGATTATAGCTCACTGCAGCCTTGAACTCCTGGGCTCAAGCGATCCACTGCCTCAGCCTCCCAAGTAGCTGGGATTATAGGCGCAAGCCACCATGCCTGGCTAGATATTTATTTAGACTAAAAAGACACTTAACCTTGTTGACTGAACCCTACGATGCTATATATTATTAAATAAATACCCCTACAAGAATCTATCAACTGGGATGTTTTATAATAACCATTAGGTTATTGTACAAACCTAACCATTAGGTTATTCTTTACAAAAAAAGAATATTATGACACACAACTATTACAAATATTTTAATACAAACATTGTGATTGTTATTATGACATCATCCTTCTTAGTTGTGGAAGCCTCTATGTTGTGGAAGAAGAAAAAGTACAGGGACTTTTTCTGCCCTGCTTAGGTATCTCTGATATTTAAAATAATAAAGGCCAGGCACGATAGCTCGAGCCTGTAATAAGGAGGCTGAGGTGGGAGGATCACTTGCACCCAGGAGTTCAAGGCTGCAGCAAGATACCATCACACCACCACACTCCATCCTGGGCAATAGTGCAAGACCCTGTCTCTTAAAAAACAAACAACAACAAAAAACCACAGTAAGGTCAAAGGTGGCATTTATTTTAAAAATCACTATATGTATTTTTATCACCGTCATATAATATTAAATATCATTTATTTTGTCTGTCTGCAACCATCCAAAATAAAGATCACTTTCTGTTATTTATCTAAAATATTTTTACAACCTGAAGATTAAGGTTATGTTATGCTTAACACATAGTTGCAAAACATGACTCTATTCAGAAAATTATTCATTAATATTCACACTGTAATTACTATACAAATTTTTAAAAAAGAATTTTAATACAAGTTTTATTGACTACAAATTAGCACATTTATTTATTTGCTTATTTATTTATTTATTTTTGAGACTAAGTCTCGCTCTATCGCCCAGGCTGGAGTGCACTGGCGTGCTCTCGGCTCACTGCAACCTTTACCTCCCGGGTTCAAGTGATTCTCCTGCCTCAGCCTCCCGAGTAGCTGGGATTGCAGGTGCATGCCGCCATGCCTGGCTAATTTTTTTTTTTTGTATTTTTAGTAGAGATGAGGTTTCACCATGTTAGCCAGGATGGTCTTGATCTCCTGACCTTGTGATCTGCCCACCTCAGCCTCCCAAAGTGCTGGGATTACAGGCAAGAGCCACCGCGCCTGGCCCCAAATTAATACTTTTAAACTCTCACTATGGATCAGAATTGCCCTGAAGACTTTTTAAAAATGCAGGTGCTGTGCCTCCAACCCCAGAGATTCTTACTTCATTAGTCTGGGGTGATAGCCAGGCTAATATGCAACTTGGATTAAGAACTACAATACATGATTTATTTAAAATTATTCAATAATATTGGAAAAAAATTGTAAAATAAAGAAAACTGCTAATACTTACATTGAAACTTTCTAAGGTTGATTAATCCATGGTCTCTTATAATTCTAGAATGAAAAGCCACAATAATTTGTGCATTAGAATTATTTTCACATTTACTAATGCTTTACACATATAGCTATCATCAGACATAAACATGCTGAGGTGGAATACAATACAGAGGTCCAAAGAAGTCACTCCCACAAATTTCTGCAGGTCAGTGAATCACTAACACAATTTTAGCCTCTCAGGCATCACGGGTTTTTCCTCTTGTTGGGCATAGTAGACTCTCCATGACTATTTGCTGAACGAATGAATGAATCAATAACCACTCACAAATGCTGAAAAACACATGTCTGTCACTTAAGATGAAACCGAAAGGAATCTCTGTCCATGTCATAAAGTTAATCTATTCAGCTTGTGGAAATAATTGAGAACAGCCATTTTAGAGAAATCTGCTAAAGGGCACCATGATCACATATTCAACATTTACAACTGTGCATTCACACAACACTGGTGGTACTAGAAATAAATATTGTGCATGTTTAATGAAAGGGCATTATAAAACAAAAGATTTGATAGCAACATCAACAACTGAGTTCTACAGTACTCTCTAGCTCGAATTGTGTTTTAAGCAAAAGAGAATTTAAACCAGGCAAAGTTATGTGTCTTGAATCTGATTTATACCAGAGGTATTCATAACTAGCAATGAAGCTTCTCATAGGAGCAACTGGGTATGCTTCTTCAGCATTTCATGGAAGCTAACTCCAGACATGCAGAGAGTAAGTTTTACTTTAGATCAGGAGTTCCCAACCCCTGGGCCATGGACCAGTTAGGAACCAGGCTGCACAGCAGGTGAGCAGCTTTACCGCCTGAACTCTGCCTCCTGTCAGAGGAGCGGCAGCATTAGATTCTCACAGGAGCGCGATCCCTATTGTGAATTGCTCACGTGGAGGATCTAGGATGTGTGCTCCTTATGAGAATCTAACCAATACCTGATGATCTGAGGTGGAACAGTTTCATCCCAAAACCATTCCTGCCCCCAGCCATCCATGGAAAAACAGTCTTCCATGAAACCACTCCCTGATGCCAAAAAGGTTGAGGACTGCTGCTTTAGATCACATCTTAGTTCCTCCAGAGTGAATCTCAAGTCCCTTTTTTTTCTTTTACTTTTTTTTTTAAGAGATGGGGTTTTCCTAGGTTGCCCAGACTGGCCTTGAACTCCTAGGCTCAAGTCATCCTCTCACCTTAGCCTCCCAAGTAGCTAGGACTAGAGGTTCATGCTACCACACCTGGCTTCTCTCCTTTTTATTGCTGAGATATCACTGTGTCTACAGTTAGTAACATCACAGTAAATACATGCCTACACATACATACACACACATGCACACTTATACCCTCTGCATACTCTTCTCTGAAAGCAACAGAGGTCTGAGATCCATAATTTCTAAGTCTGAATGTATACTTTTTGATATGTTGCAAAGAGAGGAAGAACCAGTATGCCTGAAACTTGTTCAGAATTTCTTTGAAATCCTTTTAGATGAAAGACTTCTCATTAAAAAATGAACAGTTAGAAAGAGACCATTAAAAAAGCACAATAGGGCTGGGGGCAGTGGCTCATGCCTGTAATCCCAGCACTTTGGGAGGCTGAGGTGGGCGGATCACCTGAGGCCTGGAGTTTGAGACCAGCCTGGCCAACATGGGGAAACTGTGTCTCTACTAAAAACAAAAAATTAGCTGGGCATGATGGCACGTGCCTGTAGTCCCAGCTACTTGGGAGGCTGAGGCACGATAATTGCTTGAACTCAGGAGGCAGACGCTGCAGTGAGCTGAGATCGCACCATTACACTCCAGCCTGGGTGACGGAGCAAGACCATCTCAAAAATAATAATAATAAAATAAAAAATAAAAATAAAATAAAAAAGCCTAACAGGCCAAGTGCAGTGGCTCACACCTGTAATTCCAGCACTCTGGGAGGCCAAGGCAGTAGGATGCCTTGAGTCTAGGAGTTCAGGACCAGCCCAGGCAACATTGTGAGACCCTGTCTCAAAAAAAAAAAAAAAAAGGTTTTTTTTCTTTTTTGAGACGGAGTCTCACCCTGTCGCCCAGGCTGGAGTGCAGTGGTGTGATCTTGGCTCACTGCAACCTCCGCCTCCCAGGTTCAAGCAATTCTCCTGCCTCAGCCTCCCGAGTAGCTTGGACTACAGGCATGCACCACCACCCCCAGCTAATTTTTGTATTTTTAGTAGAGACAGGGTTTCACCATGTTGGTCAGGCTGGTCTTGAACTCCTGACCTCAGGTGATCCACCAGCCTCGGCCTCCCAAAGTGCTGGGATTACAGGTGTGAGCCACCGCGCCCAGCCTAAAAAAAGAAAAAGGTTTTAAAATTAGCCAAGTGTGGTGGTGCACACCTGTAGTCCTAACTACTTGGGAGGCTGAGGTGGGAGGATTGTTTGAGCCCAGGAGTTGGAGACTGCAGTGAGCCATGATAGTGCCACTGCACTCCAGCCTGGGTGACAGAGTAAGTGTGAGACTCTGTCTCTTATTTAACAACAACAAAAAAGGTTGAACACGGTGGCTCACGCCTGTAATCCCAGCACTTTGGGAGGCAGAGGAGGATGGATCACTTAATGTGGGGAGTTCAAGACCAGCCTGGACAACATGGCAAAACTCCATCTCTATTAAAAATGCAAAAATTAGCCAGGCGTGGTGGTGCACACCTATAGTCCCAGCCACTTGGGAGGCTGAGGCTGGAGAATCACATGAACCCAGGAGGCAGAGCTTGCAGTGAGCTGAGATCACGCCACTGCACTCCAGCCTGGGTGACAGAACGAGACTCCATCTCAAAAAAAAAAGACAAAAGCAAAGAATGATTCACAAATATTAAAAAAAAAAAAAAGTGTAACAATACTGTCTTGATGCCTTTATTTTATCTTGTTCTTTTACTTCAAAGAGCTTAAAACAGTGTACCCATATTATTCATTGTTCATCATAACGTCAATAAAGGATAAGGACAGAGGATATAAAAATAACACAGGAATTACTATCCTCAATTGAGAGAAGGAAAAATTGAGGTCTAAGGAGGGTAAGAGTCTTCTCCAAGGTCAAAAGATGAGTCACAAGTGGAGCATTCTCTCATGGACTATATGTGGTCAATCACTCAAAGCTGAGGCCAGGCACAGTGGCTCATGCCTGCAATCCTAACACTTTGGGAGCTGAGGAGGGAGGATCACTTAAGTCCAGGAGTTTGAGACCAGCCTGGCCAACACAGCAAAACCCCGTATCTGCAAAAAATACAAAAAATTAGCCAGGCATGGTGGCGCACTGCTGTAGTCCCACATGCTCAGGAGGCTGAGGTGGGAGAATCAATTGAGCCTGAGAGGTTGAGGCTGCAGTGAGCCATTATTGTGCTGCTGCTCTCCAGCCTGGGCAACAGAGTGAGACCTTGCCTCTCTCACAGACACACACACACACACACACACACACACACACACACACACACAAAACAATAATCCAAAGCTGAAAGGAGGCCAGGATGGTTTTTTATACTTACTTTTTTCGTCTTTGTCTCTCCTTTAACCTGGAATGATAGATATCTACCACAGCCATCTTCAGAGCTACAAATAAATTCATACATATACTATATATACATATCATATATATTATATAAATAAAACCAAGACAAAAATAAATCTTTTACCCAAACTTTGAACCTCATATTGCTAATTACTCCACACTCACTAGTCTAGAAAACATAAAAATATTCCAGCATAATGAATTTGTCTATCAATAAGTAAAGTTATTTTTCCGCTTTTTATATATCTTATGGCATTACTCAGATTATAAATTCTGCTTTCTGCAGTCAGAAAAATGAATAAGATCATGTCCTTTGCCAGGACATGAATGGAGCTAGAGGCCATTATCCTTAGCAAACTAACACAGGAACAGAAAACCAAATACCACATGTTCTCACTTATAAGCGGGAGCTAAATGATGAGAACACATGGACACATAGAGGGGAACAACACACACTAGGGCCTATCAGAGGGTGGAGGGTGGGAGGAGGGAGAGGATCAGGAAAAATAACTAATGGGTACCAGGCTTAATACCTGGATGATGCAATAATCTGTATAACAAACCCTATGATACAAGTTTACCTATGCAATATACCTGCATATGTACCCCTGAATTTAAAATAAAAGTTAAAAAAAATTCTCCTTTCTATTAAACACCTTTTTTGGACATTGTTATGTATCTATTACTATATATAGTGAATATCTGATCTTTGGTAATACATGGGCTAGAAATTGCATCAGAGTACTCATAAGAATGAATATTGGGCTGGGCCTGGTGGTTCACACCTGTAATCCCAGCACTTTGGGAGGCTGAGACAGGCAAATCACCTGAGGTCAGGAGTTCAAGACCAGCCTGGCCAACATGGTGAAACCCCATCTCTATAAAAATACAAAAATTAGCTGGGCATGGTAGCAGTTACCTGTAATCCCAGCTACTCGGGAGGCTGAGATGGGAGAATCGTTCAAAGCCAGGAGGTGAGGTTGCAGTGAGCCGAGATCATGCCACTACACTCCAGCCTGGGGCAACAGAGCGAGACTCGTCTCAAAAAAAAAAAAAAAAAAAAAAAAAAGAATTAATGTTGGTTGGGCACAGTGACTCACACCTGTAATCCCAGCACTTTGTAAGACTGAAATGGATGGATCACTTGAGGTCAGGAGTTCAAGATCAGCCTGGCCAATATGGTGAAACCATGTCTTTACTAAAAATACAAATATTGGCTGGGCGTGGTGGCAAGTGCCTGTAGTCCCAGCTACTCGGGAGGCTGAGGCAGGACAGTTGCTTGAACCTGGGAAGCAGAGGTTGCAGTGAGCCGAGATGGCACCACTACATTCCAGCCAGGGCATTGCTGCAAGACTCCGTCTCAAAAAAAAAAAAAAAAAAAATGAATAATGATTGTGGTCATAACTGCACAGGAGTAACAGACAATGTCAAGGCAAGACTAATGTGAATAAAGGTACAGCGTAGACATTTTCCCAGAGTAGGAGTTTTCAGTTGGGGAGCAGCAACTGTTTAGAGTGTAGAGTTTTGCATTCTGTAGTGAAAAGTTCCATCAAGTACTCTAACCAGTGTAAAAGCCCTGCTTGGTTTCCTGGGACCCAATCCTTTCCTGGCTTTAGTCTCATGTTAAAGACACAGGGAAGAAGGAGGAAAGAGGCTGTAAATAGTAAAAGTTTTAATCAGTGTAATAGTTCTGGTTCTTTCTTTCCCTAGCCACTCTTTCCATCTTCAGAGTTCCAAAGATTCTGTTCTAATTCCTTTTTACCCCTCACCTTAGTCCTATAAATTCCTCTACTTCTATGGGTCCAAGTACCATCAAAATGCATAATTTCAAACTCGATATCTATTTTAAGCTCCAGTTCCTACTGCATATAATTTACTCACATGCCCTTCAGTTGCAAACTTATATTCTACCCCTTTCCCATCCTCTAAAACTGCTATATTGGATAACTGCATCAGAGTAAAGATAGCTATCCAAGACAGAACTCAATCTGGATTCTTCCTCCTTCTCCTCCATAGTCGATGAGTCTTAGCCACACTGCACTTAACACTTACATCTCTCAAATTCATCCCTTCATCCCTAATCCTATTCCCTAGCTCAGGCATCTTGTCTCTCCTGTCATCTTCATGCTATCTTGTAGGAGAGCCATCATTACTCACTTATTGACTCCATTCTTGCCTTACTGTAACTCACCTCTTCCAAATGGTACTTGAGAAATATTTTAAAGCACAATGTAATGGTGTAATTCCCTTGCTTATAATTCTTCAGTGGCTTCCCATCCACGTACAGTTCAAACTCTTGCATGTTACACAAGACTATTTATTGTCTTGATTATGCCTACCTTTCCACTCATTTCTTTTTTTGAGATGGAGTCTCGCTCTGTTGCCCAGGCTGGAGTGCAGGGGCGCTTGGCTCACTGCAACCTCTGCCTCCCGGGTTCAAGGGATTCTCCTGCCTCAGTCTCCCAAGTAGCTGGGATTACAGGTGTGCGCCACCATGCCTGGCTAATTTTTGTATTTTTAGCAGAGACAGGGTTTCGCCATATTGGCCAGGCTGGTCTTAAACTCCTAACCTCAAGTAGTCCACCCACTTTGGCCTCCCAAAGTGCTGGAATTACAGGCGTGAACTACTGCACCCGGCCCCATTCTTGTTTCCTATCACTCCCGCATATGCCCTATACACCATGCATACAAAACAAATGGCCCAAGATCACACAGCTGTTAAGTACACAGCAGGGATCCAAAAATAAGCAGTCTGGTTCCAGAGTATTAAGTAGGAAAAACACTGAAATTGTCTAAATGTTTACTTTCTCTGTGTTTATGCTATATTCTAAATCTGCCTTAATTGAAAATGAAATGTGTATTTTAAAAAACCTCGTAAGCGGCCAGGCGCAGTGGCTCATGCCTCTGATCCCAGCACTTTGGGAGGCCGAGGCAGGTGGGTCACAAGGTCAGGAGCTCAAGACCATCCTGGCTAACATGGTGAAACCCCATCTCTACTAAAAATATAAAAAATTAGCCTGGCATGGTGGCGGGCGCCTGTAGTCCCAGCTACTCAGGAGGCTGAGGCAGCAGAATGGCCTGAACCCGGGAGGCAGAGCTTGCAGTGAACCGAGATCACGCCACTGCACTCCAGCCTGGGCGACAGAGTGAGACTCCGTCTCAAACAAACAAACAAACAAAACAAAACAAAACAAAACAAAACAAACTGCAGAAGCAAAAAACTCCCACAGGTTTTTTTTTTTTTTTTAAATAACCAGAAGACCTCTACGGTTAAGAAATGAATGCCAGATAGTAACAATGCTAGAAGAAAATATGAGTAATGCAAAACTTGGCACTATGCTACATTAAACCTTTCTTCTCACTTATGGATCCTGAAAGCACCTTGAGATTGAATGATTGCAATAGAATCTGAAATTTTCTTAATAAGTTATCAATTAAGCTTTGTGTAAGTTGAGAGTTTGGTGTTTTTTGTTTTAATTACTGAATGTATTTGTGGAAGAGGCTCTATAGCACAATATAACCTGCCACGTGTCCTCTGAAAAACTAAAATACGTTATTCAAATGTTAGGTAATATAATTTATATTTTTCTACAGTCCAATCTTTAAGAATCTGATCTGCCAACTTGGTGTTTTGAACCACCTCGGGGAGCTGACACTTTCACAGGCTTCACCATCTTTTGTGTAGATGCTGCCTTAGCAGCAGCCATTGCGGTCTTTTTAGATGCTAGCTTAGCCTTTTTTGCTTCCTTAGCAGCCCTGCTAGCTTGTTTTCATTGAGCCTTTTTAACTTCATGTTTCTCATTCCTCTTGGCCACTATATTAGCAAGAGATGCACCAGTAATGGCCTTCTGGAATTTGACTGCTCAGCAGGTTCTTTTCTTTTGAATTTCTTCCAAGTGTCCCTTTTTTATGCTTTCTTTTGTAGAGGACCAGTTTATTTGCTAAGGATTCCTTAGAAAGGAATGCCCTTGGCCAGGCACAGTGGCTCACGCCTATAATCCCAGCACTTTGGGAGGCCGAGGCAGGTGGATCATGAGGTCAGGAGTTCAAGACCAGCCTGGCCAACAAGGTGAAACCCTGTCTCTACTAAAAATACAAAAATTAGCCGGACGTGGTAGCAGGCGCCTGTAATCCCAGCTACTCAGGAGGCTGAGGCAGAGAATTGCTTGAACCCGGGAGGCGGAGATGGCAGTAAGCCGAGATCACGCCACTGCACTCCAGCCTGGGCAACAGAGCAAGACTCCAAAAAAAAAAAAAAAAGAAAGAAAGAAAGTAATGCCCTCGCATTTTGCACTAAGGAACTGGAAAACCTTCCCATCGGTCCTGGCATAGCGCCTCTTGTGTCTGGGGTAGATCTTGTACCTGCTGAAACTGCATAGCTCAACTTTCAGGGCAGAAGCTCCAGAGGCTCAATGTTAGGTAATTTCTAATAACATACCAACCTTTGTAACGAAGAATTTGGCTACGTATTAGAATCAGTTCTTTCAGCCAGGCACGATGGCTCACGCCTGTAATCCCAGCACTTTGGGAGGCCGAGGTGGGTGGATCACCTGAGGTCAAGGAGTTCAAGACCAGCCTGGCCAACATGGCGAAACCCTGTCTCTACTAAAAAATACAAGAAATTAGCTGGGTGTGGTAGCGGACACCTGTAATCCCAGCTACTCAGGAGGCTGAGGCAGGAGAATCTCTTGAACCCAGAAGGCAGAGGTTGCAGTGAGCCGAGATCACACCACTGCACTCCAGCCTGGGCAACAAGAGTAAAACTCTGTCTCAAAAAAAAAAAAAAATCAGTTATTTCAAGGTAGTAAGCTTCAATCCAAAATAGAGCCTAAAGCCTCTGGAATGCTGATTAACTCTGAAGAGTAATACAATCTCATTCCTCATCCAAAGAATGTGAGATCCAAGTTCCAGTTTGGCCCATGAGGGCAATAAGTCAACACATTATTTACATGTTCTACTACAGTAAGTTTTAAACTGTATGTTCAAATAAAATCTTATTTGGAACAGATAAGTCAGATCTGCTCTAGCTGAACCCCTTCTGCCTGTTCTAGCTCCAGCTGCCTTTCCCAGAAGTAGTCCCTGAAGGTGCCTCCATGGAACAACTGGAAGCCACACTTCTGCTGGAAGTAGATGTTAGGGTAGAAAAAAAGTGGGACCAATCAAGTAAAAGAACAGAATACGATGGCTCATTAGAATCAATAATTTCTTTTATTACATGAAAGCAAACAAAAATTGAGCAATGTACAATGCTGATGCACTGTTAGTAACCCTGATAATAGAGATAAATTCTGATACCACATACTGACTCATTACTGTGCATCTCACTGCTACCTGCCCTTAAGATACTCTCTTTTCCTTTTCTCTCTCTCTCTACATGTTCTCATCTGAAGGATATTCTTAGACTGGAAAGTTCAATACCAAAATCTTACATGCTGGGCTATGAGCAGATGTCCTATATATATGTATGTAACTTCAATCACTGGGAGATGTCCAGGAGTACTTTATCCAGGTCATTCTCCCTTGGGTCTGAGATAAAAATAACCTAAGTCCTATCTGGATAATCTGAAGAAGGGAGGAAATGCAGTATTTTTAAAAGTTTAGGGTAAAAAAGAAAAATTAACTACCATGGATTCTTTTTGTTCATTTCTAACAAGTTCAAATATTTAAACATTGGTTTACTTTTCCTTATCCTGCCCACAAACTAAAAATAATTCAATACTGTCAGGTCCAAGATTTAAGGCAATAGTTTTCAAACTCCTTTTTTTTTGTGGTAGCAGAACTCTTTCTACAAATGAAATATTTCTTGATTTATAGGGTTGTTACATATAAAAGTCCAGATATCATAGAATGCCTATACCTGTCACTGTTTTATAACACAGTTGCTGTGGAATGATGGGCTTTAGAATGTTATGCTGGTGGAGATGCACTTTACAAGCCTATGTGGTAGAAGTGGTGGGTAGAAACAAGGATAGGAAGTGCCTCTGACATACAGTATAACCAAATACAAGTTTTATAGTGGACTCTATCTCTTAAGAGAAAGGAAGGATTAGGAAGTCAACAGTTAAAGCCAGAAAGGGAAACAAATACAATAATGATAGCTAAAATACACTGAGTACTTACCATATTTCAGGATCTTTTTTTTTGAGATGGAGTCTCGCTCTGTCTCCCAGGCTGGAGTGCAGTGGCATGATCTCAGCTCACTGCAACCTCCACCTCCCAGGTTCAAGCCATTCTCCTGCCTCAGCCTCCCAAGTAACTGGGATTACAGGTGCACGCCACCATACCCAGCTAATTTTTGTATTTTTAGTAGAGATGGGGTTTTGCCACATTGGCCAGGGTGGTCTGCAACTCCTGACCTCAAGTGATCCACTGCCTTGGCCTCCCAAAGTGCTGGGAATACAGGTGTGAGCCATTGCGCCTGGCCATATTTCAAGATCTTTATAAGCCTTATCTCATTTATCTACTCAGTAAGATGAATTTAATAGGAAAGAAAATGTCTTGAAGAGCCAGTAAAATTACTGCTAATTTTAACAAAACATTTTTGTGATTTATTTTTTATTTTGGAGACAGTTTTGCTCTTGTTGCCCAGGCTGGAGTGCAACAGCGCAGTCTTGGCTCACTGCAACCTCTGTCTCCCAGGCTCAAGCAATTCTCCTGCCCCCGCCTCCCAAGTAGCTGGGATTACAGGTGCCCACCACCATGTCTGGCTAATTTTTGTATTTTTAGTAGAGACGGGGTTTCACTGTGTTGGCCAGGCTGATCTCAAACTCCTGACCTCAGGTGATCTGCCCGTCTTGGCCTCCCAAAGTGCTGGGATTACAGGCGTGAGCCACTGCGCCAGGCCCATTTCTGCGATTTTTGTAAGATACAAGATGCCATGTTGTTTCCTGAGATTTGTGTAGGAGTGATTTAATTTTTAAAAAAGGCCAGGCATGGTGGCTCACACCTGTAATCCCAGCACTTTGAGAAACTGAGGTGGGCAGATGGCTTGAGCTTAGGAGTTTGAGACCAGCCTGGGCAACATAGTGAAACCCTGTCTCTACAAAAATGTACCAAAAATATAGCCAGACATGGTGGTATGTGCCTGTAGTCCCAGCTAGTTGGGAGGCTGAGGTGGGAGGATCGCTACAGCCTGGGAGGCAGAGGCTGTGGTGAGCTAAGATTGCACCACTGCACTCCAACCTGGGCTACAGAGGGTGTCTCAAAAAAAAAAAAAAAGCCAAAAAACAAAAAAACCTGTAATCCCAGACGTTGGGAGGCTGAGGTGGGAGGATCGCTTGAGGCCAGGAGTTTTGACACATTGAGATTCTGTCTCTACAAAAAATTTTTTTATAAATTAGCCAAGTGTGGTGGCGTGTGCCTGTTGTCCTAGCTACTTGTGAGGCTAAGGTGGAAGGATCATTTGAGCCCAGGAATTCAAGGCTACAGTGAGCTAAAGATTGTACCACTGCATTCCATCCTGGGCAACAGAATGAGACTCTGTTTCTTTAAAAAAAAAAAAAAAAAAAGCCTCTGAATAAATACTGCTGATAATTGGTACTACAGTTTGATCACTTCAGTAGTTTAAACTTGTACAACTGGCTCTGGAGAACAAAAGGAAGAAAAGAAACACATAGGAGCAAATGGGAGGAGAACTGGAATTCTCCCAGATAAAAATTCATATTTGAAGCTATCTCTGAGCACACTCAGCAGCAACTGAATACAATATCTTAACTGTATGAATAACCTAGGGAGGACAACAGCACAGCAGGCAGAACAGAAATGAGAAGGCAGAATCTACAAGAATGAGAATCACTTGCTCACAGTCTACTTAAAGCAGCTGGAAGCTGCAGTATAAGCTAGCAAACAGAGAACCAGAGATCATTAAAAATAAACAAACAAACCAAAATCACCTGTAATTTGTCCATTGCTACAAGGCCCCTGAAATCTCAGCTTTGGGGGAAGCACAGTCTCCCTGTGATTACACTGGAGAATGATAAAGTTTCCAAACGGCTAGCCTTAAAATATTTCAAGAAGTGGGCAGAAGTCAGAGGCAGCTCCTTCCCACTGCAATGTATTTCTAACATTGTTCAAAATAGCTAACAACATGTTTCTGTTTTCTTGACAGAAGGCACTTACTGCTTGCTTGGCAAGAAAACCAACTCAGAGGCCTTAACTGCAGGGAGGCCAATCAAAATCCCTACTGCGACCAAACAAGTAGAAACCTGTGACACAGGTATTCCCCAGAAGCAACACTATTTAAGTCACTTCCCCCCAAGCTTTTGGCCAAGATGCACACAAATAATTTTGTGAAGGGAAGATCATGTGATCTAATGGCTAAAGTCAGCAACCAGGAAGCATTAGGCCAAGCTTATCCAAACTGTCGCTCGTGAGTCACATGCAGCCCAGGACGGCTTTGAATGCAGCCCAATACAAATTCGTAAATTTTTTAAGACATTATGAGTTTGTTTTTTATTCCTTAGCTCATCATCTATCGTTAATGTATTTTATGTGTGGCCCAGGACACTTCTTCTTCCAGTGTGGGCCAGGGAAGCCAAAAGATTGACACCCCTGGATTAGGCAAATTACTTAACTTCTTTGTCTGCTTCCCTGAATGTAAAACAGGAAAATATCTATTCCTGAGGAATGTGTTGAAGCTATAGAAGATAACAAATGTGAAACCTCACAAAAATGAAACAGCAACAAACATTCAAGGTTGAGCCTGGGCAACATAGTGAGACCCTTTCTCTACAAAAAAATTTTAAAAATTAGCCAGGTGTGATGGTGCACGCCTGGAGTCCCAGCTACTCAGGTAGCTGAGGTGGGAGGATAGTTTGAGCCCAGGAGGTTGAGGCTGCAGTGAGCCATGATTGTGCCACTGCACTCCAGCATGGGCAACAGGGCGTGACCCTGTCTCAAAAAAAAAAAAAAAAAAAAAAATCAAGATTGTAAAGACAGCTAAGTATTGTGCAGTATTAAGAACACAGACTTGGGGATGACTCTACCTCTTGCTGGCTGTATGATCTCAGGCAAGTTATCTAACCTTTCTATGCTTCAATGTCCTCATCCACAAAAATGAGGATAATAATAATATGCAACTCATAAGGTTTTGAGGATTAAATGACTTAATATATATGAAGAGCTTAGAATGGTAACTAATAGTAAATGCTATATGTATTAGCAATTATTACTGATAGTATTCATGTCTAAAATATCCTATGTATAAAACAGTGAAATCAGGCCGGGCGCGGTGGCTCACGCCTGTAATCCCAGCACTTTGGGAGGCTGAGGCGGGTGGACCACGAGGTCAGGAGATCGAGACCATCCTGGCTAACATGGTGAAACCCCGTCTCTACTAAAAAATACAAAAAATTAGTCAGGCGTGGTGGCAGGTGCCTGTAGTCCCAGCTACTCGGGAGGCTGAGGCAGGAGACTGGCGTGAACCCGGGAGGCAGAGCTTGCAGTGAGCCAACATCGCGCCACTGCACTCCAGCCTGGGTGATAGAGCGAGACTCCGTCTCAAAAAAAAAAAAAAACAAAAAAACAGTGAAATCACTATAAGTGAAAGGAACTGCCAGTAGGTGAATATACAGAGACCAGGCTGGACCTCTGCTCTACTAATTGTTAAAGGATTTAAAGGCTAATAATATGTGCCAAAGAAATACAATTTGAAAAATACAGTGGGAGGTGAAGGGGTCCACAGATCCAAGCCTAGGAGAGAAAACTTTCTAAAATTACCTTTCCAGAACAGAGGGAGAAGAAATTGTGAACTGTACTAAGGTGCAACCCTGAGAAGTACTGGAAACACAGACCCAACACATAGGAGGAGCTCATCATATCTCTTGCTTGCCTGGGTTATGGGGCAACAATGACTTAGAAGACATTACAACCAGGACTTTAGGATCCTGAGAAACTCAGGGAAAGAGTACTCTAAAAATTTAGGAAGAATTTTTACAAATGAAAGGAGATGGGGAAAGAGATGGCAGCAAGAAGGAACTACACTAAGCATGTGCACTGAGATCTCACAACATACATGAGACAAGACAGTTCTAAGATATGAGTCTTCTCTATCTCTCTTTCTGAACCAAACATTTCTGCTTATTTCAATAAAATATGAGTAAGTACCAATTAGGGATCACGGAACTTCCTTATTTTTCCTTGGATACTGCTTCACTTGCAGTATACATTTGAAATACATTCTGAAAGCCTTCTGGTATGGCTGCAATACAATTATCCCTCCATTGTGTCCCAGGTCTCTATAATGAACCATGCAAACCAAATTTATTAAACAAATTCCATGATTCAAGGCAAAAATCTTTGTGTGGGTGAGGAAAAGGTCTTGGTGGCATCAGCCAATATTCTGGATAGGTTCTAAATACAAAACCCAGCCAAACAGTCTGCAACCTTCCAGTAGTTCTAAATGAGGAACCATAAAAATAATGTTGTTAGTGCTCGGTAATATTAAGAGCATAATGGTATAATGGAATGGTAACAACACAAATCTGAATTATGTACCATGTTTCATTAGAGACATTTACACTCTGACTAATCAGTGTCACCTCTTCTTTAATGGCAGAGGACATAAAGAAACAGCAAGCAAGATTCCAAGCACTTACTCATGATTATACCATGACTCAGAAGCAAGCCAGAGGCTGAATCAGTGTCCTGATTTCCACAAAATCTGTGCCCCTCTAACTGTTCCAGGTGTGCTTATAAAGCCCCTTTTCATTCCTTCCTGACTTTCCATGGGCTCCTAGTGCACTTCACTGAGTGTTCTGCGAGTGACAGCTCAGGGACAATATGCCCCTGGACATGGTCATGCTGCCACAGGAGCTGCTGTAAAGACTCAGAGCTGTAAACAAAATACCTCTCTGTGGCATGAGCAAGTCATTCCTTTGGTCTGTAGTGCTGACAAGCTTCTTTAAACTGTTATCATCTTTTTTATTTTTTAGAGGTGGGGGTCTCACTTTGTTGTCTAGGCTGACCTTGAACTCCTGGGCTCAAGAAATCCTCCCACTTTGGCCTCCCAAAGTGTTAGGATTACAGGTGTGAGCCAACCATACCCAAATCTGAAGTGTTATCATCTTTTTAAAAGCATTCATTTAGGGCCGGACGCGGTGGCTAACCCCTGTAATCCCAGCACTTTGGGAGGCAGAGGTGGGCAGATCAGTTGAGGCCAAGAGTTTGAGACCAGCCTTGCAAACATGGCAAAACCCTGTCTCTACTAAAAATATAAAAATTAGCTGGGCATGGTGGCGCTAATCCCAGCTATGCCAGAGGCTGAGGCACGAGAATCGCTTGAGCCTGGGAGGCAGAAGTTGCAGTGAGCCAAGATCATGCTACTGCGCTCCCGCCTGGGTAACAAGGTGAGAGTCTGTCACAAAAAAAATAAAAAATAAAAGCACTCATCTAAACATCTTACAGTTTACTATGGGGCAGAGGGAAAGAATTATTATTTATGTTGTGTTAAAGCTACTATGTATAAAGATTAATAAGTTCCAGTTATAGCTCAAATGAAAATCAATAATTTACAGGGCTATAGAAACTTCAGGGAGAGTACAAATACCTAAAGTATGTTATGGGTTTGAAAAGCTAACTGAACTATAAATTGCTGATCAATCAGTTGCTTCTGTTTCTTTTTATCCCCACTTAATTACAAAAAGGACCCCAAGTGAACCAGAAGGAACTGCAAGTCCTGCTCCCATGAAGAATGAAGAATGAAATTAAACACCGACCATTACTACAGTTTTCTTAATAATGTTGAGAAGTATGAATGAAGACCTTGGATTAGGCTCTAGAGAAGTGATTCACCAAGTCAAGCCATTATTAACATTATAGATGTTGACTTTAAAATTCTGTAAAAAATAAATATATAAGTAAAAATAAGCAGGGAGGAGGAGGAGGAAAAACAATAAAAATATTTAAAAAATTTGTTTTAAAGGTTTTTTTTTTAGAGACAGGGTCTCACTGTGTTGCCCAGGCTGGTCTTGAACTCTCGGCCTCAAGTGATCAGCCAGCCTCGGCCTCCCAAAGTGCTAGGATTATAGGTGTGACCCACCATGCCCAGCCAAAAATTTGGTATTTTTGAGCAGAATCTAAAAGAATGATATTTATGAAGCTGCCCCTTTTGCGCAGAGTAGTCTGGCATTCTATAAGAAAGATACAAGCCAGAAAACAATACCATTTTAATTAAAGCTGGTGTCTATGAATGGCAGTCTGCATACTACCTTCAAAGGGAACACCACAAGAGGTGAGAAAAGATAACATGAGTCACTGGGATTGACGAGACTGACATGGAAGACTGAACAAATACAATGGATTTAGTTAATGCTAAAGTAGTTTGCTTTCAAGCTTTCCTCTTTTAGTTCAATCTGCGTCACTTTGACTTTCCTTAAAGTTGTGTGGGAGAAAAGGAGGAATAAAATTTTGCCAAAAAAAAAAAAAAAAACCCACCGCTCAAGAAATGTGTAGAGAAAAATTTCTTAAGGTAAAATTTTTAGGAAGACTATTTCTTTATCTTAGATCTGGTATAACAAATATCCAGGCAGCTCTTCTATGGAGAGAAAAGAACCAAGTTCCCCTTCTAGGGACAGTGTACCAGTCCATGCAATATGAAAACTTGATTTATAATTTAACAAGTATACTCTACTTGTCTTTCCTGCCTGGGATGTAAATTTAACAGAAATCATGAAGATGCTCTTTGGGAAATACAGATTCCAATAGAGAATTACTGATCTACTGTATCATATTCAATTCTGAACTAAAATTTAAAAAAAAGTATTGGGTATTATTATGTAGTATTAGTATATATTAGTATGTAGTTCACTGAAAATGGAAAGAAGGAAAAAAGGGACTCAAAGTCTAACTATCTACTCTTAACAGCTCTTTGGCATTCACCACGTAAGTTTTAGGAAAAGAGTTAACATAAACCCTTAGAGGGCTAATCAAAGATTAGAATTCAGCAATGCTGGGGCAGGCGTGGTGGTTCACGCCTGTAATCCCAGCACTTTGGGAAGCTGAGGCGGGCAGATCACTTGAGGTTAGGAGTTGCAGACCAGCCTGGCCAACATGGCGAAACCCCATCTCTAATAAAAAAACAAAAATTAGCTGGGCATGGTGGCAAACACCTGTAATCCCAGCTACTTGGGAGGCTGAGGCAGAAGAATCGCTTGAACCTGGGAGACAGAGGTTGCAGTGAGCCGAGATCGCGCCACTACACTCCAGCCTGTGCAACAGAGTGAGACTCCGTCTCAAAAACAAACATAAAAAAGAATCCAGCAGTGTTGAAAATTCAACAGTCCTGAGAAACAAGAAATTCCCCATTTGGGCCTAAAAACTCTTGAGGAATTTCCATTCTTTTTCCTTGCTAGGGGAAATTTCGGGTAACAAAATATAGTGAACATTTAGTGTTAGCAGTTGCTAGTGAAGTCCCAAGAATTCAAACTGATTCCCTTCCTTCTAAGAATGTAAGTGAGGGCCATTTAACCAATTACCTTAGTGTAGACTTACCTCAGATAAAAGTAAAATCACACAGTCCAACAGATATTTCCTACTACTATTATATAATCAATATTTTTACCCTCATCACAAGTCTTATTCACTGTGGTCAAAATCCAACAACACAGTAAGTTCAGCAACTTAACCACTAGATTTTTGAATTCCATAAGGGCAGGGGACATGTTCTATTCATCCTTCAATTCCTAGCACCCAAGACAGTGTCATCACACAGTTGGCGCTCAATAAACATTTGACAAAATAAACTGTTACCATGTAAAATGTCCGAGTCATCTTCAACAAAATCAATGTCTCTCAAGTCCCATTCTGCATAATTGTCAAATTCCTGTTTAGGGGAACAAAAAAATCCCCACCCCAAACCCATCGGCTTTGATTAGTGTCTTTACAGCAGCCATGCTTTAGAAGTAAACAGAAAAAACACAAGCAAACAGTTGTTTAAAAAGTCTAAATAGGGCAAAAGGCCACAATACTGGCACAGGTAATAGGAAGTCATGGGAAAAATCTAAGAGGCTTACAAGCAGTAGTGACAACAAAAAATTGGAATAGTTATGAGTTTAGGAATGAAGCTAAACATACTGCTCTAAAAACTAAAATTAGTCTGAGCTGGACACAGTAGCATGCACCTATAATCCCAGCTACTCAGGAGATTTAGGTGGAAAAATCACTTGAGACCAGGAGTTCAAGACTGCCTGGGAAACAGAGCAAGAGCCTGTCTCTGAAATAAATAAATAAAGTCAATTCATTCTTTTTTTTTTCTTTTTGGAAACAGGGTCTCACTCTGTCACTCAGGCTGGAGTGCAGTGGTGTGATCTTGGCTCACTGTAGCCTCGAACCCCCAGGCTCAAGTGATCCTCTTGCCTCAGCCTCTCAAGCAGCTGGGTCTACAGGCATGTGCCATCACACTCAAGTTAATTTTTGGTTTCGGGTTTTTGTTGTTGTTGTTGTTGAAGAAACAGCGTTTTGCCATGTTGCCCAGGCTGGTCTCAAACTCCTGAGCTCAAGCAATCCGCCTGCCTCAGCCTCCCAAAGTGCTGGGATTTACAGGTGTAAGCTACCGCATTTGGCCAAACTATCTTTCAAGTTGTGAATTAGATGATAAATCAAGAGACTTGTGGCTACATTCACATGTCTTTTAATTCCATAGCTGAGCAAGGAACATATAGTTTTTATACACATTCATCATTCTTTATATACTTGTGGATATAGTACAGGAATCAGTAAACTACTATTCAGCCTACTGTCTGTTTTTGTACATAAAGTTTTACTGGAACACAGGCGTATTCATTTATTCTTATATTATCCCATGCTGCTTTAGCACAATAATGACAAAGTACAGTTACAATAGAAACTTTATAGCATACTAAACCTAAAATATTTACTATCTGGCCTTTAATAGAATAAGTTTGTCAACCCCTGATACAGTACAATCTTGAAAGCCCCTAGATGTACAATAAGAACCAGACTACAGGCCAGGTGCAGTGGCTCACGCCTGTAATCCTAGCACTTTGGGAAGCCGAGGCTGGTGGATTGCCTGAGGTCAGGAGTTTGAGACCAGCCTGGCCAACATGGTGAAACCCTGTCTCTACTAAAAATACAAAAATTATCCGGGCATGGTGGCAGGAACCTGTAGTCTCAGCTACTTGGGAGGCTGAGACAGGAGAATTGCTTGAACCCAGGAAGTGGAGGTTGCAATGGGCCGAGACCATGCCATTGCACTCCAGCCTGGGCAACAAGAGCAAAAACTCTGTCTCAAAAAAAAAAAAAAAAAAAAAAAAAGAACCAGACTATAGGAATTTCATACCTAAGAAAGTGGAAGCCAGCACTGATGCAACTTAAGAAGTGGGTTTGCTGGGGTTTTTTTGTTTTTTGGAGACAGGGTCTTACTCTGTTGTCTAGGGTGCAGTTTAGTGGAATGATCACCACTCGCTGCAGCCTTAACCTCCCAGGCTCAAGTGATCCTCCCATATCAGCCTGCCAAGTAGTTGGGACTACAGGCATGCACCACCACACCCAGCTAATTTTTTATTTTTTGTAGAGACAGGGTCTCACTACGTTGCCCAGGCTAGTCTCGAACACCTGGACTCAAGCGATCCTCCATTCTCAGCTCCCAAAGTGCTGGGATTACAGGTGTAAGCCACTGAGCCTGGCCAGAAATAGGTTGTTTGTTTAAAGAATTTTTACTGTTCCATATGTGAAAATGTTTACAAATGAGAAAAGGCACTCAAACCTAAGAAAATGTGGCTGCCTAAAGGTCCTACAAATTATAGTGCCTTGAAAAATCTCCTTTTAGTGGTATGGAATCTATGGGTGAGACAGAAGGCTCATGAGAAACAAAAACAAATTTTTCCTACTTTGTGCTAAAAACACATTTATCCTACCTCAATGAAATCTGCTCGAGCTGGCATGTACCCGGCCATGTCCCGAGAAAGCAAGGAGTCAAAGGTAGGTCGGGGAGGGTCATCTGTAGCTGGAAGAATTTAGAAGGTTTCTGAGTTAACTAATACAATATTGGCATGAAAAAAATGACATAATAGTCCAAGAATAAATAAAATTTAAAATGGTTTTTATAAAAGGAAATGTGAAAAAGATAAAGTATTATGAAAACAGGTTTTTTAAAAAGAAAAACCAAGACTCAGGCAATCCTTTAAGTAAATATGGGGAAATTTCTTCTGATTTCTGCTTCCCTAAAATGAAAGGAAATCATGACTTTTTTCCTTCAATATTACAGAACCTAAATATTTACCGTTGGCTTCGGCTCCCTTATCCCTTAGGATGAACTTCAATTTACAAAACTCATCCAACTGAGAGGCAAAAAAAAAAAAAAAAAAAAAAAAAAAAAAGACGGGAAAAAAACAAACACTGGAATTGGAAGTTAGCTGAAATTAAGTCCTAGCTCCAACACACACTAGTCCCATGACCCTGCACAAACTAACCTTTCTGCATCGGTCTTCTCGAATGAAAAACAAAAGCACTTGCTCTGCCTATCTCACTGGGTTGCTGTTAGGAAACAAATGGTCTAATGGATTTGAGAACAAAGTGCTAACACCAAAGTGCTATCCAAATAGGAGGTATCAACCAGGCACGGTGGCTCACACCTGTAATCCCAACACTTTGGGAGGCCGAGGCGGGCAGATCATCTAAGGTCAGGAGTTCGAGACCAGCCTCGCCAACACAGCAAAACCTTGTCTCTACTAAAAATACAAAAAATTAGCCAGGTGTGGTGGCACGCACCTGTGGTACCAGCTACTCAGGAGGCTGAGGCACGAGAATCGTTTGAACCCTGGAGGTGGAGGTTGCAGTGAGCCGAGGTTGTGCCACTGCACTCCAGCCTGGGAGACACAGCGAGACTCTGTCTCCAAAAAAAAAAAAAAAAAAAGGAGGTACTACCAGCCTTTAAGTTAGTCAGCTATAAAACTGTTTCTATAGAGTATGAGGAAAGAGAAAAGGGAAGGGAAAACATTCATATCTCATTACTTGTGCCCTGAGAGTCATTCAGGAAAGATGGTCATTTATAATTCATCATGTTTTTGGTTATATTTTATTAAGAGACCCACTGGTCCCACACGCACATGAGATTAAAAAGTTCGCCATCACTGACACAACCAAGTGAACAAAAATAACAAACTGATTCTTGGGCTTGACACCAAGGCAATTAATAATAATGAGTCAAATACTGTATTCTCTAAGCAACTCATATGTATAATCATAGGCTCTCCAAAGGGATTGAAAAAAAACTTGCACTCATAACAGCATAGAAAAGGTTTTCCCTTTTTGACATCTTATTTTACTAAGGAAATAAGAAGGAAAGCACTAAGTTAACTGATATGTTCAAAGGACTCAAGGTAGGTGGAACTACACATTGGCTTCAAGCACCTTGATGTCCTGTATAGAACTCTGACCCTTAGAGTATGTTCCTTCTTTGCCACATTATAATCCTGACTCTTTTTTTTTTTTTTTTTAAGAGATGAAGTCTCACTCTGTCACCCAGGTTGGAGTGCAGTGATGTGATCTTGGCTCACTGCAATCTCCGCCTACCTGGTTCAAGTGATTCTCCTGCCTTGGCCTCCCCAGTAGCTGGGATTACAGGTGTCTGCCACCACGTCCAGCTAATCTTTATACTTTTAGTTGAGACAGGGTTTCGCCATGTTGGCCAGGCTGGTCTTGAACTCCTGGCCTCAAGTGATTTACCCGCCTCGGCCTCCCAAGGTGCTGGGATTACAGGCACAAGCCACCATGCCGGGTCGATCCTGACTCTCAATAGCTGCCATACTAACTCCTCCTATCTTCTGTGATATCATTAGCTGTCCAAGTCATCAAATCACTCTTTATCTGCTACTGAAACAGGGCCCAAGGATGAGCTAAGTATATCTTATCAAGATAGGGAGGCACTTACAGTGAAATGGAATGGCTGTGTCAGCAGTTTTTGCTTCCTCTGCTTGTTTCAGGTTCAGCAGGGTAGATGCAAACAGAGGGTTATTGATGAAATGCTTCATATAGTGCTTCTCACACTCCTCCTTGGTCTTGGTGCACATTTGATTGGCTACATCCTGCCTAGAGGATTGTGGGAAAAAGAGAGAAGTGGTACTTGTATTTACACATAATACTAAAAGCATCATTTGCTCTTTTCATATTTTAAGTCACATCCATATAATATACTCTGATATTTCCAAATTGATATCAAAAAGATATCAGCAGAAAAATGACATAAATATAAGCCTAGATTGGTGTAATCTGGTGTTCCATATCTTGCTAGTCTAAAACACAGAAATAATGACTAAAAAGTCCTTTCTTTTCCACTTAAAGAAAGATGACTGAGGCCAGGCGCAGTGGCTCACACCTGTAATCCCAGCACTTTGGGAGGTAGGTGGATCACCTGAGGTTGGGAGTTAGAGACCAGCCTGATCAACATGGAGAAACCCTGTCTCTACTAAAAATACAAAATTAGCCAGGCGCGGTGGTGCATGCATGCTTGTAATCCCAGCTACTTGGGAGGCTGAGGCAGGAGAATTGCTTGAACCCAGGAGGCAAAGGTTGCGGTGAGCAGAGATCGCGCCATTGCACTCCAGTCTGGGCAACAAGAGCGAAACTCCATCTCAAAAAAAAATAAATAAATAAATAAATAAATAAAGATGACTGGAAAATTTGTAAATTTTCCTGTGAGCTAGGCCCTACAGAAATAATTGCTGTAAATAATAAGAAGTGACTTCAGAACATTCAAAATATACAGAAATATAGTTTTATTTTGCATAATATTTTACGGTTTACCAAACACTTAACATAAACATGTCTTTACTAGAGCTGCTATGAGATGCCAGGCACTGAGCTAGAAACATTCACAACAGAATTTAAGTTAAACCTAGTATCAAATTTGTGGTATGGATATTGTTACTATCTCAATTTCAAAGAAGGAAAAATGAGGCCCAAAATAATTAAGAAACTTGCTTAAGAATCTGGCCAGGCATGGTGGCGCACATCTGTTATTCCAGCACTTTGGGAGGCCAAGGTGGGAGGATGGCTTGAACTCAGGAGTTTGAGACCAGCCTGGGCAACACAGTAAAATCCTATCTCAACAAAAAATACAAAGATTAGCCAGGGGTGGTTGCACACGCCGGTAGTCCCAGCTACTCGGGAGCCTGAGCTGGGAGGATCACTTGAGCCTGGAAGGTTGAAGCTGAAATGAGTCAAGCTCATGCCCCTGTACTCCACCCTGGGCAACAGAGCAAGATCCTGTTTCCAAATAATAATAATAATAATCAAATTTAAAAATTAGAGTATGGTGGCACACACCTGTTGTTCCAACTACTTGGGAGTCTGAGGAGGGAAGATCCCTTGAGCCCAGGAGTTCAGGGTTATAGTGACTGTGATCACACCACTGCATTTCAGCCTGGGTGATAAAGTGAGACTGTCTCAATAAAAAAAAATCCCTGACTTGAGCCAAGGTAATGGAGAGGTAGAGGTGGAAGTCCTTTCCTCAAGGTCTCTTTTTCACAGCATTTCACTTGACCTCCCCTAAGGCATCACTGTGCTGTTTTGTGTACTTCAATCACTTGTATAGATATTTTAAGTCCCCTGCTAAACTATAAGCTTTCTGAAGACAGGATGCATCTCATAATTCTTAGCTCTAGCCCACTCACTGCCAAACTTAGTGCCTTACCCACAGCGGATAGAGAAGCTATGTCTTTTTTATGTTCTTTGTTAAGAGGGAAGGAGGACAGAGAGGTTTAGACTATTTTAGAGAGAATGGTAAGCAAAAAATGAAAAACTAGGCCAAAGATGACTAGCAAACTCCTCACAAGTGATTACTTTTCTACCTCCTTTGGTATTTCTCATTGTACACAGTATTTTATGATGCTTAATAAATACTGAATGAATGAATACAAGCAAAATGTGAACTAAATTCAGGTCTCCTTCTTCAGGTCCCTGGACATAAGGGAGGCAGCAGAGTTTATTCTGATGAACACCAAGAAAGGTTATATACACTAGTAAGTCAGGACAGGGAGGTCCTAATTAAGAGTCCTTCAGTAATAAGCTATGTAATCACAAGAAATCATTTCAACCCCCTAGGCTTCAGATAATTTGTGAACAAAATATATTCAATAATGCCTCTGCTATCTAGTTCATAAAATAAAAGCATCCATATGAAAGTGTTCCCAAAAGATAAAAACGAAAGTGGTAGTATTAAGTGGTGCTGCCCCCTAGGTCAACAGCAATAAGTGCTATTCAATTCCGCCGGTTTTGGACTAAGGCAGGTAGGTGTTTGAAAGCTAAAAACAGAGAATGCTATCAGGAAGTCTGTGAAACTTGAAACTTACGTATGACCATCTAGCTAAAGTCTGATTCACTTAAATGACTAGGGCATCTACAACTAACAAAAATTCATAAAATCAGAAGGGAGTAATAACTAACGAAACTAAACTTCCCTACTATTCAGAAAGGAATAATAATCAATCTTCCCACTGTTGATACATCCAAAGTGGCCTTTTAAAGCTGCTCAGTCATGGACCGCTAAACATCCCATATCCTTGTGACACATTTTGACACTGGAAAAATAATGTACAGAGGGGACTAACTTGCCTCTAAATCATGGGTTGATAGGAAAGCAACACATACTTTCTCTTCCTGAGGTTCCTTCCTTTACTCTTCAACAACAGCTTCTTCTCTGAGTCCACTAGGGCAGGACAACTCTTAACACCAAGCTCTTACCAATTTCCAAAGCCACAGTCCATCACAGCTTCTAAAAGGGCCATTTCTTCTTGAGCAGTCCAGCTGGGATCAAGGACAGGAAAATCTGAAGTCTAAGGAGAAAAAAGTTTTGCTTAAGAACAGAGATACAAATGGAATCTAGGGGCCAGGCACGGTGGCTCACGCCTATACTCCCAGCACTTTGGAAGGCGGAGGCGGGCGGATCACTTGAGGTCAGGAGTTCGAGACCAGCCTGGCCAATATGGTGAAACTCCGTCTCTACTAAAAACACAAAAATGAGCTGGGCATGGTGGCACACGCCTGTAGTCCCAGCTACTCAGGAGGCTGAGGCAGGAGAATCACTTGAACTGCGGAAGCAGAGGTTGCAGTGAGCTGAGATCACACCACCGCACTTCAGCCTGGGCGTCACAACAAGACTCTGTCTCAAAAATCAAAAATAGGCTGGGCACAGTGGCTCACGCCTGTAATCCCAGCACTTTCGGAGGCCGAGGAGGGCGGATCACGAGGTCAGGAGATCGAGACCATCCTGGCTAACACAGTGAAACCCCGTCTCTACTAAAAATATAAAAAATTAGCCGGGCCTGGTGGTGAGCGCCTGTAGTCCCAGCTACTTGGGAGGCTGAGGCAAGAGGATGGCATGAACCCGGGAGGCGGAGCTTGCAGTGAGCTGAGATCGCGCCACTGCACTTCAGCCTGGGCGACAGAGCAAGACTCCGTTTCAAAAAAAAAAAAAAATTAAAAATAAATGGAATCTAGGAACTTCAACTGTAGTAATAGTTTACAGCCGAATGATGAGAGATACCCAGGGTACATTATTATTAGTTGTCCACCTCTCCCACCCGTTTCCACCATTAGCTAGAAGGGCCTCCATATCACCTATAAATGCCAAGCAATTCATGCAGATATACATATATTTTTAAACTTAACACAGAGGTAGAGATAAATATTTCAGTACGCTCCCATTTAGCTAAGAAAGAGGAAAAGACAAATATGTATGTATTTTTTTAAATGGAAGAATAAAACACACTTTAAAAAAAAAAAAGGTTAGTATGGGGAGGAAGAAAGAGAACAGGGTAGAGACATCTATCCAGAAGCTAGACGTCTCTGAATATTCCTTGCTTGTAGATTTAACTTTGAAACATAAAGAGTATAATATTAAACTCTAGGCTGGCCTCAGTGGCTCACACCTGTAATCCCAACACTTTGGGAGGCCAAGGCAGGTGGATCTCTTGAGGTCAGGAGTTCAAGACAAGGCTGGCCAACATTATGAAACCTCGTCTCTACTAAAAATACAAAAATTAGCCGGACATGGTGGCACGCACCTGTAGTCCCAGCTACTCGGGAGGCTGAGGCAGGAGAATCGCTTGAACTGGAAGGTGGAGGCTGCAGGGAGCCGAGATCATAGCACTGAACCCCAGCGTGGGCAACAAGCAAGACTCCGTCTCAAAAAATAAAAATAAAAATAAACTTCAAAATCTTAAGAATAAAATGCAAAATATAACGAACTCAGAAATCAATTTGAAGGCATAATCACACAGAAAGGAACTATTTCAAGTGATTTTGAAACACTTAATTTGACTAAATATCTCTAAGTAGGATATACCTTAAAAACAAAAGAAATTGCCAAATCTTAAATTGTTTCTTTAGTATTGACAGTTATTTTGAGATTAGTGTACGTGTATATGTTATGAGGTAAAGCAAATAAATAATTACGTTGGTTAGTGTCATTGGGAAGTATAATTTTTGGCTTGGAAAAAAAAAAAAGATATAGCTGTAAGATCTGTGAGGTTATGTAAAAACCTCGTAGTTGGCCAGGCATGGTGGCTCATGCCTGCAATCCCAGCATTTTGGGAGGCCTGGGTGGGTGGATTTTTTGGGCTCAGGAGTTTTGAGACCAGCCTGGGCAACATAGTGAAACCCCATCTCTACAAAAACTACAAAAATTAGCTGGGAGTGTTGGCATGCACCTGTAGTCCTAGCACTTTGGGAGACCTGGGTGGGTGGATTGCTTGAGCTCAGGAGTTTGAGACCAGCCTGGGCAACATGGCAAAACCCTGTCTCTACAAAAACTACAAAAATTAGCTGGGCATGGTGGCGCGCACCTGTGGTTCCAGCTACTTGGCAGGCTAAGGCAGGAGGATCACTTGAACCCGGGAGGTAGAGTCTGCAGTGAGTTGAGATTGCACCACTGCTCTCCAGCCTGGGCAAGAGACTCTGTCTCATAAAAACCAAAAACAGGCCGGGCGCGGTGGCTCATGCCTGTAATCCCAGCACTTTGAGAGGCCAAGGCGGGCAGATCACGAGGTCAGGAGATCGAGACCATCTTGGCTAACACGGTGAAACCCCGTCTCTACTAAAAATACAAAAAATTAGCCGGGTGTGGTGGCAGGTGCCTGTAGTCCCAGCTGCTCGGGAGGCTGAGGCAGGAGAATGGCGTGAACCCGGGAGGTGGAGCTTGCGGTGAGCCAAGATGGCGCCACTGCACTCCAGCCTGCGGGACAGAGAGAGACTCCGTTTCAAAAACAAACAAACAAACAAACAAACAGAAAACAAACAAACAAAACTCTTGTAGTCTCGTATTTAAATTGAAAGTTTTATTATGAACTCATGTGTTGTATCTTAAAAGAAAAATAATTTCCTAACATTGTTCATTGAAAAGGTCCAGGAAAAATGACCAACCCAGTAGCGATGAGTAGCTGGGATTACAAGCATGTGCCACCACACCTGGCTAATTTTGTATTTTTAGTAGAGACGGGATTTCTCCATGTTGGTCAGGCTGGTCTCGAACTCCCGACCTCAGGTGATCTGCCCGCCTGGGCCTCCCAAAGTGCTGGGATTATAGGCATGAGCCACCGTGCCTGGCAGCAAAGAAGTTCTTAAAGACTATAAAGGTCATGTCAAAAAAATTCAGAAGTCAACTTCCAGAAACTCCTGTTAACTAAAAATGGAATATTTTGAGCATCAATAAGGATAATAACCACAAAGGACTGAAACATCAAATATTTTAAATATGTAGAGGATGCTAGGGAACCAATGCATATTCTCAAAACTAGTAAATAAAGGGAAGTAATCATCATTTCTGTTTCCTTTCCTGTATAAACGTTACTCCAAGGGACCACACAATAATAAGAAATTTCTAACTCATAAATTAAAATGAGTGATAGAATTAAAAGATTAATGTTTTGCAATCCTTGGTGAATTAGCAGATCCAGACAATGGTCCTAAATGAATCTGAAGTAGTCATTAAATGTAACTACTAATTTATAGGAAACACAGAAGAGAGAGGAACACATTAGTCAACAGAATCCAGACTGTACTAACATCTGTAAGACAAACAATCCAGCTTTAAAAAATCAAACGAATAATAAGAAATGAGAGCGAGGAGCTTCCGGGCTGCTGAACACATGGAGGTGGAGGGTGGTGTACCCAGAGAGGACAGGAAAGCTCCGTACCCCTTCCCACATACACCCTGCCTCATGCATCTCTTGTGGCTGGCTGCTCATTTTTCAACATCACCAGTGTTAAATTATGTATCGTCTGATATGATAAAATGAGAAGGCAATTCACCTCTGTGATCTTCCACCTAAACATCTATAATCCAAATCTAATCATGATAAAATATCAAACCTATGAAGACAAAATTGAGAGACACTGTACAAAATACACTTCGACCTGTCAAGGTCATGAACAAGGAAAATCTAAGAAACTGTCACAGATTGGAGAAAACATTATGACTAAATGCAATGTGGGATCCCCAACTGGATCCTGCAACAGAAAAGGACATTTGTGGAAAATCTGGAGAAATCTGAATAAAATCTATAGTTACTAGTATTGTAGTAATGTTCATTTCTTTTGCGCCCCCCATTTTTTTTTTTTTTTTGAGACCAAGTCTTTCTCCATAGCCCAGGCTGGAGTGCAGTGGCATGATCTCGGCTCACCGCAACCTCCACCTCCTGGGTTCAAGCGACTCTCCTGCCTCAGCCTCCAGAACATCTGGGATTACAGACACACACAACTGTACCTGGCTAATTTTTTGTATTTTTAGTAGAGATAGGGTTTCACCATGTTGGCCAGGTTGGTCTTGAACTCCCGACCTCAAGTAATCCGCCCACCTCGGCCTCCCAAAATGCTGGGATTACAGGCATGAGGAACCGCGCTCAGCCTTTTTCTCTTTGAGACGGGGTCTTGTGGGTTGACCAGGCTGGAGTGCACTGGTGTGATCATGGCTCACTGTAGCTTCAAACTCCCGAACTCAAGCAATCCTCCTGCCTCCACCATACAAGTAGCTAAGAATATAAGCATGTGCAACCACACCCACCTAATTTTTAAATTTTTCTGCAGCAATGGGGTCTTTCTGGATTGCCCAGGCTGGTCTCAAACTCCTGGACTCAAACAATTCTCCTACCGCAGCCTCTCAAAGTGCTGGGATTACAGGAAGGAGCCACTGCACCCGGCCAATGTTCATTTCTCAATTTTGACAAAGGTACTATAATGTAAGATGTTAACATTTGGGGAAGCAGGATGAAGGATATATGGGAACTCTCTATACTACATTTGCAACTTCAGTAAACCCAAAAATGGCTGGGCACGGTGGCTCACACCTGTAATCCTAGCACTTTGGGAGGCCAAGGTGGGAGGATCCCTTGAGTCCAGGAGTTTAAGACCACCCTGGACAACATGGCAAAACTCTATTTCTATTTCTCTATATATTTAAGAAGAAAATTTAAAAAATAATTATTCTAAAATAAGACAAAAAAAAAGAAATGAGAGAAAGGGAAGGAAAACCCATACAGAATAGAAAATACATAAAAGGCAACCAATTGGAAAATTGAAATGTGTGAATCTTATTTGTATCTGAATTAAACAAACCGCAAAAAGTAAAAAAAAAAAAAAAAAAAAAAAAAAATTGTAATACCACACTACACTGACTAAGATAGCTAAAATGAATGAAACTGACAATGCCAAATGCTGGCAAGCACATGAAGCAATCAGAACTCTCATATATTGTCGACAGAGGTGTAAAATGATACAAATGCTTTGGAAAACTTGCCAATCATTTATTTAAAAGTTAAACAATCATTTACTCTATGACCCAATAATTTCACTCCTAGGTATTTATCCAAAAAACAGTGAAAACATATGTACATAGAAAGCTTTATATAAGAATACTCATTGCAGCTTTATTCACAATAGCCTAAACCTGGGAAAGGCCCAGGTGTCCATCAAAGGGAGAATGGATAAAAAACTGTATTATGTTCGTACAACAGAATATTACTCAGTAATTAAAAGAAATGATTAGTAGCAAATGTACCAGTAACATACACAACATGAATAAAACTCAAAAGCATGCTGAGTGAGTCCAGGCGCGGTGGCTCACACCTGTAATCCCAGCACTCTGGGAGGCCAAGGCAGGTGGATCACCTGAGGTCAGGGGTTCGAGACCAATCTGGCCAACATGGTGAAACCCCGTCTCTACTAAAAATACAAAATTAGCCGGGCGCGGTGGTGGACGCCTATAATAATCCCAGCTACCTGGGAGGCTGAGGCAGGAGAACTGCTTGAACCCGGGAGGCGGAGGTTGCAGTGAGCCGAGATTGTGCAATTGCACTCCAGCCTGGGCAATAGAGCAAGACTGTCACAAAAAAAAAAAAAAAAAAAAAAGCTGAGTGAAAGAAACCAGAAACAACGGAAGTGTACATACAGTATGATTCCATATATATGCAGTTCTAGAATATGCAAAACCAATACAGTATGATTCCATATATATGCAGTTCTAGAATATGCAAAACCAATCTACGCTGATAAAAAAAAATCAGAACAGTGATTGTTTCAAGGGTAAAAAAGGCAGCAGGGTTTTAGATATTAAGCCTTTATGAAATGACGGGGAATGTGAAAAGTGACTAGAATTACGTAGAGACCTAATGAAATACTGAAAGATGAAATGATATACTGTCTAGGATACTTGCTTCAAAATAATCTAGAAAGGTGATGGTTTAGGCCGGGTGCAGTAGCTCACGCTTGTCATCCCAGCACTTTGGGTGGCCGAGGTGAGCAGATCACCTGAGGTCAGGAGTTCAAGACCAGCCTGGACAACATGGTGAAACCCTGTCTCTACAAAAATTAGCCGGGCACGGTGGTGTGTGCCTGTAACCTGAGCTACTCAGGAGGCTGAGGCGGGAGAATCGCTTGGACCCAGGAGTCGGAGGTTGCAGTGAGCCAAAATCAACCCACTGGACTCCAGCCTGGGCGACAGGGCAAGACTCTGTCTCAAAAAAAAAAAAGAAAAGATAAAAGAAAAGGTGATGGTTTAGATAAAGTAAGATTGGCCACGAGTCAATAATTTTAAGAGTTAGTGATGGGTAAACGGAAATTTATTACCATTATGTAGTAGTTGGTTACAATGACAAACACATTTTCATCTGAGCACGTACTATGAATATGCCTAGCACATGAGGTGTTATGAGATCCAAGAGAGAAATTTTGGAGTCTATGCCTATACTAAATTCATAACCCTCTTGGGACTTTCAGCCTAAGTACATCATGTGGAGCCAAGAGCCACCCTCACTGTGCCTAATCTGAATGCCTGACCCACAAAACTGTGGGAGATAATAAAATGGTCATTTTTAAGCATGAGGTTTTGAGGTAGCTGTTACATAGCAATAGATAACCAAACATCATTCTCTCTTGTGTATATCTGAACTTTTCTATAATAACAAGTAAAAAAAAAAAATAATCTGAAGACCACACAGGAGGTCTTCAGATTACACAGGCACTTAGAACTTGTTATACCTTTTGTTAATGACAAAAAAAAAGTCATGATTTGTGAGATTACACTACCAATAAGCAACACATTTTCATCTGAGCACGTACTACGAATATGTCTAGCACATGAGGTATTATGAAATCCAACAGAGAAATTTCAGAGTCTATATCTATACTAAATTCATAATCACTCTCAATTCAGCAAGTACCAAAAGACATGTAAATATGACAACACACACATTAGTTGAAGAGACTGTCATTTGTAAAACTGTATTTTAGAATATTAATTGTTTCTCAACCAACTTTACTGTGAGATAAACAATAAAAACTTTCTACATCACAGACACACCAAAGAAGGCATAAGGCAGTTTTACAAAAAGTTTAATTAATATTATTCAACTCCTGGACCAAACCTCAGCACTTCTGAACCACAATCTCTCACAGAAGAGTCTAGAAATCTACGTTTATAAGAAGCTCCCAGGCAATTCTTATGTACTGAAGTTTAAGAATCACTGGTATAAAAGGGTGTGGCAGAAAGAGCTGCCTTGACTTGTTCAAAGTTCTAAGAATTACAAGACAAAAATAGGCATAGAATTCAGAAATCCTGGTTAACACACCACCTACCACAGCATGAGTAACTCCCAAAAATACAGCTCTGTGACATGACAAAAGTACTGAAAACCATTTAAAGTTATCTGAGGCAAAAAAATCAAGTTTTGTGTAGAAAGCTAAAATTTGGTCATCATGCCTATAGAAGGAAAGATTCACTGGGAATAAATAAGGTGGGCCACAAAAAGGAAGTATTAGTAACCCCCAAAAGCTCCCCAAAGTAAAGGACAGTACTCTGAAATGTGATTGTATGGGTGTTGAATACGTGAGAAAAGGATGATGTAATCAGAATGAAGTGATGTGGAGTGAAACTTAGTCAGTGCTTTCAGCATTATGAAGAAGACATGATGCCAGAATAGCTAAAGAAAGCTCATGGTCAGCTTTCCTACAGTGAATAAGCATGACTACCAACCTACCCAAGCTATACTGAATTATCCCTTAAGGAGTTATTTCACAATGTGAATGAATAAATTTGTATTCTGGCTCTAGGTATTCTCGCATTAATTTGGGAAAAATAAACCAGCTTTCTGAAGACCTGATAACCTTGGTGAAATTAACTCAAATCCACAGCTACTTTGAACAGTCTCCTAACCCTTCATTTTTGCATTTAAAGGGGGAAAAAATTTATTCCAAGTCTTACAATTACTGAAGCCATTAAAAGACTGAAATTGTTTAGAGATGGATAGAGGAAGGCTAGTTAGTTGGCTCCCAAGAACTCTAACTGGTTCTTTGATTAATTCATTGTGGCCTAGAATCTGACCCTGAATATTATACGCCCAGAAACTCATTTTAATAGGACTCCACCAATAGTCAGGCTGAGAGATGCTGATTCACCCTTTCTAAACTTTTAAGAGACTGAAGTAAATATACTGCAGTGCTGTAGGAGGCCCAATTCTAAAGATGTTCTCTGGCTGGGCATGGTGGCTCATGTCTATAATTCCAGCACTTTGGGAGGCCTAAGTGGAAGGATCACTTGAACCCCTGAGTTCGAGACCTGCCTGGGCAACATGGAGAAACCCTGTCTCTATTTTTTTTTTCAATAAATAAATAAAATAAAAATAAAGATGTTCCCCTCATCCTAAGATTCCTGTCTTCTGACTAGTCCATCAAACACTAGCGAGGTACTGCTGGGAAAGGACTTTACAGATGGAATAAAGGTTACTAATCAGCTGACCTTAAAGTAGAGAGACTATCCTGGATTACCCAGATAGGCCCAATGTAATCCACATGAGTCCTTATACATAGTTGAGGTGCCTGCTGTGGTGGCTCACACCTGTAATCCCAGCACTTTAGGAGGTTGAGGGTTGAGGTGGGAGGATCACTTGAGCCCAGGAGTTTGAGACCAGCCTGAATAACATAGAAAGCCCCCTAGACGCCTGAATAACATAGAAAGACCCCTAGACCCCTGTCTACAAAATTTTTCTTTTTCTTTTTTTCTTTTTTTTTTTTTTTGAGATGGAGTCTCACTCTGTTGCCCAGGCTGGAGTGCAGTGGCACAATCTTGGCTCAATACAAGCTCTGCCTCCCGGGTTCACATCATTTTCCCGCCTCAGCCTCCCGAGTAGCTGGGACTACAGGCGCCCACCACCACACCTGGCTAATTTTTTGTGTTTTTAGTAGAGATGGGGTTTCACCATGTTAGCCAGGATGGTCTCGATCTCCTGACCTTGTGATCCACCCGCCTCGGCCTCCCAAAGTGCTGGGATTACAGGCATGAGCCACCAAGCCTGGCCTACAAAAAAAATTTTAAAATTAGCCAGGCATGGTGGCTTGTGCCTATAGTCCCAGATAGTCAGGTGGCTGAGATAGGATAGCTTAAGCCTGGGAGGTCGAGGCTACAGTGAGCTATGATTGTGCCACTGCTCTTTAGCCTGGGTGATAGAGTGAGACCCTGTCTCAAAGTAGAAGAGGAAAGCAAAAGAATCACTCATAAAGATTCAGCACAGGAAAGATAAGGCAATAGGAGAGGTCATAGAGATTCCCTGGATTTCATCAACAACCTCAAGGACTTCCTGTGCTCCTGGCTTTGAGGATGGAGAAAGGGGGCCCAGAGCCAGGGAATGCAGACAGCCTGTGGAAACGGAGAACATGCCCTGATCAAAACAGTGGCATCCTTCCTAAAACCTTAAGGCAGTGAATTCTGCCAACAACCTGAAAGAACCTAGAAGTGGATTCTACCCCAGGGCCTCCAGGTGAGAGCCCAGGCTGGCCAACATCTTCATTTCAGCCTTATGGAACCTGGAGCAAACCAGCTGAGCCTAATGATCTTCTGATCCACAGAATTGTGAGACAAATTTGTGTTGTCTTAAGATATCTAATTTTTGGTAATTTGTTGCAGCATCGATAGAAAACTAATATAGATTAATCTACTATGTGAAATTTTAACTGTCAAGCCTGCCAGGATCCTTTCCTGTAAGAAAAACTGCATGGGGGCCAAATGTCAGAAAACTGCTTGAAGTAGGAGATTTAGTTATATGCTTAATATGCTCTGATAACTGACAAAACTATCTTTTTTTTTTGAGACGGAGTCTCACTCTGTCGCCCAGGCTGGAGTGCAGTGGTGCGATCTTGGCTCTCTGCAACCTCTGCCTCCTGGGTTCAAGCGATTCTCCTGCCTCAGACGCCCAAATAGCTGAGACTACAGGTGCACATCACCACACCCAGCTAATTTTTGTATTCTTAATAGAGACAGGGTTTCACCTTATATTGGCTAGGCTGGTCTTGAACTCCTGACCTCAAGTGATCTGCCCAACCTGGCCTCTGGAAGTGCTAGGATTACAGGCGTGAGTTACTGTGCCTGGCCGACAAAACTATCTTGACAAAGGTATATATACCCGTCAAGCAGACTGGATATTCACTTTGGCTTATTAAACCACCCACTCCCATGGCCAGGGCTTGGAAGGACACTACGAACACTCTTATTCCTTCTTTAAATGTGGCATTACAATTAATCTATAGCCAAGTTTTATTCAAGCTTATAAACCAGTCTGCCTCTTCAGTGATTTTATGTATTAATTCATTTGCTGTGTTCACTTTATAACCTGACTCTCAGAAGGTAACTAATTTCCCCAAGGCAAAGGAATGAACTGCTCAACAAAAACACCACTGTCCACATGAACCACGTAAAAATACCATGAGCACACAGTGACAACACATTGGCTATGTTTATCAATGAGTTTAAAAAGCAGCATACCTGTTATCCTCATATCAAAAGTATTTCCTTTGAATAATTTCCAAATTTCAAACAAAAATCTGAGTATATAAAACTATTTTTGTGCTTAAATACCTTGATAGATCCACAAAACCCTAAAAAACTTATTGGATAACAATTACCTATTTCCGAAGGGGAGAAAAGGTAAAGATACTCAGAGATTAAGAAAACTAATTCCCTGAAGTCCAAGAGAGCTTAAAGAAAAATGGAAGAAAAGAAAAACTACTTCCCAGTCTAATTCTTAAAAAAAGTGAACAGAAATTCCCAGCAACTTCATCATTACCATTATTTCATAAGTATGATCGCTTTGATGTTTCTTGTACTCAAAGCCTCGAGTGAAACACTGCAAAGAAAGAAAAATTAAATTAGCAAAAGCTACTTTCTTAAAGGACAGAGGAGGTTTGTGTTATTCTTCTGACAAGTTTGGGTTTTTAAAATTTTATTTTTGGAGACAGGGTCTCGTTCTGTCACCCAGGCCGAAGTGCAGTGGCACCATCATAGCTCACTGCAGCCTTGAACTCCTAGGCTCAAGGGATCCTTGTACCTCAGTCTCCCAAAGTGCTAAGATTACAGGTGTGGGCCAGCACACCACTTCTTCACAAGTTTTTTTTTTTTTTGAGACAGAGTCTTGCTCTTTCACCCAGGCTAGAGTGGCGCCATCTCAGCTCACTGCAACCTCTGCCTCCCAGGTTCAAGTTGATTCTCCTGCTTCAGCCTCTCGAGTAGCTGGGATTACAGGCAGCCGGCACAACACTCAGCTAATTTTCGTATTTTTAGTAGAGACGGGATTTCACCACCTTGGCCAGGCTGGCCTCGAACTCCTGATCTTGTGATTCACCTTTCTTGGCCTCCCAAAGTGCTGGGATTACAGGCGTGAGCCACCGAGCCCGGACAACAATTTTTTAAGGATTCATTTAACCTTGTCTGCAGCTGCAATAGAATGGTGGAATCATGATCACAGCTTTTCAGTGGCCCTCACGGAGAAAAAACAAGTCTGAAAAAAATACTTTTTTCTAAGACAACTCTTTGAGGAGAGCATATGCCCTGGAATCACAATCATATAGCCTAAATTTGAATCCTGGCTCTGAAACCGTATTTCAGCCATTCTAAGATAAATATTGTTTCATATTTTAAACTCTGGGCTGGGCATTGTGGCTTGTGCCCACAGACCTAGTTACTCAGGGCAGGCTGAGGGAGGAGGATCATTGAGCCCAGGAGGTCGAGGCTGCAGTGAGCTATGATTATACCACTGCACTCCAGGCTGAACAGCAGAGCAAGACCCCATCTCTAAAAAAAATTCTTTATTTTTTTTTAAAGAAAAATAAAAAGTCCCTGAAGTAGGCCTGGAGTAATCCTAGCATTCTGGGAGGCTGAGGCGATAGGATTGCTTGAGCTCAAGAGTTCCAGACCAGCCTGAGCAACAAGGCGAGACCCTTTCTCCACAGGAAAAAAAAAAAAAAAATTAGCTGGACATGGTGGCACAAGCATGTAGTCCCAGATACTTGGGAAGCTGAGGTGGAAGGATCACTTAAGCCTGGAAGATAGAGGTGGCACTGAGCCATGATCATGCCACTGCACTCCAGCCTAGAGGACACAGTGAAACCCTGTCTCAAAAAAATAAAAAAACTCTCTGAAATCAAGATTCATCTTATAATCGAAAGTACATCACAACTTTCATCAGCCAGTTTTACATTTTAACATTTCTGAAATTGAGGTGCTTCTTATAATCAATGGTGTCTTAGATCTGATAAAACATGGTATTTGCTGTGTGACCTTGAACAAGTTACTTAACCTCCCTTAGCCTAAATTTCTTCATCTATAAAATGGGGATACTAATCATAGGTACTTCATAGGATTATAGTGATGATTTAAGGGTTAATTCATGTAAAGTACTCAAAGTGGTGCCTGGGACAGAGCAAGTACTTATAATTAGTATTATTATTACCATTATCACCCACAAAAATTGTTTCTTCCCTTGTCATCTGTACAGAGATCAGTCTTCAACAAGATAATAAACAGTGTCATCAAAAGGAATAATCTTCCAGTTATGTTTCCTGTGATTTCAATACTTTAAATTAACTTAAAAAAACAGTGTTATGGCCGGGCGTGGTAGCTCACGCCTGTAATCCCAGCACTTTGGGGGCCGAGGCAGGAGGATCACTTGAGGTCAGGAGTTTGAGACCAGCCTGGCCAACATGAGAAAACCCCACCTCTACCAAAAATATAAAAAATTAGCTGGGAATGGTGGCATGCACCTGTAACCACAGCTACTCGGGAGGTTGAAGCAGGAGAATCCCTTGAACCTGAGAGGCAGAGCTTGCAGTGAACCGAGATCATGCCACTGCACTCCAGCCTGGGTGATAGAGCAAGACTCTGTCGTGGAAAAGAAAAAAAAGAAAAAATAGCTGGGCACGGTGGCTCACACCCTGTAATCCCAGCACTTTGGGAGACCGAGGCAGGCAGATCACCTGAGGTCTGGAGTTCAAGACCAGCCTGACCAACGTGGAGAAACCCTGTCCATACTAAAAATACAAAATTAGCCGGGTGTGGTGGCGCATGCCTGTAATCCCAGCTACTCAGGAGGCTGAGGCAGGAGAATCGCTTGAACCCGGGAGGCAGAGGTTGCGGTCAGCCAAGATCACACCATTGCACTCCAGCCTGGGAAACAATAGCGAAACTTCCGTCTCAACAAAACAACAACAACAACAAAAAAACAGTGTTAACTATTAGGGTTTTGTTTGTTTGTTTTTTGATACAGAGTCTTGCTCTGTCGCCCAGGCTGGAATGCAATCTGCGAGGCAAGAGAATCACTTGAACCCGGGAGGCAGAGGTTGCAGGGAGCCAAGATTGTGCCAATACACTCCAGCCTGGTGACACAGCGAGACTTCGTCTCAAAAAAAAAAAAAAAAGATTCTCCTGCCTCAGCCTCCCAAGTAGCTGGGATTACAGGCACCCGCCATCATGCCCAGCTAATTTTTTTTTATTTTTGTGGAGATGGGATTTCGCCATGTTGAACCATGTTGACCGGGCTGGTCTTGAACTCTTGACCTCAGGGGATCCACCTGCCTCAGCCTCCAAAAGTGCTAGGACTACAGGCATGAGCCACTGTGCCCGGCCAAGTATTAGGTTTAAACACAGATGTGGACTAATCAACAGTCTGTCTCATCTAACTGCTCTGTTTCTCAACTTTTCACTGGTAAAACGTATAATGAAAAATTGGGGCCGGGTGCGGTGGCTCACGCCTGTAATCCCAGAACTTTGGGAGGCTGAGGCAGATGGATCATGAGGTTAGGAATTCAAAACCACCCTGACCAACATGGTGAAACCCCGTCTCTACTAAAAATACAAAAATCAGCTGGGCGTAATGGTGTGTGCCTGTAATCTCAGCTACTCAGGAGGCTGAGGCAGGAGAATCGCTTGAACCTAAGAGGTGGAGATTGCAGTTAGCAGAGATCACACCACTGTACTCCAGCCTGGGCAACTGAGTGAGACTCCATCTCAAAAAAAAAAAAAGAAAGAAAGAAAAAGAAAAATTGGAAGGAATAGATTTAATAAGATATAGATCTCCTTAGCAGTTGACAGTAATCTCTGAAATATTACATCATAAAAAATAGCATAAAACTAGGCTAGGAGAAGCCAGCATTAGTGAGTTACCTGCAAGCAGAGGAAAAAAGGAGGTGGCCCACATTCAGCACACTTGATATAAGGCTCCATGAGGTAGGAGGAGCAGCCTCGGCAAGGTGGCTTATCAGAGGGATCATCTAGAACAAACAGAAAACAAATGCACATTTCAGACCACCTTACGGTTATCTTAAGTGCAAAAAGGTGAAAATCCCCAAATGACCACACAAGTAGTGAGCTGAGCTGAAAAGTTCATGGAGACAAGATGAGCTCATTACAAATAAAAAAAAGCAAAAATTATGATCCTTTTAACTTCAGGGCAGCATTGTTCCTATTCACACAGCATTTACATAGATATGAACCCTGCAGAGAAATTTACAAGCATATGTTTGTTTGTTGATTTATTTATATATTTTTAGAGACAGGGTCTTGCTCTGCCACCCAGGCTGGAGTGCAGTGGCTTGACAATAGCTCACTGTAACCTGAAACTCCTGGGCTCAAGCAATCCTCCTGCCTCAGCCTCCCAAGTAGTTAGGACTACAGGCACATGCCACCACACCTGGTTAATTTTTTGTAGAGACGATGTCTCACCATGTTGCCCAGGCTGGTCTTGAACTTTTAGGTTCAAAGAATGTTCCTGCCTTGGCCTCTCAAAGCTCTGGAATTACAGGTATGAGCTACCATGCGCAGTCACAAACACATTTTTAACTGGAAGTTTCATAATATCCCAAACTTATTTTTCCAGGAGCATAAAATGGACACATACCTGCACATACAATATAAAGAAAATCTGACAAAATGTTAACAATTGCTGAATCTAGGTAGCAAGCATATAAATAATCACTGTAGGCCGGCCACATTAGCTTACCCTGTAATTCCAGCACTTTGGGAGGCCAAGGTGGGTGCATCACCTGAGGCCAGAAGTTTGAGACCAGCCTTGCCAACCTGGCGAAACCCTGTCTCTACTAAAAATACAAACAGCCAGGGATGGGGGCGCAGCTTATAATCCCAGCTACTTGGGAAGTTGAGGCACAGAATCACTTGAACCCGGAAGGCAAAGGTTGCCGTGAGCCAAGATTGTGCCACTGCACTCCAGCCTGGGCGACAGAGCTAGACCCTGCCTCAAATAATAATAATAATCATAATCATAATCATAATCATAATCATAATCAGCTGGGCATGGTGGCTCATGCCTGTAATCCTAGCACTTTGGGAGGCTAAGGCAGGCAGATTGCCCGCTCTTAGGAGTTTGAGACCAGCCTGGGCAACACAGTGAAACCCTGTCTCTACTAAAACTACAAAAAAATTGGCTGGGCACGGTGGCTCATGCCTGTAATCCCAGCACTTTGGGGGGCCGAGGCGGGTGGATCATGAGGTGAGGAGTTCAAGACCAGCCTGGCCAAGATGGTGAAACCCCATCTCTACTAAAAACAAAAAAATTAGCCAGGTGTGGTGGTGCACACCTGTAATCCCAGCTACTCAGGAGGCTGAGGCAGAGGAATCACTTGAACCCAGAAGGCAGAGGTTGCAGTGAGCCGAGATCGCGCCGCTGCACTCCAGCCTGGGCGACAGAGTAAGACTCCATCTCAAAAAAAACACAAAAAAATTAGCCAAGCATGGCGGTATGCATCTGTAGTCCCAGCTACACAGGAGGCTGAGGCAGAAGAACTGCTTGAACCCGGGAGGCGGAGGTTGCAGTGATCCGAGATCACGCCACTGCACTCCAGTCTGGGCAACAGAGAGAGACTCCGTCTCCAAAAAAAAATAAAAAAATAAAAAAACACATCATCATCATTGTACTGTTCTTTTGAGTTTTCTATTTAAGTTTAAAATTTTTCATAATAAGAAGTTGGGGCAAATAAGAGAGAACTCCTTTATTTATTTGAGATAGGGTCTCACTCTGTCAACTAGGCTGAAGTGTGGTTGCACGATCATGCCTCAATGTAGCCTCAACCTCCCAGGCTCAAATGAGCCTCCCACCTCAGCCTCCTAACTAGCAGGGACTACAGGCACAAGCTACCACACCCGGGTACTTTTTTAAAATTTATTTTCTGTACAGACAGAGTTTCACTGTGTTGCCTAGGCTGGTCTTGAATTCCTGGGCTCAAACGGTCCCAGGAATTTGAGCTGCCTCAGCTTCCTAAAGTGTTGGGATTACAGGTATGAGCCATCACACTCAGCTAGCCTCTAAATACATGTCTCTTCTAAATACATATTTTGGAATATACTATTTTATATTTGAGTTCGGATTTTTCTTTTTTTTCTTGAGACAGGGTCTTCTTGAGACAGAGTCTTCTTGAGACAGGGTCTTAGACTGTTGCCCAGGCTGGAGTGCAGTGGTGAGATCACGGCTCACTGTGGCTTCAATCTCCCCAGGCTCAGGTGATCCTCCCACCTCAGCCTCCCAAGAGGAGGGACAGACTTGCACCACTGCGCCTGGCTAAATTTTTAATTTTTGTAGAGACAGGGTCTCACTGTGTTGCCCACACTGGTCTTAAGAAGTCCTCCTGCCTCAGCTTCCCAAAGTGGTGGAATTATAGGCATGAGCCACCACACCTGGCTCTGAGTGGGAATTGAAACCCAGGAAGCTTCCTCCCTTTCTCCCATGGTAAGTACATAACACAGCAGATCTTCTACTCCAATGACAGTGGTATGTCTCCAAACTATGAAGACAAGGAGTACAATCCAAACTCTCAAAACTCATAAAAATGCAGATATATGTGTCCCTGGTTGCCCCAAATTCAGCCTCTGGAGTCACAGCAACCTAGCAAAATTGTTCTCTATGATCAATCACAAGAATCTAAGAGAAGAAAAGCTTTGAAGGTAGATGAAGGAATTTAATTTGTTCAGCCTGGAACAGGATTTCTCACATTCTGTAACAGTATTTGCCTCCCTAAAGTCCAAGAAACGTTCTTCAAGGTACCTTTCCCTCTTCCAAGTGAAGATCACTGTTCTCTTTATTTGTTTTTAAGAAGATAGAGTAGGCGCGGTGGCTCAAACCTATAATCCCAGCACTTTGGGAGGCTGAGGCGGGTTGATCACTTGAGCTCAGGAGTTCAAGACTAACCTGACCAGCATGGCGAAACCCCATCTCCACTAAAAATACAAAAATTAGCCAGGTGTGGTGGTGGGCACCTGTAATCTCAGCTACTCAGAAGGCTGAGGCAGGAGAATCGTTTGAACCCGGGAGGCAGAGGTTGCAGTAAGCTGAGATCGCGCCATTGCACTCCAGCCTGGGTGACAAGAGCGAAACTCCATCTCAAAAAAAAAAAAAAAAAAGACACAGAAGAAAATGATGAAAGAAAAAAATGTACTCCTGGCAGTAGCTTCAAATTCAATATATGAAACTGCGCAGCTACTCCATTTCCCCCATTTTAAATTTTAATGCAGAAGAACAAATCTTGCTATGTTGCTCAGGCTGGTCTCAAACTCCCAGCCTCAAGTGATCCTTCTGCCCTAGCCTCCCAAAGTACTGTGATTACAGGAGTGAGCCACTGCGCTGAGCCAAAAATTATTGTATATTAAGTGACAGGTGCCAACTTCTACCAAGTTACCCTCTTCCTCACTTCCTGTTAGATATAAGCTTGCTTCTCTCTTTCCTCCAACTATCCTATTTTTAAAAAAGGCATCAGCCACTGAGCAAAGTAGTTCTTTTTTTTGAGACGGAGTCTTGCTCTGTCGCCCAGGCTGAAGTGCAGTGGCGCGATCTCAGCTCACTGCAAGCTCCACCTCCTGGATTCAGGTAATTCTTCTCCCTCAGCCTCCCGAGTAGCTGGGACTACAAGTGCACACCACCACGACCGGCTAATTTTTTATATTTTTAGTAGAGACAGGGTTTCACCATATTGGCCAGGCTGGTCTCAAACTCCTGAAAAGTGGTCTTTTTTTTTTGAGACAGTGTCTCACTCTGGTTACCCAGGCTGCAGTGCAATGGCTTGATCTCAGCTCACTGAAACCTCAGCCTCCCACGTTCAAGCAATTCTCATGCCTCAGCCTCCCAAGTAGCTGGGATTACATGTATGTGCACTACACCCAGCTAAATTTTGTACTTTTAGTAGAGGGGGGGTTTTCCCATGTTGCCCAGGCTGGTCTTGAACTCCTGGATTCAAGCAATAGACCTGGCGTAGCCTCCCAAAGTGCTAGGATTGCAGGCCCAAAGTGATTTTTTAAATCCTTATGTCAAGAAGCAATTACTGCACGGGCCACGGTGGCTCATGCACGTAATTCCAGCACTCTGGGAGACCAAGGTGGGTGGATCACTTGAGCTCAGGAGTTCGAGACCAGCCTGGGGAACATGGTGAAACCATGTCTCTACAAAAAAAAACCCCACAAAATTAGGCAGGTGCAGTGGTGCATGCTTGGTGGTCCCAGCTATACGGAGGCCTGAAGTAGGAGGATCACTTGAGCCGAGATCGAGTCTGCAGTAAGCCTTGAGCATGCCACTGCACTCCAGCCTGGGTAAGAAAGCAAGACCCTCTCTCAAAAAGAAAAAAAAAAAAAGCAATTACTTTGTAAAAGTAAGTTCTTAACATTCCAGACTAAAATAAAACTGTAAAGTATGTCATCCACAATTAGCATTTTGAAAAATATTTTTCTAACCTTTCTTCTATATAATATAGTACATATATTCAACAAAAGTAGAGGCTGGGCTCTGTGGGTCATGCCTGTAACCCCAGCACTTTGGGAGGAAAAGGCAGGATGATCGCTTCAGCTTAGGAAGTCAAGACCACCCTGGGCAATACTGCAAGACCCTGCTTCTACCAAAAATAATAAAAAGAAAAAATAGCCAGGCACGGTGGCTCATACCTGTAATCCCAGCACTTTGGGAGGCTGAGCCGGGTGGCTCACTAGAGGTTAGGAGTTTAAGACCAGACTGGCCAACATGGTGAAACCCCACCTCTACTAAAAATAAAAAATTAGCTGGATGTAGTGGTGGGCGCCTAATCCCAGCTACTCAGGAGGCTGAGGCAGGAGAATCACTTGAACGCAGGACGGGGAGGTTGCAGTGAGCCGAGATCACGCCACTGCACTCCAGCCTGGGTGACAACAGCGAAACTCCGTCTCAAAAAAAAAAAAAAGAAAAAGAAAAAGTGGAATATCATACATGTTTTTTCACTTGACAACATATTGCGGACATGTTTTCATGACAATACACATTGACCTTCCTTGTTCTTTCTAATGGGTAAATAACATTCCATTGTATCAATTATATTATATAACCTAATTGTACTCAACTCCCCCCTAGGGAGCCATTTGGAAATCTGAGGAGGTACCTTTTTGTTGCCACAATGACCAGAGCCCCACTGGCATTCTGCAGGCCCCTAAAACAGGGATTCTAGATATCCTACAATGCTCAATACATTCTAATAAAAATTGACTTTTTTGTGTGTCCTGTGCAACTTTCAAATGTCCCACCAGACATTCAAGTGAATGAAAAATCTCATATGACCTAGAAGCTAATTCCATGTTATATATAAAGCAAAGTATTTTTGAGAATTTTAATATGCACTGAAATTTCCAGAAAGGCAATTGTATATAAATCTAGAGGAGAATGTATTTTGTTTTGTTCAGAACGTTTAGTTATTCTAGCTTGTGGTGTTTCTTAGTCACCAACATGACACACTTGAATCATTCTGCATTTGTATATGCACAGTGATTCAACATATGGGTTCAAGTATCTAGTACTTAAATCATGTCTTCTATTGTAATCATGTCTAAACATATTGAAATACATATTGCTTTATTATAAATTACATTGTTTTACCATAGATTACTTCTCTTGTATTTATCTCTTTTATTATAGTTAGGGCATTATTATTTTTAATTTTTGAAATTATGTATGCCAGGCATGGTGGCTTACGCCTGTAATCCCAGCACTTTGGGAGGCCAAGACAGGTGGACCACTTGAGGCCAGAAGTTCAAGACCAGCCTGGTCAAGATGGCGAAACCCCACCTCCAATAAAAATACAAAAATTGTCTGGGCCTGGTGACGCACACCTGTAGTCCTAGCTACTCGGGAGGCTGTGGCATGAGAATCACTTGAACCTAGGAGGCAGAGATGGCAGTGAGCTGAGATCATGCCACTGCACTCTAGCATGGGCAACAGAGCGAGACTATGTCTCAAGAAAAAAAAAGAAATCACGTATGTAGACATATTGTCTATGTATTTTATTTCCAAATAGTAAACTTGGCTGATTGCAAACTCTGCCTCCCAGACTCAGTGATCCTCCCACCTCAGCCTCCCTAGTATCTGGGACTACAGGTGCATGCCACCATGCCCAGCTAATTTTTTTTTTTTGAGACGGAGTCTTGCTCTGTTGCCCAGGCTGTAGTGCAGTGGCGCGATCTCAGCTCACTGCAACCTCTGCCTCCTGGGTTCAAGCGACTCTCCTGCCTCAGCCTCCCAAGTAGCTGGAATTACGCCCACCAACACACCCGGCTAATTTTTGTATTTTCAGTAGAGGCGGGGTTTCACCATGTTGGCCAGGCTGGTCTCGAACTCCTGACCTCAGGTGATCCGTCTGCCTCAGCCTCCCAGAGTGCTGGGATTACAGTCGTGAGCCATTGTGCCCGGTCTTTTGTATGTACATTTCACATCTGTTCCTCAGGATATATATTTTCCTAGAACTAAAATTGTTGAGTGTACAGTTATTGAGCATTTTTAGGTTTTTGATACACAGAGCCCAACTGTCCTTCAAAAGGTATTTCAAAATTTTTTAAAACCTAAGAGAAAGACTTTTTATTTATCTAATTTTTCACTGAGATAACAGGAAACAAGAGAGAGGCTTTTTTTTTTTTGAGGCGGACTCTCGTTCTGTTGCCAGGCTGGCAGGCTGGAAGGCTGGAGTGTAGTGGTGCGATCTTGGCTCACTGCAACTTCTGCCTCCCAGGTTCAAGTGATTCTCCTGCCTCAGCCTCTCAAGTAGTTGGGACTATAGGTGTGTGCCACCATGCCCAGCTAATTTTTGTATTTTCAGTAGAGATGGCGTTTCACCATGTTGGCCATGATGGTCTCAATCTCTTGACCTCGTGATCTGCCTGCCTCCGCCTCCCAAAGTGCTGGGATTACAGGCGTGAGCCACCATGTGTGGCCGAGTGAGGCTTTTTAACCATCATTCAAATTCAATAAAGGGTTAATAAACTTGACTACATTAATAAAAAGAAAACAAAAAACTTTTTTTTGGCAAAAACACCATAAGGAAAGTAAAAAAGCAAGTATACTGTAAGAAAATATTTGTAAACATATCGGAAAAAAAGCACTGAAATCCCTAGTATGCAAACAACTTTAAAAAATTGAGAGGGAGGCCGAGGCAGGCAGATCACCTGAGGTTGGGAGTTCGAGACCAGCCTGGCCAACACGAAGGAAACCCCATCTCTACTGAAAATACAAAAATTAGTTGGGCATGGCAGCATGTGCCTGTAATCCCAGCTACTTGGGAGGCTGAGGCAGGAGAATCACTTGAACCTGGGAGACAGAGGTTACGGTGAGCCGATCGCACCATTGCACTCCAGCCTGGGTGACAAGAGTGAAACTCCGTTTAAAAAAAAAAAAAAAAAATTGAGAGGGAGAATAAAAGACCAAAGATCCTGCTGCGAAAGACACAAAGACAATTTGGGGAAAAAAAAGAGACATAAAATGGCCTTAAACATATGAAAAAATGTTCAGCTTCACTCATAAGCAAGATAAAATTTAAAACTACCCTGACATATAGTTTCTCACCCATCAGATTGGCAAAAGTTTCAATGCCTGACAATATAATTAGTCAGGCTGTGGGAATATAGACACTTTTTTTTTTTTTTTGAGGAGTTTCACTCTTGTCGCCCAGGCTGGAGTGCAGTGGCACAATCTTGGCTCGCTGCAACCTCTGCATCCCAGGTTCAAGCGATTCTCCTGCCTCAGCCTCCTGAGTAGCTGGGATTACAGGCACGTACCACCAAGCCCAGCTAATTTTTTGTATTTTTAGTAGAGGCTTCACCATGGTGGTCAGGCTGGTCTCAAACACCTGACCTCATGATCCACCCACCTCGGCCTCCCAAAGTTCTGGGATTACATGCCTGAGCCACCGCGCCCAGCCCGGGCACTCTTACGTATCACTGGTGGGAATACAAAATAGTACAACTCATATAGAGGGGCATTATCTTTTGACCCAGCAATCTCACTTCTAGGAATTTTTTACCATGAATATACATTTCCAATAATACAAAAATACACACGTCCAAGGTTATATATAATATTAGATGTAACTGCAAAATACTACTTAGATGTCCAAGTATAAGCAATTATTTGAATAATAACATATCCACACAATGAAGTATTATGCAACTATAAAAAACAGAATGAGGACAACCTCTACCAACTAATACAGTATTTCCAGGAGATACTATTAAGTGAGGGGAAAAAAGTACAATCCTGGTGCTGATTGAAGAATTTTTTTAAAAGTACAAAAGAACACATATATATAGTATGCTATCTTTCCTATAAGAAATTAGAGGCCAGGCACGGTGGCTTGTGCCTGTAATCCCAGTACTTTGGGAGGCCAAGGCGGGTGGATCACCTGAGATCAGGAGTTCAAGACCAGCCTGGCCAACATGGTGAAATCCCGTATACAAAAATTAGCCAGGTGTGGTGGCAGACACCTGTAATTCCAGCTACTCAGGAGGCTGAGGCAGGACAATCACCTGAATCCAGGAGGTGGAGACTGCAGTAAGCTGAGATCGTGGCACTGCACTCTAGCCTGAGTGACAAGAGCGAAACTCTGTCTCAAAAAAAAAAAAAAAGAGAAAAGAAAAAGAAAAAAATTAGAGTAAAAAACAGTCCTCTTTTCTTTGCAAAAAGGATTAAGGGACAGATTAAACCAGAAAACAATGAAGTTGGTAAGTACAAGGGGTTGAGGGCAGGGGATAGTGGAATTGTATTGATGTTGGGAGCCAGGGTTCTCACTGAGTAGAGACATGTGAATGAGGAATTAATGCAGACAAGACAAAAGCCCATGATGATGAATTAGAGGTATCAATGTGAACTCATGATTTCCTCAAAAGAAGTATGTGTACGTAAATGTGTATGTGTGTATGTATACTGGCATATATGTATATAGCACATAACATACATATATTTCCTAGTTCTGTCAGCCAAAAGGGCCAAGATGCAAAAATATTCTAGTAGATGAAAAGATCTCGGTCTCTGATATGACTCCCTTGTAAAAGTACCAGGACTCCTCAGAGAAGTGGCTGATTCCAGGGCGGGGGAAGTACAGGATGCACTTGGAGTATTTAGTTATGCCAAAAAGGATGGAGATGCTAAAAAGAAAAAAAAAATGATGAGAGTACGCTATAAGGATGTAGGAGCCCATTTGAAGGGACTCCCAGTGGCCAAATTTGGAATAATCCATGAACCTAGCTAGTTATGTATGCTAATAAATCGTAAATCCTTGAAAAAATAGGAATTCCTGTGTCCATAATAAAAAATAAGTAAAAAAGTGAACAGATAAAGAAAATGCAGTACATATATACCATGGAATACTATGCAGCCATAAAAAAGTAATGAGATCACATCCTTTGCAGCAACATGGATGGAGCTGGAGGTCATTATCCTAAGCAAACTAACACAGGAAGAGAAAACCAAATACCCTCTGATCTCACTTACAAGTATGAGCTAAAAAAACAAGAACACATGGACACAAAGAGGGGAACAGAAACCAGGGCCTTCTTGAGGGTGAACAGTGGGAGGAGGGAGAGGATCCAAAAACTACCTCTCGAGTGCTATGCTTATTATCTTGGCGACAAAATAATTTGTATACAAAACCCCTGTGACAAGAAGTTTACCTATATAACAACCCTGCACATGTACCCCTGAACTTAAAATAAAAACTAAAAATGCTAACTAGTAAATGTGGAGAGAGCACTAGATTTGGCGGGGGGTGGGGGGGAATCATCTTTTTGCAACCTTAATAGTAAAGATTGGGCCAGGCATGGTGGCTTATGCCTATAATACCAACACACTGGGAGGCCAAGGTGGGGGCATCGCTTGAGCCTAGGAATTCAAGGCTCCAGTGGGCTATGATTGTGTCACTGCACTCCAGCCTGGGTGACACAGTGAGACCCCATCTCTTAAAAATAAAAAAAATTAAAAAATAAAAAACATATATATACACACACAGAGAGACAGACAGCGCGCATGCAAATGACAAAGCAGATGGAGTAAAAGGTTAACAAAAGGTATGTGGGTATTGTTTGTATTCTTATTCTTGCCACTTAAGTTTGAAATTATTTCCAAAAAGAAGTTTATTTTGGACACTCCCAGCATTAGAGCAGTCCACTTAGATTTCTCTATATGTAAAATGAAAGAGTTGAACTAGATGTGTCTGAAGACTCCATTCTCTCCTAAATTTATATTAGGAGTGTGATCAAAAAGTAAATTAGAGCTCCTTTAAGAAATTGTTCTGTCAGGCCGGGAGCGGTGGCTCACGCTTGTAATCCCAGCACTTTGGGAGGCTAAGGCTGGTGGATCACCTGAGGTCAGGAGTTCAAGACCAGCCTGACCAACAAGGTGAAACCCTGTCTCTACTAAAAATACAAAAATTAGCCGGGCATGGTGGCAGACGCCTATATTCCCAGCTACTCGGGAGGCTGAGACGGAGAATTGCTTGAACCCGGGAGGCGGAGGTTGCAGTAAGCCGAGATCATGCCACTGCACTCCAGCCTGGGTAATGCAGCAAGACTCCATCTCAAAAAAAACACGAATTGTTGAAGAGGAAACAACACCCAAAAAGTACTTTTCTGATTCTTCTCATTAGGATACTACTAAACATCTAACAATGGAATTTCTATTTCTGCCAAATCTCATATATTCAGAATCAGGGAAAAAGAGCAGTATAATTTTTTTTTTTTGAGACAGATTCTTGCTCTTGTCACCCAGGCTGGAGTGCAGTGGCATGATCTTGGTTTACTGTAGCCTCTGCCTCCCAGGTCCAAGCGATTCTCCTGCCTCAGCTCCCGTGTAGCTGGGATTATAGTTACTCGCCATTATCCCCAGCTAATTTTTGTATTTTTAGTAGAGACGGGGTTTTGCCTTGTTGGCCAGGCTGGTCTCAAACTCCTGACCTCATGATCCACCCACCTCGACCTCCCAAAGTGCTGGGATTACAGGCGTGAGCCATGGCACCTGGCCAGTATAATTTTTTTATCCATAGTTATGGCTACTTGAATTTACTTCATACATACCCCATAATTCTCTACATTATTCTACTGTGGTTTACTCTTAGAAACAAGTTCCACATCAAGGGGGAGGTGGGATGATCTTTCCTTTATCTTACCACTGACACATTTCTTATCAAGGTGCCTGAAACATGTTATTGGTCTAAACAGAAATCCCATGGCTTTTCTAGGTTTAACTACAGGTTAATCAGAATATGCCTGGTCCATCTCAGCCTCATTTTCTTTTCTTTTTTTTTTCTTTTTTTGAGACAGAGTCTCACTCTGTCACCCAGGCTGGAGTGCAGTGGCACAATCTCGGCTCACTGCAAGCTCCGCCTCTCGGGTTCATGCCATTCTCCTGCCTCAGCCTCCCAAGTAGCTGGGACTACAGGCGCCTGCCACCATGCCTGGCTAATTTTTTTTATTTTTTACTGAAGACGGGATTTCACTGTGTTAGCCAGGATGGTCTCCATCTCCTGATCTCGTGATCTGCCTGCCTTGGCCTCCCAAAGTGCTGGGATTAAGGCGTGAGCCACCACGCCCGGCTGCTTCATTTTCTTGTAAGACCCAGGGTCATATGTTTGTGTCATGTGTTCAATGGGTAATCAATATGTATTAATTGATTTTATTTTGATACTCATAATTCCCTTAGAATCAGAGTCAAAGGGCTTTATTGCCTAACTTCATCGTTTATTTTTCTTCCTTGATCAACTTCCACTCTAGTTTGCTATTAATAGTCACCTGAAGGCCGGGAGTGGTGGCTCACACCTGTAATCCCAGCACTTTGGGAGCCCGAGGTGGGTGGATCACCTGAGGTCGGGAGTTCAAGACCAGCCTGGCCAACATGGTAAAACCCTATCTCTACTAAAAATAAAAATAAAAATAATTAGCTGTGTGTGGTGGTGCGCGCCTGTAGTCCTAGCTACTCAGGCGGCTGAAGCAGGAGAACCGTTTAAAGCCGGGAGGCAGAAGTTGCAGTGAGCCAACATCATGCCACTGTACCCCAGCCTGGGCAACAGAGGGAGAGTCCATCTCAAAAAAAAAATAATAATAAGTCACCTGAGACTTGTTCCCACTGTACTTACTGCTAAAGGAACCCAAACGGTCCATTCCCTAATTGGCAACGAGTGCTGCTTTGGTCTTCCTCAGCAGAGCTTCTTCAAGACTTCAGAACCGGCCAACACATACACCAAAGCTTGATGACTCCCTAGGAACAAACAAAAGTGGCACATGGATCAGAAAATCATTCAAAGGGACGAGATAAAGAGAAGATATGCAACATACTCAGCTCTGCCACATCTTAGCTTTGTAATGCTGAAAAATTATTCCACCTCTGAAAACCTGTTTCTTCCTCTGTAGTGGGTATAACAGTGCCTACCTTCCAAAGTTGTGAGAATTAAATGTCATAATCAAATATCATAATCCATATAAGTAATGTAGCATGGTACCTGGTCCTCTATAAATGCTACATATTTTTCTTTTTTATGAGGAAGGATCTGGGTCTATGGGGCACTGAGGGTGGCAGGGGCAAATGCTACATATTTCTAATAAACAACTGTTGGCTTTCTCTACTCAGCATCATTTCTCTCCTTAGCTGCCATCTTTATTTGGGAAACTGACCCTCCCACATTTCATGTGGTACTGGTGGGGCTGCCAATCACAATACCCCATTCCCCACCCCTGATAAAAGCTAAAGCAACCAGGTCTCTTCTTCCAGAAATCTGGATCTTGAGTAAGACATGAAAGGACAGAAGGCAGTTGGAGCTTAGTTATTCACTAGAATTCATTCAAAGAATTCAGTCCATGTGCTCTGGCTGTTGAAATCCCTAGCCCCAGGTGGCTCAACTGTTTAACTCTTCTCTCATTTCTCTCTCTTTAATAAACTTTAATAAACTCAACTTTAATCATAAGACTGAACGAGTTTCTGTAACTGGAAACCAAAAAATCCTATCTATTACAACATACATTTGTTCCTCACTCTTTCAACAAGTACATAACAGGGCCAGGCACAGTGGCTCATGCCTGTAATCCCAGCACTCTGGGAGGCTGACGTGGGAGGATTACTGGGACCCAGGAGTTCAAGACCAGCCTGGGCAACATAGGGAGACCCTATCTCTTAAAAAAAAAAAAAAAGTTAGCCGGGTACAGTGGCCCATGCTTATGGTTCCAGCTACTCAGGAGGATGAGGTGGAACGCTTGGGCCTAGGAGGTCGAGGATGCAGTGAGCCACCACTGCACTCCAGCTTGGAGGACAGACTAAGTCTCTTTTTCTTTTTTTTTTTTGGAGACACAGTCTGGCTCTGTTGCCCAGGCTGGAGTACTCATTGCAACCTCTGCCTCCCAGGTTCAAGGGATTCTCATTCTCCATTTGGTTCTCATTTTTGATTCTCGTGTCTTGTGCCTCAGCCTCCTGAGAAGCTGGGATTACAAGCATGTGCCACCACCATACCTGGCTAATTGTTTTGTATTTTCAGGAGAGACAGGGTTTCACCATGTTGGCCAGGCTGGTCTCGAACTCTTGGCCTCAAGTGATCCGCCCACCTCGGCCTCCAAAAGTGCTGGAGTGCTGGGATTACAAGTGTGAGCCACCATACCTGGCCCAAAGTATCTTCTTTGAAGCAGAAATAAAATAATATTTTACACTAAGTCAAAAAATAATCCTTCTTCTGTACACTCACAGCTTTTTTTGTTTTTGTTTTTTTTTGAGACTAAGTCTCGCTCTCGTTGCCTAGGCTGGAATGCAATGGCACGATCTCAGCTCACTGCAACTTCCGCCTCCCGGGTTCAAGCGATTCTCCTGCCTCAGCCTCCCAATTAGCTGGGATTACAGGCGCGGGCCACCAGGCCTGGCTAATTTTTGTATTTTTAGTAGAGACGGGGTTTCACCATGTTGGCCAGGCTGGTCTCGAACTCCTGACCTCAGGTGATCTGCCCACCTCAGCCTCCCCAAGTGCTGGGATTACAGGCATGAGCCACCGCACCCGGCCCACTCTCAGCTTTTTATCTGGCATTTTTCACATTCTACTTTGTGAGTATTACTTCTGAATGTCTATTTTCCCCCACTTCTAAATTAAGTGAAAGCAGGCTGGGTGTGGTAGCTCATGTCTGTAACTCCAGCACTTTGGGAGACTGAGGCAGATGAATCTCCAGAGGTCAGGAGTTTCAGACCAGCCTGGGCAACATAGTGAGAACCCCGTCTCTACCAAAAATACAAAAAAATTTGCTTGGCGTGGTGGCGGGCGCCTATAATCCCAGCTACTCGGGAGGCTGAGGCATGAGAGTTGCTTGAACCCGGCAGGTGGAGGTTGCAGTGAGCCGAGATTGTGCCACTGCACTCCAGCCTGGGCGACAGTGCAAGATCCTGTCTCAAAAATAAATAATAAATAAATAAGTGAAAGCAGAGACTATATCGGATACCTATCTGTATGCTTTCAAAATGCCAAGCATACAGGAGGAATACAATAAACACATAGTAGTGGACTAATAAATGTTAATTCTACAAAAGGTTAATTTATCTTTAGCTTTTCTGAAGTGATTTTTTTCACCCTGGTAATTTTTAGCTTGGAGAATAATTCATCACTAAGTGTGGGCAACATTTCCACTAACGCTGCCATCAAAGAACTTTCCCTTTTTGGGGTGGGGTAGGTCTCCTTTTGCTGTCCTCTAAGGAAAAGTCGAGCTCTGAAGAAAAATGAGTCTAGCAAGGGTGTATTACGAACGCAGCAATCAAATAACAGCCAAATTTACTGAACTTTTTCCATTTGCTAGGTACCCGTGGGTACCAAGGTGTGGGGATTCTTTGAATCCTCACTCCCACACTTCTGGGGCAAGCTGCTTTTTCAAAAGCAAGCAAGCTCTGAAAGAGTATGTTACTTGCGCAGTGTCTTACAAGGAATAGCTGTGTCATTTCAAATACAGATGTCAAGGCTGGACGCAGTGGCTCATGCCTGTAATCCCAGCACTTTAGCAGGCCGAGGCGGGCAGATCACCTGAAGTCGCGAGTTCGAGATCAGCCTGACCAACATGTAGAAACCCTGTCTCTACTAAAAATACAAAATTAGCCGGGCGTGGTGGCGTATGCCTGTAATCCAGCTACTTGGGAGGCTGAGGCAAGAGAACTGCTTGAACCCGGGAGGTGGAGGTTGCGGTGGGCTGAGAACGCGCCGTTGCACTCTGGCCTGAGCAACAAGTGTGAAACTCCCTCTCAAAAAACAAAAACAAAAACAGACGTCCAGTAAAGGATGCACAGTCAATAGGGACTGATCAACACTCGAAAAAGCACAGTAGGAGGCCGGGTGCGGTGGCTCACGCCTGTAATCTCAGCACTTTGGGAGTCCCAGGTGGGCAGATAACCTGAGGTCAGGAGTTCGAGATCAGCCTGGCCAACACAGCGAAACCCCATCTCTACTAAAAATACAAAAAATAGCCAGGTGTGGTGGTGGGCGCCTGTAATCCCAGGTACTCGGGAGGCTGAGGCAGGAGAATCGCTTGAACCCGGGAGGCAGAGGTTGCAGTGTGTTGAGATGGCGCCATTGCACTCCAGCCTGGGCGAAAGAAACGCCATCTCAAAAAATAAAAAAATAGTAGGGCCGGGCGTGGTGGCTCACGCCTGTAATCCCAGCACTTTGGGAGGCCGAGGCGGAAGGATCACTTGAGGTCAGGAGTTCGAGACCAGCCTGGCCAACATGGTGAAACCCCACCTCTGCTGAAAATACAAATATTAGCCGGGCGTGGTGGCCCGCGCCTCAGCCACGAGAATCGCTTGAGCCTGGGAGGCGGAGATTGCAGTGAGCCGCGATCGTGCCACTGCACTGCAGTACAGCCTAGGAGAAAAAAAAAAAAAAGGCAAAAAAGCACAATATTGCAGTCTGCAGAATCTTCTTTCTCCTCCTTTCACAAGAGACCACATTCTGACACCAACTTCCGTGGAAACACTGGCGCTAGCTCCAAACTAACAATCGCCAAATTCGAATCAGTTACCGGGAGAAGGAAGTGAGGCACTTCGCCGGGCAGGAGTCCACGTTGGGAGGAGGAAAGGCGCAGGCTCCCGAGTTGTGGAGCCAACGTTCAAATCCTTACGGGGTGGGACCGGCCTGGGCCAGTCATTTTACCTGCGCCTCAGCTCTAACAGGGTACCGAAATACCTACTTTGGGGGGCCTGCTAGGAAATTCAAATGGGCAACGCTGGTCAGGGGCATCAGGCACAGTGGCCATTCTTGGTAGAGCTACGCGCTCCAGGGCTGAGCGGGAAATGGCGAGGCCGGGGCACTGGGGCACCGCCCAGACGCGGGGCGGGCCCCCGGGGTCAGGCCCGGCCCCACACCGCCCTCCCCCACAGAGCGGCGAGGCCCGCCGCTGCCCGCCCGCCGGCCCGCCAGCCTGCCGCGTCAAGCCCGCCGCCGGGGCCCGCAGCCCGCGCCTCCTCCCCCGCCACACCTCGTGGCCCCCGCTTCTCCCTAGTCCCGCTAGAGGGGCTCGCGCCCCGCCACGCGCCCGCCCAGCGCTGCCTGGCGCCTCACCTCGCCGAGACCCCCTAATCCGCGCCAAAGAGCCGCCGGTCGCGCGCGCCTCCGGGCTTTGCGTGCGCGCCCCCGGGCGGCGCAGTGGCGAGCACGCCGCGTGCCGCGCGCCCGCCGCCTCCGCCCTTCGGCCGTGGAGGCCCCCGCCGGGTGCTGAGCGCCCGCCACCGCCCACTTGGCCTTTTCCCGGTCCCCACCGCGCGCCCGCTGCTGTCCCCGTGCCCGAGGACTGGGAGGATGGGGCTGAGCCGCTTGCCTGACTTTTGCTCCGACCAGTAATCACTTTGCCCGTGTGGCGCGTGGCCCGTTGCCTGAGGCTTCCTGGCGCGTGGGGCTGTTTGGTCCCCTCCGGAGTGCGGTGAGGCGGGTCGAGCCGGGACTGCCTGGGTTTGGGGATAACGTTCCCACCTCCACCCCTGTTGCAGCAAGGGAAATTGAGGCTGAGGGAACTGGGCCCAGGGACGGCGAGCCGTGGCTGCCTCTCCAGTCCGGGCCCCGAAGGGCTGCTCGTGGATGAACCAGACTGATTTTAAGGGGTGAAGAGGGTGCGTTTCAATCAGATGCTTCTGGAACGTCGAAATTGCCTTCTTTGGAAAGAACCATCCCCTCTTTGGGCTTCAGAGGCCCAAATTGAGGCGCAATGATGAGAGGATGTGGTGGTCTACTCTGATGTCAATCTTGAGGGCTAGGTATGTCCCAAGATCTCTTATTACTGCTGTTAATGATGATTCTAATAGCTACCATTTGTCGAGTACTTATTGCATGCCAGACATTGCACAAAGCAGGTTACACATACGGTCTCATTTAAAACTTGTGAGGTAGGCACCTGTTGTTATCCCTATTTTCCAGGTGAAGAAATCTAGGCACTGACATAAATAACTTGGGATCACACTGCTAGGAAGTACTGGGGAAGGGAATTCAAACCATGGTTTATCTGAACTATATAACTGTTACATCTATTTAGAAGTCTGCCTTTGATAAATTTGCCCAACCTTTTTTTAGAATTCACTTACACTTTATGCCTGTGTGAACCCTTTCATTCTTTTTTGGTATATGCATAATACAAGTTCATTCCAAAAAAAAAAAAAAAAAAGCCCTGCCGGGCGCGGTGGCTCACGCCTGTAATTCCAGCACTTTGGCAGGCCGAGGCGGGCGGATCACAGGGTCTGGAGTTCTAGACCAGCCTGACCAACATGGTGAAATCCCGTCTCTACTAAAAATACAAAAAATTACGCGGGTGTGGTGGCAGGCACCTGTAATCCCAGCTTCTCCGGAGGCTGAGGCAGTAGAATCGCTTGAACCCTGGGGGCAGAGGTTACAATGAGCCAAGATCTTGCCATTCCACTCCAGCCTGGGCAACGAGAGCGAAACTCTGTCTCAAAAAGAAAAGAAAAGGAAAGAAAAACCACCTCCCACCAGGTTAAATAAATAATTAACATTTTGGTATGTACCCTTCCAGACATTTTCCTATGCATCACATCAATAAATATATGATAGGATATTTTACATTTGATGTATCCTGAAGATTAATTCAACAAATGTTTAGTGAGTAGGCTTGTTGTAGGTGCTGGGAATTCAGCAGTGAACAAAACAAAGTCTCTGCCTCATGGAGCTCATATTATAGTAGGGAAGACTGTCAATAAGCAATATACACATTACTAAATAATAGATAATGCCCAGTAATGTGGCAAGTTTTATGGAAAAATAAATCAGGATAAAAGGATAAGAGTGATGTGGGGATTCTCTTAGTTAGGGTAGATAAGGAAGGCCTCTTAGCTAAGGAGGCACATAAATATCTGATCATTTAATGAGAGAAGGAGCTACATGGATTTCTAGAGGGAAACTATCCTAGAAGAGAAGCAGCAAGTGCAGTGGCCCTGAAATGGGGATTTGTTTGGCATGGAAAAAGGGCAAGACCAGTGTGGCTGGAGCACAGCAAATGAGAGAAATTAGATGGAAATCATAGGCAGATCATGTATCATCTGGTAAGGTTTGGATTTTATTGGGAAGTGACAGAATATGACGAAGGGTTAAGAGCAAAGTAGTAGCTTTGCTGTAAAAGGATCACTGTGGGCTGGGAGTGGTGGCTCACACCTGTAATCCCATCACTTTGGGAGGCCGAGGCAGGCGGATCACTTGAGGTTAGAAGTTCGAGACCAGCCTGGTCAACATGGTGAAACCTCATCTCTACTAAAAATACAAAAAAAATTAGCTGGGCATGGTGACGGGCGCCTGTAATCCCAGCTACTCGGGAGGCTGAGGTAGGAGAATTCACTTGAACCTAGGAGGCAGAGGTTGCAGTGAGCCAAGATTGTGCCACTACACTCAACCCTGGACAACAGAGTGAAACTGCATCTCAAAAAAAAAAAAAAAAAAAAAAATCACTGTGGCAGCTGTGTGGAGAATGGATGGTAGAAATATTAAAAATGCCCTTTGCCTGGTGAAGTGGTGTGTACCTGTAATCCCAGCTACTCGAGAGACTGAGGCAGGAGGATGGATTGAGCCCAAGTTTGAGACCAGCCTAGGCAACGTATCGAGACCCCCATCTCTAAAAAAATTTTAAATTGCTCTCTAAGGCATAAATTGTCCTTTTACACGGTAGTTGTTCAACAGGTAGTTGATTAACATTAGTGTTTCACCTATAGCTGTACAGCTTTACAACCACTCTCAACTTCACATAGTGGAAGTGGGGTCAGTCATTTAGGACATATCTGTGTCTTTGTCATTGAAACTCAAATTTTGAGACTGGCTAAGGCAAATATCCAGATCTGGATGTCATGATTGTCAACAATGAATATCAGTAATCAGTGTTGTAATACTGTAGAAAAATTAGTCCCACATAATACTGAGATCTAGTCGTTAAAAACATAGCATTCAGGGGCCAGGCACAGTGGCTCATTCCTGTAATCCCAGCAGTTTGGGAGGCCAAGGCAGATGGATCATTTGAGGCCAGTAGTTCAAGATCAGCCTGGGCAACATGGCGAAAACCCGTCTCTGCTAAAAATGCAACAATTAGCTGGGTGTGGTGGCGCATGCCTGTAATCCCAGCTTCTTGGGAGGCGCAAGAATTGCTTGAACCCTGGAGGTGGAGGTTGCAGTGAGCTGAAATCGCACCACTGCCCTCCAGCCTGTTCAACAGAGCAAGAGTCTGTCTCAAAAACAAAAAAACAAAAATCATAGCATTCAACTACCTGGAAATTACCCTCTCCCTTCAGTTGATGTTAGGCTCTACTTAGACCAATTTAGTCAGTGTGCTTAAGAAAGATGTGGAGAGGGCAGGACACAGTGCCTCACACCTGGGATCCCTGCATTTTGGGAAGCCAAGGTAGGCAGATCACTTGAGTTCAGGAGTTCAAGGAGGCACGAGAACTGGGCAACATGGTGAAACTTCATCTCTACAAAAATTGCAAAAATTAGCCAGGTGTAGTGGCGCATGCCTGTAGTCCCAGCTACTTAGGAGGCTGAGGTGAGAGGATCGCTTGAGCCCAGAGGGTTGAGGCTGCATTGACCCAGTATCACACCACTGCACTCCAGCCTAGGTGACAGAGTAAGACACTGTATCAAAAAAAAAAAAAAAAAAAAGATGTGGCAAAATTAAAATGCACAGTGAGAAGAAGGGTAACACTGATTACTGATTAAGGCAGCGCTCCTCTGGGTTTTTGTCTTAAGTGGATGTGATAGTGCCATCACTTACACGACCAGCTGAAGGAAGAATAGATTTGGAGGAGAAATTGAAAGATCTGTTTTGGATCTGTGTTTTGCATTCTGACTGGAAATGACAAATACAAGTCTACAGCTCATTGGAGGCGTCAGAACTAAAACTGTATAACTGTATTAGAATTGTTTATTTGGCTGTGTGTCTTACCTAGACAGACCTTGAGGACAGACACTGTTGTCTTTATAACCTCAGTGCTCTGAAGTGTATCCTCAAATACTTGTGAAATGAGCAAGTAAAGGCAAAAGTAAAAATGAAGTCACTGGCTGGGTGCAGTGGCTCACGCCTGTAATCCCAGCACTTTGGGAGGCTGAGGCGGGCGGATCACGAGGTCAGGAGATCGAGACCATCCTGGCTAACACGGTGAAACCCCATCTCAACTAAAAATACAAAAAATTAGCCGGGCGTGGTGGTGGGCGCCTGTAGTCCCAGCTACTCAGGAGGCTGAGGAAGAAGAATGGCATGAACCCGGGAGGTGGAGCTTGCAGTGAGCTGAGATCGTGCCACTGTACTCCAGCCTGGGCAACAGAGCGAGACTCTGTCTCAAAAAAAAAAAAGAATGAAGTCACTTAAGCAAAATGTAGAAGATACATACTCTATGCTTTCACTGAAAGTCCAAGCACCTGAATGTGACTTACAAGTAGGGTGACCATAATTTCTGATTTGCTGAGAATAGCCTGGTTTATATCTGTTGTCCCTACCTAAGTATTAATATTGCCTGGTTTCACTCTCAGTAGTGTCTCCATTTGTACAATAAATTTATATTGTCATTCTTTTTAGAAGGCCCTTCCGGATCTAGCATCTTCCTATATCTTTATCATCACTGCCCTATCTTAGACTCCATTTGCCAGCCAGGTGGACATACCTTCATTTCTCATATGCACTCTTAACTTCAAGGTTTTTTTTGCCAAGGTACTGCCTACCTCACTTAGACATCACTTCCTTAGGAACACTTCTCCTGACCCCCCAATGGCTGAGTTAAGTCACCCTCTTACATGTTCCCAGTACACCTTGTATTTAACCTGTCATAGCAAAGATGACTAAGTGCCTTGTTCCCTCACTAAATATCTCTGTAAAGGAACCCGAAAAAACACCTTTTGTCCTCTTTAAGCCATAAATTTATATTAATAATATCCAAATCCATGTTGAACCAGTATTTTTGAAGATTGACCTTCAGGATAAACTAATAGCACAATCTTCATGCCCTTTCATTCATAACTAACTGAAAAGGTTGACTTTTGTACCAGGAACCCAACGAAGAAAACTTGTATCTTGTCAGGGTTGGTAACCTGGCTGCCACTGACTGAGACCAAAATATCCCAACAGTTTGTCCTCAGCTGCTAAGCTGCTGTGGTTAGAATCAAACGTAGAGTTTCTGGCCTGGTGCGGTGGCTCATGCCTGTAATCCCAACATTTTGACAGTCCTAGGTGGGAAGATTGCTTGGGCTCAGGAGTTCGAGACTAAACTGGGTGACTTAGTGAGAGTTCAACTCTACAAAAAAATCAAAAAATTAGCTGGGCATGATAGCACACGCCTGTGGTCCCAGCTACTTGGGAGGCTGAGGTAGGAGAATCACTTGAGCTCAGACAGTTGAGGCTGTAGTGACACGTGATAGTGCCACTTTACTCCAGCCTGGGCAACAGAGTGAGACCTCGTCTGGAAAAAAAAAAAAAAGGTAAAGAGACAACCTACGGAATGGGAGAAAATATTCACGACCCCTACATCAGATAAGTGGACAAGGGCCTGAAAAGACATTGCTCAAAGGAAGACATGCAAGTAGCATGGGAGGCCGAGGCGGGTGGATCACCTGAGGTCAGGAGTTCGAGACCAGCTGGGCCAACCTGGTGAAACCCTGTCTCTACTAAAAAAACAAAAATTAGCTGGGCGTGGTGGCGGGCGCTTGTATTCCCAGCTACTCAGGAGGCTGAGGCAGGAGAATCACTTGAACCCAGGAGGCGGAGGTTGCAGTGAGCCAAGATCGCACCATTGCCCTCCAGCCTGGGCAACAGCAAGACTCTGTCTCAAAAAAAAAAAAAAAAAGAAAAACAAAAGAAAAAGACATGCAAATAGCTAACTGGTATGTGAAAAAAATGTTCAACATCACTAATCATCAGGGAAATGTGAATTAAAACTACCATGAGATATCACCTCACACCTGTCAGAATGATTATTATCAAAAAGCGAGATAAGCATTGGCAAGGATGTGGAGAAAAACCCTGTACACTGTCAGTGGGAATGTAAATTAGTACAGCCATTTTGGAAAATAGTATGGAGGTTCCTTAAAAATTTTTAAATGGAACTACCATATGATCCAGTAATCCACTTCTGGGTATATATCCAAAGGAAATGATATCTGCATGTCAAGGTATCTGTACTCCCATATCCATTGCAGCATTATTCACCATAGCCAAGACATGGAAACAGCCTACATGTACACCAATGGATGAATGAATAAAGAAAATGTGAGATATAGATACACACACACACACACACACACAATGGAATACTGTTCAGCCTTAAAAAATAAGGAAATCCTGTCATTTGCAGCAACATAGATGGACCTGGAGGACATTATGCTAAGTGAAATAAGCCAGGCACAGAAAGACAAATACTGCTTAATCTCACTTATGTGTGGCATCTAAAAAAGTCAAGCTTGTAGAAGTAGCAGAATGGTGGTTACCAGGGGATGAGAGAGAAAGAATTGGAAGATTTTGGCCAAAGGATATTTCAGTTAGACAGCAGGAATAAATGCAGGAGATCTATTATACTATATGGTGACTATAGTTAAAAATATATACTTGAGGCCAGGCACTGTGGCTCACACCTGTAATCCCAGCACTTTGGGAGGCTGAGGTGGGTGGGTCATCTGAGGTCAGGGGTTTGAGACCAGCCTGGCCTACATGGTGAAACCCCATCTCTACTAAAAATACAAAAATTAGCCAGGCGTGGTGGTGCATGCCTGTAATCCCAACTACTCAGGAGGCTGAGGCATGAGAATCACTTGAACCCGGGAGGCAGAGGTTGCAGTGAGCCAAGATTGCATCACTGCACTCCAGCCTGGGCAACAGAGCAAGACCCTGTCTCAAAAACAAAAACAAACAAACAAACAAATATATATATATATGCTTGAAAATTGCTAAGAGAGTAGATTTTAGTTGTTCTTACCACACAAAAAAATAAGTATTTGCGGTAATGGGTATATATTTGAGATAATGGATTTGTTAATTAGCTTGATTTAGCCATTCCACAATGAGTACATCTATCAACACATGTTGTACATCATGAATATACACAATTGTTATTTGCCAAAAAATGTTTAAATATGCCATAAGTAAATTAAATAAAATATATTTCATAGAACATTATTTATAAAAATAAAGCAAAAAACCAGATCTGTCCAAATATAACTAATAAACTGACTCTCATTATTTAACACTCAAGAGTTGGCTGGTATCAGGATTTTCATAATGCCATGGCCATTAAACAGTTTTTGTGAATCCAGGCCTTCGTTACCCATCTCTTCTGCTTCTTCCTCACCTTACTGACTTCTTTCTCATGTACACAGAGTGCGGAATATCTGTGTCATGAGTCACCAGCCTTTGGGCAGAACCCAAAAAATTAGGTGAACTAGAAATATATTGTTGCTAAGTGGCTCGGTTTATCAGACAATTCTAAAATGCCTACTAGGCTGCCTAGCTGCATACTTTTCTGCCTAATGTACAGGACCTCCATCTTGTGACTGTCAAAACAGGCTTCTAAATTATTTTGCATCATTTGGTGACAGGCAGTCTATACTCTTGTGCAACAAACAGGTGCCCAATAAATGCTTGGAATATGCAAGGAACTTGGCATTGTTTAATATAATTGAAAAAGCAAGCATGGACTTTGAAACTTTCCTGAATTTGAATTCTGTCTCCACTCCTTATCACCTTTAAGAATTTAGGGCCTGGTGCAGTGGCTCACGCCTATAATCCCAGCACTTTGGGAGGCTGAGGCGGGCGGATCACTTGAGATCAGGAGTTCGAGACCAGCCTATCCAACATGGTGAAACCCCATCTCTACTAAAAATATAAAAAATTAGCCGGGCATGGTGGTGCATGCTTATAATCCCAACTACTTGGGAGGCTGAGGCAGGAGAATCGCTTGAACCCAGGAGGCAGAGGTTGCCGTGAGCCGAGATCCCACCATTGTACTCCAGCCTGGGCAACAAGAGTGAAACTCCATCTAAAAAAAAAAAAAGAATTTAGGGAAGTTATTATCTTCCTGCATCTCCTTTCTCCCCCTATGTAAAATGAAAATAATAATGTCTAATTCATAAGCGTTTCATAAGGATATGATGAAAGCCCGATGCAGTAGCTCACGTCTGTAATCCCAGCACTTTGAGAGGCTGATGTGGGTGGGTCACTTGAAGTCAGTAGTTCGAGACTAGCCTAGCCAACATGGTGAAACCCTGTCTCTACTAAAAATACAAAAACTAGCTGGGCATGGTGGCATGCACCTGTAATCCCAGCTACCCGGGAGGCTGAGGCATGAGAATCACTTGAATCCGGGAGGCAGAGGTTGCAGTAAGGCATGATCACTCTGTTCCCCACTCTAGCCTGGGGGACAGAGGGAGACTCAGTCTAAAAAAAAAAAAGGTGGTGGGGTGGGATGATATATGTATGTATACTACTACCTTGTTCATGGTGGGAGTCAAATATAATTTTATTTATAGAAGTGCTCCACAGGATGATCCTGGGGCTTATTTAGAAGTTGTTCTACATAGGTTAACTAGTGCTCAGCATAGAATTTTTCATTGTTTAAATCAAAAACTCTTATCTACTGGAAACCTGTAGGTTTCAGGAACAACAGCCAATTAAACAGATTTTTTTTTACTGGCAGTTTCTTCAGCATTTTCCTCACTATAGAATACTAAGGAAAGTGTATGTTATCTCACAGGTCGCAGGACAAATGTGTAGTTGCAATATAGGATGGAGGATCCAGCCTTGCCTCAAATGGAGAGCAAACTCAGGAGCTGTCTCATTTAGTTAATGCAAATAGTGAACAAACTTATGCATTATTAGCAATTAACTATAAGACTGTTCCTTAGAGTACAAAGTACTTTTATTGTAATCAAAACTTAACAACAAGGTTAATCTGATGCATATTTAATAATATATGTAATTGTTATGGTGTTGCATGATAATTAGGCCCTACACGTTAAATTGTTTACATAAATGACTGTAATTGGTTATTTTTACACAGCCAAACATAAAGCGTTTGCCTGCTTATTTTATTAATTTTCTAGATTCTATAATCATGCCAAAGACAACAGTTTATCTGAAATCCTTTACTACTTAATCATGCACTGACAAACACACTATTCAAAATGACACAGCAGGGTTTCCCTTGGTACTGAAAATAGCTACTATTCAAGGCTTTCTGTATATATTCTGTCATTTAATCCCTAAGAAACCCTCTACGGGAGGTGGTGTTACTCCCATTTTACTGATGCAGAGACTGATACTTAAGAGAATGTAAGTAGGCAGCGTAGTGGAGATTCAGACTACTACCACAATCCCTGACACTATACCGTCTCAGAAGGTAATGGATCACAGCAGAGATATGTAAAGTTAGTTTAGGAGACAGAGTGGCTCTGAAAAATACAGAATATATATAGCATATCCAAGGGAGAATGAATCAACCTGAAAAAGGGAGAGGTTAGTCAGTAATGGAACAGTAATGGGAGGGCTGGGGCTGACTTAGTGCCCATTCAAGGAAGAGAGCCTTGGCCAGTGCATTTCAGGCATTATTATCCCATTATACTCCACTATATTATAGAGATACTTATCAGACTAATGCCATCTAATATTTAAATTTTAAAACTAACTCCTGTTATTCTAATTTCTTTTTTTGAGATGGAGTCTCCCTCTTGTTGCCCGGGCTGGAGTGCAGTGGTGCCGTCCCGGCTCACTGCAACCTCTGCCTCCCGGGTTCAAGCAATTCTTCTGCCTCAGTCCCCTAAGTAGCTGGGATTATAGGCATGCGCCAGCACACCCGGCTAATTTTTGTATTTTTAGTAGAGACAGAGTTTCACCATGTTGGTCAGGCTGGCCTCTAACTCCTGACCTCAGATGATCGGCCTCCCACCTTTACTGCTACTTCTTTCTCTTAAATCTACTTCTCCCTTTCTGGATTAATGGGCTCTTCTCTGTCTTACCTGTTGTCATCCAAGTTTCTGTTCTTCACTCTTCCTTCTTTTGTGTTTTTCCATTCAATGAGTTCAAGCAATCTTGTCTTCTCCTGTGGCTTCCAATTTTCCATCAATCTCTTGCTCACTCCCTCATCTATTTAACTCTGACCTGAATGTCCCCCTTGGCTTTTTTCCATTTTTTTAGATGGAGACTCCCTCTGTCACCCAGGCTGGAGTGCAGTGGCGCCATCTCGGGTCACTGCAACCTCCGCCTCCCAGGTTCAAGCGATTCTCCTGCCTCAGCCTCCTGAGTAGCTGGGATTACAGGTGCTCGCCACAATGCCTGGCTAATTTTTGTATTTTTAGTAGAGATGAGGTTTCACCATGTTGGCTAAGCTGGTCTCGAACTCCTGACCTCAAGTGATCCACCTGCCTCGGCCTCCCAAAGTGCTGGGATTACGGGCGTGAGCCACAGCACCCAGCCTCCCTTGGCTTTTGAATCCAAAACACATAATTAACACATAATTACCAACAGATGAATACCACGAAGGAAATTTACACTATAAAACAGTATAGAGGAATCTGATGGAGTTTAGAAGGTGAGACTGAGGAGGTGACTATTGAGCCAATATCTGAAGGAAGAGTGGAAAGTTAAGCCGGCTAATAGTAGTGAAGAAGGGGAAAGAGGATGAGAGAGTAGAAACAATATTCCAGGCAGACAGAACAGTATGGGACTTGAGGCAGGAAAGGAGCTAGTTCATTGCCACTGAAGCTAGAGAAGGGGAAGAGTGGGGCAGAGGAGACTGGAGAGAGGCAGATTATCTAGGGCCTTGGCAGTTGTCTTGAGGGTTTTGTACTTTATCCTGATAGCAGTGGGAATTCACTAAAAGTTTTTTAGCAAAAGAGTAACAAGATCAAATCTGTATTTTGAAAAACTGGTTACAATGTGGAGAATTGTATGCAGATTAAACTGAGGCAAGAGAGTGTATGGGGAGACAGATTCTGAGGATATGGTAGTTCAGGCCAATGATATGCTCCCTAAACCCACTTGTTTTCCTTACATTACTTTAGTAGAAGGCAAAGACGTTAATTATTACATAGTAAATGTGCGTCAAATATTAGCTATTATTATTATCTATAGCTAGAGATAAAAGGCTTAAAATTAATCTACCAGGAAGAATGAGTTCATTGGAGTGAAAGGATTTCATTGAAAGCATGGAAATGCGAATCAAATTCTTTTCTTTCTAGAACAGAGGGAGGGAGTTAGAGGAGTTAAAAAGTGATACCACAGGCTGGCCACGTTGGCTCATGTCTGTAATCTCAGAACTTTGGGAGGCCGAGGCAGGCGAATCACAAGATAAGGAGTTCGAGACAGCCTGGCCAACATGGTGAAACCCCGTCTCTACTAAAAATACAAAAAATTAGCTGGGCATGGTGGCGGGCACCTGTAATCCCAGCTACTCAGGAGGCTGAGACAGGAGAATCACTTGAACCTGGGAGGCAGAGGTTGCAGTGAGCCGAGATTGTGCCACTGCACTCCAGCCTGGGCAACAGTGCCAGACTCTGTCTCAAAAAAAAAAAAAAAAAAAAAAAAGTCGGGGCATGGTGGCTCATGCCTGTAATCCCATAATCCCAGCACTTTTGGAGGCCAAGGTGGGCGGGTCACCTGAGGTCAGGAGTTCGAGACAGCCTGACCAATATGGAGAAACCACATCTCTACTAAAAATACAAAATTAGCAGGGCATGGTGGCGCATGTCTGTAATCCCAGCTACTCGGGAGGCTGAGGCAGGAGAATCACTTGAACCCAGGAGGCGGAGGTTGCAGTGAGCTGAGATTGCACTGTTGCGTTCCAGCCTGGGCAACAAGAGCGAAACTTCGTCTCAAAAAAAAAAAAAAAAAAAAAAGGTGATATCACAGCAGCTAGAAGAGGAGGCCAGACTGTTTTTTGTTTTTTTGGTTTTTTTTTGAGACAGAGTCTCGCTCTGTCACCCAGGCTGGAGTGCAGTGGTGCGATCTCGGCTCACTGCAACCTCCGCCTCCCTGGTTCAAGTGATTCTCCTGCCTCAGGCTCCTGAGTAGCTGGGAGTACAGGCGCCCACCACCACGCCCAGCTAATTTTTTTGTATTTTTAGTAGAGACGGGGTTTCACAGTGTTAGCCAGGATGGTCTCAATCTCTTGACCTTGTGATCCACCTGCCTCGGCCTCCCAAAGTGCTGGGATTACAGGAGTGAGTCACCGTGCCCGGCCCTCATTTTACATTTTTTTATTTGTGCCCACTGCCTTTTTTCAGAGGATGCAGTTAGCAATTTCAGCCACTGGATGGTGCAAATTCACAAGAGTCCAGTGAAAGTTCCTCAATTACGGTCCAAGGTGCACCTGTTGCTACACTGCACCAAGTGAAGGAGGGTGGGGTAAAGGAAAGACTTTTTGGATCTGAAATTTCAGTATAAACATGGATCGAAGTTCACTAGAAGTTCAGATTGAGGGAAATTTTTAGAATTTGATCACTGACAGACAAATCAGGTCATTGAATAAGGAAAGAGAAAAGTGTTGTAATAATGAAGAGGAAGAGAAAAAGGAACAGATAATGAAATATGAGGGAAAATAAGTCTAAAGAGATGAATTCAAGTGTTAGCAACAATTATAGTATGACCCTTTACTGGTTTGCATCTCCCTAGTAACTGATAGCAACTTTGATATAAAAATAAAGCTTACTTCATTCTCTTCTAGAAAGTCAGCTATGCTACCCTTAGCTTATCCATTTGGTGGTGTGACATTATCAACAAATATTTTTAGTATCTGCTATGAACATGGTGCTTTGTTGATACAAAGTAATATAGAGATATACAAATTAACACAGATACTGGGCTTCAAGCAGAAGAACCAGTAAGTACATATAAGAAGATAAGTAATTGACTGGATTAAGAAAATGTGGCACATATACACTATGGAATACTATGCAGCCATAAGAAAGGATGAGTTCATGTCCTTTGTAGGGACATGGATGAAGCTGGAAACATCATTCTGAGCAAATATCGCAAGGACAGAAAACCAAACATCGCATATTCTCACTCATAGGTGGAAATTGAACAATGAGAACACTTGGACACAGGGCTGGGAACATCACACACCAGCACCTGTCATGGGGTGGGGGGATGGGGGAGGGATAGCATTAGGAGAAATACCTAATGTAAATGACGAGTTAATGGGTGCAGCAAACCAACATGGCACATGTATACATATGTAATAAACCTGGACATTGTGCACATGTACCCTAGAATTTAAAGTATAATACTACTACTAATAATAATAATAATAAGGAAGATAAGTAATTCAAGGCAACCTGAGGGCCATTGTGTCAACTCAGAAAATGGAATACTTTTTGAAAGTGGGAGTGGAGTATAAGTGGGATGGGGAGGAAGGGATCATAGGACTCTCAACCTGTCCAGGGCAAACAAAAAATAAAAAGATTTCTTCTGGCCTTTAGTTATAAGTACATGCAGCAACTCTTCCTTGGAAAATGGCTAGTTATGGACATAGACATAGGAAAAGTGCTCTAGGTCAGAATCTGCTGGGCAGTGATTAGAAAGCATCCAAAATATTAATAGGAGGGGGTAGGAGATATGAGGAAATAATGGTTAAGGCCAGTACCACTCCTGAAACCACCGTTGCACTAGCCTGGGAGTACAGAAAAGGAAGGATGTTAATGGCTTGTTCAGGCCTTTCAGAGATCCAAAGTCCCAGGTCACTTTGATTTTTGAGATTATGGGTTTATCTAAAAAATGAAGAAATGGCAAAACAGAGATACAAAATATGTTTTATATTTTATTTGTATTTATCTTTTTTTTTTTTTTTTGAGATGGAGTCTCACTCTGTCACCCAGACTGGAGTGCAGTGTCACCATCTCAGCTCACTGCAACCTCTGCCTCCTGGGTTCAAGCGATTCTCCTGCCTCAGCCTCCCGAGTAGCTGGGATTACAGGCATGTGCCACCACACCCAGCTAATTTTTGTATTTTTAGTAGAGACAGGGTTTCACCATCTTGGCCAGGCTGGCCTCGAACTCCTGACCCCAGATGATCCACCCGACTCGGCCCTCCAAAGTGCTGGGATTACAGGCGTGAGATACCGTGCCTGGCTGTTGTATATTTTAAGTGTTTCTGTTTAACAAAGTAATGCTTTTAATACACACGCAAATATGGCTGTTTACTTAATGTCATTCAGCAATAACTTAAAAAGTTTAAATTGGAGGTTTTTGTGAATGTACTTTCTTTGCCCTAAGCAACTACCTATCTTAATTTTTGGGCCTATCAAAAAGTATTGGGGTGACATCAACCCTTTAAAAAGGTGGAACAGGCTAGGTGCGGTGGCTCGCGCCTGTAATCCCAGCACTTTGGGAGGCCGAGGTGGGCAGATCACCTGAGGTCGGGAGTTCGAGACCAGCCTGACCAACATGGTGAAACCTCGTCTCTACTAAGAATACAAAAATTAGCCGAGCATGGTGGTGCATGCCTGTAATCCCAGCTACTTGGGAGGCTGAGGCAGGAGAATTGGTTTGAACCCGGGAGGCGGAGGTTGCGGTGAGCCGAGATCACGCCATTGCACTCCAGCCTGGGCAACAAGAGCAAAACTCCATCTCAAAAAATTAAAATTTAAAAAAAGGTGGAACCGCTTCTAGTCACCTCTAAAACTTGAAAATAAACACAACTTCTGGAAATGTAGTAGTAATATATTAGCCAAGAAGAAGAGACAGATTTTTTTTTTTTTTTTGAGATGGAGTCTTGCTTTGTCACCCAGGCTAGAGTGCAGTGACATGATCTCAGCTCACCGCAACCTCAGTCTCCTGGGTTCAAGCGATTCTCCTGCCTTAGCCTCCCGAGTAGCTGGGATTACAGGCGCCTGCCACCACGCCCAACTAATTTTTTGTATTTTTAGTAAAGATGGTGTTTCACCATGTTGACCAGGCTGGTCTCAAACTCCTGACTCAAATGATCCACCTGCCTTGGCCTCCCAAAGTGCAAGGATTACAGGCATGAGTCACTGCACCCAGCCAAAGAGACAGATTTAAAGTGGTGTGAAGAATATGAAGTTTTGTATGTGTCTTTTTATTATATGTGTATATATATTTATAATGTCCATAAAGAGATATATTAACCACTGATTACATATTAACCAGTGTTAATGATTATCTCTGGGAAGAGAGATTAGGTATTACTTTTATTCTTTATACTTTTGAGTATTTTCTAAAAGCTTTTATAATGAGAATGTACTTTATTTATTTTATTATATATTATATATATATACATATTTTTTGAGACAGAGTCTCGCTGTGTCGCCCAGGCTGGAGTGCAGTGGCACAATCTCGGCTCACTGCAAGCTCCGCCTCCCGGGTTCACGCCATTCTCCTGCCTCAGCCTCCCGAGTAGCTGGGACTACAGATGCCTGCCACCACACCCGGCTAATTTTTTCTTTTTTCTTTTTTTTTTTTAGTAGAGATAGGGTTTCGCCATGTTAGCCAGGATGGTCTCGATCTCCTGACCTCGTGATCCGCCTGCCTTGGCCTCCCAAAGTGCTGGGATTACAGGCATGAGCCACCGCGCCCAGCCGAGAATGCACTTTAATAATTATAAAAACAAAGTGTGGTAGCTTAATAAGAAAGAACTTGCAATAGAAACAGCAAATAAGGCTAGGCACGGTGGCTCACGCCTGGACTTTTTACCCCAGCACTTTGTGAGGCCGACGCGGGTGGATCACTTGAGGTCAGGAGTTGGAGACCAGCCTGACCAATATTGTGAAACCCCATCTCTACTAAAAATACAAAAATTAGCTGGATATGGTGGCGCCTGCCTGTAATCCCATCTACTGGGGAGGCTGAGGCACGAGAATAGTTTGAACCCGGGAAGCAGAGGTTGCAGTGAGCTGAGATTGTGCCATTGCACTCCAGCCTGGGCAACAGAGCGAAACTCCATCTCAAAAAAAAAAAAAGAAAAAGAAAAGAAACAGCAAATAATTCCACAGGAATAATTGGCACTTCCACAGAAACAGTGTTTTATCAAGTTTTGTATAACTTGGTCTATAATGGTGACACTAGAAATGGTGCCCAGCTCTGAAGTGATCTGCAGATCCACATCCCAAAGCCCACACAGGAGTTCTCCTTTCTCCTCTGCCATCTCTCCCATCTCTGTTTTTACAGATCTTCACTGGTAAGGGAATATAGGACTTGAAGTTATTAATGGATTAGGGAGTCAGAAAATCCTCAGAGGGGTCTATGCTTTGTCAGGGGAAACACATTGTCCCCAAAGCAAAATAATTTTGATTCTGTCTGTGAATTTCTATAAAGTCAGTACAAATGTTACCCAAATTATACTCTTTTTTTTTTCTTTGAGACAGTCTCGCTCTGTCACCCAGGCTGGAGTGCAATGGTTCAATCTCAGGTTCAAGCAATTCTTGTGCCTCAGCCTCTGGAGTAGCTGAGATTACAGGTGCGCACCAGCATGCCTGCCTAATTTTTGTATTTTTAGTAGAGACGGGTTTCACCATGTTGTCCAGGTTGGTCTCAAACTCCTGGCCTCAAGCCATCTGCCCACCTCGGCCTCCCAAGGTGCTAGGATTACAGGCTTGAGCCACCGTGCCCGGCCTCCAATTATACTCTTGTAGAAGAGTTGATGAGCGCAGATTTTGCCATAGGTTTTATCTCCCGGGACATCTCATGTTTCAGGATTAAGGGACATTCAGTGGTGGGTGAGGCTGGGAAGGGTGAGGATGCATGTAGGCATTAGTTCTGGATCAAGAGCTTCTAAGTATATAATGCTTTTAATCATCCTCACCAGTGGTCTTGGGAAAGAGCAGGCATTTTTTTTCTTCCTATTTTATTGTCAAACTAAGTCACAGATGGCAAAATAAACTTGAGGCAACATTGTGGATCAGTGGCAGGATGCAAATAATATACTCATTCATCCAAATGCCAACCTCAGTGCTCTTTCCTCTCTACTATATTTTCAAGGTATGCTCTATGGACATTTAGAGGTTCTTTTTTTTTTTCTTTTTTTTTTTTGAGATGGAGTTTTGCTCCTGTCACTCAGGCTAGAGTGCAATGGTGAGATCTCGGGGCTCACTGCAACCTCCACCTCCCGGGTTCAAGCGATTCTCCTGCCTCAGCCTCCCCAGTAGCTGAGATTATAGGTGCCCTCCACCATGCCCGGCTAATTTTTGTATGTTTAGTAGAGACGGGTTTCACCATGTTGGCCAGGCTGGTCTCAAACTCCTTACCTCAGGTGATCCACCCACCTTGGCCTCCCAAAGTGCTGGGATTACAGGCGTGAGCCACCATGCCTGGCCCTAGAGGTTCTTTGGAGCTTCTTTGAAACATATGCTCATTATCCATGCTTTATATGTGTTCTCTTTGAGGCTGGACTTGAATATTAAATCGAGCCTTAGGGTGAGATTTTCCCCTGTTGGTATTGTTTTGATAATCACTTTTTGGACAGCACTTGAAGTGAAAGAAAGAAGGATACAGTTTATGTATTTTTTTTTTTTAACCAGAGAACTAAGAAAACAGAATTTCTTAGAAACAGACACATTTCACCAAAATGAAATGGAATGGTTTCAGACTCTTAGGAAAAGAAGCAGGGCCTCACCCTGTCTTATCCCTCCTGACATTTCCTTTTCACCTCAACATTGATTCAAGATCAGGTGGTTTCACTTTCTCACCAAACTCTTATTTAAGCAGGTTAGATTTGACTCATAGCTATTCTTCTGTGAGAAACAGCATTATCATAATTATTTTGCTCTGGAATCTTTGTCCAAAAGGTATGTAACTCTCTATTAAAGTATGATATAATATCAGAGCCACCTTAGGAATTCTGGATCGTCAGAAGACTTCACTTGGGTACTAATGGTCTGTAGTCCCTGAACCCCTTGGGGATAACTTATGAGGAAGCCTTTTGGAATGCGTAGGGTCAAGTTCCCTTCAGCAGTGTGTGGATAGATACATGTAGTACCAGAAGCTAAATTACAAAACCTTATAAACGTCAACCAGGGAGATCAGGAGTCCCACTCTAAGCTATTGAGGGCCAGTGAGTGTGAAGTCAGCTGTGAAGATAACAGAGGAGCTGGAAGCTGTGTCACACTAACAGCTGCCTTGTTTCTTAGAGGCTGTGTTTGAGTCTTCTGTCAAAGAGAGCAGTAAGGTCCATTCATAGTGCTTGCAGGGAATACTTTTTGTTCTCGTTTGAGGGGATGGAAAGGTATCCATTTAGATGGATGTATGAAGTGAATTACAGAAGGTTGTGGCTCAGATAGGGGCATGAGGGTAACTCTGCTAAGCCCACACTCTCCCTTCATTAACCAGGAATTGGTGTTTGATTGTAATGTCCCTGCTGAAGATACGAGTGTGAAATTGGCAAGAATGTGCCCATATTAATAGGGAGAGGACTGTGTAGTATCATTCAGTCTTTGAGATAGAGCAGAACTTTTCAGAAGTATGTCTGGTGGATAACAGTGATCTCTGCAGCTTTCTTTGGGTTTGATGAATTGGCAGCATCTTGTCCAACCTAGAGATTGAAAGGAAATATGAAAGTTAAAAAAGGATGCAAGTGTATAGTTCTTCATGTACCAAGAAAAGGGCTGGCTAAGTACAAAACCCCATGTAATTCCAAGTGCACTTCATTTTGCCTCTTTGTTAATCGATAATTACACTGAGAAAGTATGATCAAGGTGCACATAGGTATGAGAACCAATAATTGCTTGGAACCTATAACCCACTAGCAAAGTAATTAAAAGATCTGGATCATAGTTCTGTTTCTAACAGCTGTGTAACCTTGGGAAGTGACATAACCTCTTCAAGCCTCAACTTAAGTATGAGTAAAATGTAGATACTTGCCCTGGCTACTTTCCAGGATTTCTGTAAGGCTCAAATGAGATAATGTATATAAGATTGCTATCTTAGTACTATTTTTTTTTTTTTGAGACAGAGTCTCGCTCTGTCACCGAGGCTGCAGTGCAGTGGTGTGATCTCAGCTCACCGCAGCCTGTGCCTCCCGGGTTCAAGCGATTATCCTGCCTCAGCCTCCTGAGTAGCTGGGATTACTGGCGCGTGCCACCATGCCTGGCTAATTTTTTGTATTTTTAGTTGAGACAGTTTCACCATGTTGGTCAGGCTGGTCTCGAACTCCTGACCTCATGATCCATCCACCTCGGCCTCCCAAAGTGCTGGGATTACAGGCATGAGCCACCACGCCTGGCCCTATTTTTATTCCTTTATCATTTAGTAGCTTATTGTGTTCATAGAAGTTCAATCACAGTTGCAGCTACCTGGTTATCTCTAATTCTATTCTGGACTAGACTTTATAGTCCCTTCAGGCCTATTTCTTCCAATGTTCAGGAGAAATGATAATTTTTCTTTTTTTTTTGAGACAGGGTCTCACCCTTTTTCCCAGGCTGGAGTGCAGTGGCTCGATCATAGCTCATTGCAGACTTCAATTCCTGAGCCCAAGTGATCCTCCCACCTCAGCCTCCCAAGAAGCTAGGGCTACAGGCACATGCCACCAGCTGGCTTTTTTTTTTTCTCTCTTTTTGAGACGGAGTCTTGCTCTGTCACCCAGGCTGGAGTGCAGTGGCGCAATCTCGGCTCACCACAACCTCTGTCTCCTGGGTTCAAGCAATTCTCCTGCTTCAGCCTCCCGAGTAGCTGGGACTACGGGTGCACACCACCATGCCCCGCCAATTTTTGTATTTTTAGTAGAGACAGGGTTTCACCATTTTGGCTAGGATGGTCTCAATCTCTTGACCTCGTGATCCACCTGCCTCGGCCTCCCAACGTGCTAGGATTACAGGCATGAGCCACCGTGCCCGGCCCAGCTGGCCATTTATATATATATATTTATATATATATAATTATATATTATATATATTTATATATATAATTATATATATATTTATATAATTATATATTATAAATATTTATATATATAATTATATATATATTTATATAATTATATATTATATATATTTATAATATATAATTATATATTATATATATTTATAATATATAATTATATATTATATATATTTTTATATATAATTATATATTATATATTTTTATATAATTATATATTATATTTTTATATAATTATATATTATATATATTTATATATAATTATATATTATATATATTATATATAATATATATTATATATTATATATAATATATATTATATATATTTAATAATATATAATTATATATTATATATATAATTATATAACATATATAATATATATTATATATATAATTATATATAATATGTGTGTGTATATATATACTTTTTTTTTATAGAGACAGTGTCTCGCTATGTTGCCTAGGCTGGTCTCAAACTTCTGGACTCTAGCAAGTCTCCTGCCTCTGCCTCTGCCTCCCAAAGCACTGGGATTGCAGGCATGATGAATCAGGCCTGGCCTTAAAAATCTTAAAAGTAAGATTCTTGACTCCAATCTAAATGATCTGATTCAGTTTATATGGGGCCCAGAGGTATGTGTATTCAATAAGCACCCTATTGTATCATGTCTGGACTGATGTTAGGAAAGCAGTAGGATAAAATCCTACCTATTTCCTGACATAAGAAGGATTGCCCACATTTACTTCATAACTGAAGCAGCTCCCTGTTCCCAGCACATTAAAAAAAATATTTTTTCACAGTCCTCTTAGGGACGAATCTCCTAGCACTTATATATCAACCCCATTTTCTGTTTTTCTTTTTTTCTTTCTTTTTTTTTTTTTGAGACAGAGTCTTACTCTCTTGCCCAGGCTGGAGTACAATGGCACAATCTCGGCTCACTGCAACCTCCACCTCCCAGGTTCAAGCGATTCTCCTGCCTCAGCCTTCCGAGTAGCTGGGAGTACAGGCATGTGCCACCTGGCTAATTTTTGTATTTTTAGTAGAGACAGGGTTTCGTCATGTTGGTCAGGCTGGTCTCGATCACCTCAGGTGATCCACCTGCCTCAGCCTCTCAAAGTGCTGGGAATAGAGGTGTGAGCCACCATGCCCGGCCCCTACCCCACATTCTTTAAGCAAATGGCATAAACCACACAGAGAACACTTTCCTTCTGGGGCTGAGAGTCAGGCTTGGATTCAGCTGTCCCAGGTGGCTGGCCTCCCTTCTTTTGCCATCTCCACAACCACTGGCATTGGCACAGCTCCCTGGCTCCTAGGCATTGACACTGAAGGGAGAAAATGACTGGTATTAATATCAAGTGACTGGTAAGCATTTGGTTTTCTTCCAAACCTCTTATTGGGCAACTTAAAGGAAGTCATCTCTTCTAAATAAAATATTCAGTCCTATTGGACCTATCCTTCCTAGAAAATGTCTAAGTACAGCAGAGGAAAGGAACTGCATTTAGTGAGCACCTGTGTGCCAGGTGCTTTTCACACAGAATCTCAATCTTTATAACTACCATGAGAGGCAAATATCATGAGACTTATTTTACACATGAGGCCACTGAGGTTAGAACAGTCAAGCAACTTTCCCAACACCACTCAGCTAGTGAGTGTGAGTGGCACATCTCCTCAGATTCCAAAGTCTATGCTTTTCTCCTTATGCCAAGCTGCCTCTGGAACAGAAGAAAGTCTTTATGGGTCAAGTTCAAGGATTCAATACAACAGCAAACTTACAGGACATGGGACTTCAAAAATTACAAATACTATAATGGCAACTCCGCTGAGCAACAGGGTGACAGCAATCAGAATTTTGACCACAATACTCCATTTCTGTCTCTTCTCTAGGTTCTCATCTGTGTCTAAAGGAGAGAGGGGAGTGGAAGAGGGAGAAAAGAAAATTTGAGAGAGGAAAGAGATTGATCCTTTGACCTGAAGTTCTTCTGGCTCACAAGACTATTAGAGGCCCAGACTAACCCAGAGGCAGAGGCAGAATTTCCAATTCAAACTCAGGGCTGGAGGGGGTGAGGGTGAGCTGAGCGTCATGGGCTCTGCTCTAACTTCTTTTGCACTCTCTTCCCACTGAGTCACCTTCCCTGGAATTGGGGATTTTCCATAATCACATAGGGCTGATTCTTACACTGCTCGCAGGAAGAAAAATCTCGGGTACACATGGAGCTCTAAACTTCTTTTACTGTCAGCTTTATCAGGGTTCCTACCATTTTGCTCTGACACATTTTATGGGATTAGAAAATCGCCTTTCCTATGTTTCTCCTGGCTTTCATAGAATATAAGAGGAAGAAATGTAAAAATGAGCACTGCTTCTGGGTCAGAAGCTTAATCTGGCGGCAAATGGCTAATATGCATTTTTTTCTCACTCTGGCACTCAAGACTGGCATGCAGTGGCACAATCTCGGCTCACTTCAGCCTCAATCTCCCAGGCTCAAACCATCCTCCCACCTTAGCCTCCTGAGTAGCTCAGACCACAGGCGAACGCCACCATGCCCGGCTAATTTTTAAAAATTTTTTGTACAGACAGAGTCTCATTATATTTCCCGCTGAGCTTGAACTCCTGGCCTCAAGTGATCCTACAGTCTTGGCCTCCCAAAGTGCTGGAATATTACAGGTGTGAGCCAACTCACCTGGCCCTAATGTGCATCTCATTATTACTAATATCACATTTTTCCCCTGGTAGAAACTAGGATGTAACCCAAATTGGAATCTTACAGAATTTTAGTCCTGGCCAATTTAAGGAGGACTGTTGCCAAAGAACAGTGAAGAAGGCTGTGTGCGGTGGCTCATGCCTGTAATCCCAGCACTTTGGGAGGCTGAGGTGGGTAGATCACTTGAGGTCAGGAGTTTGAGACCAGCCTGGCCAACATGGTGAAACCCGTCTCTACTAAAAATACAAAAATTAGCCAGGCATGGTGGTGCATGCCTGTTGTCCCAGCTACTCAGGAGGCTGAGGAAGGAGAATTTCTTGGATCTGGGAGGCAGAGGTTGCAGTAAGCTGAGACTGCGCTACTGCACTCCAGCCTGGGGGACAGAGTGACACTCCATCTTAAAGAACAAAAACCAAAAAAACAGTGAAGATGAAAGTATGCTGTTGGAGGCCCGGCGCAGTGGCTCACACCTGTAATCCCATCACTTTGGGAGGCTGAGGCAGGCGGATCACAAAGTCAGGAGTTCGAGACCAGCCTGGCAAACATAGTGAAACCCTGTCTCTGCTAAAAATACTAAAATTAGCCGGGCGTGGTGGTGCATGCCTGTAATCTCAGCTACTCAGGAGGCTGAGGCAGGAGAATTGCTTGAACCCAGGAGGGGGAGGTTGTGGTGAGCTGAGATCACATCGCTGCACTCCGGCCTGGGTGACAGAGTGAGACTCCATATCAAAACAAATATATGCTCTTGGGGACAGGCGTGGTGGGCAATGCCTGTAATCCCAGCAGTTTGGGAGGCTGAGGCAGTAGGATCGCTTGAGCCCAGGAGTCTGAGACCAGCTTGGACAATGTGGTGAGACCCTGTCTCTACAAAAATTTAAAAATTAGCTGAACATGGTGGCACACACCTGTAGTCCCAGCTACTCAGGAGGCTGAGGTGGGGGGATCACTTGAGCCCCAGAGGTCAAGGCTGCAGTGAGCCATGTTTGCACTACTGCACTCCAGTCTGGGCAACACAAGACCCTGTCTCAAAAAAAAAAAAAGAAAAAGAAAAGCACTTGGTTGGTGTCATCACTCTTATAATTGCTTATTGTTTAAATATTGTCCATCTATACATACAGTGGCTAGAATTACCTACTACAGAAATACAGTTTTTTCTGTCCCTAATTCTGGCGACAGGGTGAGCTCATTTGCATGGAGATAAATGATCATTGATGGTGTCAAATTACAAACATTTCTGGGACCTTTATAGAGAAGCTAATTTTGCTGTTGTTGTTGAGACAAAGTCTCACTCTGTCGCCCCTGCTGGAGTGCAGTGGGACAATCTCGGCTCACTGCAGCCTCCACCTCTTGGGTTCAAGCGATTCTTCTTTCTCAGCCTCTCAAGTAGCTGGGGTTACAGGTACCTGCCACCACGTCCGGCTAATTTTTGTATTTTTAGTAGAGACGGGTTTTCACCATGTTGGTCAGGCTGGTCTTGAACTCCTGACCACAGGTGATCTGCCCACCTCGGCCTCCCAAAGTGCTAGGATTACAGACATGAGCCACAGCACCCGGCCTAGAGAAGCTAATTTTTTAAAATAAAAAATGGAATGATTTTTCAATGTACATTCAGTAACTTCTCAACCTCAAGAAAAATATCAGTAGATCCAGACTAACGTTGGGACTAAAAATGTTTCTTTTCTGTTCTCATTTTACTCCTACTTATTCTGTACTTTGTCATTTCAAAGCTAGAAAAATTACCAGTACTTGTAGTTTTCTCTCCTTCTTTATTCCCAGGAGTTATAGAAGGGGCAGTGGTGGAAAAAGTCTCTGATGAAGTCCCCATCACTGGATAGACTTTACATTGTGAGATCCCTGGTAGAAAAGCTATAAAACAAAGTAGAAAAGATGAAACTTTAGGGGAAAACTTTATCCTGCCTTTGATTTTATCTGATGAAACCCTACCCAGCTGATAGTAAACTTCCAATTGTGGTCCCATTAACCTGTCTGTCCGTAGGTTTAGGGTGTGAGCACAAAATAATGCCAAGAGTAAATGAGGATAGAGATACTAATAAGAGATATGGATTAAATGCCCATGGGACTTTTAACTAACATAGGATCAAAGTGAAGGAGTCATACCAATGATATCATTGCCTATCATTATTTAGGCCATAATAATAATAAAGATGAAGGCCATAAAAACTGTTGACAGTTTCCTTCTTTAAAAAGAGATGGCTCCAAAGTCCAAGGAAGAACACGAAATATCACAGTTAGCCTTAATGACTGCTGCAAGTGTGTCTAGTAGAATCTAGATCAACTACTCTGAGAGGGGACTGGGGAAAGCAGGAGGAGCTGGAAGAAGGAAAAGCCACCCAGCTTCATGTACTCCTTGATTTCATTCATTCAGCAATTTTTTTTTTTTTTTGAGACAGGGTCCCCCTCTGTCACCCAGGCTGGAGTGCAATGGTATGATCTCGGCTCGCTGCAACCTCTGCCTCCCAGGTTAAAATGATTCTCGTGCCTCAGCCTCCCAAGTAGCTGAGACTGCAGGTGCACGCCATCGCACCCGGCTAATTTTTGTATTTTTTGGTAGAGATGGGGTTTCACCATGCTGGCCAGGCTGGTCTTAAACTCCTGACCTCAAGTGATCTGCCCACCTCGGCCTCCCAAAGTGCTGGGGTTACAGACATGAGCCACTGTGCCCAGCCTGGCCTTGCTTTCAAAGGATCTCTGGGCTACTGTGTGGAGAATGGGTTGGGGTGGGCAAGGGTAGAAGGAGGGTAACCTGTTAGGAGGCCATTGCAAAAGTCCAGATGAGAGATGATGTGATTCATACCAGCAGTGGAAGTGATGGGAGATGGATAGAGTCTAGCTGGAGTCTGGAAATAACCTCACTCGTCTCCAGAATTGACCTAATCCAATTCAGACAGTGTGGTTTCTGTTCTATTTTTAGTGGTCTCATATCATTGCTTATTAAATTAAGGTCTATAAATTCTACTTGACTTTTCTAAATTACTCTTCCATGTCTTAAGTCCATGAGAAAATGATAGTTCTTTACCTCAGAGGCCAGTGGCCATAGTACCAGGCACTGTGCACGAAATCGTAGGGGAAGAGGTAATCCCCGATTCCAGTTTAATCAGGAAGACAGTGTTGGCAGACATTGGCAGAGACAGACATAAAGTCAACAAGTTCAAAAGAAAAAACAAGAACATTTTCAGCATAGTGCTAGTCAGTTCTTTGAAGTGATAACTTACATGTTTATAAGTCAGATTAGATAAAAATAAACAAATCTCACTTTGGACAAGTCACCACAAGTTCTCTGTGTTTTGTTTTTTTAATCTGTAAGATGGTAATAGTAAAATAATACTTGCTCTACCTATTTCACAGGGGTGTTGTGAAGAACCGAAACAAATAAAAATGAGAAAGCATGTGTGTAAACACTTTGCAAACTGAATGATATTATGATTGAAAGAGGGGGAAAAAGATGACCTAATGAGTCATCTGTCTCCACCAGAAGGAAATTTTGAAATATTGATAACAGCCGTCTTTTCCTTTTCCAAATTTCTTAAATAATAACAAATAGTCTCCATTTACCTTTTTCTACATTCCATGTTGACCCACATCTTCTGATGAGCATTTGTATTGCAGAACATTGTCACCCTTACAGTTCCAAATTTCTATTTTACTTGAGGACATTTTCATGAACTGTCTTCTGACCGTTTCCAGGACATCCTCCTATGCAGACTGTCTGGGACAACAGGCGCACACCACTACACCCGGCTAATTTTTGTATTTTTAGTAGAGACGGGGTTTCACTATGTTGGCCAGGCTGGTCTCGAACTCCTGACCTCATGTTCTGCCCTCCTCGGGCTCCCAAAGTGCTGGGATTACAGGCATGAGACACTGTGCCCGGCTCTAATTTTTATTTCTACCCTGTTTGAGGTTTATCTCTTCTGGTACTGAGTGGAGATTTAAATTCAGAATAGGAAGTTTCAAACTTGTAGAAGGGATTATGTTTCAAAAGTTCATACATAAATTGGTTGTTTTGGACCAAGTGAGGTGGCTCACGCCTATAATCCCAGCACTTTGGGAGGCTGAGTTGGGCTCAAGTGATCTCACTTGAGGACAGGAGCTTGAGACCAGCCTGGCCAAAATGGCAAAACCCTATCTCTACTAAAAATACAAAAAATTAGCTGGGCATGGTGGTGCTGTAATCCCAGCTACTCGAGAGGCTGAAGCACGAGAATTGCTTGAACCTGGGAGGCGGAGGTTGCAGTGAGCTGAGGTCGCACCACTGTACCCCATCCTGGGGGACAAAGCGAGACTCTGTCTCAAATAAATAAATAGGTTTTTTGGGATTCATCATTATGGTTTCATAAAAATGTATGATGAGTGATGATTAGGTCCCCAAACTAATCTACAAATATCCATTTAATCTTTTTGCATAGCTCAAATAGTACAGAGTATTAGCTTAAATTCTAGATGTGGGAACCAACTACTATGTTATGAAGGAAAGAGGAAGAGTTTCTTTTTCTCTGGGAGGCTAACCAAGTGCAAATTTTTGAATTAGGTCAGGTTGATCTTTGGCATCTCTCCTCCCCCTTAACCCCTCAGTTTTCCTTGTCCCAATTTCTAAGAGCTAATGTCCTTAATTGCCCCAAGTCTCACAATGCCTAGCACTATATTCACTCCACCCAGAGTGCTCCAAACTCCAAAATGACTTAAGTCCACTTTTCCCCAACACAGCTGCCATGGACAGCAAGGTGTCACATGTTAAGAGGGAAACAATTGGATTTAATTAATTTGCATTAATATTCAAAGTTCAAAACCCTGCCAGAGTCTTTTGAGTTTGTTTATTTTTTCAGATGGAGTCTCGCTCTATTGCCCAGACTGGAATGCAGTGGTGTGATCTCGGCTCACTGCAACCTCCGCCTCCCGGGTTCAAGTCATTCTTCTGTCTCAGCCTCCCAAGTAGCTGGGACTACAAGCGCGTGCCTCCATGCCTGGCTAATTTTTTTATTTTGTTTTGTTTTGTTTTGTTTTTTGAGACAGAGTCTCGCTCTGTCGCCAGGCTGGAGTGCAGTGGCGTGATCTCAGCTCCCTGCAACCTCTGCATCCTGGGTTCAAGCTATTCTTCTGTCTCAGCCTCCCGAGTAGCTAGGACTACAGGCACACGCCACCATGCCCAGCTAATTTTTGTATTTTTAGTAGAGACGAGGTTTCACCATGTTGGCCAGGATGGTCCTGATCTCTTGACCTCATGATCCGCCTGCCTCGGCCACCCAAAGTGCTGGGATTACAGGCGTGAGCCACCGCACCCGATGCTTTTGAGTTTTTAAGAGTTTTTCTGTAACATCCTGAGAGCCTATCCACTTATTTCCCAGTTTTAGTCTAGAGTTTAAAGTTTTTTCCATTATTCTGCTTGTGGATCCCCAATTTCTCTAAACATGTCAAGTTTTATTTTATTTTTCCAGTAATGTAGCAATAGCATCTAGGGGACTGCCAGTTTATAAAGAGGAACTGGCTACACTAAAGAAAAAAAAAACTATATGAAAAAAAGAAAGGGTGAGAAAAGGAAAGGAGGGCAGAAGGAGAGAAACTTCAGGCTGAGGTTAAGAACCACTGCCCAGCAGCTGTGGGGGAATAGGCATTCTCCCCCAATGTGGGTATGCACAATGGAACCAACCTCTAGTGAGGGTAATTTAGCAGTAACTATCAACCTTTGATGCAACAATCCTGCTTCTTGGAATCTTATTGATAAATTGATAAATCTTATTGATAAATTGCAGGTATACAAGAAGAATATATATAGATCCTGAGTAATAGTGAAAGAATTTATTAAAAGAAAAAAGAGAAAAAAGAAGACTATATACGGTCATTGTTTTCGGAATTGTTTGTATTTGCAAAAGATTGGAAACGACCAAAATATATATCAATAGGGGGCTAGTAGAATATAGAAGAGACATGGCCGGGTGCAGTGGCTCATGCCTGTAATCCCAGCACTTTGGGAGGCCAAGGCGGGCAGATCGCAAGGTCAGGAGATCAAGACCATCCTGGCTAACACGGTGAAACCCCATCTCTACCAAAAATACAAAAAATTAACTGGGTGTGGTGGCGAGTGCCTGTAGTCCCAGCTACTCGGGAGGCTGAGGCAGGAGAATGGCGTGAACCCGAGAGGCGGAGCTTGCAGTGAGCTGAGATCGCACCACTGCACTCCAGCCTGGGCAACGGAGCGAGACTCTGTCTCAAAAAAAAAAAAAAAAAAAAAAAAGACTATGGAAGAGACATACTATGGAATAATGAATAACTGTTAAAAAGAATGAGGCAAATATAAAAAAAAAGTATGGGGTAAATATATACGTATTGAAATGGAACGACCTATAAGATATATTATTAAATGGAAAAGCAAGGGATTGGCCAGGCGCAGTGGCTAACGCTTGTAATCCTAGCACTTTGGGAGGCTGAGGTGGGTGAATCACTTGAAGTCAGGAGTTCAACACTAGCCTGGCCAACATGGTGAAACCTTGTCTCTACTAAAAATACAGAAATTCACTGGGTGTGGTGGTGGGCACCTGTAATCCCAGCTAATTGGAAAGCTGAGACAGGAGAATCATGTGAACCTGGGAGGAGGAGGTTGCAGTGAGATGAGATCGTGCCACTGCACTCCAGCCTGGGTGACAGAGTGAGACTCCATCTCCAAAGAAAACAACAACAACAACAAAATAATAACAAAAAACAAAAACAAGCAAAAGCAAGGGGCAGAACAATGTATATGGTATGTTACCATTTATGTTTTTAAAATATGCACATTCATACATTCTTAGAGTATCTCCGGAAGGAAATATAATAAGTTGATAATAGTGGTTCCATCAGGGATAGAGAACTGGAGAATTGAGAGACAGGAGTAGGAGAGAGACTTACTTTTCACTATAAATCTATACTGTTTGAATATTTTACTGTGTGCATGCAAAATGAAATTAAAAAAAAAAAAACCTGACCAGGCATGGTGGCTCACGCCTGTAATCCCAGCAGTTTGGGAGGCCAAGGCGGGCAGATACTTGAGGTCAGAGATCAGGACCTGCCTGGCCAACATGGTGAAATCCCGTCTCTACTAAAAATACAAAAATTCGCCAGCCATGGTGGCAGACACCTGTAATCCTAGCTACTTGGGAGGCTGAGGCAGGAGAATCACTTTAACCTGGGAGGCAGAGGTTGCAGTGGGCCAAGATCGCACCACTGGACTCCAACCTGGGTGACAGAACGAGACACCATCTCAAAAACAAAAACAAAAAAAAAGAAATTTTAAAAAACTGTCGAAAGAAGACCCATCAGAAATGGAGATCACATGAAAATCACAGAGTATCAGGGCTAGAAGGGATCTTAGAGATTATAAAACTGACTCTCAGAGAGCACATAGATTTGCCCAAGGGGAGGATAATTCATTTTCTTTTTTTTTTTTCTTTTATTATTATACTTTAAGTTTTAGGGTACATGTGCACATTGTGCAGGTTAGTTACATATGTATACATGTGCCATGCTGGTGCGCTGCACCCACTAACTCGTCATCTAGCATTAGGTATATCTCCCGATGCTATCCCTCCCCCCTCCCCCCACCCCACAACAGTCCCCAGAGTCTGATGTTCCCCTTCCTGTGTCCATGTGATCTCATTGTTCAATTCCCACCTATGAGTGAGAATATGCGGTGTTTGGTTTTTTGTTCTTGTGATAGTTTACTGAGAATGATGATTTCCAATTTCATCCATGTCCCTACAAAGGACATGAACTCATCGTTTTTTATGGCTGCATAGTATTCCATGGTGTATATGTGCCACATTTTCTTAATCCAGTCTATCATTGTTGGACATTTGGGTTGGTTCCAAGTCTTTGCTATTGTGAATAGTGCCGCAATAAACATACGTGTGCATGTGTCTTTATAGCAGCATGATTTATAGTCCTTTGGGTATATACCCAGTAATGGGATGGCTGGGTCAAATGGTATTTCTAGTTCTAGATCCCTGAGGAATCGCCACACTGACTTCCACAATGGTTGAACTAGTTTACAGTCCCGCCAACAGTGTAAAAGTGTTCCTATTTCTCCACATCCTCTCCAGCACCTGTTGTTTCCTGACTTTTTAATGATTGCCATTCTAACTGGTGTGAGATGGTATCTCACTGTGGTTTTGATTTGCATTGCTCTGATGGCCAGTGATGATGAGCATTTTTTCATGTGTTTTTTGGCTGCATAAATGTCTTCTTTTGAGAAGTGTCTGTTCATGTCCTTTGCCCACTTTTTGATGGGAGAAAATTTTCGCAACCTACTCATCTGACAAAGGGCTAATATCCAGAATCTACAATGAACTCAAACAAATTTACAAGAAAAAAAAACAAACAACCCCATCAAAAAGTGGATAATTCATTTTCTTGTAGCTTTTCCTGCTACTGAGTTCTGGCTGCCTTCAAGGATGTCAACTAAAAGTTAGTGCCTGCCCCCTTCCTCTTTTCCAATCTCACCTTTGCCTTTTAGAAGAGATCCAGTCTGAAACTTGGATGTGGGGATTAGGTGACAGCTTGAGGAGGCAGAGCTGTTTCTGCGGGGAGCAGCAATGATTCTCAGGTTCTTCAAAATATGCTTGACCTTTGGCCTTCTCTCCAAATATACAAGGTTGACTTTTACTTTGCTGTCAGAGCCAAGGCACTGCAGGGTAGCTATAGTCCAGTTTTGAATGAATGTTGTCCTTTTGGTTTCTGTGTGAGTTTCTGGAAGGAGAAGAACCAGATAGAAAAATGGAGCTGGTTTTGTTTTTTGTTTGGTTGTTTTTTTTGAGGCAGTGCCTTGCTCTGTCACCCAAGCTGGAGTGCAGTGTCGCAATCATGGCTCACTCCAGCCTCAAACTCCCTCAATCTCCAAGCAATCCTCCCACCTCAGCATCCTGAGTAACTGTGACTATGGGACTACAGGTGTATGCCACTATGCTCGGCTAATTTTTCAATTTTTTAAAAGACAGGGTCTTGCTGTGTTGCCCAAGCTGGTCTCGAACTCCTGGGCTCAAGCAATCCTCCCACCTTGGCCTCCCAAAGTGCTGGGATTACAGACATGAGCCACCGCACCCGACCTTGAAGCTTTTGCTCTTGTGGTCCAGGCTAGAGTGCAATGGCACGATCTCTGAGTTTTGCTCTTGTTGCCCAGAGTTTTGCTCTTGTTGCTCAGGCTGGAGTGCAATGGCGCAATCTCAGCTCACTGCAACCTCTGCCTCCCCGGTTCAAGTGATTCTCCTGCCTCAGCCTCCCAGGTAGCTGGGGTTACAGGCGTGCACCACCACATCCAGCTAATTTTTGTATCTTTAGTAGAGATGGGGTTTCACTATGTTGGTCAGGCTAGTCTCAAACTCGTAAGCTCAAGTGATCCACCTGCCTTGGCCTCCCAAAGTGCTGGGATTACAGGCGTGAGCCACCATGCCTGGCCAAAGCTAGTTTTTAATCTGAACAGTGCCAAGCTAACCCATTTCCATTCATGACCCCTGCTAAACTCCACTGCTGTACTTTCTCTCCTTTTAGTTAACTTCTTCAGTTTGTGTTCATAGTACTAATATACAAGTCCTGCCTTTCTTCTGCCATGGTTCCCATGAAGGTTGGTGACAGCAGTAAATTTAGCACAGAGAAATGCTCATAGATTTTCTTTAATGCAGAGAGGGGTAGGTTCTGCCTCCTTCTCTTTTTTCATCTCCATCCATTTGAGTAATATAAGCATGCCTTAGGTAATGACAGTTAATTTAAAGATTGGTTTCCAGAAAGCCTCCTGGGAGGATACATATCCTTAAAATAGGATATTTGAGATATGGGCTAGGAAGTGGGAAGATGAGATATCTTTTAAAGGTAAAAATTTTTTGGAATGGCAATATCATTTTCCAGAAAGGACCCATTCCCTACCTTGCATTTGCAATTCTCTGATGCTTCTCATGTCCTTTGGGAAGATCCCAGGCAGCTGTTCCAGTTGGCAACTGCTATCTCTGAGGTCTAGGGGTGAGCAGAGGGGGAGGAGGGGAACCGGGCAAGGTTTGGGGAAAATCAGAATTTACTGGTACTTACTTTTTAGAATTCTGGGCAATGGAGAAGATATGAAAGAATGCAGTTCCTGCTCATAAAACTTGCAACTTGGGAGATCAAACACTCTCTAAAAAGACTTTGCTTTTATTTATTTATTTATTTATTTATTTATTTATTGAGACGGAGTCTCACTCTGTCGCCCAGGATGGAGTGCAGTGATGTGATCTCCGCTCATTGCAACATTCGCCTCCTGGGTTCAAGGGATTCTTCTGCCTCAGCCTCCCGAGTAGCTGGGATTACGGGCATGCACCACCATGCCCAGCTAATTTTTGTATTTTTAGTAGAGATGGGGTTTCGCCATTTTGGCTATGCTGGTCTCAAACTCCTTACTTCAGGTGATCCACCTGCCTTGGCCTCCCAAAGTGCTAGGATTACAGGTGTGAGCCACCACGCCCGGCCCTCAAAAAAGAACACCCAGCCAAATACATACAAAGTAGTAGTTGACCTAGTATAAAGAATACTGAGTACCAATCTATTACCCTTAGGACAAAGAAAGGTGAAATAGAGTTAAGAAAATTTACTAAGTTAATGAAAGACTAACCAACCCATTTCCTTAAATACTGCTTATTTTCTCTTCTCCCTCCTATTCTATCTTCTTTCTTGTATTAAATAAAGCTTTTGGAGATTTATATTGTCTGACCTTGGTATCTTTATAGGTTTCCACAGAACCATAGGTCTTAGTTATTTATGCTTTTTGGCACATAATTCAAAGGGTTGTGACATTTTTATAATTTGTCAAATTCGTTACTGCTGCAATTTGTGCCATTTGGTCTTAATTCTGATTAGCTAATTTTATTTTTTTATTTTAATTTTTTATTTTTTGAGACAGAGTCTCATTCTGTTACCTAGGCTGGAGTTCAGTGGTACGATCTCAGCTCATTGCAACCTCACCTCCCAGGTTTAAGTGATTCTTATGCCTCAGCCACCCGAGTAGCTGAGATTACAGGTGCATGCCACCATGCCTGGCTAATTTTTGCACTTTTAGTAGAGATGGGGTTTCGCCATGTTGGCCAGGCTGGTCTCGAACTCCTGACCTCAGGTGATCCACCAATCTTGGCCTCCCAAAGTGCTGGGATTACAGTCATGAGCCACCATGCCCAGCCTTGATTAGCTAATTTTAGAGACGAAATGTTTATGAAACTTTGAAAACTCATATTTTAAATAAGCAGTTACCAAAGAGCAGCAAATGATGCCATTCCACCCAATATCACCCTTTCCCTCAGCTCTCCCCACCCAAGAATATCACCATCTAGCTATTTACATGTACCAACTTAAAAAAGGCAACATCTTATGAACAGTATGAATTTGGGAATCTTAGGTGATGACAATACTGAAACTCTAAAGAAAGCCATCCAACAGTGAAAGGACTTTTAATGTTAATTACATGAACAAGACATAAGAATGCATCACATTCTCTGAAGACCTCTCATCATGAAACAGACAGCTATCTCTCTGGAATGAATAAGTTGCAGTCCTTCTTAGAGGCGAGTGGATACATGGGATTAACTCTGGAAAGTATTGCTTGCTGGATATCAGTTACATCTCTATCTGGTGGAAGAGACCCCGAAACTCTTTCTAGGCCTCTCTCTGTATTTTCCAGGAGATTAGGCTAGAGAATTACATACCTTTCTTGTTGGCATCATAGGATGCAATGATTAGGCTGAAGACCAAGATGGTATCCATGTTAGCTTGAGCACATGCTCACTGCAGACAGACCACTGCTCATCTGTCACAGCCCTTGATAGCTCTGCCTCTAGTTGCTTTCACCACACGCAGCTGGAACCAAGTTTGACCCTGAGAGACTCTGATTCCACCCTGATTATTTTGCCCCATTTCCTGAAGACCCAGGAATAGATCTAATTGGAGAAAGCGCTAATTCTGCTTATTAATAATTCACTCAGACTTCTTCTGACTTCGCTGCCGGTGCCGACATAGAGAACTAGATTACCTAGAGGTTTCTCGAGCAGGAAGGCCATAAACGCCCATTGATATGCTTTACAAATACTTGCAGATAGACACGTAGACATTTACATGCATGCTCACTGACACAGGCACAGAGATTTATATACTTTCATGAAAAGATGTGGAGATTTCTAGTAAGGAATATAATTTCTAGAGCAGGAATTATAGAAATAGAGCAGGAAACTAGGACTAGGAGTCAGTACAATTGAGTTCTAGTACAGGCCCTGTTATGAGCTATCACCTTGAGAAAATGACTTGACTTCTTGGGATCTAAATGTTCTCTTCTATAAATTGAGAGTCCTGAACCATATGATCTCTTTTTTTTTTGAGGCAGAGTCTCGCTCGGTCGCCCAGGCTGGAGTGCAGTGACACGATCTCGGCTCACTGCAAGCTCTGTCTCCCAGGTTCACGCCATTCTCCTGCCTCAGCCTCCTGAGTAGGTGGGACTACAGGCGCCCACTACCATGCCTGGCTAATGTTTTTGTATTTTTAGTAGAGACAGGGTTTCACCGTGTTAGACAGGATGGTCTTAATCTCCTGATCTCGTGATCCACCCGCCTCGGCCTCCCGAAGTGCTGGGATTACAGGCATGAGCCACCGTGCCTGGCCTTTTTTTTGTGAAATGGAGTCTCGTTCTGTTGCCCAGGCTGGAGTGCAGTGGCATAATCTTGGCTCACTGCAACCTTCATCTCCTGGGTTCAAGTGATTCTCCTGCCTCAGTCTCCTGAATAGCTGGGATTAAATGTGTGTGCCACCCTGCCGGCTAATTTTTATATTTTTAGTAGAGACAGGTTTCACCATGTTGGCCAGGCTGGTCTCGAACTCCTGACCTCAAGTGATCTGCCCCCATCGGCCTCCCAAAGTGCTGGGATTACAGCCGTGAGTCACCCCAGCCGGCCCTGAACCATATGATCTCTAGAATTAATCCACGGTTATATGCATAAACTCACATTAGCACAGACATACCTATTGAGTTTTGCACATCTTCACACTCCTGAATAGTGAAGTGAGTATTGGTGGACAACATTCTGATGACCATTGGGCTGAGAGGTTGTGAGGAAGAGCTAAACACGGCAGGTGAGTGGTACTGTCTGTGGCTTGGGAAGGTTTTCCTAGACAGATAACTGTTGTTGAAGATTTTTCCAAATTTGTATTTTTTAGTGTCTAGTGTAATAATCTGTAGACTTTGTCATGGCATAGATAGATGGAGCATAAAAGAGAATGAAGGGCCGGGCGCGGTGGCTCACGCCTGTAATCCCAGCACTTTGGGAGGCTGAGGCGGGTGGATGACCTGAGGTCGGGAGTTCGAGACCAGCCTGACCAACATGGAGAAACTCCATCTCTACTGAAAGTACAAAAATTAGCTGGGCATGGTGGCGCATGTTTGTAATCCCAGCTACTCGGGAGGCTGAGGTAGGAGAATCGCTTGAACCTGGGAGGTGGAGGTTGCAGTGAGCCGAGATTGCACCATTGCACTCCAGCCTGGGCAACGAGAGCGAAACTCCGTCTCAAAAAAAAAAAAAAAAAGAAAAGAAAAAAAAGAGAATAAAGATCTACTCCATCTTTATCAAACTCTACAACTTCTTTGGTCTTCTTTTATTTTGGAGATGGGTTATGTTTTGTAGAGACACAGTCTCACTGTGTTGCCCAGGTTGGTCTCCAACTCCTGAGCTCCAGCAATCTGCCCACCTTGGCCTCCCAAATTGCTGGGGTTACAGGTGTGAGCCACTGCACCCAGACTAGAAAACTTTTTAAAAAAGTTTTACTGTGAGAAAGAAAGCAGAGAAATGAGGCCACTGACTAGAGGGAACATAAATGCCTCACATCTTTATTGGTCCAAGCAAATCTTTATTCATCCTCCCCACCCTCTTGCCTCTGGCTGCCTGCTTCTCTTAGCAGAGGAGGTGGTTAGGGCAGAGGGGCTCCATTGCCTTCCTTGGGTTTTGTGAATTTTGCTTACTATTTCCTTAACATGATGACATGATTCTCTGCTCCCCTGAGGTATTATCACCTTCCCTCCTGTTGCTCTATTTGAAACTCTCTGTACATTAGTTCCTAGATGCCACGGTACAATGCTGCCACCTTGGAGCAGGAGTAGGAATTGATCTGAGGGCTTGCTGTTCTCATCCAGTGTCACAAGGTGGCAAAAGAGCTCACTTTTCCCAAAAGAGACCTTGTGCTTGGCCAAAGATGAAGTCTAAGAGTTTTCTTTGATCACCTCGCAGACCCTACCCTTTTCTTTTGTAACTTAAAGACTCTAAAGTCAGCCTGGGCCAGGCACGGTAGTTCATACCTGTAATCCCAGCAGGTTGGGATGCCAAGGCGGGTGGACACTTGAGGTCAGGAGTTCAAGACCAGCTTGACTAACATGGTGAAACCCTGTCTCTACTAAAAATACAAAATTAGCCAGGAGTGGTAGCGCACGTCTCTAATCCCAGCTACTTGGGAGGCTGAGACAGGAGAATCATTTGAACTCAGGAAGCAGAGGTTGTGGTGAGCCAACAGCACACCACTGCTCTCCATCCTAAGCGACAGAGCAAGACTCCATTTAAAAAAAAAAGTCAGCCTGCATATTGGAGTAGGCCATACTGTCGGGGACAGAGCGGTGGAAGAGCTGCAGTCAAAATATCCAGGAGTAGGCCGGGCACCGTGGCTCACACCCATAATCCCAGCACTTTGGGAGGCTGAGTCAGGTGGATCACGAGGTCAGGAGTTCAAGACCAGCCTGGCCAACATGGTGAAACCCCATCTCCACCAAAAATACAAAAATTATCTGGGCGTCGTGGCACATGCCTATAGTCCCAGCTACTTGGGAGGCTGAGGCAAGAGAATCACTTGAACCCGGGAGGCGGAGGTTGCAGTGAGCCGAGATTGCACCACTGCACTCCAGCCTGGGTGACAGTGCGAGACTCCATCCTCCCCCACCAAAAAAAAAAAATCCAAGTGTAGACAAATAGATCCATGTTTCTATTATTTCTAATAGACTATTTCTCTACTCCTAGATATTTTGACTGACTTTCTAAGCATTTGGAATATCAGTGGAGCAGAGTATGTCTCTTCTGATCTCCTTTTCCCACAACAAAAACATCAAATTTAGCAGGAAAAAAGTTATGAGTTTTATGACATATGCAGTTCAGAGATATGACATTGGAAGAGAGTAGGAACTAGGACCAAATGGATGAATCAGGATGGGTCTGCAGAAGGAGCACTTGACAGGAAGCCAAGAGGCCTACTCTAGGCTCTTTAATTGACTAAATCAATTTGAACAGGTCACTTGTCTTCTCTTGGCCTCTATTTCGGTTTCTGTAATGAGGTGGTTAGACAAAATGGCTTACAAGGCCTCTTCTAGCTTTAAAATTATTGTACCTGCACACTATGCTAATCTTTTTTTTTTTTTTTTGAGACAGAGTCTCGCTCTGTCGCCCAGGCTGGAGCGCAGTGGCGCTATCTCGGCTCACTGCAAGCTCCGCCTCCTGGGTTCACACCATTCTCCTGCCTCAGCCTCCCAAGTAGCTGGGACTACAGGTGCCCGCCACCACGCTTGGCTAATTTTTTGTATTTTTAGTAGAGATGGGGTTTCACCATGTCAGCCAGGATGGTCTCGATCTCCTGACCTCGTGATCCACCTGCCTTGGCCTCCCAAAGTGCTGGGATTACAGGCGTGAACTACTGCGTCTGGCTTATGCTACTGCTTTTTAAAGGCTGCATGCCATTTTGTTCATTTGTTTTGGTTTGTTTTTAAATTTAAAAAATTTAATAATGGAGGCAGGGTCTCAGTATGTTGCCGAAGCTGATCTTGAACTCCTGGCTCAAGCAGCCCTCCCACCCCAGCCTCTCAAAGTGCTGGGATCATAGGGATCAGCCACCAGCATGGCCATTTTATTTCTTTATTTCTTTTTCTTTATTTTTTTTTGAGACGTAGTCTCGCTGTGTCCCCCAGGCTGGAGTACGGTGGTGTGATCTCAGCTCACTGCAACCTCCGCCTCCCAGGTTCAAGCCATTTTCCTGCCTCAGCCTCCCGAATAGCTGGGATTACAAGCGCCCATCACCACGCCTGGCTAATTTTTGTATTTTTAGTAGAGACGGGGTTTCACCATGTTGGTCAGGCTGGTCTCAAACTCCTGACCTCAAATGATCCACCCGCCTCAGCCTCCCAAAGTGCTGGGATTACAGGCGTGAGCTACTCGGCCTGGCCGCGGCCGTTTTTTAATTGTGGAATACACCATATATACAGGAGAGTATATAGAACATAAGTATATTTTCAATAATAATAATAATAATAATACTGAAAAGGTGAACGTATGTTACCATCACCCAAATTAAGAAATTGAACATTGCCAGCATCATGGATGCTCTTTACATGTCTGTGCCTCTGGTCCTCCGGTCTCTTTCCTCCTCCCAATCTTTATTTTTCCATGTTTTGTAAAATCATTGAACTATCAGCCGGGCGTGGTGGCTCATGCCTGTATCCCAGCACTTTGGGAGGCTGAGTCAGGTGGATCACCTGAGGTCAGGAGTTCAAGACAAGCCTGACCAACATGGAGAAACCCTGTCTCTACTAAAAATACAAAATTAGCCAGGCATGGTGGCAGATGCCTGTAATCCCAGCTACTCGGGGGGCTGAGGCAGGAGAATCACTTGAACGCGGGAGGTGGAGGTTGCAGTGAGCCGAGATCGTGACATTGCACTCCAGCCTGGGCAACAAGAGTGAAATTCCATCTCAAAAACAAACAAACAAAAAAATTGAACTCTCTATATATGTATCACTAAAAATATTTTGTTTACTTTTGAATGTTATATAAATGGAATCAAACTCTATGTATTTTTTTTTTTTTTTGAGATGGAGTCTTGCTCTGTTGCCCAAGCTGGAGTGCGGTGGCATAATCTCAGTTCACTACAACCTCCGCCTCCCAGGTTCAGGCGATTCTCCTGCCTCAGCCTCCCAAGCAGCTGGGATTACAGGCATGTGCCACCAAGTCCGGCTAATTTTTGTATTTTTAGTAGAGACGGGGTTTCGCCATGTTGGCCGGCCTGGTCTCGAACTCCTGACCTCAGGGTGATCCGCCCACCTCAGCCTCCCAAAGTGCAGGGATTACAGGGATGAGTCACCGTACCCGGCCTAATTTTTATTTATTTATTTATTTATTTATTTATTTATTTATTTATATTATTTTTGGAGACAGAGTCTAGCTCTGTCACCCAGGCTGGAGTGCAGTGGCACAATCTCAGCTCACTGCAACGTCCACCTCCCGGGTTCAAGCAATTCTTCTGCCTCAGCCTCCCAAGTAGTTGAGACTACAGGCACACACCACCATGCCCGGCTAATTTTTTTTTTTTTTTTTTTTTTTTAGTAGAGACTAGTTTTCACCGTGTTGCCCAGGCTGGTCTTGAACTACTGAGCTCAGGCAATCCGCCTGCCTCGGCCTCCCAAAGTGCTAGGATTACAGGCGTGAGCCACTGCGTCTGGGCTGGAAATTTCTTTTATGTGTTCTCCCAGTCACTACTCACCATCAAAAGTAAATATTATCAGCTGGACACTGTGGCTCACGCCTGTATTCCCAGTACTTTGGGAAGCTGAGGCAGGTGGATCACCTGAGCTCAGGAGTTCAAGATCAGCCTGGCCAACATGGTGAAACCCCGTCTCTACTAAATATACAAAAATTAGATGGGCATGGTGGCTCATGCCTGTAGTCCAGCTACTCAGGAGTCTGAGGCAGGAGAATCACTTGAACCCAGGAGGCAGAGGTTGCAGAGCCGAGATTGGGCCACTGCACTCCAGCCTTGGTGACAGAGTGAGACTCTCTCTCAAAAAAAAAAAAAAAAAGGAGGGGCCAGGCGCAGTGGCTCACGCCTGTAATCCCAGCACTTTGGGAGGCCAAGGCGGGCAGATCACCTGAGGTCGGGAGTTGGAGACCAGCCTGGCCAACATGGTGAAACCTCGTCTCTACTAAAAATACAAAAATTAGATGGGTGTGGTGGTACGCACCTGTAATCTCAGCTACTCGGGAAGCTGAGGCAGGAGAATTGCTTGAACCTGGGAGGCGGAGGTTGCAGTGAGCCAAGATTGCACCACTGCCCTCCAGCCTGCAGTTACAGAGCAAGACTCCATCTCAAAAAAAAAAAAAAAAAAAGAATGTATTATCCAGATTCTTGCCATCACAAATGAGTTTTGCCTATTTTTTTTTCTAGAAATGGGGTCTCTCTCTCTCTGTGTTGCCCAGGCCAGATTTGAACTCCTAGGCTCAAGTGATCCTACCACCTCAGCTTCCTGACTAGCTGAGACTACAGGGGCATGCACCTGGCTTGTTTTGCCCATTTTTTTGTTGTTGTTTTATTTTGACAGCGTCTTGCTATGTCACCCAGGCTGGAGTGGAATTGTGTGATCAAGACTCACTGAAGCCTCCAACTCCTGGGCTCAAGCAATCCTCCCACCTCAGCCACCCAAGTAGCTGGGACTACAGGCGTGTATCACTTGCCCAGCTAAATTGTTTATAATTTTTGTGAGATAGGGTCTCCCTATGCTGCCCAGGCTGGTCGCGAACTCCTGGCCTCAAGTGATCTTCCTGCTTTAGCCTCTCAAAGTGCTAGAATTATAGGCATGAGCCACTGGTACCTGGCCTGTTTTGCCTGTTTTTGTAGCAGGAAACATACATTTTTTGCTCAACATTATGTTGGTAAAATCCATCCATATTACTTCATGTAGCAATCATCTGTTCATTCTCATTGCTTTATAATATTTCATTGTATGAATGTATCACAATTTGTATATTCATTCTGCTGTTGAGAGACATTTGTGTTGTTTCCAGTTTGTAGCCATAATGAGCAATGTTTCTGGGGCAGTTTTGAAAGTTTCTCCAGGGTATAAATCCAGAAGTAGAAGCTGGTTATAGGGTATGCAGGGTATGTACAACTTTACCAATTAATGCCAAACTGTTTTCTAAGGGATTGTCCTCACTACACTCCTACTTGAAATATATGCAGGTTCCTACTATTACACATGCTTGCCAAAGGGGCCAAAGAATCTTTCTTGTGTGATGCAATAATAAGCCTGAGTGGGGCCAGGCATACTCACACGTGCCAGCCCTTTGGTTGGTACTCAGAAGCTCAGGCCACAGTCATTTGTTCCTTCCAAGTAAGGGTAAGGATTCATAATATCCCAAGGTCCCTGATCACATGCTCCATTAACCTGGAAATATTGGGGTGGATGGGTTGGTGAACTGAATTTTCATTTTATTATTATTATTTTTTTAGATGGAGTCTTGCTCTTGTCACCCAGGCTGGAGTGCAATGGCGCAATTTTGGCTCACTGCAACCACCACCACCTGGGATCAAGTGATTCTCCTCCTTCAGCTTCCCGAGTAGCTGGGATTACAGGCACCCACCACCACGCCTAGCTGATATTTGTATTTTTAGTAGAGACGGGGTTTCACCATGTTGGCCAGGCTGGTCTTGAACTCCTGACCTCAGGTGATTCACCCACCTCGACCTCCCAAAGTGCTGGGATTATAGGCGTGAACCACAGTGCCCAGCCACTGAATTTTTTATTTATTTATTTTTTGAGACGGAGTCTCGCTCTGTCACCCAGGCTGGAGTGCAGTGGCGCAAACACGGCTCACTGCAACCTCTGCCCCCCGGGTTCAAGTGATTCTCCTTCCTCAGCCTCCCTCATAGCTAAGATAGGGCCTCCACTCTGTTGCTCAAGGTGGGTGCAGGGGGCAGTGAATTTAGTAATGACACAATTTTTTGTTTGTTTGTTTGTTTTTTTGTTTGAGACGGCACTCTGTCTTGCCCAGGCTGGAGTGCAGTGGTGTGATCTCGACTCACTGCAACCTCCGCCTCCCGGGTTCAAGCAATTCTCCTTTCTCAGCCTCCCAAGTAGCTAGGACTATAGGTGTGTGCCACCACACCCGGCTAATTTTGTATTTTTGGTAGAGACGGGGTTTCACCATGTTGGCCAGGTTCATCTTGAACTCCTGACCTCAGGTGATCCACCCACCTTGGCCTCTCAAAGTGTTGGGATTACAAGCATAAGCCACTGCGCCCAGCAATCACAATTTCTGAATCAATTGAGGATCCATAAAGCACTCTGTTCTGTATTGATTACTAATAGGAAATGAAAGGAAAGGAACATGGAGAGAAAGGGGAAAGTAATATTTTCTGTGTGCCTACTATCTAACAAGCTCTGTGCCAGAAGCTTAACATGTTGGTTACATCATTTAATCCAAAACACCACCTTAGAAGGTAGGCTTTATATCCTGAATATAAGATAGATATATATAATATAGATAAGGAAACTGAGGCTCAGAAAGGTGTCAGTTCCTCAAGGCCACAGAGCTAATTAGCGACAGTCAGGATTTAAAGCATAGCCTATCTGATTAAAGAGCTCAAGCTGTTTATAATACAGAGCACAGAGAAGGTAGAGTTGCTGCTGCTCTTGAGACTGACACTGCCAATACCAAGAATCGGTTCTTCTCAGTTTTGCTTGCCTGTATTCACCCCCAAAACTATGTTATTCAACTGATTATGGCCATCTTGTTCATTGATTGAAGCTACATTTCCTTTTCATGGATTTTTTGTTGTCTTTATTCTTTCTTCTTTTTTTTTTTTTCTTTTTCCAATAAGAAAATTGGGCACATCAGCACAATAGGTCCACTGATAAACATGACTTGTGTTGGAAAATAACTTTGTACCTGCAGGTCTAGGAGTTAACCAGAGGTGAGATGATATTTTTCTTTTTTTCTGAGACGCAGTCTTGCTCTGTCACTCAGGCTGGAGTGCAATGGCATGATCTTGGCTCACTGCAACCTCCGCCTCCCGGATTCAACAGATTCTCCTGCCTCAGCCTCCTGAGTAGCTGGGATTATAGGTGCCTGCCACAACACCCAGGTAATTTTTGTACTTTTAGTAGAGACAGGGTTTCTCTATGTTGGTCATGCTGGTCTCAAACTTCTGACCTCAGGTAACCCTATTGCCTCGGCCTCCCAAAGTGCTGGGATTACAGGCGCGAGCCACCACACCTGGCCCAGAGGTGAGATTTTTTTTAAAAAGACGTGACATTGTGGCCAGGTACAGTGGCTCACGCCTGTAATCCCAGCACTTTGGGAGGCTAAGGCGGGTGGATCACAAGGTTAGGAATTCAAGATCAGCCTGGCCAAAATGGTGAAACCCTGTCTCTACTAAATATACAAAAATTAGCCAGGCGTGGTGGCATACACCTGTAATCCCAGCTACTTGGGAGGCTGAGGCAGGAGAATTGCTTGAACCTGGGAGGCAGAGGTTGCAGTGAGCCGATATCGTGCCACTGCACTCCAGCCTGGGTGACAGAGTGAGACTCCGTCTCAAAAAAAAAAAAAAGACATGACATTGTGAAATCTTCTGCTCTAAGATATGACATACAGGAAAATTTTAAGACAAGATATTAAAAGGATAAAAAGAAATTGAATGATGGCTCAATTTTTCTTGACGATAAAGGCTCTACAAAATTATTAATGTTATATTTTATTATGTATTGTGTTTCATATATATAACAACAATAGAGAGTGAAGGTAGAAGACAGGTAGAGGCCTAAATATGTAGCAGGAAAAACCTGAACCTGATATAGGAATGATGGAGACACTAGGGAAGTCTAAAGAGAAGGTAGGGATGGGGCAGGAAATCAACTTACCAGGAGCACCGTCATGGCTTTAGAGGAAAGTGAAGTCAGGGATGGCTAGGCTATAAAGCTGATCAACATAAAATGTCAGAATCCTACGATTGGGCAAAATCCAAACAAGTCATCTTGTCCATTTTCCTGTTTTTAAAGAGCCCTTTAAAATTTCTCCAGGTATTTTAGTTGTGAGGTGTGTAGGACTTAGGGATCTTAAAAACATATATATTGGAGGTATCATGGAGGAAGAAGTTAAGATTTGGTAACTGGCTGAAGTATAGAGACTGGAAGTGTTTGCTATTGGATAAGGAAGGAGTGAGAGCAGAAATGCCATGTGAAAACCCTGTGTCCATGTGAAAACATCGTGGGGAGTCTCTGCTATTCATGCTGTCCTTCATTGTGCAATTCTACCTTTCATCATTAGGACCAGACTTATGAAGTGGCCTTCTGAGGACATTTTCTGACCTTATGGTATGAAGTTCCTTCAGGCTCTTAATTCTGGATAAACTGGAGTGATTAACAACAGCAAAGAGACATAGTATTCAGATAAGGACTTTGTGTCTTATTTTTCTTTTTATATCACAACTGGAGCCACAGTTGTGGGCAAGGCACTGACTTTCTTGATGAATTCTGTCCATCTGTAAAGCAGCTATATATCCCACTGGAGGCTTTGCCTCTCAGAGACAACGTGAAGACGGATAAGCAGGCATCAGGAGCAGAGTGGCCTCTCAGGTACAGAGCTAATCTTTATTTCAGTCAATGAAGCGCTTACTAATAGAAATACCTAGTCCTACTTGAAGAGCTATAAAAGGGGGTAGCAAACTATAAGAGATGGTCTCTGCCTTCAGGATTTAACTGGAGAGCTAAAACCAGTATGCAGACAAAAAAATATATATCCTAATTAAATTCTGAACTGTGGGCCAGGCATGGTGGCTCACACCTGTAATCCCAGCATTTTGGGAGGCAGAGGTGGGAGGATCATTTGAGGTCAGGTGTTTGAGACCAGCCTGGCCAACATAGTGAGACTCTGTCTCTGCCGGAAATACAAAAATTGGCTGGGCATGGTAGCACATACCTGTGATTCCAGCTACTCGGGAGGCTGAGGCAGGAGAATCACTTGAACCCGGGAGGCGGAGGTTGCAGTGATCTGACAGCACGCTACTGAACTACAGCCTGGGAGACAGAGCAAGACTCTGTCTCAAAAAAAAAATTCTGAACTGTGTGGTATGACCATATTGCTACAAGAATTCAAAGGAGAGAGAGATCAGTGAAAGCTGGAGAAGTAAGAGAAATCTTGGAGAAAATGGGACTTCCAAGGACTAGAAAGATTCAGAAAAATAGGAGAAAAGTTGGACAAGTCTGCCACCATAAACAAAGGTATAAGGATAAGAATAAGCATGGCAAGTGCCAGAAGCCAGATTAAAGTATAACTATTGGTGGTCAGCAGGAAATAATATCCTAATAATTCCTCTATTCTCTGTCCTAAAGATTGATCACTGACCTTGTTATCTACGAATTTGGATTCATGGTCAGACAGCCCCAGGACAGGGGGCTCTTCATGGTTCTATTTTCTTTTCTTTTTCTTTTTTTTTTTTTTTTTGAGATGGAGTCTCTCTCTGTCTCCCAGGCTGGAGTGCAGTGGCCTGTTGGCTCACTACAACCTCTGCCTCTCGGGTTCAAGCGATTCTCCTGCCTCAGCCTCGTAAGTAGCTGGGATTATAGGTGCCCGTCACCATGCCAGGCTGATTTTTGTACTTTTACTAGACATGGGATTTTGCCACGTTGGCCAGCCTAGTCTCGAACTCCTGACCTCAGGTGATCCGCCCGTCTTGGCCTCCCAAAGTGTTGGGATTACAGGCGTGAGCCACCATGCCTGGACTCTTTTCTTTTTTTTGAGATGGAGTCTTGCTTTGTTGCTCAGGCTGGAGTACAGTGGTGCAATCTCGGCTCACTGCAACCTCTGTCTCCTGGGTTCAAGTGATTCTGCTGCCTCAGTCTTCCAAGTAGCTGAGACTACAGGCACGTGCCACCATACCCAGCAATTTTTTTATTTTTTATTTTTATTTTTTCGACAGAGTCTCACTCTGTCACCCAGGCTAGAGTGCAGTGGCACGATCTCGGCTCACTGCAACCTCTGCCTCCTGGGTTCAAACAATTCTCCTGCCTCACCTCCTGAGTAGCTGGGATTACAGGTGCCTGCCACCATGCCCAGCTAATTTTTTGTATTTTTAGTACAGACAGGGTTTCACCATATTGGCCAGGCTAGTCTTGAACTCCTGATCTCAGGTGATCCACCCGCCTCGTCCTCCCGAAGTGCTGGGTTTACAGGCATGAGCCACCGTGCCCTGCCGCAAATTTTGTATTTTTAGTAGAGACGGGGTTTCACTATGTTGGCCAGGCTGGTCTAGAACTCCTGACCTCGGGTGATCCACCCGCCTTGTGCTCCCAAAGTGCTGGGATTATAGGCGTGAGCCACCATACCCAGCCCATGGTTCTATTTTCTATTAAGGCACTTTGTTTTCTCCCTTGATTCAACTCAAACCTGACTTGACAGACTTTCTTGTCCTAAGAGTGACAGGTATTGAAGGCCTTGTTGTTCAACAGAGACTCTGGCACACAAAGAGGGGAACAATAATGATAAATCTTAAACGACTGTCCTCAAACTTTAGGGTGATTAATTATTAGGGATGCTTTAAAAAAAGAAAAAGTCGGCCAGGTCCAGTGGCTCACGCCTGTAATCCCAGCACTTTGGGAGGCCAAGGTGGGTGGATCACAAGGTCAGGAGTTTAAGACCAGCCTGACCAACATGGTGAAGCCGCGTCTCTCCTAAAAATACAAAAATTAGCTGGGCATGGTGGCACGCGCCAGTAATCCCAGCTACTTGAGAGGCTGAGGCAGAAGAATCGCTTGAACCCGGGAGGTGGAGGTTGCAGTGAGCCGAGATCGTGCCACTGCACTCCAGCCTGGGTGACAGAGCGAAACCGTCTAAAAAAAAAAAAAACAATAAGAAAAAGAAAAAGAGAAAAAGTCAACCAAGTGTGGTGGCATGTCCCTGTAGTCCCAGCTACTTGAGAGGCTGAGGTGGCAGGATCGCTTGAGCCCAGGAGTTGAGGCTGCAGTGAGTAGCTGTGATTAAAAAAAAAAAAAAAGGGCTGGGAATCTGCATTTTTAACAAGCACCCTGGTGGTTTTGTTTTTTTTTTTTTTTTGAGACGGAGTCTCGCTCTTTCGCCAGGCTGGAGTGCAGTGGCGCGATCTCAGCTCACTGCAAGCTCCGCCTCCCGGGTTCGCGCCATTTTCCTGCCTCAGCCTCCGGAGTAGCGGGGACTACAGGCGCCCGCCACCACATCTGGCTAATTTTTTGCGTTTTTAGTAGAGATGGGGTTTCACCATGTTAGCCAGGATGGTCTCGATATCCTGACCTCGTGATCCACCCGCCTCGGCCTCCCAAAGTGCTGGGATTACAGGCGTGAGCCACCGCGCCTGGCGCACCCTAGTGTTTGTTTCATCAGGTGGTCAGTGGGACATGCTTTGAGAAACGATGCCCTAATCTAAATATTTGACCAAAAAATGCCAAATGAAGCTGTCTGGACAGTGGCGCATATAATGTTTATATATATCTGGGTTTATCAATTTTTGAGAATTTATCTTTTCTCATCTATGGCTATTACAAATTCATATGGCTATCATCTAAAGAGTGTGACACAGACACTCGGTTTTAATGTGCTAGTTTTGTCTTCTTAAATAGACTATAATCACCTTGAAGACAGGGACCTCTCATACTTTTCTGACTTTACCCACAGGAAGATAAGAAAGCAACTTTAAGGTTGGAAGGTAGCTGGGATGCTCAGGATGAGTCCCTAATACCTTTACATCACCTTGAAAACCCTGGAAGTCATATATTTGGGATTTTGTATTCGTTTTCTAGGGCTGTTATAGCAAAGTACCACAAACTGGTGGCTTAAACAACAGAAATGCATTTCCTCAGTTCTGAAGGCTAGAAGTCCAAGATTAAGGTGTCAGCAGTTAGTTTTTTTCTGATATTTTCTCCTTGGCTTGTACATGGCCATGGACGCCCTATGTCTTCATATGTGTGTCTGTGTCCTCGTCGCCTCGTCTTATAAGGACGACAGTCATACTGGATTAGGGCCCACCCTTATGACCTCATTTTAATTTAATTACCTCTATAAAGACTTTGTCTCCAAATATACTCACATTCTGAGGTATTAGGGGTTAGGACTTCAACATATGAATTTTGGGATACAATTCAGCCCATAACAGACCTCTAGTATCAGCTTCTAGAAATGTACCACTCATCCTTCTCTTCCATTTCTTAGTCTCATATAGTAAGTTCTCTCCACCCTTTGGTTCTCCTCCTCCGCCTCTTACAGACGTAATAGCTTCTGTAGCAATAACTCATGGAGCAGCTCTAAAGAACCTACAGTAGGGATGGGCAGGTTGTGGCATGCACCAAACACCCTAACACTCAGGGGTTGCTGAAATTCCAGTTGTACTGTCTTAAAGACACAGCGCTTTGCTCATTCTCTGCCCAGCTGTCTTAGCATTTGGTGATAACAATTAGATTATTAGATCCTCTGTAAGTGACCTTGGTATCGTAACTCATCCTTCCTTAATTACTTTTGTTTTCACTGTAGCTTCTATTAGGCCTTTCTTTGGCCAGTTCTTTAGAAAGCTCAATTATTTAAAATAATCAGTGAGGTCAAAAGCAGGACATGCAGGGGCTGGCTGAAATTTCACATAAGGACAGTTTTTGAGGGTAAATCCCTGGTTTTGCAGAGCTCGTAAAGCTGGTAAACAGCGACACCATTAAGAATCCTGGGGAGACTTGGCGTGGTGGCTCACACTTGTGGCCAGCACTTTGGGAGGCCAAGGTGGGCGGATCACGAGGTCAAGAGATCGAGACCATCCTGGCCAACATGGTGAAACCCCGTCTCTACTAAAAATACAAAAATTAGCTGGACTTGGTGGTTTGTGCCTGGAGTCCCAGCTATTCGGGAGGCTGAGGCAGGAGAATGGCTTGAACCTGGGAGGCGGAGGTTGCAGTGAGCTGAGATTGCACCACGGCACTCCAGCCTGGGCGACAGAGTGAGACTCCATCTCAAAAAAAAAAAAAGAATCCTGGGGAAAGAATTCCTATTACTTAAGAGGATCTAGGAAAGGTAAAAGAAAAATAAGAGGCAACCGCATGGTTTTTAGTTCTTTTAAAGTCACTCCCTTCATGTCAGCTTCAGAGACTGCTGTTATGGAAAGGCAAGGCTTCCCTCTTCCCAGGCCATTTTTTTCGGTGAGTCAAATCAAACATCTTACTAAACCAGGAAGTCTTGCCCAATTATCTTTTTCCTCCCACTACATTTGTCCAACTGATTGATATATTAGTGATATAATTATTGTGAAATATGAATCCCTGTTCTGTAAAGTCCACATCTTCTTTCCTAAGTTCTCTGCTTCCAATCCCTGTTATTTAATTAACTTATTTATTTAGAGATGGGGTCTTTTTACGTTGCCAGTCCTGGGGTGCAGTGGCTATTCACAGGCGCAGGCACAGTACACTACATATAGCCTTGAACTCCTCGCCTCAAGCCATCCACCCACCTCAGCCTTCTGAGTAGGTGGGACTACAGTCCAGGTACCTGCCACTGTGCTTGACCCTATTATTTTAAAAATGGGTTGATAAATTCTTAGGGAAGCCCCACTTAGTGGGATTATGAGGGCTCCTAGATAAATATTGTTCCTTGTTGACCAATCTTTCCCTCTTTCTGCCTCAGCTTCCGCCAAGAACTTCTTACCTGGGCATGTATTTCTATCCTATTCACTTTTTACTCTCTGGCGTAGAACTTCTTCCTACCAAACTGTCATCCTCTGCACCTCTCCTGGCCTTCCTCACAAGTTTGTAAGCATTAAGAAGGTGCGCTGCATGCCTCATTAAATTCCTCCTTGGAAGGGCTGAGTTCACCCTGTTCTTCTCAAGTGCAATTTTCTCCAAGTTTCTTCCCTACGCAATGTTTGTATTGTGTTGGGACCCCTTCCAGTTATTATTAATTTTCAACACACAGCTACCATGAAAGTCTTGCTATGAAGTAACTGGCGAAACTAGAGACACCGACTGGCTTCCTCTCAAAGGCTCGGCGTGCCCACAGTGGAGGACGGGAAGCATTCTCCAATCCGAAAAGTCTGGAACGCTGTGGCAACTATTTTGCTCAGGGCAGGCAGAAGACGGTGGTTCTTTGGTACATTCCCCTTCTTACTGAGCTTCGTTTACTGAGGCTTCTCCTCAACACGCCAGGATCCAGCATGTATAACACCTTTGGAGTGGGCTGTCTCGGGGCTGAGGAGCGAAACGGGGGGCTGGTTATGGAGTTCCAGCATGGGGTTACTTAGCTCGCCCAGACTTGGAAACCAGCCAGCGTGATGAGGACAGGTAGTGGACGCGATTGCCCACCCCTTGTTAATGTGTTAGGATTAAACAGACAATTAAACGGGCCCGCACACCGCCTGCCCCATTCAAGCCCGCCTTAATTCTGGGTTCCCTTTCCCCCCCTCTACAGGCCGGCTAGTCCTGGCCCCTCACTTGGGACGCCTCTGTCCCTGATGCGAGGCGCATGCGGGACCGCTTCCCCCACTCCCCTCTCCGCCAGGAGGAGGAGCCGAGGGGTTGGCCCCGTACCCGGCTGTGGCAGAAGGGGCCGCGAAGGCCGGGCCAGGGGCGCCACGACTGCCCAGGGCCCGCCCGCGGCCCGCCCGCCCTCTAGCCGCTCGGCCCCGAATGGCAGATCCGCGCTCGGACCATCGGCATCGCCTCACATCGCTCCGCCCCGCGCCGCCCTCCCATTGGCTGCCGCTGAGCCCTCGGGCCCGCGCCTCGCCCCCCGGCGGCCCTGGCAGCGCCGCAGCCCGGAGCGGGGTCGGAGGTGAACGGCCTGGAGTAACCCCGGACGTAGTCACCTCATGGAGCTCGCCGGCTGAGGTGGGAGGCAGGGGCGGGGCGGGGCGGGGTGGGGTGGGGCGGGGGCGGGTCAGGCCCCTGAAGCCCCGCCCCTTCTCCGTGTGCCGGGCCGGCCTGGTGCTGCGCGCCTGTCAGCCATCGCTAGAGCCGCCGGCGTCTCCTCCCGCCCAGCAGTTCCTCCACGCAGGGGCTCCGGAATCGCCCGACCGCACACATTGCCACCCTGAGGTGAGGTGAGGGCCAGCCCAGAACCTGTGACCGGGGACCTGGAGAAACTGGGGCCAAGGGAGGGGCGGCGGCAGGCAGGGGGCCGCCTCCCAGCCTCCGCTCACCCGCACGCGGCCTGGGCTCCACACTATCCAGACCCGGTGCCGGGCAGCCCAGCCCTTCCCGCAGCTCTGAGGCCTTGAGGTCCCCTCCCTAGAGACATGGAGAGGTCTGGGGTCTCGGGAGGTGGGAATTCAGATCCCGGAACTGGGAGGCGTACAGTTCAGGGCTCCTCTAGGAAGGGGCTGGAGTTTCTGCCTGGAGCTCGCCCGCCACCCCTCCTGCCCAGCTCCAGCGTGGTCTGATTCCTTCCAGACCCCTCTCCAATCCGATTCTGGGCTCGGGAGAGGGAGAAGACCACGTGGGAAGGGGGCGTTGCGGGTTGGGTCTGATTGCATTGAAAGTCCTTTCTCTCTTGCAGAGTGAGGTGTGGGGTGCAGACCTCACTTGCTCTCTCCGTGCCTTTGTATCGTGGCGAGAGCCAGGGCCAGGCAGGTTGTCTCTGCCCGTTCCTGTTCCCAGGATTTTATTATGTTCTGTGCGAGGGACATAGTAAATGTACATGCCTTTTGTTACTCTCCTCGTTTGCCATGCTGATCAAGGGAAGTTACTGGAAATAGGACGTAGGAAGCTGATGTGAAGCTAATGATTTCACAGGAAAATGTGCGTGAAGGTCCTGCCCGGATCGGGGCCAACATTATTTTGGATTTGGGAGTGGGAGAGTGGACACTAATGGACACTTGAAATCACCTCTAAAAATCAGGGACTTCGTGTAGGCCTTGTGGGTTTTATAGAGACATTTAAGAATATAACTGCTCAGGAGAAATAGTTTAATTTCAGATATTTTTGTTTGGAGGTTTAAGACTGGAATAAAAAAAAAGACCCCAGGCCTTCCTGATTCTGTTTCTACTTAAGCGATGTTTCAGTAATTTCCTAATGTGTGGATAAACCTAATAACCACATCTTCAGTCTCAGAAGTTTATTTCCTTGGATTTTCTCTCTCTTTCCATTCATTTTTTTCCCTCCCAATTCGGTAGTATAGATTGAGAAGCATGCTTTCTTTGGTTACATGGTCTTTTCTCCCTCAGCAGGGAAGAATACTCATATTTGTCCCTTCTTGAGGGGGATGCCCTGGATGTCTGTGATGAGAAGGATTTCTGTGGTGCTTATTTGACAGGCACTTTTCAGAAAAGCATTGTGGCCTAATAGAGCAGGACCACAGTTTACCTGTCCAGATAGATGCCTGCTTGCTACAAATAGCAAGTTTCTTCCCACTTCTCTTGCCTCAGTTTCTTCATTTCTCAGTAAAACTGAATGCATAACAGGAGGACTGATGTGAACCCAAGAATATTAAACATTTTAAAGTGGGCATATGAAAGATGCCAAAGGTAAAGTATTAATTTATGAAGCCATCTGTGTTTACTAGTGTTGTAGAATTTTGTTGTTGTTGTTTTGTTTGTTTGTTTGAGATGGAGTCTTGCTCTGTCACCCAGACTGGAGTGCAATGGTGCGATCTCGGCTCACTGCAACCTTCGTCTCCTGGTTTCAAGAGATTCTCCTGCCTCAGCCTCCCGAGTAGCTGGGATTACACACGTGCGCCACTACGCCTGGCTAATTTTTGTATTTTCGGTAGAGACAGGGTTTCACCATGTTGGCCAGGCTGGTCTCCAACTCCTGACCTCAGGTGATCCACCCTCCTCGGCCTCCCAAAGTGCTGGGATTATAGGCATGAGCCACCACGCCAGGCTTGTTTTGTTTTGATTTACCAGTGCATAATAGAAATACATCAAGCATAAGATTAAATTGCTTTTTAAAAAGGAAGTCTTGGGAAATGGTGGCATTTATCTTAGTGAATTTACAGTTCAATAACTAGGTAATGCTGAAGACCTGGTATTGTGAAAGCCAGCCTCAGAGAACGCTCTCTCATCTGATGTTGACCTCTCTAAAGTGCTGTGAACAGGTTCAGGTGTAGATCACTATGTAACATTATCTCCTTTGCAGTCAATGACTAGGAAAATTTTTATACCTGTCACGTGGACTGGTTTAACAGGTTTAGGGCTAGTGTTTTTCTTTCTTTAAAATCTTTTTTTCCTTTAATTGGATGGCTAATATCCTAATAGTCTTAGTTGAGGAAAGAAGTAAATTAAAATACAAACTGTGGAATAATGCATTAGAAATTAGTATTTTCAATTGTGGGAGGAGAAGAGAATCCTTCTGTAATTCAGAAAAAAAAGTTATGTCATTATCTAACATGTTCTTAAAGATTAATAATTATAGAAGCTGCCAGGCGCGGTGGCTCACTCCTGTAATCCCAGCACTTTGAGAGGTCGAGGCTGGCGAATCATGAGGTCTGGAGATCGACACCATCCTGGCTAACATAGTGAAACCCCGTCTCTACTAAAAATACAAAAAATTAGCCGGGTGTGGTGGTAGGCACCTGCAGTCCCAGCTACTCAGGAGGCTGAGGCAGGAGAATGGCATGAACCTGGGAGGCAGAGCTTGCAGTGAGCTGAGATTGCGCCACTGCACTCCAGCCTGGGTGACAGAGTGAGACTCCGTCTCAAAAAAAAAAAAAAATAATAATAATTATAGGAGCTATGTGTCAAGCATCTTTCCAAACCCGTAAAACAGTAAGATTACAAAAAAGCGAATAAACAGTAGAGACTCATTGGCTAAAAAATTCCTATTAACTATTGAGATAATTACCATTAATCTTCTACTTTAACAGATTATTAACAGATTATTAACTGTTTTTTTGTTTGTTTCAATTTAATTTTATTTTATTATTTTTTGGAGTCGGAGTCTCACTCTTTTGCCCAGGCTGGAGTGCAGTGGCACGATCTCGGCTCACTGCAACCTCCACCTCTCAGGTTCTAGCAATCCTGCCTCACCCCCCTGAGTAGCTGAGACTACAAGGTGCGTGCCACCATGCCCGGCTAATTTTTTGTATTTTTAGTAGAGACGGGGTTTCGTCATGTCGGCCAGGCTGGTCATAAACTCCTGACCTCAGGTGATCCGCCCTCCTCATCCTCCCAAAGTGTTGGGATTACAGGCGTGAGCCACCGCATCCGGCCTCCATTTTATTTATTTATTTATTTATTTATTTATTTATTTATTTGAGACAGAGTTTCACTCTTGTTGCCCAGGCTGGAGTGCAATGATACGATCTCGGTTCACCGCAACCTCCACCTCCCAGGTTCAAGCGATTCTCCTGCCTCAGCCCCCCGAGTAGCTGGGATTACAGGCATGTGCCACCACGCCTGGCTAATTTTTTTGTATTTTTAGTAGAGATGGGGTTTCTCCATGTTGGTCAGGCTGGTCTCGAACTCCCGACCTCGGATAATCTGCCCACCTCAGCCTCCCAAATTGCTGGGATTACGGGCGTGAGCCACTGCGCTTGGCTATTTTATTTTATTTTTTTGAGACAGAGTCTCACTCTGTCACCCAGGCTGGAGTGCAATGGTGTGATCTTGGCTCCCTGTGACCTCCACCTCCCATGTGCAAGCGATTCTCCTGCTTCAGCCTCCCGTGTAGCTCGGATTACAGGCGCCTGCCACCACGCCTGGCTGATTTTTGTATTTTTAGTAGAGACGGGGTTTCACTGTGTTGGCCAGCCTGGTCTTGAACTCCTGACCTTGTGATCCACCCACTTCGGCCTCCCAAAGTGCTGGGATTACAGGTGTGAGCCACTGCGCCTGGCCACTTTATTTTTTATGTATTTTTTTTTTTTTTGGAGATGGAGTCTCACTTTGTCACCCAGGCTGGAGTGCAGTGGTGTGATCTCGGCTCACTGCAACCACCGCCACCCGGGTTCAAGCAATTCTCCTGCCTCAGCCTCCCAAGTAGGTGGAATTACAGGCGCATGCCACCATGCCTGGCTAATTTTTGTATATTAATAGAGATGGGGTTTCACCATATTGGCCAGGTTGTTCTCTAACTGACGTCAGGTAATCTGCCCGCCTCGGCCTCCCAAAGTGCTGGGATTACAGGCATGAGCCACTGCGCCTGGCCTTTATTTTTAAGTGTTTTTGATTTATTATTTTTTTAGAGATTCTCTCGCTGTGTCACCCAGGCCGGATGGAGTGCAGTGACGTGATCATTGCTCATTGCAGCCTCAACCTGGGCTCAAGCAGTCCTCCACCTTACCTTCTGGAGTAACTGGGACTGCAGGTGTACACCACTGCGCCCAGCTAATTTTAAATTTTTTTTGTGGGGTGGAGTGGGGGTCTCGCTTTACTGCCCAGACTGGTCTCGAACCCCTGGCTTCAAGTGATCCTCCGACTTCAGCCTCCCAAAGTGTTGGGATTATAGGTGTGAGCCATTGCACTCAGCCTGTTTCTTTAATTTTAAAAAACTGTAATGAGTACTGTATTCGCTTGAATCTAATGGACTATTTGAAGGTGATATTAAACAGGTAAGAAACTATGACAAATAGTGTCATAAGGATGTTGCACTTACACTGTATAAATCTGATTGATACGGCATTAATTCTTATGAGTTTAGCGGCCAATCTCAGTTGAGTGTTCTCTAATGATGCAGTTCTCTTACTAATTTGTTACTTTTTCAAGTTACCATTGGGCTGTCTAGTCTTAGGATGTTTAAGGAGGCAAGTGAAAAGTGGCTTCAGCAAGGGCTATTCAGTGCCTTGCCTAAAGATTGGTGGCCCCAGTTGGTCTTGCCTTCCGATGATGTTGAGACTTAGACTCATTCCATCCTTTTAGCATGCCATACTCATGCTGTTTTATATAAGGAACCACAATAATGTTTACCATTCCATGACATCAGGACTGGAAATTGCATGGCAGTACTATTTATGGAGTGGTTATTTCAGATAGAATAAAATTGTATAAATTATTTTCTTTATTTTGAGACAGGGTCTCTCTCTGTCATCCAGGCTGGAGTGCAGTGGTGCAAACATGGCTCACTACAACCTTGACCTCCTGGACTCAAGCGATCCTCCCACTTCAGCCTCCTGAGTAGCTGGGATCGCAGGCACATGTCACCATGCCTAGCTAATTTTTTAATTTTCTGTAGAGATGAGGTCTCAGTGTAATGCTCAGGCTGGTTTCGAACTCCTAGGCTCAAGCAATCCTCCTGCCTTGGCCTCCCAGAGTTTTGGGATTACAAGTATGAGCCACCATGCCCAGCAAAGTTTGAAAATTCCGAATGAACTCATGAAGTTTAAAAAAACAGACTCAGTTTTGGGGGAGTCTTTCTCAAGAAATATAAGGCCTCATTTATGAATATTTGGTTATCCCCTCTGATAGAAATAGAGTATAATACTCATTAATTAAGTTCTTGTAAAATTATCTTTTTTTTTTTTTAAGACGGAGTCTTGCTCTGTCGCTTAGGCTGGAGTACAGTGACGTGATCTCAGCTCACTGCAACCTCCTTCTCCTGGGTTCAAGTGATTCTCCTGCCTCAGCTGGGATTAGCTGGGATTATGGGCGCACACCACCATGCTCGGCTAATTTTTGTATTTTTAGTAGACAGGGCTTCACCGTGTTGGTCAGGCTGGTCTTGAACTTCTGACCTCAAGTGATCCGCCAGCCTTGGCCTCCCAAAGTGCTAGGATTACAGTTGTGAGCCACCGTGCCCAGCCTATCTTCTTTTTTTATAAGCATTTTTCAAATCTGTTCTTAGTTGTATATATATTTTACACACATGCCAAGATTTGGAATAGTAGGTTGATAGGAGCTTGATTAGTTTTTAAGTTTATTAGGAGTAATATCAGTAGATTAGCAGCAAGAAAATGAATCGCTGGGTCCTGTTTTATGCTTTAGCATTTAGTGGTATTCCTGGCCCTGGCAAGGCAAGCTGTTTAATTTTACTTTGATTCTATCTCAAAATTCAATAACTTAATAGAACATTTAGTACTGGAAAGTACCTAAGGGATTTTCTTTTCCAGTTTTCCACTTAATATGAGAGAATATTTTATCTGATGTACGTTGGAAAGTTTCCAACGATAAGCACATCTGGCTTAAGGCATCATGGGGCAACTGATTTTTGGGAGTTCTTCATAATTTTCAACTTAAAACTGCCTCCCTAAAACTGCATAGGATGTTGTAGCTACAAAGGAATTAGGAATTTTTGCTTTAACCTGTAAATGTCTCCAGCATAGATCTCTGTTAGGTAATATAAAGTATAATGCCTTAACACATCCGTAGGACTTGAAGGCAAAAAAAATAAGCAGTATTTCCTTAAGGAAGAAATTTCTTTTCTTTTTTTTTTTGATAAGGTCTCACTGTGTTGCCCTCACTGGAGTGTGCTGGCACAGTCATGGCTCACTGCAGCCTCACTGCAGCCTCAACCTCTCAGGCTCAAGTGATCCACTCACCTCAGCCTCCCAAGTAGCTGGGACTACAGACACACACCACCATACCTGGCTATTTTTTTTTTTCTTAATTTTGGTAGAGATGGGGTTGCATCACGTTGCCCAGGCTGGTCTCAAACTCCTGGGCTCAAGCGATCTTCCTGCCTCGGGCTCCCAAAGTGTTGAGATTATACAGCCATGAGCCAGTTCTTTTCCTTGAGACTCTGGTTTTCTCTAAATGCAGCTCTATGAAATAAGATTATGAGCATAAATTAATTCATCCTAGAACTTTCTGAATTCACAAAATGGCATTTTACCTGGAGGCCTCTAAATGTTTCTAGAGGATAATGTTTGAAATAACGACTTAGTTTGTGTTTCCTAGTTTTGTAACTCAAATATTCGTTGCAATTCTGATAAAACATGAAGCCTGGCCAGGCATGGTGGCTCACCCCTGTAATCCCAGCACTTTGGGAGGCTGAGGTGGGCAGATCACAAGGTCAGGAAATCGAGACCATCCTGGGTAACATGGTGAAGCCTTGTCTCTACTAAAAAGTTAGCCGAATGTGGTGGCGGGCGCCTGTAGTCCCAGCTACTTGGGAGGCTGAGGCAGGAGAATGGCATGAACCCGGGAGGCGGAGCTTGCAGTGAGCCGAGATCGCGCCGCTGCACTGCAGCCTGGGTGACAGAGCAAGACTCTGTCTCAAAAAAAAAAAAAAAAAAAAATAAGCCTGTGAAAGCCTGGTGTTTACACAGCATTGTGAGGCATTGAGGGTGGTGGATCTAAAACAATTAGAAGAGGCTGGGCACGGTGGCTCACATCTGTAATCCTAGCACTTTGGGAGGCCAAGATGGGAGGATTGCTTGAGGCCAGCAGTACAAGACCAGCCTTGTTAACATAGCAAGACCTCCATTTCTCTCCTTTTTGTTGTTTTTGGAAGAGAGGATAACTTTTCCCAGCCTCATCTAGGAGATAACCCAGAGTCAATTACATAGTAACACATATTAAAGAAATAAGTGAATAACATTTCAGTTGTCTGGCTAAATCCTCTGACAGATATGAGATAAGGGATCAGAGTAGCATGGAATTAATTGAGGAAAGCTTCTTATTAAACTTACTTAAAATCTTCAGTTGGCAATACATTCATGTGGTTCAACATTTTATTTTATATTTTATTTTATTTTATTTTATTTTATTTTTGAGACAATCTTGCTTTGTTGCCCAGGCTGGAGTGCAGCGGTGCGATCTCAGCGCACTGCAATCTCCACCTCCCAGGTTCAAGCAATTCTCCTGCCTCAGGTTCCCGAGTAGCTGGGATTATGGGCATGCGCCACGCTCCACCACGCCCCTCTAATTTTTGTATTTTTAATAGAGACAGGGTTTTACCATGTTGGCCACGCTGGTCTGGAACTCCTGACCTCAGGTGATCTGCCCACCTCGGCCTCCCAGAGTGTTGGGATTACAGGCGTGGGCCACTGCACCTGGTCTGGTTCAACATTTTAAAAGCACAAAAGGGGGCCGTGTACGTTGGAGTACAATGGCCTGATCTTGGCTCACCACAACCTCCGCCTCCCAGGTTCAAGCGATTCTCCTGCCTCAGCCTCCCGAGTAGCTGGGATTACAGGCATGCGCCACCACGCCCGGATAATTTTGTATTTTTAGTAGAGACAGGGTTTCTCCATGTTGGTCAGGCTGGTCTCAAACTCCCAATCTCAGGTGATCTACCTGCCTCGGCCTCCCAAAGTGCTAGGATTACAGGCGTGAACCACCACGCCCAGCCCGAAACACATTTTTTTGTTTGTTCATTGTTTTGTTTTTGAGACAGGGTCTTGCTCTTTTGCCCATGCTGGAATGCAGTGGTACAGTCACGGCTCACTGCAGCCTCAACCTCCTGGGCTTAGGCGATCTTCCCACCTAAGGGTCCCAAGTAGCTGGGACTACAGGCATGTGCCACCACACCCAGCTAATTTTTTCTGTTTTTTTTTTTTCGGGTTTTTTTTTTTTTTTTTTTTGAGACGGGTTCACTGTGTTGCCCAGGCTGGAGTACAGTGGTGCAATTATGGCTCACTGCAGCCTCGACCTCCTGGAATCAAGCAGTCCGCCCATATCAGCCTTCTGTGTAGCTGGGACCATAGGCACGTGCCACTATGCCTAGCTAATTTTTAATTTTTTTATTTTTTATAGAGACGGAGTCTCACTTTGTTGCCCAGCCTGGTCTTGAACTCCTGAGCAGTCGTAATGCCTCAGCCTCCGAAAGTGTTGGGATTACAGGTGTGAGCCACTGTGCCTAGCCTGTTGTATACTTCTATTGCATCACATCCAGTGATGCACACACAGAGTAAACCACACACACATCATACAAGGATATCTGTTTTTCCTAATATTGGTGATATTTAGTTTGAATACTTAGTTAAGATGGTATCCATCAGATTTCTCCATTGTAAAAATACTTTTCCCTTTTGTAATTAATATGTAAGAATATGGCCAGGTGCAGTGGCTCACGCCTGTAATCCCAGCACTTTGGGAGGCTGAGGCAGGCGGATCACTTGAGGTCAGAAGTTCGAGACCAGCCTGGCCAACGTGGTGCAATCCTGTCTCTATTGAAAATACAAAAAAACTAGCTGGGTGAGGTGGTAGGTACCTGTAATCGCAGCTACTTGGGATGCTGAGGCAGAAGAATTGTTTGAACCTGGGAGGCGGAGGTTGCAGTGAGCTGAGATCTGGCCATTGCACTCCAGCCTGGGCAACAGAGCGAGACTCTGTCTCAAAAAAAAAAAGCTATATATATATATACACACACAAACACACACACACACACACACACACGTAAGATATATATATGTAAGATACATCTTATATACGTATATATGTAAAATATATATGTAAGATATATCTTATCTATATGTAAGATGTATGTATATATAATATATATTATATATATGTTTTATATATATATATATATATGTAAGAATGTGTTGTTTTCCACTGAGCATGGTGGCTCATGCCTGTAATCCCAGTGCTCTGGGAGGCTGAGGCAGATGGATTGCTTGAGGACAGGAGTTTGAGACCAGCCTGGCCAATGTGGCAAAACCTCATCTCTACTAAAAATATAAAGATTAGCCATGTGTTGGGGCACACGCCTGTAATCCCAGTTACTTGGGAGGCTGAGGCACGATAATTGCTTAAGTCTGGGAGGTGGAGGTTGCAGTGAGCGGTGATCACGCCACTGCACTCACATCTGGGCAACAGAGCGAGACTCCATCTCAAAAAAAAATAATAATAATAAATAATAAAGAATATGTTGTTTTCTGAAAACCCTTTATCCAATGGTTTTAACATATATTTACGATATTTGCCAACATCAATTATTGCATTGGTGTTTTGTTTTTTTTTTTGAGACGGAGTCTCACTCTGTCGCCCAGGCTGGAGTGCAGTGGCGCGATCTCGGCTCACTGTAAGCTCTGCCTCCTGGGTTCACGCCATTCTCCTGCCTCAGCCTCCCGAGTATCTGGGCCTACAGGCGCCCACCACCACCCCTGGCTAATTTTTTGTATTTTTAGTAGAGACAGGGTTTCACCGTGGTCTCAATCTCCTGATCTCGTGATCCGCCCGTCTCTGCCTCCCAAAGTGCTGGAATTACCGCGCCTGTATAGCATTGGTGTTTGTAAAATGAATTATGTTTTCTAATTGCATCATTATCGGAGGTAATTATTTTGAGATTTTGCTGTCTGAAAATATGTCCTGTCCTCACAATTGATCAGCAACCTATTGTGTCTAAAATTCTAGATTGAAAATAATTTTCCTTCAGAATTTTGAAGGCATTGTTTAATAACCTTCAAGCTTCTGTTGTTTTTGGTAGAGATGGGGTTTCTCCATGTTGGTCAGGCTGGTCTCGAACTCCTGAACTCAGGTGATCCACCCGCCTCAGCCTCCCAAAGTGCTGGGATTACAGGCGTGAGCCACCACGCCTGGTCTCAATAGATATTTTTTCTTATCGTTTCCCTCCTCCCATCTGCTACCCTCAAGTAGGCAATTGTTAATATCTTACATAGCCATAATACTTTTTTTTTTTGAGAGAGAGTCTTGCTCTGTTGGTCAGGCTGGAGTGCAGTGGCATGATCTTGGCTCACTGCAACCTCCGCCTCCTGGGTTCAAGTGATTCTCCTGCCTCAGCCTCTCAAGTAGCTGAGATTACAGGTGCATGCCTCCATGCCCGGCTAACCATAATACTTTAGTCAAAACTATGAAATTAACATTGGTACAATAGTAACTAAACTATAAAACTGTATTTCCTGGGCTTTTTTTCCTCTAGAGATAGGGTCCCTCTCTGTTGCCCAGGCCGGAGTACAGGGGCTCCATTATAGCTCATTGTAATGTGAAACTCCTAACCTCAAGTGATCCTCCTGCCTAGGCTTCCCAAAGTGTTGAGATTACAGGCATGAGCCACCATGCTGGCCTTCTGTAGCTTTTCTTTTTTAGTGATGTGTTTTTCTATTCCAGTATTTAATGTAGGATACCACATTGTATTTAGTGGTCAAGTCTCATTAATCTCCCCTGATCTGTGATAGTTTCTTAGTCTTTCCTTTTTTGTAATGGCTTGATGATTTTGAATAGTACTCATCAAGTATTTTATAGAATGTCCCTCAATTCAAATTTGTCTGATATTTTCTCATGATTAAACTAGGGTTATGGGTTTTTTGGGAAAATACTGCAGAGGTGAAGTTGCTTTCCCCTCCCCTCGACCCCTGTAGTTTTTAATGGTTTCTTGTTCCCTGTAATCCCTTTTCTTCAAGTTGCATTTTTTAAATCTACAGGTAGTTATTTGTTTTTAGTCTTTCATGTTGAAGTTTTTCTCAGACATCTGGTAATCTTTATTGTCTGTTTATATTTAAGAGGAAGTGTTGAAAGCTGATTAGAGGTGGTTAGCTTACTACAGTGTAATCTGGTTGGGCAACTCAATTAGGCACGTTGATGTTAGTAACTTTAGTTATTTTTCTCTCCTTGAGCTGGTCAGATTCTCCGAAGAAGGATCCTCTAGGCTGGGCACGGTGGCTCACACCTATAATCCCAGCACTTTGGGAGGCCGAGGCAGGTGGATCACGAGGTCAGGAGTTCGAGACCAGCCTGGCCAATATGGTGAAACCCCGTCTCTGCTAAAAATACAAAAATTAGCGGGGCATGGTGGTGCGGGCCTGTAGTCCCAGCTACTTGGGAGGCTGAGCCAGAAGAATCTCTTGAACCTGGGAGGCAGAGGTTGTGGTGAGCCGAGATCATGCCACTGGACTCCAGCCTGGGCAAGAAGGGTCCTCTAATCTCTCTCCGGGAAGGTGACGATTAGGGAAAGAGGACCGGAAAATCTTACTCAATATATTGACTTAATTTATTTATTTTCAGTATTGTACCCTGCCCCTTACTGTTGCTGGTATCCCCCAATCTAGAAACCCTCTGTTTAACCCTCTCTAGAGAATAAACCTAAAGTCTCAGGATGGTAGAGCAGCAGGCACCTGACTTCACTAGTTGGGGAGAAAATGTAATGATCTGAAGCTTCGGAAACAATTTCAACCAATCCTCCTTATTTTCTTTAGCTCTCTTTCACCTCCACTTTCTGAACATTTTGGGGAACCTATGACATAAATTGTGTTGATCGTAAGTTTAACACAGTTGGGCTATGATTCAGTTTTCTTGGGCTTGCCTAGTCATTTATTGCTCTTCTGTCTGCTTTCCAAGAAAATTGTCTTGTTGTCTACCCAGACTTCTTAATTTCTTTTTTGGTCTTTTTGTGGGTTATGCCTTTTTAGTTTATTTATTTGTTTATTTTTATTTATTTTTTTGAGAAGGAGTCTCGCTCTGTCACCCAGGCTGGAATGCATGATCTCAGCTCATTGCAGCCTCTGCCTCCTGGGTTCAAGCGATTCTCCTGCCTCAGCCTCCCAGGTAGCTGGGATTATAGGTGCACACCACCACGCCCCGCTAATTTTTGTGTTTTTAGTAGAGACTGGGTTTCACCATGTTGGCCAGGCTGGTCTTGAACTCCTGACCTCAAGCAGTCAGCCTGTCTCATCCTCCCAAAGTGCTGTGATTACAGGTGTGAGCTGCCATGCCCGGCCCAACCCACTGTCTTCAGACAGTTTTCGCCATGGTGTCCAGGCTGGTCTCAAACTCCTGGGCTCAAGCCATCCTCTTGCCTCAGCCTCCCAGAATGCTGGGATTACAGGTGTGAACCACCACACCTGGCCTAGAGGTTTTTTTTTCTTTTTAAAAAAATTTTTAAATTTCTTTTTTATTTTTTATCTTTTTATTTTTTTGTTTATATTTTTTGTGTTTTCAGAGATTATTATACTACTGTAATTGTATATTTAGGTGTCAATAGCCACTTAGCTAGGGACAAATCTTATTTATCTTTGAATAATCAGCATCTGTTTCAGTATTTGGAACACAAGTTCTTGTTATTTTAAAATTTAAAACTTGTGGTAAATTAAAATAGTTTTTAAAATAAAATTTTCTGTAATCCTTTTATGAATCACTGAATTAATAACCAAAATCCATTAAAAAATAAATGACAAAGTGAAAAAGGCAAATTCACTTATTGTCTTTGAAAACTTTTTTTTTTTTTTTTTTTTTTTTTTGAGACAGAGCCTCACTCTGTCGCCCAGGCTGGAGTACAGTGGTACAATCTTGGCTCACTGCAACCTCTGCCTTCTAGGTTCAAGCAGTTCTCTGCCTCAGCCTCCCAAGTAGCTGGGATTACAGGTACCCGCCACCAGGCCTGGCTAATTTTTACATTTTTAGTAGAGATGGGGTTTCACCATCTTGACCAGGCTGGTCTTGAACTCCTGACCTCGTGATCCACCTGCCTTGGCCTCCCAAAGTGCTGGGATTACAGGCAGGAGCACTGCACCCGGCCTCTTTGAAAACATTTAAGTGAACTTACTATGACTTGAGAGGCAAGGACATGTTGTATAAGCTTGGATACTTTTATCAGTGGCTATGAAAACTAATTGCTGCCTCTTTATTAGAATTGCATGGAAAATACAGTGTAATTTGAGTTCAAGGAGAATATGCTAACTAAATTTGGTAAAATCTGTTGTATTTATTTAGAAAAATATCTCTGGGCCAGCCACAGTGGCTCACGCCTGTAATCCCAGCACTTTGGGAGGCTGAGGCAGGTGGATCACCTGATATCAGGAGTTTGAGACCAGCCTGGCCAACATGGTGAAACGCTGTCTCTACTAAAAATACAAAAATCAGCCAGGTGTGGTGGCATGCATCTGTAATCCCAGCTACTCGGAAGGCTGAGGCAGGAGAATAGCTTGAACTCGGGAGGCAGAGGTTGCATTGAGCTGAGATCGTGCCACTGCACTCCAGCCTGGGTGACAGATTGAGACTCCGTCTCAATAAAAAGAAAAAAAAATTTCTGAATGAAATGCAGGCTGACTGTTTTTGTTTTTGTTTTTGTTTTTGAGACAAAGTCTCATTCTGTTGGCCAGGCTGGAGTACAGTGGCACTTCAGCCTCAACCTTCTGGGCTCAAGTGATCCTCCCACTTCAGCCTCCCAAGTAGCTGGGACCATGGGCATGTGCTACCACATCCAGCTTTTTTTTTTTGGTAGAGATGGGGTTTCGTCATATTGCCCAGGCTGGTCTTGAACTCCTGGACTCAAGGGATTCTACCACCTCAGCCTCCCAAATGGCTGAGATTACAGGCATGAGCCACCACTCCTGGCCCAGGCTGACTCTTAAATACATTAGCTGTAATTAGCTTTACCACATTTTCAGGAACATAAGGCACAGTTTGGGAGCCTTCTGCAAAAATTTTCAAGAGTCTCCAAATAAAAGCTGAATAATACATTATATGTATATTGTATATATAGGATATATATATGTATTTAAAATACATATATATAGGATATATATATGTATTTAAAATACATATATATATCCTATATATATGTATTTAAAATACATATATATATTTAAAAATATGTGTGTGTGTATATATATATATATATATATATTTTTTTTTTTTTTTTTTTTTTTTTTTGAGAGACAGTCTTACTTTGTCCACAGCCTGGAGCGCAGTGGTGCATTCTCGGCTCACTGCAACGTCCGCTTCCTGGGTTCAAGCTATTCTCCTTCCTCAGCCTCCCCAGTAGCTGGGATTACAGGTGTCTGCCACCATGCCTGGCTAATTTTTGTAGTTTTAGTGGAGGCGGGGTTTCACCATGTTGGCCAGCTGTTCTCGAACTCCGAACCTCAAGTGATCTGCCCGTCTTCATCTCCCAAAGTGCTGGGATTACAGGTGTGAGCCACTGCGCCTGGCCACATGATATATTTTTTAAATAAAAGAGAATTTGGCATTGTCAACAATTTTATATAATGAAGAAAATAATTTTTATTTGAGTAGGCAGACTGGATCTGGAAAAAGGCCTTGTTTTAGAACTAAGACAGCAATTATATGAGCCTTCCCCAAAGGTCAGCTTCTTTTTTAGTCCTCTTTCTGGAGAAAGAGGTCTTAACCTAATTCAGGGCAGGAGTTTAGGAATCCCAAACCTGTATGGAATGAAAATTTTGTATGAGGGTACATTTTTGTCAAGAAAAGGTCCATAGCTTTCATCAAATTTCCAACAGTTGAGACACTTTTAAGAATCGTTGGTTTATGTACTTAACTGGCTGTCTTTGCTGTCTAGTGAGGTTATAAAGTGGAGGGGGTGAGGGAGTAAGGATTAGTTGTGGCTTTAAGGCTTTTTTTTTTTTTTTTTTTGAGACAGAGTCTTGCTCTGCTGCCCAGGCTACAGTGCAGCAGGGTGATCTTGGCTCACTGCAACCTCCGCCTCTCGGGTTCAAGCGATTCTCCTGCCTCAGCCTCCTGAGTAGCTGGGATTACAGGCACACACCACCACACCTGGCTAATTTTTGTATGTTTAGTAAAGACGAGGTTTCACCATGTTGGCCCAGCTGGTTTTGACTCCTGATCTCAGGTGATCTGCCCATCTTGGCCTCCCAAAGTGCTGGGATTACAGGTGTGAGCCACCACATCTGGCCGCTTTAAGACTTTTTTTGACACAACTCATAATAAAATGTCATTTACATCATGACCTATATATAACTGAAACAAAAATTTACAAAACTATGGATACTGTCATAAACTATGGTATATCTTAACATTTTCTATCTTATTTCATTTTCAAAATATTGGTTATAACTTGCTAAATTGATTTCTTAATGTTTTGCTGGGTGGTAACCCATAATTTGAAAAACACTGGCCTATTGCATTATCGTTTACAAAATCCTTTCATATATTCTTAGTTTTCACAGCAGTCCCATGAGGTACATATGACCTTCTTTAAACTTAATTAAATTCGTTAATTTATTTATTTTTGAGATGGGGGTCTTGCTATGTTGCCCAGGCTGGAGTGCATTGGCTTTTCACAGGTGTGGTCATAGCACACTGCAGCCTCCAGCTCCTGGACTCTAGCACACCTCTGCCTCAGCCTCCCAAGTAGCTGGGACTGTAGGTGCACACTACTGCCCAGAAGACTTTATCTTTTTTATTTTTACAGACGAGGAGGCTTGTCTGTATGATATACAGAGACGTTAAGTGACCTGTTCAAGCCTGCAGTCACTTGCAATACTTGACAGTCGGAGTTTGAGCTTGATTGGTCCTAGGTTTTAACTCCACCTTCACTGCATCTTTGGTTACATGATCCAAACTTTTTCCTTCCTCTTCTCAGTTGTAGGGAATAATACTAGCTCAGACTGCATAACTGGATAAATCCTAATATTCCTAAATCTTGTCCCTTGTCATTTAGGGGTCCTCTCTTGGAAGTTTTAGATTTCCCTACCAGTGTAATAGGTTCTTTCCTTTTGTTTCTTCTCTGCCCTTAACGAGTGGTTCTCAAGCGTGTATTTCCATCAGTGTCAATTAACTGTGGAACTTAAAGTTGATATCCCTGGGTCTCCAGCTGCAATTCTGATTCAGCAGATCTAGGGTGGAATTTAGACTTTGTAAAATGTTTAAAAGCTCCGCAGGTGATTCTTAAACATAATCAGAGTTGAGAATTTCTACCCTAGATAGATTTAAATTGTCAGGCTTAAGAAGGAAACCGAGGATTTGGGGAGTTGCTAGAGACTCTTTGATCCCTTACAGTTTAGGGACTTAGTATAATGGGCACTCTGTCTTCCACCTGGCTCCCAATCTTTGTGTGTAGGTGTAACTGCTTGTAAACATAATCAGAGCTTAAGTGAATTGTAGAGAATCTAGTGGTTCTCTTCTCCCCACTGCCTCTTTTTTGATGAAATATTAGAAATGAAAATTTTGAAATGTATTCATCGAGTATACAATTGGAAAAGCCACCTTGTGAAATGGTAAGCTTGTTCTATTGTTTAATATTTTCTTAAACAATAGTCTTTATGTAATGTGTTTGATTTACAGAATTGAACAAATAATAAACTGCTAAACTTTGTGCTTTAAGTTAAATAATAGATTTGACCAGTAAAATAGATACTTCATATATTATTACCTTTGTATTATGCTGAGCAAAACAGGAATTGACAAAAGTTTGTTTCTTAAAAAAAAAAACCTTAAAATCTTTCTCTCTTTTTCTCTCTAGGTCTTTTTGGAAGTGGATATCTACTCAGACAGTAAGAATTGTAAGAGGTCAGTTACAAATAATACTCCTTGTTTACAATGTGATAAAAATTTTGTTCATGTTGTAAAATATCAAACTGTAGGCTTTTGTGTTAAAAGTTGACTTCCACAAAATAATATAGGCAGATTTAGGGTGGATAACCTGAAGTGAACAAAGAGTCTAACAATGGTACTCAACTGTGTTCTCTCTTTAATTAAGGACTAGAATCAGTGGAAATGGGACAGGCTGTGGAGTAGCTTCTAGAGTGTCTGGACAGCTACTCAGTAATTTTCCACACATGACCTCTCTTTCCTGTTGGTTTGTAGGCTCGTGCCTGGGAAATACTATTCAGTACAGTTGCTGGACAGGCTTTTTAGCTGTTCATACTGAGTTGCCTCCAATCTATGTAACCGTTTAGTGAAAGCTGCCTTCATGGTCTTCTTAGCTAGGAACTTGAAGTTGGCCTTATTGAGACTCTCACTTATTAGCCCAGGAACCGTGTTTTATTAACTCTCTTTTTCTTCTCCCATGGAATCAAAGAATTGTGCCTTGTGGATTTTCTCTTTTGTGTGTGGTCATCTAACTTCAGTCAGACTGCAAGCTAGAATCTGCACCTGAGTTCCTTGCTTTCTTACTTTGTGAAGAAGGCACCCATTATCTTCTGTTAGTTGGGATGGGATTTTATTTTTTGGATTTACTGTTACTTTTAAACTTAACTATTTACTGCTGTAAATGTGAAAGAAATAGGCTTTTTGCTGCTGTAACTTTTGGTGTTCTTCAGTGTGGTCAGTCTGTTGGAACTTTCCCTTCCCTCCCCTTTCTTTCTTTTTCCCTCCCTTTTACCCCTTTTCCCTCCCTTTTCCCCTTTTCCCTCCCTCTTTGCCTTTTTTCTTCCTTTCTTTTTTTTTTTCTTTTGAGACGGAGGGAGTCTCTGTCACTCAGGCTAGAGTGCAGTGGCGCAATCTCGGCACACTGCAACCTCTGCCTCCTGGGTTCAAGCGATTCTCATGCCTCAGCCTCCCAAGTAGCTGGGATTACAGGTGCCCACCGCCACGCCTGGCTAATTTTTTGTATTTTTAGTAAAGTTGGGGTTTCACCATGTTGGCCAGGCTGGTCTTGAACTCCTGATCTCAGGTGATCCACTCACCTTGGTCTCCCAAAGTGCTGGGTATTACAGGCATTAGTGACTGTGCCTGGCCAAAAATAATGGGAGCCCTTTAAAGGTTTTTTGTTTTTTTTTTGTTTTTTGAGACAGAGTCTCGCTCTGTCACCTCCCAGGTTCAAGCGATTCTCCTTACCTCAGCCTCCTGAGTAGCTGGGATTACAGGCATGCGCCACGCCCGGCTAATTTTTGTATTTTTAGTAGAGATGGGGTTTCACCGTGTTGGCCAGGCTGGTCTCAAACTCCTGACCTCAGGTGATCTACCTGCCTCGGCCTCCCAAAGTGCTGGGATTACAGGCATGAGCCACTGTGCCTGGCCTGTATTTTTAGTAGAGATGGGGTTTCCCCATGTTGGGCAGGCTGGTCTTGAACTTTTTTTAAGACCTAATATTTCAAGGGAGAAATGTATAGTAAATTTAGACAGCAAATTTTTTTTGTTGCATGATACTTTTTTTTTTTTTTTTTTTTTAAGACGGAGTCTCGCTCTGTCACCAGGCTGGAGTGCAGTGGTGATCTTGGCTCATGTTGCATCATACGTTTATATTTGATTCTAGTTTTGTTTTATTTTATTTTATTTTATTTTTGAGATGGAGTCTCACTCTGTTGCCCAGGCTGGAGTGCAGTGGCGTGATCTCTGCTCACTGCAAGCTCCGCCCCCTGGGTTCACGCCATTCTCCTGCCTCAGCCTCTCGAGTAGCTGGGACTACAGGTGCCCGCCACTACGCCCGGCTAATTTTTTGTATATTTATTAGAGACGGGGTTTCACCATGTTAGCCAGGATGGTCTCGATCTCCTGACCTTGTGATCCACCTACCTCGGCCTCCCAAAGTGCTGGGATTACAGGCGTGAGCCACTGCGCCCAGCTGATTCTAGTTTTAAAGATAGAAGTTAGCTAAAGTAATCTCCAGTTCACTTTCAGAAAATGTTAGGCTGGGCTCAGTGGCTCACACTGATAATCCCAACCGTTTGGGAGGCCAAGGTGGGAGGATCACTTGAGCTCAGGAGTTTGAGACTAGGCTGGGCAACATGTGGAGATGCTGTCTGTACAAAAAAACAAAAAGTAGCCAGGCATAGTGATGCATGCCTGTAGTCCCAGCTATTTTGGAGGTTGAGGTTGGAGGATTGCTTGAGCCCAGGAGTTTGAGGCTGCAGTGAACGAGGATCGTGCCACTGCACTCTAGCCTGAGTGACAGAGCAAGACCCTGCCTCTAAAAAAAAGGGAAATGTCTATAGTTTTCTTTACTTTTTTTTTTTTTTTTTTTTTGAGACAGAGTCCTGCTCTGTCACCAAGGCTGGAGTACAGTGGTGCTATCACAGCATACTGCAGTCTTGAACTCCTGGGCTCAAACGATTCTCCCACCTCAGCCTCCCCAGTAGCTGGGACTACAGGTGCATGCCACCACATGCAGCTAATTAAAAAAAAATTTTTTGTAGAGATGGGATCTCACTATGGTGCCCAGGCTGGTATCGGTTTTCTTTAGTTTTGTTTTAGCAGTCTTGCCAATTTGTTAATTACTGTTTTATTCTTGTACCACAGTGATTCTCAACCTTTAGGGCCTGTGAAAGCATAGATTAATGGATGCTGGCCTGTAGGTTCTGATATGGTTAGTTGGTCTGGGGAAGGGCCCAAGAAATTTGCACTTCTAACAAGTTCCCAGGTGATGCCAATGGTCCAGGGACCACACTTTGAGAACCACACTACTCTAGCATTTATAAATGCTGTTTGTCTCTGTAAGTGAATAAACTGACTCACAAATTACACCAGAACAATCGTGCATATGTAATTTTCACATGTTGAGTGGTGATTCCCAAACATTTTAAAGTATTGACGGTTTCTCATCTGATGTCAAGGAACACTGTTGTCCACTTACTTTCATACTTCACAGTGAGTTATAGCATACAGAGTTATTAATAATACATTTATTATCTATTAATGTACCATATCTTAGAGCACCTCAAAATCACAATTGGGAATTATTATTTTTCTATTTTTATTTTTGCAGTTGCAAGATTTAATAGAGTGAAGACAGAGCTCCCATACAAAGGGAGGGGACCCAAAGAGGGTAGCTGTAGCTGGCTGGAATGCCTGGGTTTATATCCGGATCATTGTCCCTCCTGCTGTGCTGTCAGGCAACAGATGATTGGCTATTTCTTTATCTCCTGTTTTTGCCTAATTAGCATTTTAGTGAGCTCTCTTTAGTATCTGATTGGTTGGGCGTGAGCTAAGTTTCAAGCCCTGTGTTTAAAGGTGGAAGCGGTCACCTTCCCAGCTAGTCTTAGGGATTCTTAGTCGGTCTAGGAAATCTAGTTATTCCTGTCTCTCAGTGCCCCCTCTCAACAGGAAAACCCAACTGCTGTTGGGGAGGTTGGCCAACAACCGCTCTAACTGCTTCCTGCTGAATTGGGGCGTAGTAGAGGTTGTGCAGTTGAGATTTCCTCGGGAGGGGTGCCTTTGATGTCATTAACATCAGAGCATGGGCTAGCAGGCCGGTCCAGGGGTCCGTGGTAGATTTTACTCATGGACTGCATCTGGGGCTCCATTTGAAGAACGATTTGTAGTTTTACTGCTTCGATTCTGGAAAAGACAAACTTAACAAGGAGGTTAAAGATACAGGGTCCAAAGAGGAGTAGCAATATTACAGCTGCTAGAGGTCCTAAGAAGGGGAGAATCCAGGGCATCCATTGGCTGAGGAGGCCCCAGGGTCCAGTGTTTTGAAGCTCCTTTGCTATACGTTATATTCGATCTCGAATTTCTTTAACTTTCTCGGTGATGATTCCGGATTGATTAACATAACAACAGCATTTTTCCTCTAAAAATAAAAAGGTTCCCCCGCTTTCCGCAGTTAGCAAGTCTAAAGCTCTTCGATTTTGAAGGACTACTGCTGCTAGGGAGTTAAGTTTATCTTGCAAGGTGACCAGGGTATCAGCGACCCATTCCATATCACCATTTAGTTCTTGAGACAGTTTGTAGTAGAACTGAGTAGAGGTTGTGATACCGCCAATGCCAGTACCTACTCCGCCTAGCACTCCTGCTCCAATAACAAAAGGAAGAATGGGTACTCTTTTGTTGTGGGGCTTAGGTACGACATGATTGTATAAATCTCGTTCAGTGTAGATGGTCATAGGGGCCACTAAGAATGAGAGGAAGCACACAGATTCTGAAGAGCCATTCAGACAATGATAGGCTGAGGTACCACAGACAAAAAATATTCCTGAGGGTAGGCAGACTATTCATGTGGGAGGAGTTACCCACCTGATGCATTGGGAGTTGGTTGTGTCTATAGTATTGCTAAATTTTACACAGGTGAGGTTTGAGGTATGGGTTATTTCCAGATTGGAAAGAGGACCTACTAAAACAGAAGTGGTGTTTATTTCTGTGCTGAAGTTGTTCCATTGTTCAGGTATAGGGGTTGAAATATATGGCCTAAAGTGCAGGGGGAGGCACATCCAACAGTTAGTAGGGTTTTGGGCCGAGACCTCATGGAGTCCAGTCAGGGTGGTATTAAATAGGCTTACTAGGCCAGTATGGGTATGGAGGGTTTCATGTAGTTTTGAGAGATCTAGTCCTTTGTAGGGGCCAGGGGTGCTATGTACCCAGGTCAGTTGGGAGATTACTTCCTTTATGTGTTTTTCTCTTGCCTGATCTTGAACTCCACCCCCATCAGACATACCGGTATGAGTGAAGTAAGTCCTCCAAGTCCTCCAGGACAACTGGGATTAATCGTTTTTCCTGTCCAATAATGAGTATTTGCATGCATGCAAAGAGTGGCAGAGTTATAGCAGTTGTGGGGCATATGGGTGTGGGCAGTGAAGGTGGGGGTTCCCTTAGATAAACTCCTATACTATGGGGCATCAATATTTCCGGGACGCTGCATTCTCCATAGAAACTCTTGCTAAGGGGAGCTACTGGCATGGACGGGGCATGGACGGGGTGCAGTGGCATGGACAGGGTGCAGTGAGAGTGAAAGGGGTAAGAGAACAGTAAAGAGAAAAATATGATAAGGGAGGGCCAGGGGATTTACGATTTTAGTTACTTTCCCCCTGGTTGTCATTTGAAGAGCAGGCGCAGATCCTCTAGAGGTTCACAGGAATAGCTAGCATTGTCTCATGGATTTTCGAGTTCCTTTGGCAGTATCCAGGGTTTGACTTGAGTGTGATGTATCCAAGACTCCGCTCCAGCCACTTTAACTGCTGTTAGGGTAGATAAAATGACTGGGTAGTTTCCTTCCCAGGATGTATCTAGGGATGGGGAATTAGAGGGAAGGGACTTGACTAATACCATGTCACCAGGGTGGAATAGTTCCTTTCCCTCTTCTTGGGGACAGGCTCCCTGTAATGTTTTAAGAACCTGTTGATATTTGGCTAAGGAGATGATGTCTGCAACTAAGTTGGCTATCTCTCGGTCAAGCCCAAGTTCGTTGGTTAGGAAGGGCCGTCCATACAGCATTTTGTATGGACTAAGTCCTGCTTTTTGGGGAGAGTTTCGGATTCTTAGTAAGGCTATAGGCAACAGAGCAGGCCATGCGAGGTGGGTTTCCTGGATTAGCTTTTTTAGATGTCGTTTGAGTGTTTCGTTCATTTTCTCGACCTTTCCTGAAGACTGTGGCCTCCAGGCGCAGTGTGAGTGATATTGTATACCTAACACCTGGGATACTCCCTGGGTTACTGTAGCCTCGAAAGCAGGGCCATTGTCACTCTGTAAGCCTCGGGGAAGTCCGAATCTGGGAATTATTTCATGAACCTTTATTACCTCTTGGGCCTTTTCTGTCCTACAGGGGAAGGCCTCTGCCCAACCAGTGAAAGTATCTACCCAAACTAGTAGATACTGAAATCCCTGAGATTTGGGCATATGGGTAAAATCTAGTTGCCAGTCTTCTCTTGGGTAGTGGCCTGTTCTTTGTTCTCCTGAAGGAGCTTGGCCATAAGGCAGGGGATTATTTCTTTGGCACACTTCACAGGCCCTGACTATCTGCTTGATAGTTTTGAAAAGGCCTGGTCCAGTAAATAATGATTTGGCCATCTGATGGGTGCTATCAATACCTAAGTGAAAGGTTTGGTGAAGGGTTTTCAGTAATTTCCATTGGTTAGCTGCAGGCAAAAGTATTTTTCCTTCTTTGGTGGCTAGCCATCCTGGAGGGAGGAAACTATGTCCTCGTGAGGTTCCCCATTCTATTTCTTCTTCTGAGTACTGGGGCTTGGTTTCCCGGAGGGGATTACCCCATACTAGGTGTCCTTCTATAAGCATTTCTAATGGAGAGTCCTGCCTTGCGGCTCTTTTGGCTCCAATATCTGGTTGGTGGTTCCCTTCTATTTCCTTTTCCTTTCCTTTCCTTTCTGATGACACCGGCAGTGTAAGACTGCCACCTCTTTAGGTTTCTGTACAGCCTAGAATAATCTCCTAATGGCTTCCCGATGTTTGATAGGTGTTCCTTGGAAGTTAGGAATTCCCTTTCTCTCCATATTGCTGCATGGGCATGGAGGACTAGGTAAGCATACTTAGAGTCTGTATATATATTTATCCTTTTTCCTTCTCCTAATTCTAGTGCCTGAGTGAGAGCTATGAGTTCTGCCAGCTGAGCACTAGTTGCTGGAGTGAGGGGATTACTTTCAAGTATTCCATTATCACTGACCACTGCATACCCCACTTTTCAAAGTCCTTTTTCTACAAAGGAACTTCCATCAGTATACAAGTTGAGGTCGGGAACAGTCAAGGGAACCTCTAAAAGGTCTACAATTGGGAATTATTAATCTTTTTTTTTTTTTTTTTCTAGACAGAGTCTCGCTCTGTCACCCAGGCTGGAGTGCAGAGGCATGATCTCAGCTCACTGCAACCTCCGCCTCCCGGGTTCAAGTGATTCTTCTGCTTCAGCCTCCCGAGTAGCTGGGATTATACACTTGTTACCACACCCAGCTAATTTTTGTATTTTTAGTAGAGATGGGGTTTCACCATGTTGGCCAGGTTGGTCTTGAACTGCTGACCTCAGGTGATCTACCCACCTCAGCCTACCAAAGTGCTGGTATTTACAGGCATGAGCCACCGCGTCCAGCCAATCTTTTTTTTTTTTTTTTTTTGTACAGATGGGATCTTGTTTTGATGCTCATGCTAGTCTTGAACTCCTGGACTCAAACAATCCTCCTGCCTCTGCCTCCCAAGTTGTTGGGATTATAGGCGTGAGCCACCGCGCCCAGACTTATTTTCTGAATTAAAATAATTGATCTGGGTACAAGCTATTTAATACTGAGTTGATCTGTAGTTTTGAAATTTTAAAATAGGATTTTTGAGATGACAGAAGAAATATTGTTTCATTTAGTTTGGGTTTTTATTGTTGTGGGCTCTTATTTTGGTTTTTAAAAAATATTTTTAAATTTTTATGGGCAGCACTTCATTCCATAAAAGAGAATGAATGTTGCTGTTTTGGTCTTTATTAATTAGTTTCTTTTTCTTTCTTTCTTTTTTTTAAATTATACTTTAAGTTCTGGGATACATGTGCAGAACATGCAGGTTTGTTACGTAGGTAAACACGTGTCATGATGGTTTGCTGTTAATTAGTTTCTTAGTTAGCTATTGGCAGTATCTAATCCTAACTAGTAAGGCCCTACATTTAGAAAAATTATACTTACTTGAGATGATTATAGATTTTAAATTTGGTGATAGATTCATTTTCTTCTCATATCAATGTCAGCACATTAGAGCCAAAAGTAGTCATTTTGGGGTGAAATTTTAAAATGCATAATTTAAGAAAAAACTCATGAGGACAGGTAAAGTTTTTTTTTTTTTAATTAAAAATTACCTATCTGGAGTTTGTTTTAAAAGTATACACATATGTAAAATTCATAGGCCAGGCACAGTGGCTTACACCTGTAATCCCAGCAGTTTGGGAGCCTAAGGTGAGAGGATTGCTTGAGCCCAGGAGTTCAAGACCAGCCTAGGCAACATAGGGAGTCCCCATTTCTACAAAATATTTAAAAATTAGACCAGGCACAGTGGCTCACACCCATAGTCCTAGCACTTTGAGAGGCTGAGGTGGGTGGATCATGAGATCAGGAGTTCAAGACCAGCCTAGCCAAGATAGTGAAACTCCATCTCTACTAAACATACAAAAATCAGCCCGGCATGGTGGTGGGTACCTGTAATCCCAGCTACTTGGGAGGCTGAGGCAGAGAATTGCTTGAACCCGGGAGGCGGAGGTTGCAGTGAGCTGAGATCGTGCCATTGCACTCCAGCCTGGGCGACAGAGTGAGACTCCGTCTCAAAAAAGAAAAAAAAAAAAAAAAAAAGGCCGGGTGCGGTGGCTCACACCTGGAATCCCAGCACTTTGGGAGGCTGAGGCGGAAGGTCAGGAGATCGAGACCATCCTGGCTAACACGGTGAAACCCCATCTCTACTAAAAATACAAAAAATTAGCCAGGTGTTGTGGCGGGCGCCTGTAGTCCCAGCTACTCAGGAGGCTGAGGCAGGACAATGGCATGAACCCGGGAGGTGGAGCTTGCAGTGAGTGGCAGTCGCACCACTGCACTCCAGCCTGGGCAACAGAGCGAGACTCCGTCTCTAAATAAATAAATAAATAAATAAATGAAAAATAAAAATAGAATTAGCCGGGCATGGTGGCACGTGCCTATAGTCCGAGCTACTGGGGAGGCTGAGGTAGGAGGATCACTTGAGCCCAAAGAGTTTGAGGCTGCAGTGAACCATGATTGTAGTACTGCATGCTGTGTGGGTGACAGAGTGAGACCCTGTCTCAAATAAATAAATAATAAAATAAAAGTTATAGCCTCTCAATATATAGTGTTTGAAGCCAGATGAGCATTATGTAGTTTAAATATCATTTCAAACAACTATTACTCTATCCAGACCCTTACCATTTATTCCCCCATTACTAACAACCAAAATATCAATATCACAACAAGCAGCTTTTGCCTACTGCAAAGGTTTCCCCATTGATCATAATTATTTCCTGGACACCACCAAATGAAAATGAGATTAGGAATGCCTTATAGGCTTTTGAGAAAAATTTCTTTGAGGAAAAGGGAACTGGTTTTAATTTATGGGCATAGTTATCATGATCTCAATTTTCCTCCCTTGTAGAAATTAAAGGCCCTGAAATAGAATAGCCAAGGAAGTTAGTTCTCAAATTGCCTTGCTTCCAAGTCTCAGCTATGGTTTATTAGATATAACCTCTGGCTGACCTCAGATATAGATTATTATTCATAACCTGCCTTTCTCACTTTTCATTTTCTCCATAGCTGTAAGAGCTCATTTTGGAGGAATAATGGATGAACCATCTCCCTTGGCCCAACCTCTGGAGCTGAACCAGCACTCTCGATTCATAATAGGTTCTGTGTCTGAAGATAACTCAGAGGATGAGATCAGCAACCTGGTGAAGTTGGACCTACTGGAGGAGAAGGAGGGCTCCTTGTCACCTGCTTCTGTTGGCTCAGATACACTCTCTGATTTGGGGATCTCTAGCCTCCAGGATGGCTTGGCCTTGCACATAAGGTAAGAGAGAGTTCAATGGTCTACTTATTTAATCTGTCTTGTTAGTTTTGCTGATTATGTTCTGAAAAGAGCAAGGATGATTTCAGCCAAGACTGCTTTGCCTTTTCCTATGTCACTGAACTCAAAGCTTTGTTGAGGAAGTCAGAAATGATGTAATTTTCAGAAATCATATATGTTCCCATCAAATTTTTCATGTCCTACCAGGTTTTTTTTGTTTTTGTTTTTGTTTTTTGAGACGGAGTCTTGCTCTGTTGCCCAAGCTGGAGTGCAGTGGTGCGGTCTTAGCTCACTGCAACCTCCGCCTACTGGGTTCAAGCAATTCTTCTGCCTCAGCCTCCCAAGTAGCTGGGATTACAGGCGCCTGCCACCATGCCCAGCTAATTTTTTGTGTTTTTACTAGAGATGGAGTTTCACCATGTTGGCCAGGCTGGTCTTGACCTCCTGACCTTGTGATCCGCCCACCTCAGCTTTCCAAAATGCTGGGATTAGAGGTGTGAGCTACCCCGCCCAGCCTATTTTTTTTTTTTTTTTTGAGATAGAGTCTCACTCTGTCGCCCAAATGGGAGTGCAGTGGTACAATCTCAGCTCACTGCAACCTCTGCCTCCCAGATTCAAGAGATTCTCCTGCCTCAGCCTCCTGAATAGCTGGGACTACAAGTGCATGCCCTTGCGCCTAGCTGATTTCTGTTGTTTTTGATAGACACCGGGTTTCGCCATGTTGGCCAGGCTGGTCTCGAATTCCTGGCCTCAAGTGATCCGCCTGCCTCAGTCTCTCAAAGTGCTGGGATTAAAGATATGAACCACTACACCTGGCCACTTCTACCTGCTAGGTCTTTCAGTGAGACCTAGTGAGTAAGAGTTAGGTTGAGGAACATCAGTTTTTGTACTACTTTGACTAACATTGTTCTAACTATCTTGATGATTGATAGGACTTCTCCAGGTGTTGTCAACTTCGTAGTAAGTTTTTTTGAACTAATTCATCAGATTGTCAGGAAGTTATATTCTGTTTCTAGCAGGGCCAGTCCCCAATAAAGGGCTGTTAATAGAGCTCTCCTTTTTCTCTAGAAACACAGTTCTCCCTAACTGAGAATGTCAGTACATAGTAACACTAGATTGTTTTTATTTATCGATGTTTGATTATATAACTAGCGTGTGAGATACTAACCTTTGGTCATTTACTTTTCAGTTCTTGGATTAAAAGGTCTGGATCAGTGGTTCTTGGTTCTCACTGTTCATCAGAATCACCTCGGGGAGCCTTGGGAGATAAGCCCCATCCCCAGAGATTTTGATTCATTTGATACTGGCTTGGTGTGGAACTGGGGCTTTTTTTTAAGGTATCCAGGTGATTGTTGTGTACAGCCAGCATTCAGATTATAGGTGTACCCTAGATAGCATAAGTTAGGGTGGCTGTTGTTGCTGTTACTATCTTGGCACCTTTATTATTAATGGGTCATAAAATAATTCAGCTCTATTTTATACACTAAATATACCAACTCTATAATAAAATCCTGTATGAGATCTGGCTGGATGTGATTGTTCTGTCTTACTGTTATCCCTGGGGCTTGGGATCAGGGCTTCTGAGAGACTAGGCAGTGTTCGTTAGTGGTCACCCTCATTTAGCTATGTAGAGGTCAAAAGAAAAGTGTAAAGCAAGTTAATTATGTTTTACTTCACAGGTTCCTAGAATTGTAATAAACGAGAGAGATAATTTAGCCTAACACTTTTTATTTTATTTTATTTTAAAAAATTAATTTAAAACATTATTTAAATAGAGACAGAGGTCTTGCTATGTTGCCCAGGCTGGTCTTGAACTCCTGGCCTCAAGCGATCCTCCTATCATGGCCTGCCAAAGTGCTGGGATTACAGGCATGAGCCACCACACCTGGCCACAAAATACTTTTTAATAGTTGGGAAAACTAAGGCCCAATGAGGAGAAATAACTTGCCTAAGTTTGAATAGCCAGAGAACTTGGATTCAAACTCATATCCTGATTTTATTTCACTAACTTTTCTACTCTACTTTCCCGTCCATACAGGTGTCTTAATTATATAACTAGTTCAGACAAAGTTGGTTTTATGGAGTTAGTGAACAAAGCATTATCTCTGGGTTAAAAAGAGGAATAGAGAGCAGTATTTTAGTGGCAGGGAAAAGAGATTAGGTCTTTATGTAAACATTTTTTATTTTATAGTTCATTTAATGATTGGCTCTAAGGTTAATACTAGTGGTGGCATTCTTCTCTCTTGAGGTCATTTGGAAGTGTGTTGGGGGGTTGTGACTGGCAGGACTACTTGCATTTATCAGACAAAGGACAAAGGACCAATGATACTAAACCTTCTGTGGTATAGTAGATAATCCTACACAACCAAGAAATCTGCTACTCAAAATGTCGTAGTGCCCCTGTTGAGAAAGACTGGTTTAACTCTAAATCCATAAAACCACACAGCACCTTGAGAAATCTGTCCAGTTTGAGTCTATGTGAAACATAATATCCATTTGCTGGATTAGGAAACTGAGTTTGGCTATGGTGAGATAAATGTGTTATAAGAAACTCAGCTAGTGATATCACAAGGCAGTTTGTAGTTGCCAAGTCATTCCCAAAGTTGATGGTTCTTATGCAAAGTCTATGTGGTCAGTGGCATGAGTGTCTGGAATTTCTTTGCATGCCTTACTGTTGCAAAAATCATGTCCGTAGCTCGTGGAGGAGCCGTGGATTGAAGTGTGATCAGCAGCATGGAAAGGAGACAATGCCAGTTCCAACTCACTCCTCAGCTAGCTAATGTTCTAAAATAGAAAAAACATTTTCTGTTTATCCATTCCTTAAGTCACTTCTGGATATGGTGACCTTTGGGGTAATTTTAATTGAGTCAAATTCATTTGATAGGTGAAAGACCTCTGTTATGACATCTGCCACTAATTAGGTGTGTGACCATGGACAGTACATATTATCTCCTTGGAGTCATCTATAAAAATGAAGATATTGATTCAGATGCTTCTTTTCACTCCTGGAACTCAAAGTTAAATAGAGACTAAGTTGAGTTTAGGATCAGCTCTTAGAACGAATAGCCTAATCCTTCATGGGTGACATAGATTAAGGGGGCAGGTACATTCCTAGGAGATGTTAACTGGAGGTCATCTGAAACCAAATGAAGTAATTGCCATAATGTAAGATGGGACTGAGTCTCTCTCTCAAGTTTAGATGCTGAGAAGTCTAGTGGTATGATGGATGAGCCCAAATAGAAAATAGACTTTTCCTGCGATGGAGATGATTTGCCTCATGTATTTTCTAGAGTCCAGTGAAAGACTGGGTGAATCACTTTCTTTTTTCTTTCTTTCTTTTTTTTTTTTAGAGGGAGACTTGCTCTGTCGCCCAGGCTGGAGTGCAGTGGTACCATCTCGGCTGTGCAACCTTCACTTCCCAGGTTCAAGCAATTCTCCTGCCTCAGCCTCCCAAGTAGCTGAGATTACAGGCACCCGCTACCATGCCCAGCTGTTTTGTATTTTTAGTAGAGACGGGGTTTCACCGTGTTGGCCAGACTGGTCTTGAACTCCTGACCTCAGGTGACCTGCCCACCTCAGCCTCCCAAAGTGCTGGGATTACAGGCGTGAGCCAGCATGCCCAGCCTTTTTTTTTTTTTCTTTTGAGACGGAGTTTTGCTCTTATTACCCAGGCTGGAGTGTAATGGCGCAATCTCCACTTACCGCAACCTCTGCCTCCCGGGTTCGAGAGATTCTCCTGCCTCAGCCTCCTGAGTAGCTGGGATTACAGGCATACGCCACCACGCCAGGCTGATTTTGTGTTTTTAATAGAGACAGGGTTTCTCCATGTTAGGCTAGACTCGAACTCCCAACCTCAGGTGATCCACCTGCCTTGGCCTCCCAAAGTGCTGAGATTACAGGCATGAGCCTGTAATCTGTGCCTGTCAGCCTATGCCTGACCCTGGCCTTTTTTTTTTTTTTTTTTTTTTTTGAGACAGTCTTGCTCTTTCACCCAGGCTGAATTACAGTGGTGCAATCTCAGCCCACTGCAACCTCCGCCTCCCAGGTTCAAGATATTCTTGTGCCTCAGCCTCCTGAGCAGCTAGTACTAGAGGTGTGTGCCACCATGCCCGGCTAATTTTTTTGTATTTTAGTAGAGATGGGGTTTCACCATATTGGCCAGGCTGGTCTTGAACTCCTGATCTCTAGCAATCTGCTTGCCTCAGCCTTCCAAAGTGCTAGGATTACAGGTGTGAGCCACCATGCCCAGCTGGATGAATCACTTTCTAAGCTTTATGACCCAAACATTTGAAAATAAGACCCTGGCTGGGCGTGGTGGCTCACGCCTGCAATCCCAGCACTTTAGGAAGCCAAGGTGGGTGGATCACCTGAAGTCAGCAGTTCAAGACCAGCCTGACCAACATGGAGAAACCGCATCTCTACTAAAAATACAAAATTAGCCGAGCATGATGGCACATGCCTGTAGTTCCAGCCAGTCGAGAGGCTGAGGCAGGAGAAGTGCTTGAATCCGGGGGTGCAGAGGTTGTGGTGAGCTAAGATCATGCCATTGCACTCCAGCCTGGGCAACAGAGCAAAAAAAAAAAAAAAAAAAAAAGAAAGAAAAGAAAATAAGACCCTAAGTAAAAAGTAGTTATAGCTTGGTGGGAATATACAGACCTCACTGTAGACAACTGATTTGGCTTTTTATTTTTAGATATGATCAGCTAGAGGTTGATATATCAGCCAGGTTGATATATTTCTGGAACTCACTAGTATTCAATTGAACATTTAAGAAGAAAGGCTGAATGTGGACTTTTTTTTTTTTTTTGAGACTGAGTTGCACTCTTGTTGTACAGGCTGGAGTGCAATGGCGCGATCTTGGCTCACTGCAACCTCTGCTTCCTGGTTTCAAGCAATTCTCCTCCCTCAGCCTCCCAAGTAGCTGCGATTACAGGTGCTCTCCACCATGCCGCACTAATTTTTTTTTTTTTTTTTGAGAGGGAGTCTCGCTCTGTCCCCAGGCTAGAGTGCAGTGGCGCCATCTTGGCTCACTGCAACCTCCGCCTCCTGGGTTCAAGCAATTCTCCTGCCTCAGCCCCCTGAGTAGCTGGGATTAGAGGTGCGCGCCACCATGCCCGGCTAATTTTTGTATTTTTAGCAGAGACAGGGTTTCACCGTGTTCGTCAGGCAGGTCTCAAACTCCTGACCTTGTGATCTGCCTGCCTCGGCCTCCCAAAGTGCTGGGTTACAGGTGTGAGCCACTGTGCCCAGCCCACCATGCCTGGCTAATTTTTTGTATTTTATTTTATTTTATTTATTCATTTATTTTTTTAATTTAAATTTTTTTTTTTTTTGAGTCGGAGTTTCACTGTTGTTCCCCAGGCTGGAGTGCAATGGTGCGATCTTGGCTCACCACAACCTCCGCCTCCTGGGTTCAAGCAATTCTCCTGCCTCAGCCTCTCGAGTAGCTGGGACTACAGGTATGCGCCACCATGCCTGGCAAATTTTTTTTTTTTTTTTTTGAGATGGAGTTTCACTCTTGTTGCCCAGGCTGGAGTGCAGTGGCATGATCTCAGCTCACTGCAACCTCTGCCTCCCGGGTTCAAGTGATTCTCCTGCCTCAGCCTCCCAAGTAGCTGGGATTACAGGCATGTGCCACCATGCCCGGCTAATTTTGTATTTTTTAGTAGAGATGGGGTTTCTCCATGTTGGTCAGGCTGGTCTCAAACTCCCGACCTCACGTGATCCGCCCGCCTCAGCCTCCCAAAGTGCTGGGAGTATGGGTGGGCGTGAGCCACCATACCTGGCTTATTTATTAATTTTTTTGAGACAGAGTTTCGCTCTTGTTGCCCAGGCCAGAGTGCAGTGGCGCAATCTCGGCTCACCGCAACTTCCGCCTCCCAGGTTCACGTGATTCTCCTGCCTCAGCCTCCCCAGTAGCTGGGACTACAGGCATGCACCACCACGTCTGGCTAATTTTTTATTTGTAGTAGAGATGGGGTTTCTCCATGTAGGTCAGGCTGGTCTTGAATTCCTGACCTCAGGTGATCTGCCCACCTCGGCCTCCCAAAGTGCTGGGATTACAGGTGTGAGCCACTGTGCCCAGCTAATTTTTTGCATTTTTAGTAGAGATGGGGTTTCACCATGTTGGCCAGGCTGGTCTTGAACCCCTGACCTCAGGTGATCTACCCGCCTTGGCCTCCCAAAGTGCTGGGATTACAGGCGCCCGGCCAGTGGACATCTTAATTTTGATAACCAGTGTACGATTTGGTGGCATATAACAGAGCCATCTAGTTGTATGGATATTGGCAGTTTCTCTGCTCCTATGGGATGTCACTTAAGGTCAGATCGTTTTGCATACTTAAAATTCACCACATGCTATCAACCAAACAGAACTGTAAACAGTTTGTCAACTAATAAGCTGAATTTCTGGTTGAAGTACAGTTGGAACAGGTTATCTCCACATTTGGGTCTTTTACCTCTTAACATAGTGTGATTTCTTTCCTGTTTTTTAAAAATCCACCTCCTTCCTCTCTAGCATAGTGTGATTTCTTTAAATCTTTTTTATCCTATGCTAAATGTATGGGTTTTTTGTTTGTTTGGTCTCACTCTGTCACCCAGGCTGAAGTGTTCAGTGGCGCAATCATAGCTCACTAACTTCCAACTCCTGGGCTCAAACAATCCTCCCGCTTCAGCCTCCTGAGTAGTGGAGATTATAGGTGTGCACCACCGTGCTGAGCTAATTTTTAAAATTTTTTTAGAGATGGAGTCTTGCTATGTTGCCCTGGTTGGTCTTGAATTCCTGGCCTCAAGTGATTGTCTGGCCTTGGCCTTCCCAAGTGCTGGGATGACAGGTGTGAGCTACCTTGCCCAGTGTATACTTCATGTTATAGTGAAACAGGAGAGTTTCCTCATCTCCCTTGCAGGATGTACCACAGGGATGTGTCTTGCTCCTTCGGTTGCCCCACTGCTCAAACCCCTAAGGGGAGGATGCAGATGGGCAGGTGCAGCAGCCATGGGAAGCACTTTTGGGCTCCAGCCCCACGGCACCATCTTGGGGTGGTGTCTGCGACTCTGAAAGCCCAAGTGAGCATGTGTTACAGTATGCTCTTTCAGCTTTGCTGTCTGCAGACAGCTTGTGTTAACCAGCTCAATAGACCATCTGCCTTATTGCAAGGGCAGAGGGCCAGTGTGACAGCTTTCTGTATCCTGAGCTCTTGCCCAGTGTACCAGAAAAATTGGATCACATGTGGGCTCGAAGGATGAGTGCAAGGTTTTATTGAGTGGTGGAAGTGGCTCTCAGCGACATGGATGGGGAGCTGGAAGGAGGGGCTGGAGTAGGGAGGTGGTCTTCCCCAGGAATCAGGGCTCCTGGAGGCCGGACTCTTCTCTGACGGCCCCGAGTTGAATTCCCCTCGGTGTCCAGACGTCCCTCCTCTCTTTCTCTGCCTTGTCGTTCCGCCATTGCAAGTCTGCTGGCCTGCTGGTGTCTGCTGGTCTGTTCCTCTGCTCCTCTTGATGTTCAATCACTTGTGTCTGTGCCTGCTATGGTCTCGGGTTTATTTGGGCACAGGATTGGGGGTGTTGCAGGCCAGAGTGGTCTTGGAAAATGAAGCATTTGGATGCAAAAACAGGCATGCCTTTTCTCACTTAGGTCCATAGGTACAGGTCAAAGGTGGAGCCCTTGACAGGGACTCTGCCCTTCTCTACCCAGCACTTCCCTGTCCCCTTCCCGTATCAATAGTATTTGAAACTTGATCTCAATTTTCTCTCATGTGTCTTAAAACATATGTTCAAGTCACTGAATGATCTTCATTTTATGGTTAACATAAAATGAAGCATGTTTGGTTAACAACTTTATCTGAGAACAATCTGTATTTGCTGTTATATGTGTATACCTAAAACCAGCATAAGATGTCTGTCACTGGGGTTCAAGACAATAGTTGTTGCTTTGGAAGGAGAAAGTGTATTCACTCAGGAAGGGCTCTGAAGTTGAGTTATATTTCTATTTATTTTCTGATCTAGAAAGAAAAGTACTTTACCAATATTTTTGAAAATTGAGAATTCAGATGAGATTGCCTGTAAAGATGTTGGACTCTTCAGAATAATTTAACTAGAAAATTTTGAGCTCTTTTGTAATTAGAAATAATTTGTAAAGTTTCTCCCATGATACTAGTCATAGTATGTTAATGAGTTTGGAATAAGCTCCTAGATACCACATTTCATTGTTTTTTTTTTTTTTTTTGAGATGGAGTCTTGCTCTGTCGCCCAGGCTGGAGTGCAGTGGCGCGATCTCGGCTTACTGCAACCTCCGCCTCCTGGGTTCAAGTGATTCTCCTGCCTCAGCCTCCTGAGTAGCTGGGATAACAGGTGTGCACCACCATGCCCGGCCAATTTTTGTATTTGTATTTTTTTTTAATTAATTAATTATTTATTTTTTTGAGACGGAGTCTCGCTCTGTCGCCCAGGCTGGAGGGCAGTGGCGCAATCTCGGCTCACTGCAAGCTCCGCCTCCTGGGTTCACGCCATTCTCCTGCCTCACCCTCCCCAGCAGCTGGGACTACAGGCACATGCCGCCATGCCTGGCTAATTTTTGTATTTTTAGTAGAGACGGGGTTTCTCTGTGTTAGCCAGGATGGTATCGATCTCCTGACCTCATGATCCGCCCGCCTCAGCCTCCCAAAGTGCTGAGATTACAGACGTGAGCCACCGCACCCGGCCAATTTTTGTATTTTTAGTAGAGACACCATGTTGGTCAGGCTGGTCTTGAACTCCTGACCTCGTGATCCACCTGCCTTGGCCTCCCAAAGTGCTGGGATTACAGGTGTGAGCCACCACGCCCAGCCAGATTTCATTTTCATTCACAATTCATATAAAGCTGTGCAGACCTTTATCCTTGGGCAATAATAGTGTCAAGGTCAGATTCTGGGAGGATCTGGGATTGACTTTCAACTTCTTCCATTGGGTCAAAAGAGAAGTTTACGGGACAATAGTGAGAGAAGGCCTATCTATTGTTCCTACATTCTATTTTTCACATTAACTTTAGGAAATATTAGTCAAGTTTTCTCAGTGGCTAATTAGAAAAATAATGGTAATAATAGGTTACATTTAATAAGTGCTTTACTGTATGCCAGATACTCTGCTGTGCTTTATGTGGAGTACCACACTGAATTATCAAAACAATCCCATGAGGTAAGTATTGTGCTATTATTTCCCACAATTTTTTTTTTCTTTTTTTTTTTGAGATGGAGTCTCACTCTGTTGCCCAGGCTGGAGTGCGATGGCGTGATCTCGGCTCACTGCAACCTCTGCCTCCCAGGTTCAAGCAATCCTCTAGCCTCAGCCTCCCAAGTAGCTGGGATTACAGGTGCCCGCCATCATGCCTGGCTAATTTTCATATTTTTAGTAGAGACAGGGTTTCACCATATTGCTCAGGCTGGTCTCGAACCCCTGACCTCAGGTGATCCACCCGCCTCGGCTTCCCAAAGTGCTGGGATTACAGGCAGGAGCCACTGTGCCTGGCCTATTGCCCACAATTTATGGATGGGGAATTGAGACATAAATTAAATAACATGCCCAAGGTGGCCAGCTTGGGTATTGAATCTAGTCAGAGCTCGTACTATAAACTGCTACACTAAACTAAAACCTTTGGTGTAACAGATATGCTTTTTTTTTTTTTTGAGATGAAGTCTCGCTCTGTCGCCTAGGCTGGAATACAGTGGTGTGATCTCGGCTCACTGCAACCTCTGCCTCCCAGGTTCAAGCTATTTTCCTGCCTCAGCCTCCCATGTAGCTGGGACAACAGGTGTGCACCACCATGCCTGGCTAATTTTTGTTCTTTTAGTAGAGACAGGGTTTCGCCATGTTGGCCAGCTGGTCTCGAACTCCTGACCTCAGGTGATCTACCCACCTCAGCCTCCCAAAGTGCTAGGATTACAGGCGTGAGCCACTGCGCCCAGGCCTTATGGTCTGTTGAGCAGTTCTTCTCTAATTAAATGTTAGCCTTGTTAGAAAGGGATAGAAGTTAGAAAATATATATTTATATATACTTGAAAAATTTTTTTTACAGACAGGGTTTCTCTCTGTTGTCCAGGCTGGAGTGCAGTGGTGTGATCATGGCTCACTGTACCTTCAGACTCCTGGGCTCAAGCAATCCTCTTGCTCAGTCCCTGAGTAGTTGGGACTATAGGTATGTGCCACCATTCCCAGCTAAGTTTATTTATTTATTTATTTATTTTTTGAGATGGAGTCTCACTCTGTTGCCAAGGCTGGAGTGCAGTGGCATGATCTTGGCTCACTGCAACCTCTGCCTCCCAAGTTCAAGCAATTCTCTGCCTCAGCCTCCTGAGTAGCTGGGATTACAGGGGCCTGCCACCACCCCCAGCTAATTTTTTGTATTTTTAGTAGAGACAGGGTTTCACCATGTTGGCCAGGCTGGTTTTGAACTCCTGACATCGTGATCCACCCACCTTGGCCTCCCAAAGTGCTGGGATTACAGGCGTGAGCCACAGCGCCCGGCCTAAAATTTTTTGTAGAGATGGGGTCTCACCACGTTGCCCAGGGTGGTCTTGAACTCCTGGGCTCAAGTGATCCTCCCATTTTGACCTGTCAAAGTGCTGGGATTACAGGTGTGAGCTACCGTGCCCAGCCTAGAAAAAATATTTTTTAAATCATGCTTTATTAAAGAAGCAGAATAGAAAATAAAAAACAACACAAGCAAGCAAACATAAACGCTTGTATATTTGCCACCCAAAGGTTACTCCCTACCATCTGTATCCTTTTCTATGCATATATGTATATATTCATATTTTTTTACTAAAATGAGGTCATACTGTACACCCTGTTTTATAATCTGCTTTTTTTAGTCAAAAAAATTCACTTTCTATTTCAATAAATTTTAATCTAATTTAATATACACACTCTATTCATTTCTCCAAGGAACCTGAAAATTCTGGTTCCTTCATGCAAGTATCCAATCCACAAATTGTGTATTATGTTCTTTAAATTTCTTAATCTGTCACATTTTATCACATTACCACCCCCCCACCTTTTTTTTATGACAGTGATTAGTGACTCGTTTAAGAGGAAGTTAGCAAATCATGAAAGTATATGATTGCTAGTGAAAATTTGGTAGCATATAGAGAAACAGAAGGAAAAATAAAGGAAGATTTACCATTCTACACTTTTTATAGTTACAGAGCAACAATTGGTATTAATTGATTGCATTAATGATGATATTTTAATGAATTTTATAATCATTTTATGTACCATTTATGACAGAGCTTTTTAGTTTTAGCTATATATGTTTGTGTTTGAGGAAAGACATACAGATTCTCATTTCTTTTTAGTCTCACTTTAAACTCCTTGAGTTTGAAATGATTTTATTTAAATCTAGTGGTAGAGATAGAGTTAAGTAATAGCTATGAAACTTTTGGAATAGTAAAATGTGCCCTATTGGTATAATACATTATTTATTATCAAGGAGTCGTTTTATAAGATAAAAATTTTTTACTGGAAAAACCTCTTTAAGTCTTTTGCATGTTAGTGCTTAAAACTTGGAAATTTAGGTCTGAAAGCCTTTTGATGATGGCAAATATATACTATCAATATTATAATTCACATGTTGAGAATAACCACTATTGAAAATGCAGGAGGCCAGGCGCGGTGGCTCACGCCTGTAATCCCAGCACTTTGGGAGGCCAAGGCAGGTGGATCACCTGAGGTGAGGAGTTCAAAACCAACCTGGCCAACATGGCGAAACCTTGTCTCTACTAAAAATACAAACATTAGCCAGGTGGTGGCGAGCACCTGTAATCTCAACTACTTGGGAGGCTGAAGCATAAGAATTGCTTGAACCCGGGAGGTGGAGGTTGCAGTGAGCTGACAGCACGCCACTGCACTGCACTCCAGCCTGAGCAACAGAGCAAGACTCCATCTCAAAAACAGAAAAAAAGAAAAGAAAGTGCAGGAAATTTTATTCCTGCTTCCTATCTATTGGTTCATCACTATCAAGCTTTGACATGGGAAATAAGGAAATTGGCTCTGGTTTTGTTTATATTAAGGCTTTGCTTACGGATAGTTTGAGAGTGTTCTTATGTATTGACTTTCTTCGCATTTCTCATTTAGCTTTCCTGAGCTTCTTCTTCCCCTAATAGCTCTCCAAACTTTCTACTTTCAGTGCTCCTTCCTTGATATTCTGAGGTTCCCAGTTGCCATGGTGCCTTTGTAGTGAGTAGACAGAGAAGGTCATTATGAGATCTGCAACTTGGTACTCCTTTGCTGAGGGAACTAGTTTCCTCTTTCCATCTCCCATCCTCCCTTTCTTTCCATTCAGAAAACAGGAGCTGTCTGTGGCCATATATGTATTTTAGTCTCTGGAGTGCATTCTATAAACTTAGCTAATTGTGGAAATGAAATTATGAATGTTGTAAGTAAGGCTCGGTACAGCTGCTTGACAGTGTTTATTTTATTATTTCAAGTGTAATGCATGCATTTCCCCCTCTTTTCTTTCTGTTAGCATAAATTTACAAGTGAAGTTTGCATTTACTACTTTATATTGTTAAATTATTAGAAGTAATGTAGGTTTATTATTAGAAAAGTAGGAAATCCAAGAAGTTTTTTTTTCCAGATAGAGTCTTGCTGTATCGCCCAGGCTGGAGTGCAGTGGCATGATCTTGGCTCACTGCCTCCGCCTCCCGGGTTCAAGCGATTCTCGTGCCTCAGCCTACTAAGTAGCTGAGATTACAGGTGCCCGCCACTATTCCCAGCTAATTTTTGTATTTTTAGTAGAGACGGGGTTTTGCCCTGTTGCCTAGGCAGGGCCGCCTGCCTTGGCCTCCCAAAGTGCTGGGATTACAGGTGTCAGCCACCGCGCCCAGCCTCAAAAAGTATTTTAAAAAATAGAAACACTGAGGAATACAATCATTCCATAATAATCACTATTCATATTTTATATATTTCCTTTCTGTATTTTTTACCACTTAAGGATAAATGTCATTAAAAATATACATATAGATGATATTATAATGAATATACAGCTCTGCTTTCTGCTTTTTTTCCCCATATAACAACACTTTCTCATGTCATTGCAAATCTTTTTTTCTTTTTTTTTTTTTTTCTGTGACAGGGTCTCTGTCACTCAGGCTGGAGTACAGTGGCATGATCACGGCTCACTGCAGCTTCAACCTCCCTGGGCTCAAGTGATCCTCCCACGTCAGCCTCCCAAGTAGATGGGACTACAGACGTACACCACCACACCCAGCTAATTTTTGTATTTTTTGTGGAGACACGGTTTCGCCATGTTGGCCAGGCTGGTCTCGAACTCTGGACCTTAGGTGATCTACCCTCCTCGGCCTCCCAAAGTGCTGGGATTACAGACATGAGCTACCTCGCCTGGCCTGATTCTAAATTTTGGCTGTTGTGAATAGTGCTGCAGTAAATATGGAGTGCAGATATCTCTTTGATATGTTGATTTCCTTTCTTTTGGATATATACCCAGTAGTGGAATTGCTGGGTTATATGGAAGCTCTATTTTTAGTTTTTTGAAGAGGTTTCATACTGCTTTCCGTAGTGGCAGTACTAATTTATATTCCTACCAACAGTGTACGAGGTTTCCCCTTTCTCCACATCTTCATCTCATGACACTACTTCAGTGGGTTCTTGTTACCCATAGGATATGTTAGTGTCTAGCCAAACATTGTGTCACAGGTGCTTAACATTATTTCTAATACTCACAACAGTACTAATCATTATTATGGTGGGCTCAATGAGTTCTGTTAAGGGTCCAATAAGGTCTTGGAGATGTTTGAACTAGAATTTGAAGGATGAACAGAAAAAAGGCTAGCAAAGTTAGGGGTGTGTGTGTGTATGTGTGTGTGTATGTAAGGGTAGAGCTGGTGGGGTAGACAGCGTGCAGAAGTATCAGTGAAACGTCTAGCATTTTCAGGCAATTACAAGTCATTGACTATTACTGCAATGGAAGGTGGGCAGCATGGTTGGTACAAAAGAAGAGGCCGGTAAGACAGAGGTCAGGTCATTAAGGGTCTTTCATGTCATACTGTGATAATAAATAAGCATTTGGTCTCTATCCTTGGTTCCTGGCACACAGTTCCTAAAGCCCTTGGGATTTCTTGACTGGTAAGTATCTTTTATGATAATGAGATGACTGGGGTCTGAGGGCCCCTGGATAGCTTCAGGCTGGGGTCTGTTAACCAGAAAGACCAAGGAATAATTAGGGAATTGGAACTTTCAAGTCTGCTCTGTAACCTCCAGGGAGGGGCAAGGGGCTGAAAATTGAGCTAATCACAAGTGGCCAGAGATTTAATCAGCCATGCCTACTTAATGAAACCTCCATAAAACCTTGTAAACAACAGAGTTCATAGAGCTTCTGGGATGGTCAACACATGGAGGTTCTGGTAGAGCTGTATGCCTGGAGGAAGGTTTGGAAGTTCTGTGCCCCTTCCCCCATACCTTGCCCTATGTGTCTCTTCCTGAGTTCCTGAGTTGTATCCTTTATAAAGCAGTAATAGTAAGTAAACTCTTTTCCTATGTTCTGTATGTCATTCTAGCAAATTATCAAACACGAGGAAGGGGTCATGGGAATCTCCGATTTATAGCTGGTTGGTCACAAGTATAGGTGGCTGGGATTTGCAACTGGTATCTGAAGTAGGGGACAGTCTTGTGGGACTGAGCCATTAACCTGTAGGATCTATGCTAACTCTGGGTAATTAATATAAGAATTCAATTGTGAGACTCCCAGTTGGTAGCTGGACAGAACTGGTTGTTGATATGGAAAAAACCTGTACATTCGGTGTCAAAGTGTTGTAAGTAAATACAGCTCAGACATAAGACATCTGTAAAATGGAAAACAATATTTAGGTTCTCCTTAACTGTGCAACAGACTTTATTAAAAATATGGATTCCAGCTGGGTACGGTGGCTCACGCCTGTAATCCCAGCACTTTGGGAGGCAGAGGCGGGTGGATCACCTAAGGTCGGGAGTTGGAGACCAGCCTGACCAACATGGAGAAACCCCATCTCTACTAAAAATACAAAATTAGTTGGGCGTGGTGGCACATTCTTGTAATCCCAGCTACTCGGGAGGCTGAGGCAGGAGAATGGCTTGAACCCGGGAGGTGGAGGTTGTGGTGAGCCGAGATTGCGCCGTTGCACTCCAGCCTGGGCAACAAGAGCAAAACTCCATCTCAAAAAAAAAAAAAAAAAAAAAGGATTCCTGGCTGGGTGCGGTAGCTCATGCCTGTAAATTCCTAGCACTTTGGGAGGCTGAGGCAGACAAATCACTTGAGGTCAGGAGTTTGAGAACAGCCTGGCCAACACAGTGAAACCACGTCTCTACTAAAGATATAAAACTTACCCGGGCAGATGAGGGGCGCCTCTGCCCGGCCGCCCCTACTGGGAAGTGAGGAGCCCCTCTGCCCGGCCACCGCCCCGTCTGGGAGGTGTACCCGGCAGCTCATTGGGAATGGGCCATGATGACAATGGCGGTTTTGTGGAATAGAAGCGGGGGAAAGGCGGGGAAGGGATTGAGAGATCGGATGGTTGCCATGTCTGTGTAGAGGGAGGTAGACACGGGAGACTTTTCATTTTGTTCTGTACTAGGAAAAATTCTTCTGCCTTGTGATCCTGTTGATCGGTGACCTTACCCCCAACTCTGTGCTCTCTGAAACATGTGCTGTGTCCACTCAGGGTTAAATGGATTAAGGGTGGTGCACGATGTGCTTTGTTATACAGATGCTTGAAGGCAGCATGCTCGTTAGGAGTCATCACCACTCCCTAATCTCAAATACCCAGGGACACAAACACTACGGAAGGCCGCAGGGTCCTCTGCATAGGAAAACCAGAGACCTTTGTTCACTTGTTTATCTGCTGACCCTCCCTCCACTATTGTCCTATGACCCTGCCAAATCCCCCTCTGTGAGAAACACCCAAGAATGATCAATAAAAATAAATAAATTAATAAAAACAAACAAAAAAAAAATTAAAAAAAAAAAAAAAGAAAAAAAAAAAAAAAAAAAAACTTACCCGGGCATGGGGACATGTACCTGTAGTCCCAGCTACTTGGGAGGCTGAGGCAGGAGAATCACTTGAACACAGAAGGCGGAGGTTGCTGTGAGCCAAGATTGTGCCACTGTACTTCCAGCCTGGTTGACAGAGTGAGATACCATCTCAAAAAAAAAAAAAAAAAAAAGTGTGGATTCCTGAGTCCTATCCCGGATTTATTAGATTACAGTCTCTGGTCGTGGAGCCCAGGAATCGTTATTCTAATACTTTCCAGGAGAGTCTGGTATGAATCCTGAGCCAAGAAGCACTTTTTCAGAGCTTAGAACAATGCTTGGCACATTTCAGTGCTTAATAAATGTTTGTTACATTGAAATTAAAGTTGTACAAATGGAAATCTACTTGCACAAGAATATATAGTAGAGTGGTCGGGCGCAGCGGCTCATGCCTGTAATCTCAGCACTTTGGGAGGCTGAGGCGGGCGGATCATGAGGTCAGGAGATCGAGACCATCCTGGCTAACACGGTGAAACCTCATCTCTACTAAAAATACAAAAAATTAGCCAGGCATGGTGGCGGGCACCTGTAGTCCCAGCTACTCAGGAGGCTGAGGCAGAATAGCATGAACCCGTGAGGCAGAGCTTGCAGTGAGCCAAGATTTCGCCACTGCACTCCAGCCTGGGTGACAGAGTGAGACTCCATCTCAAAAAAAAAAAAAGAATATATAGTAGAAAGGAAATATGTCTTAGGGAAATATCTACCTCATTCTTTTTTATGGCTCAATAGTACTCCATTGTGTGTATGGAGTAGATATACTCTCTATTTTATTATATATTTCTTTTTATCCATTCATCTGTTGATGGACCCTTACGTTGATTCCAAATCTTGGCCATTGTGAATAGTGCTGTAATAAACATGGGAGTGTAGATATCTCTTCAATATACTGATTTCCTTTATTTTTTGCATTTACCTAGCATTGGGATTGCTGGGTTATATGGCAGTTCCATTTTTAGTTTTTTGAGGAACCTCTATACTGTTCTCCATAGTGGTTGTACTAATTTACATTCCCATTGTGTTTTAATTTATACAACCATCAAGGGAACCACCAATACAAGGGTTCCCTTTTCTCCACATCCTCTTAGCATTTGTTACTGCCTCTTTTGGGTAAAAGCCATTTTAACTGCAGTGAGATTATATCTCATTGTAGTTTTGATTTGCTTTTCTCTGATGATCAGTGATGTTGAGCGCCTTTTCATATAGCTGTTTGCTAATTGTATGTCTGCTTTTGAGAAATGTGTATTCAGAACTTTTGCCTATTTTAAAATTGGATTATTAGATATTTTCCTATTGAGTTGTTTGAGCTCCTTACATATTCTGGCTATTAATCCTCTGTCAGATGGAGATACTGTTTGTTGAAATGAAAATGAAGTTGTAATAACCATAGTTTGATATCTCATATTTTTCTGAGTATTCTTTCTCCCAAGATTCATAGTTCTTTAGTTTTTTTTTTTTTTCCCTTCAACTTCTGTTTTAAGTTATGGGCTACACCTGCAGGATGTGCAGGAAGTAAATGTATGCAATGGTGGTTTGCTGCACAGATGAACCCATCACCTTGGTATTAAGCCCAGTATCCATTAGCTATTCTTCCTGATGCTCTCCCTCCTGCAACCCCCCAAAATTCTTATCTCAAAATGCTAAATTTAATAATTCTTCATAAGTAAAAATTCTAACCTCCTCCCTAGTAAAATCTAATGATAGTCATGAAACTGGGACTCCATTAGTCAGGAAAATGTCTAGGAGTTCATCAAGGAAAGATTCTTCAGAGTGTTCAGAATATTGAATTTGGGTTCCAGGATATCCTGATCTGCCAAATGTATCATGACCCACTAATTGTGTCATGTCATCTCTATATTTTTTCCCTTTATATATATTTTTTTGTTTCTTTAAAAATTTTTTTTTTTAGAGATGGGGTCTTGCTATGTTGTCCAGGCTGGTTTCAAACTCCTGGACTCAAGTGATTCTTCTGCCTTGGCCTTTCGAAGTGCTGACATTACAGGTGTGAGCCACCGGACCCAGCTGCCTTTATATCTATTATTTCAGTTCCCACCATCACTGACCTTATGTAGGTGTTCATTATCTCTAGCCTAGTCTATTGCAATGGCCTTTAACTATTTTCTCTTACTTTAGTCTCTCCCTGTTTCACATCTGTTCAAAAACATGTAATGTTTTCCCTCTGCTTTCAGAGTAAAGCCCAAGATAACAACCCCAACCTTTACTGCCATTTATTGAGCATTTACTGTGAGTTAAGCACTAAGTGCTTTCAATATTTATCTTATGTAACCAAACAACAGTCAGTCCTGTAAAATAGGCGTTAATTATCTCCATTTTCCAGAAGAGGAGGATACAGGCTCAGAGAGATTATGTAATTTACCTACCTAATAAGTGGTGGAGGCATTCAGTCATGGTATTCAGATTCTTCCACAATTAGGCCACAGCTGATTTTTCCAGTCTTGTTTCTACCCAGTGTTTTTTCCCTCTTTGCTTATTCCAGTTGCAGTAGACAATTGCCTGTTTCCTAAAATTCCATATACTTTCCATCTTTATGTCCTTTGATCATTCTATTTGTGTCTCAGTCTCTTTTCCTGTGTCTCTCTTTGTCATGTATCCTTATTGAAATGCCATTTCCCTGACTGTTGAAATTCCATTTACCCTTGGAGGTCATCACTCCTTTTTTTCTTTTTAATGAGATGAAGTCTTGCTATGTTGTCCAGGCTGGTCTCAAACTCCTGGCCTCAAGTGATCTCCTCACCTCAGTTTCCCAAATGCTAGGATTACAAGTGTGAGTCACCATGCCCATCTGAGGTCATCAGTCTTTAAGGACCTTCTGAAATGCTGCCTGTGCTATGAAGCTTTTCTTTTTTCTCTTCTCCTTCTTCTTCTTCTTTTTTTTTTTTTTGAGACAGGGTCTTGCTCTGTCACCCATGCTGGAGTGCAGTGGCACGATCTTGGCTCACTGCAAACTCCACCTCCTGGATTCAAGCAATTCTCCTGCCTCAGCCTCCCGAGTAGCTGGGATTACAGGTGCGTGCCACCATGCCCAACTAATATGAAGCTTTTCTTGTTCTTTCTCCTATATTGTTTTTCTCTTCTGGTAATTTGGCCTTCCATTTTCTGCAACAGTAATTTCATTTCTTCTCCATTGTCCTTAAACCAGCAGTTCCATTTGTGCCATTTCCTGCCTCTTCTAGACACTTTTAATTTATAGCTTTGCCACATTATTTTATTAAGAAAATAGAGACTATATAGTAATTCTTCTAACACCTCATTTCAAACTTACTTTTATCTGTATTCTCCTTCTCATTTTTTCTTCATGCATGTGTGTGTATGTGTGTGTGTGTATTTGTGTGTGTGTGTGTTTTGTAACCCAGAACAATGCTGACAACATTTTTCCTTCTTTCCTGAGAAGTGTTCCAAGTGCTTGGAACAGAGGATGACCAAAGGAGGGAGGGTCCTGAGAAGTGTTCCAAGCACTCTGATTTCTTCCATCTTTATAGAAGGCCTTTTTTTGATAGCCACATTCCCTTTGGATTATTGCCTTATCTCTCTGCCCCATTTTATGGTCAAGATTTTCAGAAGTGCTATCCCTACTTCCTCATCTCCCATTCATTCTTAAAGCTATTCTGTTCTGTCCTCTGCCCAACTGTGCTATTGAAACTGCTCTCATAAAAACCACTAATGACTACTGTATTGCTAAATCAGTGGATGCTTTTCAGTTCTCATCCTTCTAAGTCTCTCAACAGTTCCATACAAGTGACTACTTTTTTCTTGAAACACATGCCTTCTTTTCTGCTAAAGACTACACTTTCATGACTCCTGTGTTACCTCCATTCTACTCTTACCAATCTCCAGTCTCCCTTGCAAGTCCTTCTGCTTTCATGCAGCCTTTGAGTGTTGAATACTTTCATTGCTTGGTTCTGGTCCTTCTTATCTTTTTACTTGATATACATTTTCTTTCTTTTTTTTTTTTTTTTTTTGAGATGGTGTCTCGCTCTGTTGCCCAGGGTAGAGTGCAATGTTGCAATCTTGGCTCTCTGCAACCTCTGCCTCTGGGTTCAAGTGATTCTCCTGCTTCAGTCTCCCAGGTAACTGGGATTACAGGCGCCCACCATCATGCCTGGCTAATTTTTTGTATTTTTAGTAGAGACAGGGTTTCACCATATTGGCCAGGCTGGTCTTGGACTCCTGACCTCAGGTGATCCACCTGCCTCTGCCTCCCAAAGTGCTGGGATTACAGGTGTGAGCCACTGTATCCAGCCACATTTTCTATGTATAAAATTCATCCCTTTGCTACTGCTTATATGCTGATGATTCCCAAATTTATAATATCCATCCCAGACCTATCCTCTGAGATCACTTGTTATGTTCACCTATTCATATGACATTTTCATTTGAATGTCTTATAGACATTAAATTCTTGATTTCCCCTATCTTCTTCATAAATTTGATCCTCCCCCAATCTTCTACATCTCACTAAATAGCACCTCCAGCCACTCTGCTCAAACCAAAAAACCTGGGAATTGTACTTCAGTTTGGTTGATTATGTCTCCAGTATTGACCCCAGTACCTTCACTTGCAATCACCTTAGTCGAAGCCTTAGCACGTCAGCTCTTGCTTGGACTACTAGAATGATCACCTAACTAGATTTCCTGTCTGTATTATACTTTTGCCTCCTTATTTCTTGCTGCACATAGCATAAGATACAAAATTCTAGTTTTTCTGTTTTTTTGTTTTGAAACAGGGTCTTGCTCTGTCACCCAGGCTGGAGTAGTGCAAACAGGACTCACTGCAGCCTCAAGCTTCTGGGCTCAAGCCTCAGACTCCCAAGTACCTGGGTCAATAGGTGCATGCCACCCTGCTTGGATAATTTTTAAATTTTTTTGTACAGATGTGTTCTCACTATGTGGCCCAGGCTGGTCTCAAAGTCTCGGACTCAAGTGATCCTCTCGCCTTCACCTCTCAAAGTGCTGGGATTACAGGTGTAAGCCACTACACCTGACCTAGATACAAAATTTTTAACTCAGCTCATGAGACCCTGAATGATCTGACTTCTGTCAACTTCCATTTGCTGACAGGGCTTCAATCATACTGGCCTTTCAGTTCCCTTGAAAAGATAGTAGTCCAATATTTTTCCTATCTCAAGGCCACATGCACTGGTCCTTATGCCTAGAATTCACTTTCACTCTCTTTGATCACTTGAGGTCTTTATCCTTTAGGTTTCAGATCAAATATCATTTCCCCAAAGAGGCTCTATTGTTACAGTGTTCCTTTTTTTCCCATTGCAATAGCATTTATCACAATTTGAAATGTTTTTAGTAATATATTTATTTGATTTCTTGTCTCCATTATACTGTAACATGAGCACAGAAGCCATATATTTTGTTTATAGCTGTATACTCATCATTTTCTATAGCATATAATAGTCACTCAATAAATACTTGTTGAAGCCAGGCATCGTGGCTCATGCCTGTAATCCCAGCGCTTTGGGAGACTAAAGCAGGAGGTTTGCTTGAGCCCAGGAATTTGGGACCAGCCTGGGCAACATAGAGAGACCTATACTCTACAAAAAAAAATTTTTTTTAATAGCTGGGCATGGTGTTGCATGCCTGTATTCCTAGCTACTCGGAAGGCTGAGGCGAGAGGACTGTTTGAGCCCCCAAGAGTTTAAGGCCGCAGTGAACTATGATCATGCTACTGTACTCCAGCCTAGGCAACAGAGCAAGACTGTCTCTACAAAGTAAATAAAAACATAAAATAAATACTTGTGAATAAATGGTAGAGGTATAAAGATTGATTGGGAACAGTCACAAAAGATAATAGTAGTAGTTTTTGTTTTTCCATTTTCATTTTTATTTTATTTTATTTGAGGGCAGTAGCGCAATCTTGGCTCACTGCAACCTCCGCCTCTCAGGTTCAAGCAGTTCTTGTGCCTCAGTCTCCTGAGTAGCTAGGATTACAGGCGTGCACCACTAAGCCAGCTAATTTTTGTATTTTTAGTAGAGGCAGGGTTTCACCATATTACCCAGGCTGATCTCAAACTCCTGACATCAAATGATCCACCTGCCTTGGCCTTCCAACGTGCTGGGATTACAGGCATGAGTCACCACACCTGGCTAGTAGTTTTTAAATTATACATATTATGTATTTGATTTCTGTAGTAGATTTAGGATTATTCAGATTTTCATGTCTTTCTGGGTGGAATGTAAAGTTGTTAAGAAATTTATCAATTTTTTTCTAACATTTCAAATTTATTGGCGTAAAGTTTGTAATAATATGCTTGTTTTTCATGTCTGTAGGATTTATAGTGATTCCCTTGTCCTCATTCCTGATATTGGCAATTAGCATTTTTTTCTTTTATTTTTATCAGTCTTAGTAGAAATTTATCAATTCAGTTCCTTTTCAAAGAATTAACTTCTGGCTTTGTTGATATCCATCTCTTTATCTCTGTATTCACTCATAAATTCATCTTATTATATTCCTCAAGCTTTGATATACATTTTCATTATTATTCAATTAAAATATTTTCTTAATTTCCTTGTGATTTTTTGACTCATAAATTGTTTAGAAATATATCAAGACATTTGTGGATTTTATTACCTTTGTTATTGATTTTTAGTGTAATCCATTGTGTTCAGAGCATATACGCTATGTGATTTCAGACCTTTGAAATTTATTGATACTTTATGGCTTAGTATATGGTCTATTTTGATAAAGTTTCATAAACACTTGCAATGAATGTATATGTTGCAGTTGGTGATTATAGGTTCTATATATGTTCAGTTTTTCAGTTTGTTGTTCTTCTGTGTCTTTGATTTTTTTTTTCTACTTGTTATATCAGTTGCTGAAGAAGAATATTAAAATATCCTACTATAAGGATCTTATGACTGGGCACAGTGGCTCACACCTATAATCTTACCACCTTGGGAGGCCAAGGTGGATGGATTGCCTGAGCTCAGGAGTTTGAGGCCAGCTTGGGCAACATTATGAAACCCCATCTCTACTAAAAATATAAAAAATTAGCCAGGCATGGTGCCACACGCCTTTAGTATCAGCTGCTTGGGAGGCTGAGGCACGAGAACCACTTGAACCTAGGAGGTGGAGGTTGCAGTGAGCTGAGATTGCACTCCAGCCTGAGGGATAGAGCGAGACTCTGTCTCAAACACAAAGCAAAACAAAACAAAACAATAAGAAAAAAGACATTCAACACAATAGAAATATGGGGAAAAGACTTCAACAGGCACTTCAAAAGAAGATACCAAATGTCAAGTAAGTATATGAAAAGGTGCTCAATATTACTAGTCATCAGGGATTTGCAAATTAAAATTACAATGAGTTAAACACATATCCCAACCAAAAAAGGTAAAATTAAAAAACGAGCAATATCAAGTGTTAGCAAGGAAGTGGAACACACTGACTCTTACACATCACTGGTATTAATATGAATTGGTACAGCCACTTTAGAAAACTATTTAGCAGTATCATTTAAAGCTAAACATGCACATACCTCACTAGTAAGCAATTTCATTTTAGTGTATATTCCCAGAGGAAATTAGTTCATTTATCCATCAAAAATAAGCAAATATTGTCAAAATTCATAAACAACCCAAATGTCTGTGAATAGTAGAATAGGTAAGTAAATCATGGTATATCATATGATGGAATACCATACAGAAATGAAAATGAACAAACTACTGCTGTATCACAACATGGGTGAATTTTTTTTTCCATAAATTCAACCAAGTGGTAAGCATACATAAATTTTATACACATAAGGCCAGGCATGGTGGCTCATGCCTGTAATCCCAGCACTTTGAGAGGCCGAGGTGGGAGGATCAGTTGAGGCCAGGAGTTCGAGACCAGCCTGGCCAAAATGGTGAAACCTCATCTCTAGTAAAAATACAAAAAAAATTACCTGGGTGTGGTGGTGCTCACCTCTAATCCCAGCTACTTGGAAGGCTGAGGCAGGAGAATCCCTTGATCCCAGGAGGCAGAGGTTGCAGTGAGCCGAGAGTGCGCCACTGCACTCCAGCCTGGGTGACAGAGCAAGACTCCATTGCAAAAAAAAAAAAAAAAAAAGATTTTATACACATAATATTGATCAAAAGAAGTCAGACATTAAAGTACATACATTATATAACACTATATATATGAAGTTCAAGAGTAAACAAGACTGATCAATGGTTATAAAAGGTCAGAGTAGTCTTTACCTTTAAGGGAGAATATTGACTAGGAAGGGACACAAGTAAGCCTTCTGGGACTCTGGAAATATTCTGTATCTTAATGAGGTGATTGGTTATATGGCTATATATATATTAATTTTACATATATATGTTTTATACTTAAGATTTTTCCACTTCATTGTATGAAGTTATATCGGTCATTAAAAAGTAAATAAAACAGGGAGGACTTCCAGGTATAGCTGAATGAGGAGACTGGCAGATCTTCAACACAAAAGCCAATTATGAAGATTGACAAACTTGACAAAATTAACCATTTTAACACTCTTGAAATCAACCAAAAGGCATACAATAATTTGAGAGAATTTTATGATTAAAAAACTGCTGGCCGGGTGCAGTGGCTCACGCCTGTAATCCCAGCACTTTGGGAGGCCGAGGTGGGCGGATCACAAGGTCAGGAGATTGAGACCATCCTGGCTAACACGGTGAAACCCCGTCTCTACTAAAAATACAAAAAATTAGCCGGGCATGGTGGCGGGCACCTGTAGTCCCGGCTGCTCGGGAGGCTGAGGCAGGAGAATGGTGTGAACCCAGGAGGCGGAGCTTGCAGTGAGCCGAGATAGTGCCACTGCACTCCAGCCCGGGCGACAAAGCAAGACTCCGTCTCAAAAAAAAAAAAAAAAAACTGCTAAAATTCCGTAAAACAGTAGGAGTTTGTGGTATTCTTGTCTGGGATTGTTCCTATTCCCCTTTCCCCAGCTGATTTGTCATGAAAGTTTTACCAATGTGGGTAGACCATGAAGACCAGCTGCTTTGATGCTGTGATTGAAGGGAGTTTACTCAGTTTGGGTGGTGGATGATGTCCATGCTCAATGGCATTGTTGGGAGAAGTGACCACTTGGCAGTGGGTGAGTGGCACAGGCCAGTGACTTTGCCAGACTGAGGCCTGTTTGTGGTTGTGGCAAGCATATTGCAGGCTGAGGCATGTACATGCACAGAAGAGACATGATAAGGCCCAACGGAAAGTAACAGCTAGGGCAGACTTGAAAAACCTGAACTTTGAATGCACTACTCTATATCCCCCATACTCCAGACCCATAAACAGAGGATAAAAGCCTTTCTAGCTTTAAGTATATGAGCATAAACTCTATCTAATCATTGGCTACACAGACATAGGGGTGACTCCTCAAAAGCCACATTTAAACATAAAACCAAGAAATAAAAAGAAAATGAGCTGAGACATCAATGGCTGCACACTGTTAGGGAAACAGAATTCACAGATTTAGCTCAGGCAAATGATTAAGCCAAGAAAGAAAAAAACAAACTGTAGTAACAACAATTTTCATGGGTGAAAGAAATCAGAATCCAAATTGTTCATATGTTCAATTTGTAAATTGTTCATATGCATAATTTGTTTTCTAATCCCACGACAGGTTATATTCAATTTTTAATTAAAAAGCCGTGAGACATGTAAAGATACAGGAAAATGTGACCCATGTTTAGGAAAAAAGTCAATGGAAATTATCTACAAGTGTCCCTAGATACTGGATTTAACAAAGATTTCAAAGTAGCGACTGTAAATGTGTTCGAAGACCTAAAGGAAAACATGTTTAAATAATTTTTAAAAACATATTTATTTATTTTTATTTTTATATTTTATAGGGACAGAGTCTTACCATGTTGCCCAGGCTGGTTTCGAACTCCTGGCCTCAAGTGACCTTCTTGCCTTGGCCTCCCAAATCTCTGGAATTACAGGTGTGAGCCACTGTGCCCCATCTTAAATACTATTTTTTTTTTTTTGAGACAGAGTTTCGCTCCTGTTGCCCAGGCTGGAGTGCAATGGCACAATCTTGGTCACCGCAACCTCTGCCTCCCGGGTTCAAGCAATTCTCCTGCCTCAGCCTCCCGAGTAGCTGGTACAGGCGTGCACCACCACGCCCAGCTAATTTTGTATTTTTAGTAGAGATGGGGTTTCTCCACGTTGGTCAGGCTGGTCTCGAACTCCTGACCTCAGGTTATTGCCCGCCTCTGCCTTCCAAAGTGCTGGGATTATAGGCATGAGCCACCGCACCTGGCCCCTTAAATACTGTTTTTTTAAGCATAACAACAATGAATCAATAAATAGAACTTCTCAGCTGAGTGCAGTGGCTCATGCTTGTAACCCCAGTGCTTTTGGGAGGCAAGCGGGGTGGATTTCCTGAGCCCAGGAATTTGAGACTCCATCTCTACAAAAATTTTAAAATTATTTGAGCATGGTGGCATATGTCTGTGGTCCCAGCTACTTGGGAGGCTGAGGCAGGAGGATCGCTTGAGAATATTGAGTGTTTGCACCACTGCATTCCAGCCTGGGCAAAAGAGCAAGACTCTGTCTCAAAAAATTAAAAATAAAATAAATAGAAATTCTCAATAAGAAAAGAGAAATGATTTTTAAAAATAAGCAAATGAAACCAAAGAGGATATACCTATGGCAAATAAGCACATGAAAAGATGTTTTATAATTATCTAATAGTTATTAGGTATTAGGAAAATGCAAATATTAATTAGTATTAGGAAAATGCAAATTAAAATAGCAATGAGATATCATTACACACTTATCAGAATGCCTAAAATAAGAAATAGACACAATACCAAAGGTTTGTGAGAATGCAGAAAAATTGGATTTCTTGTACATTGCTGGTGGGAATGTAAAATGATACAGCCACTCTGGAAAATAATTTGACACTTTCTTTTTTTTGAGACGGAGTCTTGCTCTGTTGCCCAGGCTGGAATGCAGTGGCGCGATCTTGGCTCACTGCAACCTCCGCCTCCTGGGTTCAAGCGATTCTCCTGCCTCAGCCTCCTGAGTAGCTGGTATTACAGGTGCCTGCCACCATGCCCAGGTAATTTTTGTATTTTTAGTAGAGATGGGGTTTCACCATGTTGGCCAGGCCGGTCTTGAACTCCTGATCTCAAGTGATCCGCTTGCCTCGGCCTCCCAAAGTGCTAGGATTATAGGCGTGAGCCACTGTGCCCAGCTAATTTCACACTTTCTTATAAAACTAAACTCTCACCATATGAACCATATGATCTGGCAGCTTCACTCCTTATTGTATACCCAAGAGAAAGGAAAGCATATGTCCACATAAAAGTTTATACATGAATGTTCATAACATTATTAATAAGAGCCACAAAATGGAAACAACCCAATATCCATTAACTGATGATGTATAAACAAAATATGGTGTGTCCACACATTGAAATATTATTCAACCATAAAAAGAAATGAAGTACTGATATATGCTACAGCATTGAAAACATTATGCTAAATGAAAGAAGCCAGTCACAAAAGGCCACATATTATTCCATTTATATGAAATGTCTGTAATAGGCAAATCTATAAAGACAGAAAGCAGATTAGTGGTTGGCTAGGATTGGGGAGCATATTGGAGAAATGAGGAGTGGCTGCTACTGGGCATGGGGTTTCTTTTGGGGGTAATAAAAATGTTCTAAAATTGCCATGCGTGGTGCACGTGCCTGTAGTCCCAGCTACCTGGGAGGCTGAGGCAGGAGGATTGCTTGAGCCTAGGAGTTTAAGTCCAGCCTGTGCAACATAGCAAGACCTCGTCTCTTTAAAAAAATGACACATATAATGAAATGAAAATGTCCTTAAATTTATTGTGATGATAGTTCATAACTATGTGAATATACTAAAAACTATTGAATTGTACCCTTTAAGTGGGTGAAATGTATGGTATGTGAATTGTATCTCAGTAAAATTGTTAACAAAAAAATTTTAAATGAGTTTATCAAGATCACAGGGTGTAAGATCTATATAGAAAAGTTAAGTATATTTCTATATGCTAGCTAGAAATGAACAATCCAAAAATAAGAAAATATTCTGTTCATGATAGCATTAAAAAGAATAAAATAGGAATAAATTGAGCAAAAAAGGTATAAGACTTATACACTAAAACTTGTGGAACATTGCTGACAGAAATTAAATAAAATCAGCCAGGTGTGGTGGCTCACGCCTGTAATCCCAAACCCAGAGGCTGAGGCGGATGGATCACCTGAGGTCAAGAGTTCCAGACCGGCCGGGTGCGGTGGCTCACGCCTGTAATCCCAGCACTTTGGGAGGCTGAGGTGGGTGGGTAACCTGAGGTCAGGAGTTCGAGACCAGTCTGGCCAACATGGTTAAACCCCATCTCTACTAAAAATACAAATATTAGCCTGGCATGGTGGCAGGCACCTGTAATCCCAGCTACTCGGGAGGCTGAGGCGGGAGAATCGCTTGAACCCGGGAGGTGGAGGTTGCAGATTGCAGTGAGCCGAGATTGCGCCATTGCACTCCAGCCTGGGTCACAAGAGTGAAACCCTGTCTGAAAAAAAAAAAAAAAAGAGTTCCAGACCAGCCTGTCCAACATGGTGAAACCCTGTCTCTAATAAAAATACAAAAAATTAGCTGGGCGTGGTGGTGTTCTTTTAGTTCCAGCTACTTGGGAGGCTGAGGCAGGAGAATTGCTTGAACCCAGGTGGCAGAGGTTGTGAGTGGAGATCGTGCCACTGCACTCCAGCCTGGGAGACAGAGCAAGACTCCATCTCAAAAAAGAAAAAAAAAAAAGAAATAAAATCTAAATAAATGGAGAGGCAGTCCATGTTCATGGATTAGAGGACTCAATATTGTCAAGACAGCAGTTCTCCTTAAATTGATCATAAATTCACAGTCCATATCAAATTTCCAGCAGCCTTTCTTTTTCTTTCTAGAATTTGACAAGCCGATCCTAAAATTTACATGGAAACAAAGGACCTAGAATAGCCAAAACACTTTTGAAAAGGGAATGTGAAGTTGGAGGTCTTCATACTACCTGATTTCAAAACCTACTATAAAGTCACAGTTATCAAGACCATGTGGCATTGCTTCAAGGCTAGGCATATAGGTCAATGGATCAGAATTTAGAGTCCACAAAGAAACCTTTAAATATGTGGTCACTTGATTTTTTGACAGAGACACATCCTTGATCCAAGATTTCTCTGCTTGTAAAAGCCCAATGTAAAACAGTCTCTCACAGTGTGTGTGCTGCAGTATAACTCAGACTGCGTTGCAGTCAAGCTAGCGAATGCATCACTGTCTGCCGGGTAAACTGCTACGTCATCCTTGGTGTTTGGCATGTTACAATGCTGGGATCAGTGTGGGCTTCTAGTTGGATTTTGTGCCAGGTATGTGTCTATGTTGGACACTGTTCATGGTAGATTAAAAGGGGATGCTTTAAATTTGGAGAAATGAATGTGGCTTTTTATTTCTTGTATTCCAATATTAGAGAAAGATTGTGAGCAGCAGTGTCCATAAAAGATCTATATAGATCTCTAGCTTTGCTTTTGGACCTGGGTATGCTGAGTTAGTGTTTGGTTGTTGTAGAAAGATCCGTTTGGTGAAAGGAAGCATAAACTCGATTATTGAGTGTGCCTCTTTAGTATATTTTTCTGATATAGTTGAGTGCAAAATAGTCTGCCTAATTTTTACACTTAGTGCTTTATTTGCATTTTTGAATGGTGAACTTGTATAACAAGTTTGTTTTGTAGACACTTAAGTGTGTGTAAAATTGAGCAGCTTCTCATCTGTGGCTACTGAACTGTCCTGAACAAAGGCTGCAGTGCTCTATTTTTGAGACAGGTTATTCTGAAGAGACGTAAAGATAGAAGGGCTCCTCTGTGTCAGCTTGGTTCTTTAAAGGGAAAGTAAACTTCACTAACTTGATGGGCATTGGCACATTGTGGAAGGGATGATGTGAAGTACAGACCAGAGAACAACCAGGACTTCCATTTTTTATTATAGCTGGTTGTCATGTTGGGTGGCCTGATTGAGTTGCTTTCAAATTTGGGCAACTTGAGTCTTTACAACTTAAGTTGCCCGAATGTCCTTCAGATCAATGTTTGTTTGTTGTAATCATTTATCTTTTATCTGATTATTTATGCTCCAGGTCATTTGTGTACTTCTGTTTTTGAAGGTTTTTCTGGAAGCTTAATATATTCTCAGCGTGGTTGGCATCAGATTGTTAACTATTTCTATCCAGCATTTTGATGGGAATAAATTTTTATGGTTCATGATTCAGGTTAGATTTGGTGTACAGGCCTGAGGACTTGCCTCAGGAAGTTGTCATTCTATAGATTCTAAACCTTTAGAGTCTTTTGCCATTGATTTTTCTCCTAATACACAGAATATCATGAGCATCTACTTAAGTAAAAGCTAAAAACAGGAAGATATTACAAGATAACATTCAGCTAGTGTTTATTTCTTTAAGAGATCTGTCTGTGGCAAATTTGCTTTCATAGTAATATATGTGTCTCAGTAAGTAGTCTTTCTAGGCAGGATTTTTCTTCCCTGCTTAAGGGGGTTAGACCTCCAAAATATTTGTCAGGGTCTCTTTTCCTTTTAAGGGTTTAACCCACAATCTTTTCTGTATCCCTTTTGTACCAGCTCCATTCTTATTCTCAAGCTTTGGTGCATAAAACCTTAGTTTAGGTGTCTATATATACCACTACTTTGGCCTGAAAATTAGAATCGTGGCTCACACTTGATTCTAAGTTCCCTAGTAGTGGCGTGTTTCCTTTCTACATGCTTACTTTCCCACCTGACCTGCTTTTCCCCACCGTGCAGTCTGATAATTGGTATTATTTGTTTTGATTGGATCTCAGAAATTACCTCTTTAGACCGAGCTGTGCTCCTCCCTCTGGATTTCACGAGCCCATTATTTTCTTGGCTTAATTGTCCTTGTAAATTTGGTCTTTTTGTCCTGGGCTTTCCTTGTCATGTGCTCCTGGCAGCCAGGAGAGGCAGTGGAGCTTTTCTCCGTTGACTGTCAGAAGAAAGTGACTGCTGTTGAAAATGTTTGCTGCAACTAAAGGAGAGCTGCTAAGATGTACTTTCTAGTTAAACAAGCTTTTATATTTCTCCCTGGCTCCTCTCATTTCCCTTGGGAAATCAACTAATTCTGTGTGTAAGCTAAGTGTGTGGAGGAGAGAAGATGCAAAAAGGAAGAGAAAGGTGGGGAAAGAAGGAAATTGGGAACAATTAGACAAAAAGACTATAGTTTGAGGCCATCAGGAGTATTCTAGTCTGACTGAAGCCAGGCAGAAGGCACAGTATCTCTTGTCCTCCTGGGTTTTAAGCAGCTGCAACAGGAGGAGGAACTGCGGCTTGTGTTTACAAGGCCGAAATCTGAAGAAAAAGCTTCCATTCTTTTCCCATCTTGATATGGAGGGTTCTCCAGAGGAAAATAAGGAAATGAGATATTACATGCTTCAAAGGTAAGTGTTAGGCTACCACATTTGGGTAATATATATATCTTTAAAAAAACAGTAAGGTACTGACAGCTAAGCCCTGAAATTTATTTGATCATTTTTTTTCTATCTTTAAAAAATGAAGGCTATTTTTTTTAAGAAAATGAATAAAAATGGGCATATTGGCTCCTGAATGTCTAAACCTTTATTTTATATTGGGAATTTGAATAAAAGATCCCTGAGCCCATGTGTGATATTTTAGCTACCTTGAAAACAAGCACCCCATGCAGACCCTGCTGTGCTATTATTTCCTGAAGGGAACCTCAGATGTATCAAATTTACTCCCTGGATTTGGCTAGTATTTCCAGTGAAGTCTCTTCAACTGCTGTAAAGGAAAGATATTGTATAGTTTTGCAGAAAACTTTTTTAGAATGTGTGTCTGGGGCTAGGAAAGGTGCCTGCTGTAATTGTGGTATGTAGTCAGACAGAGTTGTTCAGGATGCCGAACTCCTTCACTTTGGGACCTTTCTTATTGCCATTAGAACTCAGGCTGAGGAGGAAATGAGTCAGGCCTTCTTGGGCCTTCTTCAGGCCTCTTGCAGGTCTGCACCTCCCTGCAGAGAATTGACATAAAAGACTTGAATGATTTGCTTGTGCAGTGGCGCAGTCATAGCTCACAGTAGCCTTGAACTCCTGGGCTCAAGTGATCCTCCCACCTCAGCCTCCTGGGTAGCTGGGACTACAGGCATGCACCATCATGCCTGGCTAATTTTTTTTTCAAGTTTTTTGTAGAGATGGGGTCTCACTGTGTTGCCCAGGCTAGTCTTAAACTCCTATACTCAAGCAATTCTGCCACTTTGGCCTCCAGAAGTGTTGGTATTACAGGCCACTGTGCCTGGCATCCCTCCATTATCTTTTTTGTTTGCTTGTTTTTATAATGTAGAGTTTTTATTTTGAAGAAAATTACTGAAAGTTAAACTAAACTTAGGCAAAGACAGAAAATAAACAAAAAACACTGAGTTGGCAAAATCTGTCTTTAGATCATCCTTTTCCATTCCTTTTTTCCCCCAACTGCCTCTGTAATTGCTCCTTTTTCTTTTTTACCACTTCTTCCACCCTTTGAGGGGATAACCAAGCAAAACTTCCACTGAGAGGCAAAGAGGTATAAAAGTAACTACAATATAGCTGAGTGCAGTGGCATGAGCCTGTAGTACCAGCTACTCTGGAGGCTGAGGCCAGAGGATTGCTTGAGCCCAGCAGTTTGAGGTTGCAGGGGGATATATTCCTGCCACTGCACTGCAGCCTGGTCAACAGTGAGAAGCCATCTCTAAAAATTTTTTTTCCAAAGTAACTGAGATATATATAATCTATGTTTGTGTATATATATAATATAGTATCAAAATTTTTTATGTATATACATGTATAAATATATATTTCAAAAATGTATATATAGGCTGGGCACAGTGTTGGCTTATGCCTGTAATCCCAGTACTTTGCGAGGCCAAGGCGGGTGGATCACCTGAGGTCACGAGTACAAGACCAGCCTGGCCAACATGGTGAAACCCCGTCTCTACTAAAAATACAAAAATTAGCTGGGCGTGGTGGCAGGCACCTGTAGTCTCATCTACTTGGGAGGCCAAGGCAGGAGAATTGCTTGATCAAGCGAACCCAGGAGGCAGAATTTGCAGTGAGCAGAGATCACGCCATCACACTCCAGTCTGGGTGACAAGAGCGAAACTCCATCTCAAAAAAAAAGTGTATATATATATATATATACACACACACACACACACACACACACACACACATATACATACACAAACACACACACATATATACATATATATATGTACACACACGCATGTGTGTGTGGTTTTTTTTTTTTTTTTTTTTTTTCCTTTCGAGACGGAGTTTCACTTTTGTCGCCCAGGCTAGAGTGTGATGGCGCGATCTTGGCTCACCACAACCTCTGCCTCCCGGGTTCAAGCGATTCCCCTGCCTCAGCCTCCCGAGTAGCTGGGATTACAGGCATGCACCACTATGCCCCACTAATTTTGTATTTTTAGTAGAGATGGGGTTTCTCCATGTTGGTCAGACTGGTCTCGAACTCTCGACCTCAGGTGATATGCCCGCCTTGGCCTCTCAAAGTGCTGGGATTACAGGCGTGAGCCACCGCGCCCGGCCTTAAATGTATTTTATATATAACATAGTTTTTATATAAAAACCTCATGGCTATACATATAGAAATAAAACGTGCATATATATCTCTATGAGTATATATTAATATATAGTGTCTGAATGTGTCTTTGCCAAAATTTATATGTTGAGGCTGGGCGCGGTGGCTCATGTCTGTAATCTCAGCACTTTGGGAGGCCGAGGCGGGCAGATCACCTGAGGCCAGGAGTTCGAGACCAGCCTGGGCAACATGGCGAAACTCCATCTCTACTAAAAATACAAAAATTAGCCGGGTGTGGTGGTAGGATCCTGTAATCCCAGCTACTCAGGTGGTTGAGGCACGAGAATTGCTTGAACCTGGAAGATGGAGGTTGCAGTGACCTGACATTGTGCTACTGTACTCCAGCCTGGGCTACAGAGCGAGACTCTGCCTCACACACACAAAAAATGTATATGTTGAAATCTAATTACCACTATATCAAGAAGTGGGGCCTTTGGGAGTTGAGTAGATCATGGGGCAGAGCCCTCATGAATGGGATTAGTGCCCTTATAAAATAGGCTCCAGGCGAGGCACGGTGGCTCATGCCTGTAATCCCAGCACTTTGGGAGGCCGAGGCAGGCGGATCACGAGGTCAGGAGATCGAGACCATCCTGGCTAACATGGTGAAACCCCATCTCTACTAAAAATACAAAAAATTAGCCGGGCGTGGTGGCGGGCGCCTCTAGTCCCAGCTACTCTGGAGGCTGAGGGAGGAGAATGGTGTGAACCCAGGAGGCAGAGCTTGCAGTGAGCCGAGATCGCACCACTGCACTCCAGACTGGGAGAGAGAGCGAGACTCTGTCTCAAAAAAAAAAAAGGCTCCAAAGATCTGCCTTTCCCCTTCCACTCTGTGAGGACACAATGAGAATCATGCAAGCGAGTAGGACCTGGAGGCAGGGAACCCAAGAACTTCCTAGAACTAAATCAAATGGAAACAAGCACTTAAGTTATGACAGGAAGCATCCTCTTCCTTTACATAGGATATACACTGAATAAATGACTTTGTAACTTCATCATCTTTATTTACACAGGGTGTATACCAAGTAACAATGGAAATCTCTAGAGGGTATTTAAACCCCAGAAAATTCTGTAATCAGACCCTTGAGTGGCTGGCTTGCTTGGGCCAGCTCCCAACCTGTAGAGTGTGCTTTCATTTTCTTTTTTTTATTTTTTATTTTAATTTTTTGATTTTTTTGAAATGGAGTCTCGCTCTTTAGCCCAGGCTGGAGTGCAGTGGTGCGATCTTGGCTCATTGAAACCTTTGCCTCCCGGATTCAAGCAATTCTCATGCCTCAGCCTTCCGAGTAGCTGGGACTACAGGCGCCCACCACCACGCCCAGCTAATTTTTTGTATTTTTTAGTAGAGATGGGGTTTCACTGTGTTAGCCAGGATGGTCTGGATCTCCTGACCTCGTGATCCGCCCGCCTCAGCCTCCCAATGTGTTGGAATTACAGGTGTGAGCCACTGTGCCCGGCCTAATTTTTGTATTTTTAGTAGAGACAACGTTTCAACATGTTGGCTAGGCTGGTCTCGAACTCCTGACCTCATGTTATCCCCCCACATTTACCTCCCAAAGTGCTGGAATTACAGACGTGAGCCACTGTGCCTGGCCGTGTGCTTTCATTTTCAGTTAAGTCTCTGCTTTTGTTGCTTTATTCTTTCCCTGCTTTGTTTGTGTGTTTTGTTCAATTCTTTGTTCAAAACACCAAGAACTTGTACACCCTCCACTGGTAACATATTTTGGCAAGCCAGCCAGGAGGTAATCCCAAAGTTTGGGGTTTATTTTTCTTGTTTGTTTTTCCTGCTCCATACAGGGGAATCTCAGTCTCTCTCTCTTTTCCTTTCCAACTTGGGACGGTTGGTGGGCAGCACCTAAACACAGAGGCAACTGCAGGTTTCTGGCCGGGGCCACTCTGAAGGACTCCTTTCTATCTTTTCCAGTTGTGGTCCCTGATCCCTACGTGTGGCACAGCTTGGGGCGAGCTGGCATTTGTTTCAGTGACTTAAACCTTGTTTTCTCATGCTAAATTCTTCCCTTCCCCTACTCTACTGGCTAAGGACAAAAGAAACTCACGCAGCCTCCAGTTCCTATCATTACAGTTCATGGCTATCACTCTAGTGGAACAGGAAGCATGGGAAAGTGTGGCCTTATCAAATTATAAGGATGCCAGAAGTCCAGGCCTTCATCCAGGGACAAAAGGAAACCTCATAGTAGGCCATCGCCTCTGAAGGGAAAACATGCTAAGCAGCACCAGTGCCCACCTAGGGTCAGAGACGTGTGACACTCTAAGACTGGACCCCAAAGGGGGACGGCCCAGGGATCCTCCAGACCTCAACTTCTCCAAAGGGGACACCCTAGGCAGAGTTCTGAGGTCTAGTATTAAGCCCTCCTTAGAATTTTCTCTCACAGTTGCAATACTGTTTGGCCCCAATATTGTTTGGAATCTGGAGCTTGCTGTTGAATGGGAAAGTGGGATGGAGTTGCATGTGTCAAACTGCTGTGGAAACTGCTTTATCTGAAATTTTGGTTCACAGCCTTCATTGGATTATCTGTTGGGGCAAACAAAGGAAAACCCCCCAAGCTTGTATTGCTATCTCACGCCTTAAGATTCCAAGTTAAAAGCGATTGAATCTTCGTTTGTGTGCGTCTATACATGTCTAGATGTGTTTATTTGTATGCACACTTATTGTTACATGTTGTGTCTACCAAATTGGCTTATAAATAAAAGAGCACTTAAAAATTAAGTAAATAAGTCTAAGCAATTTTCAAGTTCACGTGACTTGAGTATAACTTTACTAAACAAGCTGGGTTTAAAATTATTAGTAAAATAAAACTAGAAATGCCTTCAGAATTGTCAGAATACATTCTTTGTCTGGATTTTATATTTGTCTCTGCTAAATATTTTGAGATGTCAATGTTTGGCATGGAAGGTTATAAAACTACTAACTTAGCCCATATAAAATGATCTTGGTTTGTGTGCCCTTTTTTTTTTCAACGAATGAGAGTAACTTAATGTTGTTAACTAAGTCTTCTGAGTTATTGGCAAAAAAAAAAATACCAGTGTATTTACCTTTAAGGCTGTTACTTAGGTTTAGGTGAGCACCTTATGTTCGCTGGCTATTAAAAACATGGTTAGCAAGGAAATAACTAACTTTAAATGATAGTGTCTGATATCTCCGTTTATAGAAGTTATCTAAATAAACTGTTAAACATGAAAGAATTGAGTACAGTGAATGGGATAAATGTTTTAGGTAATCTTTTTGTGTAAATTAAAATCTTGGCCAGGCGTGGTGGCTCATGCCTATAATCCCAGCACTTTGGAAGGCCAAGGAGGGTGGATCACCCGAGGTCAGGAGTTTGAGACCAGCCTGGCCAGTGTGGCGAAACCCCATCTCTACTGAAAATATAAAAATTAGCTGGGCATGGTGGTGTGTGCCTGTAATCCCAGCTACTGGGGGGCTGAGGCTGGAGAATTGCTTGAACCTGGGAAGAGGAGGTTACAGTGAGTTGAGATTACACCACTGCACTCCAGCCTGGGGGACAGAGCAAGACTCTGTCTCAAAAAAAAAAAAAAAAAAAAAAGTCCTAAAATTATTTTTGATGCTCATTGAATATCTGGGTCAGTTCCAATTAAGAAAAGGTTGTGACATGGGGAAATATGTTTCTACAAATTGTGGAATTGTTCTTATCTATAATGCTTTTATCTCTGATGGTTCAGGATTTCTTGCTTTTTCGGGTTTCACTAAAGTTTTAGGTTACTAAGGATAAGAATTCTAGTTAACACATGATTCTGTATACAAAATGTGCCAGAAAGTGTTGTGTGATTAGTGAGAAAAAATAATAATTTTGTCTAATTCAGAAGTTTTCTAAAAGTTAGTTCAAATTACAGATTTGAAAAGGTTATTTATGAAACAATGTAGTAAGGAACCGGTAAGGAGGGGAGAAAGATGTGGAAAAGTTTAGATAATAAAATATTCCTTAAAACCTGATAGAGAACTGGAGAAATTTGGCTAATTAACATTTTCATAGTTAAAGTTCCTAGTCTTGATTAAAGTAAAAATAAGTATTGTAAAAAAAATGTGTTGGCAGTTTGCCCGTTTTTTTAATATATAGTTAAGCATGAAGCCGGATTTAGTGTGGAGCCAAATTTCACATATGTGCTTGCATTGCTTCACACTTTGTTTCCTGTTTTGCACGGATAGTGCTGGCACTGAAGTACTTATTGGTCATTTGCCTAGAGTCAATTTCTTTTTTTTTGAGACTAAGTCTTGCTCTGTTGCCTAGGCTGGAGTGCAGTGGTGCGCTCTCAGCTCACTGCAACCTCTGCCTCCCAGATTCAAGCGATTCTCCTGTCTCAGCTTCCCAGGTAGCTGGGACTACAGGTGTTATGCCCAGACTGTTAGTTCCCCAAAGAAGACCACCAGAGTCCAGAGTCAAAGCCAAGCGGCAAGGATCTTTACTACCAGTTCGAACCTGGTCCCTCCATTCCACAGCATACAAGAGGGCTCTGAACAATGCGAGTGTTTGCTTTTTATAGCCTGAAAGTTACAGGGGAACAAAGGAATTCTTTTGGTTCCCGCTCTTTCAGTAAAACTTTGAACGGCTGTCCCCTTATCGGAGACTTTCCTGGTGGTGTTTGTACTGGGCTCAGGAAGTTTGAGAGATATATGGCGATATGTGGTGGGATGGCAGGATGGGATGTGTTTGTACTGGGCTTGTTTGTTTTGAGCCCGGGGCTGAGGAATGTGCCCGGCTCCTTTCACAGGCACACGCCACCACGCCCAGCTAATTTTTTTTTTTTTTTTTAAGTAGAGATGTGGTTTTGCCATGTTGGCAAGGCTGGCCTTGAATTCCTGGCCTCAAGCCATCCTCCCACCTTGGCCTCCCAAAGTGCTGGGATTACAGATGTGAGCTACCGCACCTGGCCTTTCTTAAACTCTTTATCCTTTTTTATTCTCTTCTTTTCATTTTGAAATCTTTCAGGATGATGCACAGAAAAATGCTTATGTTTAAAGTCTGATCTTTCTTTTAACTTGCTTATAGAATGCCTTTTTTTGTTAACTTCTGGCTTTCCCTTGAGAGGACTTTATATACTTTGCCCTGTTTAGAAAGTTCCAAGGGGAATCAAAGCTTGTTTTTCTCAAGATGCTTTGAGAATTTCATAGCAGCATAATGGCAGCAAGGGTAAACCTTGAAAGACTATCATTACAAAGTCTAACTGTTTAATGCTTTTTAACTGGTAAGTTTAGTGTTTGCCCCTTACTGCTTTACTTAGCAAGTTGAAACTATATTCACAAAACAAAATCATACAAATTTACATGATGTTATACAGTTATACAGAGCTCTACAAATGCTCGTATCACCCTCTTTAAAATTACCTATTATCCCTTAGGCCATTGAACAGGTAACACATTTCCGCAAGGGTAGTTCAGCTTTGCTTACTAGATGCATAAGCACATTTTTAATTGAATATATGACATTCATACTATGTTTTGTGCAACATTAAAAAATTACTTCTTAGAGCAGTCAAATTAACATTCTAGTATCTTCACATTTTTAGTTTCAATGAAAAAAAAAAATTCTCCTAAAAGGCACTGCCTTTTACTCTTGCCCTTTCCTTCATGTTTAATTTTATCTTAATTTTTTGATAACTTTAAGACTACATTTATTTAGTATATGTCGTCTCAGATTAGTATAATCGTATCAGTCATTTATTTAATAACATCATCAGGTGTTCTTTCAGTTCTTGAGAGAATTGAGATTTGTAATGGTTAGTATGACCGGCATGTTTTTGGGGCTTATATGTAAACATTGGAAGACATGGGCAGCAAAGATCTAAGAAATTTGTTCTCTAAAAACTGTTTTAAAGAAACATCACCTGGTATTTGCTCTAAAGTAAACTCGTCCAAATCACTGCCCATGGACTGCATGTAGCCCAGGACAGCTTTGGATGAGGCCCAACACAGCTTTGGATGAGGCCCAACACAAATTCATAAACTTGCTTAAAATATTATGAGATTTTTGACCAGGTGCGGTGGCTCACACCTGTAATTCCAGCACTTTGGGAGGCCGAGGCGGGTGGATCACCTGAGGTTGGGAGCTCGAGACCAGCCTGACCAACATAGAAAAACCCTATCTCTACTAAAAACACAAAATTAGCCGGGCATGGTGGCGCATGCCTGTAATCCCAGCTACTCGGGAAGGCTGAGGCAGGAGAATCGCTTGAACCCAGGAGGTGGAGGTTGCGGTGAGCCGAGATTGCACCATTGTACTCCAGCCTGGGCAACAAGAGCGAAACTCCATCTCAAAACAAAAACAAAAACAAATATTATGAGATGTGTGTGTGTGTGTGTGTGTTTCATCAGCTATCATTAGTGTTAGTGTTGTTTTTTTTTTTTTTTTTTTTTTTTGAGACGGAGTCTTGCTCTGTTGCCAGGCTGGAGTGTAGTGGTGTGATCTCGGCTCACTGCAACCTCCGCCTCCCAGGTTCAAGTGATTCTCCTGCCTCAGCTTCCCAAGTCGCTGGGACTACAGGCACACGCCACCATGCCCGACTAATTTTTTGTATTTTTATTAGAGACGGGGTTTCACCTTGTTGGCCAGGATGGCCTTGATATCTTGACCTCGTGGTCCACCTACCTCAGCCTCCCAAAGTGCTGGAATTCAGGCAAGAGCCACTGTGCCCGCCAGTGTTAGCGTATTTTATACGTGGCCCAGGACAATTCTTCTTCTTCCAGTGTGGCCCAGGGAAGCAAAAAGATTGGATACCCCTGCTCTAAAAACATAATTATTTACATGGATATACAGTGAATAATTAACTGTGACTACATTCAGTGCAGGTTAACTTGAGGCAGTATTGTAGGGTATCAAGTTCAAGGACTTAGAGTCAGAAAGGTTGAATTCAGATCTATTTTGTTACTTCTGGCTGTGTGAATGATCATGAGCAAGTTACCTAATCCCTCTGAGCCTCACTTGTAAAATGGTGCTCAAACATCATAGCATTATTGCAAGGATTAATATGCCAGTGCATGTGAAGAGCTTAGCATAGTGTCTGTCCCATAGCGAGTACTCAGAAATAGTGTTATTTTGTGTAGTTGTCAATAATTAATAAATAATAATCACCATTCAAAAATGTTTGAGCAGGCTAGGTGTGGTGGCTCCCACTTGTAATCCCAGCATTTTGGAAGGCTGAGGCGGGCAGATCACTTGAGACCAGGAAGTTGAGACCAGCCTGGCCAACATGGTGAAACCCCGTCTGTGCTAAAAATAGAAAAAATTAGTCGAGCGTGGTGGCACATGCCTGTAATTCCAGCTACTTGGGAGGCTGAGGCACAAGAATTGCTTGAACCTGGGAGGCGGAGGTTGCAATAAGCCGAGATTGGACCACTGCACTCCAGCCTGGGTGACAGAGTGAGACTCTGTCTAAAAAAAAAACACCCAAAGATGTTTGAGCAGCTTCTATCTGTGCCAGGTACCCTTTGGTGCTGGAGATACAGCAATAAATAAGAATCTCTGACCTCAAGGGATGAATAAGAGTATCTGACCTCAAGGAACACACACCATTTATCAGGGAAAACAGATGTGTTAAGCTCATGTAACAGTCCAGTGTGATTGGGAGGAAAGATGTAAGTGCATGTTCTGGTGTGGCACAGAGGAAGCTCAGTTACCTACCTCCTTAAGGGGTGAAGTTGGAAGGATCCCCATCAGCAAAGGCTCACTGGGAGCACTGACAGTTTAGTTGCATTTTGAAGAATGAATTGGAGTAGTACTGACAAAAATACTATAATGCAGTGGTGGATTCCTGTTGTTGAGAAAGCCAAGTTGTGATAGAGTAGATTATATTACTGCCGGAGAGCACATGGTATTGGTTAGGTATCTAAATGTATATGGGGTAATGGAAAAATGGAAGTTCCTAAGAAGATCAGTCCTAGTTTGCATTTTGATTGACATTTTTGTATCCTCAGACTTTGAAATACTCGTGGGATATGAAGTGGAGGTGCCTAGAGGGTTGAAGATAATGAGGACAGATGAAGAAATGTTTGATTGTGCCATACTTACAGTTGCTGATTTTCAAGGTGTGGGTACTTCCTTAGCCTTATTCTCTGTGTTGCCTTTCAATACCATTAGTAACAGTTCTTTAAAAGCCAACTTTATTGAGGAATAATTTACAGCCAGATATACCTGTTTTATGTGGACAGTTAAATGATTTTTTTGTTTTTTGTTTTTTTTTTTTGAGATGGAGTCTAACTCTGTCACCCAGGCTAGAGTGCAGTGGCGTGATCTTGGCTCACTGCAACCTCTGTCTCCTGGGTTCAAGCGATTCTCCTGCTCAGCCTCCCAAGTAGCTGGGACTACAGGCGCCTGCCACCACGTCTGGCTAATTTTTGTAATTTTAATAGAGACTGGGTTTCACCATATTGGTCAGGCTGGTCTCGAACTCCTGACCTCAAGTGATCCATCCGCCTCAGCCTCCCAAAGTGCTGGGATTACAGGCGGGAGCCACCATGCCTGGCAGTTAAATGAGTATTTTCAAAAGTCAGGTTTGTTGAGGTATAATTTAAGTACAGTAAAGTTTACCCTTTTTTTTTGGTGGAGTGGGGGCAGGATCTCACTCTGTCACCTAGGCTGGAGTGCAGTGGTGTGATCATAGCTTACTGCAGCCTAGTCTTCCTGGCTCAAGTGATTCTCCCACCTCAGCCTCCTAAGTAGCTGGGACTATAGGCGTGTGCCACCAAGGCCGGCTAATTTTTTGATTTTTTTGTGTAGATGAGCTCTTTCTATGTTGCCCAGGCTGGTCTTGAACTCCTGTGCTCAAGCAATCCTTCTGCCTTGCCCTCCCAAAGTGCTGGGTTTACACGTGTGAACCAATGTACCAGGCCAAGTTCACCTTTTAAAATTATGTAGTTTGATGGTTTTAACACATGTATCTACCTGTGTAACCATTACTACGAGATCAAGATATAGAACGTTTCCATCATTCCCATACTCCCTTGCAGTCGGTTCCCACAGCCCCAGCCCACTGATTCGTGTTCTGCACTGTAGATTAGTTATCCTTGTCATATAAATGGAGTCATATGGTATATACTTTTTTGTGTCTGGTTTCCTTCTCTGAACATGAGGTTTTTGAGATTCATTCATGTTATTGCTCAGTCTGATACACTGATAATGATCCATGGACTTGGGGCCCAAAAGAAATAGGTTCATGACAAAGTTAAGGACAGGAAGGTAATTTTTATTTATTTAAAAATACATGCAATAATAAAAAAATTAAAAAGAATGTATGAAAGAAAAATGAAGTGATTAAAAAAATGAAACAAAACATGTACACCGGCACTGTTTTTAGACCTCTGGTGTTTATTATCATTAGATATGTTGCATAGTGTAATTGGAAGAACATTGAAATGACCATGAAACCTGGTTTTCTGGTCTATATATGCTACAGACTTCCTTTGTGACCTTAGACAAATCATTCTCCTTGTGGGCCTCTTTTTCTATAAGGTGCCTCTTAACTTTAAAGTTCCAGTCCAGATGCAGTATAACTAAATACCTGGATAGAAAAGGATGAAGAAAATTTTAATAGATTGACCAGCTTGAAATGTCAGTCTCTAAGAAGGGTACAGAGCATTTTATATTGAGTGCCAACAGCAGAGTGCATAGCCTTTGTTATGGCTGTCCTTAAGTCTAGTAGGCAAAGTAGCTGCTAGACTCTGAACTGTCCCTTCTTGTTTTTTTTTTTTTGTCTTTTTGTTTTTGAGACAGAGTCTCGCTCTGTCGCCCAGGCTGGAGTGCAGTGGCTTGATCTCTGCTCACTGCAACCTCCGCCTCCTGGGTTCAAGTGATTCTCCCACCTCAGCCTCCTGAGTAGCTGGGATTATAGACGTGCACCACCATGCCTGGATATTTGTTTTGTTTTGTTTTTTTTTTTTTAGTAGAGACGTGGTTTCGCCATGTTGGCCAAGCTGGTCTAGAACTCCTGGCCTCAAGTGATCCGCCTGCCTCGGCCTCTGAAAGTGCTGGGATTACAGGTGTGAGCCACCGTGCCTGGCCTTGTCCCTTCTTGTTATACTCCCGTAGGTGGCGGTTTTGCAAGTTAAGAGCCACACTAAGTCATGTGAAGTGTAGGGAAAATGCCCACTCATTGAGTTTTATGCATAGAGACACTCAGAGAAGAAAGAAAGACTGGTCTTATTTATGCATGTATATGTAAAACTATATGTGCACAGAAAGCTAGATATTGTGCTGCATGTGGGAAGATTTTAATCATACCTTCTTATTTTGGAAAGATACCTTACTGCCCCATCAAGTTTAAATTGTAGGGGAAAGGAAGAAAAGGTGGGAATAGGAAAAGAAAACAGCTTTCTATCAAACGGTGTACAAAGGAGCTTATATCCACTATCTTATTTAATCCTCTGAACACTCTTTTGGAGGGTCTATCAGTCAAGGTGCAGTCACAAGGAAAATAAATTGTACTAGGTGTTATAAACAGAGAACATTCAATAGTGAGAATTGCATAATTGGGTGTTAGAAGAATAAAAGAACAACAACAAAAAAGGCATGCTGAGGTATCCCAGAGTTAATAACTAGAGGAAGTAGCTATCACCCCTAAGTCTGGGAGAACAAAAGGGGAGGTAGTGTTACCAGAACTAGGAGCTTGGTGGAGGTCTCCTGGAGGGCTGGTGCCTGGACCTCTGGGCGTAAGCTTTGAGTAGCTGGTACTCAGATCCTTGGCCTGACAGGTGATTGATAGGCCCAGGCAGTGAGGTCCAGAGGATGAGTGAGCATGGCAAGGTTGATATTCTGACTGCCAAAGAGCCACAACCCACTGCTGCTGGTACCTCTATGGCTTTTCACCAGACTGTTGAAAGAAGCTAGAGACTGGAATTAAGTCTCTGTTACAGCTGGAGCAATGCTGATAACAGCTGGGAAATAGGAAGGAAGGCCCTTTTCTTACCTTTCTGCCTTCCGGTTTGGTGAACAGAACAGGAAGGAGCTAGCAAAGGAGTCTTGGAAATGAAGTTTGCAGAATCTTGGCCCCATTGTCACAGAGCACAGCATAAAAGGGTAGGTTTGGAGCTGAGAGACAATAGGTAAATAACCGGGACAGTAAATATTATGCATATTTTACAAAGAGAACACTGAAGCTGAAAAGATTAAATTATTTGCAAAAGATCATTTAAGTGGACAGATCTGGAATGTAAACCCAGGCCTGTGCTGTTTCCACTATCATATTTTGTCTAATCCAAGGTGCCATTGATTGTTAGAAACGCTGTTATTTTATGTACCACTAAGAAAAAATGCAGTACTGCCAGCCAGGCGCGGTGGCTCATGCCTGTAATCACAACACTTTGGAAGGCCGAGGTGGGCGGATCACCTGAGGTCAGGAGTTCGAGACCAGCCTGGTCAACATGGCGAAACCTTGTCTCTACTAAAAATACAAAAATTAGCCAGGTGTGGTGTCGCGCCTACAGTCTCAGCTACTCTGCAGGCTGAGGCAGGAGAATCGCTTGAACCTGGGAGTCGAAGGTTGTAGTGAGTTGAGATCTGGCCAGTGCATTCCAACCTGGGCGACAGAGTGAGACTCTGGCTCAAAACAACAACAAAAACAGTACTGCCAATTTAATAAGGCATCAATTGTAAAATACATACCAATTTCAGATTTTTTTTTTTTGAGACACCCATCTCATTCTGTTACCCAGGCTAGAGTGCAGTAGCATGACTATGACTTACTGCAGCCTCAACCACACATGCCCAAGCAATTTATCTGCCTCAGCTGCGCCCCCCACCCCCCACCCCAAGTAACTGGGGCTACAGGAACACACGACTGTGCCAGCTAATTTTTGTATTTTTTTAATAGACAGGGTTTTGCCATGTTGCCTAGGCTGGTCTCGAATTCCTGGTCTCAAGCCATCCTCTCATCTCAGCCTCCCAAAGTGCTGGGATTACAGGCATGAGCCACTGCACCCCGCCTAGGAGATTTTTTTAAAGTAAAAAGATAAGAAGTAGAACCTTAAAACTGATTAAATATGGCATATTATGCTGCCTTGTAAAGAATTTTGTTTTGGAGTTGTTGATTTTGAAATACCTAGGAGATACCCAGGTAAAACATTTAATAGGCAGTTTTAAAATGTGGAGTTATAGCTCATAAGAAAGATAGAAGTCAGAGATACAGAGGTGAAGGTCATCTGCACACCAGAGTCGTGATCCAGAAACAACCCTGGTAACTTGTTTTTTGGCTTTAACGGTCTCTGAGTCTATTATTTCTACCATTTATCCTTTGCCTATCTCTTTGTGATGGCATCTGCTGGTAAACCTTGATATTATCTTTTATTATTCAGAAACGCTTTTTTTCCCTTAAATTTCCACAAGCAAGATCATTTTCTTTTCTCTCTTTTATTTGAAAAGTACATGACCTGCCAGCATGCAGTCTTCACAGGATGCAGTTGTGAAAGTACTGTTATGGGTATGGTAGTGAAAAGCAGGTCTCCAGAAAATATAGGTGGTGTTTTTATGGCTTCTGTATTTTTATAGGTCCAGCATGTCTGGCTTGCACCTAGTAAAGCAGGGCCGAGACAGAAAGAAAATAGATTCTCAACGAGATTTCACTGTGGCTTCTCCAGCAGAATTTGTTACTCGCTTTGGGGGAAATAAAGTGATTGAGAAGGTAAGTTGTAACTTGCTGAATTATTTTGTCAAAAGCACTTAGGATTTAATGCTTGCCTAGATTTGTTGTCTAGATTTGCTCCCAATTGATATTTAGTTTCTCAGAGGCTTTGCCTCTTTATGTGAATTTTAGCCTTTCTGCCTCCCTAGCATCCTATTAATATAATTTCACTGTTTTCCTATAATATGTATTTACCACAGATAATTTAATCATAGCTAATTAAGGAGTTAAAATAGTGCTCATAAAGTTATTTTTGAGTCCTAGCAACTTGGGGGGCTAAAATGGAAGGATCACTTGAGCCCAGGAGTTCAAGGTTGCAGTGAGCTATGGATTGTGCCACTGCACTCCAACGTGGGTGACAGAGGGACCCTGTCTCAAACAAAACATGTTTTTGAAAGATCTTGTGGTTTTACAGGGTGGGGCTGCACTGATCTGACAGGGTATGAAGAATTGATTAGCTTGTGGGTGCTGGTGGGGAGATAATATGCCACAGCACTAGATTGAAAGCTAAGGGAGTAGAGAGAGTTTCAGAAGAGAAGGCTTAAAGAGTTTGATACACTGTGACTTACTGGCTTCCACCAAGTATTTGAGATGTTTCAAGGGAATATACCACATGATATACTTAGAGATTCCAGGTATTTTGAAATGTAATTCCGTGTCACTTTTATCTAAACCATGTCAGAGCTGAGAGGATGACTTGGCTGAAATAGCTTCCAGTGATTAAAAGATTAAAGGATGGGGACCTGTATTTCCACTCCTAAAAGTATTACTTCATCAGCATCCTTTTATTAGTCTTCCAATAAAGACAGATTATGTGTCTATTAGTCTATGTTATCCTTAGAGGCATGACTGCAAGATAGGTAAGGAGACGAAAGGTTTGTTTACAGAAAGTCTCAGGATTATTCGATTTTTCTACAACGGTGACCATTCTTTCTGAGGCATTCTCTACAATTCTAAGGTATTGGAGTTCAGTATTTTGGAGAAAAGTAACTAATACCAGGGTTTTTAAACATGTTCAGTGCTCTGTACCTCATTTTATTGCAACAGAGAAGAGTGCATGGCACTGCACTGGTTGGCCTTCCCCCATTCCTGATTTCATAATATATCATCCCTCTGAATTTCATTGTCTTCTGTTCCCTAGTGATTAATATGGTAGTATGGTAGAATAATTCACAAAGTCACAGATTTAAGTAATTGTGACTTTTCCCTTCAAATAAATGAAGTTAGAAAGGAGTATGTTTTAGCTGGCACATACTCAAGTATTTGCTTAGTTAACATTTAAAGATACTGCTTGGCCTTGGGGAAGCCAGTTTCTAACAGTCTGGACCAGTAACAAGAATTCTTGGTTGAAAGTATGACTTTTACACAGAAAGATAGATATGCAAAAATTCTCTCATCTCTTTTCCTCCATTGTTGCTTTTTTCTGCCTTTTCTTCCCATTCCCATCTCCTTCCCCCTCCCAGGTTCTTATTGCTAACAATGGCATTGCAGCAGTGAAATGCATGCGGTCTATCCGTAGGTGGTCTTATGAAATGTTTCGAAATGAACGTGCAATTAGATTCGTTGTCATGGTCACACCTGAAGACCTTAAAGCCAATGCAGGTGAGTTATTAGCATTATGAAAGCATCACTCTCAAAACTAAAACATGGAACAGCACAGCCTTTAAGTAGGAGAATGTTAACTTAGGGGGATTCCCAAACATAGGACTTCCAAGTAAAATCCTTTTAAAATAATTTCTGTTTAAAATGTGTCAGTAATAGACATATAAAAATGATTGCACTATAGTCAACCTCAATACAGATTCCTGTGTCCTAGGGCTAAGTAGGAAGAAATTTAACAAAAGTGTTGATTTGGGCTTTCAAGTGTATGCCTTTTTCAGTGTTAAATATTTGCTATGCCACATTCTTTGGAATGAGTAAGTGGAAAGATTTAGAAGGAAATGCTGTTTTTTCCTTATGCGTTATATTGAATTATAGAAAAACTTTGGGCTAAGATTTTTTTTTTCTCCTCCTGAGGGAGAGACCTTTTGGGACCGAAGTGTGTTTCACTCTGTAAATTCGGCTACATATTCTTTTTACTCAGATGGTTCTCTGTCTGATAGTTGTAGATAAAGACTATTGGTATAGCTGAAAGATATGACTAGTCTTTCTTCTCCATACCTTCTATCACTAAGGTATAATCTCTTAAGGTAGAGTACCCACAGATAATGTGAAGAGCTATCTTTTTTTACTTTTTTTTAATCTTTTACTCCTAGGAAGCTGCGAAAAAGAGCTATCCTTTTATACTTATTTTAGTCTGCATATGTTTTTTCTTTGTTGAGACAATGGTATTATGATTATTCCTAAGAAAGAAAGGTTATTATATCATCTTATTTAGAAATTGAGAAGTCACCAATTTATTAGAAAGCAAATGTTATATATTAGATCATTCTTGCATTGCTATAAAGAAATACCTGAGGCTGCGTAATTTGTAAAGAAAAGAGGTTTAATTGGCTCAGGATTCTGCAGGCTTTACAGGAAGCATGGTGCTGGCATCTGCTCTGCTTCTGGGGAGGCCTCAGGACACTTACTATCCTGGGGGAAGATGAAGGGGGAGTAGGCACATCACATAGCCAGAGCAGGAACAACACAGAGAATTGTGGGGAGGGTGCCACACACTTTTAAACAACCAGATCTCATATGAACTTAGAGTGAGAACTCACGTATCATCAAGGAGATGGCCCAAGCCATTCATGAGGGAGCTGCCCTCATGATCCAAACACCTCCTACCAGGCCCCATTTCCGAGACTGGGGATTACAATTCAATATGATATTTGGTGAGGGACATACATTCAAACTATATCATGTTATTATATGAAATCATTTAGATGCACACTTTCACATCTCTGAGCCACAAGTTTCATACTTATAAAAGGAAGATCCTAATGTCTAATTCACTGGATAATTGTAAAGATGAGATCATCTATAATAAATACAGATTATCTTGCGTGGTTTTTTTCTTTTTTCTTTTGAGAGGGAGTCTTGCTCTGTTGCCAGGCTGCAGTGCAGTGGTGCAAACTCAGCTCACTGCAACCTCCGCCTCCTGGGTTCCTGCAATTCTTCTGCCTCAGCCTCCCAAGTAGCTGGGACTACAGGTGCGTGCCACCACGCCCAGCTAATTTTTGTATTTTTAGTAGAGACAGGGTTTCACCATGTTGGCCGGGATGGTCTCGGTCTCTTGACCTTGTGATCCACCTGCCTCGGACTCCCAAAGTACTAGGATTACAGGTGTAAGCCACTGCGCCCGGTCCGGTTTCTTTTTCCTCATTCATTTCTACCTGGTACTCCAATTAATTCATTTATTCATTCACTTAACATGGAGACCGACAGTTGAATAAGATGTGATCTTGTTCTAGGAAACAAATGATTTCAATACAATGAGGTAAGTGCTATAAAAGAAACATGCACAGGGTCCGGTGAGAACACAGAGATGAGACATCTAATTCTTGGGGGCAGGCTTAAGAGAAAGCTTTCTTAGGCTGAGTGTGGTGGCTCATGCCTGTAATCCCAGCACTTTGGGATGCTGAAGCGGGTGGATCACTTGAGGTCAGGAGTTTGGGACCAGCCTGGTCAACATGATGAAACCCCATCTCTACTAAAAATACAAAAATTAGCTGGGCATGGTGCTGGTGCCCATAAATCCAGCTACTGGGAAGCTGAGGCAGGAGAATCGCATGAACCCAGGAGGACGAGGTTGTGGTGAGCTGAGATTGTGCCACTGCATTCCAGCCTGGGCCACAAAGCGAGACTCAGTCTCAATGAAAAAAAAAAAAGAGAGAGAAAGACAGCTTTCTGAAAGAGATTATGTCTAACCAAGAATGAGTAAGAGTTAGTGAAGCAACTGGGGGGAGAGAAAGGTGTACCAGACAGAAAGAACAGCATATGCAAGTGCATAAAGGTATGACACAAGTGGTTTTCTAGAAATTACGGATGGCTACAAGATGTGATATAGTATTTGCCAAGGGGGACCTTGTTTTCCATCCTCAAAAGCACAGACTTCGTCTTTTAAGGAGAGTATGTGTGTGTGTTGGACATCTAAGGATTTGCATTTTAAATGAATGTGTTTTTTGGTGTGTGTGTGTGTGTGTGTGTGTGTGTGTTTTAACTATGTAAAAGTTGAAGAGTATAATGAATCCCTTCCCATCTACCTGTCATGCAATATCAATAATTATCAACTTATGGCTAATCTGGTTTCATCTATATTCTTAACCCCGTGCACAATTATTTTGATGCAAATCCTTGATACCATATTATTCTTCATGTTATCTGTGAAGATACTCTACCTTAAGATTAAGAGATTATACCTTATTGATAAAAAGTATGGAGGGCCAGGCATGGTGGTTTACGCCTGTAATCTCAGCACTTTGGGAGGCCAAGGCAGGTGCATCACTTGAACCCAGGAGTTCAAGGTCAGCCTGGACCATGTGGTGAAACTGTCTCTACAAAAAATGCAAAAATTAGCTGGGCATAGAGGCGCATGCCGCTAGTCTCAGCTACTCCGGAGGCTGAGGCGGGAGAATCACTTTACCCGGGAGGTCGAGGTCGCAGTGAGCCATGACCATGCCACTGCATTCCAGTCTGGGTGTCAGAGTGAGATCCGGTCTCAAAAACAAACAAACAAACAAAAAAGAAATCTAAACCAAAACAATACTAAAGATTTTTTTTTAACTTACAAAACTCACAAAATTGAAAACATTGATAATACCTAACATAGGTGAGAGTATTTGGTACCCATGTTGCTAGTGAGAGTCTGAAAATGTGAATATCTTTTGACCCAGTAGTTTTATTGCTAGTAACATATCTGTGGATATAATTGGACAGCCGTACAGAGACACACATTATTTTATTATTTTTCAAATTATACATAATCTGTACTTCCATCGATAAGTTAGTAGTCAAATGAATTATATAGGCTATTGAAATATTAGGTATCCATAAAAAATATTAAACATATATATACCAAAAATATATATATTTATATACAGTAAAGCATAAACTGGTTGTCTTTGAGGTGGGACAATAGGTGAGAGTCTCACTCTGTCCCCCAGGCTGGAGTGCAGTGGCGCAATCTCGGCTCACTGCAACCTCTGCCTCCTGGGTTCAAGCGACTCTCATGCCTCAGCCTCCCGAGTGGCTGGGATTACAGGTGCCCACCACCAGGCCCAGCTAATTTTTTTTTTTTTTTTTTAGACGGAGTCTTGCTCTGTCACCCAGGTTGGTGCAGTGGCGTGATCTCAGCTTACTGCAACCTCTGCCTTCCAGGTTCAAGCGATTCTCCTGCCTCAGCCTCCCTCAGCCTCACTCTGTCTGTGGTGGGACTACAGGCTTGTGCCACCATCCCCGGCTAATTTTTTGTATTTTTAGTAGAGATGGGGTTTCACCATGTTAGCCAGGATGGTCTCCATCTCCTGACCTCGTGATCCGCCCACCTCAGCCTCCCAAAATGCTAGGATTACAGGCGTGAGCCACTGCGCCTGGCCAATTTTCACTTTTAAAATATAGTATTGTTATATTCTGTTGTATTATCTAACATTATTTAATAATTTGCTGAAGGGGTGGATTGCCCCTCCACACCTGTGGGTGTTTCTCGTAAGGTGGAACGAGAGACTTAGGAAAGAAAAAGACAGAGAGACAAAGTATAGAGAAAGAAATAAGGGGACCCGGGGGACCAGCGTTCAGCATATGGAGGATCCCGCCAGCCTCTGAGTTCCCTTAGTATTTATTTATCATTCGTGGGTGTTTCTCCGAGAGGGGGATGTGTCAGGGTCACAAGACAATAGTGGGGAGAGGGTCAGCAGACAAACACGTGAACAAAGGTCTTTGCATCATAGACAAGGTAAAGGATTAAGTGCTGTGCTTTTAGATATGCATACGCATAGACATCTCAATGCTTTACAAAGCAGTATTGCTGCCTGCAGGTCCCACCTCCAGCCCTAAGGCGGTTTTTCCCTATCTCAGTAGATGGAACGTATAATCGGGTTTTATACCGAGACATTCCATTGCCCAGGGACGGGCAGGAGACAGATGCCTTCCTCTTGTCTCAACTGCAAGAGGCATGTCTTCCTCTTTTACTAATCCTCCTCAGCACAGACCCTTTACGGGTGTCGGGCTGGGGGACGGTCAGGTCTTTCCCTTCCCACGAGGCCAAATTTCAGACTATCACATGGGGAGAAACCTTGGACAATACCTGGCTTTCCTATGCAGAGGTCCCTGCGGCCTTCCGCAGTGTTTGTGTCCCTGGGTACTTGAGATTAGGGAGTGGTGATGACTCTTAAGGAGTGTGCTGCCTTCAAGCATCTGTTTAACAAAGCACATCTTGCACCGCCCTTAATCCATTTAACTCTGAGTTGACACAGCACACGTTTCAGAGAGCACGGGGTTGGGGGTAAGGTTATAGATTAACAGAATCTCAAGGCAGAAGAATTTTTCTTAGTACATAACAAAATGGAGTCTCCTATGTCTACTTCTTTCTACACAGACACAGTGGCAATCTGATCTCTCTTGCTTTTCCCCACAATTTGCATGCTTTCCTTCCTATAATCAAAGAGAACAATAAGCCTATTTTAATTTTGAAGACATTCTAGCGGAATTTTTTTTAGTAGAATTTTTTTTAGAAGGGACTTAAAATCTTTTAGAAATAAGAACAAGATAATCACCATTCTGACTGGCGTGAGATGATATCTCATTATGGTTTTGATTTGCATTTCTCTAGTGATCACTGATGTTGAGGTTTTTTTAAAAATATGTTTGTTGGCCGCATAAATGTCTTCTTTTGAGAAGTGTCTGTCTGTTCCTGTCCTTTACCAGTGCATGTGGGGCTTAATACCTAGGTGATGGGTTGATAGGTGCAGCAAACCACCATGGCACACGTTTACCTATGTAACAAACCTGGATGTCCTGCACATGTATCCTGGAACTTACATTTTTAAAAAAGAACAAGATAAAATAAATTTATTAGTAGTAAATAATGGTGGATGCTTGAGTTGAAATTTGAAAGCTAAAATAAATTTATAAATGGTGGAAATGAACTTTGAGGAAGTTACTTAACTCCTCCAAGCCATCATTTTCTGTCACATATCATATATTGGGTTGATGAGAGAATTAAATGAGATAATGTATATACAAAGTGCTAGTTACAGTCCCTACACGTGGTAGCTCTTCTGTTACAATTGTCATTGCCAGAATAGGAAAATAGAGATGTTAGGTGACAAATTTGAAAGGGAATACTGTACAACAAATATATATGAGAAAGTGGTTATCTTTCTAAAGTTTCTTACAAATACCTGTTACCCTCAGTATTCCAGATAAACTCTTTCCAGACACTCCTGTAACTAACCTTTCTTGTTTAGCCAGTTTGCAAGCCATTCAGGCTCTCCTATCTTTCTCCATTCTGTCAAGCTCTGTACCAGGGAAAGGGCTTTCTCTAGGTCCAGTGCCAGTTAAAGACAAAGGATGTCAGGACTAGAACTTTTTCTCAGAATAGAGTAATTGCACTTAGGCCCCTAACTGACAGACACATCAGCCTTGATATAGAAGTCATAAAGATTCCTCAGAAAGATTACATAGTGAAATGTTGGAGAATTGCTATTTTAGTATAAGAGCTTCTAAATATGGGATTAACTCGTATTAGTGCTTGTGACTTAACAAACTAAGAGCCTCGAACTAAATGGTCCTGGAAATTATCCTACTAATGCTGTTTGTCCTGTGGTTACTTATGATAGTCCCTGACCTTTACGTAGTTTTGCTGTGCAATTATATTTCTGGAAAAAAAAATCATGTGTTCTCTATTAATTCGCTTGCATTTTCAGAATACATTAAGATGGCAGATCACTATGTGCCAGTGCCTGGAGGACCAAACAACAACAACTATGCAAATGTGGAATTAATTCTTGATATTGCTAAAAGGATCCCAGTACAAGTAAGAGATGCCAATGTGTCCTTTAAAACCAAATTCAGCCATTTTATAGTTAGGCACAAGGGGATATCTAGAGGAGAACATTTTTGTAAAGCATCGTTTTCGAAAATTATTAAATGCCTGTGTATGGGATAACTAAACCAAATAAGGAAAAGAAAGATGGAAATAATGGAATGGCTAAAAATAAAGTAAACGTAATACAAACAGAAGGTTTGGAAGCGTCTTTCAGAGATTATTTATTCTAGGTATCTCACCTTTGAGCCAGTGAAAATTACCTGTTTGTTGTGGAATATTAGCCTAAAGGATGGTGGTATATTAAAGAAGTAGGCTGTTTCTTCCCTGTCACATTGTGTTAGTAAGTTTAGGGTAGGTACCTTAAAGCCCAAAGAGGAAAAAACGCTAAACTTAGATGGCAGTGTAATCAATAAAGATGTAATGGAGTGGCCATAGTAATTGAATATGTGAAACATAGCCAGTTTTTCTAGAAAACGCCCTTTACAGCCTAGGCTATGAATTGAGTTTCCTAAAGAGCAACAAGTATAACTGGATCTTAATATCAATTTCAACTTGGTTTTGACCCCTTCAGAAATCTTGCCACAATGGACTACTCATTGTTATTCTGTAAAGAGTTTGCCAACAATCAAGCATAGAAGCTGAATTAAGCATTAGGCTGCTGTGGAACTACTGTACCTCAAGAAACAGGGCCAGCCTGGATAGAGACTCTTGCAGTTTGTGGGGGTTTTGTATGAATTTTAAGAATGAATTATATTGTATTCCCTTGCAGGCAGTGTGGGCTGGCTGGGGTCATGCTTCTGAGAATCCCAAACTACCGGAACTTCTCTTGAAAAATGGCATTGCCTTCATGGGTAAGCCGTTCTGACATATTGTCCCTGTCTTTCTGTTTCTTTCTGTCAATTTTGCCCACATTTTACTCTATAGTCTGATTTTCTGTTTAACATGTGCTGGGCTCTCTCTCTCTCTCTCTCTTTTTTTTCCCTCAATCTATTACTAACTCTCAGAGTAACCTTCTTCATTTCTTTTTTTTTCATTTTTTGCTTATCTCACTTCATCTTGATTTTGTTTTCTGTCCCTGGGTCAGATATGGAGATATGGAGAAGGCTTTGGTTTCTAAAACACTGACCTTTTAAAACTTTGCAGCTAACCTTAAGAAAGCATGTGGGAAAATGACCTGTTTTTAGATAGTGAAGATAATTGAATACTCAGGATGCCCTGGCAGTGTGCCCTTAAATATGAATCAGCACCTTTGCATTTAAGCATATAGGTGATACTCCTACAAGTGAGAGATACTTCTTCTGACTTTTCTGCTGTCATTATACCAGAGAGAAAAACAGAGGTTATATAGCTCAAAGTATTTTTCTCTCTGTCTCAGAGACCTTAAACAATGAAGATTATGTTTTGTAAACCTTTTTAAAGATGTCTCCTTTTTGGGTTCCCCTAAAACCAAAAAGCGTATACTATTTCAGACTTGAATCCTAAAACTTTAAAGTCCTTATTTCAGGATATTGACTTAAAAAAGAAGACTTTATTGATCTGGTAAAGTTGGATCATGAAGAATGATAACATTATAGCTAGATTTGTCAAAAATTTAATTCAGCATACATTTATATATATTGAGCTCTCACTCTGCACAAAAAGCTTACTACATTAGGTTTTATAGATGGTACAAAGATAAGTCAAAGCATAATAGTCCCCATAATTTATGATCTCCTTGATATGTGAGGGGTGGGGGGAGGACAAGACAAATACATAAATAGCTATAATACAAGGCAACTACATGTGCCAGAAATGAGGCCAAGGTGTTACAGTCAGGATTCTTTTCCTGTTTCGTTTTTAGGTCCTCCAAGCCAGGCCATGTGGGCTTTAGGGGATAAGATTGCATCTTCCATAGTGGCTCAAACTGCAGGTATCCCAACTCTTCCCTGGAGCGGCAGTGGTAAGAACTGAATTCTTGTTTGTATCTTGAGGTACAGAATAGCTCAGTAGGATATTTGGGACTTACCTCTTTTGAAAAAGTATTGGTATACTTGACAAGAAATGGAATACTGGTTGATTAATGGTACCTTGTAGCTCCTAGCTTAATTAATACACCTGTGATTCTTTTAGTAATATAAATTTAGTTCCAGGTACACAGATGCTAAATTGTGATCTGGAGTGATCTTGTGAGTTAACTTAGAAAAACTCTGGGAAAACATATATATGGTTTTGTGGGTTTAGATGTACTCTGGGTAGGCTAGAATCTTCCTCAGAGGTGGGCTTCCCAGGGGGAATTGGGTCTTCGGACCTGCCTGGGAGTAGCCTGGATCACTAGGAAAAACGTAAAACCCACTTACTCAAATGTTTCCTTGCCAATGTTTTGTTTCTTTTCTTTTCTTTTTTTTTTTTTTTTTTTTTTTTGAGTTGGAGTCTCACTCTGTTGCCCAGGCTGGAGTGCAGTGGCATGATCTTGGCTCACTGCATCCTCCACCTTCCGGGTTCAAGCAATTCTCTGCCTCAGCCTCCCGAGTAGCTGGGATTACAGGCACCCGCCACCACACCTGGCTAATTTTTGTATTTTTTTGTAGAGACAGGGTTTCACCATCTTGGCCAGGCTGGTCTTGAACTCCTGACCTCGTGATCCACCTGCCTTGGCCTCCCAAAGTGCTGGGATTACAGGCATGAGCCACCGCGCCTGGCGCCAATGTTTTCTTGATATCAACCCACAATCTATTGATGATTTGATTTGACTGTTTAAAAACCATTCAACCTCAGTTGCCCTTGATGCAGAAAATGAGGTCAGTAATTAACCTTTCTTCCAGGCATGCCAGAGGGGCAAGAATTTTCAAAAAGTGATTTATTCTCAACACATCCCTTAAACAGTTCCATGTGAATTATTATAGCTGATAACAATATGAACCTTTTTTTTTTTTTCTTAAGTACTCAAGCACTGGGAACAGACATACACTAAAACCTCTTTTAAATGGGAATGACCACTGTCTTGAGGCTGAACAGATTTGAACCCTTGTTACTCTGGCTCTCCAGGGAGATTGCAATATCCTCTCCAGATCTGCTGGGTCAAATAGTTTAAAATAAAAGGTTGAATTTGTTCTTGTTTGAATGGAGAGGCTATAGTGTTCCCCTTGTGGCTGAGTACAGGGACGTTCAGAGAGCATGGAATCATGACTCTGTTGAGGCCGATAAAACCGCCATTTCTATTTCCAAGGGCTCATAAAGATTGAATTATTTCCCAGACCTCTTGGCCCTGGAGCAGGCCTGAACACACAGTTTGAAGGTATTTTGCCTGCTGAGTTGCTGTGAGAAGTATGCTATGTTCTTTTTTTGTTTGTTTTGATCTTGTACGTCTTTGCATTTTTATAAGTTGCTCCCTGTTAGTTCGGCTGGCTTTTGCCAGCGTAAGAACCCAAGTTGCCGGGTCATGCTATGGCTAAATCCTGTTAACCCCAAGGACTGATCAGGGTTTTATGGCATCCTTCTTTCTCCCATCCACTCTCAGTTTTGGATAAATATGATAGCATTTCAAAGAATGCAGAGCAGAAAATTGACAAGAGCAGAAGATCTTGTAATTGCCCTAAGTTGCTATTGTCTGTTGCAGGTCTTCGTGTGGACTGGCAGGAAAATGATTTTTCAAAACGTATCTTAAATGTTCCCCAGGAGCTATATGAAAAAGGTTATGTGAAAGATGTGGATGATGGGCTACAGGTAGGTTACTAACTCCAGGGAGTGATACCTTTCAGCTGACCAGTTATAGTCACAAATGTGGAGATTGGGAGCTTGGCTCGTGATATATACCCAAGGTGGTGTTAGGGATGTAAGACCAGGAGGTGTAGTTTGAAAGCATAGAATACACTGGTTTCTCTTTAGATTGCATAAGTCTTTTGCCTTTAAAAAGTACAAATTGAGGAAGTGACTTTAAATGTAAACAATCTAAATTCATTTTGAAGCAGGCTGCTCATCTGGACAGAACATTTCTTAGGTGATTAAGTCAGAGTTTTAAGGAGGTGCTGATTCTCTCTCTCTCTACCACCTGTTAGTGTGTGTGTGGGGGACAACAAACAACATAATTTTTCCACTGGTTGAATTCAGAACCAAGAAGCCAGGAAGCAGAGATCAAACCGTCAGCTTTATTACGAACAGAGATGTTGGTGAAAATGGCTTAAGTGTGTAGCAACATTCAGATTTGTAAACTAAACACCAGAGTTAAGCAGGCTCACTCACCCACTGGTTACTGGCAGTGCTGAATGACCACAGATTTCCCTCAACAGAGAGAGAGCTTAATTCAGCTTAGTGTATGGCTGAGAGCTGACAAAGAGCATATGTCCTGTGCAGTGGGCTGATCCCAAAGGGGAAGAGGCTGAGCTATGCATATTCAGTCCCTCCTTCCAAGTTGACCAATCACATAATTTATTATTTTTCCCTTGGGGAGGAGCAAGGGAGTGAACCAAGAAAGACTGAAAGTGTTACTCTTAATTATTGTCTATCCATGTAGAAATGTGAACCTAGGCAAAAGGAGATCCTTTCCCCAACATTACCTTTTCTTTCCTTACAGTTCCCTCCAATTTGTTCCCCTTTCACTTTTATAAATAGTTTAAAGTGTTGGTTATGCTTCCAGGTGTAATGAAAGATAATGAAAGAGGCTATTGTAGAAAAATACACTGCTTGAGTTTGACTTGTGTCATGTAAATTCAAGAGGGATGCTGAATGTTCAAATAATTTTGTTGTATTGTTTGCATTTTAAGTTAAACATCCTGTAATCTCTTTAATAAGAAGAATTAATATTTCTAATTGAATTTCAAATGCTTTATTTTGTTTGTTATAATTTGCAAAAGAGTAGAAGCTCTTTGTAAGGAACTAGCTATTCTAGCTATTTTGCTTATCGACTAACATTCTTTTTTATTTTTTCTGGTTATAATTATAAACAGCATTTTCTGGTAGAAAATTTGAAAAGCCAAAGATGATGATAAAGCCACATGCAAACACACCATCCAAAGATAATGCCCATTAACCTATTCATTTTTTTATCCCTTTTCAACTCATAGATTTATATCATATACAAATCTTTATTAATAGATTCCTATACTTATAATTATGATAATTATAAGTTTTGGGTCTTACTATATGTATTGTGTTGGTAATCATAATACTTTTTTCTACTTAATATTTTTTTGTCCTTCTACCTCCCCGCTCCTTACTTAACATTATATTAAAGTGTTAAAATTCTTCCAAAATATTTTTAATGGGTGACCTGTGACTAAAGCTTTCATATATTTTTAGAAGGCCTACCTTCTTACTTACTGACCTCCTGTGGGATACCCCCTTTTTTTTTTTAAGTCTTCCTCTTTTATTTAAGCTATCTTTTTGATCATCTATCACTCAGCAATTGAGTTCATCATGCTAATTCTGTTTATATGAGCATAGAAAAGAATAAAGAAACATTAGAAAAGGTGAGACTGTGCATAAAATATTTTCATTCATTAAGTAATCGATTGACATAGATTAAAAATTGAAATGTTCTTTTTCTGGGTGATACTTTTTTTATTTTATTTTTTTGGGTTGGAGTCTCACTCTGTTGCCCAGGCTGGAGTACAGTGATGCCATCTCGGCTCACCGCAATCTCCACTTCCCAGATTCAAGTGATTCTCCTGACTCAGCCTCCAAGTGGCTGTGATTACAGGTTACCGCCACCATGCTCAGCTAATTTTTGTATTTTTAGTGCAGACAGGGTTTCACCAAGTTGGGCTGGCTGGTCTCCAACTCCTGACCTCAAGTGATCCACCCACTTTGGCCTCCCAAAGTGCTGGGATTACAGGTGTGAAGCACTGGGCCAGGCCTGGTGATACATTTTAAAGATATTCTTATAATGTAGCAAAACCTTAAAAGACTGGAATATTTTGACAAAGGAATGACTTGGTTATTTTATTGAAACAGGGTCTCACTTTGTTGCCCAAGCTGGAATGCATTGGCACGATCTTGGCTCATTGCAACCTTTGCCTCTCAGGTTCAAGCAATTCTCGTGCCACAGCCTCCCGAGTAGCTGGGATTATAGGCATGCAGTACCACGCCCAGCTAATTTTTTGTATTTTTAATAGGGCCAGGGGTTTCACCATGTTGGCCAGGCTGGTCTCGAACTCCTGACCTCAGGTGATCCACCTGCCTCAGCCTCTCAAAGTGTTGGGATTACAGGCACGAGCCACTACGCCCAACCCCACTTCAGCTTATTTTAAGTGAACTCCTTATGTCTTTTTTTTTTTAATTGTAATACATGGATACCTGCATACTATAAGCAAGAAATTCCAATAATGCAGAAATATATACAGTGAAAAAGGAAAGTTTTATATCCACGCATCTTTCTTTGTTTTTTGTTTTTGTTTTTTTGAGATGGAGTTTCGCTCTTGTTGCCCAGACTGGAGTGCAATGGCGTGATCTTGGCTCACTGCAACCTCCACCTCCTAGGTTCAAGCGATTCTCCTGCCTCAGCCTCCCAAGCAGCTGGGATTACAGGCATGCGCCATCACACCCAGCTGATTTTGTATTTTTAGTAGAGACGGGGTTTCTCCATGTTGGTCAGGCTGGTCTTGAACTCCCGACCTCAGGTTATCCGCCCGCCTTGGCCTCCCAAAGTGCTGTGATTACAGGCGTTAGCCACTGTGCCTGGACCCATTCTTTTCTAAATCATTGCTGGTATGTACTCTGGACTTCACTTCTTTGCACTTACATGTGGGGGTGTATGAATGCATATATAATTTTGTTTTTGACCCATGTGACATTACTTTAGATTGAACCATAAGAAATTGCCTATATTCAGTCATTTTTTTTAATCTATGAAAAAGGCAATTTCTTTTGGTTCAACCTAATACTACAAATATTGTTCTACTATTTATTTTTTCATAGTGTATCTTGAAGATCTTTCTATTTTATTGTATTTAGAATTACTAAATGACTGCATTCTTAAAGGGAGAAAAATGCCAGTTTTCTCCTTCCCTAGTAATAACACTGTTTCTTCTATTTTTTTTTTCTTTCTTTTTGAAGGCAGCTGAGGAAGTTGGATATCCAGTAATGATCAAGGCCTCAGAGGGTGGAGGAGGGAAGGGAATTAGAAAAGTCAACAATGCAGATGACTTCCCTAATCTCTTCAGACAGGTAGAGTATAAGCTGTTTTTGTTTGTTTGAACTAACATGTATATGAGAGATATATGATTTAACTCATACTATAATTTGGATGCCCAGAAAATATTTAATTTTTAATTTTGTCTATAGCTAACTGTCTTTCTCTCTAGTTTCTACCTGCATATTAGCAGAGAAAAAAGGTTAATGAAATGTCCAACTCAATTTTAAGTTTTATTTAATTAGGTAATTCAAACAGTAGAGTTATTCTGTCTTATATAAACGTGCTCAGTTTGTCAGATAGCTCTTTCCTACATGGTGCGTATGGCTTATAGGACCTCATAATGGCAAAGAAAAATCAATACCTTTCTATATTTTTGTGCCCCTGTTCTGCTGATTTTGTAGGTCATATGTGATATGGTGGTATGATACTGATATGGTTGCTCTTGGCTTGGCCAGGCCCAGGCTCTCTGATTGACTTTTTCTCACTTTAGTTCACATTGCCTAGAGACCTCTGAGTTTCTATCATATGTCTCATCTACCCTGCTGTCCCAGCAGTCTATACGCTAGCCCGTGTTGCATGGCCACCACACCCTGGCACAGGAACCCTATGGCAGGCCTACAGTATATAGGAACTGAGAGTGACTCAGGAAAGCTCGATGTAGGATCTCTCTTTGCCTTACCCTCTGCTTTGCAGCCAAGTTGATGTGGCCATACTATACATTGGTTGCGGAGACGACCAAAGAAGTGATGTCTTTTTAGAATCTTAAACAGAGAGAGAAAAGGGAGACAGGGGTCTCTTTTTGTTCTGCCCTCAGAGTTACCGTCACATATTTAACTCACTTTTTTTCCTCCTACCAATACATAGTAAAAGATTTGTCAAAAAATGGAAAATTGGGACAGAAGTCTGCTTTTTTCACTCTCCTAGCTTCCCTCTTTTTCATAGTTTCCTCATCATCTTCTACTTTGCACTTCTTTTACTAGTGTGCCATGCTACCTTTTATTTGGCTTTTTTTTTTTTTTTTTCCCCTTAAAACACTTAGTAGCAAACTCCTTGCTTCACTGTCAAGAGTTAAAAGGAAAGTCTTATGAGCTGGGTCTTCCATGATTTCATATACAGGTGGTCCCCAACTTAAAATTTCAACTTACAATCAACAAACAAACAACTTTACAATACTGCGCAAGTGATAATGCATTCAGTATAAATCTTACTTTGAGTGCCCATACAGCTATTGTTTTTCACTTTCAGTACAACATTCAGTAAACTACATGAGATAGTCAACACTTTATTATAATATAGGCTTTGTGTTAGAAGATTTTGCCCAACTGTAGGCTAATGTGTCTTAAGCACATTTGAGGTAGGCTAGACTAATCTATGGTGTTCATTAGGTTGGTATATTAAATGCAATTTTGACTTAGAACATTTTCAACTTATGTTGGGTTTATTGGGACATAACCTTATTGTAAGTCAAAGAGCATCTGTACTAGATAAAGGAAGTGATAAAGGTGTTGTCTTGGCCAGGCTTGGTGGCTTATGCCTATAATCCTAGCACTTTGGGAGTCTAAAGCGGGAGCATTGCTTGAAGCCAGAAATTTGAGATCAGTCTGGAAGATAAAGTGAGACTCTATCTCTACAAAAAATTGTAAAATAAATAAATCAATAAATAAGGTATTGTTTTGCTACATTATCCTATTTTAAGTGTCAGAAATTGAATATTACCTTGGGTTTTTTTTTTTTTACATTTTTTTCATTGAATTCTAATTTCATAGGTAGATCAGTGACTCAGAGAGTCTAGAGAAAAAAGACTGCTCTTAGAAGCAAAAAGAAAAAAAAGGCATGTTAATTAATGTTAACTCTTACAGACATTTCAAAACTACTCATTACTTATGGAATCAAATAGTGGAAAAGTCTTAAAACACTAAGGGAAGGTTTTCTGTGAAAGTCCTTAAGTTTCAATACTAGTTGGCTGAATAAACTAATCCTCCCATTGGGAACAAACTAGAAAAGCTGAACCCGAGATATATATAGATAGATAGATAGATAGAAAAGCTGAACCCGAGATATATATAGATAGATAGATATAGATATAGATATAGATATAGATATATTACATTTTACGGCATTAGAGACCATTCAAGACAGTGAAGAATTATGGGGCTAACATACAAGAGAAAAAGGAAACCCAGAGATGTGAGCCTGACATATGAGGCTACTTTTCCCCTAGATATATCTTCTAGTTCAAGATAGTAGAAAGGCTGATAAGTTTTCAACAGTCTTAAAAGACTAAGAGGGCTTCCTGGGGAGGGGTGCCCTGGAAAACCTCCCACATTTTAGGTTAGGATCTTTAAGGACTGACTACATCATGGGAGAAAGGGTGAACTGGAAATAGACTAGCCATCACAGGGACTAAATCTTGGCTTCAAAACATTCAACCTCTGATTTAAGCAAGATGTTTTAGGATTGCTAGTGCTTCTAGACACCTGCAGGAAGCAAATGTAAATCCTTTCCAGAGAAAGATAACATCCAGAACTTAAAATTATTTCTATTAATTTTTCTTACAGCATATCAACCACTCAATTGAAAATAGGCATACAAAATTAGATGATTGAAAACCAAGAAGAACAAAACAGTAGAAACAGACCCACAGAGGGTTTATATAATGAGATTATCAGACAAGGACTTTAAAGTAATTCTGCGTAATATATTCAAGGAAATTAAAGGCAAGATTGAGAATTTTGGTAGAGAACTGGAAATCATAAAGAAGAAACAAAAGTTCTAGAACTGAAAATGCAATAACTAAAATTAAGAAGTCAATATCAGTAGCCGGGCATGGTGGCTCATGCCTATTATCCCAGCACTTTTGGAGGCTGAGGCAGGTAGATCACTTGAAGTCAGGGGTTCAAGACCAGCCTGGCCAACATGATGAAACCCCATCTCTACTAAAAATACAAAAATTAGCTGGGCCTGGTGGCACATGCCTGTAATCCCAGCTACTTGGGTGGCTGAGGCGGGAGAATCACTTGAACCCAGGAGACAGAGGCTGCAGTGAGCTGAGATTGCGCCACTGCACTCCAGTCTGGGTGACAGAGCAAGACCCTGTCTTAAAAAAAAAGAAGAAGAAGAAGAAGAAAATATAGGAGTTTAAAATTATAGCATATTAGATGCAGTTGAAGAGAATCAGTAACTGGCACTGGAGACTGAGATGGGAGAATCCCTTGAGCCCAGGAGTTTGAGGCTGCCTTGAGCTATGGTCATGCCACTGCATTCCAGCCTGGGTGACAAAACAAAAAAATCTAGAAAAAGATAAATAATTAATGACTGGTGAGTAGATCAGAAGGAAATTCAGACTGAAGTATGAAGAAAGACAAAAGGATGAAAAACATAGAGCAATGTGAGAAATTATTTGCAATGGTTTTGTAGTTGTTGCTCTTGCTGTCTTGGAGCGAGCCCTCAGACTACCATGTGAAGAGCCCATTCTAGCCTACTAGAGAAGGAGAGGTCTCATGAGCAGAGATGAGTTGTCCCAGCTAAGGCCTCCTAGTCCTACTAGCTGACAGTCAGCAGCACCACATTTGAGACATGTAAATGAGACCATATTTGACCATCTAACCCCAGTTGAGCTGCCAGATGACTATAGCTGTATGAGTTACTCCAGGCAAGATCAGAACTGCCAGTTGTGCCCAGTTCAAAATGCTGATCCACACACTCATGAGCAAATAAAATAAAATGGTTGCTATACCAAGTCACTAAGATTTTGGTAGTTTGTTAGGTATCAATGGATAATTGACACAAATTGATACCTAACGGTATGATGTTGCCATAACAGAAAAGTAAAACATAAGACATTGACTTTAAAACTGGCTCATAGGTGTAGGCTGAACATTGGTGAGGAGGATGTTAATGAAGACTGGAAGAATGATGAATTGTTAAGGGAGGCTGGAAAAGCAGTGTAGTAATTGTTACTGGAGTCTGGAAAAAAGATCCATGTTCTGTAATAATGGAACAATTGGCAAAAAAATGTTATCTGAGGTAACTTGGAAGACAAATAATATATTTAATGAAGTCATGGATCTGGTTAAGGAGCTCTCTACAAGTGTTTAAAGTATCTGTGGAGTGCTTCTAGTTGCTTATGCTAAGAAACTGTAAAAGAGAGGTAAGCTAAAGAAGATGTTTTGCTTGCAGGCAGAATTTACAGAAATGTAAAGGACCCAGAACTTGTTGAAAATAGAATTGTTTCTCATCCCGAGTCTCTCCAGCTGGCAAAAGATTTGCAAAGTAAAAAATGCCTCCGAGTAAAGACCAAGTCAAGAGTGCCTGTGACTTTAAGGCCTCAGAAATCTTTAAGGTAGTAGCTAATAAATTACCCTTTCAGCTAGAAAGATGCTTCTAAGTATCTTTTTTTTTTTTTTTTTTTAATGCTTTCAGCTGGAAACATGCTTCTAACTATCTTTTTTTTTGTTTTCTTGAGAGGGAGTCTCACTCTGTCGCCCAGGCTGGAGTGCAGTGGTGCGATCTCGGCTCACTGCACCCTCCACCTCCCAGGTTCAAGTGATTCTCCTGCCTCAGCCTCCTGAGTACTTGGGATTACAGGTGCCCACCACAATGCCTGGCTAGTTTTTATGTTTTGACTAGAGATGAGGTTTCACCATGTTGCTCAGGCTGGTCTCGAACTCCTGACATCAGATGATCCTCCCACCTTGGCCTCCCAAAGTGCTGGGATCACAGACATAAGCCACCATGCCTGGCCCTAAGTATCTTAAGGGTACTGTCTCACAGCATCCTGACGTGTCCAAAGTATAGAGAGGTCTATGCAGACATGAGTTGTGGATGTGTCTCTTTGGGTGAGTGGTGAACCCCAATATGATTCATAGGAAACCCACAAAGTTGTCAAGAGACTTGTGTTGATGAATGCACCAAGGGACTGAAAGGGCCAGAAACAGTTCAAAATGAAAAGTGACCTCTGAGCCTTAAACTTTTTAATGGGCAGGAAGCAGACAGAAAGCTATTCAGCTGTAAACAGCTGTCATTTCAAATAAAAAGAGGGATTTCTCAGAGAGTGGAGTCAGGAGCCCAGAGGGCAGAGCTAGGAGCAGGGGATGCCATGGATTAAGGACCCACTTCCAGGGAACCAAACTAGACCCTGAAAAACAAAACAAAACAAAACAAAATGAAAAGCATTCCTGACCCTGGAGTAAGGGAATCTGACAGCATGTACCTATCTGGATTTCAGAATTGCTATGGACCAATGACTACTATGTACCTCCTATTTCCTCCTCTTTGAACAGCAGTCTCATTTGCAGTTATCCCCTCCCAATATCATCATAAATATTGGGAGTGTTGGGGCAGATAACTTATCTTCTTAGTTCCCAGGTCTTTGGATCAAGAGAAACTGTACCTGAGGAGTTGCACCCAAGGAACCTCATTTTCTTCTGGACATGACTCATGAGAAAATGGACGTCAAGCCCAATGCCATGATTGGATGAGACTTTGGGGGTCTTGGGAGGGGGTGAGTCTATTTTGCATGTGGGAGGTATGTGAATTATTGTGGCCATAGGGTAGAGCATAGTAAGTTGTTTGCAAGAGATGGCCACAATAACTCCTCCCATTCCTGTATGTACACCCTTTGCAATGTGACTTTGCTGTTCCTCCATTCCAGGGGTGGCATCTATTTTCCCTACCCCTTGAATCTTAGCTGGCTTTGTGGCTTGCTTAGACCATTAGAATGTGGCCAAAGTGATGTATAAATTCGAGAGCCTAGACCTCAAGAGGCCTTACAGCTTCTTCCCCTCTTGGAACACATCACTGAAGAAGCCTAGTCTAGCCTGCTGCAGGATGAGAAGCCACCTGCATTGGAGATGAACGATTCCAGCTGAGGCTCCTTAGACCTACCAGCCAGCAGTCAGCACAAATCACCAGACATCTGAGTGAGACCATTCTACCCCACTCAAGCTACCAGATGATGATATGTATGTAAGTGCAAGACCAGAAGAAGAACCTCCCAGATGAGAACAACATCATAAAAGGTTGATGTTCTAAGCAAGCCACTGAGTTTTGAGATGACTTGCTACATGGCAAAACAGAGCAAAAAAGATACAGAGCATAAAAGACATATGGGTTATGTGAAATGGTCTAACATCATGTACTTTAAGTCTCAGAGGAGAAGAGAAAGAGAATGGAGCAGAAGCAATAATTGAAGAAATGATGAAGCAGAAGCCATATTTGAAGAGAGAAAAGCTAAGAATTTCTTTGAACAGATAAAAGATACCAAGGACAGATTCAAAAAGCACTATGAGCCTCAAGCAGGACAAATACAAAGAACCACATCTATGCTTATCAGAGTAAATCTACCACCCTCCCCCCTATAAAAGACAGAAAGAGAGAAAATCTTAAACCAGCTGAGGAATAAAGATTACTTTCAAAAGAGTAACAATAAGATTGACAGTTGGCATCTCAGTAGAAACAGTGAAAGCTGAAAATCATTGGGATTATTTAAAGTGCTGAGAAAAAAAATAGTTACCATTTTAGAATTCTGTCCCCAACAGTAATATTCTTCAAAACTAAAGATGAAAGTTCGTTGGCTGCAACAATACCATATATGATGTAATGTGAACCAGGAAAGTATCTTGTCTGGAACAAGTTGTACGTTTGGTTGTACAGAGTACAGGATGGCAGTATTTTGCCCTGTTGTTGGATTTGTGTATGTGCCTATGTTTTCAAATATTTTGTTGTTTACCTTTGTGATGCACCAGATGTTCGTATGTTTTCATATTTATCAATTAATATTGATTATGTAAGAATGCAGCATCTTAAAGATATTAAAGATGACAGCATGGACTGTATTTTATTCAGTTTTGTATTTCTGATTAACATGGTTCCTGACACTTCTGGACATCTGCTTGTTGAAATCAAAGTAGCTTATCAAGATAGATAAAAAGTTTAAAATTTAAGAATTGGTTTTTTTTCCCCCCTTTTCTAATACAGGTTCAAGCTGAAGTCCCTGGATCTCCCATATTTGTGATGAGACTAGCCAAACAATCTCGTCATCTGGAGGTGCAGATCTTAGCGGACCAATATGGCAATGCTATCTCTTTGTTTGGTCGTGATTGCTCTGTACAACGCAGGCATCAGAAGATTATTGAAGAAGCACCTGCTACTATTGCTACTCCAGCAGTATTTGAACACATGGAACAGGTACATATATTAAAAGGCTTACTTTATGTTTTCTTACATAGAACATTTTTCATTCAGTTCATGTACCAATCTGAGAACAATGGAATTTAAGCAACGATTCTGAATAATTAATAAAATTATATCCTTTCTTAGAGAAAAAAAATTCTACTGTTCTCCCACTAAGAGAATTGTCAAGGAACATGTCAAGCTTCTAAAAGTAGTTAACGCTTTCTAAAAAAAATCGGCGTACCATTTCAGGATACAGGGATAAAGAAGAGAAATGTTTTGAAATTTTTAATCTTATGATTGATTTTTTTAAGAGGCTCATAATCAGGTAGTTTTATTTGCTGGGTTGAGTGTCATCAAGTCCTCAGCTGAATTTAATCAACCCTATTATCTTTTTTGGAAAGTCCTCTAAATATCTTCAGAGTTCACACATTCTATCTTTTTGTATAGAAAGTAGTTTCTCAAAGTCATGAGCGATGCCTTCGGAATAACTATAGTTTAGAGGCCTGAACATAGTCTTTTCTGGAGTCCTAACCCAGTCTCTACATCAAAATATATTCTTCAAAATATATTTCATGTGTGTTAGAGGTCTATTTCCTATGTTGTGTATATATTAGGATGTACTTTTGAACTGCTGTAATAAAGATGCCTTCAAAATACAGTGGCTTGGCCAGGCATGGTGGCTCTTGCCTGTAATCCTAGCACTTTGGGAGGCTAAGGCAGACAGATCACTTGAGCCCTGGAATTCGAGACCGGCCTGGGCAATATGGTGAAACCCTATCTCTACTAAAAATACAAAAATTAGCTGAGTGTCATGGCACACGTCTGTACTCTCAGCTGCTTGGGAGGCTGAGGTGGGAGGATCACTTGACACTGGGAGGTCAAAGCTGCAGTGAGCCTTGATCATGCTACTGCACTCCAACCTGGGTGACAGAGCAAGACCCCATCTCAAAACAAATAAATAAATAAGCAAAATACGGTGGCTTAAACAAGGTGTAAGTTTCTATTTCTCTTTCATCATAGTTCAGAGATGAGCTGTTACCAGAAACAGGTTTATTGCTCACCTGTTGCCTGTTTTTGTAAATAAAATTTTGTTGGAACACAATGATGCTTATTTATTTATGTGTTATTTATGGCTGCTTTATCACTACAATGGTAGAATTGAATAGTTGTGACAGAGGCTATATGGCCCACAAAATTGAAAATAATTACTATCTGGCTCTTTACCGAAAAAGTTTGCCAAAATTTGCTCTTGGACATTGTCATCTTCATGATTAAGCTAACTCACACAAGATTATGTTCACATTGTGGCCTGTGGGAGGAAGAGACAGGGGATGTGGAGGGCAAGCATATGGAAGCATGATCTTGAAGTCACATACATCACTTCTGCTCACATTCCACTGGACAAAATTCAGTTACACAATTATACCTAGCACAAAGGATGTTAGGAATTGTGATCACTAACTGGGTGACCATGTGCTCAGCAAAAGTTTCGATTTTATTCCTAAAATGATGAAGTAGAGAAAAGTCACTGGAGGGCATTTCATAATCTGTGCCTCAGTCTGTTCCTCTGGCTACCTATTATCCCTTTATCCTTTTTCCTACTTTTAGAGCACACATAGCCTTTGTCCAAGGAAGACAGCCTGAAGCCCCATCCAGTTACTAGTAACTGGATGGGTTATTACTGGAGGTGATTCCGGATCTCTATATGATGTCTATTCCTCTCCATTAGATATGTATTGTGGCTTTTCATGGGCCAGTGACTCAAAATACAAGTTATTTACCCAGTATTGTATCCCCTGCCTTCACCATACACCCATATACAATGATGGAATAGGAACAGGATAACTCTCATTTGGAAAAATGAAAAATACATAGCAATCGTTGGTCCATAGCAGTTATCAAATCCTCCTTTTTAGGTAGGAATTGCAATGATTCCCTGCTATATAATAGAATACTACCTCAGTTAGACCTGGCTGTCCCTGGTTCTGCTACTGCACACTCCAGAGAAGTGCAATAAGGGAGTAAATCCCTTGTTCATTGTCCTTCAAGACGCCTGACATTGTTTTCTGGGAAGTTCTTCCTCATTCAGTTTTCTCTGTGAGTTGGGCTTTGGAGACTATGCCTTCTTTGGCAGAACTTTCACAACCCACTTCCTGCTGGTGCAGGATTGAGGGCACAAATATCCCAATCATCAGTCGCAGGCTTTTGAAGGCCAGGTTTGTGGTTTGTTTAGAAATACAATTCCTTCAAATACTTACTAAGCTTCTGGGCTATTTGCTTGCAATCAGCTTTGGGTTGGATTAATCATACTCATAGATTTCTTCTAGATATAGAAACTTTTCTTCTATTATTTACTGGCTTCTGTGCTTAGCCTATCTCTCTTGCCTTGATTTAATATTGGCTATCTTGGGGCCAGCTGAAACTAAAACAGCACGTTTGATCTTTGACACTGAGTTCCTTCAGGGTGATAATCTCATTTTCTGTTTGGGGGGATACAAAAGAAGTTGGCTTTTTCGACACTCTGACCCTTTCAGACCATCTTTTTTAAGGTTTAGTTGGTGTGTGGTCAGTATCCCAAGTTATTGTAGGAAACAGTTTACCAAATGTTGTGTTATCCCAACAAGAAGATTATCACCTTTCCAGCCTGCAGTATCTGTTTCTCTGCTACCCACTACCCTTTTGCTAAGCTAGCATCTCATATTTTAATATTTTTAAATAGCAACATTCTACCTGCACTTAATAATTCCTGTATTGATTAGGATACAGGTTAAACTGCTATAACAAAAAGGTCCAAAAAACACAGCGGACCCCCCCAAAAATAGAAGTTTATTTTTCTCTCCCATCCTAGTCTGAGGTGAGCTTTTCAGGGCTGGTGGAAGTGTTTTATTCCACGAGGCCATCTTGGGATTCAGGTTAATTCTTTCTTTTCTTTTTCTTTCTTTTCTTTTCTTTTCCTTTCTTTTCTTGCTGTTCTTAGTGTGTTCTCATTTGCATGATTGAAGTTGGCTTATACTATCATGACTATGTTCCAATGAATAAGAAGGAAAAAGCCAGGAATAGAGAATGAGACATTTCCTTTTCAAAATATGACTTAGGGCTCGGTGCTATGGCTCACGCCTATAATCCCAGCACTTTAGGAGGCTGAGGTGGGCGGATCACTTGAGATCAGGAGTTTGAGACCAGCCTGGCCAACATGATGAAAACCCATCTCTACTAAAGATATAAAAATTAGCCTGACATGGTGGCATGTGCCTGTGATCCCAGCTACTCAGGAGGCTGAGGTAGGAGAATCACTTGAATCTGAGAGGCGGAGGTTACAGTGAGCCAAGATTGCGCCACTGTGCTCCATCCTGGGTGGGTGACAAAGCGAGACTCCATCTCCCCAAAAAAAAAAAAAAAAAAAAAAAAAAAAAAAAAAAATATATATATATATATATATATATATGACTTAGGAGTTATGCATATCACTTACCAATGCTGGTGTCCTGTTTGTCAAAACTTAGCCACTAACCAGGCCAGGCATGGTGGCTCACGCCTGTAATCCCAGCACTTTGGTAGGCCAAGGCGAGTAGATCACTTGAGGTCAGGAGTTTGAGACCAGGCTGGCCAACATAGGGAAACCCCATCTCTACCAAAAATACAAAAATTAGCCAGGCATGGTGGCGCATGCCTGTAATCTCAGCTACCTGGGGGGCTGAGGCAGGAGAATCACTTGAACCCGGGAGGCAGAGTTTGCAGTGAGCCACGAGATTGTGCCACTGGACTCCAGCCCGGGAGACAGAGTGAGACTCTGTCTCAAAAAAAAAAAAACAAAAAAAAAACTAGTCTCTAACTAGTTAGCTATGTTTCTAGGAAGAAGAGGAGCATATTGGAAATACTGGAAACTGGACAAGAGTCTGTCCCCATGTTTTTTTGTCTGCATACATTTATGTCTGGTGGGGTGAGGTTGCTTTTGATGCAAAGTGAAAAATGCTCTTTTCTCTCGATTTTTCATTGAGTTTTTCATCCTTGTCCAGGGATATTGTATAATAATCAGAAATGTGCTCTCATGTGGCTAAAAGCTTTTGATAGCTCTTATACACACTGAACAGTTGAGTCAGTGAGAGGCTGTAGTGGTCTAGCAGTTGGATAAGGTGAGATACTTATGTTTGCTTATCTCTCTTCTTTGAGTGTGCGGTGAAACTTGCCAAAATGGTGGGTTATGTGAGTGCTGGGACTGTGGAATACCTGTACAGCCAGGATGGCAGCTTCTACTTTCTGGAATTGAATCCTCGGCTGCAGGTAGAGCACCCTTGTACAGAGATGGTGGCTGATGTCAATCTCCCTGCAGCACAGCTCCAGGTGAGTCTCCCTGATCTGGGTTGCAGAGCCTAGAAAAGTCAGAGAGGCCTGAAAAATGGGTTTAACCAGTGTGTGATAAGAGAAAAGCACCTCCTATCTGAGTCACACCTAATGGTCATTTCTCTTTCACGCTGTATGTGTTATGCATGTGTGGTTTGGTTTTCCTGATGTAGTACAGACATAGGAATGTTATTTTTTCTAGCCAGACACATCTGATATAATGTGTTACGTTTTAGAAATAAATGTTAATAATGTATGCTTTATTCAATTATTTAGCTATAGTAAACTTCACAACTTTGTATTATAATTATTCCCTACTCATTTTTTTTTCTTAACTAGTGTTCTTTATTGAAATAATTCTGCATCAGAGATTAGTGGTTAAAGTTTTTCCTTACAAGAGTGTGGTAGCACACATATTTTTATAATTTGTAAAGTGCTTGCTGTCAATATTATTGTCTTCTCTCAGCCCAGGAAACAAATATTATGGAAAGCAGTAATAGTTAATGATAAGGCTTGATATTATTTTTATCTAACATTTGCCCACATCGAGAACACCTTCTGGGTTCCTATTAAAGACTGAAGATTTACCTACTTCCTCCAGTGGTTTGCAGGGATGGAAGAGATAATTATGACACAATTAAGACTTTCTAGCTGTCTGTTTTTGGATGGCTATTAACATTTACTCCTCTGTTGGATATTTTCATTCTTATTACGTGATGGAGAAATAAATGACAACAGGGGAACTGGTGTCTGTTGCATTAGGAATGTGGGGACTTCTTTAGAAGTGGAGAATATTCTAACTACTTATCTGTAGTGATATATTGTATTTCAAGCAACTTAGAGTTGATGATTGTAGAATACAGGTTATAAAAATAGAATGTTTTAGGGAGTGGCTCCAAAAATAAAAATATTTTAGGTTATCTGATAGCCTCTACACTTTAAGGGAAGTAACTGAAAAATTAAAGATGTGTGTTTTATTACCTTTCAGATTGCCATGGGGATTCCTCTATATAGAATCAAGGATATCCGTATGATGTATGGGGTATCTCCCTGGGGTGATTCTCCCATTGATTTTGAAGATTCTGCACACGTTCCTTGTCCAAGGGGCCATGTTATTGCTGCTCGGATCACTAGTGAAAATCCAGATGAGGTAACCCATCACTTAAAAGGTTTATACCTCCTTTTAATGAACTTTAATGTTAAGATAGTATCTAAGAGTATACTTCTGAAATATCTTGGGACTTCCTCTGGAGTGGGAAATATAGAGGTTTCTCAGAGCAGATAAGTAAATGGTCGTTGCTTCATTGGTTACTTAATCCCACTTAAGTCACTGTAGAGTCTTCAGTGGGTCTGTGGCACTGGGTCTTGGCCTTTATCATTTTTGTGTGTCTTCTCTGCTTCTGTGTGTGATTAACACAGAACTTAAACAATGAATATATAAATCTTCTCTTCCTTCGAAACGTAATATGGTCTCTCATTCTTTATTCTCTAACAGGGTTTTAAGCCCAGCTCAGGAACAGTTCAGGAGCTAAATTTCCGCAGCAATAAGAATGTTTGGGGATATTTCAGTGTTGCTGCTGCAGGGGGACTTCATGAATTTGCTGATTCTCAGTTTGGTCACTGCTTTTCTTGGGGAGAAAACAGAGAAGAGGCAATTTCGTGAGTATAATAGCATTTGATTGCATTTTACAAAATAAATTTGTGCTAATCTTAAGTGAAGGTGTGAGCATGGGAATAGGAATCATCTGCTGTCAAAGTAATAATATGAACAACCTTTTTGAAGAAATTTTGAATATCTCTAATTGTATTTGCATTCATGTTGTATTAAATTATGCAGTGCTTGGCAGATGTTTTTCTGTTTGTTGTTCTGAGCCTTCTGAAGTATTTTTCCTTTCAAATATTTTTGATAAATGTATAAAATTGATTGCTTTAAAGGTATCTTATTTTTCCACAGGAACAGTATTGTTATTGAGGGGAGGTAGATTCTTGGCCAAGAACTAGGTATCAAATAAATCATAGACTTTTATTTTATTTTTTTCTTGTGAGAAGACTTAAAATCTATTAGCAATTTTCAAGTACACTAGCTATTGTTATGAGCCATAGTCACCATGATGTACTCTTATAGTTATTTAAAATAATAAAATTATACTGCTCATATTATGAAAAGGACATAAAGAAACTGTCTACATTGCTAATATAAGAGACCTTAGCGTGCTGTATATAACAGCTTATGCAAATGTAACTGCTATATCATAAATGTTAGATAATATTCTATTAATCATAAACAATGAATATTAAATTAACAGCACTTTTGCTTGCCTAAAACATAGGGCTGAAGGAGGTAATTTTAACAGCTTAGATCTTTTGGAATATCTATCTAAAACTGAAACTTGAACTAGTTCTTTTCTGTTTTTTAATGGTTTATTGCCTTGTATCAAACATTTAATACCATTCCCTTTACCTTTGAACTGTACATGGAGTAGGTAATTAATAAGTGTTTATTAGTATTAATTACTAATAAATATCATTCATTTATTAGTAATTAATCCTAATATATGGTTGTTTGTATTAATAAACACTTATTGATTAGTTTTATATTTTTATCAATTTCCTGAATTAATTAATTTTAAGAGGCAGAGTCTTGCTCTGTCACCCAGGCTGGAATGCAGTAGTGCCATCATAGCTCACTGAAACCTCGACCTCCTGGGCTCAAGCAATCCTTTTGCCTCAGCCTCTTGAATTGCTGGGACTGCAGGTGTGCACCATCATGTCCAGCAAATTTTAAATTTTTTGTAGAGATGGGGTCTCCCTTTGTTGCCCAGGCTAGTCTTAAACTCCTGGGCTCTAATGGCCCCACAAAGTGCTGGTATTATAGGCATGAGCCGCTGCACCCAGCCTTGATTAATTAGTTTTTAATATTATTTTTAGAAGTAGGGAAATCTCATTATTTCTCTATTTTGTCCTTTACATTTCTTCTCATTCTTCAAAACTATAAGTGGAATTTTTCAAAATTAAAACACTGCTACCAGAAAAAAACATTGGTATGAAGTTGCCTTTTAAGCATATTCGCTGCCATATTATGCTCTGCAAAGTGAAAAAGGTTTACACTAGAGCTTGCAAATTGTTGGCTTTCTGGTGAGTCTCAACATACAGATGTGTTTTGATGGGCTCACAGAGTGTTAATTTTTTTTAATTTGACGATATTAAAAAATCAGGAGATTGAAATCAAAATATGGATTTCTGCTAGCTCTTAAAAGTAGGACTATAATGACAACATTGGTTGTACATTCTAGTTGTTAAAAGTTAGCTAATTTTGCCTGGGCACGGTGGCTCACACCTGTAATCACAGCACTTTGGGAGACCGAGGCTGGCAGATCACTTAAGGTCAGGAGTTTGAGACCAACTTCGCCAACATGGTAAAACCCCGTCTCTGCTAAAAATACAAAAATTAGCCAGGTGTGGTGGCAAGTGCCTGTAATCCCTGCTACTCGGGAAGCTGAGGCAGGAGAATCACTGGAACCCAGGAGGCTGAGGTTGCAGTGAGCCAAGATCACGCCATTGCACTCCAGCCTGGGCAACAAGAGCAAAACTCCGTCTCAAAAAAACAAAAAACAAACAAACAAAAAACAGCTAGTTTTGTGTGACTGCTTCTTTTCGACGGGACATAAACTTTGTAGTTAACACAGCTCCTATTCAGTCTGCCTCACTCATTTATGTTCCCAGACTGGCCTCTGTTGGCATTTAGGTTTAAGTCCTGATTTGGCAGACCACTGTGTATTTTCTTCAGGGAATGTCCTATAACCCAATCCAGAAGCCTTGTTCCTTATTTCTGACCAGCTCTGTACATTTGTCTACAGTACAAAGCTAACTAGCTTAATTTTTAGCATGTTAAAAATACGTTATCTACAATAAGTCTCCATCTTGACACTATGCCAAAAGTTCATTCTTCAGCTTAGAGCTTTCTTTGTTTCTTATTTCTTCATTTCATTAGGTCTATATCTCAGCTTGGGGTTTGGACTCTTGTTTGCCAGAATGCCCCAACTCATATATTCCAGTATATTCCAGTATAATTTCCCATGGGTCATAATCTAAATACCATGAGAACAGGACTGTGTCTTGTTACTGCTATATCCCCTGAACATAGTAAGCATTCAGTAAACGTTGGTTGAATGGCTTAGCCACTCATTCCTATCCTTATACCTCTGCTTCAGTCATACCATTCCCTGAACTCAAGCTGTATTTTCCTTTTTTTTTTGAGACAGAGTCTTGCTCTGTCGCCCAAGCTGGAGTGCAGTGGCACGATCTCAGCTCACTGCAACCTCTTCCTCCTGGGTTCAAGTGATTCTCCTGCCTCAGCTTCCTGAGTAACTGGGATTACAGGCACGTGCCACCATGCCTGGCTAATTTTGTCAACCTGTATTTTCTTCCCTCTGCTTCTTTGTTCTTGCTATTTCCTCTGTTCATTCATTTATTCTTTTTTTTTTTTTTTTTTCTGACATGGAGTGCCCACCACCACACCCAGCTAGTTTTTGTATTTGTAGTAGAGACGGGTTTCACCATGTCGGCCAGGCTGGTCTCGAATTCCTGACCTTGAGTGATCTGCCCACCTCGGCCTCCCAAAGTGCTGGGATTACAGGTGTGAGCCACTGTGCCAGGCCCATTCATTCATTCTATTCAACAAATATTTACTGAGTATCTGCTATCTACCGGTTCTGGCAATAAAGTGAGGTCCAAGATAGAATCTCTCTCCTCACAAAACTTTACAATCCAGAGGGTGTAAGACAATTGGCAGTTAAAATACAATGTATTAAGTATGATGATAGTCAGATTATTTAAGGGCATTATAGGATCATACAGATGAGTCAACTAACTCAGTCTAGAGGGGTTCTGGGAAGGTATCCCAGAAGACAGTGACATCTAGATTGATAATTGAAGTTTGTAGAAGTAAGTCAGGTCAAAGGAGGACATAGAAAGGAGGACAGAGGTGGGCAACAGAATAATATTTTAGGCTGAGGGAATGCCTGGACCACCTGGAATATGATTCCTCTCACAGTTATAATTATCAGCTATACTTTAGCCCATGTCAGTTTCCACATTTTTCATGAAACTGTAGGGAGATGAATTTCTCCCTTCTTACAACCTCTCCAGAACTTTGTGTAAGTATTCTGACTGGCATTGATGATATTCTGCCATATATTTTGAAAGTGATTATTGTATTTATGTTCTTTCTTCCTTACAATCATAGTATGTGTCTTATTAGTATGAGGTACATAATTAGTATTTGTTGAAGTAAGTACCTGTCCCGTGCAGGATAGACACTGGGCATAAATATACAGAAAAGCCCCATAGTATTTGAAATTCTGCTAAAATTGGATCACTTTGCACTTAACTGGGAAGTAATAAAAGTAATGAGCAAATCATTGCATAGATATCCAAAATGCAGTTTTAAAAAAAACACTCTCACATGCAGTGTCAGGCTGATATATGACTGCACCCAGAGAGTTGCTTTACTGTATGGAAATCTTTAAATTAAGCACTTGGGAAAATTCATTGAACTGTATACTTAAAATAAGTATATTTTATTGTATGTAAATTATACATAAAATAAATAAGGTACAAGGATAGGGAGAATTAATGCCCTAATTCTTGTTAGCCAACAACAAATGAATGGAATAATGGAAACTTAGTAAGTAAAAGCTGAGGGTGGCTTGCATATAATTTGTTATAATTTGTTCTGTACTCATTATAATGAAATGTTTCTGATTTGCTGATGCTCTTATGGTAATATCAGTTAGAATTCATACGTTTTCTGACTTTTTGCAAATTTTCCTCTCTTGAATGCACATGAATGAGCACACTTGACATGTGCACCCTTATTTGTTTTTGGAACTGCCTCTCTCTCTTCCCTCTCAAGATTACAAAGGAATGAAACAGTTCTTTCTTTTATTTTTATTTTTATTTTTTTGGGGGGGACAGAGTCTCGCTCTGTCACCCAGGCTAGAGTGCAGTGGCGTGATCTCTGCTCACTGCAAGCTCCGCCTCCCGGGTTCATGCCATTCTCCTGCCTCAGCCTCCCGAGTAGCTGGGACTACAGGCGCCCGCCACCACGCCTGGCTAATTTTTTGTATTTTTAGTAGAGGCAGGGTTTCACCGTGTTAGCCAGGATGGTCTCAATCTCCTGACTTCGTGATCCGCCTTGTCTTGGCCTCCCAAAGTGTTAGGATTACAGGCGTGAGCCACCATGCCTGGCCAAACAGATCTTTAAAATTATTGAAAAACATTAAAGTGTTTGTTGCTGAAACAGATTGGCTTCTGTTCTTCTCCCAGAAACATGGTGGTGGCTTTGAAGGAGCTGTCTATTCGGGGTGACTTTCGAACTACAGTTGAATACCTGATCAAATTGTTAGAGACTGAAAGCTTTCAGATGAACAGAATTGATACTGGCTGGCTGGACAGACTGATAGCAGAAAAAGTACAGGTGTGTATTTCTCCACAAACAGATGCTGGGATTGGGTTTTTATAGACTTGTGTACTCAATCCCTGTCACTACATGAAATTTATTTGATTCTAATGTAAATGGTTCTTGATCTACCTGGAAAAATCTAGGAGTCAGTGTAATTTTAGCACTCTGATGGTTCCTGTGCTTGTGTCACACAGTCATTTTATGTTCTAGCATTACTTCCTGAGGTATATTTGAAGAGAGGCATGCAGGGATTTAATTACTTTCTTTTTCTTCATTTAATGTTAAACCTGGTCCATAGTTGCCAACTTCTGTATCTAACAGATGCTGAAGAGAGAGGCCTCATTTAGATCAAGAGTTATCACTTATTCCTTAATTCCTGGCCTATGCTAACATATCCAAGATTTTGCATAAAATCGTTAGATTCATATAATTTGGAGGTCTAAATTTTGGCTATGCACCATTTTTCTTTGAGATTATCAGTAGCCAAATCGTTGTGTCTTTTAAAATTTATTTCTGTCAGAAGCCTATTTTTGAGCTATTCAATGATTGGCTCAGTGGAAGTCTTAGGGAGAAGAAAGTTGTTTTTCATTTCTCTTCAAGTGGTGCCTCTAATCAAATTCTAAAAGTGAATGTGTTCATTTTTATCTAAAAAATCAGTTGGGCAGTGAGAATGGAGATTTTCATTGCTAGCTGTTTCATCACAACAAATTTGAGCCTGATTTCATTTGAGAGGCTGTGGTGCCAAGTGACCATGCATTTGATCTGCCCTCTTTTTCCTCCTTTCAGGCTGAGCGACCTGACACCATGTTGGGGGTTGTGTGTGGTGCCCTCCACGTGGCAGATGTGAGCCTGCGGAATAGCGTCTCTAACTTCCTTCACTCCTTAGAAAGGTAGGCTTTGTTTCTTGTAGGCTACACAAACTAATCAATGGTCCTGAGTACGGGGACTGAAGCTCAAAGACCCATTTATTCTTCTGTCCATTCCTGGCAGCTTATGAGTGCTACTTGTTATTCATGGACCATGGTGGCAAGAAAGAGAGGGGATGTTGACATTTATGGCAAATTATTTGGGGAGTCAAACTGCAGATTCTAGACATTAACTTATACCACAGTTAGAACAGGTTGCTTCTTTAAAAACTGGAATCCATCTGCAGTAGATATTCTGTCCTGTATAAGTATCAAATCTCTCCAAACCCTGGTGGTAAAAATCTGGTATTTCTCCCTAGCACTGAACCCTAAATATTTCATGTATTACCTGTACCACCTTTCAGAAATAAATAATTAAGGCTGATATTCAGGATGACCTCATGAGTCTTTCAAGTAGAGGGTCAGACATCTATGGGGCTAAACTAATTTCTAATGCTGATTGAGGAGACTAAGCTCTGCCTTTGAGTCCCCAGAGGAATGTTCCAAGTGGCTAATCATTTTAAAGCACTTTAATCACAGGCACTTTTATTTCCTTCTGTGTTGTTAGACTTATATCAACTCCCTTTTGAGGTATCTGAAAGAAAGAAAAGAAACAAAATTTAAAAATTGAACTGAGATTTCAGAGTTATTCAAGTCCTATGATAAGTATCTTTCACTATGTTACTCTCATGTAGTAAAACCTTCAGCAGCTTGGCATTTCTCTTCTGTATCAAATCTAAATCCCTTGGCGTGACTTTCAACTCCCTGTATACATGGGCCACTTTTTACCAATCCAGTCTTATTTATTTCTGTTCTGCAGCATATAATCTGTAACCTAGTTAAATAGTTTTCTTATTGGTGTACAAATATGTCAAATGCATTTTCCTCTACAAGCCCCCCACCTCCTTTTAAAATGCTTTTGTTTTTTACTTATTTTATTATTTTTATTTTTTTTATCTTTGAGACAGAGTCTCGCACTGTTGCCCAGGCTGGAGTGCAGTGGCGCAATCTCGGCTCGCTGCAAGGTCTGCCTCTCGGGTTCACGCCATTCTCCTGCCTCAGCCTCTCAAGTAGCTGGGACTACAGGCACTTGCCACCAGGCCCGGCTAATTTTTTTTGTATTTTTATTAGAGACAGGGTTTCACCGTGTTAGCCAGGATGGTCTCAATCTCCTGACCTTGTGATCCACCCGCCTTGGCCTCCCAAAGTGCTAGGATTACAGGCGTGAGCCACTGTACCCGGCCGCCCGGCCTTTTTAAAGACTCTCAAATAAAGTTTCAGTTGCTAGGAGCAGTTATGCTTACACTGAAGTTTTACAATTTTTTCGCGTTTAATCTTAATCTTTTTTTTTTGAGATGGAGCCTTGCTCTGTCACCAGGCTGGAGTGCAGTGGCGTGATCTCTGCTCACTGTAACCTTCGCCTCCCGGGTTCAAGGGATTCTCCTGCCTCAGCCACCTGAGTAGCTGGGACTACAGGCACGCGCCACCACGCCCAGCTCATTTTTGTATTTTTAGTAGAGACGGAGTTTCAACATGTTGGCCAGGATGGTCTCGATCTCTTGACCTCGTGATCTGCCCGCTTTGGCCTCCCAAATAGCTGGAATTACAGGCGTGAGCCACTGCGCCCAACCTTAATCTTTATCTTTAAGAACAGTTAACACATTCATGTGGTTCAAAATTCAAAAGTCACAAAAAAGATAAGCAGTGAGAAGTCTCTCTCTTACCTCTGTTCCTTGGCCATCCAGTTTCCGTCCCCTATAGTAAATTCATATTACCAATTTCTTTTCTAACCTTCCAAAGATACCCTAAACTTACATGAACATATACATGTGTATTAGTCTGTTCTCACACTGCTAATAAAGACATACCCAAGACTGGCTAATTTATAAAGGAAAGAAGTTTAATTGAGTCACAGTTCCAGATGGCTGGGGAGGCCTCACAATCATGGCGGAAGGCAAAGGAAGAGCAAAGACACATCTTTCGTGGTGGCAGCCAAGAGAGAAAATGAGAGCCAAGTGAAAGGGGTTTCCCCTTATAAAATGATCAGCTCTCGTGAGACTTATTCACTACCACGAGAACAGTATGGGGGAACCGCCCCCATGATTCAAGTATCTCCCACCGGGTCCGTCCCACACCACATGAGAATTATGGGAGCTACAGTTCAAGATGAGATTTGAGTGGGAACACAGCCGAACCATATCAACATGCAATATTTGTTTCTTCCCACCTCCTGGTTTTTTAAAACTCAAATGGTAGCATGCTGTGAAGCTGTTATTTACCTTGCTTTTTTAACTCAACAGTATATTTTTTAAAGTGTTTTTTAGTTCACATCTTTTTAATGTCTGTATGTTTTGTTCCACATGTGAAAACATGCGCAACATCACTAATCATTAAGTAAATAAAATCGAAACCATGATGAGATATCACCTCACACCCATTAGGATGCCCACTGTCAAAAAACAGAAAATAGCAAGTATTGGCAAGTACGCAGAGAAATTGGGACACTTGTGCACTCTTGATGGGAATGTAAAATGATGCAGCCACTATTGAAAAATGGTATTGCAATTACTGAAAAAATTAAAAATAGAATTGCCCTATGATCTGGTAATACCACTTCTGGGTATTCTGAAAGAATTGAAAGCAGGATCTGAAAGATACTTGCACAGCCACAGTCATAGGAGGATTATTCACAGTAGCTAAAAGATGGGAGCAACTCAGATGTTGGTTGATGGATGACTGGATAAACAAAATGTGGCATATACATACAATACAGTATTATTCAGCCTTAAAGAAGAAGGAAATTCTGGCACATGCTAAAACATAGGTGGATCTTAAGGACATTAGGGCAAGTGAATTAAGCCTGTCACAAAAAGACAAATACTATATGGTTTTACTTATATGAAGTATGAAGAGTAGTCAGACTCATAGAACTAGAAAGTAGAATGACGGTTACCAGGAACTGGGGGGAGGGGGAAATTGGGAGTTGTTAATGGGTGTAGAGTTTCACTTTTGCCAGATGAAAAAGTCCTGCAGATTGGTTGCAGAATAGTGTTAATATCCCCAACACTATAGAACTGTGCATTTTGTAATGGTTAAGATGGCAAATTTAATGTAATGTGTATTTTACCCTAATTTAAAAAAATCCATTGTAAGATTCATAATTGATGTGATCAATTCCTTACAAATGATCATTTAGGTATTTAGGTTGTTTCTAGTCTTTTGTTATTCTAGGAAATGCTACAATCAATAATGTTTTAGATTCTCTTATAACTGTTAGAACTTTGTAGTAAGTTCCTCTCTCATCGTTGTTCTTTTAGGGGTCAAGTCCTTCCTGCTCATACACTTCTGAATACAGTAGATGTTGAACTTATCTATGAGGGAGTCAAGTATGTACTTAAGGTATGCAGAACCCCGTTGGAGCTTGCACCTTACTTTTTTAGCTATCTTTCTTTAGGTTGAGAGGCAGGAGAAAAAGTTTGATTTAATGCAGGGATGGGGGTATTAGTGAAATTACCGTCATTATTTTTGTCAGTGTCCTGAAGCAGCATTTGTTGTTCTATGAAAATCTTTTTTGTTGTTCTTCAACTTCACATACACTGCCAAGAGATAAAGGAGAGACGGGGAACAACCACAGTTGGGGAAAATCAACTAAGGTTGCCCTCTTTGCTTACAGCAGGACTGAGCCATGTCCACAGACACTGATGCAAATAGCATCAGTGCCATGAATTTTCTTCCTCCTGACAGATCTTTCTTATCTGTATTTTTGAAGCATTCAAATTTCATTTGGAGCTGTACCTGGAAGGGACACACTGATCCTCATTCTCATTCCCTGCAGGTGACTCGACAGTCCCCCAACTCCTATGTGGTGATCATGAATGGTTCATGTGTAGAAGTAGATGTACATCGGCTGAGTGACGGTGGACTGCTCTTGTCCTATGATGGCAGCAGTTATACTACGTATATGAAAGAGGAAGTGGATAGGTAAGTGGCTGTTTGAGGTCCATTTGCTGGTCATCCTATTAGCCTTTTCTCTTATTAGTTACTAGCTCTTGGGATTTTCCCAGGCTTTTCTTGGTACTCATTTGTAGTTAAAAAAAAAAAAATAGTACATGCACTTAACAAAAATATCAAGAGTATTAAAGTGTTTATAATTAAAAACATGTCTCCCTACCACTCCAGTGTATGTGGACAATGAAAAATAAGTTCCCCTTTTTATAAGTAACCATTGTTAAAAGTTTCTTATATATTTGAGTAGAAATTTTATATGCATATACAAGTTACACTCATGTACATACTGTTTTTCTTTAAATACATTCACAAATGTGGCTGGGTGCGGTGGCTCACGCCTGTAATCCCAGCACTTTGGGAGGCCAAGGCAGGTGGATCACCTGAGGTTGGGAGTTCAAGACCGGTGTGGCCAACGTGGTGAAACCCTGTCTCTACTAAAAATACAAAATTAACCAGATGTGGTGGCTTATGCCTGTAGTCCCAGCTAAGTGGGAGGCAGAGGCAGGAGAATCACGTGAACCTGGGAGGTGGAGGTTGCGGTGAGCCGAGATCACGCCATTGCACTCCAGTCTGGGCAACAAGAGCAAAACTCCGTCTAAAAAAAAAAAAAGAAAGAAAGAAATTCACAAATGTTCAACACCAGTTATGGTGTTATGAGAATGAAATAAATTAACATGTTGAAAATGTGTAGAACATTGCCACAACATAGCTAGGCTTCAAGAAATGTTAGCTATTACGTCATCAATATCTTTGTGTGTGTTTTTTTAAATGGTGGTACCTGTTATTTTTAATAGTCATGTAGTATTCCATTATATGATTATACTATATTTAATCTGATCCTTATTGAAGGAAATTTTTGTTAATTGACATTGTAAACAAATATGCAGTGAATATGTCTGTGTGTGTGTATAATAAAGTTTTCAGGATTTTTTTTCTTTGAAGGTTGACATTCTCTACCATTCTGCTTTATATCCTGAGGTGCTTTCTTAGCTTACATACTTCCACTTGTCTCCTAGATATCGCATCACAATTGGCAATAAAACCTGTGTGTTTGAGAAGGAAAATGACCCATCGGTGATGCGCTCACCTTCTGCTGGGAAGTTAATCCAGTACATTGTAGAAGATGGAGGTCATGTGTTTGCTGGCCAGTGCTATGCTGAGATTGAGGTCAGGGTGGTGAAAGGACTGTGGGATCATGGGAGGGGAAGGTAGGAAAAGGGTCGGCTGGGATGGACTAGGACTGAAAAGTTACAGAAAGGAGGCTGGGCACAGTGGCTTGTGCCTGTAATCCCACCACTTTGGGAGGCTGAGGCAGGAAGATTGCTTGAGCCCAGGAGTTCGAGACTAGCCTGGGCAAGATGGTGAGACCCCGTCTCTATGAAAAATTAAAAAATTAGCAGTGTACAGTGGCACATGCCTGTAGACCCAGCCACTCTGGTGGCTAAGGCGGGAGGATCCCTTGAGCCCAGGAATTCAAGGCAGCAGTGAATGGAGATTGTACCACTGTACTGGAGTGGTACAATTTGTGGCCTGCGTCACAAATCAAGACCCTATTTCTAAAAAATAAAAAAAAAAAGGTAACAGATTGGAAATAAGAATGAAAAAGAAACATCAGTTGGCTTAATTAGAAGTGCGAACCTTAAGATTTTTAAAACACATAAAACACTTTGGCAAATGAGGAATCTCTAGTTCTAAAAATAGATACTAGGCAATAGCACTTGTTGAATGTTAGGTGTCCTAACTGCTGGCTATCCAGAGAAAATACATGGAGGTGGGGCACAAAACAGACAAGAAATGTCATGTGATTAATTTTAAGAGAGCTAAGCATAGAGTGCAGAGGGTCACCTAACCCAAATCAAGCTAAGCTTGTATGGGAAGATATTCTGAAAGAAGAGACATTTGATCTTAGTTTTGAAAGACAGATAGTGATAGAGCAGGTGAAGAAGGGCAGGGAAGAGTGCTTAAAGTTGAAGGAATAGCATGTACAAAGACAGAAGCAAGACAGCACAGTGTATTTAGGGAACTGCAAGTATGTGTTGGTGTGGCTTGAGAATAGACTAAGGTTTAATGGAGAGGGACAAGCAAAGATGCTAAAGAGGTAATGTGAGATCTTGAATGTGAGGTTATGAAGGATCTTATAAGCCATACTAGTAAGTTTACACTATCCTGGAGGCAGCAGGTAATCTCTGAAAGATTTAAGTGGAAAAGTAGTATGATGAGATTTGGGGTCTAGAAAGATTGCTTTTCGTGACCTTGAGGGAGGTATGTAGCAAGTAGGGAGATCTCTTAGGGGGTCTTTGAAGTACTTTGGGCCAGAAATGAAGAAGGCGTAAACCGAAGAGATGGCAAGAGAGGAAGATTTTTGAGAAAGGTTTAGAAGATATGTCTGGCTGGGTTGGTAATTGGTAGGTAAGGGAGAAAGAGGAGGGAAGAATGATCCTTAGGTTTTGGCCTGGATGTCTTAGATTGGATTCACTGGTATGAGGATATTAAATTGTTCCTTACTTTCTAAGTACAAAACAAATATAATCACAAATTATGCCAAAATGGTTTTAAAAGTTAGAAAGGAGAAATGTCAATAAATGTTATTAATTCCTAAAGTGAGGTACTGAGAGATTTTCTAATTGCTTGCCTTGATAGTCCCTAGGAGATGATGGTAAATTCCCATTTTTTCTTGGTCAAATTAGGTGTGGTCCAACTTAGATGCTAAGGGAAAAATTTACCTCTTTTAAGCACTCATCTATGTAAAGAGAGATAAATCTGAGTCTAGTTTATTTTTCACTATAGGTGATGAAGATGGTAATGACCTTAACAGCTGTGGAGTCTGGCTGTATCCATTACGTCAAGCGACCTGGAGCAGCTCTTGACCCTGGCTGTGTACTAGCCAAAATGCAACTGGACAACCCCAGCAAGGTTCAGCAGGTGAGTAGGAAGGTGCTCCGAATATTGCTCTCTAAGAGCTAAAGAACTTGGTGGTTTGGAGAGGTAAGTGATTTCAATGCTTGGTTTGCCAGTGTTTTCTTTAGCTTTGTCCCCTATTAATCTTATGCCTTGTATTTGTACCTGTAATATTATGGAACTAGAGTTTGCAAGAGTTACTGTAGTACTAAGATTCTGTAATTTCCTTATGATGTTTCCTCTATTGACTTCCCTCCTGGTAGCTGGGTATGATGTCTCGATTTTGAATGATAACTCTTAAGTTGCAGTGGTGTGTTTGTACCTTAGATCAAAAGTAGTAGATGACTTGATCTCTTGTTGGGGTTGACAGGCTGAACTTCACACAGGTAGTCTGCCACGGATCCAGAGCACGGCACTCAGAGGCGAGAAACTCCATCGAGTGTTCCATTATGTCCTGGATAATCTGGTCAATGTAATGAATGGATACTGCCTTCCGGATCCTTTCTTTAGCAGCAAGGTATGAATCACGTCTCCTGGGGAAGGGATGTACAAATGGGATACCTATTCTCCAAAATAGTTCCAAGTCTCATAATGATTGTTTAAGAGGGAGGAAAAGAAAGCCGTTTGGCCTAGAACTCTTTCACCTTCAGTTGTGGGACTTGAGGTCTTTAAATCCATGTTTCTTATCCTTGTCATGGACTTCACATTTAATTGTGATTACTCCTTTTTTTTTTTTCCTCGAGACGGAGTCTTGCTCTGTTGCCCAGGCTGGAGTGCAATGGCACAAACTCAGCTAACTGCAACCTCCACCTCCCGGGTTCAAGTGATTCTCCTGCCTCAACCTCCTGAGTAGTGGGGATTGTAGGCACGTGCCACCAGGCGCGGCTAATTTTTTTTTTTTTTTTTTTTTTAGTAGAGGCGGGGTTTCACCACGTTGGCCAGACTGGTCTTGAACTCCTGACTTTGTGATCTGCCCGCCTCGGCCTCCCAAAGTGCTGGGATTATAGGCGTGAGCCACTGTGCCCGCCCGTGATTAGTCCTTTTTAAACTGGAGAATAGGGGCAATGTTAGATGCTTACGTTGCAATTTCAAAGTACTCTATGATAGTTGGCTCACGCCTGTAATCTCACCACTTTGGGAAGCTGAGATGGAAAGATCGCTTGAGGCCAGGAGTTTGAGACCAGCCTGATCAACATAGCGAGACCCCATATCTATTGAAAAGTATATAAATTTTTATTGAAAAGAAGTAGTATATGATAGTGAATTCAGATATAGTTGACTCTTGAACAATACAGGTTTGAACTGTGTGGGTCCACTTATATGTGGATTTTTTCAGCCAAACATGGATCAAAATTACAGTATTGATGAGATATGGAACCCACAACTATTTCTATACATGGGTTCCATAGGGCTCAAGTATGTGCAGATTTTCATATATGAGTGGTGGTTCTGGAACCAATTTCCCACGTATACAGAATGACAACTATATATCTTTTTATTTGGGGGATTGTGTTAACTTGGGTCCTATTTTACCAATGCTTTCTTTTTAGGTAAAAGACTGGGTAGAGCGACTGATGAAAACCCTCAGAGATCCCTCCCTGCCTCTCCTAGAATTGCAAGATATTATGACCAGTGTGTCTGGCCGCATTCCCCCCAATGTGGAGAAGTCTATCAAGAAGGAAATGGCTCAGTATGCTAGCAACATCACATCAGTCCTCTGTCAGTTTCCCAGCCAGCAGGTATTTATAGGATAACACTATATTTTTTTCTGGCTACCAATGCCAGAGTTTATGTGGTAGGATTCCTTCCTATTTGGATCCTCCTTACTTTTTGGATGTTGTGCTTGTATACTTTTAAGCATTGTATTCCTCACAAAACTGCCTCAGGGTACAAACCCAACAGTGAAAGTACTGTATGTGAAGAATAAAGTATCTGTAGTTATGAGAAAAGCACACTTGGATCATGTATACCTTATAGCTTTGTTCCTGGGGCTATTCCCTAATTAGAGGTATTTTCATGAATTGAAAATAGAGTGATATTAGTTGGTTGATTGATTCATTCATGCATTGATTTAGAGATGGAGTCTAGCTCTGTCACCAGGCTGGAGTGCAGTGGCTGATCTTGGCCCACTGCAACCTCTGCCTCCCGGGTTCAAGCAATTCTCCTGCCTCAGCCTCCTGAGTAGCTGGGATTACATTCACACGCTGCCATGCCAGCTAATTTTTGCATTTTTAGTAGCCACGGGTTTCACCACGTTGGCCAGGATGGTCTCGATCTCCTGACCTCGTGATCCGCCCACCTCGGCCTCCCAAAGTGCTGGGATTACAGGCGTGAGCCACCGTGCCCAGCTGTTTATTTATTTATTTATTTATTTTTGAGACAGGGTCTCGCTCTGTCGCCAAGGCTGGAGTGCAGTGGTGCGGTCATGGCTCTCTGTAGCCTTGACCCCATAGGCCCAATGGCTCATCCCACCTCAGCCTCCCAAGTAGCTGGGACTACAGATGTGCACCACTATGCCCAGCTAATTTTTAAAAAATTTTTATAGAGATGGGGGTCTCGTTATGTTGCCCAGGTTGGTATTGAACTCATGGGCTCAAGCTATCCTCCCTCCTTGGCCTCCCAAAGTGCTGAGGTTACAGGTGTGAGCCACCACACATGGCCTATTGGTAGTTTTATTTTCAGAGACATTCTTACTACCTTGGCAGCATCTTTACTCTTTACCCATAAAGCAGATGTATGTGTAGGGAATATAGGTAGATAAGTGGGGAGTGATGTTTGGATCTTGACCTTGAACAGATATTGGTAAGATGATAGTTTTTGTAATGTAGTCATTAATTCATCTGGGAAAGGGTGACAAGGGATGAAATCTGCTTGCTTATTTAGTGTGATTCTCTATGTAGACTATGCCTGGTAACTTCCAGCTGCTGCCAGCATGTGAGAGATAGGAATTGCCATGTTATAAGAAGAAGATTCCTACTGATCGTGCTATAGAGGCTGATGCTTTGGGGCATTTTGTTGGGTTGGGCCTCATTTTTTTCCCTTTTTTATACCTTAGATTGCAAACATCCTAGATAGCCATGCAGCTACATTGAACCGGAAATCTGAACGGGAAGTCTTCTTTATGAATACTCAGAGCATTGTTCAGCTGGTACAGAGGTAGTAACTTGTAACTCCAGATTCCCAGACCTGTCCATACTCATGTCTTCCTTTCTTTCAAGTGGTCACAAAAAAATTTACCTCAGATTTGACTTCAAGAAATTAGAAAGCATCTTATATCTTAGAAAGTACCTTGTCTTTTCTAAATATCTTAGAATTGTGAGCTAACTCTCTTGCTCAATATTTCTGACTTCTTAATATTCTACATTTTTTTCTGTCAATTATTTATTATTATTATTTTTTGAGACAGGATCTCACTCTGTTGCCCCGACTGGAGTGCAGTGGCTCAATCATGGCTCATTGCAGCCTCAACCTCCCGAGGCTCAGGTGATCCTCCTGTTTCAACCCCTCTGAATAGCTGGGACTATAGCTGTGCACCACCACGTCCAGCTAATTTTTGTATTTTTAGAAGAGATGGGGTTTTGCCATGTTGCCCAGGCTCATCTCAAATTCTTGGGCTCAAATGATCCACCCGCCTTGGCCTCCCAAACTGTTGGGATTACAGGCATGAGCCACTGCGTCCAGCCTGTCAATTAATAAGGCACAGAAATTTTGTTGTTTTCTTTTTCCTTGCCATTTTGATGAAGCTCCTAATTTTTCTTCTGTCACAGGGCCCAGTATGACATTTTTTCTTCTTAGCTTACGGAGCCTATTATATTAGGTTGGTGCAAAAGTAATTGTGGTTGTTGCTATTAATACTAAAGGGATATTCACAGAGCATATTTATTTATTTATTTATTTATTTATTTTTTTGGAGACAGGGTCTCACACTGTCATCCAGTTTGTAGTACAGTAGCACAATCTCAGCTCACTGCAACCTCTGCCTCCCAGGCTCAAGCAATCCTCCCACCTCAGCCTCTTGAGTAGCTGGGACTACAGTCACATGCTACCATGCTTGGCTAATTTTTTTGTATTTTTTGTAGATAAGAGGTTTTGCCATATTGCCTAGGCTGGTCTGGAGCTCCTAGACTCAAGTGATCCTCCTGCCTTGGCCTCCCAAAGTTCTGGGATTGCAGATGTGAGCTAAGGCACCCGGCCTCACAGAACACTTTTAACTTTAAGATACTTATAAATTTTTCAGATATCTCAGCCATTTCAAGAGTATGGTAATAATTTCTACTTAGCAGTAGGAACTGAATCAAGGTGTTGGTAGGTGGGGCTATGCAGGATTTTGTTGTCTTTTCTTCTTTATTAAAAAAGGTCTTGTCTATAGTGAGATTTCTTTTAGGCTTAGAATTTAAGTTAATTTTGTAGTTCATTTTAGGCTGTTCTTTATTCAGAGGGAAAGCAGTTCAGTGGAATGTCGTGGAGGTGAATTTGGCCTTTGGGTTTATTGCTTAATAGTGTTGGATTATCAGGTTTTTCAGTGGAGACTTTCTATTTGCCTAGGTACCGAAGTGGCATCCGAGGCCACATGAAGGCTGTGGTGATGGATCTGCTCCGGCAGTACCTGCGAGTAGAGACACAATTCCAGAATGGTAAGCCTCTTCCTGAGGACTCTCTAGCTAAGAAAGCCTTGATTCTGCTAACCAACCCAAACTATCCCTATAGGACTGTGTAAGAGCTAAGCCCCCTCCTGTCAACAACACTTCCCATTAATAAACAGTCTCCTATCACTACTCCCTTAAAAACTAAACCTCTATATCCACTAGCTCTAAAGAAAGAACAACGAAACACAGCTTGATGAAATTAGGAATCCAGTGTGCTTCTGAGAAAGGGCTGAAGTAATTTTTCTAATAGAGATTACCATTCCTGTTGATATCTTTTTGACCTTGCGTAGTGTAAGTTGGTTGAGTTATCACAGGCTGAAATTGAGAAACCCATATCTGAAGAGCTTGATTCTTGGCAGCTAATCCATGAATTGAACCAGAGGCATCTAGGAAGAGCAAGTTCAGGTTTTCCAATACTTTTTAGTATATCATTTAGGTGGACTTTATCCCTGGCTTTCTCTGAAGAGCTTCACTAAATGATAAATTGTCTCTTAAGTGTGAAATAACCTTGGCTAAAATTTTAAAGCTGTGTACTGCTGACATTGCTTCCTGCCACAAGATGGCAGTGAAACATCACAGAATTTGAAACATTATCTGAAATTTGAAACGTTTTCCTTTATCTGCTCCTTTTCACTTCCTTTAAAAGCAGCCTATGCCACTCATGACTAGCAAAAATCCCCATGTAGATATCAGCAAACCGCATCCAATAACATGCAAAATAATACATAACAACCAAGTTGGCTTTATCCCACGCATTCAAGGTTGATCAGTTTGGAGAAAGTCAATTAATATAATTTATCATGAAATAGATGAAAGGAGGAAAAACGTGCTCATTATCTCAAGATAACAGGGTGTGGAGAGGGAGCATTTGACAGAATTTAACATCCATTCATGACAAACTCTTGGAAACTAGGAGTGAAATGGAACTTTTAAAATCTTGTAAAAGGGACCCACAAAAAAATCTGCAGGATACATCATGCATTATGGTAAAACGTTGAAAACATTATCTTTAAGATTAGGAATAACACAAGGATGCCTGCTGTCACTACTTCTATTCAGCATTATAGTGGATGTCCTAGCCAGTGCAGTAAGACAAGGAAAAGAATTAAAGGGTATAAGAGCTAGAAAGTAATAAAGCAATATATCTGCCATTATTAAATATGATAGGGTGTCTCTTTAGAAAGCCTCAAAGGATTCACAGATTGATTATTAAATTATTTAAAATCTAACATGATTGCTAAATACAAAAGTCAACATACAAAATTCAACAGTATTTGTTTACAGTAGAGCAATTGTTTAGAAAAGCAGTTCAGGAAAAAAAAAATTAAAATAGCAGGCTAGATGTAGTGGCTCATGCTTGTCATCTTAGCACTTTGGGAGGCCAGGACAGGAGGATTGCTTGAGGCCAGGAGTTTGAGACCAGCCTTGGCAATATAGTGAGACCCCATCTCTACAAAAAATTAAAAACAATTAGCCAGGCATGATGGCACAAGCCTATAGTCCTACCTACTCAAGAGGCTGAAACAAGAGGATTGCCTGAGCCCAGGGATTCAAGGGTGCAGTGAGCTATGATTGTACCACTGCACTCAGCCCAGGCAACAGAGCAAGACCCTGTCTCTAAATAATTAATTAATTAGTTGATAAAATAGCAACCCAAAAGATGAAATACTAAGGAGTAAATCTAACAAAAAATGTGCAAGCCTCTTTTGGAGAAAATTATAATCAAGAATATTATAATAGTAAAGAAGATTTAAATAAATTATCAAGGTCTTAAATTGGAATGTACACTATTAGGTGCCGATTCTTCCTAAATTCATCTGTAGATTGACATTTCAATAAAAATTCTGTTAGTGTATTTGTAATGCTAATTATAAAATTTATATAAATTATATAATTTATATAAATTATAAAAGACAAGTCTCACAATAACCAAGATACTTCCAAAGAAATACAAGGTGAAAAGATTTGCCTAATCAGATATCAAGATTTAATATAAAGCCATATTAATTAAAAAATTGTGAGATAGGTGTAGAGATAGATTTATAGATCAGTGGAACCTAATGACCCAGAAACAGATCCAGCCATATATGAAAACTTATTTTATGATAGAGGAGGCATTGTAGATCATGGGGAAAGGATAGATTTTTTTTTTTTTCAATAAATGATACCAGCACAATGGGTTATTCATTTAAAAAAAAAAAGAGGAAAGAAAGAAATGGAATCCCTATCTTATACCTATACACAAAAATCAATTCCCGATAAAGACTTAAATATGTACTAAAGAGGTGAAGCTGTTAAATGGTTAGGAGAATATCGTTATAACCTCAGGATAGGAAGATTTTGTTGTATAAGACACAGCAAGTACAAACTACAAAAGAAAAGATTGATTACTTAAACTCCACTCAAGAACTTCTGTTCATCAAAATACATCATAAGGAGACTGAAAAGCCTGTAATCCTAGCACTTTCGGAGGCCAAGGCCGGCAGATTGCTTGAGCCCAAGAGTTCGAGACCAGCCTGGGCAACATAGCAAGACCCTGTCTCTAAAAAAATACAAAAATTAGCCAGGTGTAGTGTTATGTGCCTGTAGTCCTAGCTTCTTGGGAGGCTCAGGTTGGAGGATTGCCTGAGCCTGGGGAGGTCGAGGCTGCAGTGAGCCGTGATTGCATCACTGCACTCCAGCCCCGTTGACAGAGCAGGACACAGTCTCCAAAAAAAGAGAGACTGAAAATATAAGCTACAAAGTGTGAGAAGATATTTACAAAATATATATCTAAAAAATAATTAGAAGTATCTACAGAATTGGTATGAATCATCAAGTTAAAGACATCCTAATAGAGAAATGGGCAAAAGATATAGAAAGATATTTTACAGAAGAAGAAGTACAAATAATTTATAAACTTACACAAAGATGCTCAATCCCATTTGTAATTAGAGGCATATAAACCAAAACCACAATGAGAGTGGCAAAAATTTAAAAGTCACATCATCATCTTCATTGCTTCTGTACATGGAAATACAAATTGGTATACCACTTTGGTAACAGTTGGTCAGTACCTAATAAAGTTGAACTTATTTGTATTCTTTAACCTAGTAATTTTACTCCTAGAAAATATACTTTAGAGAAACTATTACACATGTTTACTAGGAGACATATACAGGAGTATTTGTGACAGCACTGTTCATAATCTTAAAAAAGACAAGAAACAATCTAAATATACATAGGTAGAGTGGATCATTGAAGTCTGGTATATTCCTACCATGGATTACTATGCAGCAGTGAAAATGGATGCACCAAGGCATACACTGAACAAAAGGATGAATCTCAAAAATACAATGTTAAGGAAAAGAAATGGTACAGTGATTCCATTTTTTTCAGGTTCAAAAACCAGGAAAATTAAGCTATACATACATTGGTGATAAAAGTTAAGAAAAACAAAAGAATAATTAACATAAAATTCAGCTTAGTAGTTGTTTCTGAGGAGGGGTACGCAGGGGTCTTCAAAGATACTAGAGATGTTCTATTAAAATTTAATGGCTTTAAAATATCACATGGGTGTTTATTTCAACTGATACTATATATTCTATATATTCTTCTGTATATATATTTCATAATTAAACTGTTTTGTTTTGTTTTTTGTTTGGTGTGTGTTGTTCTTTTTTTTTTTGAGATGATGTCTCACTCTGACACCCAAGCTGGAGTGCAGTGGTGCAATCTCTGCTCACTGCAACTTCTGCCTCCTGGGTTCAAGCAATTCTTCTGCCTCAGCCTCCTGTGTAGCTGGGATTATAGGTGTGTACCACCATGCCTGGCTAATTTTTGTATTTTTAGTAGAGATGGGGTTTCACCCTGTTGGCCAGCCTGGTCTCAAACATCTGACCTCAAGTGGTCCACCCGCCTTGACTGCCCAAAGTGCTGGGATTACAAGGGTGAGCCACCGCGCCCAGCCAATTAAATGTTTTTAAAAAAGAGTGTCTTGGTATGCAGGATCTTCAAAGTAAAAAAAAAAAAAAAACAAAGTATCATTGCTTTCTTTCTGTTAATGTCTCCCCTCACCCCAGGTAAATGTGTTCTTTTTATTTCCCCTGGTCCTATTGCCAAAGTTTATTTGTGTTGTCACTTCAAAGCTAAGTCTTGGTAGAGAAAAATATTAATACAGAACAGCTAATTTTTAAACAGCTTCCCTTTTTGTCTAAATGTGTCTTTTATGAAATTGGCAGCTCTCTCGATATTGTAGTCCATTGTTTTTCAAATATAATTTTATTTGGAAAAAAATTGCTTATGTCAATCTCTAATATTTAGAATAATTAAAAGCCTGGTTACACTGGTCCAGTGTACTCAGTGTTCTAGGAAACCATGATAATGCAGTTTGAACGTCACCGTTCTGGTTTGTAACTTAACGTGGAATCTGAACTGAGGTGATAATCCTTTACTGTTTTCATGATTTCATAAAATTCTGACCCTTGAGAATATTCAAACACTAATTCCTCTTTACTTGGAAATTTAATTCTGAGGTAAGCTGTTTTCTAAAAAACTGAGTATTACTTATATCCCATGGCAGATATCACTACAGTGTACCAGAGGCTTATGCTTCTGTTGTAAAACATAGCTTTCCTACTCAGAACTAACCTGCCCCTGGTGGCCTTAGGGAAGGCAAGTGAAAATATGCATAACTTTAGTCTCCCTACAGACCTTTTGACTTAATGCAAGGTTCTCCTTGATCTATACCTTGGGTTGGATTTGGCGTTCCTAGGCACTGCTTAGCTGTTTCAAGGACTAACAGAAGAAAATGTTGATTCCAGGGGTAGCAGTCACACTTCTCATGGATATTGCTAAGTTTGGTGTGGTTTTATTTTTTGAGCTAAAACTGTTCCTACTGATTAGGGTCAACTATTTTCTGCAAGTCAAACATGGAATCAGAATCTCAAGCTCTGGGGGAGACCTTAAAGATCATCAAGTTTAATGATATTTACATTTCTTTTTAAACAGAAATTTCTCTTCTAAAGAAATCATGAGAGAGTTTAGAGTAAGACTGGGGTTTGAGTTATTCCCAATCTTTCAGTCTTTAAGGTACACCCACCTCCCCAATTTTTAAAAAATTTAATGAAATTGAGGCCCAGAGAGGTAAAATGATTTGCCCAGGAGCACACAGTAAATTGCTAATAGAACTAGGCCTTGAACCCAGATCTTATATCCAAATTGCCTGACTCCTAGTCCAGTGTTCCTTTTACTAAATCACATTGCCAGTTTCTGTACAAATCCATCCAAGAAAATCCTTATGATGTTTCTTCTCACTGCTCGTCTCATAAATTATAGACAGTACAAAACAAATAGCATGTAAATGTGAACATTTATACATGGGTGAGAACCAGTTCTTTTCATGGTGTGCAGGTCACTATGACAAATGTGTATTCGCCCTCCGGGAAGAGAATAAAAGTGACATGAACACTGTACTGAACTACATCTTCTCTCACGCTCAAGTCACCAAGAAGAATCTTCTGGTCACAATGCTTATTGTGAGTACCATTTTTCAGAACTTGTAAAGACCGTCAATGATATGCAAAAAGTATTTTTTTCCTTTTGATGGCTATGGCCAGAGAAAAAAACTACTGCCTTTTATAATTATGGGATGAATGGGGCTTGAGCTGTGGATTAACAGTTTCTCACATCTACCTTTGTCCTTGGTCTGAAGGAACCTGCTTTAGTGAGAAAATGACTTTTCTGGCCATTATGCATATACTCATTCACAGGAACTTATACCTCCTAACTCTGTTTAGAAATGCCCCGTGCTTCACCATTCCTGTGGTCATCATGACAGCAGCTTTAAAATTTCATCTTATTTAGCCAATTTATTCTAATTTTAATTCTTGTTCCATAGATACAAGCAATGGCTCTCATGTCAAACTTAAAAAAAAAATAAATAGAAATCCAGCACTCCCCCTCTCTGACCAGAGAAATTTAAATGTATTCTGCATCTTCATTGGTCCCTTTTTATTTACATTGAAAATCTAAGCTCGGATTATTGTATTGGTAGTAAATGTATGATTTTTTTTCCCTATAACTTAGTAAAATAAGAATTAGTAGGAAGTAGGAATAGGGAGTGAGCCTGGTAAGTTTGATGAGAGCTAATGTGCATTCGGCCAGTGGGTGGAATTTTTGTGGGCTGAAGGATTTTTAAAGATGACTTGCAAGTCCTTCACTCCTAGCTCATTGTGGTTGAGTTAGTTGTAGGAATTAGTACAGTAGGACTACTCCTAGAGTCCCTCACCCCATGGTCCTGAGCATTTGCCTTGCTGCTGCATGCCTGTCTTTTTGGGGACTGTAGTGCCTTTTCACTCCTAGAGTTTTCTTTTTGTCTCTTTGTGGAATTGGGATTCTTGGTAAGTTAATTACATCATTTTTTCATGGAGGAAAAAAACATACATCTTCATAGCTATTTTTTATTTCTTCAGAATGAAGGGAAACTATCTACCATACACCTCTGATTAACAAGAGTGCCACTCATTCAGTTATATGCCTAGCTGGTTAACTCTAAAGCATATCACATTTTTTAGAATAGCCACTTTAAAAAATATGTAATTATAGGGAGAGTTCATTGCCTTTGCTACCCTAGAATAGCTAGATGGTGGGGAAACGAGAAAGATGCAGTTGAGAGGGAAAAATATATATATCAGTACAATGTAATACTTCAACTTCCCCCAAGTGACAGGTTTCAGCTAAGAAATGATACAATCTATGGCAACTTGCTAATTTTTTTTGTCAGTCAAAAGAAGGAAGAAAGACTATTTAGATTTTTTTTTTTAATTTAATGAAAGGATTGTTAAATCTCATTTGGATAAAGCCAAGACTTTCTGTCAGAAAAGGGTAATGATGAGGAGGGTAGGAGAATCTGTCAGTTTGGACCTAGAATGGGGTGGAATTTGCCTTTATAGGAAGCTAATTATGGTGAGTTTTTCTTTTTATTGTGATTACGTTTTTAAGAACTTAACAGTTTTCTGCACTAAAAATAGACCAAAGCCTAGAATCCTTGGAGCAGCGGAAGAGTAATGATTGTCCAAGACTGTCGCTGGGTTTCTTAAATTCTAATTTGTAAGATATAGGGGCTCAGCTCGCTCCTTTTGCGGAGTGATTATAAGTAACGCTTGCCTTAAGAATCTCATTATTGGAACACGGAGCCATATTTCCTCTGAGAATTCTGGAGTAGCTTTGAGCCAGGGCTGTTCATTTCTCAAGTAATCACGCTGGTGTGATGGAGAGAGAAAATGGCAGCTGTTCGGAGCTCAGGCCTTCAATTTTCTTCAGAGTCCAGTCACTCAAGTGTGTAATTACACGGGGGGTGCTGCAGAGGCGTTGGGCCCTGTCAGAGAACTGGTTTGAGGCTTTGCTTTCTGCTTTTGCCAGTCAGGACAGGCAGAAGCCAATGGGACTCCGACTTTCCACGCTGTTCTTTTTTTCTCCCACCTTGTCATCCTGATTACTTCTTACCTGCATGGATAGTACCCAGACTTTCTTTCCAACAGGCTGAGCTCTTTAGAGAAAAGAGCTGTTTCAGAGTTTGAGTTTGGGTGAATAGGATGGAGGAGGAGGAGGACAAGGGGGATGGGAAGAGGAGGAGGAGGAGGAGGATAAGGACGGTTGAACATGTGAACCAGGAAGCCAGATTTGTCCTTTTCTTTATTTTGGTGTCATTACATTTTTCTTTAAAAAAAAAAACAAAAACAAAACGAGACCCAGTTAACATAAGAGGATCTCTAAGCTTTCATGTCATTAATTTCTTTTCAAATATCAGTTGTTTTCATTTCATCTTAGAGATTTGGAAATCAAGAAGTTAATGATATGATCAAGCTCAGGGCCAGCTAGCAGTGACTTATGGAACATGGGTAAAAGCTCAAGATGGTGCTCTTTTCTGATCTGATGTTACTGAATGCCAGACATGTCTTCCTCTTTTCCTTTTTGACAACGCTTAGCTGCTCCCCGTTCCTTCTTCCTCTCCCTCCTCCTCTCCCACATCTGCATTAATGGTAGTAGCTGGTAAGAGCCATTTTGGTTGTTTGGATTATTCTTTCCTCGGATCTTAGTATCTTTTACAGATGTCACCTGCACATGGTAGCACTTCGACTCCCCCAGCTTGTGTTCTCTGCTGGTTCCCCTTTCTTTGCATATCTTGGCTTCCTGATTGATGGTTATGTGCCCAGTATTCCATTCTCTGCTTTCTAGAAGTAGGAATGTTGATAGTATGCTTTGCTGAGCTAGATGATGATTTCTGGGGCTTTTGAACCTACAGGGAGGGAGGTATCAAGAAAATCAGGCTTCCGTGAGTCAATGTCATGGGATATGCATTGCTCTAGTAAAGAGGTACCTTCATCCTCTCCAGGTGTTAGCATAACTTGCCCAGTGGTAACTTGCCTCATGGACTCTCAAGCAGATTTCTGGTAATATTTCACTCTGTCTGGAAAGCAAAGTATCAGGTAAAGGGCTAAAGTCCTATCAGGTTTCCTCCATTTAAAGGGACATTGTAACACAATTTAACACAAAGTCTGGAAGACCAATAGTACATTTATATTTGAAAGCTCTTCTTCTTTCTTAAATTTAACTTTATAGGAAAAAGCTTAGAACTCAGAACATTGTTTATGTTTGCTTAGAGATATTTAAGGAACTCTTTAATCTTTAGCCAGATTAAGCTAATTGGTACAAATACAAAGTATCAACATCTTCATAGCTGTCTAGATGGCAATGTACATATCTTCTAGCCACCTTGATGGTAAGTAGTCTTCCCCTCACTGCTTGTAACTTATTTTTGATACGGTCCACATGAACATGCTATAAACCATGCTTCTATATGAGTAATGCCATGCCTATGAACCCCTGATTTGGTTTAGATGGGGAGAATTTATGATGCTGATCAGCACCTTTCTTTCCTCCACTTAACCTGACTGCAAATAATTTTGTCCAATATGTAAATAAAGAAGAAAAGTCTTTCTCAGTGATTCCACATTCACTGAATAAGGGTGATATTAACAATTGTTAAACTTACCCTATGACATTTTTTGGGATATCAAAAAGTGCAGATATGACTAGAAGAAGCTACCAGTTCATTGCTGATCCTGGGTTTAGTGCCTACCCGGCTGAATAATAGTTAATGTCTTGAGGGCATTACACATAAGGTCACATTCTTTTCGTTTTGAATTGCCTTCTAAGATCAAGTTGGACTATGTTGGTTTCTTCTGTCAGTCAACTGTGTAACTTTGGCTATGCTTTTTTTTTTTTTTTTTTTAAATTAAAGATGTGGTCTCACTGTGTTGCCTGGGCTGCTGTCAAACTTCTGTGCTCAAACGGTCTCGGCCTCCCATCTTGGCCTCCCAAAATGCTGGGACTACAGGCATGAGCCACTGTGCCCAGCCTTGGCTATGGGTTTAACGTTTTATCATGTTTGTTGTATTTCTGCAAATTTGAACTATTTCCTATAGTTAGCTACCATCTAGGTCAAAAGTAAAAGCAAGAAATAACTGTTTTGTACCAGTATGGCTGAATAATAATTTTCACTTCGTTTTATGACTCTGGACAGTTGGAACAGACCTTTGGTTGGTGGATTGGGATGCCAGATTTTTGCAAGTGACCTGTAATCCCAAAATCAGCAGGTTGGCTCTTTAAACAAACCTTTTTATGTTGACTAAACACATCTGCTGACCTAGACAACATCTAAAGGTATCCTTACAAAATGTTCACCAGGATTAGATGGTGATGTTTGTTTGTCCAGTTGCCCAAAAGAAGCCTGTCTCTAGGACAGAGGGTAATAAACTTCCTGTTGGATGTTAGTTGTCATCTTAAGATGGGTGGTTCTGAAAAACCCTGATGTTTTCTTGCAGAACCTGAATGCTGTGTCTAGGTCAGGGACAAGACAGGAAGTTATTCTATACATAATTTTCTGTTGCCAATTTTTTTCTAAGTATTAATGATGACAGTGGAGAAAATATTTGAATGGAAAACTTCCAAGTCAGAATAGACTAATGAAAATAGTGGTTAATTCATACTGTTTGATAATTACTTCACATTTATTTATTTATTTATTTATTTATTTATTTGTATATTTTTTGAGATGGAGTTTCGCTCTTATTGCCCAGGCTGGAGTGCAATGGCGCGATCTTGGCTCACCACAACCTCTGCCTCCTAGGTTCAAGCGATTCTCCTGCCTCAGCCTCCTGAGTAGCTGGGATAACAGGCATGCACCCACTGCACCCAGTTAATTTTGTATTTTTAGTAGAGACGGGGTTTCTGCATGTTGGTCAGGCTGGTCTCGAACGCCTGACCTCAGGTGATCCACCCACCTTGGCCTCCCAAAATGCTGGGATTACAGGTGTGAGCCACCGCACCCGGCCTTATTTATTTATTTTAATTTTATTTTATTTTATTTTATTTTGAGACGGAATTTCACTCTTGTTGCCCAGGCTGGAGTGCAATGACACAATCTCAGCTCACTGCAACCTCCACCTCCTGGGCAATTTTCTGGCCTCAGCCTCCCAAGTAGCTGGGATTACAGGCATGTGCCACCACGCCCGGCTAATTTTTTTGTATTTAGTAGAGATGGGGTTTCATCATGTTGGTCAGGCTGGTCTCGAACTGACCTCAGGTAATCCGCCCGCCTCGGCCTCCCAAAGTGCTGGGATTACAGGCGTGAGCCACCACGCCTGGCCCACATTTATTTTTTCTAATCTCCATAGTTCGCTTTTCTTACACATACTGTTGTTTTTTCCTGAAGCCCTTTTTTACTGCCTTTCTCTCATAGTGGAAAGATAAAATAAAAAAGTGGTTTTTTAAAAAAAGTGGTTTTATGTGTTTTGCTTTGTTTTGTCTTTTAAGTTAGAGCATGATCTGTAACTGCCAGGCGCAGTGGCTCACACCTGTAATCCCAGCACTTTGGGAGGCCGAGGCGGGTGGAGAGAGACTCCATCTTAAAAACAAAACAAAACAAAACATGATCTGTAACTATGCAAGAGGATAACTCCATTTTTAAAAATTTTAGTTTCATCTGTAAAGGTAAACCTATATTTCTTTTAAAGGGAATGCATTCCATATCAAATCTGATATAGGTTGCGGAGGTGATTAGTGTGCTTTTTTTTTTTTCTTTTTTTATTTTTTTTGAGATGGAGTCTCGCTCTGTCACCCAGGCTGGAGTGCAGTAGCCCGATCTCGGCTCACTGCAAGCTCCGCCTCCCGGGTTCACGCCATTCTCCTGCCTCAGCCTCCCGAGTAGTTGGGACTACAGGCACCCGCCACCACGCCCGGCTAATTTTTTTGTATTTTTAGTAGAGACGGGGTTTCAACCGTGTTCTCCAGGATGGTCTCGATCTCCTGATCTCGTGATCCGCCCTCCTCGGCCTCCCAAAGTGCTGGGATTACAGGCGTGAGCCACCGCGCCCGGCCCCAGTGCTCTTATTTTGTCATGTTGGCTTTTGTTTCTAATGTTGGGACTTTAGTCTGGCTTTGTACAGAGGAGTTGAGTTGTGGCATTACCCAGTACACTTCTTATGTTTTTAGGCATTTTGGTGGGTCATTCCAATGCTTTTTAGTAAGTACTTCGGAAAAGGAGTATGTTTGCTCTATTAAGAACATTAGGAAAGGGACTTAGGTAGGAAAAAATTATGTTGGTTTCCCTACCTACTGTTATCTATCAATTCTTTCCTTCTGTCTTTCTATGGTCCTGTTTCTGGTAGTTTTACATATTCCTTTGAAATTCTGTTTTGCTCATTAGTTCTCAGCAAAAGGTGAGACTTACTTGCATTTCCTTTCTCCTGTTTGCTTTTATGCCTAGGATAGGTAGAACAGATTCTCTAATCTGTGCTACCTGTTCAATAGAACCTCTGGGTTTATCTTCACTTTAATAGCAGCTTTTATTTTTCTCACTCAGATGAGTGAATTATCTGGGTGAAATGGGTGAAAGCAGTACTTGCACTTCCTTAATTATAAATCCCATCATATGTTTTATGACTCTGGACAGTCAGAGCAGACCTCTGATTGGTGGATTAGGGAACCAGAATCTCATTATATCATTTTCTTAAAAAAAAAAAAAAAAGGGTTTGAGAAACCTTCCCAGCATAATGGCATTGAGTATTTCAAAAGTTTACCTTGTGATGTGGAAGGTAGGGGTTTTGGAAAAAGCACGTCTTTTATTTATACTGCATTTATTTATACCTCTGTGATAAAGGTCTATAAAGAGCATCCCTGAGATGGGGAAGGTTAAGTATGAAATAGAAATTCTTCAAGAAAAGGGCTGATCATCAAAGTGGGGAGATTAACATGCAGCAACAAGCAGGCCCTTTGGGTCTTCTTTCATGTCCCATTGGTAGTAGGGGGAGAATAAATATTTATAAAATACAAAGGCAATTCTTTAAAAAAAAAATTTTTTTTTTTTTTTTGAGACAGAGTCTCGCTCTGTTGCCCAGGCTGGAGTGCAGTGGCACGATCTCGGCTCACTGCAAGGTCCACCTCCCGGGTTCACGCCATTCTCCTGCCTCAGCCTCCCGAGTAGCTTGGACTACAGGTGCCCGCCACCACGCCCGGCTAATTTTTTGTATTTTTAGTAGAGACGGGGTTTCACCGTGTTAGCCAGGATGGTCTCGACCTCATGATCCGCATGCCTCGGCTTCCCAAAGTGCTAAGATTACAGGCATGAGCCACAGCGCCCGGCCTAAAAATTTTTTGTTTTATTTATTTTTATTTTTTATTTTTAGAGATGGGGTCTCACCATGTTGCCTAGGCTGGTCTTGAACTCCTGGGCTCAAGCAGTCCTCCTGTCTTGACCTCCCAAAATGCTGGGATTACAGGTGTGAGCCACCCTGCCCAGCCAAGGCAATTATTTAAAACTCCAAGTAGAGGTAGTGATATCTAAATGGATATATTTTATATGGTGTCGTGTTAATAATTACTACTGCAAGTAGCTCTGTAAAATTCAAAAAGGACAGACATTTATAAAAACTGCATTTACATTTTTTTCAGCTTAGGTGAAAATTGCATGGATAATGAATGAATTTAGGGAATAAACTGATATTCCACTGGACTCCAGTAAGGATATTTCTCTCAGAATATGATTGGGATTATTTTCTTAACATTTTTTACTTCTTAGAAGAGGAAGGACCCAATACTGAATAAACCATGGATTCTATAGTAGGAGCCTGTTTTTTTCCTCTAATTCAGCTAAGGATTCACATGTTTAAGTATCATGGAATGCTTCTTGGTACAGGAAGAAGAGAAATGGTTTGGGATGCAGAATTGCCAGCATATGAGATGGTGTTTTAGTTAGTGTGTGTTTATAAATAAATAATTTATTCTTGTGTTTCTGTTTTGCATCCTCCTGGGTTGCTGACAATTTGGTTTATGAGATGAAAACCACTGGGGTGGTTCTTTTTGCCTTATATCTACCTTCTTTCCAAAAGTGGGAGGGGAAACAGGAAGGCCTTTAGTCCCTGTTATTTAAAACTTTCTCTTAAAACTTTGAGACATATCTATTATTTCTTACTCAGAATCCCCTTGGCCCCTTTTATTAGTCTCTAATGATTCCTTCTGCGTGTTAAAAGTATAGTGTTGATTTATAAGGAAATACATTAGGAATTTTGAATGAGGGATTTGGGCTGCCTCTCCTTAGCCAAACTTCCTCTGGGATCTTCTTTACCACATTGTTTAGGGTAAAAATAATAGGAAGTTTGCATTTTCTTATTAATCCAGCTGGGTTTACTTTGTTTTCATTCCTTTTCTCTATTTTAAAATCCTATCCACCTGTTCTTTTTAATATGACTATGTATGTTCTTTTTTACATTAACAATTAGGATCAGTTGTGTGGCCGGGACCCTACTCTCACTGATGAGCTGCTGAATATTCTCACAGAGCTAACTCAACTCAGTAAGACCACCAATGCCAAAGTAGCACTTCGAGCACGCCAGGTAAGGACATTTGTTGGTTTTCTTAAAGGAGGGATGGCTTTCATAGATCAGGCAGTCCTGGACACAATGAACTTTTGCTTAATCACTTTACAAAGAACATGTTATTTTCTATATATGTGTCACATTTTCCTCAGAACAAATGTTTTCATGTGGTATGTTTTTTAAAGAGAAAGGAAAATATTAATGCTGCGTCTCTTTAAAATAGAAGCCCTTTCCCCATTAAAAAATCCTGGTATCATTCCCTTCCCTCCCTAGTAGCCCTGTGATAGTAAACCAGGGTCAGGTGGAGGAAAGGACACTCAGGGAAGAAAATAGACTCAATATTTCTTACTTCCCAAAGGGAGCTTAGAAGCAGATGAAAACTTCCAAGTGTACAGGAAATAATCAAGTGTGGAAAGCAGAAAGATAATGAAATGAATCTTAGGTGGTAGCAGTCAGAACAACCCCAGAGAAGTCCAGTTAGTTTCACCCTGCAGTCTTCATTTCCATTCCAAAAGGTTTCAGCAGGGAAGCCAAGAGTTGGCACTCCCTTTGTGTTTCAGTGCATGGGCATTGACAAGGAAGCAGCATTTGAAGCTGTTCAGTGACCTTCTGCTTTCTCTACAATTGTATCCATGTCACTGAACTACTCAAAGCTATTGAACCTCTCAGTGACCTGCTGAGGGTATTCAGATCCTACCGTGTCACTGTTTGTTTGTTTGTGACACTGCTTTCACTCTCTCTGCCCCTCACACACACTGGTGTTACTTCCTGATGCGTTCTCCTTGGTGCTGAGTACCTGGGGCTGTCAAAGCAGCTTTCTCTAGTCTTTCTTTCTACTTCAGAGTTGTAAAAGGCTAGCTCTGCTGCATCTACCTTTCCCATAGCTGCTCCCTGCCAGACCTGATTGCCAATTAACAGCTAGTCATGCAGTCCCTAGGACCAGCAGCTTTGCAATGGTAAATCACATACACTGATGGAACTTGATCGAAGCTGTTTTCTCTCCCTTCCCCCTACCCACCATGGGAAATTGGCCACAATGCAAATCATGGTGAGAGTCAACTGAGATTCAGTATTTGGTGGCACTGGCTTTATGTTACAGGACCTAGAAGTTGTTTTACTTGGTCTCTGTTTTATCTGTGATGCCTGCACTTACAGATTTATATTTATTGCTTTTGTATCAGAGCTGCCTAATAGGAGTCTAGAATAATCACTCCGAGGAATGTGTGCCTCCTATTTTGTTCTCACTCTAGGTTCTTATTGCCTCCCATCTGCCATCATATGAGCTTCGCCATAACCAAGTAGAGTCTATCTTCCTATCAGCTATTGACATGTATGGACATCAATTTTGCATTGAGAACCTGCAGGTATATATATATATATATAACCCTTTCCTGCCTATCTGGACTCTTACCTCCTTTATTCTCAAGCATAGTTTAAGTAATTAATCAATTAATTAATTAATTTTGATTTTCCATATAATGGAGTTTCATACCTTGACTTTCTAAAATGATTTATACTTATGAATATTTTTTTCATACAAATGCTGTTAGAATTGTGGTTTAGCTTAAAAATCAAATAGGCCTGCCTTGATAGAAGTGTCCTATTGAAGTCTTTATCTTTGTACTTTACCTAGAAAGTATTCTAGGCCAGAATTAAATGACAAGGCTGGTTGATTTCTGATATATATATATATACACACACACATTTCTCTGATGATTTATGATATTTGAATCAGATGTATACATAGGTAGTTGTTACTCTTCTGGAGACAAAGCTATTTAAGTATCATTTAATTTTAATTTTATGTTAATGCTTATTATTAAGCTTTATAAGAAGCCCGTTTTTAAGAGATTATTGTCTAATTTTACTACTAATCAGAAGGACCACCGCAATTATTTTTTAAACGTTATCTTCTCAGGAATGACTTTATATTTTTCTACCTGGAAACAAGGATACCATTGTTATATCTGGCCCAGGGGAATCTTTAGACTTTCTGTAACATTTCTTCCTGGGGAATCTAGAGGGGAAAAAAGGATGTTTTTTCTTATTTGGTTAATAGCTGAAATCTAGGGTTTCAACTGGAGTTCAAATCTAGCGTTTACCATAGTGGAATATTGAGACAATATTTGTTTTATTTAATTTTTCTGAGACAGAGTCTCACTCTGTTGCCCAGGCTGGAGTGCAGTGGCATAATCTCGGCTCACTGCAACCTCCACCTCCTGAGTTCAAGCGATTCTTGTGCCTTGGCCTCCAGAGTAGCTGGGATTACAGGCACTCACTACCACGCCCGGCTAATTTTTGTATTTTTAACAGAGACAGGGTTTCGCCATGTTGGCCAGGCTGGTCTCGAACTCCTGACCTCAAGTGATCTGCCCGCCTTGGCCTCCTAAAGTGCTGGGATTATAGGCGTGAGCCACCATGCCTGGTGAAGACAATATTTAGAGAGTTCAGATAAATGTCAGAAAAGAATAACAGTCATAAACACTTATATTAGCATACAAATAATGCATTGTTAATTCAGTATTCCAAGAATTTTACATGTATTTACTCATGTAATACAACAGCCCTATGAGGATAGGTATTTTATTTTCTCCACTTTGTAGCTCAGGAAGCTGAGGCACAGAGAGATTGTGGCATTCAGAGACAAAATTCTTAGGTTTCACTAAATGCTTCAAATGCCAAATAGTGTCCATTGAAATTGTTCTCCTTTGGATGTAAGGCTTAAGCCTGTCTTTGTATCTTCTAGAAACTCATCCTATCAGAAACATCTATTTTTGATGTCCTACCAAACTTCTTCTATCACAGCAACCAAGTAGTGAGGATGGCAGCTCTGGAGGTAAGTATTTATGGTAATGGGACATGACCTTTTCCTTTGTTTCTAGCTGGTTTCTTCTGTCTATTTGGCTGCCATGTCAGTTCTAGTTCTCTGGCCTTAAGGTTGGTTCTTAAGGGTAGTTAGTCTCTTTTCCTCTGAAACAGTATGTGCTTACTCAGATACTTTACTCAAGTGTTTCATCTGAACTCATCACCAGCTTCTAGGTTCCAATCACAGGAAAATAGCTGCCAGCATTTTTCAGTAGTTTCTATTTTCCAGGTATTTGAATTCTCCCATTTCATAATGAGTTAGGATTCCTTGTAACACAAAAAGCGAAAATATATGGCTGATCAGAGCATGTGTCATCTTACCATTGTGTGATTTGGGCCAAATTAAAATTGATTTTAGTTATGTTTGGATTGTCAAGCAGCTCTTATGAAATACTTCCTCAAAGGAAAGAAAGTAATAGCATTTAATGAACTGTGTTTTAGGTATTTTATCTTTCTCATTTAATCCTACAGTTACTTTAGGAAGTAAGAAGAAAGTGAGACTCTGAGAGGTTAAGTGATTTGTCCAAAATCACATAGATAATAAGTGGAAGAGTTTGCATTTGAACTCAGGCTAATCTGACTCCAAAGACTTCTGTTTCCACTACAGCACACTACCTCATTAAGCACAAAAATTGCAGGCCCTGAATACCACTGTAAAGTTACCAAATAGTTGTTTTTTGAAGATGGGGAAAAAGAGTGTTTTAGATGATTTTATGTAATGTAACATCACGGTAGTCTGTTGCCAGCTCTTTTGTGTTACTTTTTATTTGTACTCTGTGGTAGAGTGTAAATTATCCTACTCAGTAAATGCCAAAAGTTTTAAAACATTTAAGTGTTTTGTAGTGTTTTTATGTCATTTAATGAGAAGCTTCCTTATATACTTCCCGTGCCATAGAAGCTCAGGTAGCATTTTATGTGCATGGCAAATTTGCTGTGAAATGTGTGAGGTTGGACTGACAGTTTTTGCAGAGATGTAGCCTATTGCTGTTTCTTTTTTTAATTTAAATTTATTTTTATTTTATTTTATTGCTGTTCCTTTAACTCTTAAGTCAAGTTCATGTATTTGAGATATTATATGTCAAATTATGTCTTACTGCTTATGCCTTACTGCTTTTGATCAGGGTTTGCTGAAAACTGATTTTGAGCGGGTGGGGAAGTCGGGGAGGACGCGAAACAAAGACATGAGATAGTAAAAGAGTTGAACTGTACTGTGATTGCTTGTGTCTTCTATTTTCACTCTGTAAGTGGCTCAAAATCAGCACCTCTCATTTTTCTCACTGCTTAATCTTCTGTTGAAATGATCATGCTTAATAGATTAATAGTTGTAGTTCTATATGCTGTCTTTTGCTAAAGATTAAACCTTCTCCAGGGTTTAGGTTAGTGTGGAAGAAGGTTTACAGTGCACATAGGTGTCCAGCAGAGGCAGCCTAGTTTTGTTTTCATTAGTAGTCATGGTTATAGTATTAAGACTCCAGCTTTATTAATAAAAGCAATATATGTACGTATACATAGGGCCTTGGGACTTCTCTCCCCACAGAGCACCTTCTGCCTCAGATACCTCGTTTCAAGACTCTTTTTCTGGGCTATTTTCTTAATTTCTGTTTTTGAAATTTATTTACTGAGGGTTTCTTTTGAACCAGGTGTATGTTCGAAGGGCTTATATTGCCTACGAACTTAACAGCGTACAACACCGCCAGCTTAAGGACAACACCTGTGTGGTGGAATTCCAGTTCATGCTGCCCACATCTCATCCAAATAGGTGAGTTTGAGGTGGTATGTGCACCCGAGCCAGCCAGAGGTATACCATGAGAATCAAGGGGAGTAATGTGTATGACAATTCCATGTTTTTTTAGTTAGAAATATAGGGCAAAAAATGAACAATATGAACCAAAAGAGAAGAGCCTTTTGGTGCCCACTTCTTTGATATAAAGAGAAAAATTATGGTCTAAGTAAGATGAAAGTTTAGGATTACTCCATTCATTCTTGCTTGTATTATGTCACTGAGGAAATAGTTTCTTTCTTTTTTAAAAAATTAGAAAGAATTTACTAGCATTTTACTTGCTAGAACTTTGCCAGAAAAATCACTCTTTTTAACAATTTAAATCAGCAATTAGACCAAAAAAATATTTTGGGTGGAATGCTTTTCTTTTCTATATGTTTGCTATGGGTTGAGGTTATATCTGAGCCAGTTTCATTATCTCCCTAAAACAGACAACCTGAATTTAGCAGTTGAAATTCAATCAGTTTTTAAAAATTACATTGCAGAACCAAACTTCTTAATCTCAAATAAATTACTGAATTAAGCCATGATAATTACATTATTTGTCCCTTCCTGTCTTTTAAAAAATAAAATGTACATATGGACGTTTTTGTTTCAGAATTGCTTTTGTTTTAAAATGAAAATACTTTATCTTATAGACTATCTTTTAAAAAGTATTCTAAGGCAATGAAAATCTAGGAATTCCACCCACACATAGGTTCATCCCCTCCTGTACTTTCATTCTTTTTAGTAATACCACAGGAAATATAAATACCACAGCCAATCTTAACCTGCCCCTCTCCATTTCTTCTTTATGGCCTTTGGTTCTTCACTTGGTATTACAAAGTACTGTGTCTTTGGGGAACCTTAGTTATAGACACCAGAAATGGTTTTGTTCTAAATTGCCACTTCACCCAAAGCAATAGAAACCCTTTCTGGAGACAAAGAAGTCTGTGCTGAGACTTTTGGCCACTGGATGCCACTGTTGATCCAGCAGAGGTCGGCAGATGAGCAGAGGCATCTTCAGAAAAAGTACCTCTCTTCTTTGTCTCAGAATATCCTTTCACTTCTCTACCTCAAAAATACCTTATGGCTGGCAGAGAAAAGCATATATCCTTGATTTAGCAAGCATCTCTCGGTACATTTTTGCCTCCATGGATTTCAGAATCTCATTTTCTAGAAACGAATGGTTGTCCTTCAGTGAGCGGCGAAGTACTCATGGCACACATAGGCTCAGCACTCAGTCTTCTTTCTTTTCCTGCATTCCTTGAATAATTGTAGAGAACTACACGCTATACTTAATGCTCTTTGTAATTCTCAGGGCAGTTCTCCTTTTCTTCCTGCTTTTTCCTGCTTCCCTTTGGGCAGTGATTTGTAGTCAGGCTGCAGGGCCGCTTCTGATTTCCTTCCCTCCTCATCACTCTCCTTGTCTTTCTTAATTGTTCTCCCTGTCCTACTTTTTTTTTATTTGAGGATATGTCCAGTTTGGTGAGGGAATGTTGGCTGAAAAATGAGAGAAATTCTTCTTGACTGCTTTGTTAAGAAATCTTATTCACCTTTCTATGTCAAGAGTATGAATCTTGGTTAGTTCAATGTGGTTACAAAACTTATATGCCTGTCCCTCCCAACGTCTGGACATGCCTGTGGATAAAGATCAGACTTGAACATAACAGTAATCCTGTAATCTCCCTGAAGTCTCCCTTGGTTGTCAGTGGAATTCTAAACCTGCTGGATTATTATTGTTATTGTCATCATTATTATTGGTATAACTGCGAAGGTGAAGATAATTGCAAAATAAAAAGGAAAAATAAAATCATCTTTGTGAAAACCAGAAAAATGTTAAAATTTCTTTAATTTTTTTTGGATCTAAAGTTCTTTTGTTTAGGATCAAATGATCACGTTTGATCATAAAATGATGTATTCAGTTTCAGAGTATAGCTTGTTCAGTTATTGCAGATTTACTACTTGAATTTAGTTTTATAAGATTATATACATAATATATTATATATAATATATATGAAAAATGTTTTTTATATATATAAAATATATTTTTCCCCCAAATGTTTTTGTTAAAATTTGGATTTATAACCTTATTGTGACACCAGCTGGTGTACTGCAATTGAATTCTGACACTAGCCATCTGAAGTTAGATCAGATGCCACAGGCTAAGGGCTCAGTCCACCACCAAATTGTCCCTACTTCAGATGGGGCCATAAGTGGGGTCCCCTGGCCACTTGCACTTCTGACCAACTGGCTACAAATTTGAGGGTCCCCTCAATTTTCTCAGTTTGATAATTCCCTCAGAACAACTCACAGAGTTCAAGCACTACAGTTTTATTGTCAGGATCAGCCAAAAGCACGAGATGCTTAGGGTGAAGTGTGGGATGGTCTCAAACACAGAGCTTCCCAGTTTGTTCCCTGTGGAATCAGAGTTTATCAACCCTCTCAGCACATCCATGTGTTCACCAACCAAGAAGCTCCATTGACCTTCAGTGTCCAGAGTATTTTAAAATCAGGGCTTCATTACGTAGGCATGCTTGATTAAATCATAGCCTACGTGATTAAACTCAATCTCCCCTCCCAGAGGTCTGGCTGGCTGAAAGCCCTCAACCTTCTAATCACACAGTTGGTCTTTCTAGTGACCAGCTCCCCTCCTGAGTCATCTCATCTCTTAGCATAAACTCAGGTGTGATCCAAGGGGCTTATAAATAACAATGACACTCCTATTACTTGGGAAATTATAAGGATTTAGTCTCTCTTCCAGGAACCAGAGACAATGGCCAAAGTCTTTATTATACAATAGGCCTGCTCATCTTAAACAGAAATCTAAACTCTTTTAGATTTAGCTAGTTTTGAGCCAAGTACTTTTCTTCTTTTTCTAACTCCAGTACTTTTTTTGTATGTTATTGTTTTGATCAAGCAGGCAAAAAGCATATTGTTTCTCATTCTACAGAAAGAAGTTACAGAGGGCTACCAATATTTGTTCCACTCTGTCCTGTAAGGCTCAGTTATGTCCACTAACCTCTAGATTAATGATTCTCAGAATTATCTGAGGGGTAATTTGAAAATACACATATTGGGGTCCTGACTTTCAAGACCCGATTCATTTTGGATTAGAGTCCAGGTGACCACTTTGAAAAGCTCCTCTGAACTCTGATGAACAGCTATAATTGACAGTTACTCTAAACCAGTACTGTCAAATAGAAATATAATACAAGCTACATGCTATTTAAAATTTTCTATTGGCCACATTTAAAAGTAAAAAGAAACAGATAAAAATAATTCAAATAACATCTTATTTAACCCATTATATCCAAAATACCATTTCAATATGTAATAACAATTGTTAATATTTTTTCTTTTATTCATACTGTATCTTTGAAATTTAGCATGTATTCTATACTTACAGCATATCTCAATATAAACTAGCCGTATTTCAAGTACTACCCTAGCTGCATGTGGCTAATGGCTGCTATATTAGACAGTTCTTCTTAGACCAAAAATTAATTAGGACAGTCACACTGAGCCCTCTTTTTTTTTTTTTTTTTTTTGTTACTGGTAGTGCCCGTGGAGAGAGGAAAAATTATTATTCTTATGTTGCTTATTCTTAGTAGTTACAGGAATTATCCACACTTGATATTATAGATGTTACACTACAATATTTTATGCATGCTTTAAAAATCAGTGAGAATAAAGAAAAGGTATATGAATCATACATATTTTACTTATCAATATAAAACAGAATTTTATATTTTTCCCAATTGAGGTTAACAAACCAATTTTTTTTTTTTCCCCTCCCATAGAGATGGGGTCTTGCCATGTTCCCAGGCTGGTCTCAAATAATTCTCCTGCTTCAGCCTCTCAAGTAGCTGGGACTACAGGCATGTGCCGCCATACCTAGTACAGACCAAAAATTATTGGGGGAGAAAACAGGTTTTTTTTTTTTTTTTGAGATGGAGTCTCACTCTGTCGCCCAGGCTGGAGTGCAGTGGCGCGATCTGGGCTCACTGCAAGCTCTGCCTCCTGGGTTCAAGCGATTATCCTGCCTCAGCCTCCCGAGTAGCTGGGACTACAGGTGCCTGCCACGACGCCCGGCTAATATTTTGTATTTTTAATAGAGACGGGGTTTCACCGTGTTAGCCAGGATGGTCTCGATCTCATTACCTCGTGATCCGTCTACCTCAGCCTCCCAAAGTGCTGGGATTACAGGCATGAGCCACGGTATTTTGTTTAACCAATTTTTTGTGTTTTCTTTCCTTGCACTTGGTCTTCACATTCCTAGCTAGGTGTTTTTGAAGTAGACAAAATTTGTCCGGCACATCATTAGAAGTGTCTTAGTAAGCTGTAATATCAAAGCAAGACTGCAATCTCATTGTGTATGGAATTCCATTCCTGCAGCTTTTTTTTTTTTTTTTTTTTTTTGAGATAGAGTTTGCTCTTGTTGCCCAGGCTGGAGTGCAGTGGTGCTATCTTGGCTCAACACAACCTCTGCCTTCCAGGTTCAAGCGATTCTCCTGCCTCAGCCTCCCGATTAGCTGGGATTACAGGCGTGCACCACCACACCCCACTAATTTTGATTTTTTAGTAAAGACGGGGTTTCTCTGTGTTGGTCAGGCTGGTCTCCAACACCCGAACTCAGGTGATCTACCTGCCTCGGCCTCCCAAAGTGCTGGGATTACGAGCGTGAGCCACTGCACCTGCCCTTGTTTTTGTTTTTAAACTCCTCTTACTGTAATTCCCAGTCATGCAGTTTGTTTTTGACTATGATTTAGCCTCCATAGGTTGGGGTGAAACACGGCACTCTGTCTGCAAACTGGCAGCAGAGTTTTTTTTTGTTTTTTTTGTTTTTTTAGGAAAATCCCTTAGTTGCTGTTGGGATTGAAGACCTGTATCTTACTTATTAGGACCTATTTTGATTTTTAGAGAAGTAGGCAAAATGTATTGCAAATGACTAGGGGAGCCTCTGAAAAGGGAGAAGACACCTGTTTTTAGCACACTTGAACAGTTGCTTTGTAGTAACATATTTGGTACATTTTTGTTTTTGTTTTAATTCATCATAGGACTTTGCATTGTTTGACATGTTGTGGTTACTCTGTTTTTTGGTATAATTCGACTATTTTTAGAAAAAAACTCCAATAATTTTTTTAAAAAGCAGATTACTAAATAGTTTATTCCTAATCTGTGTGACTTCCTATTTCATCCTTCTTGCTAGGTGTGCATCAGTCGAGGTATATTATCTCCTTTTTGATCTTCTACCCAAGACTTCTAAATTTTTTTTCTGGGGACTGTAGTTCCAACTTATTTGGCATCTGTAGGTCTTATTCAGCAGAGGATCCAGTTATTAGAACTTCACTCAGGCAAGCTCCTGGTCAGGATTTACCCTTTACTTCTAAAATTTCCTTCACTTGAACAGCAGCTAAAGAGATTTTTCTGATTTAAGCATAGTTAGAAACATATATATATATATACACACACACACACATGTGTGTATGTATATGTAACACGTGTATGTTGTGTGTGTGTGTGTGTGTGTGTTTCCTTTTTTACCTTCTTAGCATTAAAGGCTGTGTGATTCTTTTTGAGGGGAGGGGATTTTTTTTTTTTTTAATGTGTCATTTTTTAACTGACTTGTGTTCTTGAAGGAGAAGTGACTATCTCAAGTTGTTTTCGTGGTGCAGGAATATTCAGGGCAACTAGTCTATACTAAGGGAGCATTTTATTATTGTGCAGACTTCTAGAACCTAATTCTCTCATTGAAGATTCTGTGAGCCCAGCCCTTTAGTGAGTTTTACATGAATTAACCCTGGAGTTCAAACTATATCGTTGAATATTCCTTTTGCTCCTTCTTTCCCTAGTGAGTCTTAGGGTTTAGAGCCCAGGTTTTGTATATGTCTGTCTTTTTTCCTATTCAGAAACTTAAGTATCACTCACTGGTGCTGGTGATGGGAAAGCTTGTTACACTGAAGCATCATCCTGAATGTCTGTATTTTGCACAGTTCATTGAATCATTTGACCTTCAGGATTTCACTAAGCTTTGGGCATATTAAGTGCCTCAGGATAATCTGGAAACAAATTCTTCAGTCAACTAGTATTTGATCTTTTAAAATATAGTTATATTTATACAAACATATGTAAAGTATATTATCCCATAAATTGTGCCTATGCATATGACTCTGTATAATATAATATGACAGTCTGGGAGTACACAATTTAAAACTCCAAATGATTTTTATAATTAATATACGCTAGTGAACATGAGTAATCTTTTTAACCTTTAATCTGTGATTCAAATAAGAAGCATCACATTTGATGCAGGAGATGGAGGTGTACTTTGTTGTATGTTTCTGTACATATATAATGGGTGAGGACCTATTGGTGTTTATTTCCACCTATTTCATAGATGGAAATCCATGCTTTAGTTAAGTCGGATTCCACTGTACCTTCTCTGCTATTTGCTACTTGTGAATTTGGCCTTCTGTGTTATAATGTTTTAATTCAAATACTTCCCTTTTCTCAAGTCTTACCTCCAGAAGAGGTCGGCTGTGTTTTCCCCTGATAGCATGTGTTTTGGTCATGGCTGAGTTTAGGCTGCTTGGCATCCGTCCTCTATGTTCAGCTGTCAGTGGGTGGCCTCTGGACTTTTTATTCATAAGGAAGGTTAGAAATCAGGAGCCTTCCATGTGACTAATTGGTAGCCAACTGCCAATCTTTAACACCCAGAGATTAGACCTTTCTTTGGATAGTACTGAGATACTCAGAAGTCATCCAACTTGTAGCATTGTTTCTGCAGTGGGAGCACTTGTTGTAGTTAGCAAGCCAGAATGAGCTATAAATAAATGAAATCTTACAGTGCTTGCTTCCTTCATTCAGGGTAGTCTGCTGATAAGATGCAAGTATCTGGCAGAAGAGAAGATTCTCAGCAGGTTTAAGTGCTTACCAAAGTGCTTTCCTGTATCTGTGGCTCAGCTTCTAGTCTCTGCTGTGTTGTTTTGGCACTCTAGACTTGTAAGATTGGAGAGTTGAGTTTAAAACTCTCAATATATCATTAGGGTAGCCCAAGGTCCCTTCTTGTCAAGGAAGACTAGCTGAGTCCTGGGGGAAGGAAAAGCAGAATCCAGGACACCTGTAAATCCCTGTAGTTTTGTGCTGTGGGTTCATAGCTAATTATACAGCAGGCAACAGTAATATGCTGTAGCTCTGTTGGTGTACTTGTTTCAGAAAGAGCAAAACCTTCCAGCAGAGCAAAGAAGGGGCTTTGGAGGGGCTGCAAATGAATGAAGTAATGATCATTTTATTGTAAACTAAAGCTCTGCAGTAGACTCAGGGCATCTGAACTGCAAGGAGGTGGTGGGGGAGATGCCAGTAGAAATACATGGTTCAGATGTGTTTTACAGTTCTTGATTTGGATTTTCCTGCAGAAATATAGTCACGCAAAGAGACCACCACTGGTCACAGCCAGTCAAATTGCTCTTTCTCCTATGGTACTGCTGTTAGTGGCTGCTAGTAGGTTATTCAGCCGACCTCTTCTGATTCTGCTTTGCTGCCTGATTTCAAAAGAGTTGCCCTATACTGGCTTTCAGTCACAGCTTGATGTAACCACTGCTTGTTTGCATGCATCCCCATCATTTTCATATAGGCTCTTTTTTTTTTCTTCTTCAAGTTAGGAAGCAAAAGAATCAGGAGCATTTTTATATGATAAAAGATTTATATAGGGCCAGCTAGAATCAAGCCAAATGAAATTCAGCTGGAAGGGATGGTAAAAAGGCTCACAGAACTTGTGGCTGCCAGAGAAGTCAGTGTTCTTTAAATTAAAGAGGGTTCAGCTAGCAGGCGGCAACTCTGACTTTGCATTCATATTGAAGCAAGCTCTCCAGCCATTCTGGGCAGGCAGAGCAATAAAATCAGAGGTGACTTAGTGCCGGGAACCTCAGAATTCACAGGATTTCTCTTGTCTTTCTCTAAAATCTATATTGATGTGGAATGCTAACTTGGAGAGCGGAGATGAGAAAATGCCAAGTCTAGATTGTGGTTTATGACACCATATTGAACAATGTCATTGGAAAGCATCCTCTTTGGTTTTTTGGTTATCAAATCTGTAAAATGGAGCTAATCTACTAGAAAGAAAGTGGTTCTAATATTTATCAAATGTTGTAAATGAAGATTCATTATAATAAGTGTTTTGAATAGCCCAAACAGCAGATAAGAAGTGAATTTATGTCCCATTTATGTATTTGAAAATATACTTGATTGCCTTATCAAAGATTGAGCAATTTTACTTTTTTTTTTTTTTTTTTTTGAGACTTACTTTGTCACCCAGGCTGGAGTGCAGTGGCATGATCTTGGCTCACTGCAACCTCAGCCTCCTGGCTCAAGCGATCCTTCCCCCTCAACCTTCTGAGTAGCTGGGATTACAGGTGTACTGTGTGCCACCACACCTGGCTAACTTTTATATTTGTGTGCTTGTGTGTGTGTATGTGTGTGTGTGTGTGTAAAGATGGATTTTGGAGATGTTGCCCGGGCTGGTCTTAAACTCCTGGGCTCAAGTGATCCACCCACCTCAGTCTCCCAAAGCGCTGGAATTATAGGCATGAGCCACTGCGCCCGGCCTAATTTGACTATTTTTGCGTGATGAGTATGCAGTGGAATGTGGCAAAATTTATTTTCAGCTACATAAATGGAATATTTGACTCGTATACAATCTCTTCCCTTAGTTGTGTGTGTGGCTTTTTTTTTTTTTTTTTTTTGGTACAGAGTGTTAATCTAGCTTTCTGGTGTATCACAGTAGTGTGCGATATGCCACATTTGTCATATTCTTAAATTGACCATATAGCCCTTGTATAGGATGAAAAATATGTAGTGGCCAGGTTTGCTGGCTCATGCCTATAATCCTAGCACTTTGGGAGGCTGAGATAGGAGGATCACTTGAGCTCAGGAGTTCAAGACTAGCCTGGGCAACATAGTGGGACCTTGTCTCTATTTCTTAAAAAAAGAAAAAGAAAAAAAAAAAGAAAACATGTAAATGATCATTATGGACATGACTAAGTATTTATCTGTTAATAGACAGTTTATCCTTCCTTCCTTCCTTGCTTATCGCCCTTACATCCCCACAGATTCTTATTCTACCTAAGTGGATAAGCTGGCTCTAAACCTACTTACATGATTGATTTGGGACCATTCCTTTAAAAATTAGAGATGTTGGGAGTTTTTGCTTTTTGACCCATACTGTGTAGATGGTGCATAATTCTTATAACAAAGCAGCAGGGGGCTCTCTGTGGGAGCTTGAGAGTTGCTGATGGAGAAGGCCTGGCTTTTTGTTGTTATTGGTGTTCTTTTCAGTTCAGGCCTTTTTCTACTGAAAACATGGCCGTCATCCTGTGAAGACTCCCAAAGGGATTAGAATGTAGCTACAGAAGCAGTTAGATTATTTTATTAGATTAGGAAATTTGTTAACAGTTGAGAGAGATTATACTGGTTTCTAAACTCTAGAAACCTGGATGAATGGAACCTGAGGTTTCTTTGGTTGTAGAGTTCTCTCTGAACTGAGATTCATGCTAAGAAACTGTGCAGGCGGCCCCTTTCTTTAGCATCCTTTATATCGTAAAAGGAAAACTATTCTCATTAGCATCTGCAGTTAGTTTTCTGTTCAGCTGTACCTCCCTCTGTTCTAGAACCTGTGCATATTTTTTCTGTATTGTTGAGGCCCAAGTGCATTATAACTAAGGATCTCTTGTAAAAATAAAACCCACTCTCCTGAGTGAGAGGCTTAAGGAATCCAAACAGCAAAGGTTCAGGTTTCTGCACTCGGAGGTTGCTCTTGCTGTCTTATGAATTCACTCTGTGATACAGGTTTGATGCAAAGAGCATTTCTACTCACAAATCACATGAGGTATACAGTTTGTGTGCAGTGATATGTCACAGCTTTTTATTTATATGGCCTGCTCAGTCTATTCTGCTCCTTCTACTGCCATGGAAAGTGCATCGTTTTCCTCCCTCTATCTTCCTTCCCACATATCATCAGCACCACCCACTATGTTCTGCCCATTAAGTCCTCTGTGTGCTAGAAAACCCCAACAGTGATTAAATGCTGATAAAAGAATGTTAGAAGGTTAAGATATCAACCGATCAGCCCCCTTGCAATGCCCCTAAATTGTAGGTGGTAAGTATAACTTTGCCCATTTAACATTGAAAATAAAGGTTTTTATTTGTTTGATTATTTTTCAGTTGGGGAAATCTTTTAAAAGGAGTTAGTGGCAAAGGCCAAAGAGAATGTGGGAGATGTGCCTTGTAGTTTCCTATTCTTATCGTGGTCTTTCTTTCATGATTTTGGCACATTCTTTATAAGGAAGTTCTATGGTAGTCAAATTTAGATAAGGTTTTATTTATGAGAGGCCTAGAGTTTTTAAGCTAACAGCAATTTTTAAAATCATTATGACCCTAAACTCATTTAATTACAAAGTATTAATTAATTTTAACAACTTATACTGCTCTGATCATAGAATCATTTATCATTACTTTCCTGCATGATTTTCAGTTCTTTTAAGCTCCTAGAATACAGTACCTTCCCCCCTGCTCTCCTTCATGGGAGGAAGAGTATGGTTAAAAAGACTTAGAACAGGTAGCTGGGAACCCAGATTCCTGGATACTTTTCTTTGGTGGAGAATTTGTAGGTCTGTCACATATCCTGGATAAGCGATTAAAGTAGGAGGAGCTGTGGAATCAACTTCCCTGGACCTCCTTATTACACCTTCAGTAATAGGAACAAGAAAGAAGAGTCTCTAAGAATCCTGTGAAGAATTATATTTCTTATTGAAGCTTAATATACCATATCATATAGCTTAAATTAATTTTCATCAGCCTGTGTTTTACCACTACTCTACCTTTTTTTTTTTTTTTTTTTTTTTTTTTTTTGGTAATAGAGCTATTTTTAAAATCCATGGTAAATACATTTTGACCCTTTCCATCAACAGCTGGTGTGGTGAGGTAGGTTAGGAGCATGCCTCTTTGGAGGCATCCTGGGGGTTGAAGGGTAATGAGCACTTAATTATGTCTGCTGAATGCCAGAGCTGCCAAACTGGAGCTCCTCATGACTGGTCTATATCTGCTCTGACAATTCTTTTATTATGGCTTCCACTAACCTATCAGTAACTAACTGTGGTTGTTTAATTACAGAGGGAACATCCCTACGCTAAACAGGTACCGTATGTTTAGTTTCTTTTCCAATTAAAAGCACCTTTATGTAACTTAGAATAGTGAAACCAGGAAAAAAAACCACAACACTTGACAAGATACTGTGTTATCTGCTAGGGAGTCCTGAGCTCCCCTTTGGACATACTAAATTATTCTTTCTGTTTGGAAAACATGTCTTCAGCTTTTCTTCAGCTGTTCAAAAAGCACTACTTGAAAAGCCTCAGTGTGGAGAAGCTCCCATCTAGCTGTATATGATAGGGGGTTTGTCTGCCTTATGTCCGGCCTTGCTAGCAACATCTTCTTTTGCTAAGTTCTCTGTGTAGTTTGGGGCTTTCAGAGGAGAAACCCTTAAGGTTACTCCTATCCTGGCAAATTATTCAGTTTTTACAATTTTTAGTTTCTCTAATTTGCTTCTCCTTTTAGAGGAGTGCAGATCCAGAAATAGCTGATCTCATGTTTTATCAGTTTGTTAGTTAATTTTCTAAAGTGTTAAAATGTTATGATAGTCAGTTTTTATTTCAGACCTATAATAAGATTAACATTGGAAAAGTGTATTTAAGTTTTGATGTGTTTAACCCTGTGTGGAGGTTTCCAGGCTAATATAACATAAGTGATATTTTAGTATTTTGGGTTTCTCCTGTCTCTTGAACCAAGCAAGGCAACACAATGCAAGTTTGAGAGGATAACAATTCTGATTGGAATTGAATCCACAAAATGCAAAAGCAATAGTAAGTTGATGGCAAGGTCTTTGCAGATAATCAGCTACACGTGGAACTATTTATAGATTTACATTTATTTTGTCCCTCTCCCTTTAAAATATTAATTAATCAAAACTAATCATAGCTTTTAGATCCCAATTTGGATGTGGAGAGGAAAGGGAATGCTTTTAATTGGTCTTGTAATCTTCCCTTGGTGAGTGGGCTTGGCTTATTCCTGCCTGCCTTTAGCCACCCTGGTTCACAAGCATAGCAGTGAGGGGAAACTGAATAGTCGATATTTCCCATGGGGTTCAGTTGAGTGAAAAAGCTACTTAACCCCATGGTTGCCACAAACATAGTTTGTTAACTTCTTCAGAGGGAGTTCCCTTTAAATGCGGTCTGGAACCCTTTTATCTTTCCTGTCTAATGCCAAGCAAGTAGAAAAGATACAATGCCTCACAAACTTGCTTTTTTAGTAAATATATTTGGTGATCCTAGAAAAGAGGAGGATGATAGCACTTCTGTGGTAATACAACTCTGAATCCCAGTTTCTAGTGAGCACCATGTGTAAGACTTGCTTGATGTGTGTTTCATTTGTTTGTTTCATTCATTGTATCAATGGTTTCCTCTCCCACTTTGCCTTCTACTCCCGAGTACTGTCAAAAGATGATGTACCTTTTCCATAGTCATCACTCGCCAAAGGAATAAAAACCTGGAGTGTCAGTCTCTATAGTCTGTGTGAGCAGCACTCCCATCCTACAAAGAATTCCATTGCCTTGTAATTGTGATTTGCGATAGGGTACAATATGTACCCAGATATCAAGTCCACGTTGTCGTCTCTCTTCCCCCTGCAACACTGCAGGTGGTGTACTTCAAGGAGATTTTTGGGGCAGTTCCCCAAATTCAAGTGCCATTGCCTTGCCCTGAACTTGCTTCAGATCAGTATGCTGGTAACATGTCAGGCAAGTCCTGGAGGCATCCTTTAGCTTGGTCCTTCCTAACAGGCTGTCCTGATTGAGCATTCAGAAACACTTTACAGTATTATTTATCAGTACATACTGTTAAGGTGCATCAAGAAATATAGAGATTCATTGTTTTTAGATTGAACAAATCAGTTCAGTTCTCTTCAGGCATCTCCATTTAGCAGCTGCTTGTCATGCTTACACATACTTTGAGACCCATGCTCTGCCCTTTTGTATCTTGCTGGAAATTATTAAGGGCTTTCAATGGAGATTTTTTTGTTTTGGTATAGAAGTGCTTAACTATGAAAAGAAAAACGTGCAATTTGGGGTTGAAAAATAGCTCTCTTTCAAAAAGGGAGAACTGTAACCCCAATAACTATACCTACCAACCCATTAAAGGAGAAAGTAAATTCCTCAGTAAAGTTCCTTTTATAGACTGTGACCTGTTTCTGTACCCTAATGTTTTATATAATTATTTACTAAACCATTCCAGGTGACTTAATTACAATTGTTGTTTTACATACATATATATACCTATCTCTTTATATATCTGTGAATACTTACTCTATTACAGTTCCTAGAAAACAAAATGCCTTAAGCATTGCATAGTTACAACTCACTTGGCTTGCTTACTTCCTTTTAAAGGAGGGAATGCTTTAGGGAGGGGGAAGATGCAGGATGGTTTTTAACCCCTATGTGCTATTCATTCATTGGACATCTTATAGTGTAATTGTATTAAAACTGCCTGGAAATTCCTAACAGTTCTTAGCTTTTTATTTGAAGAAATTTTGGAGTGATGAAAATATAGTTTATATAGGGAAATTCAAAAGAAAGGGTTAACATGAATCCAGCAAAACAACCTTATCCATAGTGGGTAAAAAAACCAAATCTGCTCTGCAACCTGACCCTACTTCAGAGTTTTCTCCTAGTTCCTTTTCCCTACTGTTACTTTCCCAGTCCTTGCTCCTACCCTCCTTGTCTAATGAACGTGATTGAATTACCATTTAGAATGTCCTTCTCCTCCAACCTCAACCACTATGGCATGACCCATGTAGCTAGTGTCAGCGATGTACTGTTGGACAACTCATTCACTCCACCTTGTCAGCGGATGGGCGGAATGGTCTCTTTTCGGACTTTTGAAGATTTTGTCAGGTAAGACATTGTGGAACTATGTCTGTACAAGGGGAGCCATGGACATCTGTGTTTTGGGGTCTCATCTTTCTGCAAAATGAATAAAGGTCTCCCGAATAGCCATGAGCCAGCTAAAAAGATGTAACCCTTGCTGTATATGCCCTTGGAGAGGTATATATCCTTGCATTTCTACCTCTCATTCAGATTCTACAAGCCTCTACTTGTAGTACGGGCCTGGTCAGAAAAAAAGAAACAAACAAAAACCATCTTTTCCTGTGGAGCTAACAGAAGAAGCTGTCTGCTCTGTGTTGATTGAAATGTCAGGAGAAATTAAACATAACACTAGAGTGAGCCCCACAAGAGACGATACATCTTTTGATTAAATGCATTCAGCATCTATCTCTTGATGTATACTGATGCATTACCCTAGGGGGAGGGGTAATTACATTGGTCTGTCACTACTCCAGTTCCAGACACTTTCTGTTACTTTAAGACCGATGATGACAGAAGTGCTCATATCTTACATATGAGAAAACAAAACAAACAAAAAAGCTTTAGATCATTCTTTCTAAAAAAGAAAAAATATATATGGTTTATTAAAGTTTAAACAATCCATCCTCCTAATTTCTGCCACTTGGTGAAATTTTGCATGTCACCTCTAGCCACTGGTGATTCTATTCAGTTAACTATTGAGCCCAGGCTAAGATAGATTATTCTTTTAGACTCAGCTGCCAATGGCAGTGTTAGTTTCATGCCACTTGAGTTTTCATGGTGGGTGTTTCTCTTGTATTTTTTAGGATCTTTGATGAAGTGATGGGCTGCTTCTCTGACTCCCCACCCCAGAGTCCCACATTCCCTGAGGCAGGTCACACGTCTCTTTATGATGAAGATAAGGTATAATGTCCCTTTTGGGAGACTGCTTTGTTCCCCTCAGACATGGGACTTCTACTGTATACTATCTTTCTGACTTTGAACTATTATAGGAAAGAATTCATCCTTTTACCCCACTTTATAGTATTTAATTTTGTATGCCTCACCAGAGTATTTTCTGGAAACAAGTGGAATATAAATCCTAACTTAAAAAAACTATATTAAGTTTGGAGTCCATAGTATAGAATGGGCTCAGCTATGTCCATTGCAGCTGCCTCTGAATCTCTGAATGTTGTTTTAAGGATTTGGGCTTTGGTTGCTGGAATTCTTACTCAGCCATGGCTTATATTTTTGCATAGTGGTGCAATCATAGTCCTCAGAGAATGGAGGACTTTAGATTACAGAAAAAAAGTAGGCATTTTGTTTAAAACTTTGTCTTTTTATTAAATCATTTCTTTTTATTTATCAGTAAATAAATTATTCTTTCTCTATGATGTTATTTTTTCATGATTTGATACTTCCATTGTTTGATAAATTGTAAGGAAATATATTATGTGGGAATATGTCCAGATGGCTTATATCACTCATTTTCCTTCACATTCTGTGAAGAGATATGGCAAATAGTTTCACCCCCATTTTATTGGTAAAAAAGGTGAGACATAGTGATCTTCAGCTTCATGCCAAGTAAAGATTGGGCCACCTGTTACTAATGCCTCTGCTGCCTTATCTTTTAAAAGTTATATGCTTTACCTGATTTAATCTCTCTGTGGCTATTGGGCAGTGGTTTCAATTTGCTCATTCCTACTCCTGGGCAAACCAAAATATCCTGTGGGGTATCTCTTTTTCAGGTATTCTACCAAATATTATAACTTCTACCTGCATCTGTATTGGCCAGCCTCATAATTTCTTTGACTTGTGTTCTTGAGTTACAGGTTCCCAGGGATGAACCAATTCACATTCTCAATGTGGCTATCAAGACTGACTGTGATATTGAGGATGACAGGCTGGCAGCTATGTTCAGAGAATTTACCCAGCAAAATGTAAGTTCTTGATTGGGTGGAAGCTCGTGATGTCCCCTTTCCTACTGGCTGTGTATCATAGCTATCCTTTTATCAGTTGCTAGTTTATGGCTATGTCTTTTATCATAACTCTCAGAACTATGGCTAGTTCTGCATTTAGGGATAAAATCCCAAAGTAACTTAATAATATATAATGAATATCTTTGTGTGTCAACAGATAATAGACCTCAAATATTTAAAATGTTTTTAAGGGAAGTTATCTTCCTAAATCTCTCCCAGAGCTCCAGTCTTGAACTTTGAATCACCTACCAAGTATTTTCCTTTGGTGACTTTCCACATGTCTAAGCCCAAACTCCCCTTAGGTCCCTTCCCCTCCCCTCCTTTGAAAATATCAGTTATACATCTATCCTCCTTTCAATTTTATGTCACTTGGATATCTCCTGTTGACATCAAACGCCATAGTCTAAATGGACATTTTCCATCATTTTCCTTCACCTCTTCTTATCCCTCTCCAATCCCCTCATAAAACAAAACAAAAAACCTCACAACTCACTATACCTTTTACTCCCAATCATTCAAAAGTCATTGACTTTTTCCTTGACATTCCTTCATTCTACCCCTCTACCCACAATCTGTACATATTTATTTGTATCTGGTCAGTCACCAAGGTCTGTTAGTTTTTCTTTGCAGTCTTTTTTACCCTTTCTCTTTTTCTTCTTTCCAGTTTTAAAATTCCCACTGCCATCTCTAATTCAAACCCTTACTATCTTATACCTGAGACACTGCAGCAGGCTTACTTGTGATCTACTTATCTTCCTTCACTTTCTCCCTCCAAAGAGTTTCCATTCTGCTCATCACCACAAAATTAAATGTCCCAAATATGCTCTTACCATGTTATTTTCCCACTTAACAGTGATTCTCTCTGACCTTCAGAATACCTCCTTAACTTTAGCTTCAACATCATCAGCCTATTGAGAGACTAACATGTAGCCTTTGCTATTTTGTGAAAAGACCTGTGTTCATTGTCTAATGTGCCTCATTTATTGTACTTCTTTGACTTCCTCTTACCTAGAAAGTTTTCTTTCACCGTTCTTTCTAAATCTTGTTTGTCTTAAGAACTGTCTCAAATTTCATCTCTTCAGTGAGGACTTCTGAGTAGCCCTAACTGAAATGTATGTTCCTCCTTTGAATTCCTAATTGGTCAGCATACATTTATTAGCAATAATAATGCCTTTTATTTATAAAAAAATTCTACCTAAATTTTTTATTTGCATCTTACCACGATTCCATGGGGTTAGATAAGTCAGGAATTATTCCAGTTGTACACATGGGCAAAAGCTGGAGCTCAGAGAAATTAAGACCCCTAGGTCACCAGCTAGAAGATGATAGAGCAAATACTAGAACTTAAGGATTTGATGCCAGGTATAGGGGGCACAGATCTAGGTACTTTAGTAAATAATACATTCTTAGCCCTGAAGATGCTTATAGTCTAGTTGAGGGGACAGGATAGGCATGCTTAAAACAATAATCTACAGTTATATTTCATTATGATATGTGATAGATAGCAAAGTGTCCTCTTAAACTGCCCTTGATGGCAAGACCCATGTGTTCTCTTGGAGTGGACAGCACTTAGCCCATGGACTTGTTGCAGAGAAAGAACTCAGTAGATGTTTTCAAAATTTAATTCAGTGGTGTAGACAGTTCGTACCATTGGCATTCACATCATGTAATGTCAATGGTAGATATCTAGGGGAAAAAATGGTAAATTTGTGATGACTATGAGTCTTAGTACTTATTCCATGACGCTGTTGTAGCACTTAAACTAACTATGAGATTGCAGTGGTCAATATGAGGAAAAGGTGCTTCCAGAGAAGTGAAAGTAGGGGATATGCCTAGGGCTTTTTCTGTAGACAGAAATTTACCTTCCTTCTTGCCCTTGGCCAGGGACCACATAAAATTAACCTAAAGCCAGTGATCAAGGTAATCTTTGCTGGAAGAGTTTTTTTTTTTTTTTTTTTTTTTTTTTTTTTGAGATGGAGTTTCACTCTTGTTGCCCAGGCTGGAGTGCAATGGTGCGATCTCAGCTCACAGCAACCCCCGCCTCCTGGGTTCAAGTGATTCTCCTGTCTCAGACTCCTGAGTAGCTGGGATTACAGACATGCGCCACCATACCCGGCTAATTTTTGTATTTTAGTAGAGATGGGGTTTCTGCATGTTGGTCAGGCTGGTCTTAAACTCCCGACCTCAGGTGATCTGCCTGCCTCGGCCTCCCAAAGTGCTGGGATTACAAGCGTGAGCCACTGCGCCTGGCCTGGAAGAGTCTTAATGTTATATGTGGCTGCTGCTGCTGCTTCATGAAATAATCTGTGAAAGTTTCCTCCTAGGTTTTGAGGCACTAATTGCCCATGTTTGAGTATTTTTCCATAATTTGACCACAACTTGACACTTCTTGTTGCCCTCAAATCTAAGTGTCATATTTATCAACGCATGTTGATCTGCAAAGACATTTTCAGCCAGGCGCAGTGGCTCACACCTGTAATCCCAACACTTCGGGAGGCCAAGGCGGGCAGATCACAAGGTCAGGAGTTCAAGACCAGCCTGGCCAATATGGTGAAACCCCGTCTCTACTGAAAATACAAAAATTAGCCAGGTGTGGTGGCGGGCGCCTGTAGCCCCAGCTACTTGGGTGGCTAAGGCAAGAGAATCGCTTGAACCTGGGGGCGGAGGTTGCTGTGAGCCGAGATTGCACCACTGCACTCAAGCCTGGCGAAAGAACAAGACTCCATCTCAATTAAAAAAAAAAAAAAAAAAAAAAGCATTTTCTTCATATTCGCTACGTATGTTTGTAACATTAATGAGAAATAAGAAATTACCCTTTTCCTTGACTAGGTGTGGAAACTAAGGCACAGAGAAATCCAATATCTTTGCCTAAGGCTATTTAGAAAGGTAAGGGTAGACTGTGCTGACACTCTAAGCATAGAGAAGCTATTTACTGCATCAGGTACTGTGCTTATCCTGGGACATTTGGCATTTTCATCTCCTTGTTAAAATATATGTATATATATGTATATATATATATATATATATGAAAGAAAAGGAAAGAAAAGCAATTTAAGAAAAAAACAAAAGATAAAGTGGCAACTAGTTTTGTTTTTCACTTCATGATCATGCTCCTAGCAGTTTAGAAAAAGTTTTTTTTTTTTAAGCACACATTAAACTATCAAATAGGTTGATCCAAATTGTCCAAATAATCTTCTAGTCCCAGCATGTCTTTTTTTCTCTCATAGAAATTAGGATCATATATTTGTAAATGACTTGTGGAGGAGATTGAAGCAGTCAGTGTAAATGGAGTTTCTCCAGGTGCTGATGCCTAATCGCTGGGTAATAGCTGTGGACTTGCTGTGAGACCTGCATTATTACAATGTAATCAGAATCCTGTTGCTCTGCTGTTATTGTCAGCCACTTGTGGAATTTTAAAAGCAATAACAATTTTGATTTTAAATCATGGCATTATTAAAGTTATTTTCTTCCCTTGCCAGAACATAGCTATTGATGCTTGTCTTTGAAGGACTTGACTGTAGTGGAATCTTTGTTGATGTCAGAAGAAGTATTTCTGTTCCTGGCCACACTGAGAAACCCCTCCTTTCTTTCAACACATTTTTTTCATATTGTTGTGTCAATACTTGGTTATTTACAGCAAGGCGTGTGATGGCAGTACAAATAATTTTTTAATGCAGTTAAACCAAAATTTATTTATATTTGACCTGGTAATTTATTATTTTATTATTTGCTTATAGAAAATTAATTTTTCCAGTTATCTTTTGTTTATGCTGTTAATAAAATTAATTTTATTACTCAGCAATGCCATCGCAGAATTGAAGAAATTGGAAGAAATAACCCAAGAATGTGCTTCCTTATAAGGGGAAGACAATTTAAATTTTAAAAAATATATAATATCATGAATGTTAAGAACTGGCCTGTAAACATATCTCTTGGTTGGAGTTATAGCAAGAAATGTGGTCAAACTAAAGTCTGGATGTAGGCTGTGAAAGTCCACATTACTTTTCTATTTGTACTATTCATATGTTTTCTCAGGTCATTCAACTGGTGGGGTTGCTTTTCTGCTTGCTGTTATAATCCTTCTTTGTTAGGGACCTCTAAACACATGTCTTTTACTTAATTCATTAATTTGTTTCTTTGTTCCCTGCCTTTTGAAGCAAGTGAACAGTATAGGGAAGAGGAAGGCTTTAGGTCCAGATGCCCAAGACTCGTATAAGTGGCTGTCTTGAAACTACTGGTGTCTGATGACTTCTTTTTTTTTTTTTTTTTTTTTTTTTTTTTTTTGAGACAGTCTCATTCTGTCACCCAGGCTGGGGTACAGTGATGCGATCTCGGCAACCTCTGCCTCCTTGGTTCAAACGATTTTCATGCCTCATTCTCTCAAGTAGCTGGGATTACAGGAATGTGCCACCACACTTAGCTCATTTTTTTCTATTTTTAGTAGAGACAGGGTTTTGCCATGTTGGCCAGGCTGGTCTCAAACTCCCGGCCTCAAGTGATCTGCCCATCTTGGCCCCACAAAGTGTTGGGATTACAGGCGTGAGCCACCACTCCCAGCCTTCTGTTGACTTCTAATATACTAGTCGCCTATGCCTAGTGGAGATATGAATAGTTCCTAAATTTAAAGGCCTATTAAATATTGCTTTTAACAATTTTAAAAGAGAAACTTTTTAAAAAATGCCTTCATGTAAGGTAAGGGGGAACTGTTGTATCAAAACTGAAAGGTTACAATTTGTTAGACTGAATTCTAGGGATGCTGTATCTGATGATAGGTAACATCTACAATCTAAACAGTTTAGGACCTGTGTTTTATGTTTTATGGAAAGTCCTTCTTTTCTCTCTACCTAATTTCATTTAGCATCTTTATCAATATTAATGTTTACATTTGAATACATGCCCAACAGTATGATTTCTGTAAGCAGAAATTGTGTCATGGCCTACCTTTATGTAAATCAGTTCTGAGGTAATTTAGTTGACTTCATATCACCCTTTCTCCTCCACAAAGTTCTCTTTCAGTTTTGTCCAAATCAATATAAAATTTATTTCGTAAGACTTAGTCCTAGGAGCCAGGTTGAAATTTGTTCACTTGCAAGTTTGAAGGTACTAAGCTAAGATAAGGATATCCAAAAAGGATGTTTAACTCCACCAAAGCCTTACAAGGGCCGAATGGGATAAAATTTAGAATGAATGGAAATCTCATCTATCTTCTGTTTTACATGTTTTTGCTCCTAGAAAGCTACCCTGGTTGACCATGGGATCCGGCGCCTTACTTTCCTGGTTGCACAAAAGGTACTGACATATGAATTGTACCTCTTTAATATTTCTTATGCTGCTGCTACAACTTAATAAAAATGGGATTGTAATCTTATGCTTACTAATAGAATTTATGCAGAGAAATAACCACTTTTCTGTAAGTTTCATTTTTAAAAAACATTAGTTTAACTCATCATCTTTTACTCAATTTCTTTTTGATTTTGTTACTAATTGCCAACTTCTGCTGTCTTTCCTTCCTTTCTCTCTTTTATTTGAAAGGATTTCAGAAAGCAGGTCAACTATGAGGTGGATCGGAGATTTCATGTAAGTAAAATGAACAATAATGAAAGATTACTTACTGTTTTATTTGTCTGCCACTGATTATTTAACCAGAATATATGTTAGAAGGGCTGGACTGATATTTGGTCCTTCTTCTTTTAGAAATTATTATAATAAATATTCAGTTCTCTGTAATCCCAGCACTTTGGGAGGCTGAGTCAGGAAAATTGCTTGAGCCCACAAGTTTGAGATGAGCCTGGGCAACATAATGAGACCCCGTCCTCTATTAATTAAAAAACATTTTTTAAAAATTCTTATATCAAGTGTTCCAGCTAAAGGTTTTCTTCTTTTTTTTTAACCCTATAATGAATTCTCAATATATCTCTGAGAAATAGTTAAGAATGAACATAAGCATTTATCCAGATGAATAAGGTAGAAACAAGCTAACTAGTAATTTCTTCTGTGCTTATAGTGAATCAATAATCAAGGACAGCCAGTTGCATTTTGTGGTCTTGGATTCTTTATTGAGAAGTCTCAATTCTAAAGAACACTGATTTATTATTTAAAATGCCTTGATAGAGCCAAGTTGCTATTTTTTGTCTTATGTTAATCGTAGGAACAGGAAATAAGTAAAAATTAAACACTCTGTTGCTTATTCTCCCATTTAACTGAATTAACTGTTAATATTTATGAGATTAAAATTTTTATTGAAAAGAGAATTAAGTTAATAGCCTGGCATCCAAACTATGGTATACCCGTATGATCATACCCAGTACAGTGACAACAGTAAGGCCAGAAATCCAGTTTGGAATCAACATGTTGTTTTCAAAATGACTGATTATAATCAAAATATTTCATAAAAATTGATTCTAATGTAGCTAACTAAGATTCTAGAGGATGTTAAGAAGTCTTTTTTTTCTTTTCTTTCTTTTTTTTTTTTTTTTTTTGAGAGAGTGTCTTGCTTAGTCGCCCAGGCTGGAGTGCAGTGGCGCAATCTCAGCTCACTGCAACCTCCGCCTCCCGGGTTGCAGCGATTCTCCTGCCTCAGCCTCCCAAATAGCTGGGATTGCAGGCATGTGCCACCACACCCAGCTGATTTTTGTATTTTTAGTAGAGACAGGGGTTCACCATGTTAGCCAGGCTGGTCTCGAACTCCTGACCTCAGGTGATCTGCCCGCCTCAGCCTCCCAAAGTGCTGAGATTACAGGCATGAGCCACTGTGCCTGGCCTGTTTGGTTTGGTTTTAGCAATTAAGATAATTTGGTTGTTAAGCCTTGCTTGTTTGCAACAATGAAGATGGCATTTGGGATTCTGGAAAGGACTTTCTAAACTCAGGGACCTATGTGTGATTGCTTTTATTACCTTTTTGTTTATTAGGTTTTCAAGACTTGACATTTTGTTTTCCTTCATACAGTTCACCTTCTTGGTCTAGTCTATAGAGAAACAAGAGAGCTAAGATTTTCTGAAATGCTTTAGGAAATGTTGTGGACTGCATGACTCCCCTGTGTTATTGATGTCAGGAAATCAAGCAGAGTGTAGATATATATCAATCAATAACTTTAGATAGGAAACGGAGTCAGTGGAGAAGTATGAGGAGCTTAAAAAGAACCCTAGGGCTTTAGGAAGAAAAATCAGCTTAGAGAATAAAATTGATACTTTGGGATAGAATATGAAAGCCCATGGATAAACACTGTGGCTGGTAGATGCTGATCAGAACTAAGGTAGACATGCCAGAGCCAGGCCCTGGATTTTAGAAGAGTATTGTGCTAGGTTCTTAAATGTTACTGTGCTTTTTATCACCGACTTTAGAATAACAGCATATTCTAGGGAATAACACTAAATTTGTAAAATTGTTTTCCTTTTTGCTAATGAATTAGATGGAATCTTCACATCTATAGCACACTAACTGGTTTCTATAATAAATACACTGATCAACTAAAACTGTTCACTAAAATTTTTAGCAAACCAAAGTGATTAGTTCTCACTGACATTTTCTTATATATGTAACAGATAGAAAAACCCTTTCTTATCTCTGAATCTATAGTGTATAGTTATAAATATGCCCTAGTATTAAGAGTATACTTAACAGCTTTAAAACATTTTTTTCTCTCTGCTGTCCTGATATTTCTGGATCTAGGTTTAATAGGGACATGTATAGGCAAAATCGGCTAGAAAATGAGGCCAGCAGGGGGTCTTCCATGACAATCATTGTCTGATTCCTATTTATAGTGGCATCAAGTGGGAAATCACTTAAATTATCAAGTGACTTGATTTGTCATGAGTGTAGGAAAAGCTGCTTTAGAGCATAGAGAACATTAAGGTTTAAGTGAGGACTGCATTTGCTCTGAAGAATTGAATGGCGGAGGAGTTGGGGTGTTTTTATGTTAGTCCCTTTAAAAATGATAAGTGATTTTGCAAGGTGCAAGGGCAACTATTAAACCGAACTCCATCCAGAATCTATTATACAATCCAGGATCTACACTAGCCAGGAAGCGTTGGCAGAAACTGTACAAATCTGGGGGTCACTGTCGTGGTGCTGCTGTGAGTTCTTTTGCTGATGGTAGCTTGACATTCATGAAGGATGCTTATTTAGCCTCTGTCATGTCATCTGATTGTGCTTGCCCCATAGTTAGTGTACTGTGAAAAAGAGGAAGCTTTCTGGGAGTGTCAGAGATGAATCCCTTGATCTCTCTGGCTTCTTGGTAATCCACTGTGATGTATGCAGCCTCCCCTGTCCTATGCTGTGGAATCCCTATATTATTGAATGGAAGACAGAATTTGCACTTGAGGGAGCAAGGAGAGGAGGAAGGTTACCAAGTTTGATTCAAGCACATTGGTTAGTGGAATAAAGCAAGCTGTGCTGTTATATAGTTGTTGGTCTTTCAAATTGCCTCAGAACCAGAATAAGACAAATGAGGGCCAGAGTAGAGGTTGCTAGAGAGCTGTGTATATTGTTAGGTACTGATTTGGAAGACAGTGATTGCTATAAGCATTTACAATACTTTGTAGTTTAGCCACAGTTGTCCCAGATAGCTGCCCACAGGTATGTCTGTTGCCACCCTAGTCCGTTGACACTGCTTGGAGATTATTTCTGTGACAGCAGTCTTCACCAGTGTTAAGGAGGCTGGGAGTTGACTCTGTTTCCATAACCATCTAATTAAATCAAGTGCCCATAATGGAATTTGAATAACTGCCTAACATTGATATTTAAACAGAAACTTTGAGGAAAAACAAGTCTCTTTTTGTAAATATATTCTACTTGTTAAGAAAAAATAAAGTAGATCATGATGTTCATCTGAAAATAAAAAATAAAAGAAAAAAATGGACAAGATGTTAAAAAAAAGAAAAAAGATCAAAGTCTTGAATGGAAAAGAGGCTTCTTGAATTTCTGCAGCTATCTAAACTGCAACTCTGCAGTTTTCTGTTAGTTAAAACTTATTGACTCACTCTGTCTTAGTTTCACTCACATTTTAGGTCTGGAATTCCAAAAGATTTAGCAGAAAGTGCTGTCTAATTGGGATATAATATTATGCTTTTTTTTTTTTAAGCTTTCCATATTTTTTTCAGCAAAGTTTGGCTAAGGACATCGGAATACAAATTTTCAGGACTTCTTCTTATCCCCCATTAGGTCCTAAAACCATGATAAGATTCTAAATCAAACAGTTTTACATCTGTTAATAAAATGTTACCTTTTGTTTTTGTAAAATTTCATGAGATTTTAAAAAAAAGGTCTACATATCTCCCGAGAGAGAGTTGTTGTTTTATGACTATTGTGTGATTCCCACTTTAAAATGAAATGTTTTGGATTATTTGGACCTTGAAGGAGGAGCTCACTATATGAGCAGTTATCATAATTAGTAGTTCTTTTTTTCTTTTTTTTTTTAAGATAGTTCTGTTTGGTAGTGGACCAACTATTAGTTTTCAGAAGGGTTGGTTTGGATTTTTGTTTTAATTACAGTCTATATAATGAGTTCTCAGCATGTTGAGGTAAAAGAGAATTGTACCAGCAAGCTCCCAATTTCTTCATTTCATTAGGTTTTTAACACGATTATTAGTATCATAATCAGCTATGATGTTTTTTGTTGCAGGTTTTCACATTCTCTGATTTGCAGGGTGTCTTGATTGGCTAATTTGGGCAAATTATTTTGATTGTCTTGATGATGGTTGGCTGATTAGAACACAGCAAGGGCATAATTTCTTCCTGTGAAACGTTGCATTCTTTTGTTTTTTGGTACCAGAACACTAAGAGGGTTTTTCTTTGTGTGCATTCAATTATGATATTTGCCCATGACACTAGTAGAATACTTGGAAAGCAAATACATTGATGATGGAATAAGCATGAATGCTTTCAGTGGAAAAACTGGCAGTATGAGGATGAGATAGGATAAAAGAATTTACTAAAACTGTAGGATCAGACTTTTAGATTTCTTCTTTTCTGTGTTTTCTGTGATTCTGTGGTTTTTGAGTGCCAAAAGAGGTTACTTTTTGTAAGAGTCTTCAGACTTCCATGTCACTGAAGAATTGCTTAGTAGTTCCACTTTTCCATTGCACAGAGGTTCTTGCCATCTCTTGTTCTGAATGTTTAATACTTAAATTGAGGATTTTACCGGGGAGTTACAAATTTACTCAGAAGTTTAAAAAAAAAAAAAGTTGTTTATATGATCTCATGACAACTTTTCTTAGCTAACCTTAATGAAAGTGGTTTTTCTAATTGGTAGTCATTGCCCACCTCTGCCAAGAATTAGTCAGTTTCTTCATTATTTGTATTAAAGGCATTTCCATTCAAACTGCTTTATATGCCTTTCAGTTACTACAAATTTTCTTAATTGGTTTAGTGGAAAAGAAAGCATTTTTTATTACTGTTTTGTTTTTGAAAGGAAATGGTTTTGATCCTATAAATGTACATAATTAAATAAATGGCATCCTAAACAAACATTTTAATTAATTAGCTAATAATAGTTAAGGCGGAATAGAAAAGTGTGTGCGTAAAATATCATATTATCACTTTCCTTGACTTTTCTTTCAGAGAGTTCCATGGAAAGATTTTGTCATTCTTCCTTTTTTGACATTTGTTACTTTTTAGGTAATGCTCTGAAAGCTGTACCTCACTAGAATAAAACCAAAACTAGGTTATATAAAACCATGAGCATGATATTTACCGACACCTCAGCTGAATGCATCTTACTTAACCTTGAAGTCATTCCTGTGTGCTTCACTCTCATAGCGGGTGGTGGGGGGAGGTCAGAGAATTATTTAGAACAAAACTTCATTAGGAGAAGTTCAGTCCTGTGTAAAATCCACTTTAAAAAGGCTTTTAAAAAAGGATTTCCCTGAGGTTGGTAAATGAGCTCCTAGGAACCTTTTAAATGCAGTCTTACAGTTAAAATACCAAGGAAAAGATAAAAAGATTTATTAACTGTGCAAGCTTTAGTTAAGGTGAGAGTGAGGTGTAACACTTATGGAACGTATTCAAGAAATTTTCAGGAAATTCAAGAACCACAGGTTTACAGCATGAGTTTTGCTTTGTTTGCTTTCTGCTTTTTAAATTTAAAGTCTTAATTTCTGTGTTTTTGTCTCATCAAAGAGAAATCCTCTAAATGAGGAATTTAGATTATAATAAAAAGAGAAAGGTAATACTCTGCCCTTGAGAGATCAGAGGGCATGGGCTCTGGCACTAGAGAGACCCAAGTTTATCTTCCAGCTCTGTGATTCTGAGCATATACTTGAGCCAAGGCTTCTGTAAGATGAGGGTCACAATATCTACCCCTAGAGGTTGTTGAGAGCATCAGATAGGACAACACATGAGAGTACCTGCCACCAGAAGATTTTCAGTCCCATGTTTCCTTCACATTTCCTAAAGCTTATTGAGGATGTGTAGGCAGCTAGTCCCGGTCTCTCTGCCTTGTACTGATAAGTGTTTGATTATATTGCACTCATAATGAAGAAGATGCCTAATGAAACCTCCTATAGAGGCAAATAGTAATGATTTGATTCCAGCACTGCCAGTAGAGCTTCCCATCCGAGAAACAGAGGTATTTGGCATTAGTAAGTTAAATTTCAGAAACTAATGAACTCTGCTAATTGAATTCATCTTTGTTAATTAATAAGGTTCTAGTAAATTGGGTTTCTTTTTGTATAATGCCCTACAAAAAAGCAAGAAGACCTAATGCTTACAAGTTCACTAGTTCTAACCTCATTCTTTCCTATGCATATAGTAGTAGTGACCAAGGTAGAATCTTATATTTTTCTTCATCTTCAAATGTTATCATTTAAACCCTTGACATTATTGACTTGAGAATAAATGTGAAAATCATGGACTGAGCACTCTATACTGTCTGAGTAGTTTATATTTTAAGAGTTTCTTAAAGAGTAACTTGGGAAATCAGTCCAGTAACTACTATTGCAGTGACTGTGGCACAAGGGTATATTGGTTTTATTTGCTGGGTTGTGCCAAGAGCAATACCTAGCAAAAAATTTTTTTTCACTTGGGAGATTTAAAAAATTCATACTTTTTTTTCCCCTGGGAGAGGGTAGATACTAAAATTAGGTTTATAATGTGGTGATTCTCAAATTTGGAAATGGGGTCAAAGTGATGGTTATGCGGAGGATCATTCATATATATTTCCTGGACTAAGCTTAGGTAAGAAGCATGTTTTTCTAGAAAACTGTCTTCTAAATGCTTAACTGTTTCTATACTGTTTGTTCTCAAAGAGCCATGTCTATGAACTACTGACACATTTTTCCCCCTTCTTTAATACAGAGAGAATTCCCTAAATTTTTTACATTCCGAGCAAGGGATAAGGTAAGGATTGATTTCTTTCCTATTTAAAAAAAAAATTACTTTTTCTTAAAAGCCCAAGAGCAGCTTATCTTTGCCATACGTTCTTCTTGCCATTCTTTTTTCTTGTATTGAACTTGTGCTTCCTGTTGCCTTACATGTGTCTTAGAACTAAAGCCGATTCCTTTCTGAAAGGGTTTGGTGTGGGAAACAACCAAATGTATTGAGCTACTCAACGAAGGTGATACCTTTCCAAATCATCCTTGTCCTGTAGAATGATCCTAATGATGTGATATTAAAGGACCATTCTTGTTATCTACAAATAGTTCACTGATACTCAACTCTACTTTATGTGAATTTGTTTTTCAATTTTAAAATACAAAACTTCAGACCATGTTGCTTTCTTCCTGTTACCGGCTTATATATTTGACTCTCTCTCTCCATTCACTCAATTGACATGTGTTCCAGAAAAATACTTTAGTTTCACTGAAACATACAGTACATATACAGTAAATACAGTAAAGTTATATACTAATACAACTTTTAAAAAACATATATAAGTAATTATATATCTATGGATATAGTGTTCCAAAGCCAAATATCTCTTTAATTAAAAAATTATATGATGTTTCTTTGTTGAGTATTTATTATGTCCTTTGTACTTATCATAAGTGAGAAAATTTTTAGATTAGTTGGGTAAGCTCAAAACATTGGCATGTGAAGTAGATATTAATGTGAAGCAGTCTGTAATTAATATCAAAATGAATTATATAAAGACATTAAATGTTGTAGGAGTTCTAAGGAAATTGAGGATTTTTTGTTTGTTTTTAATGTATATCATCACCACTTGTAAAATCATAAATGATGAAAGTTTAGGAATATCATCCTATAAAGTACCTATATAATAGGTACTTTAGTGCCTAATCTTATGTAAGCTATAGCATTAGCCTTGAACGTAGCTCATTTTTGTTGCTCATTAGCACATCATAGCTTATGTTTCTATTTTCAGACATCTCTTTTACATTCACATTCATAGTATAATTTTGTAACTGCCTCTTGTGAGCTGTTTTTTCTCTGATTCTTGTACTCAGTTTGAGGAGGATCGTATCTATCGTCATCTGGAGCCTGCTCTGGCTTTCCAGTTAGAGCTGAACCGGATGAGAAATTTTGACCTCACTGCCATTCCATGCGCTAATCACAAGATGCACCTGTATCTCGGGGCAGCCAAGGTGGAAGTGGGCACAGAAGTGACAGACTACAGGTTCTTTGTTCGTGCAATCATCAGGCATTCTGATCTGGTCACCAAGGTGGGTGCTGTACTTTAATGGGATGTTATCCCTGAGGGAAGGGACAGAATAATAGATATGATTCAAAATTAGGTTTTATGCTTCTGCTGAGAGAGAACATAAAAAAAAGATCAGGTTTTCATTTTTTGAATCAAGGTTCTTGTTCTATTTCAATGTTTACAAAAGTAAATATTTCATATAATAAAGGCTTTTTTTTTTTTTTTACAAAGCAGAAAGTGCATCTGAAAAAAAATAAAAAATGAAGGCTCTTTTTCCACTTTAATTTGATTTTTCTTGGTAGCAGAAGCATAATAACACTCAAGAAAAGAAAAAGCATACAAACAGAAAAATCACAGGAAGAACTGGATGATGGTAGAGCATAAGGAGATAAGTTAGGAAAGAGGTGATCCCATTGTACACCTGTCTAGAGGTATGGGTAGTGTCTGTATATAGCAAGGCACTTCCTGATGTGTTCATTATTATTATATCCCATAGCCGTACCCTTTCTTCAGCTTTTCCTTTCTAAATAGCTCTGTTTGGCATATGTGAAATATCATCCTATTGAACTTACAGCTATGGGGATGCCCAGTATTTCTACCTCTTGGAAGGGAATGATGCACTAAGAGTAAGGAGGAAGGGCTGACATGGACTCTTTATCTGGCCCTTTCCTGCCCCTGCTCCCTGTGGTTACTGGACTGACTCTAGGGAGAAAGATAAACAGTCTCTTCACCAAGTGCCTTATGATTCATGACATACTGCTGCTTAAGTGATTATAATAGCCGTTTCTTTATTGCCTCTTTTAAACTACATTAATGTTGATTATTTTCTTCCTGTATAGGAAGCTTCTTTTGAATATCTCCAAAATGAAGGGGAGCGGCTACTCCTGGAAGCCATGGATGAGTTGGAAGTTGCTTTTAACAATACAAATGTCCGCACTGACTGTAACCACATCTTCCTCAACTTTGTGCCCACGGTTATCATGGACCCATCAAAGGTACATTTCTCCTTAGCTTCTCTCCCAGCACTAGCAAGCATAAGCACAGAAGTTCATTCATATTTATCTCACTTGGACTTGGAAACAGGTACTCCTTGTTCAGGCTGTTGAGCCCTTAATCTGTAAAGTTTATAGAATGTTTATAACATTGAGTTTCTGGGACAGTGTCAAAAATTTGATACAGCCATTGAAAAAACAGTTCTCAAAACTGAAGGTTTTGATGTTAGCTTGCTGGTCACTTATAAGCAGTACAAAAACGTGAAAACATTTTCTTTTGTTGGTACCTATTTTATATTTGCCATAATAGTGGTCCTGTTTTGTATTATTCCCTACTATTTCTCATCTGGAATTATTAATTTTACTGTTACTAAGCATTTTGGCTAAATTACTGCTTCTGTGCACTAAATGTTAATTACCTGGTGGCCTTAGTGACATAATGCACCTTCTCAAAGTGTCTAACCTATCTCTCTTTAGTGTTTTTCCACAGGGAGAGAATTTGGCTGATAAGGAATTTCACATGTATTATGTATATTTTCTTCCCTGAGGGTCTATTCTGAAATGCATTCTATATAATTTAAGGAAGAAAAACAAGGTGATTTTGTACTTGACCTTTTATCCCCAATGTAATAAAGACAGGCTGCTCTCTGTTTCTGCTCCCTCTAACGCTTTCTTTCCTTTTCTTTTTTTTTTTTTTGTTGAGACAGAGTCTCGCTCTGTTACCCAGGCTGGAGCAGTGGCACCATCTCAGCTCATTGCAGCCTCCACCTCCCAGGTTCAAGAGACTGTCATGCTTCAGCCTCCCCGAGTAGCAGGGACTATAGGCATGTGCCACCACGCCTGGCTAATTTTTGTATTTTTAGTAGAAACGGGGTTTCACCATGTTAGTCAGGCTGGTCTCCAACTCCTGACCTCAAGTGATCTGCCTGCCTCAGCCTCCCAAAGTGCTGGGATTACAGGTGTGAGCCACCGTGCCTGGCCCCTTCTAACTCTTTCTATCATGATACTGTGGAATTTGGATAGGAGAACCAGTATCTCCCTTTTTCAAGATCAGCTGTAGGCATGAATTTTTGCTGCTGCTGCTTTTTTTTTTTCTTTTTCTTTTTTTCTTACAGAAACAGGGTCTTGCTATGTTGCCCAGGCTAGTCTTGAACTCCTGGCCTCAAGCGATCCTCCTGCCTCAGACTCCCAAAGTGCTGGGATTACAGGCATGAGTCATCATGCCTGGTAGACTTTTGCTTCTTGAACTTAGTATCTGAGATCTGAGAAGTAGTTTTCTACCTTTTTCCCTTCAAAATTCCAAGCTAATGATGGGTTGCTTTAGTCTATAAGGAACGCCAAGGACAGGGCTACTCATTTGACTCAAATCTCATCATCTAGTTTAAGCAAAACTTATCCTAAGCATTCTGGGACTAATAAGCTGGGAGACTTAAAACATGGCATGGACACTGTACAGCTGTATTTTTTTTTAGATTTGGCTTACCTTTTCTCTGAGTTTTTCAGATCAGCCTCTGCTTTCATTCTAACCACCCATATACACTGGCTCTGCTTTTCTAATGATAGATAGCTGCCAATTTTCTGTACATAAAGATTGTTGGCTTTTGTTCCCTCAAGAAAAGAATGGGTAAATATCTCTTGGTTAACAAGCAAGTATGATAATAGAGAGGTTAACTCCCTGAAATTCATTCTAACTTAAAATTTTGTGGTGCAGAAACAAACTGCAAGGGTGGCACATGGTACTAAAGAACCACAAGAGAAAGGGAATGTAAGATATTCTTGAGATTTTCTAAGAAGTTGAGGAAGCATTTTAGAAAGATACTTCATTTAAGGAAACATTAATTTCGAATAGCATGTTCTAGCTGCATTATGTTCTATTCAGCCATGTTGGGGAAAAAAAGTTTTGCTTTAGCATGTAAATAACAAGAAATCATGTCTAAGGCCATTTAGTTAAAATAACTGTCCTACCCCTAAAAACTAAGAGCATTAAGCTGCCTTGGTATAAACTTAGAGAAATGTGGGAACATCTGCCCCATCTTATTAAATCCTAGATGGACTTAGCAGTGGCCAAGCTTCAGAGCTCTGTTTAGAGAGAATGTTCTAGCACCACCTACAAATTGCCTTTCTTTAATTTGTGCAATTTACCAAGAGACATATATTATAAAGTTTAATAAAACTGTATGAAAAAAAGCTCACGGTGGTAATTGCTATGTTGATTTAAAGTCCTGTAAGTGCAATGAAACATAGTTACCATGCATATAAATGCTACTTAATAGCTATTTAACTAGAGATTTTATTCTTATTTGGGGCTTCCTCTTAAATCCCATGGCTTGTAATTTTAGATATTGCAGATCTTTGATATAGAATATGAATATAATTGGGAAAGGGGAAGGAGTTGCAGAGATTTGGGTGTTATTATCCAGAGAAAACCACTCAAATGCCAGGCCAGCATGAAATTGTCCCTGACTTGTTCCAAGAAAGAATAGTTTGGGGAGAAACTATCTGACCACTTTTTGTAAGGTGTGCATCTCCACAAACCAACCTCTTTTTTTTTTTAGCCCTTCTTTCTCAAATATGAGCAGACCTGAAACAGGTCTTAGTTAGAAGATATTTAAGTTTTGTGCTTGGTGATGTGTCTGTGTCAGATTGAGGAATCCGTGCGGAGCATGGTAATGCGGTATGGAAGTCGCCTGTGGAAATTGCGCGTCCTCCAGGCAGAACTGAAAATCAACATTCGCCTGACGCCAACTGGAAAAGCAATTCCCATCCGCCTCTTCCTGACAAACGAGTCTGGCTATTACTTGGATATCAGCCTATACAAGGAAGTGACTGACTCCAGGACAGCACAGGTACAATACTCAAACAGGCTCCTCAGAGTTTTGATTTGGTCCTACAGATAAGACACTCGTCCTTATTATAGAAGACCCAAACTCACAAATCCCATTGGTTCACCTGGTGGGGTTATCCTCTATAAGATTAAATGATTGTATGAATTTGAAAAACTTCATCTGCCTTATAAGATTTGCCTATGTTCTCTATCATGGATGTTATAAAACCCTTAACCATTTGTCATGTATTGGTAAGCACTAACAGATGCCAAGTGAACCTGACTCCAGAGGTTATTCTGCAATTTAGGCTCTTTTTTTAGAGGGCTCGTGGGTTATTTCAGCAATCTAATCTCTGGTCTGATGCGTCCTTTCCGTTTTCACCATAATTAAACTACTCATTGGCAAGTGAGGAAAAGAGAATTGTTGGATTTATGTCGCCAACTTCTATGTTAAAGAAGGAAAATTTCAACATAGTATAGTGGCATGAGCACTACCATCATCAGTGTCTATCATATTTATCTATTGTGTTCTGTTTCTGTTTTTATCATATTTATTGTGTTATCTATTATGTTGTTCCCTTTCCTTCAAAGATTTCAGGGTGTCATATATTATACAAGAGCAAAGTGGCAAATTTAAACCCGTTTTCAGGTAGGAAAACTGAGAATGTAAAAATAGAAAGTGAGTCAGTACACTAATTCTGTGAAACAGAGAATTCCCTTTTAATCTTTTTTACTACGTTGGTTTCTAAATATTTGGGCTCTTTACTATGATACTGAAATTAGGTTGGTTCACCATTGTTCACATTTTTGAAGAACTAGGATATTTTATGGCTTTGGCCTGAATTCAAGAATTGCATTTCTTCTGATTAAAGGATGAACGTGCTCCAGTATACGTAAACAAGGGTTTCAGTCTATTCCATGCTTTGGGTGCCAGGGAGAGATTATGTGTCTCTTGTTTTTATCTATATCCTTTTAAATCCAGGAATAGAGTCAGGAAAATATATTTTTCAGTCTTTTGAAGATGAATTTTTAAAAATCTCAGTTTGGACAGTAGTCAGAATGACCTTTCATTTTGTGCTTTGATTCCTAGTGAGGTGGCTAGAGAAATCTATCCTATGAGAAGTGAGCAGTTAAAAACAGAGAGAGAGAGTGCGCAAGAGCGTGAGTGGTGACCAAGAGAAAGAGTGTTCAATATTTTTTGCTGTATTTGATGTTTTTTTAGTGCAACTTTAAAGACATTTTCAGTCAAAGCTTTCAATGGGTAGGGATGTTTTTAATTAACTTCTACAATAGCTTCAAGGCAGGTCTATTCTTGTGAAAAGTAAGATGGCCACTTGAGATTTTAATGTTTTTGATAAATATGTTTGTTCTTCATAACTACTTTCTTTCTTTCTTTTTTTCCCTCTCCTTTATTAGGAAACTCTGAGATTTCCCTCATGCTAGCTAATGGTGACACAGGAGTGTGAAAGGCACAGATGCCTTCAATCAGGGTTTAGTATTACACATGGTACAAAATAAGCACACAATAAGCATCTAAAAGAATGAACAAACCACCTTCAGCCTGAAGGAGAACGCTTTTTACCTAGGGTCCTGCATATTTTAAAAGCCCTGAAGGAAGAGGTCTTCTACAGACTCTTCACTTGAGAGAGTTCAAGAGCTACTGCCATATGGGAACTAACTTTTGAGCCTGTGGCTAGACGTGGGAACTGACAAAAGGAGCAGCCTCCAACCCAGTTCTGGTGCTCCTAATGCCTACCTGGTGCTTATTGTCAAACTGTTTTTCCCTTTCTTTAATGAATCATTGTATGAAGTTAATACAGAACCATGTCTGTTATCCGTTCATTTGTTTTTTAATTTAATATTGATTGACTACTTATAGTATGTCAGGTGCTATGCATATAAAGACAAAAAGCAAACTGTACTCAAGAAATTTACATCACAATGGAAGAAGACAAATGATTTGTTTCTCTGTGGCAAATATGTGCTATTATAAATAAATACAGGGTTCTAAGGGAGCAGACTATGGGTCAGAAATTATTTTCTAAAATAATTTTGATGGCTTCTGGTGAAAGGTGTGTGATATATAAAATGTGTACATATTTTCATGAACTTCTAAAACATATACTTTACAGTTTTTAGTTACTGCATTCATTATAGTAGAAAATGGAACTAACATAGATAGTTGAGTATTCAGGAACTCATATTACTTTCAGCCGCTTGCCCTAGCACATCATTTATTCATTCTGCCAATAAGGAACAAGGTTGATTGGCTTGAGTTTTATTTTTCATTTTCCTTGTACAGTCTTTGTAGTATAGGCTGTAATGAACACTGATGTCAGGCAGTCATAATGGGGAGAAGAGATTTGGGTAATCCATTGCATAAGTGAATTGATTTCCAATGTGCAGTGTAAGAGAAAAATAACATTTTAGGCTGGGCGCAGTGACTCACGCCTGTAATCCCAGCACTTTGGGAGGCCAAGGCAGATGGATCACCTGAGGTCAGGAGTTCGAGACCAGCCTGACCAACAAGGCGAAAGCCTGTCTCTACTAAAAATACAAAAATTAGCCGGGAGTGGTGGCAGGGGCCTGTAGTCCCAGCTACTCAGGAGGCTGAGACAGGAGAATTGCTGGAACCCGGGAGGCGGAGGTTGTAGAGAGCCGAGATCGTGCCACTGTGCTCTAACCTGGGCAATGGAGCGAGAATCCGTCTCAAAAAAAAGAAAAATAACATTTTAAAATCATCTTTGGGCTGGGCATGGTGGCTCATACCTGTAATCCCAGCACTTTGGGAGACCAAGGTGGGAGGATCACATGAGCCCAGGAGTTTGACACTAGCCAGCTCAACAAGGCAAGACCCTGTCTCTACAAAAAAAAAAAAAAAAAAAAAAATAGCCAGGCATGGTGTCATGCACCTGTAGTACCAACTACTCAGGAGGCTGAGGCAGAAGTATCACTTGGGCCCAGGAGTTTGAGGCTGCAATGAGCTATGATTGTGACACCACACTCCAGCCTGTGTGAGAGAGTGAGACACTGCCTCTAAAAATAATAAATAACACCTTTATTGAAGTGCAATTTACTTATAATAAAATGGACTCATTTTGTGTGTGCAGTTCAATTCATTCTGTCAAATGTATACACCATGTAAGTACTATCACAGTCGTGGTAGATACATCACTGCAGAAAGTTCTCTTATTCGCCTTTGCAGTCAAAGGTAGAAGCACCAACCCCGGCTTTAGGCAATCACTGATCTGCTTTCTGTTACTATAGATTAGTTTCGCCTATCCTAGAATTTAAATCAAACAGTGTGTACTATTTTGTGTCTAGCTTATTTTACTCAGCATAATGTTTTTGAGGTTCAGCCATGTTGCATAGATTATGTGTATGTTCCTTTTCATTTTTTGATAGTATTCCGTTTCATGGATTTTTTTTTTTTTTTTTTTTAGACAGGGTCTCACTATCTTGCCCAAGCTAGAGTGCAATATTGTAATCATAGCTGACCACAGCCTCGACCTCCTTGGCTCAAGCAGTCCTTCCACCTCAGCCTCCTAAGTAGCTGGGACTAAAGGCGTCTACCACCATGCCCAGCTAGTTTTTAAATTTTTTTAGAGACAGGGTCCCATAATGTTGCCCAGGCTTGTCTCAAACTCCTGGATTCATGGGACCCTCCCATCTTGGCCTCCCAAAGTGCTGGGATTACAGGTGTAAGCTGCCATGCCCAGCCCCATTTAATGGATTTATCGAAATTTTTACATTCATTTATCAAAATGTTTATATTCACAGATATGTTTTGGCAGGTAAGGTGACTAACTGGGAGCTCTGACATGTTCCAAGGAAACAAGGCTTTCCAGAGTTTCCATCAGATATAGCTTTGACTAGCAAGGGGCACCCCCAAAGGGCAGGCAATATCTTGACACTGTTTTCATTTCTATTTCATTTGGGGATTGGTGACTGCCAACTCAGATATTAGATGGTTCTTTATGAATTAATGGGAGGAATGATGAGAATAGAAGTCTCTATTGAGTAGGAGAGAGTAAACTAAGACCACATGCTTGTGATGATAGTTTACAACGATTTGTGTGAGGAGTTACATGTATATTTCCTAAGTCCATATTCAAATTATGGATACTAAAAAAGACTGGCTGAGCATGGTGGCTCACACCTGTAATCCCAGCACTTTGGGAGGCCGAGGTGGGCAAATCAGCTGAGGTTAGGAGTTTGAGACCAGTCTGACCAATATGGAGAAACTCCATCTCTACTAAAAATACAAAATTAGCTGGGCGTGGTGGCGCATGCCTGTAATCCCAGCTACTCGGGAGGCTGAGACAGGAGAATTACTTGAACCCAGGAGGCAGAGGTTGTGGTGAGCCAAGATCGCGCCATTGCACTCCAGCCTGGGCAACAAGAGTGAAACTCCGTCTCCAAAAAAAAAAAAAAAAGGACTGAAACTCTAGTTCTCATTTTCTTTTCTTTCTTTCTTTTTTTTTTTCTTTTGAGATGGAGTCTCACTCTGACGCCCAGGCTGGAGTGCAGTAGCACGATCTCGGCTCACTGCAACACTGCAAGTTCCACCTCCCGGGTTCACACCATTCTCCTGCCTCAGCCTTTTTTTTTGTATTTTTAGTAGAGACGGGGTTTCACCGTGTTAGCCAGGATGGTCTCGATCTCCTGACCTCGTGATCTGCCTGCTTTGGCCTCCCAAAGTGCTGGGATTGCAGGCGTGAGCCACTGCGCCCGGCCCTCTAGTTCTCATTTTCTATTTTTCCAAGATAACCTGTTGATGGACATTTGGGGTTTTATTTCCTAGTTTGAGCTATTAGTAGTAATAAAGCTGCTGTGAACATTCATTTACAAATCTTTGTGTAGATATATTTTTATTTCCTTTGGGTAAATACGTAAAAGTGTAATTGCTGGGACACAGTAAGCATATGCTTAACTTTATAAGATATTGACAAACTGCCAAAATATTTGTACCATTTAAATTTCTGCCAGCAATATACATATGTAGCTAGATTGTTTTCTCCAATCGCCTTCCTCAGTGCACAATTATGTTGCTTAACTATGACCAGCCTGTCTTCATCCCAAAGCTTGGCCAAACCGAGTCTCAAGGTCTTGTCTCTCTTAACAGACGAGAAATGTAGTTCTAGGAACCTGCTGCGTTTACCCCATTTTCTTATTTTGATTCAGCTTACTTGCTCTGAGTACAGTTTTCTCATACTGTACCCTTGCTTTACTTAACACTTTGAATCTCTTAAAACATTATTGCTTTTACTGTCACATTCCTAAGACATTACTAATTCTGCTTCCCCCCCTGGGTGACTTTTCCTATTGACCTTGTGGAAGAGGACTGGGAGCTCCAGTCTCTGGGTCTTTAAACAGCCTGAGACATGTTTTCCCCAGAACAGGACCTGATTGACAAATTAGCAGAACATTCATTCCTCTGAGCTAAGGGACTAAGGATTTACAGATGAACTGTACCCACGATTTAGGAAGGTACTTAATTCTGTTCCTGTGCATATATATCAGGTCCACAATCTATTCATTAATGGTAGACTTGTGCTTATTTTGTAGGTCTGAATAGATATGTAGGTATACACATACCCTTACATCCCAATCTCCATTTGTATTCACTGCATTGGGAATTTATATTTTATGTATCCATGCATGAAGTGCCTAGTTTAGTGTTATACAACCTCTGGGCACTCAATAAATATTAATTGAATTGAAATAATGGCATCCTTTATAAATATTCATAAGCAAATAAAACTATCTAAATATATGGAGTATGAAGCACTCCTCTAGAAATATTTGAGTTAAAATGATTAAAAACCAGTGTAGTGATTTCATTATGTGACAATATACGTATTGCAGGAGCTATTCACTAGTTGTAGACAGCATCTTGAGGAGAAGTAAATACGTGTATATATATATATATGTTTTTTAATATACATAATTTAATATAATATGGTTATTTTACTACATGTAAAATATGAGGCTGTGTCTCATGGGCTAGTGAGAATTAACTATCTAGATGGATGGATGAAATCCACTTCTGGCAGAAATCTTTGAAGCCTTTGCATAGCTAGTAATACTTATGAAGTACCATCTAATCAAGTGGGTTAAAGGACTAAAGCACAGATGATATACTAGAGTCTTGATCTGGCCTTCTGCCATTGGGGAAAGAAGAGAATTATCTTTACTGCATAGCTGTTCTTCAACTTCAATACCAGGGCTGCTCAGACTGGTTAGTTGATGTACTTCATTTCTGAGTATATGAGATTCAACTCACTTTAGATGGCTAGCATGGTCAGTCTGTCTTTGAGATGTGAAATGTGCACCGTGCTTTCTTGTTTATTTCCTTTTTTTTTTGGATACAGAGTCTTGCTCTGTTGCCCAGGCTGGAGTGCAGTGGCACAATCTCGGCTCACTGCAAGCTCCACCTCCTGGGTTCACGCCATTCTCCTGCCTCAGCCTCCCGAGTAGCTGGGACTACAGGCGCCCGCCACCACGCCCAGCTAATGTTTTTGTATTTTCAGTAGAGACAAGGTTTCACCATGTTAGCCAGGATGGTCTCGATCTCCTGACCTCATGATCCTCCCGCCTCGGCCTCCCAAAGTGCTGGGATTACAGGCGTGAGCCACTGCGCCTGGCCTTCTTTCTTGTTGATTTCAACTAATCTAAAAGTGAGAGCAGTTATGGTATATGGCTGGTTATATATATATATTTTTTGGAGTTGGTTAATCTGTGGAGAGGTGAGAGCACCAAGTACCCAATGTTAAGAGGCATATCTCAGCTACTCAACCTACCAAAAATGTTTTCAAAGAGATAATATTTGTGCAAAAAAAGCCCCTCTAGGCAGCTCTCTGATTTTTTTCTGTCTCTTAACTCCCCATGCCATTTTTTTTTCCTGCAGATCATGTTTCAGGCATATGGAGACAAACAGGGACCACTGCATGGAATGTTAATCAATACTCCATATGTGACCAAAGACCTGCTGCAATCAAAGAGGTTCCAGGCACAGTCCTTAGGGACAACATACATATATGATATCCCAGAGATGTTTCGGCAGGTAAGATGCCTAACTGGAGGGTCTGACATGTTCTAAGGAGGCAAGGTTTCCCTGAATTTCCATCAGATGCGGTTTTGGCTAGAAGGGGGCACTCCAAAGGGCAAGAAATATCTTGACACTGTTTTCATTTCTATTTCATTTGAGGGTTGGTGACTGCCAACTCAGATATTGGATGGTTCTTTATGAATTAATGAGAGGAATGGTGAGAATAGAAGTCTCTATTGAGTAGCAGAGAGTAAACTAAGGTTATATTCTTGTGGTGATAGTTTACAGTGACTTGTGTGAAGAGTTACCTGTGTATTTCCTAAGTCTATATTCAAATTATGGATATTAAAAAGGAGATCTGATACTTTAGTTCTCATTTTCCAATATAACCCTGGTTCCTAGTTGATACCCTAGATTAATATGATGAGAATCAATATAGATAGCATAGACAAATGGATATAGAGTTCATGGTACACAGTTTAGAGTATAAGTTCTTTTGTGGGAGATTTGTTATAGCTGAATAAAAACTAGCATGAGAAAATATGACATTATGAATCTCAGCCTCTATATGAAAACAAATTCCTTCAATCTGTATGGTGAATCATCTCTATGCTGCAGATTTTTCTTCTATCAATAGAAGGCAAGAAAAGTGTATCACCAGTAGAAAATGCAACCAGTAAAGACTAAGGTATCAAAAGAATACTGAATTTGTCCTTTTTAAAAAAAATCTATGAATATAGGATTTTTCCAAGTCTCCTAGTCAATACTACCAGTATTACCACATTTGAATTTTAGTAAAGTAATATATGTAGCCGTAGTAAATAGTCTGTGTAGAATTCCTGTGTTATTCACAAATACAAGAGATTACCTTTATGCAACCATTTGTTTACAAGTTCTGTCTCCTGAAAGATACCTTCATTCGGTATTTCCCTTTTATAGCATTGCTAGCCTAAAAGCTGAGTGTTACTTCTGTTTCCCAATGCCAGTGCTATAAATATAATATAAATCACATTCTATATAAATATAATATAAATCACATTCTAAGTAATTCTTCCTATATAATAGGCATAAACACAGTGATTAGGACACATAGGTATGTATGAGTCACTTGGGATTCAAATGTTGCTTTGAGGCAAGCAAAGAAAGAGCTGAACTAGCTCCCACTTCACAAAGGATTTATTTATAGGAAGTTGGAAATGGAAATCATAATATTTTTTAAATGAATTGGTATGTCTGTGTCAAAATTGAGCAGAATTGATCTGCACATTTATAAATAGTCACACACATCTAGTGAGCTAATTCCTGTGTATGGTCCTATAGCTATGAAAAATATTAGAAAGAGGTTTCTTCCCTGGAATTTCTAGTAGAAGCTTCATTCTGGCCTTCTTGGATTTTCTTTTTATTAGCTGAGCGTCATGTCATTTTCCTGGATATTCCTTTGTTGTAAAGTTTCTTTAGGGTTTTCCTTTTCTTTGTTTTAAGGAGTCGATGCTACTTATTTAGTTTTTTAATTTTAATATTCGTAGGATAGTGTTAGGTCTTTCCTGTTTGTTAATGCTCTGGTGCTGATTTGGAATCACTCAGTAGTTTGACTTTTTGGAAAAGTGCCTGACTTTTGGCATGTAAAAAGTAATTACAAATCTATTTTAACTGAGAATGGGAGCTGGAGAATTTAGTCTAATGTTTACACTCTGCAGAACACTTGGAAAAGAAGGCAAAACCAGATTGACTGAATCTTAATCTGAATCTTAATAATTATTTTTGTCTATATTGAAATTATTGTGACTGATTAGTCAAACTTCTTTTCTCCACTAGTCCCTGATCAAACTCTGGGAGTCTATGTCCACTCAAGCATTTCTTCCATCTCCCCCTCTGCCTTCTGACATGCTGACTTACACTGAACTGGTATTGGATGATCAAGGTCAGCTGGTCCACATGAACAGGCTTCCAGGAGGAAATGAGGCAAGTAGTTGAAACCCCCCTTCCCTTTCTTATCTCTGTGCCCACTAGTACCAGCTTTCTGTGAGGTGGTTATTAAATAGCACTGGAGCATGGTAGTCTTGTTGGGAGAGTTCTTTAGAGAGAGCATTGACTGAGTATCAAATTATTAATTTTTTAGGTGTGATAATGGTATTATGATTTTGCTTTTTAAAATAGTATTGTTTTAACACAAAGAACTCAGTTTTAAAAAAATAAAAAGGAATATTGTTTTCTTTTAGAGATACAGACTAAAACATTTACAGATGCAATGATTTGCTTCTAAATAAAGAGGTGTGAAGGGGGGTGTGTAGATGAAACAGGGTTGGTCGTGAGTTGATCATTGAAGCTAGGTGATAGGTACATGAAAATAGATTATTTTCCCTGTTTTTGTCTATGTGTGAAATTTGGGGATTTTCTTTTTTTCTTTTTTCTTTTTTTTGAGATGGTGTCTCACTCTGTCACACAGGCTGGAGTGCAGTGGCTCAATCTCAGCTCACTGCAGCCTTGACCTCCATGTCTCAAGTGATCCTCTCACCTCAGCCTCCTGAGTAGCTGGTACTACAGGTGTGTACCACTACACTTGGCTAATTTTTGTATTTTTTTCTTGAGATGGGGTTTCACCATGTTGGTCCCAAGCTCCTGAGCTCAAGCAAACTGCCTGCCTCAGCCCCGAAAAGTGCTGGGATTTTAGGTGTGCACCGTTGTGCCCAGCCAGGATTTTCTATAATGAAAACATTTAAAGTATTGTTTTCCCTAATGTTTTTTCTTATTTGGATTCATATTAATAAATGCATTTTTCAGTGTCTTTTCCATGCTCAATTCATTTGATCTGGTGCTGTTGTGAGCATGATAAATGTGTTCTTGAAGGAGCTCAATCAGAATTAGGGGTTCAAACATAAAAAATTTAGCAAAGAACCCATTTTTTGATAATTATCCCAAGAATGCATTTTCTAGCCTTGGCATCCTTTCTCTCAGAGTGACCTATGAATAGTGATATAAAGTCCTATTTTGCCCTATACTCTTATACTCTTGTCCATGCATTATGATTCTTTCTGATTTTAACTGTGCTCCTAATGTACAGTTATAACAATGATAATACCAGTAACAAACCTAAAAAGAGAGATATTTTTATTTCAACCCTAAATATAATCCCTAGAAAGATTTCATTCCATTGAAGGAGTAATCTTTACCTGTGTTTTCACCACAAATAGGCTGGGTAGACCTTTGGAAATGATAAGCAGTTTGTTTCTATTTTGCTCAATCTTTTTCAAAAAATTTCACTATATATACAAGGTGTGTGGCTATTTCAGTAATATGCCAGTGGATGCCAACAGTAGATGATTTGGTATCAAGATGGATGCAAGCATTGGAACAGATGGAGAGTATCAGACTTGTAGGAGTCTCAACAAATAGCAAAGTCAAGAGGACTGGGGTGGAAGGATGCAAAACAATTTGACAAGCATAGATATATACTCATCAGCACACGAAGTTGAAACAGAGGTTTGTGCCACTGTATGTAGCATCTGCCTAGTGAGCCCCTCAGCAGCAAAGAAAAGCTTCATTGTGCTAGACTTAAATTCTGATTCATTGAACAGTGTAGTCTTCAGGAATGGAAGGCACCCTTGTGAACATGGGGCTGAGAGCAAAATGGTTTTAACTAATGTAATTAAAACACAAAATGAGATTTTTGGCCACGTGAAAGCTAGCTGCAGTGCTGTGTGAAACCCCTTGCCATGATCTTTCTCTCCTGCTTTCTTTCTGCCCTCATTCTGTGTTTGAGCGAATGGAGACTCAGGGAATAGTGAAGTCCCAGAGGGACAGAGCTCTGTTCTTGCTGAAATTACAAGCCCAGAGCTGCCTGGGCATGAACATGTAGTGTTTACTCTGCCAGTATGAATACAAATAGTCTTATTATACGGGCCTCTGTACCCAAAGACCACACACACACACACACACACACACACACACACACACACACACACACGAATTTTTTAAAAATTAAAGGTTTTTTTTAACCCCTTTAAGACCTAACAAACCTTAGTGGAAAAGATATGTCTTAAACAGTTGCATAGGACTATAGCTATGACTAGTAGTAGATCTAGTATAGGAGCCACATGTTTTCCTTTGTCCAGTGCTTTAATAGTTTTGAAACCAGAAAGTGAATAGTATTTGTTCAAAAGATTTTGAGTTTTTGTCAGTTCTCACTTTCTTCTTGTTCTACAGTTTTCCCTCCTTAGTTGCCTATTTTCTTTGTTCTCTTTTTCTTTTCAAATGATTGACTAGGATTGAGGCTGAGTGTTAGCTTGCTGTTTCTGAGCCTTTGAGCTTGGGAGGAGTTAGACTGATGTTCTTTTGTGAGCAGTTAGTGACTAATGCCCAGGATGGCTGGTGAAGTCAGTCATTGGCCTTAGCTAGATTATAGGGCACTGCACAACAGGAATGAGGTTGGGGTGTTAGTATCAAACTCTGCTACCAATAGCTTGAACATACAATGGAGCATGTCCACTGAGAGACTGACCAATCTAAGGATGGAGTTTCAGCAGTCAGAACTCTGAGGGACAGCTGTGCCTAAGAGATGACAAAGTGTCAGTAGGATGTATTTCCTCGTGCTGAGCCCAGTTTTATCAGGGCAAGTTGACTTTCAGCTATTGTGGTTTAATTTTCTTTGGCCAAAGAGCAAGTTTGTCATGAGCCTGGCACTGTACATATTACCCCAAGAATGATGTGAAGGGAATGAACAGAGCTCATGCTGATGAGATTTGGAGCAAATCTGTCCTGTCCCAAAGAGAATGGGCATCTGAACAGAGCCTTGAGAAATAGTTTTATTACAAAAGAATAAAAAATTGACCTGTTAATGTTCTGAAAGCCAAGGCTCAATGTAAATGCATTGGTGCTATGCAGACATTAAATCATCGTAATGTGGTGTTCTCCAAAAGTGACGGCTCTACCAGGTCATCATTGTGGGTGGTATTGCATTACCTTCAAGGATTGGAGTTTCTGAGTTTGAAAACTAGCACATGGATGTAAGGAGTAAGGGTAAAATGAGAGATTCCTTCAGAGTTTTCCCATGAATTGAGGTGCTTTTCTCCATGATCGAAGGCAGAAAACCTGCACTTACCAGACCATTGGCTGTATGGGTGGCCAGTCTTTCTAATTTTTTTTTTCCAGGACAGTAAATAGGTAAAAAGGTGATGGGACCAGGACTTGGACCAATTCAGTTCCATTTAGTTTTAGGTAACTTCTTTGCCATTTGAGGAGGAATATTGGCTGTTTCAGTAGAGATGTGACCTGCATTTTGAACATTTATGCTTGTGTTTACAGCAGGAGACAGAGCTTTTCTGATGCGGTATTAGCTACTGTCTCCTTTCTATTTTCCTAGTTGTCCCTTCCCCATAAAGAAAGATGTAACTAAAGGAGTACCACCTAATGCATGATGAAAGGTATAGGAGAACACATTTTTCTCATTGTCATATTTGAATGGCATTACATTTAGTATGACTTTAGAGTAGGAATAAAAAAGATGTAGACTAAATCTGTGAACTACGTTACTTGCAGATAGCTCCAAAGATGAGTTGTCCAAGATTTTTCTTAATAGTTTCAAGTAAAGATGAAAATTGAGGAAAATGTGATTGCAACATAGACTAAACGGATCTCATTTCTAGCTGCTGTGATGCTACAGTGATGGGCACTGTATGTAAATACACAGCTAGATGAATGTGTGCTGTTGAGCCTGGATACAGAAGAAATGCAGCTATCCAACAGTTCTACTTTACCACTTCTCAATTTTGGAGGAATTGTTTTCATTTTCCTGCCAGTTTACTAACCTGTTTTGATCCTTTGGTGGAAGCTATAATTGCAGGTGGGGACATTTTGAGTAACAGTTTGCAATCCAGTACAGCTGCTTTTCGCACTAAATCCTGTTATTAAAAAGCTCAGGCTAAGATCAAGCCAAGGGCTGTAACGGACTTGACAGAGAACAACTTAACTTTGCCTGGTAGGACAAAGAAAATCCCAGCCTTCTTGAGACTATGCTCTTGTTTATTCTGAAATAAGTTACTAGCATTCTTTTATTTTATTTCTTTTTATCAGCTCTGCGAACTAGACCAGTAATCTCTAAAGTGGGCAATGCTGAAAGATATGTTAGAGAGTCAACTACCATAGTAACTTTAGTGCTAGTAGAAATTAGGACCCTGTTTTTCTTACCATATCAGAACATGGGCAGCTTTTTAACATTCTGTCTCATCGTGACTGTCATAATGAGAAACTGAGATGAGAAGACGATGTTGCGATGTTGTATTTGGAAGCAGTTATAATAATTAGGTACAAGATGTATACCCAAAAAAGGGTTGGTATTCAGAGACTGGAATTCTTGGTATAAAAGTTTTTCTGGGAGGAAAGTATATTGAAAATTGAATGCAACTGGGGCCAGGCGTGGTGGCTCATACCTGTAATCCCAGCACTTTGGGAGGCTGAGACGGGCAGATCATGAGGTCAAGAGATCGAGACCATCCTGGCCCACATGGTGAAACCCTGTCTCTACTAAAAATACAAAAATTAGCCAGGCGTGGTGGCGGGTGCCTGTAGTCCCAGCTACTTGGCAGGTTGAGGCAGGAGAATCGCTTGAACCCGGGAGGCAGAGGTTGCAGTGAGCCGAGATCGCGCCACTGCACTCAAGCCTGGTTACAGAGCGAGACTCCGTCTCAAAAAAAAAGAAAAAAAAATTGAATGCAATTTGATGGTCACCTCTACACACACTACCACTCTTAAGAATTGCGGTAGCTCTGAGCCTTCATTTTTTCAGATGGGCGCTAGGTGTCAGGGTTTTTCCTTCTCAGCAGCTTAGCATTCACATGAGCCTCGTGAATGGCCTTGTTTGTTGAGGCAGATTCACTGGTGTCCTTCTTTTTTCAGTTGGTATGGTAGCCTTTACCTAGTGTTCCTGCAATAAGCAATTGCAATTTTAACTCTTTGGTTGAAGATCCTTTGAACCTTGCATTAGGGATCTTTTTTTTTTTTTTTTTTAAGGAAGAGGATGATTGAAGAGGAAATAAAGTAGTGTAAATTAAAGTTTAAAGACTAGCTGACAGCCAGGCGCGGTGGCGCATGCTTGTAATCCCAACACTTTGGGAGACCAAGGTCGGCGGATCACTTGACGCCAGGAGTTTGAGACTAGCCTGGCCAACATGGCAAAACCCTATCTCTACAAAAAAAAAAAAAAAAATATATATATATATATATATACACATATATATATATACACACACATATATATACGTGTATATATATATACACACACACACACACACATATATATATATATAAATTAGCCAGGCGTGTTGGCAGGCGCCTGTAATCCCAGCTACTCAGGAGGCTGAGGCACAGGAATCTCTTGAGCCCAGGAGGTGGAGGATACAGTGAGCCAAGATCACACGACTGCACTCCAGCCTGGGCGACAGAGTGAGACTCTGGCTGGAAAAAAAAAAAAAAAAAACTAGCTGCCATCATGACTGGTATTTTGGTTTTAGTCCTGCTTTGTGTTCTCGGGTGAAATGGTAGGGACAGTGGGGATTAGGGGTTCAGTTTTAGAACTGCTAGCCCAACTAATACCCATATTTAATTATTGTTTTAATTGTTGGCAATGTACTGATATCCTATGTCTCCCAAAGTATAGCATCTCATTAATGTTTTTATTTTAAACATATAAAAAAATACACAGTTATATGACAAATACCCCTGCATCTACTGACCAGCTTAAACAAATCTTACCATTTTGACTGGGCTCCTCACTTACATGTTACTATAATCCTTTGAATCTCTAATTTGAGTATCAAAAAAACAATTTAGGAGTTGGTAGGGAAAGGAAGTTGGTAAGCTTATATAAGCCTAAAAGATTAGAAGAAATTAATTAGCAGATCCATTTTGACAGTTCTTAGGCTGGACCTCTTAACCCAAAGGACCTCTTATTTTAGAAAAACCACCATAACCCTCTGTCTTAATTCACTTGGTTGACATTTTCCATACTCTCAAAGGAATTGCTTGGGTTATCCTGGACTCAGATTCTAGGGAAAGCATTATGTTCTAAAACTCTGCCTGTAGAGAGTGTGTATATGCTTACGGGTTTTGGTGGTGAGAAAAGGGTAGGCCATTTCTCATGAACACAGGACCCAAATATTTAACATTAGATTTTTTAAATTGTTTTACTCAATTTAACCTCAAAATAGCTCCATGAATGTGATGCTAATTTGGATGTACTTTACCGTGCTTTTGTTTCATTCTTTTGAAATCAGTTTGCCTTTTCATGCTGTGTATAGAAATTGAGTCAGTGTCAGTCTTTTAGATATGTGTTAGAAAAGAGGCATATTTAAATTGTACTATGCTGAAGGTGAGTTCTGAAATAGACCTAAGCGAAGCGGGTCTGTAAAACAGGACCATGGTCTATGCATTGATTGTTCAACTTATAAAAAGGGTCTTTGCCATTAATCTGTCCCTAAAGATAGGAGAATGTTTATAAGTGCTTTGGGATCCTCAGCAGAAAAGGGTCAAATACATATGATTATGTATAATTATGATTATCCATAAATGATTATGATTATACATAAGTATTCATAATTTGTGCTTGCCTTATTTTTCATCAAGGCTTTGAAAAATCAATTTTGAATCCTTGAGATTAAGTATAGAGAAAGATATATTATGGCATATATGGTAAGATAATTTTATGTTAATTCTATGTTTTTGTTCTTTTATTCCCATTCTAAGTAAGTATATTTGGTTGCAAGTCTTTGTCTAAAATGATCTTCCAAACCAAACTTGGATCCCTCATTAGAAAAATATGGAGGCTAATTTTGAAAAATAAGTCTTCCTACCATGGAATTACTTCTAATGAATTTCTGACACTGTTCTTTTGGGATGTATATACTTTTCTCAGAATTCCTTCTGAATGACTATTATTGGTGTTGGAGATTTCTCATCAGGTTGAGTAGTTTTTACTCATTTTTTTGATAGCAAAATGAGGCTCAGTAACCTTGATTGACTTTGAAAATCCGAATGCATCCACTGGCTCACTAAAGTAGTACTTGTGGAGGGCTCCTCAGTTTCTTTCAAAAATAAGTCTAGAGATAGCCTTCAAACAAAAGAATGTACTTGCCAGCATATTTATACCTGTCTTAAGTTGTAAGATTTTACTGAAAAAGAATGTGACATAGTACCCTATGTCAAGAAACTTTACAGCTCCAACCAGAGGCAATAATGAACATCAGGACAGCAACAGATGACACCAGAGAATGAGGAGTAGCGGGGGGCACCAGAGTTCAGCACTCATTCATATGATTAATGGACAAGGCTTCTGGGACTATAGTAGGCCAACTTGGTTAATTTCCATACCAACCAATTAATCCTGGGCCCCATTTCTCAAATACCGCTGGCTTCTATGTGCTCCACTGCATGTTTGTTAAAAAATAATTCCTATGCTTATTAAATTACTGTGTGTACATGTGTAAAATTACTGTGGTTTCATGTATATAAATGTTACAGGGAGAAATAATTTCCCTGTTCAAAATTATTATTTCTAATCTTTGATAACATTTTCAAAGAATTACCTCTGGGATGAAAATTTTTTGCTCTAAAAGTTATATTTTTCTTACCCTTTTATCGCTGTTTAGAGAGGTTGAGGTGAGTTTGTTCAGCCATTTTTGAATTAAGCCATAAGGCTTAAAATACAATATTTGGCTTAATTTGTGCCATTTGGAAAAGCCATGCTGAAAAATATGTCAATGCCTTTCCATATTGTATTATTTGCCAGATATCAATGTTCTATTATTTAGTGTTCTGTGATCACGTGAAAGAGCTCAAAATAATTTTCTTAAGAGCTGAAAAACTCTTTTTTTCATGCTTGGATACAAGATACAAAAGGGGGAAAGAGGTAACATTTTGTTATATATCTGAGAAGGGACTCAAGTTCAGATTCCTGCTCTCTGGATCTTAGTTTTCTCATCTTTATGATGCAGATGATGCCCAAGTCTGGGTTAGCGCTAACATGCTTGGATTCTTTGTATTGCTGCTCAAGGGTCTTGCAGGGTAGTCATCTTCCTGGCATTAGCAGAATTACAACAATAGGTTTTACAGACTCTTCCAAAAAAAAACTCAAGATCATTTTAGCATGAATATAACAAGGCTTTTAGCATGAATATAACGAATACAGCATCAACATCTCAGCCACAGCCTAACCTGTATTTAAATCTGTATGGAAAGGTATTGTTAGAGCTCAAGTCAAAGTGTGGAGATGTAAGAAAGGCAGCTGTGGCAAAGGTATTCCCTTTCTGCTTCCCACAGCATAGCTAGAGTTGATGGATATGTCTTTCACCCTTAAAAAACAAAATCCTGGCGTGTTTTGCCCTTAGCTTTTCCTGCAAATTTCTTTGTTGAGCTTAATATTGTTGTTTTATTTTGTAGTAACAACAGCAGCTTTGGGAAGTGCCTGTGTGTGCTTGCACATTCTATTCACATTGATAGTACAATTAATGTTGATGTCAATTTTGGTGTTAATTTTGGGTCATGATTAGTGTTGACACTTTGTGTCAGACTAATGGCATTTATGGGCACCATCAGAATAAATGTTAATATTATCATGTTTTCACTATCTGTTATAGTAACATTAAACCAAGGTCCTCCCAGCAGAAAAAATACATATATGGATAGATAGATAATGCCTTTCTGTATCGCTGGTGTTACTCAGCGAGAAAATGACATCTCAGAGCAGAATCCTAATCACTGTTTGGAGCATCAGAAATAATGATCACCTCTGATCGGAGGTTGTGAATAATTCATTTGGTTTGATTTTCACGTCCTGTCCAGTGATACTTTTCAAACCAAATGTGTTTCTACAGGAAAATAATGGTCCCACTTCTTATGGAAATACTGTGGCACAAATCATTTTACCCACATAAAAACAGTTAAATAAGACTGTTCTCTTCTGCTTGCTTTCTCCTTCCCATCCCCTCCTCCCTCACTTGAGCTGTTCATTCCAGAATCAGAATGTAGCCAAAGAAATACGTTCTGCCTTAGAACTTGTATAAGGGAAACAAATATTTATTTCTGCTTATCCTTAGCTTATTCACTGTAGCTCTTTTCATCCTCTTCCCTTTTTCACTTTAAGATAATTAGTTTAGGTTGATAACCCTAAACCTAATAAACCTGCTCATTGGAATGTTCTGTTATGAAAAATGATCTGAAATTAAATATTTTAAAACTTATTCATGGCTATAGTAATGACAAAATAATTTGTATTAAGTACCTAGGACCACTTGTTTAGTCAGTGCATGAGAGAGACAGTGATCAGAGAAGACGACACTGGCACTGCCCGTTTGAGTCTAAAACTCATTAGACCATAAACCCACCCACTTACATGCAGGCTACAGGGTACCTTTTTGTTAATTTCTTAGCTCTTCCATCTTCCTTCAGCTGTTAGTCCTGGCATGTCATTTTCACTGGGTTTCACCTGGATAAAAATGTTGGAGAGAAAGAGAAGACCCCCAAAAAGAGGGATTTAATGATGGGGTCTCCTTTAGTCATTATTCTTCAGTTAATATACACGCAGATTGGGCTTAGGTGAAATCAATGAATGTCACATTGCTAATCACATTGTCACACTGTGTATACTTTTATAGTGATTGTAGAATTTTCTATATGAAATCTCCATTATGTATATAATATAGATAGACCCATCTATAGAAAGTAATTTGACTGAAAAACTTAACAGTGTACTAATTAGAGAGTGAAATATGACTCTCTTCCAAAGCAATGACCTAATCCTTTGAGATGAAGCTATTCTTAGGTAGAATATTTTGAACCATTTCTCCTGAATGTTGTAACCCTTTTTTTTTTTCCTAAATCTAACAAGGGCAGAGGGAAGCGTTTTTCAATCTAGTTTTCATCATCAGACAGGAAGTATTTTGCATTCAGAAGCCATTTCCAGTATCAAATTCAATTTTGTCAAGTGATTAGTTGAGTTTGGTAGAGAATAATTTAAAAACACAAAGCTGGAAATGGCTATGGTGCTTCTACACTGGAGGAGAGCTGTTGCTATTCTCAAGTTGCAAGCTTCCTCTCAGTGACTGCGCATCACAACTGGATTATTGTGTTGTATGTCTTTGCAGCTGTTATAGACCTGCATCTGTTGACACCATGTGTTCCTACCCAGGACTGGTAGAAGAAATAGGGGAGTGGGTGAATGAGTACCTTCCCTGCCTATCAGTGCAAACGTCCTTTTATGTACATATGTTTGTAAAGTTCTTTAGCCCTCTTCAAGATGAAAGGTTCTGTATAAATAAAAGCTTTCGATTTTAGTACATGTTTGTAATACATGTGGTACAGTCCTAAATATGTATTTAGCTGATAGGCACTGTTCATGTCTATTGTACAAATATTGACTTTAAAAATATAAATATGTATTTAACCATCAGACCAGAAAAACACTGAAGCAGTTACTTCTGAGGTAGAGACATGAATATTGTATAAACCTATATATACATATGTTTACACTCTACCACATCATTGCAGAGCATTTCTTTTTAGAAAATGAAGTGATAACCCAACAAACTAACGTAGTTCTTGATATTTCTTTCTCTTTAAAGTGAGTCTTGATTTTTAATTTTCATACATTTATCTCTTTCAAATTTTATATAAATAAGATCTGTTGTAGTATGACTAAAATCTAGAATTAGTTCCTCTAAAATATGGGAAATCAATTAGGCTGGTGAGATTTTTTTCCCCCCTTAAATTTTTTTTTTTGTTATGGAAATGCTCAAACGTACACTAAAGTAGGAATAAATAATATAAACTCCCATGTACCTATCACCCAGTGAAGAGTATTTGGTAGTTTTCTTTTCTCAGTTATTTTTTATTTTATAAAAAGTTAAAGTTATCAATGCAATATAAACACAAAAAAGAAAATTTGGAGAATGGAAAAAAAAAATACAATTTCATCATCCCAATAATTATCACCTCATTTTGCTGTTTCTTATTTATTTTTGTTTTTACCCCGCAAAGTGCTTTTCAATTGATGAAGTTGTCATTCATACTATGCACTTACTATATACCAGGCACTATCCTAGGACTTAACATGTATTTAATCCTTACAACCAACTTATGCCGTAGATTTTTATTACCCTTGTTTTACCAGTGAAGGAACCGAGGTACAGGGAGGTTGATAACTTACCTCAGCGTATATGGCTGGAAAGCTGAGTCTCAGTTCTGTCAAATCATCTTAGATTCAGATTCAGAGTCTCAGAATGTGGCTCCTGAGTCTGAACCCTTTTCTAATTTAGTATTACATCATGGGTATTTTTAAATGCTATTCATAGTCTTCATAGTCATCATCTTATAAGGCTGTACAGAACACTAACAGTGATCTTACTATCCAATTTACTTCCCTCCAAAATAATTTTAGATTTTCAGGAAAGTTACAAAGATCGTATTAGAGAGTTCTGGTATACCCTTTCCCAGCTTCTCTTAATGTTAAAACACTTTATGTAACCATGATATGATTACCAAACTAAGAAATAAATATTGATACAATTGTATTAAATAAACCACAGACCTCTTTTTTTTTTTTTTTTTGCCAGTTTTTGTACTAATATCTTTTTAATTAAGGAACATACTTCCTTAATTTCTCTAGTAAAGAAAATGCCATTTCTTGGCTGGGCGCGGTGGCTCATGCCTGTTATCCCAGCACTTTGGGAGGCCGAGGCAGGTGGATCACCTGAGGTCAGGGGTTCGAGACCAGCCTGGCCAACATGGTGAAATCCCGTCTCTGCTAAAAATACAAAAATTAGCGGGGCGTGGTGTTACGTGCCTGTAATCCTAGTTACTTGGGAGGCCGAGGCAGGATAATCACTTGAACCTGAGAGGCGGAGGTTGCAGCAAGCCAAGATTGCATCACTGCACTTCAACCTAGGCAGAGGTTGCAGCAAGCCAAGATCACGCCACTGTACTCCAGCCTGGGCAATGGCCTGAGACTCTGTCTCAAAAAAAAAAAAAAAAATACCATTTTTGTGTATGTGAACCTCCTTTTAAAAAATAAGCACTTTGGGAGGCCAAGGCGGGCAGATCACAAGGTCAGGAGTTCGAGACCAACCTGGCCAACATGGTGAAACCCCATCTGTACCCAAAAAAAAAAAAAAAAAAAAAATGCAAAAATTAGCCAGGCCTGGTGGCATGCACCTGTAATCCCAGCTACTCAGGAGACTGAGGCAGGAGAATTGCTTGAACTCGGGAGGTGGAGGTTGTAGTGACCCGAGATCGCGCTACTGCACTCCAGCCTGGGTGACGGAGCAAGACTCCATCTCAAAAAAAAATAAGTAAACGATTCACATTAGCTATAAGGACAGGTTACTTAATTCCTCTGTGCCTTAATTTCCTCATGGCAATAATTACAGCTACCTTTGAGTTAATACTGACTACCATTTGAGGGCTTTTGTATGCCAGGCTCTGTACTAGTTTAACATGGTGTTGCTCACAACAATACCTCCAGAAAGGTGCTGTCATCCCCATTTTATAATTGGAAAAGTGAAACTGTAAAAGGTTAAGTGTCCAAGGTTATACAGCTAGCATAAAACTGAGATTTGAACCAAGACAGCTTGACCTTGCAGCTTAAGCTCTTAACCACTATCAGTAGTTGTCAACTTTTAGAACAGTACAGCAGATAGTAAATGTTCAATTAATGGTAGTTATTATGATAGCTATTGTTATTTTTAAAATAAAATAGTTTAAGAATATTCAGGACTCTTATTCTATGATTCCTAAAATATAAGTGGCAATGTTCTAAGCCCTTGGTGTTAAGTATTTTTCAAGTATTATTTTTAAAAGTGAGGCAGGGTGCAGTGGCTCACACCTGTAATCCCAGCATTTTGGGAGGCCGAGACAGGAGGATCACTTGAGTCCAGGAGTTCAAGACCAGCCTGGGCAAGATGGTGAGACCCCATCTCTACAAAAAATAAAAAAAATTAGCTGGGCATGGTGGTAACACACACGCCTGTGGTCCCAGCTACACAGGAGGCTGAATGGGAGAATCACTTAAGCCCAGGAGGCCAAGGCTTCAGTGAGCTGTATTTGTGCCACTGCACTCCAGCCTAGGTGACATAGCAAGACCCTGTCTTAAAAAAAAAAATTAAATTGAAAAAATAAAAAGACTCTGGAACTAGCAAGCATTTATTACTCCCAGACTATGTTTAGTGTTCCTGGGAAGCACTAGAGGAGATGCTATAATCGTTCAAGATGGTAAGCCAAAAGCAATCCTAGGCAGCATATAATTAGTTATCAGAAGAATTCTCAGGCTGGGCAAGGTGGCTCACACCTATAATCCCAGTAATTTGGGAGGCCTAGGCAGGAGGATGGCTTGAGGCCAGGAGTTTGAGACCAGCCTGGGCAACATGGTAAAATCCTGTCTCTACAAAAAAATGCAAAAATTGGCCGAGTATGGTGGCACATGCCTGTAGTCCCAGTTATTTGGGAGGCTGAGATGGGAGGATTGCCTTGAGCCCAGGAGTTGAAGGTTGCAGTGAGCCAAGATTGTGCCACTACACTCCAGCCTGGGTGACAGAGCGAGACTCTGTCTCAAAAAAAAAAAAAAAAAAAAAAAAAAAAAAAAAAAAAAAAAAAAAATCTCTACACAGAGGTCTTAGTAGGAGATCAGAAAAGATAGGAATTACTTTAGGCTAGGAGAAGCTTTACTGAGGAAATGGAATTTGGATGAACCTTTTGGAATGGGTAAGATTTGGACAGAGTGAGAGGAGAGAGAAAGAAAAAGTTTTTTACCTAGAAGTTAATATAGTAGATTTCTGCTTCTAATAGTGTGTTTATCAAACCCATGGGTATTATTTTCTTAATTTCGCATGTGGGGACATTGAAGCTCAGTAAAATTAAATAATTTTCTTAAGATCACCCAGTTAGTTAATATAAGTGATAGCGCCTGGATTTGGATCTAAGTTTGTTGGACTCCAAAGCCCATGTTCACCTTTATATGCCCTATCCTTTGATTAGCAGTGAAATCTAAATTATTTTAATGTAAATTGAATAATAGTGCTTTCTTAGATGTTTGTCCATCGTGCTACCTCAAAACTGAATGTCTTCCGATCAGGAATCTTGCTGCACTGAGACTGGGATAACACTCTCCATTCTGTAATGGTACTTTTTAAGACGGGGGGCGGGGCGGGGTGGGGAGGTGGTCAATGAGCAACATACTTTGGAAAGACATTGATAAAGAATAGTGTGTTCTTGGTGCTGCTGTGCTGACACCTAATTAGAAGTCAATATTGCAAGCATAATGACCTAGCCAATTGCTGAACTTGCTGCCCAAGTGACACAGTTAGAGTCCCCAGGTAGTAATGAAAGATAAGAGTATTATTTGCCTGCCCAGTGCCACATGGTCACAATGTTTACATTAGCACACAAATGCTGAAGTAGATTCTTCAGGGCTTGTATCTAAGCTGCTTCTGGCCTATGTGCCTAGGGTTAATATATCATAAGATTTGGTGTAAAATGCAATCTTTCTAACTACAAATGCATTTAGAGGAAAATTGACAGAAAATAGCTTTTCATTCCTGAAAAACAAAAGGTTTGGGGTTAGAGGGGCATGTGTGAAGGCAGATAAAGCATTTCTCCTCATGCAGGGATTATATTAACTAGCTTCTTAGAAACCACAACCAAAATTATCCTGATATTTGAGTGTTCACTGTGTTATTTTTTGAATGATCTATTTTTCCTTCCTTTCTCTGTCTTTAATGAGTAGATAGAGTAATGCCTTATCTTAGAAAGCGATTGGATTTTTTTCTGTGTATTATATCCATTTTGACTTGTATTTGGCCAATGGTATGATATATTAAATAGCTTATATTTATCTGTGGGTGTTTCATATATATATTTCCTAATGCTGAGAATCACAAATAGCTGTGTAGAATGCTTCAACCAGCCTGATTACAGTGGATGTGCAATTGGATTGAGGAATGTGTACTCAGAGCTTATGATCACTGGCCCGGTTGAGTCTGGGTGATGCATGTGGCTTTCCAGGGATGCTGCTATTTACATCTGTTAATGGCCCTTCTTGATGGCCAGCTCCCCAATGAGGTGATATGCAGCAGCCTGGGGATGAGGGACCAAGGCTGCAGATGTGGCTGGGGCTCCATTAGGCAGGACCAGGGATGCTCATCTGGTAGGTAGGCTTTGTGTTTGGTGGCGAGTGGTGGGGGCAAGGAGGGGGGTGAGAGACAGAAAGAAAGGGGGAAAAAAAGAATGGAAAACATTACTTATCCAGGTATAGGGGAAACAGACAGGCAGACATGAAAAACTACAGCTGTAACTAGAGTATGAATGAATAGCATAGAAAAGAAATGGAACTAGCAAATATACAAGTAGAAGGATTGACTAGTTCTCATATAGAAGGGGATTAAAACAGGAGAGGGCTGTGAGAGTTTGGGAAGAGACATGTCACCTCTGCCTTTTAAGTCAATATCATTTATTTGTGTAGCTGGCCAGATGCTGCTGAACAGAGAGCAGAGATTTACATATAGTGCAGCAAGAGATTAGTTATTTCCATCCTTTGGTTTTTCTGGTGCTAGGAGAAAGCAAGAGATGCTCACAAGGATGCAATGTTGAGCATTGGTAAATTCTAGCAGAAATGGAACATACCTGAAACAAATCAGTAAAGAGTGTTTCTGTTATTCCTATCAAATGCTAGAGGACAGTACAAGGAGCCTGGATCATGAAAAGTGTACAGTCCGTGAGACGTGGTCCTTTTTCTGCTTCCTTGTGTGTTAAAGATTTCTTGGAACAAATGTCACAAAAGATGGAAATAGTGTCTGTGATAGTCCATTTGTGTTGCTATAAAGGAATACCTGAGGCTGGATAATTTATAAAGAAAAGATGTTTATTTTTGGATCATGGTTCTGCAGGCTCTATAAGCATGGCAACTGCATCTCTTGGGCTTCTGCTAAGGGTCTCAGGAAGCTTATGATCTTGGAGGAAGGTGAAGGGGGACCCAGCACATTACATAGTGAGAGAGGGAGCAAGAGAGAGGTGAGAGGGAGCAAGAGAGAGGTGGGGGGCAAAGTGCTACACTCTTTTTTTTTTAATTTTTTTTATTTAGCACCGTGACATTTTTGAGTTAATTTAAGCCACACCTGGGTGAGAGGGCCCTGCACCTAGAAGAAGGTGTTGGGACTCTTGGTGGTGAAGTATGGCTTATGCTAACCATGCAGGACCCCATGGGGCAGTGGGAACTTGATCTCGGAGTCATGGAACTGTTTGACCGCCAGCTGGCAGCACTTGCTGGCCGCAGTCTCCACCTTCATGATCTGGGTGGAGTGGGCCTGTGTGTGATGCCAGGTGCCCATGTCTCACTAGCACTGGATGACAGCACCCATGGTGGTCAAGTCCTGATATCCAGTACATGTTGTAGGTGCTGCTACGGGAGTCGTAGTGCAGCTAGATGCCAGATTTCTTCACCTGCAGGGGGGATTTCTCAAACACCTACCTACAGTAGACAATTTTCCCTGAAGGCTCCTTATCTTCTTTAGCTGAGATACCAAGTACCAGAGACGGGACTTGGCAATGACATGATTAGGTGCAAAGATTCGCATACCATAGAAGGGCAGCATGTGGCATTTGGGGGTGGGCAGGCAGCAACCCACCACCTTGTACTCTTGTAGTGTGCCCAAGGTGTTCATAGCACTCTCTTCATACTTGCTTTCACCCACAAAAGGCCACACTCTTTCAAACAACCAGATCTAGCATAAACTCAGATCAGAGGGGAGCACCAAGCCATTCATGAGGGATCCACCCCATGACCCAAACACCTCACACCAGGCCCCACCTCTAATGTTAGGGGTCATATCTCAACATGAGATTTAGAGAGGACAGATATCCAAACCATATCAGTGTCTTAGTATATATGGCAGTAAAATGAGAAATCTAGATTTAATCAACAATGCCATGGCATTCTTCCACATATATCCTGAGTGCATTTAGATTTTGGCTTTTCTGTCTTCTTTGAGCAGGCCCAAAGAAGGAATTGAGACAGTTTTGAAATACACAGTAGACCAGCTGTTCTCAGCATAATCTAGCAGTACACTAGAATGTCTTTTGTAGTTTCCCACAGGGAGTTTGGCTCTTTAGCAATGTGTATCTTTACATAATGGCTGTGCCTAGGTATACTCTGATACCTTCAATGAACCTGAAAAAATTTCTGCCTGTAAGAAACTTCTGTTCATTTGTTTGTTTATGCCTTTCCAGATTGGCATGGTAGCTTGGAAAATGACCTTTAAAAGTCCTGAATATCCAGAAGGCCGAGATATCATTGTTATTGGCAATGACATCACATACCGAATTGGGTCCTTTGGGCCTCAAGAGGATTTGTTATTTCTCAGAGCTTCCGAACTTGCTAGGGCAGAAGGTATTCCACGCATCTATGTATCAGCCAACAGTGGAGCAAGAATCGGACTGGCAGAAGAAATTCGTCATATGTTTCATGTGGCCTGGGTAGATCCTGAGGATCCTTACAAGGTACACGCTAAGAACATATACTACTTCAAGGTGCTATATGGTTATGCTACATGTGTGGAGAGGTGGGGGAAGGGTAGAGGTTTAAGTTCAAAAATCACCACTTATGGTAAAAATTAAATATAAACAAAATTATTTGTGAAAATTCCTTAAGACACCATATTAGAGACAAATTATTTCTCAATATGTTCACTTGGTTTTTCTTCCATCTATAAAACAGGTTGCTGTTTCTTTGGTTGAGCACTAGATGAAATAGTAGGTATGCATTTAGTGCGAGACATGCTAAATCAAAAATATATATCTTTAAACTATTTCATTGTGGCTTCCAGGACTTATGGTCAGTCATCAACAAAATCCCTTACCTCCTCATCTTCTGCTCCAACCTCCTTGTTCACCTTGAGATCTGTCTCTCCTCTAAAGATATTGCTTCCCCTGTAGCCCTCTGAAGTACTGACTGATTTCTGTCTTTCTTTTGAACCACTGAGCCTGGAAGGGGAATATTGTCCTCCTTGATCCTCATTGCTGCTTCCAGACACCTCTCCCTTCTCTCTGAAAAAATCCCATCTTTGAATCTCATGTCATCAGACTGTGCCATACCCTCACTGCTCCTTGTGTTTCCTGATCCTTTGGTCACTCCCTCTCATTCTTTGCATCTTTTAGTTCCTGGCACATTGTCACTCTGTCCATTACTAATAGTCATGTGATAATTCTTGGTGATTGCTATATCCACATAGATGATTCTTCCCATAATCTGGCCTCTTGGATCCTTGACTTCTTTTCTTCTAGTGGTTCTATCCTATACCCTAGCTCAGCCTCTCATTCCCCATAATCTCAATTTCAAGTATCTCTTTCTTTGCTACCCCCTCCATCCTCTCTTTCCAGCTCCCTCTCTCTAGTCCAACAATCCTTTGAAATCATCAGTACCATTGAGTTGAACTCACCTGTTTATCCTCCCACCTTTCTTCTGTTCTTCACTCCCTCCTTACACCTCATTTCATTCCTATCTGGCTTAAACTCCAAGGTCAGTCCTTGATTAATCATTATAATCACCATCTTTTCTGCACCTTCAACTTTCTCTCTCAACTTGCTTCAACTTGCTTCTCTCTTCACTCTGCTTACTCTGTGCTTTTACAGAGTGTTTAAATCCAACTCTCTCCATTCTGCTCCCATGCCTGCACCTGCCCAACTGAACTTTGATGGAGAAAAAAACAGTTCTGTTGACTGATCTTACTTTAAATTCAAGCTTAGCAACCTCCTGGATGACGGTTTCACATCTCTCCCCTCAAACCTGTAACACCCACTTCCCTCTCCCCACTCTTAGCTGATATCATCAGACCTTGCTTCCCAATTTTCAAGAAAAGAGAAACAATGAGAAGAGAGCTTCTACAGGCTTCCATGTACCTGCATCCGTTGTGCCCTTACTCTTCACCTTCTCTTCTACATTTTGAATGAACAGTTCCTACTTCTGGCTAAAGACAATCCCTCCTCTTGTACACTTGATCTCCTTTCTTGCTAACTTAAGTGTACGATCAACACTTCTTCCTGCTCTTTTGTGCATCAGCACTGTTTTCCCTCTGTACTGTATCAGCCCTTTTAGCATACAAACACCCCTCCAGTCACTGTCCCTCCCCTCCTTCCCTTTACAGGAAAATTTTTTTAAAGGAGTTTTTCTTGCTGTCTCCAGATGTTCTTCTCCCATTCCCTCTTGAACCCACTTCACTTGAGCTTGCACCCTTACCATTCCACTGAAGCTGCTTTTGTCAGGGTCACCAGTGATTCCATGTTACTGAATTCTATGGTGAATTCTCAGTCTTCACCTTAGTTATTTGACAATAGCATTAGCATTTGACACAGTTGGTCATTCCTTCATCCTTGAAATACTTTCTTCTGTTGGCTTCCAAGAGCCCAAAGTCTCCTTTTTATCTTCCTGCATTCCTGGCTCCTCTTTCTCAGTTTCCTTTGCTGCCTTTCACATCTTTAAATGTAAGAGTATTTCAGGAGATGATGGAAATATTATATATTTTGATTGTGGTGGTGGCTACCTAAGTACATACATTTGTCATAACTCATCAAATTATAACACTTAAAACTGATGAATTTTATTGCATGTAAATTATATTTCAATAAAGTTCATAGAAAAACTTTATTAAAGTATGGGAATTGATCCAGTACAGGGGTTTTTCTGGGGCTGATGAAAATATTCTGGAATTAGTGGTAATGGTTGCAAAACATCTGAATATACTAAAGTCTACTGAGTTATACATTTCAAAATGGTGAATTTTGGCTGGATGCAGTAACCCAGCACTTCGGGAGGCCGAGGCAGGCAGATCACTTGAGGCCAGGAGTTCGAGATCAGCCTGGCTAACATAGCGAAATACCATCTCTACTAAAATATAGAAAATTAGCTGGTCATGGTAGCACACGTCTGTAATCCCAGCTATTCGGGAGGTAGAGAGGCATGAGAATTGCTTGAATGCGGGAGGTGGAGGTTGCAGTGAGCCAGGATCGTGCCATTGTACTCAGCCTGGGTGACAGAGTGAGACTCAAAAAAAACTTTAAAAACCAAAATGTTGAATTTTATGTTATATTAATTTTATCTCTTTTTTTTTTAAGAGACAGGGTCTAGCTCTGTCACCCAGGCTGGAGTACAGTGGCACATTCATAGCCTACTGCATCTGCCAACTCCTGGGCTCAAGTGATCCTCCCACCTCCACCTCTCAAGTAGCTGGGACTACAGGCACACACCACTACACCCAGCTAATTTTTTAATTTTTCATAAAGACAAGGTTTTGCTGTGTTGCCCAGACTTGTCTCAAACTCCTGGCCTCAAGTGATCCTCCCACCTTGGCCTCCCCAAGCGCTGAGATTATAGGTATTAGCCACTGTGCCTGGCCAGTTTTTTTAATTATAAAAAAAAGTGAGTGGAGACATGTCAGGAGCACAGAGGCTGCAGCAGGACCAAGAAGTTCTGGACTCCCCATTCTCAACCCCACTAGGACCCAATGCCCTCTCACCTGGTGGTTTGGCAAGACAGCCAATACAGAAAGTAGGGTAGAAGGAAAAAAGTGATTCAAGGGCTTGGTCCCTGGACTACTCCTCTTTTCCTATTCACCTTCCCTTGGTGATCTCATCCTGTTTTTTTGTTTTGTTTTGTTTTTTTGAGACAGGGTCTCACTCTGTTGCCCAGGCTGGTGTGCAGTGGTGCGATTATGGCTCAATGCAACCTCTGCCTCCTGGGTTGAAGCAATTTTCCAGCCTCACCCTCCTGAGTAACTGGGACTACAACCATGCACCAGCATGCCTGGCTAATTTTTTTGGTTTTTGTAGAGATGGGGTTTCCCCACGTTGCCCAGGCTGGTCTCGAATTCCTGAGCTCAAAGTGATCCGCCCATCTTGGCCTCCCAAAGTGCAGGAATTAGAGGTGTGAACCACCGCACCCAGCCTCATCCAGTCTTTTAAAGCTTTAAGTTTCATGTACGAGCTGATAAACTTCCAAATTTATATCTTACCCCTGAACACAAGATTCATATATCCAGACTCAACATCTCTACTTACATCTGCCTAAATGTCTGCCTAAATTGTAGCTTCTAATCTTCCTTTAATGTGTTCTTCCCACAGTCTTCTGTCTCAACAGATGGTACCTCTATTGTTTCATTTGTTCAAGTAAAAGACCTTGGAGTTATTCTTGACTTCTGTCTTTCTTGCACACCCCACATTCACTTCCACACCCCATTCATCCATCTAAACAGTAAATCATGTTTACATCCCTACCTTAAAATATATCCAGAATCTGAGTACTTCTAACCAATTCCACTGTTACTTACTAGAAGTAGCAGTAGTCTAACTCTTCTTACCTGCATATTGCAGTACCCTCCTAATTGGTCTTCCTGCCTCTGGCCTTGCTCCCAGCCCCACCCAAGGTCTGTTCTCAACAGAATGTAGAATGAGGCCATGTGTGGTGGCTCATGCTCATGCCTGTAATCCCAGCACTTTGGGAGGCTGAGGCAGATGGATCAACTTGAGGTCAGGAGTTCGAGAACAGCCTGGCCAACATGGTGAAACCCTCTGTCTACTAAAAATATAAAAATTAGCTGGGCATTGTGACGGATGCCTGTAATCCCAGCTACTTGGGAGGCTGAGGTGGGAGAATTACTTTAGCCCAGGAGGCAGAGGTTGCAGTGAGTCAAGATCACACCACTGCACTCCTGCCTGGGTGACAGAAGGAGACTCTGCTCAAAAAAAAAAAAAAAAAAAGATAGAATGATCTAGTTAAAATATAAATCAGATCACAAAATTTTTCTCCACTTAAAACCCTTTAATAGCTTCCCAATTCATTCAAGTAAAAGCCAAAGATCATATAGTTGCCTACAAGGCCTTACATAGATTGGCTTTCCAGTACCACTCTGCCCTCATTTCTTGCTACAGCCTCCCCCGACCATTCCACACATTGGCTCTACCCGACTCTGCTTTCTTAAACCTGCGAAGCACATCATGCCTCAGTGCATTTGTACTTGCTGTTCCTTCTACCTAGAATGCTTTTTCCTCAGATATCCTCATGTCTCATAGCCTCAGCTCCTTTAGGTCTTTACTCAAATGACACTTTTCAATGAGGCTTTCCTTGGTTATTTTTTCTAAAAGTTCGACTGTCTACCTTCTCTTTCATTTTGTTTTCCTTAAACATTATTCCCATTCACATTATACATTTTACTTATTTTGTGTATTTCCTGACTTTCCGAGTAGGAGGTATGTTTCATAAGGGTAGGAATTCTTGTCTATTTTAGTTAATTCCTGTTTTTCCAGTGCCTGCAATAGTACCTTGTACATAATAGGCACTCAGTAAATGTGTACTGACTGACATACTAATGACACTCAGTGCTGTCAGGCATTCTCAACACAAATCATGCAAGACCAATCGCAGATTTATGTCTTTTCCATGTTGTGCTCACTGTGGGACATACATTTATTGAGTTAAATGGTGGGCATAATTTCTCATAGTATTTAAAATGCTTCCCTGTGTTTACTTATTTTTTTGACTGAGTGACTAATTCACTTTGTATGTGGCTGTGTGTATAGATACATATACCATGTAACTCTACTTTGTATGTGGCTGTGTGTATAGATACATATAAATCAATTATGAAATGTTAGTATAATTGTTTACATGTAAATGGGCATTAGGAGTTGTTTATTGAAAAAACAAAAGATCTGAGTTCAGTATTCACTATTAGCACTGTATAGACTTCTGATTTTAATATCGAATCTCCTAGATTTGCGGTTTTCTGTTATCCCTTGCTTGTATTTATTTTGATGATCCTGTGGATTTGAGAGAGTGAAAAATAGTAATTCACACAATTCTTTAATTACATGTTGATATCTTTAATAGAGATGTCACTAAAGATCAGAAAATGACCCTTTAACCCTGTTGAAAATGAAATGAGGCCGGGAGCAGTGGCTCACGCCTTTAATCCCAGCACTTTGGGAGGCCGAGGCAGGTGGATCGCAAGGTCAGGAGATTGAGACCATCCTGGCTAACACGGTGAAACCCTGTCGCTACTAAAAATACAAAAAATTAGCCAGGCGAGGTGGTGGGTGCCTGTAGTCCCAGCTACTTGGGAGGCTGCGGCAGGAGAATGGTGTGAACCCAGGAGGCGGAACTTGCAGTGAGCTGAGATCGCGCCACTGCACTCCAGCCTGGGCGACAGAGTGAGACTCCATCTCAACAAAAAAAAAAAAAAAAAAGAAAGAAAGAAAATGAAATGAAGGGAATATACTTGGAATTGCAGCTATAAGGTGTCTTGTTTCAAGGACAGTTAGTGAGTGAAAAAATAGGCACTTCATCTTTCAAAGGAGGACTGTCTGTGCTAGTATTCTATTAGACAGTAAACCTAAGGAGTGATGTGGCAATTTAAAGCTAGCTGTGGAACAAGCTTCATTATGTATGCTTTGCTGTATCTTCTGATTATATGACAATGGCAAATAATGAGTTAAAAACTATTTGTGCTTCACAGGGATACAGGTATTTATATCTGACTCCTCAAGATTATAAGAGAGTCAGTGCTCTCAACTCTGTCCATTGTGAACACGTGGAAGATGAAGGAGAATCCAGGTAGGTATATATGTATTGGAATAATTTGGTCATGACTAAAGAAAGGAGAATATGGTATTTTTTCCATATTGTATGGCTGTTCATAACCTTGAAGAACATTGAAGATGACATAATCTAGATGTTTTAGGTTTACATCCAGCTCTACCACTTCTTAGCTGAAGAAGCTTGGGTTATTGATTGAAGTTTTTAAATTTATAATACTTAATTCATTTTAGAAAAACTGAAACATGTAAACAATTATAAAGAAAAAAAAATTAGCCACAATCCCACCTTCAGGCCACGATTATGAATTTGTGTTATACACTTGCTGTCTTTTCTATAGACATATCTTTTTTCTATGTGATTGAGATTATAACAAGAATTTCTTTTATAATTTATCCTTTTCACTAAAAACTATTTTTGGGGAAATTTCATGTATTCTTAAAACATTATTTAAGAATATGATGCTTAATGTCTACATAGTATTTTATTATAATAAATATATTTGAACATTCAGACTATTTCTAATTTTTCACATCCCTTGGCTGAACCCGCTTAAGGGACATTTATATAAGTTTCATATAAACTTTTAGGAATTAAAAGCTCTGATCATCCCTTTTTGGTTAATTTCTAGAAGAGAAATTGCAGGTCAAAAAGTTAATTTTTAAGGATTTTAAAAAATAATCTTAAATTGCCTTCCCAAGATTTGCATTTCTGTCAGCAGTGTAGAATAGGATTTGTTTCCCTCTTTAATTTTTCTTCACCCCTGCCAACATTGATTATTATCAATTAATAAAATGGAATAAAAATGGCAATTGTTATTTTAACTTGTATTTTTGACTCCCAGTGAAGTTGAATGTTTTTATATAATCTATCTGCAAGTATTTTTAAGAATGTTAATTGCTTGGCTGGGCACAGTGTTTCACGCCTGTAATCCCAGCACTTTGGGAGGCTGAGGCAGGCAGATCACTTCAGGTCAGGAGTGCAAGACCAGCGTGGCCAACATGGAGAAACCCCATCCCTACTAAAAATATACAAATTAGCCGGGCCTGGTGGCGCATGCCTGTAATCCCAGCTACTTGGGAGGCTGAGGCAGGACAATCGCTTGAACCCGGGAGGTAGAGGTTGCAGTGAGCCGAGATGACACCACTGCACTCCAGCCTGGGTGACAGAACAAGACTCCATCTCAAAAAAAAGAAAAAAAAAAAGTTAATTGCCCTAATACTATTTACTGAAAATTTACTCTTTTGTGTTTTTTTGTTCTGTCTGTCTGCTCTTGGGCTAATACTACACTATTTAAACTATTCTAGTGAGGCAAATTTTCTCACATTTTTAATTTTTCCTCAAGTATTATTGGCTACTTTTGCTTTTTTTAATGTAGAGGGTTTTTGTTTTTAGAGACAGGGTTTCACTCTGTTGCCCAGGCTGGGATGCAGTGGTGTGATCATAGGTCACTAAACCCTCAAACTCCTGAGCTTCAGAGATTGTCCCATGTCAGCCTCCCAAGTAGCTGGGACTATAGACAGGTGCCATCATGCCCAGCTAATTCTTTTTTTAATTTTAGAGATAGAGTCTTGCTAGGTTCCCCGGGCTAGTCTCGAACTCCTGACCTCAAATAATCCTCCCACCTCAACCTCTGAAGTAGCTGCGATGACAGGTGCAAGCCACTGTGTTTGGCTAGAGTCTCATGTTTTTCTAATTCCAAAAAAGTTCCATAATGATTTTGATTCAGATTGCATTGAGTTTACACATTAATTTAAGAACTGACATCTTCATAATACTAACTTTCCCCAAAAAGAAACAGGGTATGTTTTTCCATTTATATGAGTGGGGTTTTTTTTGTTTTGTTTTTACATTTTGTAGTTTTCTTCATATAGGTTTTGCCAGAGGTTCCCAAACTTTCGTGGTTCATGGCATCCTTAGTGTCTCAGTAATTTTTTCATAGCACCCCTGGGCTATAAGATATACTTAATATTTCTGCTTATTAGGTAGTTAAACAATAAGTATTTGCATCCTAAGAACTTAATAATCATTTGAAAAAATTATATACATAAATTGAAAAAATTTATTCTTAAATAATTACAGTTACTTACTAATGAGATATTTGTGTCTGCATAACATCTCAAACCTTGGAATCAGCTTGGATATAGCCACCCACATTTCTTGTTCTTCATTGAGTTTTCACAGAAACTTCAAAAATCTAGCTTGCAAAGACAGGACATTTTCAAAAGGAATGTAGCACCATTCTAACGTTAAACTGTGAACTACTATGAACTATCTAAAGCTAGTAGTTCACATAGGGTCACAGATACCACATATAATAGTGCTTCTCTCAAAAATTTAAAATATCTTGTAGTGCTTCTGGGAGTTCATCATGGTGCCCTGGGACACAATATAGTTACGGTGAGATTCTGCCAATTTCTTCATGCTTATTTCTAAATATTTTGCATTTTTTCTTGCTACTCTGAATGGGATTTTCCCCTATGATATTTTTTAACTGTTCATTTCTGGAATCTATGAATATTGAGTTTGTTACAGGCAAGTCTGGCTGGGTCCTTGAATATTTATGACTATATGGACCTTATACAAACAGGCACACAAACACATATACAATTAATGTAGTTAATTAACCCCCTTAAGGGACAGTAGCCTCATTTCTGACATAACTTTAGGATAGAGTCTAGATACAGAACAAAAGGAAGAACTGGGGAATTATTGGATATTAGGAGAGGCTAAAAATAGAAAGGCAGCAGAATCTGGGAAGCAGAGATGCAAAGTCACAGACCAACAGCAAGGGCAAAGAAAAAGAATTGATGGAGGGCTGGAAATGAAGAAGGGAGTAGGAAAATATGGGGGCAGGAGGAAGTATTTTAAGAGCCACTATGGGGTACTTATTTATTATTTCAATTTATAAAACTGTGCCCACTGCCAAGCCTTCTGGGTACACGTGGAACAATAAATAATATATGCCCATCTCTACTTCCAACTTTGTATTTTTCCTTTCTTTTATTAGTTGCATTCCCCATCTCCCATTTCCCATTATCAGCTATCACTCCTAATCCCCTGCCAGGAAGACAGATGAGTGACTCCCACTAGATCCACAGGATGCTTTCTGGACAACTTGGTCAGCATTTCACTTCTACACACATTCCACCTTCCCCTCCAGAGGACATATCCAGGGACCCTTGTGTATATACTTGATATTTATGAAGGAGTACGAATGGGAGTTCAGTATTTTGACCTTTGCTTCATCCTACCTTAGAAGAGGATTTTTGACTTGAGAAACTAAGCTGAGCATTCTCACTACCGCTCTGTTTGGATATTCTCTTCCTACGTAAAATTGTCTAAAATTGTTGATATGATGCCTTTTGCTCATTATAGAGATATACATTGACCTTGCTTTTAAGAAACTTGTTCTAGAAAGTAAGAGAGGGCATCTAAAATCTGAGGGCCATCTATAACGTCAAACCTTTTCCTTGTTTGCTTTAGTTTAACTTTCTTGTCAACCCTTAGAGGTAGATATTATTATTCCCATTTTGTAGAAGTTATTATTATTTCTAGAGTCACACTCCTGTGTGTATCAGAGCAAGGATTTAAATCTATCTGCTTGGCCGGGCGCGGTGGCTCACACCTGTAATCCCAGCACTTTGGGAGGCCGAGGCGGGTGGATCACAAGGTCAAGAGATCGAGACCATCCTGGCCAACATGGTGAAACCCCGTCTCTACTAAAAAAAACAAAAATTAGGCCGGGCGCGGTGGCTCACGCCTGTAATCCCAGCACTTTGGGAGGCTGAGGTGGGCGGATCACGTGCTCAGGAGATCGAGACCATCCTGGCTAACACGGTGAAACCCCGTCCCTACTGAAAATACAAAAATTAGCCGGGCGTGGTGGCGGGCGCCTGTAGTCCCAGCTACTTGGGAGGCTGAGGCAGGAGAATGGCGTGAACCCGGGAGGCAGAGCTTACAGTGAGCCGAGATTGCACCACTTCACTCCAGCCTGCCAATAGAGCGAGACTCCGCCTCAAAAAAAAAGAAAAAAGGCTATCTGCTTAATTCCAGATTTCGCTCTTCCTATTAAACCATGTTGCTTCCAGGTAAAATAGGCACCAAGCTAAGAAGGAAAGACATATGAATGAAGAGTATAAAAGGAAGCACATAAAGCCCTGGCATTAAATATAAGCTTTCAATACACTTTTAGCAGCCTTTTAATGGTGATTATTCTTTTAATGGCTTGTTGTTACTGTGTTTAACACTCATAATTTGACATGGCCATATCCAATAGGTACAAGATAACAGATATTATTGGGAAAGAAGAGGGAATTGGACCCGAGAACCTTCGAGGTTCTGGAATGATTGCTGGAGAATCCTCATTGGCCTATAATGAGATCATTACCATCAGCCTGGTAAATCTTTCCAGAATGTGAAATTTTTGAAGAACTGGCTGTGTGGCTAGGTTTATTTTTTTCTCTTATCACTGCTATTCAGTCCCAAATGAGAGCATTTCTTGAAGATTGTATGTCTATAATTATATTTTAATCACACATGATAATAGGAAGATAGGATAATATAAATAACTGAATTTTTCAAACAAACCCAGCACTTTGTTTTAGCTTTTAGTGTAACTTCTTTTTATTTTCTTTCTTTTTTTTTTTTTTTGAGACGGAGTCTCGCCCTGTCACCAGGCTGGAGTGCAGTGGCACGATCTCAGCTCACTGCAACCTCCGCCTCCCGTGTTCAAGCAATTTTCCTGCCTCAGCCTCCTGAGTAGCTGGGACTACAGGCGAGTGCCACCATGCCCAGCTAATTTTCGTATTTTTAATAGAGCCGGGATTTCACCATGTTGGCCAGGATGGTCTCAATCTCTTGACCTCGTGATCCACCCGCCTCAGCCTCCAAAAGTGCTGGGATTACCGGCATGAGCTACCACACCTGGCCCCTCTTTCCTTTTTTTTAAGAGACAGGGTCTTACTCTATCACCCAGGCTAGAGTACAGTGGTGCAATCATAGCTCACTGCAGCCTTTACCCCCTGGGCTCAAGTGATCCTCCTACCTCAGCTTCCAGGTAGCTAGGACTACAGGCATGTGCCACCACCTCCAACTAATTTTTAAATTTTTTGTAGTGATGGGGGTCTCACTATGTTGCCCAAGTAGGTCTTTTTTTTTTGAGACAGCGTCTCACTCTGTTGCCCAGGATGGAATGCAGTGGCGTGATCTCAGCTCACTGCAACCTCTGCCTCCTGGGTTCAAGTGGTTTTCCTGCCTTGGCCTCCCGAGTAGCTGGGATTACAGGCACGTGCCATGACGCCCGGATAATTTTTGTATTTTTGCTAGAGACAGGGTTTCACCATGTTGGCCAGGCTGGTCTCAAACTCCTGACCTCAAGTAATTCGCCAGCCTCAGCCTTCCAAAGTGCCGGGATTACAGGTGTGAGCTGCCTCGCCCGGCCCCAAGGTAGTCTTGAACTCCTGGGCTCAAGTGATCTGCCCACCTCAGACTCCCAAAGTGCTAGGATGATAGGCATGAGCCATTGCACCCAGCCTGAATTTTGCATCATTGTATTTTCTTTTCTTTGACCATGAAATTTGTGTGTGTGTGTTGTTGTCAATCAAATAGACTTCATAAAAAGCAATGTTTATTTCTGTTAATTTGGATTTTACTTATCTATGCCTTAGTTCTTATAGCTTCAGAGAGGACATAAATATGTGACATGTAGAATTTATTCTTTTCTAAGGTGACGTGCCGGGCCATTGGGATTGGGGCTTACCTTGTCCGGCTGGGACAGAGAACCATCCAGGTTGAGAATTCTCACTTAATTCTAACAGGAGCTGGAGCCCTCAATAAAGTAAGTTTCTAGGGTTTTGAAGAAGTATGCATAGCTGATTGAAGATTATTGTGTGAATTCTTAATTCAAGATCCTGATTGGAAGGAAGCAGTTCAATCCATGCCTTCCTCAGTCTATCTCTTCCCCTCTCCCTCCATCTTTTCTGCCCATTGACTTGCTTGCCTTTTTATTCATTCATTCATTCATTTCATTTATCAACTATTTTGAGTACTTACTGTTTTCTAGGCACTGTTCCAAGCCTTGTGTATATGTTAGTGAACAAACCATATAAAACCGCTGCTCTAAAGTGCTTATGTTTTAGTGTCGTTGTAGAAAGAATTAATTGAACGCTTCTGTTCTGTCCCACTTCTTCTCTCTTTTTCTTAATCTATTAGTAAAAGATGTGAGGAGATCTATACACAGACATTGAGCTGTCTCTGATTCCAGCTGTGCTAGTTCCCATTTCAGGCCTACATCATGAATTAGGTACCGGCCTAGTTGTTGAGACTATCCAGTTTTAATGATTTTGTGAAATCTGTAAATACACCTCTCGAAAAGGGCACCGATGGTGGTCTCTTGTATATAGAAGAAATATTTGGCAAATATTGAGTGGGAAGATGGGTGGATGGATGCATGGATGGGTTACTGGGAAAGAGTATGCATAAAGATCTATCTTCCCTTCCAAAGAAAGGTTTGTGCCTTTTTAGTCCAACTTCACAAGGGTTTTTCCAAAGGGGAAAAAAATGGATGGCAAGGTCACTGCTCGAAAGAGTGAAAACTATCCAAGAATACCTGAATGTATAAAGGACAGTGCAGTTCTGACATCTTTGCAAGCATAGGAAAATTATTTTCTCTTCAGGGCCAGAAAAATATAATGGAATATTCTGAGGCTGACTGCCCTTGTGCAAGTTATATAACCTCTCAGCTCCTCAGCTTTCTTACCTGTCAAAGGGGGATAATAATTTAAACCTTTAAATAATGTGGAGCTCAAATGAGAAAACATAAGTAAAAGTACCTAGTTCTACTGGGCATGCCTAGATTCCCAGCCACTCAGGAGGCCGAAACAGGAGGATAGCTTGAACCCAGAAGTTTGAATCCAGCCTGACAACATAGTAAGACCCCATCTCTTAAAAAAAAAAAAAAAGAGTACCTAGTTCTTGGCAAAAAGTGTTGGCGCACATTCAAATTTCAGTTTCCCGTTCCTCTCTCTAACATGATTTGGTGATTGAGCTTATGGAGTTAATACACATACTAAATTGTATCAGATATTATGTTTACTCCACTTGCAGGAACTTTTTATCAAGTCTTGACTTTCAAGTTTAAGGGTAAGAATTAAGTGTTCTGTCATTCCCATTTAGGAAAAAGTTGATAATTCCATTGATTTAATTAGATTTTGTGGATGTCAGAAATTAGAGGAATCATTTGATGCGATCAGCTTGCTCTGTGCATTCATATGAACTCTGTATCCTCCTCTGGGCTTGCTTTTCTCATCAAGGAAAGGCACAGCAGTGCTAACAGTGGCGAACTTGGCTGTCTTCCTCCCTTTTTGGAGAGTAGCCTGGAAATAAAGGTTGTGAACCACTACTGCTGAAGATTATTATTGCAGTGGGAGAAACTGCTGAGAGTCTTAAGGTTGTTGTTTTTTTTTCTCAAGTTGCTCTTTTGGATACCTTCTTAGGATGAGATATTGATGAATGCCAAAGATAATTTTAGGTACCATTATCTATGAGAACAGAATTTTTGAAAGATTTTAAAAATTCTGTTCTCAGAGATAATGGTACTTTAAAAACCTATATTTCCATGATGTTCCCATACCCAGTCAGAGAGCTAATTTCTGAAATATATCTTCTTATATTGAGTTTCTTTCTCCCCCCTGCCCCGATACTATATTATATACAAAGAATATTACAAAAAGCAGATGTTGGGTTTTTGGTTTTGTTTTGCTTGAAAACTTGCTAGTTGAATTTCATTTGTGCCATGAAGAAACATTAGAGATTGATTTCTTAAAATCTGATTGAATTGTTCTAATCAAATTCATTATATTCACTGTCATAGCTTACAGGGCTGCTTGTTAAAACAAAAGCTTAGTTACAGGGTGAAAGATAAATAAAGCTATAGCTTTAACTTACCAAACAATGCTTACTTCCAAAAGGGCATGATTGTTTTTAGCTGAAGGAAGTGATCAGATACAGAGGTTACCTAATGTTGCTCTGCCTGCTTCACTATCTTCATGTCAGCTCCTCTTAAGTATAGAGCTGTGCTGCTGAAGACACCCAATTTTATGTAAATTCGTTGAGAATATCCTATCAGCCCCTTTGCCTATAAGGTATGAAAAAAGGAAACTACCATGCTCAGATGGCTTCCTCTGACTCACTCCTTCTGTGTGTTGTCTTTGTGTGTGCTGGTGTTTTTCTTCATCTCTGTTTGCCTTTCTTTCTGTAGGTATCTCTCTGTATTGTGTACTTTGGGTGTGTGCAAGTCACCCTGAGTGCATGTCTCTTTCTGTGTGGGTGCTGATCTTTCTGTCTCTTTGTGTCTGTGTCTTGCGTATAGATCCCCCTCTTTCTCTGTCTGTGTGCCGCCCTGTGTGTCCATGTGTGAGAAAGTCTTTGTGTTTTTGAAACATTATAGAGCCTCCTTTCTTAAGCCTTGGCCATTTTGCTCATAGTATGTACCTGTGTAAGGTGGAAATGTAGGAGACATATGCAAGCTTATATACAGTCTTAGACTGTAAATATTTGACCCCCACCTTTTTGAGTCTTCATCCTTTATGTTAAACATTGGGGTGAAGAATAAGGAGTGGGGGTGTTCAGAGGTTGTAGGGGAAAAAAATCTTGTGTGTGCAAGTGCCGATCCTGTTGACCCCTTTGAAAATTGAAATAATGATAATGCGCGTCTCCTGATTGCATCAAAGTATCAGCACATCAAAAGCCAAGAGGCATGAAATGCAAATGATAAAGTGAAAGCAGATGGATTGTGCATGATCGCCTGATGCCCAATGAATTTTAAAAGGTGCTGGTTTGCAGGAAGGGGGGGTTGGGGGGTTTTGGGGGGGACTGAAATAAACACGTTATCCCTGCAATTTTTTTTTGTTCTTGATGCTCACTCCTGACAATATTTTTTCACACTTGAATGAACACCCTCTCTCTCTCTCCCCCGCCCTTCTTCTCTCCCTTTCTCTCTCCTCTCCAAATCCCCTCCTCTGCCCCCCCCTCCCCCCACCTCTTACACATCTCAGGTCATGTCGCTGCAGCTCCGGTGGAAATAATAAGATATAAACCACGAGGTTGTTATTTGCATAGAAATAGCATGGAGCCCCAGGCAGCAAGGGAGAAGGACACAGGGATGATTTGTCTAAAATTTTAATGAAAACTTTTGCTGAGGCAGAGATTTTTAAAAACTTTCTTTCTCCCTGCTTTTCCCCTTCCTTCCCCTACCCCCCAAACCCCATCATTGATTTTACTTAACATGGTTCAGTTTGAAGAGAAAAGGTTGACACTCCACATATCATACTCCCATAATGCAGCAACCTGTAAATTGTTTCTTCCTTTAATAGATATGAAGCTGAAGAGACATGCATTTTCAACTTAATACATTGCATGTGTGCGCCTGGCTTTTATGGCTATACTCCATCTCGGCATACACATGATGTTGCCTGTCATTAGCCTGTTTTTAATTAGTTTACACCTTCCTATCTTTTGCTTCCAAAGACTCTTACTTTTTAAAGGATTTCTTTTTATAGCCAACAGTAGTAACCTTCATATAAAATAAATATTTTCTGGTGTTTTCCTGTTTTTTTACTTTGGTGGTTTTTCTGTATACTTACATGTTTCATTCATGGATGCCATCCTTTGCCACTGTGTCTTTTATTCCAAAACCAGAAAGTGCTTCCCACCTTCGTATTTTTATCCTTTTCCCCCTGTGAACTCACCATTTGTGTATCTTCTTTCCATGTCTGTCTTGCTTTGTTGCCTGCAGTTATTCGTAAAATATTCAAAATATTACCCAAATTGAGATGAGTTGTAGTATCTGGATTTTATTGAGTGTTACTAAGCACATTTGACATTAGAACTAAAGGCAGTAGGCTGGTGATTAGAAGCAGCCCAAGTGGGTTTGCTTGAAATTCAGTCAAGAATATCTGTCTGGTTCCTTGCTATCTTCTGGAATGGGCTAATGGTATCAGGGCTATATTTCGTAGACAGGAAGGCAAAAACAGAAGGGAAAGTGACTTAGTTTCATTGAGAGAGACTAGATCAGGGTCAGAACATGAACTTTCATGTCCCTAAGTTTCACTAAAGAAAGCTCAGGCCTCTTTGCTTAGTGGTCTGTAAAGCCTAAGAGAAGGTGGTCCGGTCGTTTTCCTGTTTGTCCAAATGTCGTGAGAATGATGACATTAATAAGAGAAGTTTCTAGGGGCTTGCTATTTCATGTCACTCAAGGTAGTAGATCCTAACTCTAGGAACTGTAGGCTGTGGGTGACAGATTCCTTAAAATGCCTCACTGCGTGGCAGACCTGATGTGTGTGGCAAATTACCCTGCTTGAAGGGAGTCATGCTGGCCTGGCAAAGGCAGTAACCTGTGTACTTGGGGAACTGGTAAGATGCACCGTTAAGGAGCTGAGATGATTGCAGAGTCATAAACTCTTAAGTCTATTTGCCACTGGACATTTGCAGAGATGATCATATTTACTTTCCCTCCTCCCACCACTCTTCCTCTCAGTTTCCTTTTTACTTTATTTTTTTCTCCCTTTCCTGGTAAAAGTATTAGTATGTTTAACATAGTGTTAGGTGGCAGATAGGCTGGGAAGAACTAGTATTGTAAAGGAACACTGATGTGTACTGGAGCCTACTAGCTCTCAATCCATTGCCCCAGACTTGGGGGGAGAGAGCACATTCTCTATCCAGAGAAATAAGAATATGCAGTTTATGGTTGTCCTGTGGACATTAACTGCCTGTGAAGGTAAGGTATATGCCAAAGGCAGTGATGTGCAGGTGATAGATTCACCAGGAGATGATATGTGACTTTTCTTGTATTTTAAAGCTCTGCTTCTTTTTTAGAAAAAAAAAAAATCCTATACTCTCATCCCCCTTAGCGAGATCAGGCCCCTATTTCCACTGAATCTGCCAGGAAAAAAGAAATTATGTGATGGGTATGACTAGGGCCATTAGTTTGGTAGGGGGCTAATTCTGCTAATCTTGCTTTTGAGACTTGGTGCAAGTAAGTTACATTTCTCTCTGGTTCTCATATATGTATTTTTCTGCAGCTATGCAGTATGAAATGTGAAGTTGTCATAGGTGACTCTGTTAGGCACAGGACCAGAGTTCCTCTCATGAGTGGGAATTGTCTGTTACACCAGACTGCACTGTGTAGTCTCCATGCTCACCCACCCATGACTCTGTGAAACACAGCATGAAAGTCATGGAGGCTCAAGAAGGGAAGGAGAGATTACTTAGCTCTCACTGTGGGGCGGGCAGCATTGTAACTTTCACATAACTTAAAGAGGTTACGATAGAGACAGCGCTGGGGCAAGCGAGAGCCAGACAGGCACTGGGTGACTCTGTGCCTCGCTGTGGAAAAACAACTAAACATGGGCAAAGGAGATCCTAAGAAGCCTAGAGGCAAGATGTTGTCATACGCATTTTTTGTGCAAACTTGTTGGGAGGAGCATAAGAAGCATCCAGATGCTTCAGTCAACTTCTCAGTTTTCTAAGAAGTGCTCAGAGAGGTGGAAGACCATGTCTGCTAAACAGAAGGGAAAATTTGAAGATATGGCAAAGACAGACAAGACCCATTATGAAAGAGAAATGAAAACCTACGTCCCTCCTGAAGGGGAGACAAAAAAGAAGTTCAGGGATCCCAATGCACCCAAGAGGCTTCCTTCAGCGTTCTTCCTGTTGTATTCTGAGTATCGCCCCAAAATCAAAGGAGAACATCCTGGCCTGTCCATTGGTGATGTTGCAAAGAAACTGGGAGAGATGTGGAATAACACTGCTGCAGATGACAAGCAGCCTTATGAAAAGAAGGCTGCGAAGCTGAAGGAAAAATACGAAAAGGTTACTGCTGCATATTGAGCTAAAGGAAAGCCTGATGCAGCAAAAAAGGGAGTTGCCAAGGCCAAAAAAGCAAGAAAAAGAAGGAAGATGAGGAAGATGAAGAGGATGAGGAGGAGGAAGATGAAGAAGATGATGATGATGAATAAGTTGGTTCTAGCACAGATTTTTTTCTTGTCTATAAAGCATTTAACCCCCCTGTATACAACTCACTCCTTTTAAAGAAAAAAATTGAAATGTAAGGCTGTGTAAGAATTTTTTTAAACTGTATGGTGTCTTCTTTTGTATAGTTAACACACTACCAAAAGTGTCTTTAGATAGCCCTGTCCTGGTGGTATTTTCATAGCCACTAACCTTGCCTGGTACAGGATGGGGGTTGTAAATTGGCATAAAAATTTTAAGCAGGTTCTTACTGGTGCACAGCACATGTAAGTTATATATGGGGTTGGTAGTTTTTTCATTTTCAATTGTCTCTGATGCAGCTTATATGAAACAATTGTTCTGTTAACTGAATACCACTCTGTAATTGCAAAAAAAAAAAAAAAGTTGCAGCTGTTTTGTTGGCATTCTGAATGCTTCTAAGTAAATTACAATTTTTTTTATTAGTTAAAAAGAAAAAAAAAAAAGATGTTATGAGCATGGAGAGGCTAGAGCCAGGCTGCCCAGGTTTAATTCTTGGCTCTACCACCTACTTAGTTGTGTGACCTCGGGCAATTTATTTAACCTCTCTGGGCTACAGTTTTATTAACTGTAAAAGACGAGTAATAATAGTATCTGTGTACCAGAGTCGCTGTGAGAATTAAATGAGCCAAAATAGGTAAAACATTGGCACTGCCATAGTCTTCTCTAAGGTGCATTTAGGGTTCCTTCTCATTGCAATTTCTTATCCTGGTTCTGGAAAGGAAATACGAACACATTATTCTCTATACTTTCTGATTCTTAGAAGGCAAAAATTCCTTCAAGAAAATGTTAGATGACAGTCCTCACTGTGGCAGTATATTCATGTATTGACTTTCCCAATAGATGTATCTAGCAACAATCAACGCACTTTGGAAAGCCATTAATGTGAGAGGCACGATGTTCAGTCGTGACAGGGTAGTATATATGTCAGTCATCTGTCTACAAGAGTCCCCAAGGACTTGTTGATACAATAGCTCATAATCACTCTAAGGATCAGTCTAGCAATTTGCATTTTTAAAAGTCCCTAACTACCTATTTTCACAATAGACAGTCCCTGTACTCCCATAGCTCCAGATGGGATCACTCTCCTTTCTAAAGAGGGCATTTTGGCTTCCTTTCTGAGTAATCCTTGCTTTAGCATTATGAATGAATTCTCAGAAATTATTGCACAATGGACAGATCTCCCTAATTTTCAAGCGCTCCGTCCCCACACATAAAATATTGGTAAATCTGGCCCCATTTGGGGGGATTGTTTTGTTTGTTTTTCATTCGATATTCCTCAAGTTTGGTAGAAAACTATACCAGGTTATGTTTTGACTCTATTAGTGTGCCTTAGTGACCTGCCAGCAATCCTGAGTGCTCTGGTTTGGAGATCTTGCAGGGTGGAATCGCCACACAGAGCTCCACTGCAGAAGTTGTCTCTGACTCTAAGAGAGCCCATGCATATATGGTGGCTTAGAGTCTAAGAATTTGGGAGACCCTACAGCAAGTACCAGTCCAGAGCTTCTAGATAAAGTGAAAGCTCTGAGACTCTATTTGGGGCATTGAATACAGACTCGGAAATTATCATGTTTGACAACCTATTATGAATGTGCTCAAACTTTTTGGAGTTACAGAACCTTTAGATTAAAAAAAAAAAAAAAAAACTTGGCCAGGCATTGTGGCTCATGCCTGTAATCCCAGCACTTTGGGAGGCAGAGGCAGGCAGATCACCTGAGGTCAGTGGTTTGAGACCAGCCTGGCCAACGTGGTAAAGCCCCGTCTCTACTAAAAATATAAAATTAGCCAGGCGTGGTGGCACACACCTGTAATCCCAGCTACTCAGGAGGCTGAGGCAGGAGAATCACTTGAACCTGGGAGGCAGAGGTGGCAGCGAGCCAAGATTGCACCATTGCACTCCAGCCTGGGCAAAAACAGCAAAACTCCATCTCAGAAAAAAAAAAACAAAAAACTTTTGATTGTTCTTCTCCCTGACATTTACTAGGTAAGCAACTTTGGGCTTTAATCTATTTAGATGTTAGTTTCCTCTTTGTGAAATGGAAGGCATAATACATTTCCCATTTTAAAGTAGAAAATCAGGTTGGCATGGTAATCCTATAATCCAAGCACTTTGGGAGGCCGAGGAAGGAGGATGGCTTGAGGCCAGGAGTTCAAGACCAGGCTGGGCAATATAGCAAGAAGCAAGACCCCCTCTACAAAATAATTTAAAAAATTAGCCAGGTGTGGGGTGCCTGAGATGGGGAACCGTGGAACCTTTGGCAGTGGCATCCAGGGCTGGGACCATGGCCGTGAACAGGGCCTGGGCCCCACAGAGCTCATGGAGGCAAGGCTGAGGGCAAGGAATGGATGACCAAGTTGGGCCACCTGGTCAAGGACATGAAGATCAAGTCCCTGGAGGAGATCTATCTCTTCTCCCTGCCCATCAAGGAATCTGAGATCACTAACTTTTTCGTGGGGACCTCTCTCAAGGACGAGGTTTTGAAGATTATGCCAGTGCAGAAGCAGACGCGTGCTTGCCAGCACATCAGGTTCAAGATGTTTGTTGCCATCAGGGACTACAATGGCCATGTTGGTCTCGGTGTTAAGTACTTCAGGGAGGTGGCCACTGCCATCCATGGGGCCATTATCCTGGCCAAGCTCTTCATTGTCCCCATGCACAGAGGCTACTGGGAGAAGAAGGCCCACACCATTCCTTGCAAGGTGACAGGTGGCTGTGGCTCTGTGCTGGTGCGCCTCATCCCTGCGCCCGGGGCACTGGCATCATCTCGGCCCTGGTGCCCAAGAAGCTGCTGATGATGGCCAGTATTGATGACTGCTACACCTCAGCCAGGGGCTGCACTGCCACCCTAGGGAACTTTCTCAAGGCCATCTTTGATGCCATCTCTAAAATCTACAGCTACCTGACCCCCGACCTCTGGAAGGAGACTGTATTCATCAAGTCTTCCTGTCAGGAATTCACTGACCACCTCGTCAAGACCCACACCAGAGTCTCCATGCAGAGGCCCCAGGCTCCAGCTGTGGCTACAACATAGTTTTTATACAAGAAAAATAAAGTGAATTAAGCCTGTTTTTGGTTTGCTTGTTTTTTTTAAGTAGAAGACCAGAGGATCTCTTAATCTTGAATTCTGTTCAATATCTAGTATTCTGTGATGCTATAAAGATGCGTATTGATCTGTAGCCAGGGAACTGTTTTAGGCTGGGGAGTGAATAGATAGGAGGTGGGGAATTTTAAAAGTTATTGCATATTAGGGTATTATATATTAAATTACATATTAGTGATATATAAAATTATTACATACTCGTGAGACCAGGAATGGAAGTTGAAGAGCATGATGATTTAAAAAATTTTTTAATTTTGTTTCTTATCCAGATTACAGAAAAGTAAACACTATATGTTGTTCACAATCACAAGTGGCTGTAGAATTATAAATCTTGAGAGCGGGAGGATCCTCAAAAGTTCAACCACACAATTGTTGTGTGAATCTCCTCTGTGACACCATTGCTAAATATTCACCCAATTATGTGTGAAAAATTCAACTGAATGGGAGCTGAGTACTTTTGGAGCCAATCCCATTCATCTATGTATTCATCTGTGAATTCTTTTTTATATTTGGCTAAAGTCTGTTTCCCTGTACAGAGACTGATCACTCTTTAAAGACAGGTTCAAATTTAACAAAGAAACTCCCAGTTTTATGATATGACCAATTGGAAATTGAATGGAACCAAAATCTTTCTCATGTACTTTTGTGTTCAGAGTCTGGTCTTGTCTCAAGAACAAATGTAGTGAAGATGAAAATGCTATTCCAAGATAGAAAAGAAATTGGATTCATAAATAACTTGCCAGTTAAAAATGTGAAATAAGTAGAAGAAACAAGAGAAACAGTTAAAACTTAATTCCACTTGGAAGTACTCCTTGGAACCTTAGGGGTCTCCTGCAGTGCCATGCAGTACCTTCAGAGCCCGATTATCTCCTGCTTTCTCCTCCTCTGCCTTGTTGAAAGTCCAGATCCTGAAATAAGGTTGGAGGATATTTCTTTTTGACTGCTATATTTGTAGATACCAGCTAAAACTCATTGGGCCTAAGATTTGGTGGAATCAGTAAAGGTGATGTAGACTTAGGTACTCAAACCCCAAGGGTACACAAACACAAGCTAAACTGCTAGAATGTATTACCCTCTTGCCTCAGTGAACAGTCTCTGGCTCACTTCATCCATGTGGACCTTCATTATATCTCTACCCTATATCCATTGTCCATTTCCACCTCCAGGGTTCTGATGTGTCCTGAGTATTAGAATGAAGAAATGCCTCTACCTCACACTTTGGGTGGCATGTAGGGTCTCTACACTGTCTGTTTCTAATAAAACATTGTCTCTGAACTGAAGCTAAGGGCCCACTTAGCTCTGTACACACGGTTCCTTAGGAAGATTGGTTTCTTCGTCTTCTTCATTTTATATTCAGTTGTATGTTACACCTTCATATGTTGAATTTTCTTCACCTGTCTCTCTTTCTACATATATTCATAGCTCTGTCTTTGCAGATCAGTGCTCACTTGAAGCTTTGCTACTCTGTCAGCCCCTCTCCTCTCTTCAACCTTTCTTCTCCCCCAACCCCAGCCTGAAGCCCAAGTAAATTAGCTTATCACCCCTGCCCCCTAGTTGTAAAAAAATTCCCGTACTCCTCCAACAGTGTCTATTCTTGGATTTGCAGTCAGCAACCATCTCCAATAACCATCAGGCTGTCAGCTTTGCAGCTCCCTACCACCTCCCACCTCCCCCATTACTCACCAGAAGAAAAAGAGAGCCAGAGCAAGAGCTTGAAATATATCATGCAATAGTGTATCATGAATTTGTTGTGAATCACAGTGGTGAAGCAGGTTTATTTATTTCTGAGACCTTAAATCAATACAAAGTAGGTCTCTTAGTTCTGAAGCTGGGATGGAGTGTAAAAAAATGAGCCCATTGTACTCTTAAAACTTTGGGGAAAGGAGATGACAGCTATATAATTCCATTTACCAGGCACTAGGGGCTTTAATGTGAAGGTGACAGGGAGCTCTTTGTGCATTTAGAGCACCATATCTTCTAAATAAAAGATCTGTAGACTTGATAGTGGAGCATAGCTCCAAGTTTAATAATCTCCAAGCATTAGACCGAGCGAATATGTTCCCAAGTCAGAAAGGTCCCCCTTAACACTCATAAATTAAAAGTGCAAGAACCACACGTTAGTAGATTAGAAATGCAAGGACTCCAGTCTTTTCTAGAAGGAAGACAGAGCTGGGCCCTGGCTGTGCACAGACTGGTCTATGAATATGATAGAGAAGCGGAAACGAGACTGTTTAGAAACCTGACTCCTAGCTGTTCATCATTCTAGGGAATGTTGCCTGTGCATGGATCCAAATCTAGCTATGTCCCTTCTCATTCAGATTGGCCATCATCACACAGTCTAATCAGCTAATGTACACAGTCAGGAATGTTGAATTATGAAAGGAGAAGCTTAAAGAGCTTTTTAGATTGAACTACAGATTACCATGCCTGGGCTTCAAGATTTTCTGGCTGATTTTTGACCAGTTCCTAATTTTAATAATGTCTCAGTGTCTGGGATTTAAGCCTTCTAAAATAGTATGCGCGTCTAAGAAATTGAGAAATCAGTGTTGGTAAGGAAAAGAACCCACCCAAATTTAACCAACAGCATAAGATGCAAATATGAGAAGTCAAGACCATTGGAACATGTAATCAACTTTTGAGTATCTTCATTTTCTACCTGACCCATTGGTAAAATATGCCTTTCTCAATAGATAAAGCAGGTTTATGCATCTCAGAAGAGCATTCCTAACATAATATGACTTTATAGTACTTAGAATTACTAGTTTAATTTTAGCCCATGTAAAGAATTTTGACAGGGAGGGAGGGAAAGGGGCATCTACATTGGGGAAAACTAAAAAGGTAGGAAAATTGAACCACTCCTTTTGCTTCAGAAAGCCACTACACATTATAACACTAATATGAAAGACTTATTTTGCTTATAGTGGTTTAACTTGCTGAACATACTAATCAGTTGAAGTTTTATAGAATACATAGAAATGTGGTAGATCACATGCATTTATTGCATGCCTGTTAGGTATAAAGCTGTTCTTATGCTGTGGCAATACAAAAATGATTCCTGCTTTCATGGAGCTGAAATTTAGCTAAAAGACAATAATAGGCCTTTCATGTGTTCTAAAGGAAAAAATAAAATTGCTGCCCACCAGACGTCAATGAGAAAACACAAACCAAAAGGCCACAGAGATAGTAAGTCAGTGCTACTCCCCTAAGAGCCAGGCCCTGCAAACACCATACTCTTGGGGCCTGGCCACTGGTGAGCAATGCAGTCAGTCACAGCCTATTCAGTAAAACCAGTAGGAGGCGACTGACAAACAGGGATTTTTTAAAAAGTTTTCCATCTTTAGAAAATACATAATCTGATAAAAGATTGGTATCCAAAAGAATTCTCAAACTCAGTAAGAAAACAACCCAGTAATTAAAAACATGGGCAAGAAATTTGAACAGACATTACACCAAAGAAAATATAAGGATGGTAAATAAGCACATGAAAAGATGCTTATCATTAGTCATTAGGGAAATGAAGATTAAACCACAGCTTGACACCACTAAATGGTGTTTTTTGTTTTGTTTTTTTTTTTGGGACGGAGTCTCGCTCTGTCGCCCAGGCTGGAGTACAGTGGCGCAATCTTGGCTCACTGCAACCTCCACCTCCCGGGTTCAAGCGATTCTCCTGCCTCAGCCTCCCAAGTAGCTAGGGACTACAGGCATGTGCCACCACGCCCCGGCTAATTTTTATATTTTTAGTAGAGATGGGGTTTCACCGTGTTACCCAGGATGGTCTCAATCTCCTTACCTCATGATCTGCCTGCCTAGGCCTCCCAAAGTGCTGGGATTACAGGTGTGAGCCACTGTGCCTAGCCTAAATGGTTTTTTTTTTAATGTTTGACAAATACCAAGTGTTGATGAGGATGCAGGACAGCTGGAACTCTCATAGATTGTTGGTGGGAATGCAAAATGGCACAGCCACTTTGAAAAAGGTTGGGCTTTTCTTAAAACCTGTACACAAATGTCTATAGCAGTGTTATTTATAATCCTCCAAAAGTGAAAACAACCCAAATGTACACCAACAGGCAAACGGGTTACCAAGTTGTGGTACTTCCATAAAATAGAATATTACTCAGGAATAAAAATAAACTACTGATACCTGCATCAGCATGAATGAGGCTTAGATGCAATATGCTAACTGAAAGAAGCTAGATTCAAAAGACTATGTACTGTATGACTCCATTTATGTAACATTCTAGAAAAGGCAAAACTACTGGAACAAAAAGATCAATGGTTGTTAGGGGTGGAGGGAGGGAAGGGAACATGAGGAGACTTTGGGATGATGAAAATGCTCTCTATCTTGATTGTTGTGGTGGTTATATGACTATGTGTATTAAAATTCACAGACTTGTATACCTTATGTTGGACAGTTTTGCTGTATGTAAATTATACTTCAATAAACCAGACTTTATTTAAAATTTTTAAAAATTGGCTGGGCATGGTGGCTCATGTCTGTAATCCCAGCACTTTGGGAAACTGAGGCGAGAGGATTGCTTGAGGCCAGGTCTTCGATACCAGCCTAGACAACGTGCAAGACCTTGTCTCTACAAAAAAAAAAAAAAAAAAAAAAAAAAAGAATTCATGTTTGGAATTAACTTATCATCAGAAATCTCAAGTCCCTACCTACATGAGCAGTTGGTGGGTCCCCCTAGGGTGAGTGATTACTTTTGGCAGCTTTCTTTCCAGAAGCCTGTGCTTCTTCTCATACATTTAGCAAGCAAACTATTGTGTGGCTCCTCTCTACCTTTTACATTACAAATGAGTCTCTGTTCCTTACCCACTCCACCTTCAAATCCTTATTGTCTTTCTGCTGTCTAATTCATTCCTCTGTTCTCCACTGAGCCCTGTACCTCAGTAAAGAGATGTCTTCCAGTGTTATTTCTGGCCTATATTCAGCCTCTTTTTGGCTGTTTCTTTTCCTTCCACTGGCAGCACCACCCCTTTGCCCCAGTTTATCCTTCAGCATACCTGATCACTTCATAATTTGCTGCTTATAGAGAGATTTTTGGTCTTATAGCAGATGGTCTTGAATCCAGCTGTGGCTCATGTCAGAGGCTTTTCTCTCTTCTGCCCACAGTATGTCACCGAGCCCCTTCTCTACCCCAACCCTAGCCTAGCACCTGCCAGCCAGCACTCCAGTTTGCCAGTGACAGTAGTGGCAATAAAGTGGGGGAAAAATTATAACCCTTTGCCTGTGCATTAAGAAACTGTATTTTGGAACCCCCAAATAATCTTGTTGGTCACATAGGTCCTGGTTCCATCTCCCTAGAGATTTAATTCCATTCACCCTTGGATATATTCCTGAAGAAACATTGACACAGTGATATGTGCAGCACCACTTAAAATTGTTAATTGGAGATTGAATTACTTGTCAGATTTTTAAAATGTAGTCCTCTCAGGTCAGGGAGGAGGATATTAGCTGCACTGAGTAGATGAGCTATTGCATTTTTTTCTTCTCCTTCCTCCTTTCTCTCCCCCTCCCTTTTCCTCTCTCTCATCCTTCCTTCTTTCTTTTGTCCCTATTTTACCACTTTTCCTCTACTCCTGCTTATTCTTTCTCATATCTGTTCTCTTTCAGCTTTAGCCAACCTTTATCAATAACCTGACAGATCCCAGAGTGACTTTAATATCTAGAATCATGGATGAAGTCCAGTGATGACAATTACCCAGTAAATTTACAAAACCCCTCCTCAAATCCTCTTGAGAATGGAAATGTCCTAATAAGAAGGAGGATTGCAGCGAGGACTCAGCTTGTGTAGCCTAATTCTTAGATGCAGGAGGAATTTTGTATTCCCTGCTTCCTTAAATAGACGTCCTGACCCACCGAGGATTGTTTAAAAAGGGGGAAAAGACTGAATAAAAGAGGAAGAGAAGGAATAGATTTCATTTTTTATTCCATCATTGATATGCATCATAATTTTTCACATCTTCAGCACATGATTGCAAATATTTGCCTATAAGTCTAAGGGTCCCCAACATAATGTGTATGTCAGGACAAAGGCAATTTTTACAAAATTGAGCTAAGTTGCATCTGTGAAACTTGGAAATCTCAATGCCTGTGCTGACAAATATCCTGACAAGTAAATACTGCACTCATTCAGTATTACATAGTGATTTCATTTGCACAAAACATCACAATGCTCTGCCCCTTCAGTCAAACGTCTGGAGCATGGGGGAAAGGAAGTACGTGTTTATCTTGATCTCCAAAAAGGGCTTTAAGGGAGAGAGCAGGCGGTATATTAGGCTGTTTTCATTGCCTGTCAGCTGTGGTAAACCTGAGCTGTCTGCAGTGTCTCTAGATAAGCAGCAGCAGCAGCAGAGGCCTGAGCATGGACGTATGACTGCATTCATTTGTACTTCTTATGTATCTCAACATTTCTAAAGGCTACGTAGCATCTTTGGTGGAGCCTTTAACAATTGTGTCTCTGCTAATCACCGGCTTTTATGTGGTGCCCTTAATTCTTAGGTCCGCCGGCTGCAATGAATGAAGTACTGGATGAGGCTTAAGTTTATATTGAGAATGAGTCAAGATCCTCTTTCCTCTCAGATTCAGCCCTTATTCAATTCTGTCAGCATGGCACTCTTCAGCAGAGGACCCCAAGGTGGAGCCCATTCCTAATATTGCATGGTACTGCTTCTCCACGTAGATCTGGAGGGCAAGAAAGTGAGGCCTCAGGAGAATCACCTCTGTTTGACTCACTCCTGTGTTTAAATGATTATTGATGCTTGCTGGACAGATAAATTAAAAGTTTGTATCATACAGTAAGTAGAATGTAAGAGGAATATATTTGGGAACTGAAACACGGCAAGAAATGCGTAGGTCAAAGTTTAAAAGAGTGTTGAATGCAGCTCACCTACTTCATGAAAATATGTTGATGAGAGTTGTTGACCCCAGGTTTTTCTGTAGAAGGTCAGCAGGGCAACCTTGAGGAAGAAAACAATGGTTCTGTCTATGTGGGCTCCATTCGTCTTCCTAGATACTGATGAGGGTTTGTGTAACTGTTATAGCATGATCATTTCAGAGTTAGGCAGAATGGATTTTATCCTAACCCAGATTCTGCTTCCTTGGTTGGAGCTTTTGTTGTGAAGTATTCTAAAATCATTAAAACCACTTGAGTCAGCAACGACCCCTATAAATCAGGAGCTATTGTGTGCGCCCTCATTCTACTGGTGCATACTCCAAACATGTGGTCATTGAAGATGAACTGGAGGGTACTGCTTTCTCTTCACCGATTGTTAAGTAGTTATGATTGTTAGCATTTGTTTGTGATTAGTGGAGCAGTTTCATTTCTGTGCCCATCCCCACCCTACCCCCCATCTCCCAAGATAAGGCTGGTCAGAGAGTGATATTGGGATACTCTTAGTCTATTCTGTAATTTTTCTCCTTAATTTCTGAATTAAGTGAATTTTCTCACATGACAAACACTTCTTTAGCTCAGAAATAATGTTCTTGGTATGTTAAGCCCTGGTTAGGTTTCTTCTAAACATAGGAAAGGAGAGATGTAGAAATACTGCTGCCTTTTCAGAACAATGCCAAAGCATCAGAACCTGAGTTTTAGCTTGTAAAGAGAAGAGTACTCAGTTACTGAGCCTACCAAGTTTGCCTCCCATTATTTTGTAAAAATACGGGGTAGAATGGATAAGTGGCAGAGGATCACTTTTAAATGAGGAGGCAAAGACATCAGAAGAAAGTATGTTTAAACAGCTGAGCGGTCCCTTTTTCTGAGTGTAGTTCTTCATTGGTCCATTATTAGTTTTGGAGATGTGTAAGATTCTAAGTGGTTGGACATTATCAGGTATTAGAGATAGGAAGAAAATAGTGTTTCTGAGTAGAAAATGGCCCAGCTCTCTCTTCTGGGCAACAAGGAGTACTGGGCTCCTGACCTAGATTGTGAATATCAGATTTTCAGGGTCAGCACAGTGTCTCCTTTTTTATTCCTTTTCCCCCTTTCCAATTTTATTTTAATAATTAAAAATACTGCTGATCACACTGAATGCCTTCTAACAGAGAGGCAGTCTGTCCCAGAAGGACCAGTTGTGGGCCATCGGGTTTATGATGACCATAAAACCAGAGCCAGATCAGAGCGTGGCCTCTGTAAGTGACAGGGTTTCTGCCTCTACCAGGCTCCCGCATCAACAGACTGCTTTGGATATTTGCTTTGGTTTGGATTTTTTGTTCTGTTTTGTTTCCTGATGCATGTGTGAGTGTGCATGTGTGTGCACATTTAAAGATATAAATGAAACAGGTATGTAATGCCCTCTGCCTGTTAGAAAGACTAAAGCCATAAAAATAACAAACGGCGTGTATTTGCTAGAATGTCAAAGTTATGAGTTTATTTTGTAATGATGTGCTCCTGCCTTCATGAGGTAAACTGGCCGTGGCGGAGGTGTTATTAGTAATATGGACTCAGCAGAGCAGAAAGCTGAGTGACCGAGAGATCAGTGTATCAGTCAGAGAGAGGGCAAATGGAAAGAGACAGCAGGAGAATGAGAAAAGAGCCGCAGTGCCTGGGCTGAGATTAAAGACGGACTGAGAGGCGGATGGGAGCTCAGTGGTCAGATACCGTCTTCCCTCTTCACGAGGCTCCTTCAAAGGAGCTGCCAGCATGTTGCTCAGCTTGGGGCTGCCTGTAAAGGCTTGTTCTCTGCGCTTCCTTATCAAGGAAAACAGTAATCTGAGAGCAATTTTGCTTTCCATATTCCTTTCAGAAAAGTATCTTATGCCCTTCCTAGCTGAAGTTAAATGGAATCAAGGCCAATTGGGTCACACTGAGGTTATTAGTTTGGTCACCAACTTCCTCCATCTTTGGAAGGTCCTGATGGGGGTGCTGACCCAGCATGCAGGGGAACCTCTCAAAGCTCCTAACAAGAAGGGGCAAAATGGGAATATACAGGCAGACTTTGCTGGCCCTTAGTTAGTTAGATTCTCCCCAGAGACTGAAAATGAATACACGTAGGGAAGAAATTTTGTATTGTCGTTATTTTTTAAAGGAGGAGAGGAAAGGAAAAAGAAAAGGTAAAATACAGTAAGCGCTCTACAACTGTTTAGAGCTCTCCGGGGCTACCTTAGATGACTGACAATTACTATACACTCAGCAGTTTGCAATAGTCAGTGATCAGGCTGCCCGGCTTCCATCTGCTGGGTCAGAAAACCTCCTTCCCTGAAAGAAATTATTAACCAGTCTTCAAGGGTAAAAGAAACCCTGCAATTTCCAAGTCCAGGAATATCTTTTCTTCCTCTTTTTTTCTTCTTTAAAGGAAACTTTGTGGTTTCCAATTGCAGGTGCCCTTTGACCTTACAAGGATTAAACTCCTCCAGGGATATACCAGGGACTGAGGCCCTGAACTCCCTGGAGCCTTGGAAGGGAAGGAGGAGGGGAAGCATGCTTGGGTATAAATCACAGCCCTGCACCCAGCACACAAAGAAGACTTGAGACTCAGGGGTTCATGTATGTATCATGAGTTGCTTCAGGTTTTTGCTAGCTTTAGGGCTTGTGCGTGGAGGCCAGTGTTAGGCTGGTGCAAAAGTAATTGTGGTTTTGCCATTAAATGACAAAAACCACAATTACTTTTGCACCGACCTAATAAAAATCAAATATAAGGAAAAAAATAATCCTTTTTAAAAATGAGGAACCTAAGCCCCCAGAGTTTCTTTAACTGGACTTGTCACTAAATATTGTTGAAAGACAGGCATGTTACCTTTTTGTGTCTGTGTGCAAAGAGACTTGCACACAATGAGGTAGCCTATGCCTCTGGGTCTCAGCCTCACCCACCACTGCAGTTTCAGCTGAGGGTGGAAGTATGCTTTGCCTATCTGTGGCAGCTGGTGGAGAGAAAGGGGCTTGCTGGTTTTAAAATTGCAACCATGAATGTGATTGTTAAAAGTATTTTTTGTTTTTTTTTTAATTTTTAATTTTATTTTTATTATACTTTAAGTTTTAGGGTACATGTGCACAACGTGCAGGTTTGTTACATATGTATACATGTGCCGCGTTGGTGTGCTGCACCCATTAACTCGTCATTTAGCATTAGGTATATCTCCTAATGCTATAGTAAGCCCTCTTAGCGCAGCTGGCAGCGCGTCAGTCTCATATCTTTTGTTTTCTAAGTTTTCTTTTTAGGAAGAAGATTCAGATAGTCCCTCAGAACAAACCATGGAGACTGAAATCTCTGTTTTGTGGAGAAAAGAACCCATTTTAGTGCGACTTGTGAAATCGACCATGCCTTTATTTCTATAGAGACAAATGTCTTTTCTCTTGCTCTTTTCTCTAGGTCCTCGGGCGGGAAGTGTACACCTCCAATAACCAGCTGGGGGGCATCCAGATTATGCACAACAACGGGGTGACCCACTGCACTGTGTGTGATGACTTTGAAGGGGTTTTCACTGTCCTGCACTGGCTGTCTTACATGCCCAAGGTGAGCCCTTCCTACCCAGCACTGACATGGCCTGCAGAGCCTGTCATTTCCGCCACAGCTCACTGCCTCTGTGTTTAAGGTCTTGTCTTTATGGTGGAGGAATTTTTTTATAAAATATTTCTCTGAAAGCTATTGATTTCTCTTTTCCTTACAGCCATATTTTGCCTTCTACCTTTAAGATGTCTCTGGATTTCATTTGTTGGGCCCCTTTCTAATGTCTTCCAGCCACGGAAGCCCTCATGGCCTACCTAAGGCTCAGATCCCAGTATATTAAGGTTCCTCCTCATTGTGGGTTTTCTCCTTTGTAATAGCCATTCATTCCTCAGAGGAGCATCCCAGAAAGCATGGGCACACTGAAATCAAGAGTCAAAAGACACCACTTTGTGCCAGCCTCCTAAATGAGACTATTGACCTATACATGTTCCTTGGGGCCTGCCACATACGTAGGATTCTTCCAGCTAAAGATTGGGACTATTGGGTGCAATTCCATATGTGGGCCCTGCTGTCTTTGTCTATAACTATTGTTGCTGAGTTGGAGTCTAGGGCTGTCGTTCACTGATTGCTGTGCTCTCTTCCAATCTCCTTTTAGAGCGTGCACAGTTCAGTTCCTCTTCTGAACTCAAAGGATCCTATAGACAGAATCATCGAGTTTGTTCCCACAAAGGCCCCATATGATCCTCGATGGATGCTAGCAGGCCGTCCTCACCCAAGTATGTATATGTTTGAGGACCCCATGGTACCTGGCTCTTAAGCTTTTAGCGTTCTTTTCAATCACTATCCAATTCCTGAACAATCACATGTGACTAAGAAAACAGAGCTAAGTACCTAGAAATGAGAAAGACCTGAAAACCAGCCCTCTGAAGAAAAAGGTGGGAAATCCTTCATGAACAAATGAAAAATAAATAAAATGAGATTTCCCAATCACCCATTGAGTCAAGCAGTGCAGTCACGAATACATTTCTTCTGTTTATTCTGTTATTAAAGCACTTATTACTTAATGGGTTCAAAGACTTTAACACAGTTCAATATAAGCCATAAAATCATAAAATTATAGGACTAGAATCTTCAGTCATCTAATCCCTACAACCAAAAGAGATTAATCAGTTTCGTTTTAGCACACGTCTTTGAGACCCTTCAGTGTAGAATGTGACTTCACTCTTCTCAGCAAGCTCTGAGCACCCACGCTGCATGTGCCCTTCTTATGATATTGGTAATGGTATTGGTACTTGCTTTAGTAATTAATAGAAGGCTACTTTGTAAGTTCATTTATTCATGAAGAGATTGTCCAGAACTTTTAATGATATAGTTACATGGAGTGAGAATAAGCCCTCCCTCCAGATATATCTAATCTACCGCTTTGTCTTTTACCTAACTTAGAAACAAAACAGGAAAAAGAAGTAACTCTGTGTACATTCTCATTTGTCAGTCCATTTGGCTGTTCTAGCAAACCTTACTTATCAGGAGGTTCTTTTGTGGAGCACCAAATCCCTCTGCTGTATTTTGAATCCATTTTTTCAAACTATGTGAGGAAGCATTTGTTCTTTTTTGCATATTTATTGCAACTATTTCAAAGAAAGGCTATATATAAAAGTAGAAGAGATTGCAGAAGGTATTTTATTAAGTGTAAAAGTCATTGTGATTTTGCTGAAAGAGAGGTCTTCATAAGGAAGACCTAATAAACTTTTGTGGGTACCCACTGTAAGCCAGGTGGGACTGTAAAGCACTTCCATATACGTTATCTTATTTGCACTTACGACCTCTCTTAGGTAGAGAGAGATAACTATTTTACAAAAATCAGAGAAGTTGAGTGATTCGTACAAGGTCACATAGCTATTATATAGCTATTACATTGTTTTTCTACAATATCTACATTAGACTTTCTATTATATAAAAACATGAGAGAAGTGTTTATTTTAATTTATAACTTTACCTGTTGTCTTCAGTGCCTCTTCTTGTTAATTTTAATAAAACGAAATAGTTTTTCTTTATATGCCTGGAAAATCACCATACTAATCTTCTTCCTACTGTTTTTTTTGTTGTTGTTTTTTTGTTTTTTTTTTTTCGAGATGGAGTTTCGCTCTTGTCCTCCAGGCTGGAGTACAATGGCATGATCTCGGCTCACTGCAACCTCCGCCTCCACTTACCCCTTCTTTCCCCTTTTTTTTGTGCCATGATTATGATAAGAACTATGAGCCTAAGATTACCTGTCAGTCTTTTTTTTTTTTTTTTTTTGAGGCGGAGTCTCACTCTGTCGCCAGGCTGGAGTGCAGTGGTGCGATCTTGGCTCACTGCAACCTCCGCCTCCCAGGTTCAAGTGGTTCTCCTGCTTCAGCCTCCTAAGCAGCTGGGACTAAAGGTGCATGCCACCACACCCAGCTAATTTTTGTAATTTTAGTAGAGACGGGGTTTCACCATGTTGGCCAGGATGGTCTTTATCTCTTGACCTTGTGATCTCAAAGTGCTGGGATTATAGGCGTGAGCCACCGTGCCCAGCCACCTGTCAGTCTTAAAATGCAGGACTTTTCTGGGAATGAAGTGAGCCTCTTTACTTCTAGAATTTGGAACAAGACTTAGTGAGTTTTTTCCTGGGAAATACGGGAAGCCATCTTAGCCGGCTTCTAAGGTTCTGCATCGGAACTGGGTAGGATCTACTCTCTGGGGACTGTGAAGCACAACTACAATAGTCAGTGACTCCTCCTACCCCTAGCAGGAGAGTTTTTAAAGAAGAAAACATTTCCATCTTGAAGTTAATTCTGTAGTTCCAAATCCCTGTTATTGAAGTAAGAATTAGAAAATGATCCAAAGATATAAAGTTAAAATTCAGTATTCTGATGAACCTAGAAATTTGGTTTAGAAACTTCACCAAAATTTGAGCCCTTCTTTCATGGGTGAACAGAAGTATGTGTGTGTAGGTGGGCATTATCCTGGCCATTATTAATGAAATCCACAGAATAAAATGAAATTTTTGATAAACTAAGTTTTCTGTTTTTTGGATAATATTTTTTCATTGACTCCCTAGTAATTCATCCTGCTGTCTATGTGCAGCTAACACTCGCTCCTAAATCGAGTGACTTCAGATTTTAATTTAGTGGAAGCGTTAAAGAAAGCAGATGATTCCCTGTGATAAGTTAAAGCAGATATCTTCTAGGTGAAAAGTTAAAGTCATTTATTAGAGGAGATAGTGCTGTGATATTCTTCAAACTGACGCCCAACACAAGACCAGAATCTAAACGATCGGCTTTGGGCTCACGGATGGAGAGATAATTTTGAAATGGATGATCACATTTTACACTGGGGCCATAGAGGCAAGGAATGTAGAACACAGTAATTACAAGTTTAGTCTTGATAAAACACTCTCCATCCTGTTTAAGTCAGCAGAGGTTAGCTTGCTCAGATCTCCACTTTTAATTGGTTTTGGACTTGGGTTTTTAGGGGGTGGAGGGCCATGTTCAAATTAGAAGAATCACTGAAAACCGTGAGCTGAGAGGGCAAACTAGGAAACGGTTATTTGCAGAAGCTTTTATGGGGCTTTGGTCAAACATTTATACCTGTGGAACAAAAGTTTTTTTTTAAACTAACATGTTGAAAATTTTGGGTCTTGGCCAGTGAAGGAAATTCTATGTGCAAGGAAGATTAATGGCATTAAGTATGTGCATCTTAACCATTGTATTTTTACTATCTGTCAAGAATATGTGGCCCTTTTTTGTAGAAAGATTATACTTTATCAGCTGTTTAATAAAGTAGATATATCTTGTTGCTTTTGTAGCGGAGAAACTGAGTTCCTATTTTTCCCTCCAAATTTGGATCCTTATCTGATCATTAATACTTATTGTTTGGTTGTTTTCAGCCTTCAGTTAAAAGAAAGTCAGTGGAATCAAACAAAATTGTAAGGCAAGTTTTAAAATAGAAATAGACATTTTGAAAATATCTTTAATGACTTGGCAGCCTTTTGACAAATGTTTGTAGTGTCTTGAAGAAAGTCAAGTTATTTATTTAAAAGCATGCAAACTCTCTCTGCTAGCTAAACCCTGTCGTTTAACAATAAATGATGCTTTTGCTGATAAATGATTCTTTTTATGCAGACTAGCAAATGAAATAGGAGATGATGTCTGAAGGCAGATGAACATTCAGCTGCCTAATGCTTCCATCTATTATAATTTGGTTAAAAACAACAAACTCCCCAAAATAATCCCCCAAACCACCTTAAATTCGTCAGTTCCAGCACATTGTCAATGGATTCACTGTCCTTATTCTCTGTTTTCTTTCTTTCCCTTCTGTAGCCCAAAAAGGTCAGTGGTTGAGTGGCTTTTTTGACTATGGATCTTTCTCAGAGATTATGCAGCCCTGGGCACAGACTGTGGTGGTTGGTAGAGCCAGGTAAGAGCTCTTTTGTTTTGGCAGCTCTTTTTCCTCCCAACTAAAAATAAGAAAGAAAGAGCCTATTCTCTATAGATATATACCAATAATGTTCTCTTTGTCTGAACTGTCTGAGAATATTGGATTGTAGCCATGCCCAAGGCAAAATAATTGGAGTGCTGGTTCTCAGTTGCCATTTTGTGTGTCACTCCAATGATGCGTTTAATCTGAAGGCTAATTTTGACAACATTTCCTTTTTATAATGTTTCAGGAAAAACACTTTGGGAGCTGTAAAGCCCAACTACAATAGCCAGAGCCCACCAATGACTTCCCCTCTCCCAAAGACAATTTTCTTTCAGGAATAGGTGACAAGTGATTCAGAGACTCATCTGCTTTTCTATGTAACTGGAAAGAGGTTCTTCGTGGCACCGAGATTATTTAAGTGACAAATGTACTATATTGGATTATAATCAGATGTGAATTGCCAAAAAAAAAAAAGTTTACCTGAAACAGGAGTAAAATAAGCTGAAATAGGTTGCCAAGATACCTATATTTTTGAAGTGGGAAATTGAAGTTTCTATTAAATTTTAATACCTACTCTAAGAAGTGCTTCACTCAACAGCAAGCTCTGTGCAAAATAATCTGTAGTGCTTGCTATGACGAGCTATAATGAGCACCTGCCACGACTGATCTTAATCTACTTCTGCACTGCAGAGACATGCTGCTGAGGGACCGCATCTGGAGCTCACCTTCCTCTGGGGGCAATCAGTTTTCCTTATCTTGGTGAAAAGTGGCACCTGCTCAAGATTCTCAAACATGCCACATTGGGTTGAGATTTAGATTCTAGCCTTGAAAATAATTCTAGGCTCTGTGGTTCTCTCAGTACAGCAGGTCAGCACACCTCCATGCTGCCTGTGACAAGAAGCCATCAGAGGGCGAATCCCACAGACAGGGTCTTCCTCTGTGACTCTGAATAGGATTCTGGCCTGGAGTCAGCTCAGACTGAATGTACCAGAGCCTACCTGTCTGTTTTCTTTAAAGTCTCAGGTCTTTTATCTCACCCCAGGCTTCTCAGTCCCAGTGAGAAGTATTCTCTGTGCCTGGTAAAATTCCCAGTGGGGAGCTTGGAAGTAGGAGATACACTGGAGCGAGAACCCTGATACTCGACTCCTGTATCGGCTTGTTAGATTCCTCACGGCACACTAAGACCAACTTTTTTGAGATTTGTCTCATCTATTCTGCTTCAATTTTCCTGTCTGTGAAAAAACATGACAGATTTTAAGTCTCAGAAAGCCAAACCTTTGTTAAGTTCTTTAAGATCCTCCCATGGGAAATAAGAGAAAAATACTTTACACTTATGATTAGAAGAATAGGGATTGCTTTGTGACCAAGATCAGTCAAGCTTGGCTTTGGTTAGCTCTGTCATTGTTTATTGCAACACTCACTCTGACTTCCTCCTTTCTTTCTATCTGACGAGTTCTGGGCTTCTTACTCCAAACGTATACACATACTCACAAGTATATAAAACACAAATGGAGCTCTAGCTTCTTTCAAAAGCAATGGCATTTCAAGAAATAAATATAAATGTATTCTTCTGGGATTGTTACTGTAAGTGCTGCCAAAACTCATCTTTGGTATGTATGTTTGGAATATGTGTGCTATTGGCTGTAAATTGTCTTTTATTATTCCATGGCACCTTGTCCAGGGACACACTATAAAACAAGATGTAGCATCTTCATGTGCTAGCCTGATAAAATTTATATGAAGTATAATAGAAAACAGAAGTTGTTCTGAGCTGTTTTCAAGTTCAATAAATAACTGTAATACTCGGATAAAGATGTTCTTTATTAGGTCACATGGGCCCTAATATATAAGTTATAAGTTACCGATTTAGGGTGGCTTTTGCAATTACAAGTTTCCAGTTGGATTGTTAATCATTGTGAACAGAAATATTTCTAAACCCTCCTGTGTACCTCCTGCTCGTTGTCTGGTTGTCTAGAGGGCTTTTGATTCTGATTCAGTGCAGGCAAGTGACAAGGGGGTGGGTGGTCTCCACTCAGGCCCTTGTCAGGCCTCTTGTGATGACAGGAATCCATTTTCACTAGCCAATTTAACAACCAAAGGCCATCTGTCATGGAAAAGTTTGTTATGGAGATGCTGTGAGAAATGAGAGACTATAACCTATCCCAGCCCCAACCCCAAGGAATGCAACAGTGAGAATGAAGACTGCATCACATTTTCCAGAGTAAAGACTCACCCTGTACTTTGTCTTGCTCTCTGATTTTTCCTAGAAAATCTTTATGAGGACCAAATTGGGAAGTCATAGTGGAGTATAAGGTGCAGAGGCTTTGAGCTCCTAAACAGTTTTTTAAATAAACATAGCTTTGAGATTAAATATATACTTCTAATATAGACTTCACCAGCATTACTACTAAAAATTATCCTTGTCCCATTTGTCTTTTCCAAGGAAGGAGAAAATTAAGGGCTTGTTGATCCACTTCCCTATTCTTGGCATGTGTTTTTCATCATCCTCATAACATGCCTACATACTCCCTATCCACACACCTAATAGTAAGACCTATTGTACCCTCAAATCTTATCTGGCACCACATTATTAATATTTCATAGAAAACTACAGCTCCATTTCAGCAAGGTCAGCCCTCATTAAAAGTTACTGAAAGTCTCAGATTTCTACTGCCTTTCAGACCATTTCCTACCATCTTCACCAAGGAGATGCTCTAGAGTGAACTGAGAAATTTCATTTAGCAGCCACAGGGGTAGGGATGTGTATATGTGCTAGGCTGTTGAGTCTAAATGCAGAGGCTCCCCTAGAACAGCCCTTGGTTTGAATTTATCTTGTGTTGGGACATTTCCAAATAGAAGTGATTCTGAGGGTGGTTTCCCACCATATTTAGAGAGTAAATATCAAATCCGTAGAGTCTCACATTTAACTCATAGAAGAATCAGATTTCCCCTGCTCTCTGTGTTTGTTTCTAGTTTTTTCCCCAATGTCTTGATTTGGGATTGGAAAACAAATGGCTAGCTATAATGTTGACATACATTGGGTTCTTATGTGACTCATGTTTTATCAGGCTAGGAGGAATACCTGTGGGAGTTGTTGCTGTAGAAACCCGAACAGTAGAACTAAGTATCCCAGCTGATCCAGCAAACCTGGATTCTGAAGCCAAGGTAGGCCACCTCAAGTACACTGGGGGCTGTGCTTGGAGGGTTTTTCTCTTCGCAGTGCCTGTGAATACATCAGGAACATTGCAAACCATCAGTTTTAGAGGGAAGGGCATCAGCAGCCTTGAATGATTTTAGAACATCATGTGCTCACTTTTAAGGTGAGTCTAAACGGACTAGAAGCTAAATTCTGCCTCAAAAATTAAATAAGTCTTTACAGTAGTCTTCTTGATGCTAGAAAACGTATACTTTTGTTGGGGAGATGGTCTTACAGAAAGGCAGTTGAGATAATACTGAAGGCTCTTTGGTCCCCTATTCTCTGAGTATGCACATGGAAGAGCTACAGCTAGAGTTAACGGTGAAGTCTGCCCTAATGCCAAGCGTGAACACCACAGCCCTTTTTTTTGAGACATGGTTCATGGCCCAGGCTGGAGTGCAGTGATGTGATTTTGACTCACTGCAGCCTTGACCTCCTGGGCTCAAGGGATCCTCCCGCCTCGGCCTCCCAAAGTGTTGGGATGAGCCATTGTGCCTGGTGCCATTATTTTTTTAAAGGATGGATTATATTTTCACATCCTGACACCATTCAGAAAGTGAGGGGTCAGGGAGGCCAGGGAGGAGGCTTTTCAGCAGTGTGACATCAATTGTCTATTTGTTAGCCACAGTACAGGAAAATGCTATACTAAGCACAAAGGTGAAAGGACTGGGAGACTATGTACAATTGACTTGCTTTAAAGAGTAGCACAATGGAGCCATTTTAAGTAGTTTTTGAGAAACCTAGAACAAGGGTTCTTAGGACTGCATTCTTCCCTTTTGACTACAGAGTTGTTATAATCAGGACTTAAAAAGAATAGTATTTGACAAGGTCAAAGATCGAGGATCCTTTCTTCTTTTTTACTCCAAACATCATGATCTTGATGAACAATAGTTTTTGTTGATCTGATTTTTAGTTTTCAGTTTTAAATAAGTAAAATCTTGTTCACCTTGGAGAGATTTCCCCCTGGAGCTGTGTTGTTAATTGTGTCTTCTTTGACTTTTCCTAATAGATAATCCAGCAGGCTGGCCAGGTTTGGTTCCCAGATTCTGCGTTTAAGACGTATCAGGCCATCAAGGACTTCAACCGGGAAGGGCTGCCTCTGATGGTCTTTGCCAACTGGAGAGGCTTCTCTGGTGGAATGAAAGGTGACTGGGCTGCCTGTGGGCTGGAGGGGCATCACTGATTACTGGGCACTCTGCAGCAGAGGGAGGGTATAGATTCAGCAGAATCTGTGGGTGTCCTAATAGCCTAGGCTTTTTGGGGATTCTGCCCTCTCTGAGACATCTTTTGAGTTGCAACTTGAATGGAAAAAAGTACATTTTATAATTCCATACAGCATTTCAGAATAATCTACTACTAGTGTTATTGAGGGGACCTATTGTTGTGGATCTCGCTCTCACAGATGGATGCTGGACCATTCTGATGGTGCTGGGGAAATATGATTGTGACTCTGTCCCTCTTTTCTGGGCATATACTTTGTTGGTGTTACTCCTAATGTTCTACAGTGACCAAGACAGATACTGAAATTAGCATTTACTGGAAGAAAATGAACAAATTCAGTACCAGAGGCTGTTCAGTACCAGTGGCAATTTGTGCTATGTTATATTATTATCTAACAACAGCCCTGGGCCTGTGGCTCCAGCATATTAGACCATTATTACAAAGGCTCTACTCCATGCTATGGGAATTGCTAAGTAATTAGGCAGCCAGTATCACCATTTACGGAGAAACCTTGATGTGTAGAGCGACTGTGGACACTACAGGGAGAGCCAAAGGAAACACTACCTCTTACAGTAGTGAAGCCCTCTGTCCCATGGCCAGATAATTCATGGCCATGCTAAGCCAGAGACTGCATACCTGGAGGGTATCAGAGTATGCTAAGTATAAATTCCATCTGTCTTGGGGAGAATTTGGGGTTCTAAAGCAATAGGATAGGGCCAGGCGGGGTGGCTCACGCCTGTAATCCCAGCACTTTGGGAGGCTGAGGCGGGTGGATCACTTGAGGTCCAGGAGTTTGAGACCATCCTGGTCAACACGGTGAAATCTTGTCTCTGCTAAAATACAAAACTTAGCTGGCATGGTGGTGGGCGCTTGTAGTCCCAGCTACCCGGGAGGCTGAGGCAGGAGAATCACTTGAAACTGGGAGGCAGAGATTGCAGTGAGCCAAGATTGTGCCACTGCACTTTAGCTTGGGCAAAAGGGTAAGACTCCGTCTCAAAAAAAGGAAAAAACAGTAGGATAGGTTAGGGGAAGGAGGGAGGAGTAGAAACTGTTGGAGTAAATAGTGATTAGGAAATGCTTAGGATGACCAGGCGCGGTGGCTCACGCCTGTAATCCCAGCACTTTGGGAGGCCGAGGTGGGTGGATCACCTGAGGTCAGGAGTTTGAGACCAGCCTGTCCAACATAGTGAAACCCTGTCTCTACAAAAATACAAAATTAGCCAGGTGGGGTGGTGCATGCCTATAATCCCTAGCTACTTGGGAGGCTGAGGCAGGAGAATCACTTGAACCCAGGAGGCAGAGGTTGCAGTGAGCCGAGATTGCACCACTGCACTCCAGCCTGGGCGACACAGCAAGACTCCATCTCAAAAAAAAAAAAAAGAAAGAAAAAGAAAAGAAAATACTTAAGACATACAAAATGTGAAACAATGAACTCTCAATAGGGCACTTAAAAATCGCTTAGGGCAGAAGCACCCCCAGCCTATGAGGGAGGAAATGCCTGGGGAAACTACCAGATGGTTAGTTATGTGGCAAGAGGGATTTGAAATTTTTGCCGACAATTTTTCCTTACTCGTCTAGGAAGAGCCCTGTATGGCCAGGCCTCCTTGGCAAAATGTTGAAATGTTGACTAGGTTGATTTTATATGTGTGTGTGTGTGTGTGTGTGTGTGTGTGTGTGTGTGTGTGTGTGTGTGTGTGTTTGGTTGAAAAGTTTACCTTTGCCTGTATTTGCTGGAGAATCTACCACATTTTATACTTTTCTTGGGGGAGACTTGGACTATATATCCAAATTAATGATTGTATATATTTTTTAGATTATCAAGGTGAATTATTTTTTGACCGAGATAATAAATTAGTGGAAATACCATGAGAAATTGAGAGTATACGGTTAAGTCAATCCTACACATTTTTATTGAGTTCTGTGTGTTAGGAACTATGCTAGCCACTTCAGAGAACAAAAATAAGTCAAAATAAGTCAGAAACAATACATTGCTTCACAGAGACAAGAAAAATGTCTTGAGCAAAATGATAAAGCCATAATGTATAAACAAAATACCAGGATATTCAAAAGAAGATGGTAGTAGTATATCAAAGGGTAGGGGGGCCTGAAAACCCCTCATTCATATATATGAGGTTCATTCAGCATTAGGTTTCACTTGATCCCAAATTCCTTGGCTCTGATATTTTTGTTGAGACCTGGGAGAGAATGCTATGCTATTACTCCTTACTTATCTCTTTGTGGGGGGCCCACTGAGAATGTACTCTTCCTGACATTACTTCAGAGTGTCACCCTGGATATTTTATCCTAACTGGAGTTCAGAGTTGAAAAGTTTCCAATGTGCCACTTCTAGGAAAAGCTTCAATTCTGCTACATACTTTGGCTCAGGCCCAGATTGGCTGCCTCGCTGTAACAATAAGAACAACAACAATTAAGATTCATTGAGCTCTTTTCACCAGAAACTTGTGCTAACAATTTTACATGTATTATCTTACATAATCATCACAACAAGCACCTCTAAGGGGTAGGTTATATTGTTATGAACATTTTACATAAATTAAGATTTATGTAAATTAGGTTAAGTAAATTTCCCAAGCTCATTCAGCTTAAAAATGGCAGAGTTGGGAAAGGAAGGTGGATCTGTCTGACTCCCTGTAACACAGTTGGCTGATGTGATGTAGCTCCCTGTAACACAGTTAGAGCCTAAAACCAGAACTAGATCTACTAGAATATCCCTATAACAGAATGTAAAGGTTCCTGAAAAAGTTATTATCCACCTACTTCCCCTCTACTTTGGGGATGTCCTTGGTTATTGTGAAAAGAAATTTCAAGAGCTCAGAAATGAGTTCATTTTTTATTGTGGTAAAATATACATAATATTTATCACTTTAATTATTTGTAAGTGTACAATTCAGTGGCACTAAATACATTCACAGTGTTGTGTAACTATCACTGGTATCTACACCCAAAACTTCATCATCCTCAACATAAACTCTATACCCCTTAAACAATAAGTACCCATTCCTTTCTCCCTGCTGCCCTTGGTCTGAAATGAGTTTTTGGCCTGATATATAGACCAGGGCAAGTTCTGTCTTAATTTTGGTGCTGATGCATCCTTTTACACCTCACATAAGACAAATAAGACTTAGGGAAGATAGAGATCCCTGTGAAGGTAGGAGGGGGAGGAACAGTGCCTTTCATATTTACATACAGGTCAGGGTGTTGTATTATCTCATGTAAAGGGACCTAAACTGAGGGCCTCTTGTCATTCTTCACATCCCTTGGGGAGATGTTTGCAGTTTTGGTTTCAATACTGGCTGGGGATTATGCAGGGAGGGAAAATAAACAATTATGCCATCCCTCAGTGCACACAAACACACAGCCAGGAGCCGACTGCACTGTGGGTAAAATGACTCCAAAATTGTGTGTAATGAGTAGGAAAAGATTAGAGACAGCTCTTGCTATGCTGAAATTGACATTAGTGAAGGGAAAAAAAAAAAACTCTACTAGTCGGCCTAGGAGGTCTAATTCGAGCAGTAAAAATATAAATAAATAAATAAAAGCATGTCAAGATGGTATTGGTGCTTTTTTTCCAATGAGCTCTATCTGGCCAGAAGGCTATTCAGCATAATGCAAAATTAAATTATAAAAACTGGCTGAATATTTAGATGGAAGAGCCATTTGGAAGCAGTTTATTTAGATGAACCGGCAATGACCCACAACAGGGAGACATCAAGCGTGAAATTTACTAGAAATTAGCACCAGGGTCCCAGCCTCAGCATGAATAGCTTGATAGGATGCAAATCCCAGTGATATTAAGCTGCCTCACTGCTGGTGCTACAGGGTCACTCTCAGTTGGCTTTTCATGTTATACTTATTATTTTTTCCTGGGACAGGTTATAAATAACAATAAAAAAACATTTATTGAAAACTTTAACTGGAATGAAAGTCTATTTTAAAGTCTCTGATTACTAGGATGTTGAAATACAGTGTCAGCCGATCATAATGAACTAAGGAGAGACATTATGTATATGTGGCTTGTGTATGGCTAATGTTTACCTTCAGTTTCTAACAGATAATCTTGCCCAAGCCAATAAGATCTGTTTCATTTTCAAGAGTGTGGGACACTGTGGAAACACTCTGCCACCCTGTTCCCTTGTTTGATACACATGGCTGCCACGGTTTATCCATGTTTATAACAATAAAAGCCCTAGGCAGGGTTGGTGCCTAGGTGCTGAGAGCACACTGCAAAGGTTGTGTGTGGTCACCATTCATGCAGATATGCTTTGCCCAGCATGCTAGAAAACTCCAAGCTCCCGCCTCTCCAGTGAGGAACCTATCAGTATTTTCCATTCCCAGTTGCGTTTCTCAGGGCCTGAGAATTGACAGCATGTGCATAGCTTTAAAATTCTGTAGACTGATTTCTAACCTAAACCCTTGGGGATCGCCCCTCCCCTGCTGCTATTGGCTGTGCTTTTGCTCTGTCTCTTAAATACGAAGGGATTTCAGACAATTGTGTGTCAGATTGTTGCCAAGTGTTTCAACCTGCCTTTCAAAATAAGTGGTTTGGGGCAGCTGCAGTTCAGTCTGAGCATGTCGATTACAGAGTTTATTTGTGTGTTTGTTTATATTTTAATAGCCTGCTTTTTGGGTGTTTTGATGGTTGGGCTGTGGGTCTATAGGTGTTCCAAGTTAGATGGAGGCAATATATTAGTCCCAAACATGTCAGCTTTAACAAACCCTGATGCTCCTTTCCTACTGACAGTCTTGGGGCCGAAAAATACTTGTTTGGCAGTCAGATCCAAGCCTCACACAGGCTGGTAGTGTTATCAGTATAGTTTTGAACATTTCTGAACACAGAGGAAATCCAGCAACAGTTGGGAATATTCAATCATGTATTCAAGTCTCTTTTTCTGGTTTTATTTTACTCATCACATTAGATGTTGGAAAGCAGAGTACCTCAGTCTCATGCTGTCTCTCCTAGCAGTAAGAATGAAGTAGTAGAGGCTGGGCACAGAGGCTTACACCTGTAATCCCAACATTTTGGAAGGCCGAGGTGGGCGGATGGCTTGAGTTCAGCGAGACCAGTCTGGGCAACGTGGTGAAACCCCGTCTCTACAAAAAATACAAAAATTAGCTGCGCATGGTGGCACGCACCTGTAGTCTCAGTTACTTGGGGTGTTGATGGAGGAGGATCGTCTGAACCCAGGAGGCAGAGGTTGCAGTGAGCTGAGGTCGTGCCACTGCACTCCAGCCTGGGAGACAGAGCGAGACCCTGGTGCCCCGCTCCCCACCTCAAAAAAAAAAAAAAAAATGAATGAAGTAGTAGAATGTGGACATTAGGGCCAACAAGATCTAGATTTGAGTCTTATCTCCACCACTCACTCTTATTTAAGCCTCAGTTTACTCACCTGCAACTTGGATATATAAATAAGATAATGTTCTGATGATTAAATGATTTATATGTGTGTATATATAATCATGTTCCCTGGTACACAATAAGCTAGCCATCATGATGACAAAAAGGAGCCCACGTCCATTTCATAAAAGTAAAAATCACACACACACACTCATCTTCATTTGAAACTGTTTGCATATACCATGAAATCTAGTATTTTTTTAATAGATGAATGAAAATATATTTTAAATAAAATCTCCCCTTCTTTTTGGGATGTCAATCTGTTAATTATAATACAGAGATAGATTTTGTTGTAGCTAAGTCTTTAACAAGAAGAAGTGAGTAAAAGAGCTGGAAACTTTGTCTTCACTTACCTCTAACTTTTTTTTTCTTTTTCAGGTAGAATGACTTTTTGTGCTGTCTTTTATTGCTTTATTTTCTCCTTTTATCTATACCTTCCATTTCCTCTCTTTGCATGATATCATTGAGGGACACTCTTTTCTGTTACTTGTTCTGAGAGTGTACTCTTGGCAGCACTGAAAAATGTACTGCTAATTACACAATTATTTTATTATGTAGCACTGGTTGAAATATCCACTAAAGAATTAATTTAGTTAAAATAATTTGAACTGAGCAATTATTTTCATAACTACAGAATTAGCGTAAAGCACTTGAAGTCCTTTATTCCCTGCTCTTCATACAGCAGTTGTGTAATTAGCAGTAAATTTTTTTGGTCTTAGCTTTTCTCCCAAAGGAATAAATGTCTTCACTCTGATCATATACATGGAGTACATAATCATACACATTCCACATAGAGTAGGGGGTGTTTTCTGGGGTAACTTGGAATTTCTGAAGTCTTCACAGACACACCAGGTTGGCGCAGTGGAGCATGTGCCTTGCAGTGAACTGTGCTCACTGATGGTTTGTATATTAAGCCATTTTTACTTTGGAGAAGGTGGCAGTTTAATTTGCCAGTAACTACAATGAAAGCAATTTCTATTTGGTTTGCTCTTAACTTCCTGAAAAATGCTTCTTTGCCTTGGATTCCCAGAATTTATTTATTCCAAATTGAGATCCTCTCTTTGATAAGAAAGTTTGATCTCAGTTGAACCTGTTATTTGGTATTTAGAAAGGATCCATTGTGGCTCCACTGAAGTCTCATTAAACATCTGGACTCATAAACCTAAAGCTTTAGCAATGGACTTCAGTGAGCTGGGAAATGGGAAGTCCATAAAAAGTTGGGAAATAAATAACTGATCCAGTTTTCCAGGGACTCACTTTATGTGTACATCATGGGTCCTTTTCTTCAGGGTGCTCCTGGCTTTGGAGGGATTACAAAATGTACTCTTTTATTTATTTATTTTTTTAAAGGCAGGGCCTTGCTGTCTTACCCACACTGGAGTACAGCAGCATGATCACAGCTCACTGCAGGTCTCGGCCTCCTAGGCTCAGATCCTCCCACCTCACCCTCCTGGGTTGCTGGGACTATGGGAATGTGCCACCATGTTTTGCTAATTTTTTTGGTTTTTGTAGAGATAGGGTCTCTCTCTGTTGGTCTTGAACTCCTGGGCTCAAGCGGTCCTCCCACCTCAGCCTCCCAAGGAGCTGTGATTATAGGTGTGAGCTACCATTCCCAGTCTACAAAGTGTAGTCTTTAGCAGAATGAAGAGGTGGTTCCTCTCTTGTTTTTTGTTTATTTTGTTTTATGTTGTTTTTGAGACAGGGTCTTGTTCTGTCACCCAGGCTAGAGTGCAGTGGCAAGATCATGGCTCACTGCAGCCTCGACCTCTTGGGCTCAAGTGATCCTCCCACCTCAGCCAAGTGACTGGGACTGCAGGCATGCACCACCATGCCCAGCTAATTTTTTATTATTTGTAGAGACAGGTTCTCACTATGCTGCCCTGGTTGGGTCTCTTCTTCTCATGTGGCTGTGTGGTATTTCCTAAGTATTTTTTAAATTTTTCTCTCATTGATACCCTATAAAAATGCAACTGTTAAATAATTTGTTTTTCTTTCTCATTATATTCTTTCCAGAGTATATAACTACTTTATTCAGCATTCATTCATTCAGCAGATATTTGTTGAGCACTAACTATGTTCAGGCACTGGGCAGGGATATCGGGATACCAAGATGAAAAATAGTTTTTGAAGATAAAATTTTTAAAGGATCAATTTCCATTAGCTGCACATTTGAAGAGCTCATCTTATGCTAAGCATCATGAGAATAACTGAAAAGAGGTAGAATAGCTCCTTCCTTTAGTAAACTTAATGTAGTGGGAGAGCACATATTGACATGAAAAATACTCAACGTTTGTAGAGCAAATGTGAATTAATGTGGTGAAACCTGAGTACAGAAATTCAGAGAGGATATAAAATGGAAAGGCAATCTGGAAGACTTACACACTGTATCTTGTGAAAGACAGTGCATCTCTCTGTTGCTGTCTTGTGCTTTTGAAGATCCTCTGGAGTCTTGAATGGGATACAGGTCGATACTCCCTTTAGTCTATAGGGTGGCCAAACAGGAGGCATAGTATGAGGAGGCTGTTCGTGGCCAGAGGTCCTGAACAGTGTTTAAAAGTACTGCTTTGAGGAAGAGAAATTTAATGATTTCTAATTTGTCTCATTCTCCGTAGATATGTACGACCAAGTGCTGAAGTTTGGTGCTTACATTGTGGATGGCTTGAGGGAGTGCTGCCAGCCTGTGCTGGTTTACATTCCTCCCCAGGCTGAGCTGCGGGGTGGCTCCTGGGTGGTGATTGACTCCTCCATCAACCCCCGGCACATGGAGATGTATGCTGACCGAGAAAGCAGGTAGCGTGCCTTCCACATTTCCATTCACTGCCTTTAGGGACCCTGTAGCTGTTGGTTTCCTCCTGGAGAATGTTACAGCCATGGCACTACAGCACCCACATCCTGTGATTCCAAACCAAAGCTTTTTCCTTGCATTACAGTCCAGGTCCTCACTCTAGCATTTTAGGAAGCTGAAGACCATGGTGTTTGTAGCACCAAAAAAGCTGTAAGGGAGAACCTCAGGCTTGTTGGGAGGTGGTACCTGAAACTACCTAAATAAAACAGATCTAATCTGGCATCCTTTCATAGTCTGTTCTCACCTCTTTCCTAAGTAAACTTCAAAACGTATTTCTTTGACATTTTCCAAGGAAATTCTTACCTCCAGTCGTTTTAGTGGACCGCCCGCTTCTCTGTTGTCCCCCCAAATTCAGCCTTCTATGTCAAAGGCTGCTTAGGAGAGTCCAGTAGTTTCACTGTCAAACCTCTAGGCTGAGAGGCTTATTACTTACATTCTGTACCTAGGGGTTTATTATTTTTTAAGTCCTAAACTCATCTGATATCAGATCAGAGACAATTCCTCTATAGACTTTGGAATCAGACTGTCTGGTTTCAAATCCAGTTCTGCCTCTGGTTATATTTGGACAAGTCTCATAACTTACTAAACCGTAGTTTCCTCACCTGTAAAATGGGAATAATCACAGAACCTTACTACATAGTAGATGGAGACTGGGCATAGGATTGTTGTAAGGATTTATATGTAAGTTATTAGAACAGTGCCATGTACATAGTAAACATTAGCTATAATTTTTTTAAACTAGAAAGCTGTGGGGTTTTTTTTAAACATGTTTGGGGTAAAGTTTCTGGGGACTGAACATCGTTAGTATGCACTAAAAGTAACCCTGAGACCTTTGACTCTGCTCATTTCCATAGCACTGGGCAGAATGTTTTACCTCCTACTTGGCCTGGCTTAGTGTGTCTGATCAGTGTCCTACAAGCAGACTGACAGCTGTGGTATAGGTGAGGTAGATAGATAGATAGATAGATAGATAGATAGATAGATAGATAGATAGATAGATAGTATTGATGAAGTATTGCCCTTCATTATTGTACATCCTACGTGATGGAGGTGGTTCCCCTGTCACTGTGCCTACAGCATTTTTTTTCCCTGGAAAATAATGTGATTCCTGTTACTCTTATCAGCTGTAGGTGGTGGAATCTGTATTCTTCTCCCTTTGAAATGGAAGTCGACTGGTGTGGTAATGAGAATTATTTTAATTGCTTTTTGCCAGGCCTTTCTCATACCTCACTTAGACACTTCTCTGGTGCCTACTATTCTCCCCGGGGAGATGTCTGTTAACCATAGGTGGGCAAAATGATAATGAAGCTATTTCCTGGTCCACAAATTGTAACTGGCCTCATTCTGTTGTCTCCTTCCTTTAAAGTGCCTCTATTTCTGTTTTGTTTTTTCTTTCTTTCTGATCCAGGGGATCTGTTCTGGAGCCAGAAGGGACAGTAGAAATCAAATTTCGCAGAAAGGATCTGGTGAAAACCATGCGTCGGGTGGACCCAGTCTACATCCACTTGGCTGAGCGATTGGGTATGTCTGCTTGTCCTCCTGGCAAATCAATGAGCCATTCAGCTGATTTGTAATGAGTGCATTCATAGGCCAGGGGAGGAGGCACTGAAGCATTTGATCAAATTCATGATAATCTTTATTTACTGTCCTCTATATGGTAAGAACCCTGGTAGAATGAAATAGTGTGTATAATAGGGAAAGTGAGCCCTAAAAAAGCAAAAGTCACCTGATTTTTTTTCCTGATATTTCCTTAGAGTACAAAAAGCCTGTCTTTCTAAGATGTCCTTGTAGAGAATGATTAGCTAGAGTTGCTGCTGGGGGCAGGCCTCACCAGAGAATATGCTAGATTTAAATATGTCCTGTTTCTGCTTGTTTCTTTGGACAGCTCACTTCATTTCTGAGAGATGGGATAGAAAAGCAGGAGTCTTTACCCAGGCGGTGTTCCGGGGTCATCCTGAGCTAGAGAAATAGAAGTAAAGATTGCGCACTGTGTGCTTCCAAACAGTAGCTGCCGCCAGAATAGCCCTGAGAGCAGGCGTGCTTAATGCTTCCAGCCATTGCTCTGTTGCTCATTTGTTTTCAGAGCTTTTGGAAGCCACTTGGCAATTTGAACATAGGACTAAACCATGGGAGTCCTGTGTTGAGTCCAGAGTCTAAATGAGTTTCAGATTCTTTTAAAACACTGATTTTCTGCCCAGGTCTCCCATTGAGCCCCTTGCTATGTTAGTAAAGATAATTGCTCGAGGTTCTTTTGTCAGTTGGTTTGTCTTGTTTTTGTTTTTTTCTAAAGGAACAGAGATTGCCTTTAAAAGGTAGTGAAACTCAGTGAATGGAGAAGAGAGATGCTAGCTCATTTATGTTCCAAGTGGTAATTTAATTAATAAAGTACCATTTGTGGACTGTATATCCCCACCATCCAGAGACAGAAAAATCCCGTTTGCCTACACTGTGGAGACTGTACATCCAGGCATTTGGAGCCCTGAGCCAGGTTGCCTGCCAAACACGGTGACTTGGGTTACAAGAAACCCTGTTTGTGTCCCATTGTTTGCCACTGGGTAACAGCCACCAATAACTCTAACTCACCACAGTCTGATCCTTTTATGGGGAATGCACACATACAAGAAATGAGAGTTGTTTCTAAAATCTATTGCCACCCAGAATTGAGGTGGTTTTTTTCTCTTTTCCAAACAGAATAATTACTTCTGACCAACCCTGTACACTTTAATTAAAGTAACTGCAGCTCAAGAGCAAGTTACTTACAACTGTTCATAGAGAGAGCTCTAAAAGCTTCAGCCACTGATAAGCATCTCACTTAGATGGCTCATAATTGCTCCCAGCATCCCCCAATTGTTGCCGCTGTGTTTACCACTAATTCCATACAAAGGCAGCAATGCCAGCAATTGCAGGGCACAGCAAATTGCATCATTTTCCTTTCCTTTTTTCCTTTTTTTCTTCCTTTTTCTTTTCCCTTTTTTTTTTTCTTTTTGCTGGTTTTCTTTCTGGCCAATTTAAAATTTGTCAAAGTCGGTCTTCTTCTGGATCACTGCCCTTTGATATTTCGCGCACTCCATTTGCCACAAACAAGCCGCAGGGCCGCAGTTCATGCTGACTCTAGCAGAAGCAGAGAGAGCTCCATTTATCTTACACTGCCTGCTGAATTCCTACTCATTAACTGGGGGTTCACTGCCTCTTTTTAACCCCCCAATGGCTGTTATCATCCCTTTAGAGTAACTGGGTGGTAGGGAGAGGGATCCTTTCTCCTTTTGCAGAAGGACTGGATGGTGAGGGGTGTGGGGATAAAGCTTCTTTCTCTTCAAGGAAAGTGATGTCGCTCCCACCTTCAACCAGCACCTTTTAACTTTTGAAGCACATGAAGGGGAGAGGGAGGAGACTCCCAAGTGATAGCCGTTTAATCATTTGTTACAAATCATCTCATTATCAATTTCCTATCCGCATTGGAGAAAACCATATTTATTTAACCTTGACCAAAATGGCACTTGAAAAAGGACCCTTAGTCTGCTAAATGTGAAGCAGGCTCTGGCCTAGGGCAGCTTGGGAACATGAGCAGTGGACTTGGAATAAGAATAACGAACTACGAGTCTTGTAAATTATTTAACTTCTCCGAACATCAGTTTTTTTCCAGCCATAAAGTGGAGATCACACCTCTGCCTAGCTAATATGAGGAGCAGATGAGCATGCATTTACTTCATTGCATCATTATCTTTCTGTCTTAATCACTAGAAAAAGCAGATGGCCATGTTTGGTATCCAGTATTCTCTGTGGCTCAGTCCCACATGTGAAAATATGAAAGAAACAGAAGTATAGTCAGGGATATCCTATACGGGCAGCTGTCTCTGCGACAAAGCAGGTCAGCCTGGATATAACAGGACATGCTATGAACCCAGTTCCTTTGGGGTTCACAATGATTCTGGCTCTTTTAGTTTGCCTAGAACCAAACTACCAAAATTCTTTTTCACAAAGTGGGTGAAAATGGTCTCATTTTTCAGACTGGGAAATTGAGGCCAAAAAAGTGAATCATCTAAGATACAAAATAAATAAATGTACATCAGAGTCCAGAATGGAATTCTCATTCTCTGTGTTCTCCTTTTCTCAGGATTTCTTCAGATTTTTCCTCAATTGAATACTGAGCCTGAACTAAATTAAACAAGGATTCTTTCCTTTTGTAATCTAAAGCCAATTCCACAGAGAAAATCTGATTTAGGAGAAAGCCTGTAGGAGTGGATGTTATCTTGTCTTGCCATTCTCTCCCCAAATCTGCCTCTTTACTGGGGAGCGTGCTCACAGATCACTTAGACAAACCAGCGCACAACTGATTGACTGTGTTCAAAAACATAATTACTCTGGGCACGGTGGCTCACGCCTATAATCCCAGCACTTTAGGAGGAGGAGGCAGGCAGATCACCTGAGGTTGGGAGTTCAAGACCAGTCTGACCAACATGGAGAAACCCCGTCTCTACTAAAAATACAAAATTAGTCGGGCATGGTGGTACATGCCTGTAGTCCCAGCTACTCAGGAGGCTGAGGCAGGAGAATCGCTTGAACCTGGGAGGTGGAGGTTGCAGTGAGCCGAGATCGCGCCATTGCACTCCAGCCTGGGCAAGAAGAGCAAAACCCTGTCTTAAAAAAAAAAAAAAAAATCATAATTGCTATGTATTTTATAAGAATGAGTAATATTTGACTTCTGAGCAGCTAACTTCATCTCTTCTAGAATTTTTATTTTTTTAAATGGCCTTTTGTCATCTTACGTGGTTAGTTTGGGTGGAAAGATGGTGAATTACTAGTTTGCACGTCTGTGATTGTAACAGAAAATATGTAAATAGTGCCTACACTGATTCCTAATAGAAGTAAAGGGAAGAATTACCTCAGAAAGAAAAGTGAGCAAAGCCCAGGCCCCAGAGTCTTGCATTGCTGAATCAGTTCTGACCCTGATTCACAGAACCAGGGCTTGGTAGAGTCATTGCAAGGAGGAGAATTACTTCCTACCATTTGGTTGCCTTAAGGAAATTAAATTTCTTCTCTGGAAATGGAGCCGCAGCCCTCCAAGTCCTTTTTGTCTCTCTCTGACATCCTTCTACTGCCTCACAAGGCCAGGAGCAGGGAGAGTGGCTGTGGAGCGGGACGGCCTTGCTAGCCTGGCCTCTTGAGTGCTGTGGCCTGAGGTCCTCTCCTGGATCCTTCCCCTCCTCTTGTGTTCAGAGAGAAATGACAAATCAATTTAGATGGAGAGAGAACTGTCCAGCCCAAGTGTGAAGCAATTGTAAGTTCCCCACTGTCCCTCTCTCTCAAAACGAAGAGCACCTGGGCAAAGGAGCCGCTTAGGGGAACTTGTTCTTAGTTGTGGCCCTGTTCCCAGGCAGCTGGGCAGCCTGCCATGCAGCACCGCACTGCGCCCACACAGAACATGCCCTGACTGCCTGCCACAGGGAGCAGCAGCATGGACTGAGTGAGCACTGCTGCTGGCCCTTGCCTGGTCCTTCTAGGCCTGCCCACACCCACCATGCCTTCAGGGTCAAGGTTGCCCCAGGTGCATATGGAGCATTGTGGTGGCAGGTGAGGATACGCTTCTCTGTAAAAATCTTCAGGAATGCCTTCCTCCCAAGCCTTCTCTAGCAGCCAGAATGACAGGAAAAGGACTGTTCCCTGGGCTAAGGGGACTTAAGGGTTAAGCTGCTTTTCTGGCAGAGGTGATCAAAGTATCTGAGCTGTGTTTTTCCAACTCTTATGTCCATCTTCGAGAGGCTGAAAGCTGAAAAGAGCCAGAGTTGCTTGTTTGAGGCAGAAAGTATGTCTTTGCCTGGAAAGTTAAGACTAGGAAAGAAAGAAGTTCCGATAACGCATGCCTTAGTGAGTGCTCTTTCACCTCTCACCTGTTGAACTTGGAGTGTCCTCACTGACGCTATGGCCACTGTGTCCTTTGCGGTAAGGAGGCTGATGAGAAATAACATGAGGCTTTCTATCACAAAGGTAGATATGGGATCTTGCCTCCTCTCTTTTGTTAGCAGTAGCTGAAAACCTACCCCTCACACTGATTCAGAAGCTATTTGGCTCGGTGAAGTTTAGTGCAATAGTGACAACATTTTCTGAGAAGAGAAAGGGGTCATTTTAGTTTGATCCTTTAATCTGATTGTATTTATAAAAGCACCTGGGCTTGCCTCCCCCAAGGAAGCAGTGTTTCACAATTCTGTTTGGCCAGAGGGACCTGGCAGGCATTTAGTTAGAGGGAACCCAAGAGAAAGCTGTCATCAGAACGTGTCTTGGTCCCAAATGACCAGATCCCCGTATCCTGACCTGCCAGACATAGGGAGAGCAAATTAGGGAAGGAAAATAGTGAAGACTGCAGAGGCATATTTCTACCAGAAGAATTCAGAGAATTCTGTGCTGTTTCCTGACCTTTTTTATATGGATATGTCTGCGTGGAAACACAGGGACGGGACTGATGGGGGAGCAGTATTTTTTTTTTATTCCTGTTTGGAAATCTCTGGGTTTTCTATTAATATAATGATTTTTAAAAATATGAACAGTAGAGCACTAACACTGTTGCAGGGAACTTTAGGGTTAAACATCCCCTGAGAGGATTGCTGTTAAAATCAATATGCAAATGTGGGTGTATTTAGATAGGTATGGCCCCCTTTGAAGAAAAGCAGATATATGAAAATGGGGTTTTAAAAAAAGCTAGATACATTGGGAGAAATTATTCCCATTACAAAAGGATTATTTGCCTTACCAAAGGATTCACTGCAGGGTTCCTCATAAAATAGCTCCCTTAAGGCATTTAAAACAGGATCTGATTTACGCAGTTTTTCAAGAATGCTTTTGTGTAAAGAAAGGCACACCTGTTATGGATATAGAAATAGTTTTGCAGGATTTTTTTTTTTACCTATCTTACTATGTTTATAGAAAAATTTCTTTCAACATAGAAAATGTGATTACATAGATCTTTTAAACAACTGCTTGTGTTTGTACTTCTGAATCTTAATAAGATTCCAGTCTTTTTTATGCTGATTTTTCAGTCTCAAGGTTGAGGGATGGGAGTATGTTTGAATATCTGAGATATTCAGGAGCTTTCTGGGGAGGGTGGTCTTGTTCTTATCTCTAGCATCATAAGTATTGAACCAATCAAAGCAAATTGCTTTCTTTCTTTTTTTTTTTTTTTTCTTTTTTGAGACAGAGTTTCGCTCTTGTTGCCCAGGCTGGGTGCAATGGCACGATCACGGCTCACTGCAACCTCTGCCTCCTGGGTTCAAGCAGTTCTCCTACCTCAGCCTCCTGAGTAGCTAGGATTATAGGCATGCACCACCATGCCCGGCTAATTTTGTATTTTTAGCAGAGATGGGGTTTCTTTATGTTGGCCAGGATGGTCTTGAACTCCCGACCTCAGGTGATCCGCCCGCCTCGGCCTCCTAAAGTGTTGGGATTACAGGCATGAGTCACCGTGCCTGGCGCAAATTGCTTTCTTAAGTAAAGGAAGAAGGGCCCATCAAAGTTAAAATTGGATTTAAATTTACATAGGCTTCTTAGTATAACTGTTTTGTTTTTGTTTTTGTTTTTGAGATGGAGCCTCGCACTGTCGCCTGGGCTGGAGTGCAGTGGCGCGATTTTGGCTCACTGCAACCTCTGCCTCCCGAGTTCAAGCGATTTTCCTGCCTCAGCCTCCCAAGTAGCTGAGATTACAGGCGCCTGCCACCAAGTATAACTTTTTTAAAAGTTGAGAATGTTTTTAAAAACACTTTAATATCACATTCTTTTATAAAACATTTTCCCTGTTTGCCAGACTGGGATTGTTGTTACATAAATGAGGAATTCAACTCAGAAAAGGAAAAAGATTTCTACAAGGTCGCCTAGAGCCTTTGGCTGAGCAGAGAATTTTTAGTTTACCAGTCTGATTTTTATTCCAAGCTTTGAAGATGTCACCTCCCCCAAATCCTACTTTTAGGATGTAGTTTGTTCATACACAGACTAGGGCTGACCTTCTCCTGGCCTATTTAAGTGGTATGGCTGGGCAAAAAATTGCCTCCTGCTGCAGAAATCAGCCGTTTCCTCTGGGAGTTTCTCTTTAGCTTTTTTTTTTTTTTGGTCAGAGACAGATTCTCACTCTGTCTGCCAGCCTGGAGTGCAGTGTCATGATCACAGCTCACCACACCTGGACCTGTCAGGCTCAAGCAATTCTCCCACCTCAGTCCCAAGTAGCTAGGACTACAAGGCATGCGCCACCACATTCCGCTAATTTTAAAATATTTGTAGAGACAGAATTTCCCTGTGTTGCCTGGGCTGGTCTCAAACTCCTGGCCTCTGCAATCCTTCCCACCTTGGCCTCTCAAAGTGCTGATATTACAGGCATGACCCACCGTGTCCAGCCTCTCTTCACCTTTGATACCATGGAGGAGAAATGTGGCTTTTCTTTGTATCCTGGCTCCAGGGAACACCTGATAGGCCGCTGTGCTGCGGATACTTTCAAGTCAATTTGAACTGCTTTGTTTAAGGAGCATGGGCTCTTAAACCAGATTACCTAGTCCAAAATCACAACTCCACTGTTGCCTAGCTTTGTGGCCTTGGGTGAGTTACTTTTTTGTGCCTCAGTTTCCTTATCTTTTAGGATTGTTGTAAGGATTAAATGAGATAAAAAGTACTTTAACAGTACCAGCACACAGTAACATCTCAATAGTGTTAGCTCTTCTTATTTGATCAGTGATATTTCGTCTCTGTTTAACTCTTTAAAATTTTTAATTAAAAGTGTGCATTTTTAGGATTTCATGGGGACTTATTTTTTAAGAGACAAGGTCACCCTCTTTCACCTAAGCTAAACTTGTCCAACCGTGGCCTGCAGGCCACATGTGGCCCAACACAAATTTGTAAACTTTCTTAAAACATTACGAGATTTTTTTTACAATTTCTTTTCCAGCTCATTGGCTATCGTTAGTGTATTTTATGTGTGGCCCAAGATAATTCTTCTTCTTCCAATGTGGCCCAAGGAAGCCAAAAGATTGGACACTCCTGACCTAGGCTGGAGTGCAGCAGCACAATCATAGTTCATCGCAGCTTGAACTCCTGGGCTCCAGCGATCCTCCTGCCTCAGCCACCAGAGTATCTCTGGGACTACAGGCACGCTTCACCATGCCTGGCTAATTTTGGGGGGCATGCGGGAGGAAAGACAGGGTCTCGCTTTGTTGTCCAGGCTGGTATTGAACCCCTGGGCTCAAGCCATCCTCCCACCTTGGCTTCCCAAAGTTCTGAGATTACAGGTGTGAGCTACCACACTTGGCATTTTGTGTGTGTGTGTGTGTGTGTGTGTGTTTGTGTGTTTGTAGAGACAGGGTCTTGCTTTGTTGTCCAGGCTGATCTTGAAATCCTGGCTTCAGGCAGTCCTCCCAACTTGCATAGGGACTTTTTATTTTGGATAGGAAAGGATGGGAGCACCTACCTTTTTACTCCCGCTCAGCCATTTCCTAATGTAGAATTCTAGAAAAGAATGACTTTTCTCTCTGTAGCATATTCTTAAACACACTCACACACGTGTACACACCAACTTGCTTTCCTAAAAACCCCGAGGCCCTGCAATCTGGCTAGAAAAGAAAGAAAACCATTTCAAGATATTTAATTGTACAGGGAGCTTACAGCATTGATCGAGAGCTTAGCTTTTTACAATAGTCCAGTGAATAAGAAATGCTCCTGACAAACGATCAATGATAGGATAATCACTCTTTATCCCCCTCCTCATTCTTACCTTCTTTCTTTCAGGAGAACAGGGTTCAGAAGTCAAAAATCTTTATAGACGCCACTTTTAAATTAAGCAGAAAATAGACATTGACATATTTGTTAATCTCCCCTAAATCATTACCGGGGCTGGCTGTTTTGCTGTACAAGGAGAGAGGGGCCCTCGGTGTGCAACACATGATATAACTGGCTTAATAGCAGCCTTTTATTTTTAGAAAATAAAATTTTAAAAATCTTTTTTCCCCTAAAACAAAGCACACAAATCCTTGACCTTCACATGGGCATTTAAAAACACATATATTCTCCACTTCAGTCTTTTCCTTGTTTTGATGCTTTTTTGAGGTGGGTCTTGAACCATAATCAGAGGCATTACTGAAGGAATCAAACAAGGTAGGCTTTGGAGGAATGCCCTGCGATCTTCCTAGTCTCAGGAGGGCCAGAGCATTACAGGCATTTATTTTGTTATTCTTTCAAAGCTCTAGAATAGCTTGATTGAGAGGGCAAGACCTTTGTTAGCCCAGAAGCCAGCATCCTCCGTCCTTCCAACTTGGCGAAGCCAAAGCCTGGTTTCTGAAACACTGTCCTCAGCCCGTAGCTGCTCCCTCTTCTGCAGCCAGTGCTGAGCCTTGCTTTTAACTCCTTGCGAACAACAAACCAACTCTCCAGCTGGTTTCCCTGTAGTGGCCACTGCAGGATATCTGCTTGCCAGCCTTCAATACCATTTAATGTGGAAGAACACAGGCTTTGGAGAGAGCCAGACCCAAGTGTAAATCCTGACTTTGCCACTTAAGAGCTGGATGCAGCCAGGTGCGGTGGCTCACACCTGTAATCCCAGCACTTTTGGAGGCCGAGGCAGGCAGATCACCTGAGGTCAGTTTGAGACCAGTCTGGCCAACATGGTGAAACCAAATCTCTATGAAAAATTCAAAAATTAGTCAGGCTTGGTGACGGGCACCTGTAATCCCAGCTACTTGGGAGTCTGAGGCAGAAGAATTGCTTGAACTCAGGGGGCAGAGGTTGCAGTGAGCCGAGATCGCGCCACTGCACTCCAGCCTGGGCGACAGAGCAAGACTCCGTCTCAAAAAAAAAAAAGAGCTGGATGCCATTGGGGAAGTCCCTTTACATTTCAGAGCTGTGGTTTTCTTACCTGTAAAATAGACACCCTGGCGTAAAGTTGAGTTGTCCTAAGGATTGGAGATCATGTACCTGAAGCAACTGGGAAAGCACTCAGTAACGTTGAAGTATTCAGCTTGGCAGCAGTGTTAACAGCTGACCAGATGTAGGTGTGTAGATCTGTATTGTGCTTGGTGATTATGAGATATGTGATCCTGAAAGATTTGAGTGCAGTGCCTGGTAAATGCTCAATATATGGTGTGTTAGATATGGTCCATGTATATGTGCGTTAAGCCATGTCAGTGGTCTTGCCATCCCTTTGCTCCCTGCAGGGCTGTGACTTTACCTATTATTGTATTAGTTCTTGAACTCACAGTAACAAGAGACACAACTCTTAAATCTTAGGACTGCCTAGGAAATTGCATCTGAATGGGAACTATTGGAGACATTGTCCTGGTCTTAGTTATGGAATTGGGACTAAGATAGAACCTTTATCAGCCAGGAGCCCACCATCATCACTTAGCCTCTCAGAAATTAAAGGGACACTACTACTGAAGCACATGTCTTCTGCCCAAGTAAGCGAGAAGAGACAGCTAACAGTGTTCAAAAGCTTTGGGACCCAAACTGCTGCATTTGAGTCTTGGCTCTGTCACTTGCTAGCTTTGTGACCTTGGTAAGTCCATAAATTCTCACTGCCTCAGTCTCCTCACCTATAAAACGGGAATAATAAGAATACCAGACTCCTAAGGTTGTTGTGATAATAAATTAACAGATATAAAGCACTTAGAATGGTGCCCAGTACCCTATAAATATTAGCTTTGATTATTGATTGTATGCATTGGATAGCCAGGAATAAGTTTTCTTTTCCAGCTTGCCTAATTTTTAAAACTTTTCAATTTCACAAAAAAGTTACAAGAATAATACAGTGCTTTTTTCTCAAATTCACCTATTGTTAATATCCCATTGCTTTATTATTTCTGCATATTCACATGTGTACATGTATTTATTCTCTCTTGCTCCACACACATATGCATTGTCTTTGAGCCATTTGAAAGTAATCTGTGGACCTCTTGCCTTTTTTTTTGTTTTTTTTTTCTGAGACAGAGTCTCACTCAGTCACCCAGGCTGGAGTGCAGTGGCGCCATTTTAACTCACTGCAAACTCCTGTTCCCGGGTTCAAGCAATTCTCACGCCTCAGCCTCCTGAGTAGCTGGGATGGCAAGCATGTGCCACCATGCCTGGCTAATTTTTGTATTTTTAGTAGAGACAAGGTCTTGCCATGTTGGCCAGGCTGGTCTCAAACTCCTGGCCTCAAGTAACCCACCTACCTCAGCCTCCCAAAGTGCTGGGATTACAGGTGTGAGCCACCCAGCCTGGCCCTAATGCTTCTTTATTCATAAATATTAGTGTGTATTTCTAAGAACACAGACTTTCTCCTACATAACCACAATACATTTATCAAAATCAAGAACTGTAAACATTGATACTACTGTCTAATCCATGATTCATATTAAAATTTTACCAATTGTCTCAATGTCCTTTTTAGTTTTTTTTTTTTTTTGAGGGGGCGGTCTGAGATCTGATCTAATGAGCATACATTGAAATTCATTGTCAAGTATTTTTGGTCTCTTTTAATCTGGACTGATTCTTTGACCTTTGTTTTTCATGTTTTTCACATTTTTGAAGAGTGAGCCACTTTTTTTGTAGCATGTTTCCTCAGTTTGGGTTTGTGGTTAGATTCCGATTCTGCTTTTTGGGCAGGAATGTTGCAGAAGTCACGTTCTGTCCTTCTCAGTACATCATCAGGAGTCATGGTATCAGTCTGTCCTCTTGGTGATAATTTAATTACTTGTTTAAGGTGTTGTTCACTAGGTTAATCCACAATAAAGTTACCATTTTCCCCTTTGTAATTAATAAGTGATTTGTAAGGAATATTTTAAGACCTTGTGAATATTCTGTTTCTTATCAAACTTTCACCCACTGGCTTTGACATCCATTGATGATTCTTGGCAGAGTAATTTACAGTGATGCTTGTACAACGGTGATTTTTCTAATTCCATCATTTCCGCTACACTTATTGTTCTTCTGCTGGAAGAGAGAGTGTTCCCTTTCCCTTCTCCCTCATTTAATTACTTATATGAGGGTGAATTGGTAGATTCTAGTTTCATTCCACAAATATTCTGTCTGTTAATAAATATCATTATTTATTTTAGTGTTCATTGTCCCAGATTTGGGCAGTGGGAACGAATTCAAAACTGGCTCCTGCATTTTTCTAACATGTCTCAATCGTTGTTTGAGGGCTTCCTTGTTTTTTCGTCACAATATACCCCAGGTTCATCTGATGTTTTCCCTACCTCATCCCTAGAATCAGCTGTTTCTCCAGGGAATCTTGGTTTCTTTCTGTGGAGAAGGGAAAACATTTGCTTCCCTAACAAGGGTGTTCTGAGAATGTCTCATCTCCGAAGACACCAGCCAGCCCTCCATGCCTCAGCCCTCCTATCAGCCCTCCTCCCATCAGCCCTCCTCCCATCAGCCCTCCTCACATCAGCCCTCCTCCCATCAGCCCTCCTCCCATCAGCCCTCCCGCCATCAGCCCTCCTCCCATCAGCCCTCCCGCCATCAGCCCTCCTCCCATCAGCCCTCCTCTCATCAGCCCTCCTCCCATCAGCCCTCTTGCCATCAGCCCTCCTCCCATCAGCCCTCCCGCCATCAGCCCTCCCGCCATCAGCCCTCCCCCCATCAGCCCTCCCGCCATCAGCCCTCCCGCCATCAGCCCTCCTCCCATCAGCCCTCCTGCCATCAGCCCTCCTCCCATCAGCCCTCCCATCAGCCCTCCTCCCATCAGCCCTCCCGCCATCAGCCCTCCTCCCATCAGCCCTCCTGCCATCAGCCCTCCTCCCATCAGCCCTCCTGCCATCAGCCCTCCTCCCATCAGCCCTCCTCCCATCAGCCCTCCCGCCATCAGCCCTCCTCCCATCAGCCCTCCTCCCATCAGCCCTCTTGCCATCAGCCCTCCTCCCATCAGCCCTCCTGCCATCAGCCCTCCTCCCATCAGCCCTCCTCCCATCAGCCCTCCCGCCATCAGCCCTCCTCCCATCAGCCCTCCCGCCATCAGCCCTCCTCCCATCAGCCCTCCCGCCATCAGCCCTCCTCCCATCAGCCCTCCTCCCATCAGCCCTCTTGCCATCAGCCCTCCTCCCATCAGCCCTCCCCCCATCAGCCCTCCCGCCATCAGCCCTCCCGCCATCAGCCCTCGCCCCATCAGCCCTCCTCCCATCAGCCCTCCCACCATCAGCCCTCCTCCCATCAGCCCTCCAGCCATCAGCCCTCCCCCCATCAGCCCTCCCGCCATCAGCCCTCCTCCCATCAGCCCTCCCGCCATCAGCCCTCCCGCCATCAGCCCTCCTCCCAACAGCCCTCCTCCCATCAGCCCTCCCGCCATCAGCCCTCCTCCCATCAGCCCTCCCGCCAGCAGCCCTCCCGCCATCAGCCCTCCTCCCAACAGCCCTCCTCCCATCAGCCCTCCCATCAGCCCTCCCGCCATCAGCCCTCCTCCCATCAGCCCTCCTCCCATCAGCCCTCCTCCCATCAGCCCTCTTGCCATCAGCCCTCCTCCCATCAGCCCTCCTCCCATCAGCCCTCCCCCCATCAGCCCTCCCGCCATCAGCCCTCCTCCCATCAGCCCTCCCGCCATCAGCCCTCCCGCCATCAGCCCTCCTCCCATCAGCCCTCCTCCCATCAGCCCTCCCGCCATCAGCCCTCCCGCCATCAGCCCTCCTCCCATCAGCCCTCCTCCCATCAGCCCTCTTGCCATCAGCCCTCCTCCCATCAGCCCTCCATGCCTCAGCCCTCCTCCCATCAGCCCTCTTGCCATCAGCCCTCCTCCCATCAGCCCTCCTCCCATCAGCCCTCCCGCCATCAGCCCTCCTCCCATCAGCCCTCCTGCCATCAGCCCTCCTCCCATCAGCCCTCCTCCCATCAGCCCTCTTGCCATCAGCCCTCCTCCCATCAACCCTCTTGCCATCAGCCCTCCTCCCATCAGCCCTCCTCCCATCAGCCCTCCTCCCATCAGCCCTCTTGCCATCAGCCCTCCTCCCATCAGCCCTCCCATCAGCCCTCCTCCCATCAGCCCTCCCGCCATCAGCCCTCCCGCCATCAGCCCTCCTCCCATCAGCCCTCCCGCCATCAGCCCTCCTCCCATCAGCCCTCCTCCCATCAGCCCTCCCACCATCAGCCCTCCCGCCATCAGCCCTCCTCCCATCAGCCCTCTTGCCATCAGCCCTCCTCCCATCAGCCCTCTTGCCATCAGCCCTCCTCCCATCAGCCCTCCCGCCATCAGCCCTCCTCCCATCAGCCCTCCCATCAGCCCTCCTCCCATCAGCCCTCCTCCCATCAGCCCTCTTCCCATCAGCCCTCCCACCATCAGCCCTCCTCCCATCAGCCCTCCCGCCAGCAGCCCTCCCGCCATCAGCCCTCCTCCCATCAGCCCTCCCGCCATCAGCCCTCCCGCCATCAGCCCTCCCCCCATCAGCCCTCCTCCCATCAGCCCTCCCGCCATCAGCCCTCCTCCCATCAGCCCTCCTCCCATCAGCCCTCCCGCCATCAGCCCTCCCCCCATCAGCCCTCCTCCCATCAGCCCTCCCGCCATCAGCCCTCCCGCCATCAGCCCTCCCGCCATCAGCCCTCCTGCCATCAGCCCTCCTCCCATCAGCCCTCCCGCCATCAGCCCTCCCACCATCAGCCCTCCTCCCATCATCCCTCCTCCCATCAGCCCTCCATGCCTCAGCCCTCCTCCCATCAGCCCTCTTGCCATCAGCCCTCCTCCCATCAGCCCTCCCCCCATCAGCCCTCCTCCCATCAGCCCTCCTGCCATCAGCCCTCCTCCCATCAGCCCTCTTGCCATCAGCCCTCCTCCCATCAGCCCTCCTCCCATCATCCCTCCTCCCATCAGCCCTCCCGCCATCAGCCCTCCTCCCATCAGCCCTCCCGCCATCAGCCCTCCTCCCATCAGCCCTCCTCCCATCAGCCCTCCCGCCATCAGCCCTCCCACCATCAGCCCTCCTCCCATCATCCCTCCTCCCATCAGCCCTCCATGCCTCAGCCCTCCTCCCATCAGCCCTCTTGCCATCAGCCCTCCTCCCATCAGCCCTCCCCCCATCAGCCCTCCTCCCATCAGCCCTCTTGCCATCAGCCCTCCTCCCATCAGCCCTCCTCCCATCATCCCTCCTCCCATCAGCCCTCCCACCATCAGCCCTCCCACCATCAGCCCTCCTCCCATCAGCCCTCCCCCCATCAGCCCTCCCGCCATCAGCCCTCCCGCCATCAGCCCTCCTCCCATCAGCCCTCTTGCCATCAGCCCTCCTCTCATCAGCCCTCTTGCCATCAGCCCTCCTCCCATCAGCCCTCTTGCCATCAGCCCTCCTCCCATCAGCCCTCCTGCCATCAGCCCTCCTCCCATCAGCCCTCCTCCCATCAGCCCTCCCGCCATCAGCCCTCCTCCCATCAGCCCTCCCGCCATCAGCCCTCCTCCCATCAGCCCTCCCGCCATCAGCCCTCCTCCCATCAGCCCTCCTCCCATCAGCCCTCTTGCCATCAGCCCTCCTCCCATCAGCCCTCCCCCCATCAGCCCTCCCGCCATCAGCCCTCCCGCCATCAGCCCTCGCCCCATCAGCCCTCCTCCCATCAGCCCTCCCACCATCAGCCCTCCTCCCATCAGCCCTCCAGCCATCAGCCCTCCCCCCATCAGCCCTCCCGCCATCAGCCCTCCTCCCATCAGCCCTCCCGCCATCAGCCCTCCCGCCATCAGCCCTCCTCCCAACAGCCCTCCTCCCATCAGCCCTCCCGCCATCAGCCCTCCTCCCATCAGCCCTCCCGCCAGCAGCCCTCCCGCCATCAGCCCTCCTCCCAACAGCCCTCCTCCCATCAGCCCTCCCATCAGCCCTCCCGCCATCAGCCCTCCTCCCATCAGCCCTCCTCCCATCAGCCCTCCTCCCATCAGCCCTCTTGCCATCAGCCCTCCTCCCATCAGCCCTCCTCCCATCAGCCCTCCCCCCATCAGCCCTCCCGCCATCAGCCCTCCTCCCATCAGCCCTCCCGCCATCAGCCCTCCCGCCATCAGCCCTCCTCCCATCAGCCCTCCTCCCATCAGCCCTCCCGCCATCAGCCCTCCCGCCATCAGCCCTCCTCCCATCAGCCCTCCTCCCATCAGCCCTCTTGCCATCAGCCCTCCTCCCATCAGCCCTCCATGCCTCAGCCCTCCTCCCATCAGCCCTCTTGCCATCAGCCCTCCTCCCATCAGCCCTCCTCCCATCAGCCCTCCCGCCATCAGCCCTCCTCCCATCAGCCCTCCCGCCATCAGCCCTCCTCCCATCAGCCCTCCTCCCATCAGCCCTCTTGCCATCAGCCCTCCTCCCATCAACCCTCTTGCCATCAGCCCTCCTCCCATCAGCCCTCCTCCCATCAGCCCTCCTCCCATCAGCCCTCTTGCCATCAGCCCTCCTCCCATCAGCCCTCCCATCAGCCCTCCTCCCATCAGCCCTCCCGCCATCAGCCCTCCCGCCATCAGCCCTCCTCCCATCAGCCCTCCCGCCATCAGCCCTCCTCCCATCAGCCCTCCTCCCATCAGCCCTCCCACCATCAGCCTTCCCGCCATCAGCCCTCCTCCCATCAGCCCTCCCGCCATCAGCCCTCCTCCCATCAGCCCTCCTCCCATCAGCCCTCCCACCATCAGCCCTCCCGCCATCAGCCCTCCTCCCATCAGCCCTCTTGCCATCAGCCCTCCTCCCATCAGCCCTCTTGCCATCAGCCCTCCTCCCATCAGCCCTCCCGCCATCAGCCCTCCTCCCATCAGCCCTCCCATCAGCCCTCCTCCCATCAGCCCTCCTCCCATCAGCCCTCTTCCCATCAGCCCTCCCACCATCAGCCCTCCTCCCATCAGCCCTCCCGCCAGCAGCCCTCCCGCCATCAGCCCTCCTCCCATCAGCCCTCCCGCCATCAGCCCTCCCGCCATCAGCCCTCCCCCCATCAGCCCTCCTCCCATCAGCCCTCCCGCCATCAGCCCTCCTCCCATCAGCCCTCCTCCCATCAGCCCTCCCGCCATCAGCCCTCCCCCCATCAGCCCTCCTCCCATCAGCCCTCCCGCCATCAGCCCTCCTCCCATCAGCCCTCCCGCCATCAGCCCTCCTGCCATCAGCCCTCCTCCCATCAGCCCTCCCGCCATCAGCCCTCCCACCATCAGCCCTCCTCCCATCATCCCTCCTCCCATCAGCCCTCCATGCCTCAGCCCTCCTCCCATCAGCCCTCTTGCCATCAGCCCTCCTCCCATCAGCCCTCCCCCCATCAGCCCTCCTCCCATCAGCCCTCCTGCCATCAGCCCTCCTCCCATCAGCCCTCTTGCCATCAGCCCTCCTCCCATCAGCCCTCCTCCCATCATCCCTCCTCCCATCAGCCCTCCCGCCATCAGCCCTCCTCCCATCAGCCCTCCCGCCATCAGCCCTCCTCCCATCAGCCCTCCTCCCATCAGCCCTCCCGCCATCAGCCCTCCCACCATCAGCCCTCCTCCCATCATCCCTCCTCCCATCAGCCCTCCATGCCTCAGCCCTCCTCCCATCAGCCCTCTTGCCATCAGCCCTCCTCCCATCAGCCCTCCCCCCATCAGCCCTCCTCCCATCAGCCCTCTTGCCATCAGCCCTCCTCCCATCAGCCCTCCTCCCATCATCCCTCCTCCCATCAGCCCTCCCACCATCAGCCCTCCCACCATCAGCCCTCCTCCCATCAGCCCTCCCGCCATCAGCCCTCCCCCCATCAGCCCTCCCGCCATCAGCCCTCCTCCCATCAGCCCTCTTGCCATCAGCCCTCCTCTCATCAGCCCTCTTGCCATCAGCCCTCCTCCCATCAGCCCTCTTGCCATCAGCCCTCCTCCCATCAGCCCTCTTGCCATCAGCCCTCCTCCCATCAGCCCTCTTGCCATCAGCCCTCCTCCCATCAGCCCTCCCGCCATCAGCCCTCCCGCCATCAGCGCTCCTCCCATCAGCCCTCCTCCCATCAGCCCTCCCGCCATCAGCCCTCCTCCCATCAGCCCTCCCGCCATCAGCCCTCCTCCCATCAGCCCTCCTCCCATCAGCCCTCTTGCCATCAGCCCTCCTCCCATCAGCCCTCTTGCCATCAGCCCTCCTCCCATCAGCCCTCCTCCCATCAGCCCTCCTCCCATCAGCCCTCCCGCCATCAGCCCTCCTCCCATCAGCCCTCCTCCCATCAGCCCTCCTCCCATCAGCCCTCCTCCCATCAGCCCTCCCGCCATCAGCCCTCCTCCCATCAGCCCTCCTCCCATCAGCCCTCTTGCCATCAGCCCTCCTCCCATCAGCCCTCTTGCCATCAGCCCTCCTCCCATCAGCCCTCCCGCCATCAGCCCTCCTCCCATCAGCCCTCCTCCCATCAGCCCTCCTCCCATCAGCCCTCCCGCCATCAGCCCTCCTCCCATCAGCCCTCCTCCCATCAGCCCTCCTGCCATCAGCCCTCCTCCCATCAGCCCTCCCGCCATCAGCCCTCCTCCCATCAGCCCTCCCCCCATCAGCCCTCCTGCCATCAGCCCTCCTCCCATCAGCCCTCCCGCCATCAGCCCTCCTCCCATCAGCCCTCCCGCCATCAGCCCTCCTCCCATCAGCCCTCCTCCCATCAGCCCTCCCGCCATCAGCCCCCCATCAGCCCTCCTCCCATCAGCCCTCCTCCCATCAGCCCTCCTCCCATCAGCCCTCCCTCCATCAGCCCTCCCGGCATCAGCCCTCCTCCCATCAGCCCTCCTCCCATCAGCCCTCCTGCCATCAGCCCTCCTCCCATCAGCCCTCCTCCCATCAGCCCTCCCGCCATCAGCCCTCCGGGCAGATCTACACTAGAATGCAATGGACCTTTGTGTCATCCCTTAGCGTGGTGCGTTCATGCTGTTCAGGTGTTTTGGAAGGAACACTGCTGAGGCGCCGGGGCCTAAAGCAGCAGATCAGTGGCACCTTCATCACAGTTTTAAAATGGTGATGAGCTTAAAAAAAGAGGTAGAGTTGGGCATCCAAAAAACTAATAAAAATTAAACTTAAGTACTATAGTTACATCCCTCCTCTGTTAACCTGTGTTTATGTATAATACGGCTCAGTCAGCAGCCCAAGGCTGTTTATGGCCTATGATTCATTGTGGTGTAAAAAACAAGGCCTGTTCCCAGACAGGCATGCTTGAAATAGACCTTCCTCTTCTGCATCCTATCACCTGTGCTTATGTATTTATTTGTCAGCTTTGGTGACAAAGCACTTCAGGGTGTCCCTAACACCAGGGGCTGTCACCTATTGCTCCTTCAGCTAGACTTACTCCTCCTTACTAGGCAGGCAGCTAAATTTTCAGTATTGATTGCAGATCCCATTCTGAGAGTAATTAGGAAGAAAGGCACACCATAGCAACACCTCTACTGGGACACTATTGATTGGGGGAGGGGTCCCTCCTTGGTATAAGGGGTTCCAAAGTCTCCTGTCTGTTGAGTCAGGGTACCGTGCGCAGTGATCCAAATGAGGTTTGCCAACTGCCTTTCTCTTTTTACATCCTCCTTCTCCTTTAGCCTAAGAAGTAGAATGTCTTTGTCACTGTGGTCAGGGACTGGCTCTGGCAGTAGCAGCCCAGGCGGGAGAGCACAGGCTAACCCACCGAGCTGACACAAGATGTGAGGATCTGGCTCTAATTAGATTGAGTTCTACTAATTAGAGGTTAAGAGTATATAAACCTGAGATTAGAAGCCATGAAGTACTATGGCTTGTAACTTTAGGAGTTATTCAGGTCCTTGCCAAGTTTGGCAGATAACTCGCATGTACACAGGGAAACAGGAGCTACTAGTTTGTGCTCGGAGTTTAGGGGTGCTCTCACCACATCCCACGTGTGGAATAGCCCAGCTGCTTTGATGCTGGTCAGCAGGGATGGGCATGGTGTCAGTGTACAAGTACTGGCCTCAGGGGAAGGAGGAGCCTGGGTGGTGTCAGCAATATGCAGCAGGCCTCTAGGTCGCTACTTGCACCTTCTCAGGGAGAGGCATGGGAGAGGGGCTGCCATCTGCCTTCACACTTGTGACTGCCACAGGGAAAAGAGGGCATGTGGGCTTCCTGTGGCAAGGTAAAGACTGGTGTGGCATCTTGTAGGGCCCTGTTAATCAGCAAAGAGCAGAGAAGACAACGGAGAGCCAGGCCACAGAGGGAAGAGGGGGCAGGCTGATGTTGAGCTTCCCGTGATTGTGGCTGCTTTTGTGCAGAGAGATTCCTGGTCATTACAGAGTGTGATGGGCATGTTTATCTAATTGCAGGGACCCCAGAGCTAAGCACAGCTGAGCGGAAGGAGTTGGAGAACAAGTTGAAGGAGCGGGAGGAATTCCTAATTCCCATTTACCATCAGGTAGCCGTGCAGTTTGCTGACTTGCACGACACACCAGGCCGGATGCAGGAGAAGGGTGTTATTAGCGTAAGTACAATGGTTGCCACTTCTTGTCAGAGGCCCACATGTGGGCAAGTGTGTGTGTGTGTTGCACACAGGCTCATAAGCAGGGAGCTATGAGGGCCAAATTAAAACAACTTCTGCAGATCAAAACATTTTCAATATTTTTTAGATTTTCACTGTTTCTGTAACTGTTATCATCTTAAAACAATGTATAATTTAGGTTTCCATTAATTCCTCAGGAGGCAAGCTGCATTTTACTGGTGGGAAACTGAGTCACATGTGACTTCATTGGTGGCGGGTCCTCAGGATGTGGGTTACTATAGGGTCAAGGCTCCCGCAGCAGCTAATTAATAATTGATCTGCAAGTTGTTTGATCCATCTTCTCAAAACGAATTTATCCTTGTCTGGTTATCTGGGAACTCACAGCCTCTTCCCCAGAACATCTCAGCCATGTGTGGGATCAGCATTAGCCAGGCCCATGGCTGTGCACAGTGCTGCAGACAGCAGGGCATGTGGGCTGCATTTCTGCCCTGGGGGACATCTGGAAGTGCTAGGAGTTTACAGCCAGCTCTTGGGTCTGTGAAGGGCTTGCCTGGAGAATCAGTTTTTATGCCTGTGGGTTTCCCTCCAGACTGAGCATTAAGCAGGAATTAGGACTGGGCTGACTAAGTTTATTCTTCTCTGCATGTAGGATATCCTGGATTGGAAAACATCCCGTACCTTCTTCTACTGGCGCCTGAGGCGTCTTCTGCTGGAGGACCTGGTCAAGAAGAAAATCCACAATGCCAACCCTGAGCTGACTGATGGCCAGATTCAAGCCATGTTAAGGCGCTGGTTTGTGGAAGTGGAAGGAACAGTGAAGGTAGGTTGGACACTCAAAGAGAAGCCTTTTTGCCGAGTTCCTCACACCACCTGAGGGCTGCAAGTCTCGCCAGCAAAGAGTCCACAGGCCTCTAAGGGCAGGAGTAGAAGGGAAACATAGAGATCCAAGCTGTTTCCTCCCCCAGCTACTCCCCCTAACATGTCATGTCACGACATCTTGTTAGAAGAGGTGGTAGGGCATATGTTGCAGCTTATGCAATCATTCAGCAGACCTTTTTGAACACTTACTGGGTACTAGACACTGCATTTGCTTCTGGGGGCATGGCAGTGAAAGAGGCAAATGTTGTTCCTATCCACATAGAGCTCACCATCTAGAGGGGGAGACAGATAAAGAGGTTATGCACAATAGTGAGGCCCATGTTAAACACAGCAAAGGGCACAGAGCACAGCGAGAAGATACTTGACCCTCTCTGGGAAGGATGGGGGAGAGTCTAAGAAGCCTTGTGAAGTAAGTGATGTCTCAGGAGAGGCTGGAAAACAAAGCAGAAATGAACCAGAAGAAAAGGCTGGATTTGGGGGTGGTCAGGGCTTAGGAGGAATGTTCCTGCAGAAGGAACAGCATCATCCTAAGCCATGAGAGTAAGAGTAACATGCATCAAAGGAACATCCTGCAACTCTTTCAGGGCAGCTCAGAGACTGGGTGCCTGGTAGGAAGAAGGGGCAGGGGCATGATCACACAGGGCCATGTAAGCTGTCAAGGAGTTTGGACTTTGTCCTGAGGCCTGTCGGAAACCACTCAGGTATTTTAAGCAGTGGAGTGACATGCTCTGATTTCTATTTTAGAAAGACCACTCAGGGGGCTGCGTGGAGGAGGGAATTGGAGGGGCTAAGAGCAGAAGCCTAATAGGTTGTGATCGGCAGGAGATGCCATGACTACAACTAAAGAGCTGCCTACTTCCAATCAGAGATGGAAGGAAGTATCCACCCTTATGCAGGGAAAGGGACCTATGAAGCTGGCATTTTCTTGGGGTGATCTCACAGAGAGGGCTCGTGACCTAGAGCAGTAACCCCACTGAGATGGTGTCCTTGGTGCTCTAGCCTCAGTGTTGGGGATGGGGCGGGTCTCAAGCCAGGATGACCTAGCAAGGGCACCAGCATTTGCTCCTGGAATAGTGGGCTGCATAAGTCACTCCATGGATGGGAAGAAAAAGCTGGAACTTTTATTTCTGTTTATTTTTACTAACAAAAAGAAATTAACCTTTATTAGTAATTAATATATGGATTAATCATTTACATCATATATGCATTTTATCAGAATATTGGTAGTATGTGCTCAAAATATATTTGTCTGTCTTTCTCGTTGCTATGTGATCACAAACATTTGGTGACTACCAGGTTAGAGTATTGATGGAGGGCTGGGTGGCTGGTGGTGGCTTGAAGGGTCCTGGCCCACAAAGAGGGGCACTCTGGCCTCTGCCTAGAAAGTGTTGCCTGAAGCCTCTGCTAATCGTTCTCAAGGAGGAGCTCCAAGATTTGCTGTCAGTTTTAAAGCCAGTGAATTGGGGTGCTTCTAGGATTCACCTTTGTATTAAGTCTGCCCATTTTTTTTTTATGACTGAAAAGCTTCTTTGGATAAATATTTCAAATGTGCAGTTGGGGAGCACAGCCTTCTCCGACATTTGGTTCAGGTTAAGGTCAGTCTGTGGCATCATAATTGAGTGAGACAATTTTGTCAGTGGCTACTGGCAGCTTCTAGTGGAAGTTGGCATTGAAAGTCACGCAAGTGTAAAATAAGAGGTTGTTCTCCAGTGAAGAGTGGCCGGCTAGGTAAATGGAGTGTGTGTGTATGTGTGTGGCCAGGAGAGGCCTGCACTGCCTTCCTACCACATTAGTCACTAATGGACGTGTCCAGCCTCAGTAGGCACAAGGATGAGAAGGAAGTTTCCCCCCAAGCATGAAGCAAGTAGATAGGCCCTTCAGCTTTTCCCTAGCATCCTGCTCCCAAGCGGACAGAGCGTCTGAAGAAATAGGTCACTGCCGTCTCTTATCAATGGAGAGAACAGTTGACCACGTGTGTACAAGCTCCTGGCTGGAATTGAAGCACAGAAGAGAACCCCAACCCCATAGCTCAGTAAGAGGCTGCCTAGGTACTGGGGGACAACTATGCTGAGCATTGAGGCTATTTCCCTTGTGCCCACCTACAAAAGGCAGCATTCTCCTGAGTTCTCTGAGAGGAATGCCAAGGACTGAACGTGAGGACGGGTAATCCTATGATGTCAGGGCATGTGGCTTTGAAACCTCCTTCCATATTCTGCAGGCTCAGCAGGACCTAGTTTAGTGTGGGGTGGGTGATAAAATCTGCAGTGCCCTTGAGAGAAGAAAGGGTTGCAGTGTTCAAAAGCCATCTGTGTGCCTCAGAAGGAGTGATGTACAATCTGCTTGCTGTTTGGTGGGCGAGGGGCGGGGGGGGTGGTTCTTCAAAGAATGATAGATACTGTGTGTTGTGTTTCTCAAGTGCAAAGACTGGCTGAGTCTAGACCCTGGCTTTGCACCAGGAAGTGACCCTCTAATCCTTATTGTGGTTGGTTACTGGTAAGAAAAGACATTTCGTGATAGGCATCTATTAGCTATGCCTTGTGTTCTTTTTGTTCCCAGAGAATTTGTTTTCTTAATCTTAATCCTGAAAACAGAAATTCTGGGACAGAAAATTGAAGACACAGTGATATTATATAACTGAGCACTATAATTATTTTGTTTCCCTTAGAGATATCTGTTACCATGAGTTATGGGAGTCTGTTTGAATCCACTGGGACGATCCTACTGTAGGAAATAGTAGGATTTATGGTTCATAGTTTCACTGCAGGCAGAAGCAAAGCATCACTACAGCTCCTTAACGAAAATAACAAGAACAGTAGTTTAAATTGGGTCATAAGAACATGGCACACATTTGTATCCTGGGCATGGTTTCTCACTTGATTCCTAGATCCAAAATTTGAAGTATGTGGTTTTTCAAACAGGCTGATTTATTTTTTCCCAGACCCCAATAGTAGAAATTGAAATTAGGACTCTGCATGGAACAATGAGAATGTGGGTTTTGAAATCTCATAAACTTCGGGATCCCAGCTTTGTCATCTACTGGCATGGGCATATTATTTAAGCCTCCATTCCCTCATCTGTAAAATGGGGGTGGTGTTTATGTCATGGAGTTCAGTGAGTTTTAAATAACATGAGTAAAGTATGGAGCATAAGTCAGATGTGGTGGCTCACGCCTGTAATCCCAGTGCTTTGGGAAGCTGAAGTGGGAGGATCACTTGAGGCCAGGAGTTTGAGACCAGCCTGGATAACAAAGCAAGACCCTGTCTTCACAAAAAATTTTAAAATTTGCTCGGTGTCGTGGCACACACATGTAGTCCTAGCTCCTCAGGGGGCTGAGGCAGGAGCATCGTTTGGGCCAAGGAATTTGAGGTTATAGTGAGCTATGATGGCGCCACTGCACCCCAGCCTGGGCAACAGAGTGAGACCCTGTCTCCAAAAAGAAAAGTACGGAACACAATGTCTGGCTCAGTAGACATTCAAAATATGCTAGTTTCCCCTCCTCCATGTTAGAAGGTAAATAAATAATAGCAACATAGACCAAGTCAAAAATGTACAGCTGATTGACCTCGGCGGAAAGGGGGCTGACTCCTGAGCACAGTGGGTGCTCAGACGCTCTTTGGTTTGGCATGCTCTCATGTTCCCACAACCCGATGCCATGGTGCATTCTTATTGTTCACACAGCTACCCACTCGCTCTTTTTCTGGATTTCCAAGTTAAATGAATGCTCAACGGAGGCCCCTATGAGGACCATAGGAAAAAGCACTATTGACAGGGTCACTTATTTCCACTGACCTCAAAACCTGGCCTCAGGCTACTGATGAATAAGTCTCATACACCAAACTTCTCACACAGGGCCAGGCAGGGAGGAGGTAAGGTAGAACCTGGAAAGTGTTGCTTGGCCCTGCTATGGGCCTGGAGCTGAGATGAGATTGGCTCACAGGAGCTTGGTTCACAGGGGTCTGATGGCCACCCTAGCCCACATGTCCTTTGGCTATTGTACTCTAAAGCCCTTAGAAAAAAAAATCACATCCTTTCTTGGGCTTCTGTTGGATAGGGCTTAGCCTTGTAAGTGTAGGTGTATTGAAAATGTCTTTCCAAAATATGAGTGTACCTTAGGATTTGTATGCCATCCCTACACCCATCAGGCTGTGTGTTTCCCAGAAGTCTAGAAGGTCAGAAATGGGAGGAGCCTCCCTAGCTGGAGGTGTCTCCCAGCAGCTCCCAAGGTGAGTTATTAGTAGGGTATAGTAATCAGGGCTCACATCCATCAGGTTGTGCCCTGGTCACTCCTTGGCCCTGCTGAACCATTGTCTAAGGAGGACTTAACAGCTATCCAATATGTTAGAAATGAAACTTTCCAAACAGGTCATTTAGATGTTGTGAGATAGACTAATTACTACATAAAATTAGTGAGGCTGACTAGTGCCTGAGATACTTATCCGCTGATGCAGACAGAAAGTGTCTGTTGAACATTCATTTTAGGACAGACCACTGTTGTGATGTAGAATTATTGATATTTTATTGATAAAATGTTCTGATACAGATGGATACGCTGACAGGTGGCATACGGGCCCAGGCCTGTCATGATGTTAGCAGCCTAGCATATCACACCTGTTTAAAGTCCACGCTGGAATACTAGGAATGACTGGCCACATTTTCTTTCTTTCTTTTTTTTTTTTTTTTTGTCTCACTCTATTGCCCAGGCTGCTGGAGTAGGTATGATGACTCACTTTCAGCCTCAACCTCCTGGGCTCATGTGATCCTCCCCTTCCACCTCAGCCTCCCAAGTAGCTGGGATTATAGGCACACACTACCCCACCTGGCTGATTTTTTTGTAGAGGTGGGGTTTTGCCATGTTGCCCAGGCTGATCTGAAACTCCTGGACTCCAGCAATTCCCTGCCTCAGCCTCCCAAATTGCTGGGATAACAGGCGTGAGCCACTGTGCCAGGCCCATTTTCGTAATTTTAAGGAGGGAAATAATAATGGCTTCTTCCTGGGAATAAGGTTGGCCTATCCTTCTGGATGACTGGAATTGAGTCTTACAACTGTTCTAAGAGAGCAAACAAGAAACTGTAGGCTCTGGCTGGGCACAGTGGCACACGCCTATAATCCCAGCACTTTGGGAGGCCAAGGCAGGGGAACTGCTTGAGCCCAGGAGTTCAAGACCAGCCTGGGCAACATAACGAGACCCTGTTTCTACCAAAAAAAGTTTTGCCAGGCATGGTGGGGCATGCCTGTAATCCTAGCTATTCAGGATGCCGATGCAGGAGAATCACGTGAGCCCAGGAGTTTCGGGCTGCAATGAGCTGTGATCATGCCACTGTACTCCAGCCTGGGCAACAGGAGGAGCTGTAAACTCCATAACCCAGTGGAAGGGAGCTTGCTTTTCCCAGGTGGAGCAAATTAGCCCACAACAGTATGGTAACTCTCCCAGGTCTGTTGAGAAAAACCAGTGGCACTATGCTTACATAAGTTTGTTTATTTTTGCTAAACATGCAGTTGATTAGAACTTGAGACGCCTTTCCTTCATGTACTCTAGGCTGTAATCCACTGGGGTTTGGCGGTCATTGTCATCCAGTTGTACTTTGCGTAAACAGCAGATCTTTTTATAGGACCCATATTTTCAAGCAACTGTAAAACTTGGAATGCGTTGCCCTAATCCTGTCTGGGAACTTTTCAAAATGTTTAATTTAAACACCTAGCATACTCTGTGGCTGCAGGAGGGGAAGGCAGAAGAGTTTTCTCTAGAGGGTAGCTGGCTTTCCAGTGTAGTGTCTGAGCATTGTTGGAAGCAGGCATCTCGTTAGCTAATACATTACACCAATCAAGGAGAGTTATCTTAAGCCACAATTAATCTGCTCCCTGGCATATGTTGATAGGAAAGCATCATGCTGTTTCTTAATTAAAAGCAAACGGATTAAAAATGATTAATAAGAGTATTAAATATTCTCCTAAACTAAAGGCTTTGGGATTCTTGGGTAAATCTAAAAATCTTGTTTTTTTTTTTTTTTTTTTTTTTTCCATTCTGAAATCCAAGAAGCATTTTATTGTTTTATTTTTCCTCCCCTCCACCCCAATCTTCATAAGTAGGGGTATGTGTAGACGTCCTGAAACCATGGAGCAGAAGAGTAAATTGCCAATGATGGAAATGGAAATGTTGAAATTTAGGTGGCGACGTTTAGGAGCCCAGGGGGACCCATCCATATGTGGGGCGTGCAGCAAGCTGGGTCACAAGAGTGAGTTAAAACCATGTTATGGGAAAAGCAGTGCTACCTTCTCCCTCGTGGATAGGGGCTGATGTGACACTTCCTTTCCTTAGGCGCAAAACACTTTCTCAAGGCAGTTTGGCCTTGAGAGATGCTGGGAGTCCTAACCCAGGCACAGAGAGGAGAGGCTCACTCAGGTTTGCACTGACGGGGCCACACACCCCAGGTGAAGAATTGCTGATCTGCTTATCAGTGATTAGATACAGAACTGGGCACATTTGAGTCAGAAAAAGAAATGGACAAAGAACTAAAAGAGACATACTGCTGATCCTTAGTCCCCGGAAGCCTTCATCTTTCCAATGTAAAGAACTTAATTTTTAGAAACAGAGACGTCGATGAAATGACATACATTAAATAACCAGTCACAACTAAGTCGGCAGCTAAGTTAGAGACAGGAAGTGACAGTCTGAAAAGAAACCATTATATTTGAAGGCACGAGATAGTTAGAAAATAGCCTAGTGCTCAGTTTTGTACTGCTTGAGGCCTCTTGTGATGAAAACATTTCCTCTGCAGCCCAGTAGTCACAGCTGTGGCTTTGGTGACCTTGCTTGCATACAGGCTTCCTGTAGCCACGTCTCAAACCTCAAAGCCTCAGAGTCCCTAACGCACCCACCTATTAAATTATAGCACCAAACTCATTGTCATTCTGACTTTGACTTCGTTAGTGATAACAGAGAAGGATAGCGCACCTTTAAATGACAAGCTTTGTGTTTAATTACCCAAACAAAATGACATAAATATGAATGAGCCCTAATTGTGGTACTTGGTTTTCCGGAAACCATTAACAAAACGATTCCTAAATGATTTGTAAAGAAAATGAGAGGAGAAGAGAGCAAGGAGAAGGCTATTAGGCTTCTAACACACTCCTGAATTATTATGTAGTCAACCACCTAGGAAATACTCAGCTAAATGATCTTGAAAAGGAGGTGAGAGGTGGTTTGTTGAGACTTTCAGAGTTATGGACGTCTTGATGCTTTCGAATACTCTCATAGGTAATAAAATGGGGCTTAGGTTTCTGACCTGGTGGCTCTACCCTGGCAACAAGACTTCCCTCCCATCATTTCCCTGTCTGTGCCTCATCAAAAGACAGTGGGCTCTATTTCAGGAGACTTCATCCATCCAGTGACTGCCAGGCCTCACTGAGGCTAGAGACTTATACTTCAGGCATTGTGTCTCAGCTCCCCTGAGAGCAAAACACCAAATAAACAGCCTTGCCTTCTCAATCACAATTTTACTAAGTAATTTGGGCTTTTAACTGGTTCTCTCAAACCTGTCAGGTTATTGAATTCTCTTAGCCTTTGTCAAATAGGTGGGTCCCTAGAGTCTGACAGGACAGAGTCAGGGTATGAGCACCAGAGTGCTCGGGAGAGCCCCATGGAGACTTCAGGTGTACACCTGTGTCCATAAAGGAAGAGAAGGAGAAGGGGCGCAGCTCCTGCCTCGAGGCCTACTTCTCCTCCTGCACGATGCTGACAGTGAAGGAGAATCGTGGACACGGAGCACACTTTTGGAGTAAGCACTCCAGATCCTGAACAGTCAGGGTGTCCTGGCCTGGCCTGACCCCTGGTGTTTGACCAAGAGTCATCTGTTTGCAGGCCTATGTTTGGGACAATAATAAGGATCTGGCGGAGTGGCTAGAGAAACAGCTGACAGAGGAGGATGGTGTTCACTCGGTAATAGAGGAAAACATCAAATGCATCAGCAGAGACTACGTCCTCAAGCAGATCCGCAGGTGAGACCAACGTGGGGAACTCCACTAGAGAAGGAGGGCTAATTTCTTTGGAATAAAAAGTTTCCAAACAAATCATGAGATGATCGCAGAAATCTTGCGATCTCTGCAGTCTCTTGCTGTTTGAGACAGCTGTAGCTGACCCACAGGTACAGATATGGCCTGAAGCCCAATTCTTTTTCAGCTACTGCTCCCCAGGGGCACTTAGTAATCTCAGCTAGATGAAGGCTTAGTTCACTGTGCCCACCTCTTAGCTCTGAATGCTGATACTCAAACCGGATGAACAACTTAGGGAGGAAAGCTGATTGTGTGTGTGGTGGTTTCCTGGGAAACCACCTCCTCACCTCCTGAAGCCAAGAGTTAGCTGTATTCTTCTAGAGGCTTCAGTCTGCTCCATAGGATCGGTGGTAGAGACTGCAGGGGCATTTTTATAAAAGTTTATTTGGAAACATTTCACTTACAGAAAAGTTATAAAATTAAAAACAGTACAAAGAACACCCCTATATATAATATCTGTACTCAGATTTACCTGTCACATTTTCTCCCCGTTGCTATATCACTTATGAGTGTGCCTGCCCTCCCATATGTGTATACATTTTTCCTCTTTCTGAACTACTTAAGGGTGTTACATATATCATGGCCTTTACCCCCAAATATTTCAGTGTGCATTTGCTGAGAATAGGGATACTTTTACATAACCATCATAAAATGATCCACTTTTGTAAATTTAACATTGATTAAAAACTTTTATCTGATATCTACCATCTGTAGAACATTGCTCATTTTGAGTTTGTCTGATGTCTCCCCATGATGAGATGCAGGTGAGGCACTCTGGCCAGAACCTTCACAGGGCACCACATCTGGGGGCACATGCTGTTTATCTGCTCCTCCTCGTGTTAATTTCATCCGCTGGTCAAGATGTTGCTCCATTTCTCTACCATATAATTACTGATTTTCCCCCCTTGCACCTAATAAGTAGTCTGCGGGAAGACATTTTAAGGCCATGCAAGTATCTTGCTTTCATCAAAATTTCCCTCTGGTGCAGTCTTTACAATGAGCTTGCAAAATGATAACTTTCCAACTCCAGCACACCCTCCACAATTACCAGTCACCACTCAGTCCTCACTCCTGCCGATTCTTTTATATATTCATTATTGGTATAGACTCATGAAGTTCTATTTTTTACCGATTTATAATTCATTGCTGGGCTTCTTTTGATGCCCCAATTGCTGTCTTTGTGACATGCCCCCATTGTTTTTGTTTTGGGTTTAATTCCTTTTTCAACATAGCAAAATGTTTTGGGTTCGTCTTGCACTACCTTGGCTGGATATTTGTAATATAGGGAAACAAATAAGGTGAGGCGTGACTAAAATGTCTGCAGTGGACGGTGCACGCATGTTTATTGGGCAGTTCTTTAGCTGTCCTGATCTAGACACTTCTGCTTCTCTTTTCTTCACCATTCTCAATCTTCCTTTCCAGCTTGGTCCAGGCCAATCCAGAGGTTGCCATGGATTCCATCATCCATATGACCCAGCACATATCACCCACTCAGCGAGCAGAAGTCATACGGATCCTCTCCACAATGGATTCCCCTTCCACGTAGGAAGAGCTTCCTGCCTGTCCCTGCCCTGTCTCTGGAGAAAAGGGCTAGAGCTGCCTTTTACAACTGTAACCACTGTAATGAGAAGGCACAGGAGACCCAGCACTGGAGTCAAATGGCATTTTACTTCCTCTCGTTTCAGGTTATGCATGACATCCTGGGATGTAAGATCACAGAATCCCCCTCCAGCCCACCAGTCACACCTACCCCATTCGGTATTTATTACCCTGGCCAGGCCTAGTCCTCCACTCCCTGCACAGGACTGAGAAGGCAATGAAAGGTACAAACATGTACCATGAGGTCTTACTAACCAAAGTAGGGCTGCCCCTCCTGTCCTGACAGCTCCTTGGCCCCCCAGCATGGGGAAGCGTGAGGAGTTGCCAAGCAGTGAGCAGCCCCCCGCTCACTCCTGGCCCCATGAGCCGCAGCCACAGGCAGCAGAGGAGGGCTAAGGAGAGGAGGAAGCCTCAAGTCCATTGTTTATTACCCCGACTCTTAGCCCAGCACACAGTAGGCACTGGAGAGGAATGATTCCCAGTTTAACCACACTACGGTACCTTTTATGAAGAAAAATTAGAGCATAAAATCTACAAGCTCCATAGGAACTCAAAGATGAGGGCAAAACTGTGAGCCAAGAAGCAGAGAAAGAAAATAGACCCAGTTATTCTTGATTTAGGGGACCTCAACCTTGGATTCAGTCTCTGAGGACAAAGGGAAAGGTAGTTGTTGGCCTGCCTCTCGCCTGCACGTCACTGCTGGACTAGCTGTCGCATGTGGCTGGGAGCTGCAAGGCCAGTGCTTGAGGGGCCCCAGCAGTTCCACAGGCGGTGAAGCCTGAGTTGGCAGAGGAGGAGCCAGAAGAGAACTGCCCTTTCTGCACTGGTGGAAACTAGTTATTTATGCCATGTGGAGAGCCAGCGAGATAGATAGTCTGTTTTGAGGACTTGGAAAGTTGTTCCTATGAAGCCTGGAGCTTGGATGGTTTTGAGAGGGTAATGGTGCCTCCACAGTCACTCTTCCCTAGTTCCAGGATTACTGTCCTAGCAGCTAACGGTTCTACTCTCTTCCCCAGAATGTAGACAGGCAGCAGGTCTCCCCACAGCTCTGAAAGGACCCTGGTGACAGCTACACCCTCAGCACCAGGAGCTGGCCTTCCTGATGAGGGAGGCTTCCAGGAAACACAGAATCCACATGACCTTAAGATTATTTACAACTCAGTCATGGTGCTGCTGTCCTCCAGGCTTACTGGCCCCTCCTGACTGGCATCAGGGGCTTCCTCAGGTGGTGGAGAGAGTTTACTTTCAACAACTAGTTTATTCAAGAAAAGAACTTACTGATTCCTCTGTTCCTAAAGCAAGAGTGGCAGGTGATCAGGGCTGGTGTAGCATCCGGTTCCTTTAGTGCAGCTAATTGCATTTGTCACTGATGACCAAGGAGGAAATCACTAAGACGTTTGAGAAGCAGTGGTATGAACGTTCTTGGACAAGCCACAGTTCTGAGCCTTAACCCTGTAGTTTGCACACAAGAACGAGCTCCACCTCCCCTTCTTCAGGAGGAATCTGTGCGGATGGATTGGCTGGACTTGTCAATGGTTCTGGGTTGCAGGTGGGCACTGTATGGCTGGGTATGGAGCGGACAGCCCCCAGGAGTCAGAGCCTCAGCCCGGCTGCCCTGGTGGAAGGTACAGGTGTTCAGCACCTTCAGAAAAGGGCATAAAGTGGTGGGGGACAATTCTCAGTCCAGGAAAATGCATTGACCATTGCTGGCTATTTGCTTACCTAGTAAGAATTGGATTCATTTTTGACCAGATTATTCTTCTATGCTTTTTTGCAATAAATCAAATCCCACATATCTGCAAGTGGTATGAAGTCCTGCACCCCCCAGGAGGCCTGTCCAGGCATGTCTTCAGAGGCAGGGTGGGTCACACTCATTTACCTCCCCTCTCCCCACCAAATTATGACACAAACGTGTATGTTTCCTCTCTAGAACCCTGTAATGCCTCCTCCCCCATCCCCAGAGCGCCTCACTGTAGGTCTTACCCTGGACAAGGATTTTTCAAGTTGGAGGCACAGAACATGAGCAATCTGACATTCCCACAGCCCCTCAAACATGCAAGGCTACTAAGGCAGGAGGAATATAAATGATGGATATTGACCAAGACCTGCTTGGACGGAGACCGCCATATTATCTGTTCTCTTCGTTCACAAAACAGCCTTCACTTGTCTCAGAATTTGATGGACACATACCGTGATGAGCAGGAGCTTCAGATGCACTCTTTACACATTTTGTTGAAATAAACCTCTACATTTGTAGAAGAGTTACAGTTTGTCATTTCAATCCATGCCCAGCCACCTCATTTCTTGTTCTGCTTTCAGCAGGGGCTCAGTGTGGGGCAAGCCCCTCCATGGCCCTGTAACACCTAAAGCCCTTTGTCTCCTGAACTTGCATAAAGATGATGGGTAGGCAGTAAAAAGCTGGCCTTGGCCAGCCCTGTCTTATCCGCTGAATCAAGGTCAAACTCTGAAAGGCTACAAATGTTCGGGAACCCCGTAGCAGAGGGTCAGTTTTTTAGTTTCTGTTGAGTTTTTCAGGATGGGAAACTTCTTCCTGCTGAGAGCTGGATGGGAGTCCTGGCAGGAATGTCCCCTCCAAAAGAGAATGTCTTTAGAGCAGGGACAAGAAAGACCACAGCTGTTTAGTGAGGATAACAGCTCCAAGCCTTGGAAGCCCAGAGCCCACTGTCCTCCTCAGAAGTCCCTTCTCAGCATACAGGAAGTTGAGAGTGCTCTGATAACTCAGTGTAAACACTGGGGCCGCATGGCCCTTGTTAGAGATTTGAGAGGAAGGTTTTAGATTTTCTTTCTTTAGCTATTCATGGATTTTTAACTCGGCACAAAAAGGCACTCGGGGCAGGAAGCTCATGATTCCGTGCCGTCAACCCTCTGCCTCAGTTTCTCTCTCTAAAAAAACTTTCTATGGGCTGGGCATGGTAACTCACCCCTATAATCCTAGCACTTTGGGAGGCCGAGGTGGGTGTATCATGAGATCAGGAGATTGAGACCATCCTGGCTAACACAGTGAAACCCCCTAAAAATATATAAAAAATTAGGTGGGAGCAGTGTCACACACCTGTAGTCCCAGCTACTCAGGAGGCTGAGGCAGGAGAATTGCTTGAACCTGGGAGGCGGAGGTTGCAGTGAGCTGAGATTGCACCACTGCACTCCAGCCTGGTGACAGAGCAAGACTCCGTCTCAAAAAAAAAAAAAAAAAAAAAAAAAAAAAAAAAATCTTTCTATGAATCCCTATAATTAAGGCAGGAATAAGCACCAATTCCTGAATGTCTGCAAAGATACAGGTCACAGGAGGCAAATCCCTGCCCTTTGCTGATTATTAAACTCAGTGTTGTATCTGTCTCTCTCTTTGGGATATACTGCAAAGCAAAGGGTTGCTTTTTCTAAAATGAAATATAGTGTTAAGAAAATATCAATTTGATTCACCCTGAGCCAGATGTTCCAGAAAGGGGAGTCAGAAGGGAGATACAGGTTAAAGGATCCAGGGGGAAGATTGCTACTGTTTGCCTACCACTGCTGCTCTTCACGGGCAAGGAAGCCCGGTCTGCGTGGCGGCCTGGGCCTCTTCTTCCTTCTTCCCTCCTCCCTAAGCAGGCAGCTGAAGACAGGCCACAGGTGTAAGCACTCAGCCAGCACCTGTTGGTGGTTCTGAGGCAGGATTCCACTGCTGCCTCCGGGAGCTTGCCCGATACAGTTTCTTCTGCTGGGGCGCTACACTTCCTTCACTCCTCTTTTCAACAAAAGGAAATAATAAATCCCCATTGGTCTTACTTTGGGGTAGTAAGGAAAAGACGGCACAGCAAGGGTTCTAGGATCCAGATCTAGGCCCGCCTCTCTTTCCCCGGCTGAACAATAACACAGCGATGAACGCAAATGCCTAAGGACCATAGGGAGGGCTGTTCACCCCTAGTACACAGGGCTCAGTGCCAGGCAGCAGGGAAAGGCCTGTAGGGAGGCACTGAGCTGAAAGGCAAACCTTCCTTCAAACCACTGGCTCCTCAGGCCCTGGGCACAAGAAGGGTAACACCTGGGCCTGCCCTGTTCCACATGGTGAGGCAGAAAGCACCATGGGCCAGAGGGAGTGGTATGGACAAATGAAGCTTATTGGCAGAGAGAGGCTACCAGCTGCGGCAGGGTGGAAGCCAGGGCATTCCAGGCCGGGGCACTGGGATTTACAAAGTTATTTGGGGGGCACTGGGAAGGTTGAAGGGGAGTAGAGCAGTCACTTGGGGGAGTAATAGACAATGAACTCCCAAAAAACAAGCCGACATCAGATATAAAGATCCTTAAATGCCAGGCCAAGGAGCAAGGGTTTGTCCTTTAGTGGTTTATGGGCACGTGAAAGCTGTGTATAAAGCTTTCAAAAGCAGCCAATTGAATGAAAAGAGCACAGTCTTGAGTGCCAAGAAAACTGGGTCCAAGCTCAGCTTAATCGTGTGCAGTCCCCAAGCTGGAGGGGCACCCAGGATAGTATGCCCGGGCCACCCACAGGAGTGGGGAACAATCGGCTATTTCCAGTGCTCTAGGAATCCTGCTGTGCCTCAGGCAGCAGTCTTTCCATGCCGTTGTCTTTGTGTTGACTGGAGTTTTACCCAGGAAGTGCAGTCCTGGTCACCTCCTGCTGGCCAGTGGCTCTAATGGGTGTTGATAATAAGTGATGGGGGTAGGACATCTTTAGAAATGCAGTATCTTGGTAATAAGCAACATCTTCCAAAGCATGGGGTTTCCTGTGGTTGGTGGAGGGCAGAATGATAACGGAGCCTGAGACTTGGAGCCACACAGTGGGCTCAGCCCTCTAGGAACCGCACAGAGACAGGACAGAATAGCTCAGATGGCGCTGAGTCTGATTGCCAACATTCTGTGTCATGACTGGCCTTCTAGAGTAATCAGGGAGGGCTGGGGGTGGGAAGAGGCAGAACCCACTGTACAAGTCCAGGCTCTGCAGGAATGCTCACAGAGCATTCCTGTCCATGCAAATAGCTCCTTTCATAGTCACTTACAAGAACAGGGACTTTGGAATAAGCCTGAGCTGATTTCCAGTATCCAGCCCCTCACTCTTGTCCTTGAGCAAGTTCCTGCCTCCTCATCTGTGAAATGTGGACCTCAATGGGGCATTTTGAAAAATGACATTAAATTAGTTAATGTGAATCAAGTGCAGGGCATGAGCAGCAAACCCTCAATGCAGGTCAGGTTTCTCCATGCCCTGTCTCTTTTGCTCCCAAGACTGGGCGCCTGTCATCACTCAGGGGCACCTTCCTCATAGGGTATTGGTGGAGAACCGTCCCCCTGGCGAGGGCAGGGTCTAGGGATTGTCTCTACGTGTTGGGTGACGTGGACACTAAGCGGAAGTGCCACTGAGGAGCTGTGCAGCTGAGCCTGAAGGCCGATCTCTAAGCCTGGCTGCCCTCACTTAGGGCAGGCCTTGAGCAGCTCAAGGGTGTTCTGGAGTCCTGCCTTCCCTGGGATGTGAAAGTAGAGTGTGGAACGAGAAGATCCCTAAGATCCCTTCCAGCTCTAGGCAGATTTTCATCTGGGATCATGGGTAATGCTGAAGTCTGGATAAAAATACTCCATGCCCACTGGCATTGTCAGTAACAGCAGTAACTCAGCAGCAAACATCCAGGGAAGACCAGTGGCTCAGCTTGGCTCAAGCAATAGACCAGCAGCCTAGCTAGAGCTTTAACAGAAGCAGGAGATGAGACAGCCACAAGGGGCTTGATAAGCTCCCCGCACATCCACACAGGAGAGACCAGAGAAGGCCCAAGCTAGTCACACAGCCCTAGCTGATAGAACCTGTGGGCACATGAAGAGGAAATGCCAGAAGGCCCAGCAGAAAGTAAAAGCCAGGGCAGATTTCAAAACTGCTGAAATGTTTTAATATGTAGCCCCCACGCGCGCGCGCACGCACACACACACACACACACACACATATCAACTTATCAGCAGAAGATAGATGCCTTGCTGGCTCAAGATACATCTGCCTAAAGCATTGGCTGACCATTAGGCACAAGGGTGGCCCCTATGAAGCTAGGCTTAAAAAATAAGAAGTTTTAAAAAGAAAAACTGAGCAGAGGCTGGGTGTGGTGGCTCAATTCCTGCACTTGGGGAGGCTGAGGCGGGCGGATCACTTGAGGTCAGGAGTTCAAGACCAGCCTGGCCAACATGGTGAAACTGTCTCTACTAAAAATAAATTAGCTGGGTGTGGTGGTGTGCGCCTGTAATCCCAGCTGCTTGGGAGGCTGAGGCAGGAGAATCGCTTGAACCCGGGAGGTAGAGGTTGCAGTGAGCCAAGATCATGCCACTGCACTCCAGGCTGGGTGACAGAATGAGATTCCGTCTCAAAAAACAAACAAACAAATAAACAAGAACAACTGGGCAGAAACTTAAACACACACACACACACATTTACAGAATTAAAGGGTCAGGTAGGACAACCTTGGGCCCTTATTTAAAGAAAAAAAAAAAAAAAGAATTGGCCAGGCATGGTGGCTCACACCTATGATCCCCAGCAATTTGGGAGGCCAGGGTGGGCAGTTCGCTTGAGTCCAAGAGTTTAAGACCAGCCTGGACAACATGACAAAACTCCATCTCTACAAAAAATGCAAAAAAAAAAATTAGCCAGGTGTGGTGGCACACGCTTGTCGTCCCAGCAACTTGGGAGGCTGAGGTGGAAGGATGACCTGAGCCCAGGGAGGTAGAGGCTGCAGTGAACTGTGATCACGCCACTGCACTCCAACCTGGGTGACAGAGCAAGACCCTGTCTCAAAACAAAACAAAAAAAGCACATTCTGAATAAAATTCTGAAACATGCTGCAACATGGATGAACTGTGAAGACATTATGCTAAGTGAAATAAGCCAGACACAAAAACAGATATTGTTTGATTCCACTTATATGAGGTATCCGAAATTATCAAATTCACAGAGACAGAAAATAAAACAGTGATTACCAGGGGTTGTGGGGAGAGGAATTTGGGGATTACTGTTTTCGTTTTTAGAGACAGGGTCTCGCTCTATTGCCCAGGCTGGAGTACAGTGGTATGATCACAGCTCACTACAGCCTCAAACTCCTGGGCTCAAGCAGTCCTCCCACCTCAGCCTCCTGAATAGCTGGGACTACAGGTGCAAGCCACTATACCCAGCTAATTTAAAAAAAAATTTTTTTTTTTTTTTTTTTTTGTAGAGACAGGGCCTCACTGTGTTGCCCAAGCTGATCTTGAACTCCTGGGCTCAAGCGATCTTCCTTCTTCAGCCTCCCAAAGCACTGGAATTATAGGCATGAGCCACTGTAGCAGCCGGGAGTTATTGTTGAATGAGTACAGAGTTTCAGTATGGGATGATGAAATGTTCTGGAGGTGGATGGTGGTGATGGTTGCACAACAATGTGAATGTCCTTAATGTCACTGAACTATACACTTAGAAACTGTTAAAATGGTAAATCATATATTTATCCCAGTTTTTGAAAAGGAAATTCTGAAAAGTTGACCAGAGGGACTACACAGATTTGGGAAGACAGAAGAATCAGTGCATGTGAAATCATAGAGTAACAGAATTATCCAATGTGAAGAACAGAGAGGAAAAAAGAGTGAAAAATGAATAGAGCCTCAGACTCCTGTGCAGCAACAATGCGTTTACCAACATATGTGTACTGGGGGTGCCAGAAGAGAGAGAAATGGAAAAAATATCTGAAGAAATAGTGGCTGAAAAATTCCCAAATTTGATGGAAAACATGAATCTGCAGATCCAAGAAGCTCAATAAACCCCAAGTAGGATAAACAAAGATACTTACACCTAGATACCTCATGGCCAAATTGTTGAAAGACAAAGAAAAATCTTAAAGGAAGCTAGAGAAGAACAAGTTATCACTTACAGAAGAATAACAAAATAAATCACAGCTGCCTTCTAATCAGAAACAATGGACCCCAGGAGGCAGTGGGGCAGTATTGTCAGAGTGCCACAAGAAGAAAAAAAATGCTGTCAAACAAGAATCCTATATCCAGCAACACTGTCCTTAAAACAAGTACAGGTGAAATAAAGACACTCCACAAAAAAAGAGAATTCATTGTTAGCAGACCAGCTTTATAAGAAATACTAAAAGCAATAGTTGAGGCTGAAAAGAAATAATTCCAGATAGTAATTCAAATCTACTCAAAGAAATGAAAAGGTAAACAGTACCTAGGTAAATATAGAAAACTGTGTTCTCTTTAACTTCATTAAAAGACATAAAGTTGCATTAAACAATAAGTATACCACTGTATTTTGGGGTTTATAGCATATAGAACCGTAATATGTATGACAGTCACACAAAGAAGGGGGTAAAAATGAAACAACATGAAAACCAAGTCTATGTGTTGCCAGTATTAAGGTAATATTAATCTCAAGTATAGTGTTATATAACCTCTAGAACAACCACTAAGAAAGTAACTTTATTTATTTAGAGATGCAGTCTTGCTCTGTCATCCAGACTGGAGTGCAATGATGCAATCTCGGCTCACTGCAACCTCCGCGTCCCGGGTTCAAGCAGTTCTCCTGCCTCAGCCTCCTGAGTAGCTGGGATTATAGGCGCCCACCACCATGCCCGGCTAATTTTTGTATTTTTGGTAGAGACAGGGTCTCACCATGTTGGCCAGGCTGCTCTCAAACTCCTGACCTCAGGTGATGCACCTGCCTCGGCCTCCCAAAGTGCTGGGATTAGAGGCATGAGCCACCACACCCAGCCAAAAATAACTTTAAAATGCATAGTAAGGCTGGCAGCAGTGGCTCACACCTCTAATCCCAGCACTTTGGGAGGCTGAGGTGGGAGGATCACATGAGTCCAGGAGTTTGAGACCAGGCTGGGCAATACAGTGAGACACTATCTCTACAAAAAATTTTTTTAAAATTGGCCAGGCATGATGGCACATGCCTCTAGTTCCAGCTACTTGAGAGGCTGAGGCGGGAGGAGCACTGGCTCAGGAGGTTGGGGTTGCAGTGAGCTGAGATCGCACCACTGCACTCTAGCCTGGACAACAGAGCAAGACCCTGTCTCAACAACAAAAGGCAAAGGGCTTAAACCCATTTTTTCAAAGATGATTTATGAATGGTCAAGAAGCATATAAAAACATGCTCAGCATCATTAATTGTTGGGGAAATGTACATTAAAACCGCAATGACACAACACTTCATACCCATTAGGACGTCTGCTATAAAAAACAAACAGAAAATAACATGTTGCAGACGATGTGGAAAAATTAGAACCCTTGTGCACTGTTGGCAGGAATAGAAAATGGTGTAGCTGCTATGCAAAAATGGTTCCTCAAAAGATTAAAAGTAGGGCCGGGTGTGGTGGCTCACGCCTCTAATCCCAACACTTTGAGAGGCTAAGGTGCCCAGGAGTTCGAGACCAGCTTGGGCAACACAGCGAGACCCTCATCTGTATAAAAAATTAAAAAATAAAAAATTAGCTGGGTGATGGCACGTGGCTGTAGTCCCAGCTACTTGGGCAGCTGAGGTGAGAGGACTGCTTGAGTCTGGGCAACACAGCGAGACTCTGCCTCAAAAAAAAAAAAAACACGAAACAAAAATGAAAAATAGGAGGCTGAGGTGGGAGGACTGCTTAAGCCCAGGAGTTTGAAGTTGCAGTGAGCTATGATAAAGCCACTACGCTCTAGCCTGGGCAACAGAGTGAGACCCTGTCTCAAAAAAAAAAAAAAAAAAAAAAGCACTACATATGATCAAGCAATGTCACTTCTGGGCAGATATCCAAAAGAATTGAAAGCAGGGCCTTGAATATATATTTGCACACCCATGTTCACAGCAGCATTATTCACAATAGCCAAGAGGTGAAAGCCACCCAAATGTCCATCAAAGAATAAATTGATAAACAAAATGTGGTCTATACTTACAATGGAATATTACAACGGCCTTAAAAAGGAAAGCAATCCAATCACATGCTAGAACAGGAATAAACCTTGAGGACATTCTGTTAAGTGGAATAAGCCAGTTGCAAAAAGACAAATACTGTAGGATTCCACTTATATGAGGTATTTAAAGTAGTCGAATTCTGCTGGGTGCAGTGGCTCATGCCTGTAATCCCAGCACTTTGGGAGGCCAAGGTGGGTGGATCACTTGTGGTCAAGAGTTTGAGACCAGCCTGGCCAACATGGTGAAACCCCATCTCTACTAAAAATACAAATGTTAGCTGAGCATGGTGGTGCATGCCTGTAATCCCAGCTACTCAGGAAGCTGCGGCAGGAGAATCGCTTGAACCCGGGACGTGGAGGTTGCAGTGAGCCGAGATCGCATCACTGCACTCCAGTCTGGGTGACAGAAACTCTGTCTCAAAAAAATAAATAAATAAAAAATAAAGTAGTCAAATTCATAGAAACTGAAAGAAGAATGGTGGTTGCCAGGGGTTGGAGTGAGGGGTAAACTGGGAATTGTTAAATGGGTATAAAGTTTCAGTTTTGTGGGGTAAGAATTTCTGGAAATCTGTTGCAGGACGATGTAAATATACTTAACACTATTGCATTGTACACTTAAACATGGTTAAGATGGTAAGTTTATGTTTTCTTAGCCACAATTTAACATGTATGTATGTAAATATATATATATTAAAAACAACACTGGGGCTGGGTGTGGTGGCACACATCTGTAACCCCAGCATTCTTGAAGCCAGAAGTTTGAGACCAGCCTGAGCAACAAAGTGAGACCCAGTCTCCAGAAAAATTAAAAAAAAAAAAAAAAAAGCCAGGCGTGGTGGCATACACCTGTAGTCCCAGCTACTCAGGAGGATCTCTTGAGCCCAGGAGTTCAACGCTGCAGTGAGCTGTAATCGCATCACTGCTCTCCAGCCTGCAGGATAGGGTAAGACCTTGTCTCTAAAAAACACAAAAGCAAGCAGTAAAGGAAAAACAAATGAACCTTATTAATAATTACATTAAATTTGAAAGGACTAAACACTCCAATCAAAAGATAGACTGTCAGATTAGGTGAAAAAATCTAGGCTGGGTGTGGTGGCTCTTGCCTGTAATCCCAGCACTTTGGGAGGCTGAGACAGGCAGATTGCTTGAGTCCAGGACTTTGAGACCAGCCTGGGCAACATAGGGAGACCTCGTCTCTGCAAAAAATTAAAATACAAAAAATTAGCCAGGCATGGTGGCATGCACCTGTAGTCCCAGCTACTCGGGAGGCTGAGGAGGGACAATCACCCAAGCCCTGGAGGCTGAGGCTGCAGTGAGCCTAAATCACACCACCGCACTCTAGCCTGAGTGACGGAGTGAGACCCTGTCTCAAAAATAATAATTAAAAATTTAAAAAAACAAACAAAATGCCTGTTACTCCTGCCTCAGCCTCCCGAGTAGCTGGAACTACAGGTGTGTACCACCATACCTGGCTAATTTTTTTAATTTTGTGGAGGCTGGGTCTTAAGTCTTTAAGAAAAACACTTTAGATTCAAAGACACAAGTGGGTAAAGGTATAAAAACACCATCTACTCTGCAAACAGTAACCATAAGAGTTGGAGTGGCTACATTAATATCAATATCTATATCTATCTATATGTATATATATAATGTCATTAGAGACAAAAACATTTATTATGCTAAAAGAATCAGTTTGTCAGGAAGCTATAACAATTATAAATGTATACATATTTAACAACAGAGCCCCAAAATACAGAAAGCAAAAATTGACAGAATAAAAAGGAGAAATAGACAACAGGTCTGGATCTGGATCAATAAACTTCCACCCCAAAAAAACAGAGAAGAAAAAAGAGGAGAATAAACTAAACCCAAAGCAAGAAGAATAAGGGAAAACATAAAGGTCAGAGTGGAAACTAGTGAAAGAGAAAACAGTAAACAACAGAGAAAAGTCAATAGAAACTTAAAGTTAGCTCTTTGAAAAAAATCAGGCTGGGCCCAGTGGCTCACACTTGTAATCCCAGCACTTTGGGAGGCCAAGGTGGGTGGATCACGAGGTCAAGAGATCGAGACCATCCTGGCCAACATGGTGAAACCCTGTCTCTACTAAAAATAGAAAAATTAGCTAGGCATGTTGGTGGGCGCCTGTAATCCCAGCTACTCGGGAGGCTAAGGCAGGAGAATCACTTGAACCCGGGAGGCGGAGGTTGCAATGAGCTGAGATCGCACCACTGTATTCCAGCCTGGGGACAGAGTAAGACTCCATCTAAAAAAAAAAAAAGAAAAGAAAAGAAAAAAACAATAAAATTGACAAGAAGAAAAAGAGAAACAACACAAATTTCCAAAATCAGGAATCAAAGAGGGGACATTGCTAGTGGCTCTACCAAAATTAAGATTATAAAGAAATATTATGAGCAACTTTATGCCAAGAAATTAGACTTAGGTAAAATGAACACATTCCTAGAAAGACACAAATTTACCAAAACTGACTTGAGAAGAAACACACAATCCAAATAGACCTATAACAAATAAAGAAATTAGTCACTAAAAATCCTCCCACAGGCCAGGCACAGTGGTTCACACCTGTAATCCCAGCACATTGGGAGGCTGAGGTGGGGGAATCACCTGAGGTCAGGAGTTCAAGACCAGCCTGGCCAACATGGTGAATCCCCGTCTCTGCTAAAAATACAAAAATTAGCCAGGTGTGCACTGTTGGTGCACAACAGTAATCCCAGTTACTTGGGAGGCTCAGGCAGGAGAATGGCTTAAACCCAGGAGGCGGAGGTTGTGATGAGCCGAGATCATGCCACTGCAATCCAGCCTGGGCAAGAAAGTGAGACTCAGTCTTAAAAAAAAAAAAAAATTCCCACAAAGTAAAGCCCCAGTCCCAGAAAGCTTCACTGGTAAATGCTCTGTCAAATATTTAAAGAAGAAATAACAGCCAGGTGCAGTGGCTCAAGCCTGTAATCCCAGCACTTTGGGAGGCCAAGGAGGGCGGATCACGAGGTTAGGAGTTCGAGACCAGCCTGGCCAACAAGGGGAAACCCTGTCTCTACTAAAAATACAAAAATTAGCCGGGTGTGGTGGTGGGTGCCTGTAATCCCAGCTACTTGGGAGACTGAGGCAGGAGAATTGCTTGAACCCGGGAGGTGGAGGTTGTAGTGAGCTGAGATCACGCCACTGCACTCCAGCCTGGGAGACAGAGCAAGACTTCATCTTGAAAAAAAAAAAAAAGAAGAAATAATACTGGTCCTTCTCAAACTCTCTTAGAAAACAGAAGGAACACTTTCCAACTCATTCTACAAGGCCAGTATTATCTGATACCAAAGCCAAAGACATCACAAGAAAACTACAGGCCAGTATCCCTTGTGAACACAGGATGCAAAAATCCTTAGCAAATATTAACTAACTGGGCCAGGTACAGTGGCATGCATGTAGTCCCAGCTATTTGGGCAGCTGAGGCAGGAGGACTGTTTGAGCCCAGGATTTTGAGGCTGTAGTATGCCATGAGCATATCCTTAAATAGCCACTGCACCCCAGCCTGGGCAACGTGGCAAGACTCCATCTCTTAAAAAAAAGAATTAGCAAACTGAATCCAGCAAGACACACCCACACTTTTTTTTTTTTTTTTTGAGATGAGGTTCTCACTCTGTCATCCAGGCTGGAGTGCAGTGGCATGATCACAGCTCACTGCAACTTCCACCCCCAGGTTCAAACAATCCTCCCACTTAAGCCTCCCACCATCTGGGTGCACACCACCACACCCAGCTAATTTTTGTATTTTTCAGTAGATATGGGGTTTCACCATGTTGGTCAGGCTGGTCTCGAACTCCTGACCTCAAGTGATCCACCCATCTTGGCCTCTCAAAGTGCTGGGATTATAGGCATGAGCCACTGTGCCTATCCTAGCAATATATAAGTATATATATATATAATCTATATATAATATATATTATATATATTATATATATAATCTATAATATATATTATATATATTATATATATTATATATATTATATATATAATCTATAATATATATAATCTATATATTATATATATTATATATATTATATAGATTATATATATTATATATATAATATATATATAAATTTTATTTAAAACAGGATACGTGTGCAGAATGTGCAGGTTTGTTACATAGGTATACCTGTGCCATGGTGGTTTGCTGCACCTATTGACCTGCCCTCTAAATTCCCTCCTCTCGACCCCCTCCACCTCCCAGCAGGCCCTGGTGTGTGTCGTTCCCCTGGGTCCATGTGTTCTCATTGTTCAACTCCCACTTATGAGTGAGAACATGTGGTGTTTGATTTCCTGTTCCTGGGTTAGTTTGCTGAGGATGACGGTTTCCAGCTTCATCCACGTCCCTGCAAAGGACATAATCTCATTCCTTTTTATGGCTGCATAGTATTCCATGCAACATTTTTTGTTTTTTAGTTTCACAACTTTAATCCCAGCACTATGGGAGGCTGAGGAGGGAGGATTGCTCAAGCCCAGGACTTCGAGACCAGCCTGGGCAACATAGTGAGACCCTGTCTCTACAAAAAAAATTGTAAAAAGTAGCCAGGTGTGGGCCAGGCATGATGGCTCATGCCTGTAATTCCAGCATTTTGGGAGGCCCAGGCAGGCAGAACACATGAGGCTAGGAGTTTGAGACCAGAGGGGCCAATATGTTGAAACCCTGTCTCTACCAAAAAATACAAAAATTAGCTGGGCGTGGAGCCACATGCCCGTAGTCTCAGCTACTTGGGAGACTGAAGCAGGAGAATCACTTGAACCTGGGAGGCAGAGGTTGCAGTGAGCCAAGATCATGCCACCACACTCCAGCCTGGGCAACAGAGCAAGACTGTCTCAAAAAAAAAAAAAAAAAAAGAAAAGAAAATTAGCCAGGTGTGGTGGCACACACATGTGGTCCTAGCTACCCAAGAGGCTAAGGTGGGAGGATCACTTGAGCTCGGGAAGCTGAGGCTGCGGTGAGCCATGATCGCACCACTGCATTCCACCCAAGAGACCCTGTCTCAAAAGAAAAAAAAGTATTCACCATAGCTAGGTGGGATTTGTCCCACGAGTACAAAGTTAGTTTAACACCCAGAAATCAATTAATGTAGCACACCGTCTTAATAGAGTAAAAGACAAAAATCACATGACCCTCTTGGTAGACACATAAAAAGCATTTGGAAATACAATACCCATTCCAGATAAAAATTATCAACAAACTATCAATAGAAAGAAATCTCCGCCGGGCGCAGTGCTCATGCCTGTAATCCCAACACTTTGAGAGGCCGAGGCGGGTGGATCAGTTGAGGTCAGGAGTTTGAAACCAGCCTGGCCAACATGGCAAAACCCCGTCTCTACTAAAAGTAAATACAAAAAAATTAGCCGGGTGTGGTGGCACATGCCTGTAATGCCAGCTGCTTGAGGCAGAGGCAGGAGAATTGCTTGAACCTGGGAGGCAGAGGTTGCGGTGAGCAGAGATTGCACCACCACACTCCAGCCTGGGCGACGTGAGACACTGTCTCAAAAAAAAATAGAAATAAATTTCCAAAACCTGAGAAAGGGCGTCTGTGAAAAATCTCAAGTAACTTCATGTTTGATGGTGAAAGACTGAATGCTTTTCTCTCTAAGATGGAACAAGGCAAAAATATCTGCTCTTGCTACTTCTCAGCATTGCACTGGAGGTATTGGCCAATGCAACAGGCTACACGAAAATTAAAGGTTTATAGATTGGAAAGAAGAGATTAAAACTCATTATTCACAAATGGCATGATCCTATATGAGGAATCCATTTTTAAAAACTAGAACTAATAAATGCATTCAGCAAAGTCACTGGCTACAATATTAATTTAAAAACTCAATAATAGTATTTTTGTACACTAGCAAGAAGAAATCTAAAAATGAAATTAAAATAATTTCATTGACAATAGCATCAAAACCAATAAAATATATAGGAATAATTTTGCAAAAGAAATAGACATGTACCCTGAAATTATAAAACACTGCTGAGAGAAATTAAATAAAAACAATTGAAGAGATATTCCATGTTCATGGATTAGAAGACTCAATGTTGTTGGGATGGTAGTTCTCCCCAAATTGATCTATAGAGTCAGTGTAATCCCATCAAAATTCCAGCAGACATTTTTCTAGAGATTAACAAATTTAGGCCGGGAACAGTGGCTCATGCGTGTAATCCCAGCACTTTGAGAGTCTGAGGCGGGAGTATCACTTGGGCCCAGAAGTTCAGCATCAGCCTGGCCAAAATAAGGAGATCCTGTCTCTACAAAAAATAAAAAAAATTAGCTGGGTGTGGTGGCATGTGCCTGCAGTCCCAGCTACTCAGGAGGCTGAGGTGGGAGGATGGCTTGAGCTCCGGAGGTTGAGGTTGCAGTGAGCTGTGATTACACCACTGCACTCCAGCCTGGGTGAAAGAGAAAGATCCTGTCTCAGGCAGAAAAAAAAAAAAAAGAAGAAGGAAAAGCAAAATAAATTAACAAACGTATCCTAAATTTTTTTTTTTTTTGAGATGGAGACTCACTCTGTCGCCCAGGCTGGAGTGCAGTGGTGCGATCTTGGCTCACTGCAACCTCTGCCTCCAGGGTTCAAGCAATTCTCCTGCCTCAGCCTCCTGAGTAGCTGGGACTACAGGCGCCTGCCACCACGCCCGGTTAATTTTTGTATTTTTTTAGTAGAGACGGGGTTTCACCATGTAAGCCAGGCTGATCTCGATCTCCTGACCTTGTGATCCGCCCACCTCGGACTCCCAAAGTGCTGGGATTACAGGCGTGAGCCACTGCGCCCGGCCATGTATCCTAAAATTTATATGGAAATGCAAAGGACCCAGAATACTCAAAACAATTTTGATAAAAATTTGGAAGACTTAAACTACCTGATTTAAAAATGTTCACAGATATAAACACAAGCAAATAGAATGGAATATAATTGACAGTCTTGAAATAAATCCTAGCATTTAGGGTCAATTGATTTTCCACAAAGGAGTCAAGACAATTCAATGGCGGAAAGGCTAGCCTTTTCAACAAATGGTGCCAAGACGTTCGGATATCCATACACAAAGTTATATTTTTAGACTCTTACACCATGGACAAAAATTTACCCCAAATATATTACAGACTTAAATATATAAGCTACAACTATAAAACATCCACAAGAAGTCATGTAGGAGAAAATTTTTGTGACCTTGGATTTGGAAAAGATTTCTTAGATATGACATAATCCATAAAAGAAAAAAAGAAATTGATAAATTAGGCTTCATCAAAATTAAAACCTTTTGTGCTCCAGAAGACACCATTAAGAAAATGAAGACGGCCGGGTGCGGTGGCTCACGCCTGTAATCCCAGCTCTTTGGGAGGTCAAGGCGGGTGGATCATGAGATCAAGAGATCAAGACCATCCTGGCCAACATGGTGAAACCCGGTCTCTACTAAAAATACAAAATTAGTTGGGTGTGGTGGCGGAGGCCTGTAGTCCCAGCTACTTGGGACACTGAGGCAGGAGAATCGCTTGAACCCGGGAGGTGGAGACTGCAGTGAGCTGAGATCGTGCCACTGCACTCCAGCCTGGCAACAGAGAGAGACTCCATCTCAAAAAAAAAAAAAAAAAAAAAAAAGAAAGAAAGAAAAAAGAAAATGAAGACAAGCCAGAGACTGGGAAAAAATATTTGCAGACCATATATCTGATAAGGGACTTGAATCCAGGATATATAAAGAATCCTTACAAGGCAACAAGGCAACTCAATTTAAATTAGGCCAAAAGATGTGAATAGATGTCTCACCAAAGAAGATGATACATGAATAATGAACACATGAGAAGATGTTCAACATCTTTCGTCACTAGGGAAACAAAGCCACAATGGGAGTCCACTATTTGCCAGAAAGGCTATAATTGGAAGACAGACAATTACAAGTGTTGGCACGGATGTGGAGAAACCGGAGCCCGCACACTTTGCTGGTGTAAATATAAAGTGATACAGGCACTTTGGAAAACAGTTTAGCAACTTCTGAAAAAGCTAAACATAAGCTTTCATTCTCAGCAATTCCATGCCTAGGTATCTGCCCAAGGGAAATGAAAACATCTTTCACAAAGGCTTGTGATTGCTCCTATCAGCTTCATATATAATCGCCCAAATCTGGAAACAATCCAAATGTTCATGAATAGGCACGTGGATAAACAAAATGTGGTATATCTACCCAATGGAAGACTAGTCAGCAATCAAAAGGAATGTACTGATATATGCTACAATAAAGATATAAACACCTCATGCCAAGCGAAAGAAGCCAGACACAAACACTCCAGATTGTATGATTCTTTTTAAATGAAATGTTCAGAAAAGAAGGCAAATTACCTGGGGCTGGGAGCAGGGAGTTCCGGCAAAGCTAGAGGAACTTGTGGGGTGATAAGAATGTCCTAAACATGGGCCGTGTTAGTGGCAGCACAACTCCACAGATGTAGCAAAAACCATGGAATTGTACATTTACAACAGGTGAGTTTTATGGTATGTAAATTCTACCTCAATAACAACACTGTAGGAAAAAAATGGAGACTGGGCGTGGTGGCTCATGCCTATAATCTCAGCACTTTGGGAGGCCAAAGCGGGTGGATCACCTGAGGTCAGGAGTTGGAGACCAGCCTGGGCAACATGGCAAAACTCTGTCTCTACTAAAAATACAAAAATTAGCTGGGCGTGGTGGCGTACACCTGTAATCCTGGCTTCTCAGGAGGTTGAGGCAGGAGAATCGCTTGAACTAGGGAGGTGGAGGTTGCAGTGAGCGGAAATCATACCACTGCACTCCAGCCTGGGTGACGGAGCGAGACTGTCTCAAATAATAACCACCACCACCATCACGGGGTAGAGGCTACACAGACCTTACCCCGCAGCCTGCCCTCCTGCCCTGCAGCTGTTTCCACAAACGCTTCCTCCTCCTTCCATCCCCAGCTGCTCTAGCTGCTTGCCAGTTTCTTTTCAGCTCCAGCCTGGCTGGTTCAATGGTCATCCTCCTATCTGTCCTCACACGGGACCCAGCCCCTCCTCAGGATCAGCAGCTGCGGCCATCAGCTGTCCTCGCCCAGCTCCTCCAGAACAGCTTTTAAAAGGGATCCACCTGGGGCTGAGTTCCTCCAGTTGGTCCTGGTGAGCTGTCACGTAAGAGTAATGAAGTTTAAACTTCTCTTTAGCAGCTAAGCACGGAAATTGACCCTGGCACCTTGCTAAGCTAATCGAGTTACAAAACGAATCCTTTAGGATCAAATTCATTACAACAGCCGCATCTATGACCCATTTTATTATAACCTTTTCTCAAAATCTGCTCTGGTCCGCCACCCTCTGATCTTGCCCAACCAAGCCCTAGTTAGCCTGTGTCTGAGGACGCCTGGCGGGCCCGGCGGGATGCTGTGGAAGGTGAGGGCTTCCAGTCACCTGTAAGCAACCTCGGTCGTACGTGCCCAAGGCTCAACTCCTGCAATCTATTTCTGTGACCTCAGGTCCCAGCAGAGCTCTGATTTCAAGCCACAGCCCTGGCCCAGGCCCAGACTGTGTTTATGACTCAGCATCCAATAGGCATGTAAACAAGATTACATCACAGATTTTCCCTGGCCCATATCTCCCAGTCCAGACTCTGGCTGAAGAGGGACATTGGAGCTTGGCCCTCAAGGAGCTAGCTCCACAGAGTCACCGCCAGCCATGAGGGAACTTGTCACCTAGCCCTCCTCTCACCTGCACAGGCTCAAACCAACCAGGAGCAGGGCTCCCAAGGGGTGAGCTTTATGCAAACACCCGGGGTGGGGTTCCTGGCCACCAACCTCTGCACGTGGCGCTGCCTGGAGGGAAGGTTCTGGGACTCTGGAATGGACTTCTGCCCAGTAGGAGTGGCGAACTTGTGGCTCTCATGGCTTTGCGTTGTTACAGATACACCTCCACTACTTTACACACTATTAGAAAGTTGAGTACCCCAAATCACTTTTAGGCACATGCAGAAATGCAATTTTAGGAGGCAGAAACTACTCAACTCCAGCAGTGCATCTAGACTCTACCCTAAAATATCTGCATATTAAACTACCAAGGACAGTTAAGCTTTCAAAGGGAGAAGATCAAAGTGCTGTCATCTTTTAATTTAATCCTTTTGTTGCATCAATGGTCTTAAGAGGGATGAGAGAGATCAAAATAAAAATGGAAACAAACTGTATCTTTGTGGCTGTTGTGTTTTAGTCTTTTTTTTTTCTCTCAATTTGGGCCACAAAATAGGTCAGCTCCATTACTGATCAGCCTTCCCACAAATATTTAAAACAAATTGAATTGCACACCCAATACCCATCACAATTACACCAGGCACAATAACTAAATTAGCAATTCAACAAAATAATTGGAAATGCGATTCTCTCTATTCCACCAGTCTCCCTCGAGGGTTGAGCGGATCTATGAGGGAAAGCTCAGCTTTCCTAATTCTGCAGCTAATTAGAGACACACTTGTAAATGAAGTTGTTTGTCTTAAAGTTGAAATTCTCTTCTGGGGGTGGGGGAGAGGCAAGGAGAGATGAGAAAGTCCTTCCGCTCTGGAGCAAGTGTATATAAACAGGTATAAAAACCCGTGCCTGGGTTCTAATTAGCAGCCATACCTGCAATTAATAAAGCATCACTATTTTACCTTCACTTATCTGGTAATGGACGACTTTGGAAGAGCCAGCCTGGCTGACAGCCTCGTAAATAAAGCGGCGCACATTTCTGATGGCACTTGCGACCAGTCACTGTGGGCTGCCGTTTTGGGAGGGGGCGGAAGTGCCAGGACAGCAGGAGCGGTCAGTGGTGGCCAGTGTGTGCTGCCGGCTCCCACGTGCCCCCCCCCCCTCCGGTTTGGGACAGGAGAACCAAAGGCTCACCCTAAAAGGAAGCAAGGCAGAGAGAGGCTCCCCCGCCCAACAGACCCTCCCCTCCTGTGGACCGCCGTCAGCAGCCGAACCTGGGCCCCGCTGGCTCGGGCCACCCCACCAGCCAGAGTTGCAAATCTACCTCGGCCCACTTGCTCAGGCCACTCTTGGAGAAGCAATCTTGAGGTTTCAATTAGGCTGTCCTTGGCCTCTTTTTGTTCCTTCAGGAAGGAAAATCTCTGTTTAATTATATACCCAAGAACTAGGACTTAAAGCCGGCCCCTCTCATCCTTCTCCTGGAGGATGGAGACGTGACCCGAAAATGCAAACTCTCCCCAGGGCTCCAGAGGCTTGAGGAGCCTGTCACGGGGGCTTACTTCCCAGGCCAGGCCCCTCTCCCTGCCCTGCCCGGCAGGAGCCTCCCGGACACGCACACACCTGCGGCCCGAGCACTCCCGGGAACAAAGCCCTGGCCTTACCAGCAAGGTGAGGAGATGAAACGGTGGCCCCACAGCCCGGGGAAGCCTCCAATTCCAAGATCCTCGTGGAACATCACGGCACCTCGGTGGGGGGTGCGGAGGGACAGGAGCCTGCGAAAACGCTGATAAGTGAATTCAAAGCACCTGCTCCTTTTTGCTTATCTCCTCAAACAATATGAACTCAGAGTTATTACATTTAAAGTGCTCTGTATTTGCCTTATATTTAGCTCTTAAAACCAAGTGTAGTGTGCTACAACTTTAAAGGACCCAAGAGTCAAACTGGAAAATAATTTTATGGCATCAGGGATTCAGCTCCGAGCTCAGTCCCTCAGGAGGAGATGAGACTGAGTCAGCCTCCCGGGCTCCCCGGACCACCCTGGACACCAAGGCAGAAAACCGCCCACTTCCCCACGCCCTCCACCTACCCCAGGTCTCAGGGCCAAGAAATCAGTGGAGACAGGTCACACCACCAGCCCCAGCTCAGGTCTAGAACAGGGCCTTCCACCCAGCCTGCTGGGGTGGGCACAGGTGTGTGAAGACACTGAGCCCCTCAGCCCGGGTACAGCTGGAGCTCCTGCCACCCCAGCTGCTGACCATTTGCTTCATCTTTAACTTTAGCACTCGCAGTGCCTTGCAAAAGGTTGGAAAATAGTCATACAGATCTGAACTAATACATTAGCTGCTAGCCATCCTGCAAGTGCACACGTGGCTGGTGGCTACCATGCGGGATAGCACAGAACAGCCGGATTACATTCCCATCATCCTAGAAAGTTCTATCGGACAGCTCTGGTCTAGATGCTCCGGACCACTCCTAGAGTTAGAACAGGCATCCCCTGAAGCCCCCAGGCCTCCCCACAGGAGAAAGGACGGTGCTGGCCATGCAGGCAAAGGAACCAAAACTTGAGCCACACTTGCTGGGGAAAGGCAGAAATTGCAGAGCAGCAGGCTAATTGCTTTGTGCTCTGTATCAGCACACCTGCATACTAATGCACCTGCGTTCCTGCAGGCGGTCTCTCAGAGCCAGACTTTGAAGGCCCAGGATGTAAGGGGCCTTGAGCACCCGGGCTACCACCCTCCCTTGAGGCTGCGCTTTCACCTTGGAGAGCCAGAACCTTGGGACAGTAAGTGATGCTAAGCCTGAAAATGCATCCAGAGCCTGAGCTTCCAGGAGTTCCAGCCAAGATTAAGAGCAACTGCAGTGGGGGCAGCAGTTTTTGATGAGACCCAAGTCTAGAGAACCCTATGGAAGAAAAGAGGAGGTCAACAGAAACCACCTAGAGACTGGGTCACCTGCCAAAAGAGCCCCTTGCTAAGCTTCCCCCAGTGCCTGTCACACAGTAGGAGGTCAAGAAATACCTGAAGGAATGGACTTGAACAGCATTCTCACACCGCACTAACCCACGTCTGCGATGCTGCTTTTACTTAGAAACAGCAGCTTCAGAATGGGAAAGTCCTTAGCAGCCATGAACTGACCCTCAGATCACTAATAAGGACCCCGAGGGAAGTGACTTCCTCAAGGTCAGACCCCAGCAGATTTGATTTCTAGTCCACGATTCTCTCCATGACTCCAGCCTTCAATCACACGTGTCCTCTACTCAAACATCACACAAGCCAAAGCCAGCACTAGCAATGTGTTCTTAAGTCCCTCTTAGAACCTGGTAGCACGGGAGGGGCAGATCGCAGAAAAGAGAAGCAGCCAGCTGCCGGTGCCAGGAACCTGCCTGCCCAGCACACATGGAGCTCATTTCCAACCCAGTCGTAGAGAGGCAGATGTTGGGGAGGGGTGAGCAGGAGTCTTCATGTGTTACCGTCGGGATGCCTATTGAGATCCTTATATTCTTTTTCTACCCGATCAGTGATGTGCAGCTGTTGCTTTTTTTTTTTTTCCACGTTCTTTAAAATTTTCTTTCCTGAGAACATGGTGTCCTTGACCTCAACAAAGGAACTCCAAGAACCCGGAACCAGGGGAAATAAATGGAGTAAACTTCTCAGGAATATAAATGCAGTTGAGGCAACGATCCTATTGGCAGACCCCACACGATGGGCAAGAAAGGCACCGTAAAGGAAATCTATAGATCTACGAGAAAAACAAAAGTTAGATAAGGCGCACTCAGGCTGCATTTACAACCTTCCTCCCATCCACACACAAGGAGCGGATAATGAGGACTTCATCGATAGAACTGCTGGACAAATTGAATCCACACGAATCAGCAGGGCGATGTGCAGCCTGGACTTAAGAGAGAATTAGTTAATGAACTCACCAAATTGCTGGCAATTATTTTTTAAATGTTACGAAGAAAGAGAAAGAAAAGAAAGTAAAAGAAGTAAACTTAAAAAGAGAATGGTTCTCTTCACGAAGGCAAGCTTTATTTAATTTCTAGCACAATGCCCCGATACACATGCACATACATACATTTATTATTATTTTTTGAGATAGGGTCTCACTCTGTTGCCCAGGCTGGAGTGCAGTGGCACAATCATGGCTCACTGTAGCCCTGACCTCCTGGGCTCAAGTGATCCTCCCACCTCAGCCTCCTGAGTAGCTGGGACTACAGGTGCACACCATCAATTAGCTCAAACCTGGCTAATTTTTTCTATTTTTTGTAGAGAGGGGGGTCTCACTTTGTTGCCCAGGCTGATCTCGAGGTCGAACTCCTGGACTCAAGTGATCCTCCCACCTTAGCCTCCCGAAAGTGTTGAGATTACAGGCATGAGCTGCTGCGCCCAGCCACATACATAAAAATTAAAAACACAGGAGGCCGAGGCAGGCGGATCACCTGAGGTCAGGAGTTCAAGAACAGCCTGGCCAACGTGGTAAAACCCCATCTCTACTAAAAATACAAAATTAGTCAGGCGTGGTGGCGCATGCCTGTAATTCCATCTACTCGGGAGGCTGAGGCACGAGAATCACTTGAACCTGGGAATTGGAGGTTGCAGTGAGCCAAGATCACGCCACTGCAGCCTGGGCAACAGAGTGAGACTCTGACTCAAAACAATAACAACAACAAAAAAGTAAAAACACAAACTGAGGTGCAGAAAACAAAGTTCATTCATTTTAGGCCAGGCTCACTGTTGTGTCTGTGTTTATTAAACATGGGCAACAGAACAGCAAGGATAGAAAGTGGCACTGTTCTGATGTCACCAGAGGGGCAGGCAGTGGCCCAGGCATAAAACACCCATGCTTTTGCACCCAGCCTTGGGCCCTTCCCTGACACCCTTCACCTCCACCCACCTGCACAGTTGTGCTGAGGCACACACCTACCTCATTTGTGCGTCTGGATCCGGGGAGACGTGGATCTTGGCATTAACACATTCCATGTACAGAGTGACTGCTTCATTCCTGGGGAATGGTACAAACCTTTATGACCAACATCATATTTGGATTCATTCTAAGCCTCAAACTCTGCTCTCTTTGGATTAAATGGTAAGACTGAGAGAGGCAGTCACGTCGGAGGGGTTTTAGCAATGCATGTGGAGAGCAGGAAATCAACTTCTAAAAAGGAAACTGCATCCCTAAGCTGGCAATGCAGTCAGCTGCTGGAGTGAGCGGGGGGGCTGGCTTTCCCGTGTCTTCTCACACGCCCAGGGGTTCCAAATGATGTTCAATAGGGAGCCCTAGCCAGCGTTCCTGGAGAGAAATGGCTGCACACCAAAAGTCTAGAGGACAAGGAAAACCTGCCTGGGAGACCCCAGGGTGAAGGCTCCGAAAGTAGCAAGAGCATGAAAACAAGAGGGGCACGTGGAGAGCAGATTATATGCGATCCAGCAGCCAGGAAAAAATACGGGCGCCTGGGAGGGAGATGATGGTGTCACTTTCTGTTTATCCACCATCTTTCATTGGAGCATCGTTTCAAAGCACATTATAGGAAGCAGCTCTTTAATCCTCCCAGAGGAGCATGCTGATTTGAAGGGGTCCCTGGGGAGCAAGAAATAAATCCCAGGATCAAATTCCAGGGCCAGTGTCCTCCTGGCTCCTCCATGCCCTGTGTTACACACGGCCTGGCCTAGGCAAGTGGGGGTGGACGAGGGCCCTGACGCCGCCACGATGTTCCAAGAGCCCTAAAAACACACAGACTCTTTCACTTGATTCCTTTTACTCCTAAAGATATACACCAAGGAAAACAAAAGTCTCAAAAACCACAATAAACAAGCTTGATGCACAAATATTCTCCTCTACTATTATCCTGTATATTAAGAGCAAAAACCTAGAAACAATGTAAATGTCCCCAAACAGGGGATTTGGTGAAATATTGATACGGGCCCCAAATGGAATGACTAGTTAGTAATGAAAGTGTGACATCTGTGAAAACATGGAAGTCATCTGACTGAGCTATTAAAATGCAGAACACTGTGCACCATGCTTCTCAGCTGGCACACGTGTGTGCAGGGGGGTGGCAGACATGGCTGCATGAGGATTTTGTTTTTAAGGATAAGTAAAAAATATCAAACAGTCTACAAGTAAAAACCAACTCTTCCCCTGCAAACTGCTCCCTGGCTCCTCCCCTGCTGAGAATCACCGGGGCTATTCTGTATGATTGTTTCTAGACACAGAAGAGGACCCCAAATTACTAAAGATGACAAGTGGGGCCGGGTGTGGTGGCGCACGCCTGTAATCCCAGCACTTTGGGAGGCCGAGGTGGGCAGATCACTTGAGTTCAGGAGTTCGAGACCAGCCTGGGCAACATGGCAAAACCCCGTCCATACAAAAAACACAAAAACTAGCCAGCATGGTGGTGCGTGCCTGTGGCCCCAGCTACTCAGGAGGCTGAGGTGGAAGGATTACCTGAGCCCAGGAGGTCAAAGCTGCAGTGAGGCGAGATTGCACCACTGCACTCCAGCCCGGGTGACAGAGCAAGAACCTGTCTCAAAAATAAAATAAGACGACAAAAAGCCAGCCTTAGCATTTCCTCTACCCTGAAGGGAGGCCCTCTGCCCTCTTTCCCAGATCTCTGGTGCACACCTGGGCAGGGTGGAGCTGTGGCTGCAGCCACGTTTCAGCGTGACCAGCTCACTGCCTTGCCGTACTGGTGAGATCTTTAAGGTCTATGGTTTATGAGTGTCTCGTGTGAAGCAGTCAGCTGGGCAAAAATAAAATAAACGCAAACTCCACACAAAAGAGAGGAATGCTTCAGTCAACACTGAAAAAGGGCTCTGGATTGAAACTCTTGATAACTGTTCTCAACTCATTTGAAAATCAGCATTAGCTACCAAAATGTAAAGTATTAGTTTTATTAAAATGCAAATCAATCAACTAATCTTTCTAGTAACAGTTGAATTGCAGTATCCGTGTCAATTAAAATAGTTTCCAATTTATTCTTGGCTGGAAGGAGGGTGGTCTTCTGAATTTTAAATGCAAAGCCTCCCTTCAGTGAAAATTCTCTCAGTTCCTTCTTTCTCAGCTCTCATTTTTAACTCATTTTAATTAAACTTGCTGGACTCCAAATATTTTGAAGGACATGTTTAAATCTTTTTCTTCATCAGAGTAACGATGACAAAGGTTCTGTTTAGGAAACTCGGGTTGGCGTCAGGCTCATAGAAACCTCAGTACTAAGAGGTCATTTCCTTGCCGTCCTACCAAGCATCATCCAGAACCCTCACGGCTAGATGGACAACGTTGGATGTTCTGTATTTTAAAAGGGGATCATTTTGAAAGCAGTGAATGTGCGGGAACTCTCCTATTTCGGTTGAGTTTTTTGGTAACTGGAGACACATTGAAAAGTAAACATTTCCCTGACAGTCAAGCCAAAGAGGTGATTGTAGAGACAAGAAAAGTCACTGCATACCAAGGTCCAATTAATATGAGATGGAAAAACCCTCCTCCCTCCTATCTGCCCCATCCTGAGCTCAGCAGATTCATTTATGTTAAAACTCAACTGTGATGCAGATGACGTCAGGCCTCGCTTCTTCTGCAGTCCAGCCGAAGGCACTGTGCGGCTGTCCCTGACACCAAGGCAATGATATAGAGGATTCCTGGGGACAAAAATCTGTCCCTTGGTTTTGACATTTCAAAGCAATATCAAAACTCAACTTTGAAAGCAAGTAGTTAGGGCCAGGCGCAGTGGCTCATGCCTGTAATCCCAGCACTTTGGGAGGCTGAGGCCGGCAGATCACTTGAGGTCAGGAGTTCGAGACTAGCCTGGCCAACATGGTAAAACCCCATCTCTACTAAAAATACAAAAATTAGCCAGGCATGGTGGCACGAGCCTATAATCCCAGCTACTTGGAAGACTGAGGCATGAGAGACTTGCTTGAACCCGGGAGGTGGAAGTTACAGTGAGCCAGGATTGTACCACTGCACTCCAGCTTGGGTGACAGAGCAAAACTCTGTCTCAAAAAACAAACAAACAAGTAGTTATAGTAACTACAACTCAACTCAGTTGCCTGGATCCAAAATGCCTTCTCTAATCCCATAGCTCTAAATAAAGAGCTGGGCAAAGGGCCTATGAGATGCTCAGGCCAGCATGCTGACCACCCATATGCGCACATTACTTATGCAAGATAATCTTCACTGCATATTGACCACAGCAAGCCAATAAATTCCCCTTATGGGGATTTAATTTCCAGCTTTTGACCTTTGGATGAAAAACAAGTGAATCGTCTCCTGCCAGATTTACACCAGAGCTAATATCAATAGTGATTCAGGAATGGTGAGCATGGAAAAGGACTCTGGAAGAATCTTTATAGGTGAAAAGAGGAGACAAAAAAAGTCAAACCACCGTATATTTGTGACGACAGGCAAATGCCTCCAAATTACAAAGTCCCCTAGGTTTTTGGGGGAGTCCCTGCTCCTCAGAGCTGTGATAAACCACTAAACATTATCCACTCAGCAGCATCCTGGCCAGGTGTGGTGGCCCACACCTGTAGTCCCAGCTACCTGAGAGGCTGAGGTGGGAGGGGATTGCTTAAGCCTGGGAGGTAGAGGCTGCAGCGAGCTATGATCACAGATCACACCACTGCACTCGAGCCCGGGAGACAGAGCAAGACCCTGTCTCACATACACACACAAAAAAACCCTTTTAAATTTTTTTTTTTAAACTGCTCCTTGCAGAGCAGGGGTACCCCCACAGGCAGAGTGTGCCCAGAGTAGCTGAAACCTTTTTTTAAAAAAAATTAAAGAAGCATCCTATCCCAGAATCATTCAAGTGTTTTTTTTTTTTTTTTCCAGAAGGAGTCTCACTCTGTCACCCAGGCTGGAGTGCAGTGGCGTGATCTTGGCTCACGGCAACCTCCACCTCCCGGGTTGAAGCGATTCTCCTGCCTTAGCCTCCCAAGTAGCTGGGATTACAGGCACATGCCACTACACCCAGCTGATTTTTGTATTTTTAGTGGAGACTGGGTTTCATCATGTTGGCCAGGCTGGTCTCAACCTCAAGTGATCCACCCACCTCGGCCTCCCATAGTGCTGGGAATAGGCATGAGCAGAAGCGCCTGGTCTTAAGTGTTTTTAAAATTAATAGTTTAAATTGACAAACATAATTGTATCCACCTATAAGGTATAATGTGATGTCTTGATAGTGTATATACAACGTAGAACGATTAAATCAAGACTGTCCATGTATCCATCACCTCACTTACCATTTTTTATGGTGAAACATTTGAAATTTACTGAGTTACTCTGAAAAATACATTATTGACTATAGTCACCCTGCTGTATAACAGATCTCAAAACTTCCTCCTCTGGCTGGGAACGGTGGGTCAAGCCTGTAATCCCAGCACTTTGGGAGACCGAGGTGGGCGGATCACTTGAGGTCAGGAGTTCGAAGCTAGCCTGGGCAATATGGTGAAACCCCATCTCTACTAAAAAAAAAAAAAAAAAAAAAAAAAAAAAAAAAAATCAGCTGGGTGTGTTGGCAGGCGCCTGTAATCCCAGCTACTTGGGAGGCTGAGTCAGAAGAATTGCTTGAATCTGGGAGGCGGAGGTTGCAGTGAGCCAAGATTGTGCCACTGCACTCCATCTCAAAATAAATAAATAAATAAATAAATAAATAAATAAATAAATAAATACTTCCTCTGACGTAAAACTGTAGCCTTTGACCAACATGTCGCATTCCCTGCTCCCCCACCCCCCTCAGCTTCCGGTAACCACCATTCTACTCTTTAGTTCCATGAGTTGGCCTTTTGTAGATTCCACGTATAATTGAGATTAGGGGGTCTCTGTCCTTCTGTGCTTGAGTCATTTCACTCGGCATAATGTCTTCCAGTTCAACCACATCGTCGCGAGTGTCAGAATTTCCTTCTTTCTAAGGCCGAATACCCCTTATCCATATAAGAAACCCAAAAGCAAGAAAACAAATAACCCATTTCAAAAATGGGCAAAGAATCTGAACAGATATTTCTCAAAAGAAGACATACAAATGGGCAACAGGCTTATTAAAAAATTATCAGCCTCGCTAATCATTAGGGAAATGCATAGAAAAACCACAACGAGGCTGGGCGCGGTGGCTCATGCCTGTATTCCCAGCATTTTGGGAGGCCGAGGTGGGCAGATCACGAGGTCAGCAGTTCAAGACCAGCCTGGCCAATATGGTGAAACCCTGTCTCTACTAAAAATACAAAAATTAGCTGAGCATGGTGGCGAGCACCTGTAATCCCAGCTACTCAGGAGGCTGAGGCAGGAGAATTGCTTGAACCTGGGAGGTGGAGCAGTGAGCCGAGATTGTGCCGCTACACTGCAGCTCCGGAGACAGAGCAAGACTCAGTCTCAAAAAAAAAAAAAAAAAGATAAAATAAAAAAAAAAAAAGAAAAACCACAACGAGACATCACCTCAGACCTGTTATAATGGCTACTATCAAAAAGATGAACCCCTAAAATGTATACAACTATTATATGGCAATAAAAACTTTTTTTAAAAAAGATGAAAGTTAACAAGTGTTCGTAAAGACGTGGAAAAGGGAACTCTGGCACGCTGCCGGGGTGAACGTGGACTGGTACAGCCATTATGGAAAACTGTAAGGAGTTACTAAAAAAACTAAAAATTCAACTACCCTACGATCAAGCAATCCCATTTCTGGGTATATATACAGATCAATGGACATTACTGTGTTGAAGGGACACCTGCACTCCCACGTTCATTTCACCCACAACAGCCACGCTATGCAAACAATCTGCATGTCCGCCAGGGTGAGTGGGTCAAGGAAACATCAAGTCTGACACTGTATGAGGAGGCCACTGGACTAGAAAAAAAAAAGCTCAGTAAATGTGTCATCCACTAGAACCAAACCAGACTGACTCTCAGCCTCTTAAGAAATCACAAGCGGTGGTGGCGGTAACAATGCTCTTTATTTGTGGCGTTTAAAGGCGGGGTTGGGCGGGACAGCACCCTTGCATGTATTAGGCACAGGTTTGGAACGCAGCACCTTCCCAGGGGCTTCCCTACTAGCTCAGCCCCATAAAGTCACTGGTTTCCTCCATCTGGACCAGCAGCCACACCAGCCAAGGCGCCCACTGGGTGTCGGAGGTGGGCGATGTCAATCCCCGTGGCCTTCGTCGGGAGGGTGGAGCTGGCCAAAAAGAGAGCGGTACAGTTCTGTCCTAAAAGACAAACATAGCAAACTGGTTAACACACTGGTTCACTATTCAAGGTTAAAAAGGAACGCAGAAGCTGGAAAATACCCCATTCTGTTTCTTCTGTTGAAAACACAGCCATGTAATTAAAAATGCATCCCACAGCTCTTACTCACAAATACAACAGAAGGAAGAAACCCAATCAAACAGTAAAATATGTAAATGGTCCAGTGCGGCTGGACACCCATCTCCAGGGAATGAGTGTTCTGTAAGTTTGCCCTTTGCAGACAGGCTCTTCAAGTAAGAAAACAAGATTGAATATTTTAATAGGATGTAGGAGACCGCCATCCGATGAGGAGGATTCAATCAGACATGGGATGTAGGGGGATATAATTTAGTTTTCATACATTTTCTTGGACTTGGCAGTACTTGAAAAACAATGAAAATGAGCCAGCAACACGATTCCAATCACTATCATCTGTGCAGTTGTTCAGGCAGAGAACCAAGCTTCTTCCACACTCCCCAGCTGCCCTGTCTCTATTCTCAGTCTAATAAATAATATGATTGGCAATTTATTTCTAAAGTTGGGTTTTGACATTAAAACTATAACATGCCAGGGTCTTGGGCCCCTATAAAGAAAAGTAAATGACCACTTTCAAACTCTTTTAAATGCAACATACACACAAACATCAGCCAAAGCCATGTGTCAAGGCCTGGAAAACCTAAAAGGGGTTTGGGTGGGGCAGGGATCTTTCCTATCATTGAGACAGAAGCTCCAGAACACTTTCCCCTGTGGATACAGAGCAGATCCTCCCTGCAGAGACATGAGGGACCCATGAGGTTCCAAGCAGGCAAGACCCGTGTGAGGACGTCCCTGTCATCAGGGAGGTGGGCGTGTAGCACGTGGCCGCAGAGGCAGCCATCCATGTCCATGCTCTGCAGAAGCCCCAGCCAGTAGCCCTCACAGAGACAGGGCAGGCGCACACAGGGCTGAGGTCATGGGCCAGGAGCCCCAGAAGAAATCTACACCTGCTCGGATATTGTCAAGATGGAACTCAAATTCCAGCCTGCCGTCTTGTTTTAAAAGTGCTCTCATCATCTGAGGGTCAGCATCGGCACATCAGACTTTAAAAGCAAAACCAAAAAACCCCACCTTTCAAACAGCAAGGCTTCAACACAAAAAACTACTGGTCTTTTTTTGAAGTCACCCTACTATAGTTATGGATAGGAATAAAGGTACTACAATTAGGAAATCCAACAAAAGGAATAGAGTATCAAAGCTTTAAAAAAGTCAAAAGAAAAACATCTTAAGGAAGAACTACAGAAGCCACAAATGTAAGCTAGCCTTATCATGTTGGGGACCACGGGAGGGACAGGCAGTGAAAGTGCAGGCCAGAAAACAACAGGCCTCCAATTTTATTACAGGAATTTTATCCCAAGAATGTGCTGGTGCCTTCACCCTGAACTACCCAGCACCCCTAGGCCACAGACAAAGGACACAGCTTCCCCCTTGGCTCCACCCATCTCTTCTGCTCTTCTGTTACACACATCCATGTGACTAGCCTCAATCAGCCCAGACGAGGCCTGCCAAGGTGGAAGGCAGCCCCAGACCAAATGCAAACCCACGGCTCCCAAATCAGCAGCTCCGTCACACGGATACTTCGGTGCCCAGGGCAGGCTCCACTTCATCACACCATGGCCTGCCTATTTGCCAGTAAAGCCAAGTCTCTCTAGCTGTTTCCACACAAAAAATTAAATGGCGTGAAAGGGAGAGTTGCCATAACAAAAGGACAGTGTGACTTTAAGACGACAACGTCTGATGAGAAGGAAATGCAGAGGCGCGAGGCTATTTAGCCCTTCACAATCATACCCTTTCCAGCCTCGCCGTGCTTGCCTGCACCAGACCCCATCATTACCACTGAGCAAATGCTTCCACTCTGCGCGCAATATCAGTGCAATGCCTGGGCCGAAGGCAGCAGTTACTGTCCGCAGCAGGGTTCACGTGTCAGGAGCAGAGAGTGAAATGCTGAAACCCATGTTTTCATAGAACATCATTTCACACTCAGGTGGGCAAAGCTGACAAACATATGCAGTTGTTCATGGCAAAGCAACCTGGGAAGCTGAGTGGTCTGGGTTCTTAAAATATTTTCAGAGAGAGAGAATATCAATAGGGGATTATTTCAATCTAAAAGTCCCCAAGCAATTTCAACTTTTACATCTTCCTCACCCACTATCACCAGCTGGTGACCGTTTTTACCTTCAAAGCATCTCAAACTTCACAGCTCCTCCAGGCTTCCACTAGGTCAGATCTCACCGTTTCTCATGAAGCACACAGCAACAACCTCCTGGCTGACTCTTCCACTCCCTTCTCTGAGACAGACAAAGCAGACCCTCCCTGGGGCCCAGGAGCAGCATGGGGATGAAGATCCCCACCCCACACGCCCCCCACCAGCCACCCCCACTGTAGATTCCAGCGGTTCAGCTTGGCCTCAGCCCTTCCTCTTTCCAGGTCCTGGCTTTGGCTCCTGCCCTGAGCAGCTGGGTGGTACAGGGAGGCACAGCCCTTCCTGCCTCTTTACTAGGTTGGAGAAGGGAGGGTTGCGCATTTTTATAACGTTTTTTCACAGTAAGTTTAAATAGTTACAAAATATATAATGACCAGGATGTTGTGAAAATTAACTTTTGTAATGCCTGCAATGGAACCTACGTGCCATAATGATTTGATACTCATCGTTCATTCAAGTAACACATAAACTATTTTTTTTTGAGATGGAGTCTCGCTCTGTCGCCAGGCTGGAGTGCAGTGGCGCAATCTCGGCTCACTGCAACCTCCACCTCCCGGGTTCAATCGATTCTCCTGCCTCAGCCTCCCAAGTAATTGGGACTGCAGGTGCGCGCCACCACGCCCGGCTAATTTTTTATTTTTAGTAGAGACGGGGTTTTACCATGTTGGCCAGGATGGTCTCCATCTCTTGACCTCATGATCCGCCCGTCTTGGCCTCCCAAAGTGCTGGGATTACAGGCGTGGGCCACACATAAACTTTTTAACTTGGACATTTTATAGCACCTTTTTCTTTTTAAATTTTATTTCCACCTGACTTTTCCCTACAGAGTTTTGTCCTAATATAATGGTTTCATGCTTGAATGTCTTTTATCAATCACCCTTATCATACTTCTTGGCCGCATTAGTCTGTAAATAAAAGCACTTTTGAAATTTTTAAAATTCAAAAAATTGAAATGAAAATATTTTAATTGTTTGACATTATAAGGCTCTAAGTAGTTTAAAAATGTTCCTCTGGATTATTATTAGGATATAATCAATATATAATAATATGATATAATATATCCTAATTTTAGTGAAAATTTAGTATTCATACATGTGTAAAATGTTATTGGAAATGCATCCCTTAATAATATGGATGAGGCTTTTCCCTCCATTTGTTCATGGATCCATGGAGGAATATTATTTATTGCCAGAATGAAGGAGGGTTCAGCATCAATTCTACTCCTATTTTTTGTTTTTTGTAGACATAAGCACTGAGAAATGTTGTCATATAAACAAGCAGATAGGAATGACAGAGTTCTGGCATAGCAATGCCACTTGATTCTTTTCGCTCTTTCTGAATTATACAGCACACACAAAAAATCGCACAGTGACTCGTCCCCAAACATTAGTCCTAACGGTCAACCAACTGCCAACTCAATTCAACTCGTGTTCTCTGGCGATTCTGCTGGAAGTGAAGACCCGGAAACCACCCAGCCTGCACAGGGCTTGTCCTCTAGTCCTTAGGCGTTTGCTTTCTCAATCTCTGTACCCATCTTTCCAGCTGTCCTTGGGTTTGAGGCCCTGGAGGTTTTCCTGTGGCAGCCCGAGGTCCATGTCACTTTAAGGAGGGGCTCGAGGGAGGCTTTTCAAGGCCGGAGAAGGACAAGGGTAAAAGGAGAACCTAGCCCTCCAGCACAGGCCTGCTCTGGGGCAGACAGCTTTAGGAAAGAGCGTACGTCTGGAGACTGACCCCTTGACTATCTGTGTCTACCTTCCCCTTGGAAAGTCTCTGCATACCCCAGTGTGAAGACTGAGCCACAGGGTGCACTGAGCTCTTCCTCCCTCAAACCTAGGCAGGTGTCTAGGTGCTTAGGGAAAGGCAAAGACATCTGAAAAGAAACAAAACATGTCCACAGCCCTTACCCCATCCCAAGAAAAACTGCAAGTAAAGACGAGGCTACAAAAAGGTGCCACGGGACCGAGGGCCAGACAGCCTTCCACTGCATAAACATTTCCCCCCGGCTGCATCTTCCTAACTGGGATTTAGCCATGTGGAGAAGCTAAACTATCAATCCTCCAGGTTAACCTTGTTCCATCGGATTCTCCAGGGTAAGTGTATAGTTTCATACCTGAGGTCCCCTTAAGGCTATGCATAATCAACTTTTTAAAAAAATACATAATTCCTGCTCCCCATCACATTAAGAATCAAGATGCAAATCACTGATCTGTAATACCCCCACCCCCCAGCACACACACACTCATGGTCAGTGGGAGTGTCCACTGTAGACAATGCGTTCATGCTGGTATCATGCAGGGGAGCAGCCTGCGGAGTAATTAACAGGACTTGGACCTGAGGTAGAAGGTCGATAGCAGGGGCTCTTCCTTGAATTAAAATTTAACTTACCCTTTATTGCAAACTACAAAAGCAAGTAATGAGCACTAACATTTTTATTTCTTTTAAACTGTCATTAAGCTGTAGAGGGGATAATTACCTATCTCTAGTGCAGTAAGGTTTTATAACCCTTAGTGAGGCATTTTCTAATTTAATATTTTTACTATATTATCATAAAACCTGTTTCTAGAAAAAAAATGATCATGGATTAGCAGCCATTTTCCATAAACACAGAATGTGCATGTGTGTGTGTGTGTCTGTCTGTCTGTCTTAGGATTCGGCTTATTTATTATGTGATTCTTCTGAAGAGACTTAAAGTATGCACATTGTAGCTAGCTGTGAACTGCAATCACTTGAGTGGCAGGTAAGGTTTTAAAAGCTCTGAGTGAAATGGGGGTGTATGTGTATGAGAATGCAGCCCCTCACCGATGTGTGGACCCAAATATGTTCCCTTCAGTTCCACATGTGCACTCACCCCACCACAACACAGATCACTGTCTTTCACGACGTCATTTGGGCAAACAGTACAAAGGAGCATATTAAACCTGCAAATAATCTGTGTGGGGCTTTCAATTTGCTAGGTCAGTAGCTTGCAGCACTGAGGATTCTGAAGGAATTGTACCATCCACTCTACAGAAAACCACACTCCTCCTACACAGGCCCTGGAACCCCCAGGCCTCCAAGACATCCCTGAGCTGTACCTACCCACAAAGACAGGTGGACAGCAGAGAGAACACAGCCATTCCACTGCTCCCCGAAAAAGCCTGTGCAGCCTCCCAAAGTGCATCATGGTCTCCGAGCAAGTATTACGTGCCAGTCTTCCAAAGGAGCTGGCGGAGACAATGCTGCTGCTTTCCAGACGAAAAGTGACTCATAGGCCAGGTATGGTGGCTCACGTAATCCCAGCACTTTGGGAGGTTGAGGCGGGAAGATCACTTCAGCCCAGGAGTTTGAGACCAGCCTGGGCAACACAGTGAGACCCTGTGTCTATTAAAAATAAATAAATACATAAAATGACACACATAATTTGCCTTTGACTAATTAAAAATTGTTCATTTGTTGCTTCTTAGGAGTGGGGGGTCTCCCTAAATACATAAGACACATCCCAGAATGTCGTGGCCCTTCCTTCCTTTCTAATCCTCTACCTCTCCCACACTGCACACAAAAGTGCTGTAGCATTTGCTTCTGCCTTAACTCAATCCCATACATACATTGCAGAATCAAGGGAAAAGAAGAAAGCACACGGCAGGCAAGTCGGACAAAGGGTTCCAATCATAGCAGCACTCACGGCTAGCAGGGTCTGGATCCGATCTGAAACCCTACAAGTAGAGTCTGCCCAGATATGGTCAGTCAGCGCAGAGATTCACACGCACGCCTGCTCTGCACAGACCAGCGCGGTCACCAATGACAGATGTGTGCTTTTAAAATTATTGGTGATGTACTGATGCTGCCTTTTTTCATGTTTGTCTTTGAAAACAATTTGCTTAGTGTGGTGGAAGCTTAAACATGTGCTAGATGTATATGATTCCTGGCCTCAAAACCTAACATACTACAGGTATAATCAATTAATTAAAAATATTTGAATGCTTATTTGAACTTTGTTAGATTTTGTGGAGGCACAGCAGAAGCTAGATCGGGAAGGTGAATACATGCAGTAAGTGTGTCTCAGACAAACCACTCCATTTGGGGAGACACACAAACATTTTTCCTCCTGCTGAACCCAATTCTGTCATTTTAGGACTTACAGCCATGGGCTCCTGTCCCTCTAAAGCCAGGAGAGAAGTAAGGCTGACTACTATTCCCTGTGGCAGCACTTCAACTGTTTGATGTCTTCCTCTAACTAAATCTGTTCTTTTCCGGGTTCAGCGGCCTCAGTTGCCTCCATTCCTCCTGTGACCGAGTCTGCTTGCCATCCTGACTGCACTCCTATGAGCCCTCCATTTGCCAAAGCTCCAAAAGCAAGGTCTTCGGAACCTGCAGCCCTCGTGAGCCCAAAGCAGGTGGAGCAGGACTCCATCTCTCCTGCACTCTGAACACATACTTCTCTCTCTGTCTTCCCAAGGCCTCCACTCTCTTCTGTTCTATCTACCAGTATGCCCAGGGCCTCCCAAATGTCTGCGGAAAAAGATGTCTTGCCAATTATCACTTGGCATGTGCTAACGGCACCAAACAAAGGGATCCTTCTCCAATAAAGCACGTGCCTCCATTCTGATTGCCAGAAACCAAAGTAGGCCAAAGGGCAAAGGCTACTCACTCCTCCATTTTCCTCTTAAAAATGTCTACAGACCACAGGACAGCAGCTTTCCCTCTTTTTTTTTTTTTTTTGAGACAGAGTCTCGCTCTGTCACCTAGGCTGGAGTGCAGTGGCGCCATCTCGGCTTGCTGCAAGCTCCGCCTCCCAGGTTCACGCCATTCTCCTGCCTCAGCTTCCCGAGTACCTGGGACTACAGGTGCCCGCCACCACGCCTGGCTAACTTTTTTTTGTATTTTTAGTACACACAGGGTTTCACCGTGTTAGCCAGGATGGTCTCGATCTCCTGACCTCGTGATCTGCCCGCCTCGGCCTCCCAAAGTGCTGGGATTACAGGCGTGAGCCACCGCACCCGGCTTGGACAGCAGCTTTCTTTTCTTATATACTTAGAGAAGCCAGCTTAATAGAAATCTTGAATAGTTAAATAGAACAAGGTGAATGCTTTTATATGGCATAGAGCATGGTATCACAAATGCAGAGGGGCTGGAAGGTGCTGTCAGAGCTGGTTCTGACTGGCTCAGGTCCTTACTGGGTCTAGGACCTTAGGTAAATTACTTAGCCCCCTGAATCTTAGCTTCCTCATCAGTAAGATGGTGACAATATCTTCCTTAAACATACTGTTTTTACAGCACTAAGCAAAGTCCGCATTGCATAAATGGCATCGTCATCTATGATCATGAGAAATGGAATGAGACAGAGCAACATGCTGAGGACCTGTGTGCACGCATTACAGTTGCTCCCAACCAACACGAGGGACTAAACGGCACCCTCCTTTCATCATTCCTTTGCTTTCCCCGACCCAAATCCATCCTACTCTGTATCAGTGACTTTACAAATGAGAGAAAGATATTTGAGAAGTGTCTCTATGACCTAAAAGGAGAAACATACTGATCCAAATGGCAGGCAATCGCCCTGTGCTCTTTGGGGCTGTGCGGTAGGGGCAGCCCTATGTGTGTCACGGGAATGGGCTCAGACACAGGCGACATGCATTAGAACTTAGCTCCTCAAGGCTGGGCGCAGTGGCTCACACCTGTAATCCCAGAACTTTGGGAGGCCAAGGTGGGCGGATCACCTGAGGTTAGGGGTTTGAGACCAGCATGGCCAACATGGAGAAACCTCGTCTCTACTAAAAATACAAAAAATAGCTGGGCGTGGTGGTGTGTGCCTGTAATCCCAGGTACTTGGGAGGCTGAGCCGGGAAAATCACTTGAACCTGGGAGGCGGAGGTTGCAGTGAGCCGAGATTGTGCCATTGCACTCCAGCCTGGGCAAAAGAATGAGATTCCATCTAAAAAAAAAAAAAACAAAAAAACTTAGCTCCCCAAGAAGGCTGGATTGCTGGGAAAGTAATCCAAGTAAAAAGACAGTGCTGATAAGGAGTTAGTATTTAGTCAGAATGACACAAAAATCACTATAGTAGAAAACTTAGGATTTCTGAATACGGCCAAAAAGTCGGTACTTACTCTCCCTCACTCTCCTCTTAACATCCCCCAACAACCCAAGGAGGATCACAGGCTTCTCTCCTGAAATCTCATCATAATTCCATACCAAAAAACAAACCAAAACTGAACAACAAACTCCCATAAAAAAACCACAAAGCAGAAGAAAGGAGGTAAAGGGGAAAGAAAGCAGTCTTCTTTCAGCTAAGACTTATTTCTTAACAGGATCAACTTAGCAAAATAAGAATGACTCAGAGACACCCCTTATCTATCACTAATTACCTAAATCTAGATACAAGGCAAATCATGTCCAATCCGACACTAGCTGAAACTCTTCACAAGGTTCCAAAACAACAAAACCGCAGCCGCCCGAATCTGCCACAAGGTGGCAGTACACGACTCGTTTCCAAGTGGACCCAGCCACCAGTCAGCGGAGCCCATAAATTACCCCGTGTGTCTGCTCTCATCACCATCCTCCCCAGTGCTTGAAGGAGACTCTAGAAGGTCTGTTCCAATTCGTTCTTTTGGTCAGGTCAGAACTAGGTCCTTCAAACCTCTGCAAAAGCTTTTAGCCCTACAGCTCTAAATTACACATGGTGACACACGGCCTCTGGCCTGTCCCCTAAAGATCAGACAGACTCAAGATTTATAAATGTTCCAAGAAGCAGGTTCAGGCCCCAAACAAAGGAACTGAGAGGCTGGGGAACAGGGAGGAGAGGGGAGAGGGATGGGGGCGAGAAGGGGACTGCACGTGGACAGGTTTTCTTCTCACTTGTGCTTCCTCCTTACTCAAGCCAGTCACAAATCCCCTGCACTTTAACAAAGGAAGAAAAATACTCAAAACTTCCACCATCCCTACTACTAGCTTCAAATCTTCCACATGATTTTAAAGAAAAATAATTTACCTTAGCGGACTTGCAAAAAAGCAGAGGGGTGGGGGAGGAGCCACTCTTCAGACAAAAGGGGCGCCGCTCCTTCCACGCATTAATATTCCATATTCCCGGGATGATTTCCACTTTCACAGTTTGACTGTTTTATAACAGATTTGATGTGAGAGAAGACAAATGGCCTCACAAAGGAAAGACGACAAATCATCACACTGCTTTTAGCAGGGTTTCTCTTTATTTTTATTTATTTTTATTCCGGACCTGGGATGCAGAGCTCTCTGCCTTGCTGGAGATGTTTAATATTAACGTCAAGCCACCATGGTCCCCGCAATAGAGTTGGCTGGTGTTGTGTTTACGGTTTTGTGACTGCTGGCTTCAGGAAGATGAAGCTCCTTGTTCAAACAGCAGCCCCTCTAACAGCTCCTGTTAAAAGCTAGGGGATGCTTCACTGCTTAGACGTGAATCACTTCCCCCAGCCGCACAGAAGGTGAGACTGACATTCCAGTTACATTTGTATCCGTATCAGGATGCTGCCCAACAACCCAGGGCGTGTGTGCATGCGTGTGTGTGTGTGTGTGTGTATGTGTGTTGGGGGAGCACAGGATGCATCGCTCAGCTCTAGCTTAACTTCAACACGTAGGAATTAGTGAGGGTATTCAATGTCAACCCACAGAGTTTCGGCAAGGCACTCTGCTATTACTTCTGGTAATAAGTTGGAGGATTTCTTTTGCTTAGAAATCGGGTACCAATCAAAACGCACAAGAAGTAACTAGTAAGTGAGCAAATGCAAAGTGCCAGCTCTGCAATGCGAGTCAGGGGACACAGAGGAACCGCTGGGGCCTGGGGAGCAAGCCCTTCCAGCTGCTGGCCAGCTGCCCTGCCCGGAAGTCTCCCCCCGAGCGTTCAAGGAGCATGTGTTCTCCTGGCTCTCCTCTGCCTTCCTTCTCCCAGGTTCTGCTCTTGGCTTCCTCTCTTCTTTTGACACCCTCCCCTGGTGATCCTACACACACTCTAATGGTCTAATGGTCTCCTCCGCGCGAAGGACCCCAGAGCCCGAGTCCCCGCTCCCCTGCCCTCCCCCTAAACTCATCTCCTGCCTTGCAAGGCTCTTCTGACACCCAAGCTACCATTTCTCCTAACAATGGCAGCAAATTCTTTTTTATTCACATCCCACACAACTGTTTAATGGCAGCTGTAAGACAAAATTACAGATATCGATACCACATTTTCTGATGAAAAAATAAAATCCAGTCTGAGATGGGGCTCTTGTTCAGACTGTATGCCTATTAATTGATTTAAAAAACAAAGGCTGCTCTCAATCTGTCCATAATTTTTTGGTTTTTAATGGTATCCTTCAAAGAACTTCCTTCCTGCCTCTGCAAATCAGAAATTCAGCAAAAGGAGCATCTGTCCTAAACACCTGCCAGGTGAGCTTTCCCCAGCAGCACTGAGCAGGCCTGCAACAGGGGGCCTGCAACAGGGCATCTCTCCCACTCGTTTCACCAGCTAGTCCCTGAGGTCAGCAGTTTGATTACCTCAGCCAGTTATACGATTGGCTCTAAAAAGCCTGACTGCTAAGTGCAAAGTGAGCAGTTTGCATTTCTTCCCCTGAACCCTGAAGAGTCTGTCTGGCTGTACAGTTGTGTTTCCCCCTGTAGGACCGAGCTGTGGAAGAGAAGGCAGAGTGCTGCCAAGTGTGTGTATGAGAAAATGTGTATTGATTTCTTCTTTCTTATAGGGGAGCACAAAGCATTGAAGAACAATTGCTCGTCTTTGCAGCATTTCACATTCCATACAAGAGACAAAAGGCCCAACCCCCACTACCCTCTGAGAAGCAGAAAGGGGAACGGAACAGGACTGTGTCTCCTGGGTGTCGGCAGCCACCAGTGCTGCTGCAGGTCAGCTACTGAGACTCCAAACACCCTGGGGCCCACGCCTGCTCGCCTGTCTCTCATCAAGTAATTTCCCTTCTGGGCTGATGTTTCCTCATCTATATTGTAGAAGAAAGGCCTTCAGTCTTATTTACCATGTAAGTGGAGGTGCCCAGGGGGTCAAAGAATTAATGTTTATAAAGTGTTCTGCTCCCCAGGGAGACAGTGGTAAAGCATAGGGTGTGGTTATGGCTCATTCAAGACCTCATTTCTGAGGGTGGCTGGTGAGAGCTTCCCATGACCAGGTGCTGCCAGCAACTTGAACTCCAAGTCTAACGAGGTAAGGTCTTCGATCTAAATATCCTTTCTTAGCTTGACACTTAATACCAACACTAAAAATAACAAAGCAGCCAGGCCTTTATGCTTTGTTAATGCACTTACAGAATCCATTCCAGAACTGTTTTCTTCTTAAAGAAAAATCCTGAAAGCAGAGTCCAGAACACTCATCGAAAGCTATAAATCACTACAGAGCCCTCCTGGGGGTCTTCGTACTCCATAGTAACTGCATGGTGAGTATCTCTAACTCAAGTATCTGAAATCTGAAATGCTCCAAAATCTAAAACTTTTTGAGCACCGACACGAACTATGCTGTATGAAAATGCTCACTGGAGCACTTCAGATTTCAGATTTTCAGATTAGGCATGCTCAACGGGGATAATACAAATATTTCCAAATCCAAGAAAATCTGAAATACGAAATTCCTCTGGACCCAAGAATTCGATAGGTGACACTTGACCTGTAATAATTTATAGGAAGGCCATCAGAACCAAACCTGGTTTAAATAGCACAGAAAACCTATAGTATACAGTATATAGCAGGAGAAACCTATAGTATATAGTATATAGCAGGAGAAAACCTATAGTGTATACAAAGTTTAGGGTCTTGGAAGTGATGGACATGTAAGAGTGTCCTTGAGAGAGCCTTTCCCAGGGTTCAATCCTAAGTAAAAATGACCCCAAAAACCCTCTAAGCAAAGGGTTGGGAATCAGAAGTCCCAGAGGAGAACCTTTCATTCTGGGTCTTTTCCAACATTGCCATGAGCTAAGAACAAAATAAGGAGCCGGCCCTCAAGCAGTGCAATGGTTTAGCATGGAGACCTAACCTATGAATAATTAGGAAACAACCTGGTGGTAGATGCTATACATAATATGGATCTATACAAAGTGACATGGAAGCAGAGGAAAGTATATTAAAGAAGTGAGATGATTTGGAGAGATTTCAGCAAAAGCGGCAAGAAACTCATCTTCATCTTATAGGACAGTTGCAAAAATAATCTTGTAAACAGCAAACTGTAAACAAACATACAAGCTGGGGGCCTTTAAAAGCATCTCAGACAGGAAGCCTCTACCCAACTTTTTTTGGGGTTTGCACAGAAATGGCTATGTCTGTATTGCATGCTGAGGGACAGTGGCGTAATACACAGATGTGAAAAAAAAGTTTGTTTATTTAAATAATTATCTGTTAGGGGTTACATTTAAAATAGTCCTTCTCAGAAATTACAAAATTAAAAAGAACATTTTATTCTCAAGAATCCAGTGAACAAGAGGCCTGCTTTCACTATGTAAAAGAAAGAAACCATGGCCCATAAAGAAGGCTTCCCAGGGTGGCACTGCATACGAGCGAGGGCATAAGGTGCTCAGGAATACTGAGTCAGCTGCCGAGCTCAGAGGAGGCCGACAATAACTGGAAAAAGACCTTAAGTGAAGTGTTTTGCAAATACTACAATTGAAATTAAAATATATTATTCCAAATATATGAACATAAAATCTCGATAATACCAAATACAAGATTACAGTACACACAGGCATACTTCTTTGACTTTTAAGTTAACATACTTAGCAAGAAAAAAACCCCCAATAAGTGTGTCTGTGAACTGTTATACAGTTAACAGTCTAACTGTTTGGGAGGAACAAACAGAATGGGTTCAAAGAAGAAAAAGCCACTTGCTCAGTGGGGGTGGAGAATCTGAAGTCTCCCTAGAAAGGCTGGTGACCTCATGACTGAATATTTCAACAGGAAACAACAGTGAGATGGGGGTGGGAGATGCTGCAGGCTGTGAGCAGAATGAACAGACATGCAGAATAGGGAGTGTGTCCCAGGGATTGCAGGTGTCTGCTCTGGACAGCACATGGGGTGAAATAGGCGATAAGGAGAGAAAAGTAGCAAGGCAACAAGTCATCGATGGCCTTGACTGGCAGGCTTGAGAGTCTGGGTTTTATGCTAGAGGCAAAGAGTAGCATGTGATATTGGAGGAAGGTGAATCTGGCAATGCAACAGAACTGATGAGAATACAGGCTATTGGTTAATATGCTGTTAGTGTAATAGTCGATGTGGGAATTAAAAAAAAAAAAATTTGCCAGGCGCGGTGGCTCACACCTGTAATACCAGCACTTTGGGAGGCCGAGGTGGGCAGATCATGAGGTCAGGAGATCGAGACCATCCTGGCTAACACAGTGAAACCCCATCTCTACTAAAAATACAAAAAATTAGCCAGGCATGGTGGTGGGTGCCTGTAGTCCCAGCTACTCGGGAAGCTGAGGCAGAAGAATGGCGTGAACCCGGGAGGTGGAGCTTGCAATGAGCCGAGATGGTACCACTGCACTCCAGCCTGGGTGACAGAGCAAGACTCCGTCTCAAAAAAAAAAAAAAAAAAAGAAAAAAGAAAAATTAAAAGGCCAAGTGCAGTGGTGGCTCATGTCTGTAATCCTAGCACTTTGGGAGGCCGAGGTGGGAGGACTGCTTGAGTCCAGGAGTTCAAGACCAGCTGGGGCAACACAGCAAGACCCCATCTCTACAGGAAAAAAAAAAAAAAAAAAGCTGGGTGTGGTAGTGTGTGCCTGTAGTCCCAGCTACTTGGGAGGCTGCAGCAGGAGAATCACTAGAGCACAGGAGTTCGAGGCTGCAGTGAGCTATAATTGGGCTACTGTACTCCAGCCTGGGCAACAGAGTAAAACCTTGTCTTTTGTTAAAAAAAGAAAAAAAAAAAAAAAAAAGACCTGGACTCAAAAAAAGAGGCAGTAGAAATAAAAAGTGAAGATCATTGAATAATATATTAAAATAATGCTCCCAAGTAGATTAAAAGAAAAAAAATTCAGATGAAATTAAATAAAATATAGGTGAATAATTGTTCTGGGATACAGGAGAGACTGCCTAATCATAAAACAATGAAAAACACCCCCCACAAAAAGGTTCTTATATATTTAATCAGGTTAAAAAGTAAAACTTCTATGTAACCAATAAAAATCATTAATATTGACAGGTAAGCAAAATATGGAAATCTACAAAAACCAGGAAATGTTATATAACCATAAATATAGCCATAATATAGAGAATTCATACAGGAAGAAAATTCATAAAGAAAAGTCAAAACTCAAAAAGAAAATGGGCAAAGGATAAAAACAACTACAAATGATAGAAATACATGATTAATACTCTTCAAATTTACTATTATAAGAGAAAATAAACATTAGATTATAGCCCACTGCCTACCATATTATATGTCCTCAATAAGGTGTCATTTGTTATGAACTTAAAAACAGTAAGTAACTTTTATATCTAAATAGGAAATATTTTTTAAAAGATGGCTCTCCCGGCCGGGTGCGGTGGCTCACACCTGTAATCCCAGCACTCTGGGAGGCTGAGGTGGGTGGATCACCTGAGGTCAGGAGTTCGCGACCAGCCTGGCCAACATGGCAATACCCCGTCTCTACTAAAAATACAAAATTAGCCGGGTGTAATAGGACACGCCTGTAGTCCCATCTACTTGGGAGGCTGAGGCAGGAGAATCACTTGAACCCGGGAGGCGGACATTGCAGTGAGCCGAGATTGCACCATTGCACTTCAGCCTGGGCGACAGGGCAAGACTCCGTCTCAAAAAAAAAAGAAAAAGAAAAAAGAGCTCTCCAGCTTAGCAAAGATAAAATGACATAAGCCTCAGCTGGAAAGAAAAGAGTCATGTAACTTAGTAAAACTCATCAAGAGTCATTAGAAAGTTTAGATATTTGACCCAGAAATCTATTCTAAAGACACAGCAAAACCTAGAACATAGATTTCTGTATATATATGTTCACTGCAGCACTACTTGAAAAGAAAGGCAACTACAAACAACCTAAATGTCCAACAATAATACATATTCCATAATAGATTATTAGGTTACTAAAATGCTTTTAAAAATACTTAAGGCATTAAAATGCTTATAAGTTAATCTGAAAAAAGATTCAAACACATATGTATATATCTGCATAAAATACATACACAAAAAATTCTATAAGAAAACATGTAAAAGTATTAATAATGTTCTACCCTCAATAGCAGGATGACAAATTTTTCTTTGTCCTTTCTATATTTTTCAAATTTTCTTCCATAAGCATGCACTATTTTTATTATATGGGAAAAAGATACTGTCTCTAAGAAAAGTAGGTGATAGGTGCCTGACTACGGCAGAGAATAGAATTACAAGCATAAACTGACTAAATATACCAGATCAGGATTCAAAGCTAATTATGAGGTCTAAGGTCTTTGTAACCAGAATGATATAACATAAAACCAGGTTTGGGAATCCAGTGATTCACACTAAAATATGATGACTGACAGGCAAAACCTTCCTGTATAGAAAGCATCTCTCCTATAAAAGAAAGCGTGGGGGGGAAAGCATTTTAATCTAAAGAAGTTCCCCCCCCCCCAAATAAGTTTTTGAAAGAGTAGCTAGGGGTGGGGGTGGGGGCCTTCCCTGTGGCACATGATTCCCAAATATTTCTAAAAGCTTGTGAATTTCTTGGCAACAGCAGTGGGGGTTGGGGACCACACTCTTAGATGCACACACCTGTTCCACTACTTACTTGCTGTTCAACTTAGGCAAGTTATTTAATTGTTCCATGCCTTAGTATTCTTATAAAATGCAGATAACATCAATCACTGTTTTTTTTTTAATGAGGAACAAATGAAAATATATGTGAAGGGCTTAGTGCAATGTCTGGCATATAGTAAACTCTCAGTAAGTGAAATATGATATGATTATTCTATGTTATTTCATTGCCCATCAGACACAGGGGACAGACTTACAGTGGATAAATCAGAGCGAAGGATAACTGCACTTAGAAACAGAAATGGTATCTCAGCAATCGACTGTTGGCTCAGTGATCACTGTGGGGCACATCAATAACATGATTATGACTAACTAAATTAAGGTGAAAAACTTAGCTATTGCCTACCCGCTTGCAAGTAACTTGCCAGTTACTTAGCTGTGATTAATACAATATCTGTAAGATATTGCAATATATTTAGAAAGCCAATAATAATAAAAATTAAAAAACAAGTCCTTAAGAGAAACATTTACACACACTTTAAAGAATGTGAAATATCCCTTTGGGAAAAAAAGAGGATTTACAATCCTTTGAAGAAGCGATGAGAATATAAGTGCAGAAATGAGAACTATAGTCAAAAAGGCCCGTTTTGAGGAAGGATTTATCTGTTCAGCATCTACAAATCTCTTTCTCAAGATGTGCTTTTATCACTCTACCTCCTGCTTGGAGCCAAGGCTTCATTTTGACAATGCAAGTTCTCTAGAATAAGAGACTGAACAGTAGCAAATCAGGAAAAATAGAAGAAACAACAGCAGTGTTTTTTTTCCAACCCAGTTTTAAAACTCTGGCCCAAGCCTTAGGTTTGAACTTGAGAGTGTTTCCTTTGTCCTTTCTGACATTACTGGCGAAAGAAGGCCCCATGCCCCTATCTCTGTGCTGGACGCCATCCTTAATGATGATATATGCGGGTCCTTTCCCCTCAGCACTGCTGGGGGGTCAAACGTGTGGTACTACCCACCTGAGAATCAACAAGCAAATTATAAACTGTGTCAATCCGAGTTAATGCAAAGCTGTAATCCTCTTTAACAAGAGATCAAATCACTGCCATGAGTTATGTTCATTCTGTAATCTGATAAGGAAGAGAGGGAACCTCTAATAAAAGAGTAATGGGAGCCTTTAATGATGCTGGTAAAAGGTAGCCCCAGTTAAAACATCACTCTTGTTCCTGCTGATTAGATCAATGTTGCATATTTGCCTGGGCTTGTCTCACCTGTCAGAATAACCTGTGTCTTTTTAGGAGATAAGAAGCCTCAGAGAAAACATCTGTACTTTAACCATTCTTGCTTGCAAGTTTTTAACCAACAGAAAATGCTCTATGGAGGGTATTTCAGGGGTTATTAGCTGATGTGTTCTCAAATGCTGAGCAAGCTACACCAGAATATCTCACCATGATTCCGTGCATATTCCTATTAAATATAGGTAGGGGGGAGCAAGAAATGGTTTAACTATCTTCTGGGTTACCAACTGGGGGAAAAGAATATCATCAGTAGAGTGGTAGAGTATGCCCATATTTAGGGTGCAGACCCATACACAAAAATGGCAAGCCGAAGATAAATTGCCTGTACAAATTCTATTATACCAAGGCATCTCAAGAACAACGTGGCAGTGATGTTGACAAAGCACTTTACAAGGCTGGATCACATTTGTACATTTCTTTTCTAAAACTCCAGATGTAAAACAATAATGTATTTGGTGCTCAGTACTTATCATTAAAGGATGCTCTCCTTGCTCTTTTTTTAATGCCAGCAGCTTTATAAAAGGAGTGGGAAAGGTAGTTTTGTATTTTTGGGGAGAAAACAGGGAGCTAAAATTGAAACTCTTGCTGTACATTTTGAGAATTTCTTTAAGTTATTTGCAAAGGAATGGAGCACCTACAAAATGTTAATCTTGCTACCATTTTTGGAATAAGGGGGGGAAATCTATTTAGAAAAATTCAATACCTACACTTTTAACAGACAGTACCAGCATCAAATCTATCTAATATCCTCTCCTTGAAGCAGCATTTAATGCAAGGCAAACACCTATTTTCTTTGGCATGCATCAAGCTGACTGCCATCACCAGACCCTTTCCATCCTGACAGCCAAAACCAATGCCAACAGAGCAGGTTCACATGAATGCCCCTTCCCAAATCTGAGTCAGTGGCCAGTTTTGAGGAACACATCTCTTCCTGTCTCAGGGGTCTCAGTCAGTACTTGTTTGTCTTGTCATACTAGCATTTTACTGACTTACATCCACACAACAAATGACAATTAACTTAGTCTGCCTCAGAGGGTCTGTCAAAAACACAGGCAAAAAGCAGATGCTTATTTCCATAACCCCAAATTCCTTCACTTTGTTAGAACTATAGTGAGAGATCATCTGCATTTATTTTATTTTATTTTCATTTTTGGAATGCTTCTGTATTAGGCCATTCTTGCAATGCAGTAAAGAAATATTTGAGGCTGGGTAATTTATTGAGACAGGAGGTTTAATTGGCTCACGGTTCTGCAGGCTGTACAGGAAGCATGAACCAGGCATCTGTCCAGCTTCTGATGAGGCCTCTGGAAGCTTACAATCATGGCAGAAGGCGAAGGGGGAGCAGACGCCTCACAAGGCCATAGCAGGAGCAAGAGAGAGAGTAGGGACAGGGGAGAAGCCACACACTGCTAAACAACCAGATCTCTCAAGAACTCACTGTTATGAGGACAGCACCAGGGGAATGGTGCTAAACCACTGATGAGAAATCCACCCCCATGATCCAATCACCTCCCACCAGGCCCCACCTCCACCACTGGGGATTACATTTCAACATGAGATTTGGCAGGGATGCCAATCCAAACCGTATCAGCATCCAACACTGGCTTTTCTTTTTCTGTATTGATAGATTATATGTGTACTTATTTATGGGGGGCATGTGATATTCTGATATACACATAGCATGTTTAATGGTCACATCATACTCCCTCTGGTCTAATGGCATGGGGCAGGTGGGATTTCACATTACACAATGTAAGAAGCACTGTTTCTAAAAGGTCCTTGATGAGCTTAGAATAACTTCAATAGAGAAGTGAACAACAGCCCCGCAAATCATGCAAGTAAAGTACTGACCCGCTCTTGCTGGTGATAATACGCTTAGAGGATTCTCTACCAATGAGATGTCAAGCCTTTTCTTCTCCTTAGGCCACTGATAGCTCTGGCTCTACAAAAACAAGTGATCCTTTGCCTCTTAAAGATGACGCTGTCAGCCAGGTATGGTGGCTCACACCTATAATCCCAGGACTTTGGGAGGCCGAAGCAGGTGGATCATGAGGTCAAGAGATCCAGACCATCCTGGCCAACATGGTGAAACCCCACCTCTATTAAAAATACAAAAATTAGCCAGGTGGTGGGGAGGGGTGGCGGGCGCCTGTAGTCCCAGCTACTCGGGAGGCTGAGGCAGGAGAATCACTTGAACCCAGGAGGCGGAGCTTGCAGTGAGCCGAGATTACCCCACTGCACTACAGCCTGGGTGAGAGAACGAGACTCTGTCTCAAAAACAAAAAAACAAAAAAACAAAAACAAAAAGATGATGCTGTCCTGGGAGCTGAGCTACCCCGTGTCAAGAGCATCAAGGGTTTAGCAAAGCCAGGGATCATTTTTAGGCTTATGGTAACCTCCTCCCTTGCAAGCAAACACATAATACACGGACAAATTGGGCTTTCTTTTGTTTTCTTTCAATATTGGGAATGCTCATCAGGCATGCAATACAAACCATCTGTAACCTCATACTGGAGAAGAGTATAAGATCTACTAGACCAGCACATAGAAAGTATCAGGGGTTGCATAAGATTTCCACTAACAAAGGAGATCCGAAAGCATTAAATCAATATCCAACATCTACCTAGAAGGAAATGCCCCAAAGGGAAATTTGGTAACACCAGGGACACAACTTGGCTACTTTGCATTTTAAAAGGTTTTTTTTTTAAAAAAAAAATAGATCGCTTGAAGAGAAAAATTCTTAGCGTGAGAAAAGAATTTGTATCAGCAGAAATTAACTAAATAGATAACACTACTCAGACCACACAACAGGAGAAACAAAATGAAGATGCCACTATCCTTTCAAAGATAGCATTTCTTTCTCCACCAGGATATACTACCAGGATAATATCCTGTGTTAAAGATCTCTCTCTCTCCCTTAATGAGCTACGTTCCAGTTTCAATTTAAGTCAACCAGGGGCAAATTTACTGAGTTCAAACTGGAAAAGGGATATGGGGGGGATTCAAGGATACGCAACTGGACACCCCACCAAAACCACTGAGGATTAATCCAATTTAGGCACGTGTGGAAGGGTAAACTGGAACCAATGAGCAACTAAGGAAAAGAAGAGGGTTTCTACTTCCAGATGTGGGTAAGCTAAGAACCATAAGTGGAGGTGCCTCTGGGAACAAGTCAAAAGGGCAGAACATTTTGTTTCATGTGTTTTACCACAATTAAAATTAGTGGAGTGTGGTGGTGTGCATCTGTTAGTCCCAGCTACTCAAGAGGCTGAGGTGGGAGGATGGCCTGAGCCCAGGAATTGGAGGTTGCAGGGAGCTATGATTGCACCACTGCATTCCTGCCCAGAAAATACAGTGAGACCCTGTCTCAAGCAAAAAAAAATAATAAATTCATTGAGTGATTTTACTGTGATTATTTAGTTTGGGTCATTTGGATTTTTTATTTTTCTACAAACAATACTGCAATAAAGATCCTTGACACAAATGTATTTGGCAACTATTAAAGATTATCTCCTACAAGTAGATTTTTCTGTGTTAACAGACACATTTAAAAGTCAGAAACAGGGCCAGGCATGGTGGCTCATGCCAGTAATCCCCCAGCACTTTGGGAGGCCGAGGCAGGTAAATCACCTGAGGTCAGGAATTAGAGACCAGACTGACCAATGGGAGGCTGAGGCAGGAGAATTGCTGAACCCCAGGAGGTGGAGATTGCAGTGAGCCAAGATTGCACCACTGCACTCTTGCCTGGGCAACAGAGCAAGACTCCATCTCAAAAAAAAAAAAAAAAGTTGGAAACACAATGCCAAATAATCCTCCCAAAAGAGTTTGCCAATTACATTTCCAAAAACAGTATGCAAAGGTGCATTTTTCCTTACACCATCAACACTGGGTATTACTAATCCTTTTAATATTTTCCAACTGAATAAGGACAACAAAAAGGAGGGGGGGTGTGCATGGTGGTACACGCCTGTAGTCCCAGCTACTCGGGAGGCTGAGGCAGGAGAATCGCTTGAACCCAGGAGGTGGAGGTTGCAGTGAGCCCAAATAGTGCCATGGCTCTCCAGCCTGGGTGACAGAGCAAAACTCTGTCTCAAAAAAAAAAAAATAAAAAGAAATCTCATTATATTAATTTGCATTTCTTTGATTAGGTTGAAAGTGCTTATGGTTTTTGGCCCTTGAAATTTTTCTTTTTTGATTTTTTTTTTTAAATGGAGTCTCATTCTGTCGCCCAGGCTGGAGTGCAGTGGCACGATCTCGGCTCACTGCAAGCTCCGCCTCCTGGGTTCACGCCATTCTCCTGCCTCAGCCTCCCAGTAGCTGGGACTACAGGCGCCCACCACCACGCCCGGCTAATTTTTTGTATTTTTAGTAGAAACGGGGTTTCACCGTGTTAGCCAGGATGGTCTTGATCTCCTGACCTCGTGATCCGCCCGCCTCAGCCTCCCAAAGTGCTGGGATTACAGGTGTGAGCCACTGTGCCCAACCTTCTTTTTTGATTTTTAAGTCTGCTTGTTGATATGCTGTGTCCATTATTGTTATTGGGATATTCTTAGAGATTTGTAAAAACTCTTTACATAGTAGAAAAATATGTCATCTGCTGGAATTTTTTTGTTCAAGTTCATCATTTACCTATTAACTTTGTTTTTGATGTCTTTTTCAATGTGACTTTTATGTAGTCAGGTCTATTAATATTTTACCTTTTAGTTTCTGGCCCTGTGGTCATGCTTATAAAGTCCTTCACTACCTTGAAATCATTTTAAAAAATTCTCTATGCCCCCAGCACACCAAGAATGACATACGTATAACTTAGGAAAACCAAAAGTATTTACTTGAGGAAAAGTAGCATGCAGTGATAATGATATTCTGACAATTATGAAAGCTTCCTATTTGTGGTGTACAAATGGGACACAAAATGGAATGGTACTAGATTACTTCCACTTTTGTTTTTCCACTAAAGAAAAACAAAGGAGGATAAGCTATTACTACTTCCTTCTTACTTAAGATAAAGTTAACAATACCTACTGGCCCTAAAAATTTTGATACTAGGAGAGAGAGCTAGTGCCTATTTACTGTACCCATAGTTAATCTGGCCTATTCAAACCATAAAGCATGAGCAGTTGATATGGACATGTCTCCCTATCCTTAGGAAACACAATGAGAATGGTGCGCACTTTGGTAAAAACAAATGTTCAGTTCTCCAGCTACAAGACTACTATTCCATTCCTTAAGTAGCTAAACCAGCTGGAGAACAATGCTGGTAATTAGGAATCAGTCCACAAGGGATAGCCCTTTCTCCTTATAAATGTCACAAGGACTGTCACCCAGCAAACACACTCCTAACCCCTTCTCCCTGGCTTGCTCTACCTGGAGTGGCAACGTAACACAGTTCTGGCCAATGAAATACAAAAAGTTTGCTGAAGGGAATTCTGGGGAAGGTTTTACTTTTCTGATTAAAAACAAACAGGTATGGCTGGCACAGCTCTTTCCTCTTCTTCCTGCCTTGAATGCATGTTTGATGGCGTTAAGTTGCAACAGCCAACTTGGGACCACAGGGGAAAGACCAAGAGATGTTGGCCCTAACACCACCGAGAAGCAAAAGCCATGGACAACAATTGCCTACCACCCCTAGAATTATCCTGTCACAAAGATGAACTTCCATTTCCTTATGCCTCTGTAGTCAGGTTTTATATTTTTTATAGGCCATACCCAAATTAATTCTAATAGAGTCATTTTCAAATAATTTTTATGTCTAGCAAATAGTAGACCTTCAAAAATTAGGAGTTAATATTGGTAAGATTCTGGAAAAACTAAGTACACCTCAAGGGATTCAAGTAAAATTCCAACTAAGAATGGCATAAAGTTGATTTCTGAATGATTTCATAGTACTATGATCAAAAGATACCACTAATATCTAAACCAGATTTCATTTTATGCCTGGGATAATAACGTAACCTTAAAGGGTTTGGTTTAATTTTCAAAATCTAGTTTTGCTTTCTTCTTGATATAATTTTTTCACGGCATCCTGACAGGGAATCTAAGATGCACTCACTTTACTCTGCAATTTTTAAACAGACTGGATCCAGAAATGAACAAAAAACCATGGTCATATCTAGACATTCACTTGCAAAGCACAGGATAGCAGATGTGGTCACAGAGCCAGACACAAATGTACTCAGAACCATTCATAGGCTGTTTTGTGCTCAAAGTACTGAATAAACCAAATAAAAAATAATAGTATTTGTCAAAATTTGCAGATCTCATACTTTCAGACAAGGAGGGGAAAATCTGATGGCATTTGGTAGCAAACAAAATACTCTAAAATAAAAAGGTTATATGTAGTTTGAGGGATAAAACTGGCAAAAACCACCTGTGCCTATGTTATGACCAATAATTTCACTTGGTAAATATGTTTAAAAATGCTTCTCATAGCATTATTTACAATGATGTCAATTAAAAGCCATTTAAATGTCCAACAATCGGTGAATGGCTAAATAAATATTATAACAAAATTATTTGGTCATTGAAAAATTTTAATTATTTTAACGACATGAAAATGCTCTCAGTATATAAAACATTTCCTGAATATAATTTCAATATAAAAAAGAAAAACAGGAAAATACTGAAAGGGAACTTACAAAAACTGAAATGAAATGCTGTAAGATGTTAAAAGTGGCTGTCTTCTGTGTATGTGTGAGTGTATATACATACACTTCCTGTCTCTGCTGACAGGTCTAGAAATAGCAATACTCACTAACAAGGAGCACCCCTAGTACCTAGATCTTGGTTTCTAAATACCACAATCCACTAAACAGAACCAGGGCTCCTTCAAGAAAGACTGATTTCAGGGCTGGAAGATGGAAAGTCTAAGATGAGCATTAAACATCTTCTTGTGCCAGAAAGTAAGGTAGTACTCAAAGAATGACTGAAGACAACTTTGAAGGACACAAGCCAGTTTGACGGCACTTCCACTATCTGGGACAATTTTAACATCAAAATAAACATAACTCATTGAATAAAATAGGAAAACATGAGTCCATATTGATATAAATGAATAAATAAATGGTAAATAAATGAGGGAGAAGAGGAAGCTCTTCATTATAGAATGCCAATTAATAGATACAGAAGAAACTGTTATTTTAAAAAGGTTATCCCTGAACAGTAATATTATGAGCATACACTTTTTTCTGTATTTCTCTCTTGTTTCAGCTTTATAAAATAAGCATATACATCTTTTGTAAAAACACTCACAATCCCCAACAAATACAACATATGCACATCTCCAGAGCACTCACTAGAGCCACTTTCAAAAGGAAAGCATACGCACAACAGCCCCAAGTACAAACGGCAAGAACATGGGCCACCTGCCCTGTCCTAGAGAGCTCACATGTCCCAGGGCGCTGGGCTAAAGTTCAAAACAAAACAGGAAAAACAAACAAACCACCAAAGGCAGCACTGAAATTTATGCAAGTTTTTGGTTTGGTTTTATAGTAATTATGAGGGTGAAGAGATGTGACCCTTACTGTGATGCCAATGACAAATGGTTAACTGATAAGAAGAAATGGAGAGGGCGAAGGCTGTAGAGCAGGTCAATATCAGGCTGTCATGAAGCCATTTGAGACACATAATTAATCTATTACTCACCTGGCATCATCATTCATTGTAGTATGGTCAATAGGTGCCATGAAACTCAGTAGCTTGCTAAGGACATGAAACCTAAATAAAGCAGGAAGCAAACAGGCAGCAACATTAGTAACTATTAACCTAGGAGAGGAAACACATTCAGTGAGTTAACAAACTCCAGAACTGATCACTGGAACATCTGGCTACAAAGTGGGATAGGGAAAAATTCATAGGCACTTACCACTGTCATTGGGATGACCAACTACAGTCATCCCATGGTATCTGTGGAGGAATGGTTCCAGGACTCCCTATGGATACAAAAATCCACGGATGCTCAAGTTCCTTATATAAAATGGCATAGTATTTGCATGTAATCTACACACATGCTCCCATATACTTAACTCATCTCTAGATTACTTAAAATACTTAATGCAATGTGAATGCTACGTAAATAGTTGTACAATGTATTGTTCAGGGAATAATGACGAGAAAAAAGTCTGCACTTGTTCACAGGTACAGACACAACGCTCCTTTCCCCATGCCTGAATATTTTCAATCCATGGTTGGTTGAATCCACTGATGTGGAACTCACAAATATGTAGGGCTGACTGTACATTTTTCCCTTTTTCCCTAATGCTACAGGAGAAAAGTCTGATAACAGCATACTGTAAATGACAGTTCAACACAGATTCATTTATAGCACAGCCCCAAAAAAGAATAGGTACACTTGTGCTTTTGAGCAATATACAACCCCTAAACAGTATTCCAGACTAAAGACAATGAGGAATTGACTACCTCATTTTCTTCCTCTACATATATCTTAAGCATTTTTCATTTTAATAGATGTCACAAAAGCCATCTACTGGCAGCAGCACAGGTAGTGGTATAGTATCTGAATGCAACACCTCACCAACACCACACACACTGCCACTGGTTCCCCAAGGCAGAAAAGGGGTCTGTAATTCCACGTCATCTCCATGCACTAGATCCAGGGGGTCTTTCATTTCCCCCACCTTTAAATGGAGAAACACAACTGAATTCACAGTAAGTTTGCTTCCTAGATCTTCACTCTAGGTACTATGGAAGTTTAAGTTATATCACCTACATTTCCCACCAAATGGAAAAAAAAAAATATTTTGTATGATGTGTTTGAGATGCTCTAGAAAATATATGACCTTATACAGACCAAATCATACCAAAAATAATTCAAAGGGGTATCCTTTTCTACTCATTATAATGTGCCCTCTCTATATACATAAAATAAAATTCTAACCCAAAAAACTCTACTAGGGCAAAACACTATCCATAAAACAAAATGTGGTATTTTCATGTATTTAATACATAATATTTTAAAGTTTTAGGAACATTTTTACACATATCAAATAATTTAATTATTTATTATATCACCCACAGCTCAGCCTCCCAAAGGTAATTCTTTATTTCAACAAATGAATTTTACAAGAATAATACTGGTTAAGATTTTTCCTATTATACAAGTAATAGTGGCAGGGTGTGGTGGCTCATGCCTGTAATCTCAGCACTTGGGGAGGCTGAGGCGGAAGGATTGCTTGAGGCTAGGAGTTCAAAACCAGCCTGGACAACATAGTAAGACCCTGTCTATACCCCCACACCAACCCAGAAAAAAAGTAATACAAAAGGTATAAAATACAGAAAATTGAAAAAAAAACCAAACCACACAGAAAACACATACAGTTGGCCTGGCGCAGTGGCTCATGCCTATAACCTGAGCACTTTGAGAGGCCAGGCAGAAGATCACCTGAGCCCAGGAGTTCGAGACCAGCCTGGGCAACATAGCAAGACCCCGTCTCTACAAAAAGTAAAAACAACTGGCCAGGCACGGTGGCTCACGCCTGTAATCCCAGCACTTTGGGAGGCTGAGGGGGGCAGATCACCTGAGGTCAGGAGTTCAAGACCAGCCTGGCCAACATGTTGAAACCCCATCTCTACTAAAAATACAAAAATTAGCCGGGTGTGGTGGCACATGCCTGTAATCCCAGTAAATAGGGAGGCTGAGGCAGGAGAAACCCTTGAACCCGGGAGATGGAGGATGCAGTGAATCGAGATTATGTCACTGCACTCCAGCCTGGGTGACAGAGAGAGATTTTGTTTCAAAAATAAAACAAACAAAAACCAAAAAGTAAAAAAACTAGCTGGGTGCAGTGGCTCACGCCTGTAATCCCAACACTTTAGAAGCCTGAGGCGGGTGGATCACCTGAGGTCAGGAGTTTAAGACCAGCCTGGCCTGCTAACACGGCAAAACCCTGTCTCTACTAAAAATACAAAAATTAGCCGGGCGTGGTGGTGTGTGCCTGTAATCCCAGCTACTCGGGAGGCTGAGGGAGGAGAATCGCTTGAACCCAGGAGGCAGAGGGTGCAGTGAGCCGAGATCAGGCCACTGCACTCCAGCCTGGGTGACAGAGCAAGACTCTGTCTCAAAAAAATAAATAAGTAAAATAAAAAAGTAAGAAAACTAGCCAGGCACGGTGGCATGTGCCTGTAGTCCCAGCTACTCGGGAGGCTGAGGTGGAATGATTGCTTAAGCCTAGGAGGTTGAGACTGCAGTGAGCCCTCCGGTCTGGGCTTTGTAGCTCAGGCTGGAGTGCAGTGGTGTGATCATGGCTCACTACAGAGTATGAGCTTATCTAAAAAACAAACAAAAAATCCCACACACAATCTTTCTACCTATAGACAATTGTTACGTTTGTTTCACATAATGATCCTTTTATATATATATATTCATACAATTTTGAATGAATTCTTTTCTTACCTAGCCTTATAAGCAATGTCCCATAAACAATTTATAAATAGCTGCATATAACCGTAGGAACAGAAGTACCCTATTTTCATATTTTTGATCACATACATTGCTTCTAATTCTTCACTTTTTGTTGTTGTTGTTGTTGTTGAGACAGGGTCTCACTGTCACCCAGGCTGGAATGGAGCGGTGCTATCTCGGCTCACTGCAACCTCTGACTCGCAGGTTCAGGCCATCCTCCCACCTCAGCCTCCTGAGTAGCTGGAACTACAGGAGTGTACCACCATGCCCAGCTAATATGTGTATTTTTAGTAGAGATGGGGTTTCACTATGTTGCCCAGGCTGGTCTAGAACTCCTGGACTCGAGTGATCCACCTGTGTTGGCCTCCAAAAGTGCTGGGATTACAGGCGTGAGCCACCATGCCCAGTCTAATTCTTCACTTTTTATAAAAAAAGGCCTCTATGTATCCTTGTTTTTTTGTTGGTGATGTTTTATTTTGTTTTTTGAGATAGGGTCTTGCTTTGTTGCTCAGGCTGGAGTGCAGTGTGCGATCATGGCTCACTACAGCCTTGACCTCCCAGGCTCAAGCCATCCCCCCACCTCTGCCTCTCAGCCCTGAACACCACCAAGGAGCTGGGACTAGAGGTGTGCGCCACCATGCCTGGCTAATTTTTAAATTTTTTTTTTTTGGTAGAGAGAGGGTCTTGCTATGTTGTCCAGGCTGGTCTCAAATTCCTAAACTCAAGTGATCCTCCCACCTCAGTCTCCCAAAGTGCTAGAATTACAAGCATAAGCCACTGAGCCTGGCCAATACATAACTCTTAGATGTGAAATTGCTGAGTTGAAAGGTATGTATATGTAAACTTGACTGAGTCAAAATGCCCTCCCAAAAGTTATGTCAATGTATGAGCATATTTATATAACCTTTTTATTTAAATATGAACCAAAAATACTGTTAATTAAATATATCTTTTAATGTCCTTAGGCCTCACTAAACTTCAGTGTCCATCTGAAAGTATGATTACTATTCTTGGCTGTGTCCACAGACAGCTTTAATTCACTTTCTGGACAAAGACTATGAACTGTACCCTACAGTTGTGTTATGCAATACAGTAGCTACTAGCCACACGTGGCTACTGTGCATTTGAAATGGGGCTAGTCTGAATTGAGATGTACTGTAATTAAGTATAATATACAAACCAGATTCTGAAGACTTGGGACAAAAAAAATACATATCACTAATAATTCTTAAAATAGTAAATTGTTGAAATAATATTTTTATATATTGGGTTAAATGAAATATCACTAAAATTAAGTTCATCTTTTTCTTTTTACTTTTTCAATGTCGCTACTAGAACATTTAAAATTGCATATATAATACATATTAATATTTTTATTAGATGGTACTGCTCTGTAGAATATCTTTACATTTAATACAATATAGTTAATAACTATTAACTACATGATGAAATACAGGCTTTAGGAAGAAATCAGATTAAAGACCACTTAGTAATCTGTACTTAGCATCTAATCTCAGTGCCACTGAAAATGGGTGTATGTTTTAATATTAAATCACCTTTTACCAACCATACTAAGAAAAGACAAATATTATTTTGTTGTGGAAGAACAGACCAACACAGTAAGACATCATATTATTAAAGGCTTGGGAGTTTGATCCATTTACATTATGATTTCTGATTAAATCATAACTAAATCCACTTATATGTAATGCTGAGTAGAATACTGACAATCAATAATTATAATTACTGTATTTCCCAAAACCAAAATATTTGTTTTTTTAAAAAACGTTATTTTCTAGCATCCAATTAGCAAGTCTGACCAGGCTGTATCATTTAAACTAATGAAGTGTTATTATTTAAACTGTTTCCAGAAGGTAATGTTAATCTTTGCTACAACATTTCTGGAAGTCTTACATATACAACCCTATCACAAACAAGGAGCAAAAATTGCTCAATGGTGGGACCTAGTATCAGTGATGACAGCTGGCATACACTGTCTGTTCTTGAAGTTTAACTCAAGAAAGTTGTTTATAATATTCTCATCTAGCCTGGGGGGCCACTTGGTTTAACCCCTTAGGAAAGGATGCTAAAGTGGCCAAGATGTCATTCTGGTGCCTGTATAGGGTTGGTCCTGCCAGTGAAACAACTCAAGATCCAGAGATTAGAACAGGCTCTGGAATCAGACCAATTAATTCAAATCCCAGTTTGCTACTTACTATGTAACACTGGGGATGTTACGTCACATGTATTAGCTCATTTAGTCTGCATAACCACCCTATGAAATTGTCACTTCTATGATTATACTCCTTTCACAGATGAGGAAATTGAAGCACAGAGATGTAAAGTAATTTGTTCAAAGTCTCAAGGCCGGGAAATGGAAAAGTCAGCTTTCAAACCTAGGCAGTTTGGCTCCAGAGCTTATGCTCTTTCTGCCTCCGCATGTAAACTGCTTAGCAGTGCCTGACCTGGGATTTCTGGAGATGTTAGTTGTTACGCTATTGCTATGAGTGAAGACTACTCTCTGATTCTGACCACATCCTCACATTTATGGTCTCAAGATGAGCCAGGTGAGTACAGATGACAAAACCAAAACCAATTCAACACACATGAACTTACATTAAAAACTTTTTGTTCTGTAATAATTTTGGGCTTCTAAGACCCCACATTACACCTTGCTGTGATGTCTCCTTAGTCTCCTGCAATCTGTGACAGTTCCTCAGTCCTTGTTTTATCATTACTTTGACATTTGATGAGTACTGGCCATTTATTTGGTAGAGTGTCTCACAATGTGGATTTGTATGCTGTTTTATGATGAGATTAAGGTTAGGCATTTTTTTGCAAGAATACCACAGAAATGATGTTGTATCTTTCTACTGAAGACACAGGGGGTATAGATATGTCTTTTTACTGGTGCTGTTCATCTTGAACACTTGGTTAAGGTGGCATCTGCTAGATTATTGCAAAGCCACTATGTTTCTCTTTGTAATGGACAAGTATCTTGGGGGAGATACTTAGAGACCAAATAAATACAGTTTCTCCTGAAATTTTTGCCCATTGATTTTAGCATCTATTGTGGACCTTGCCTGCAAAAATTATTACTGTGGGGCTTCCCTAGTGCTGGTTTTCTATTTCTCTCATTCCCTTTACAACTGGATTCCAAAAGGCTTTTATGAAACAAACTAATCAAGATAGTAAAAGTTTACACAGAAATTCTAGAGGCCTTTCAAGTATGGAAAGTTTTAGTTTGCGGTTTCTGGAATTCTTCAGTAACCAAAGGCATTTCATTTGAAGAAATGTGATCACAAATGAAACGATGCTGCCCTTTTGTGATTTCTCTGAGGCACCAGGCGCTCCTGACCCCTTACTAAACACTGTCCTGTATTCACCGCTGTCGTAACCTCCTCCTGCCCTCCTCCCTCAATGGCCACTGTTCCTCAGCATTCTTTATGGGCTCCTCTTACTCTATCTCACGTATGTTGACATTCTTCAGGATTCTACTCTTGTCACTCTGTATTCTTGTCACACCGTACCCTCCCTGGGTAAACAGCAATTAAGCTGTTGCCAAACTATCAACTAATAAATACCCACATCCTCCTCTCGACTGAAAAATATCTCAACTTGGATTTCTGAAGGTTGTGTCAAACTTCAACATATTCAGAAACTGAATCCACTCCCTCCCTCAAAAAACAACAACAAAAAAGATGTTCTCCTTGCAGCCTCTCTCTTATACATATCAATGATTACTACCAAGACCTATCTAGTTCCCTGAAACTCTGGGAGTCATTCCAACCTTCTCACTTTCCTTTACCTCTTCATGTGTGGCCACTCTTAAGTAAGAACTACTCACCTGTATAAATGTCTCTCAATCCGTCATCTCCTATTCCTTCCAGGCCTTGCTCTCATAACTTTCTAGTCCTTTATAGAAAATCTCCTACAATTATCTTTTTTTTTTTTTGAGACAGGGTCTCGCTCTGTGACTCAGGCTGGAGTGCAGTGGCATGATCTCCGCTCACTGAAACCTCTGCCTCTCTGGTTCAAACGATTCTCCTGCCTCAGCCTCCCGAGTAGCTGGGACTACAGGCACATGCTACCATACCTGGCTAATTTTTGTATTTTTAGTAGAGACGGGGTTTCACCATGTTGGCCAGGCTGGTCTCAAACTTCTGACCTTAAGCCATCCACCTGCCTCAGCCTCCCAAAGTGCTGGGATTACAGGTGTGAGCCACTGCGCCCAGCCAATTATCTTTCTAAAATGTGAATGTGATGACAATATTCCTCGGCCTAAAATCTTTCAATGACTCACTACAGTCTACAGAATAAAGTCCAAAATTCTTAACGTGGCCATGATCCAGCACTCACCCATGCATGCAGCCTTATCTCCTGCCATTCTCTCATATTCACTTTTGGTGCTGGTATAGGCCAGTTGGTCCTGCCAGTGAAACAACTCAACAGCCAGAGGTTAGAAGAACAGGCTCTGGAATCAGACCAATTAGTTCAAATTCCAGTTTGCTACAAAAGTCTCTGCCAAAACAAATTAATTACAGTTCCCAAAATGGGTCCCAGACTCTCTCAAGCTTACAAACCTTTTTGTACACATTCTCTTTGTCTTTTACTGGGCAAACGCCTACTAATCTCTCAAGGCTCAGTGAGGAAGTCGTCTTGTGCAAGTCTTCCTGAGCAGTCTGCATCCCTCAAGGGTGGAGCAGGATTATTTCTACTGCTACACCTCCCACACAGCACCTCAGTCGGCTAGGGTCTGCCATCCTCTCCAGACTAGTTGGCTCTCTGATGCTGTGGGTTCAGCATCCACAGATTTAATCAACCATGGATCAAAAATACTTAAGACATAAATGATTGTGTCTATATTGAATATGTCCCAATTTTTTTTCTTATTATTCTAAACAGTGTAGTGTAATAATTATTTACATGGCGTTCATATTGAACTAGGTATTATAAGTAATCTAGAGATGATTTAAAGTATAGGGAGGATGTGTGTAGGTTATATGCAAATACTATGCCACTTTATATAAGGAACTTGAGCATTGTGGATTTTGGTATCTGCAGGGGTGGGGGTGTGGGGCTGTTTGTGCGTCCTGGAACCAATCCTCCACAGATAGCACAGATGACTGTGTATGCTCCCTGAGGGCAGACTGGGTCTTAACTACCACCTAATGACCATCTTCTTAGAAGGTGAAGGACACTAAAACCACTTACTATGTTTTCATGTTTAACTCTGTTTAAAAAGAATGCCTCTTGCCAGAATAAGATTTTACTGCCTCTGGATATGAGAATGTGGGGATCTCCACTGCTATCAAAATGCTGCAAAAGCAAAGGTATCTAATTGCATTGACACACACCTGTATTGAACAGTTTAATGAAGCTAGTTGAATTCATTAATATAAAAAGCAGTTGCTATTAAAACAAAATCCTGGTTTTTTCCTTTCAAACTGATATATCGAACGTTTTTGAATGCCTACTATGTACCAGATATTTACACATGATTTCATTTAATTCTCATACCAAATCCCCAAAGCAGGGATTATTACCTCCACTTAGTAAATGAGAAAAGTGAGGCCCAGAGAATAAAGAACAACCAAAATCATATCACCAGACAGAGTCAGGGTTTGAATGCAAGTCTTGTGATTTGAAATCCTAAGCTCTTCCTTCTAGAGAACATTTATGTCCTCATAAAATTACAATTTTAAAAGTACAATATTGGAGAAAAATTTGATCCCAAAAATAAAAAATAAGATAATCATTCAGCCTAGTCACCTATGAAGTACTATTAGTAACATTTTTCTTTAAATCCTTGAAGGGGGCTGGGGGGAGACAGGTACGGAAGAGACGTGTCAGTAAACAAATAAATGAACACTAGGAAAAGAGACTGACCCAACCTTGGAATACTGATAGCAATAATAATGACAGTAATAATGGCAACAAACACTTGTACAGTGCTTAACTATGTACCTGGCACTATTCTAAGAGCCATACACACCCTATTCATTTAATCGTCACAGCAACCATTCAAGGCTGATATATTATCATATCCATTTTACAGATGAAGAAACTAGCACAGAGTTTAAGGGTCTTGCCCAAAGTAACTACTAATCAATGTCAAAGCTGGGATTCAAACTCAGGCAGTCTGGGTCTTAAGTCCATGCTCTTCACCTCTAAAAATGAACCTAGAGAACTATGAAGATTCGGAAATTTCAAGACATAAAAAGAGGTAAACAAATTATAACAATTTAACCTGAGATTTTAAAAAAGCAACCCTAAATCAAAGGACGATACTTTGCAAAGCTGTTGATACTGTGTACTTCTGCAAAGTTAAAGAAAAATCAGCATTTCCTGATGAGTTGTGTTAAATACTAAAACAAGTTCATTAAAGTAATTGAGAAATCTACTTCTCTGAAGATCTTTAAAAATCAGATAGACCCACATTTGTCTAAAGGGAATTTAATGATAGGCAGGTTCTAATAAGGATGTGGGTTTAACTACCTGCCTAAAACTATCCTAACACAAGTTTAAGATTTTCTCTCAGTGTGCACCTGAATTACAGGTAGTTTGACACTGAGGCTTTGTGTGATGACACTGTGTTTCTCACACACACACACACACACACACACACACACACACACACACGACAGTTACCAAGTCTAAAAGTATAGCGAGGTCAATTTCCACTCTTGCTCCTTCTTTTATCTGTACCCTTGTAAAACTCCTTAAAGAGCTCACAGGGCAGGATTTTCCTAAAGTCAGAAATTGCTCTATTTTCTCATAAACATTTTATTTCTCTTCTCATTTAATAACTTTGTTAACATTCCCTGTGGTCCTGCACTTATATCTTTTTAGCATACTGTGTGCACATATGGCATCATAAAAATGGACCAATAAGACAATAACGTTTTTATATTTATTATTATTATTATTTTAGATGGAGTCTCGCTCTGTCACTCAGGATGGAGTGCAGTGGCATGATCTTGGCTCACTGCAGCCTCCGCCTCCCGGGTTCAAGTGATTCTACTGCCTCAGCCTCTTGAGTAGCTGGGACTACAGGCACCCGCCACCACACCCGGCTAATTTTTGTATTTTTAGTAGAGATGGGGTTTCACCACGTTGGCCAGGATGGTCTTGATCTCCTGACCTCAAGTGATCTGCCCACCTCGGCCTCCCAAAGCGCTGGGAGTACAGGCGTGAGCCACCACGCCTGGCCATAACATTTTTATATTATTCTATAGAAATTAATTGTTAAAGTTAATATAATTTCAAATATTTCACTTTTGTTTTCTTATTTTTCTCTTTCAAGAGAATGCATATATTATTTCACCCATCTATTACAACAGTAGCACAAAAGTCAATGAAACTATATTTCCATTTTAGAATAAGAAAAACTGAGTTGCAATAAACCTTCAAATATTGTTTATTTTTCTGATCCTTAAAAACAGAATCATCAGAAGAAAAAGAAAAATGACATAACAGCCAGAATGCAAGAGAAGAGATACATATACAATATATGTTGACATTTTTTCCGAAAAGTAACTCACCGAAGTTTCCTGCCTTTGCTGGCTTTCCTATCTACTTTTTTGTGGATTTTGCTTCGTAACTTCTGGATTGCAAGCCACTGCCTGGAAAATTCACAAGCAATGTTATGCATCATCACTAACAGAAATAGTTATACATATTGACAAATTGGAATTATTCTAACAACCCTGCAGAAAGAAATCATCAACCTACATCAAGTTCCTCAAGCTAGTTTGGGGCCAAACTGACTAATCAATTGAACAGGATTTGTGCAATGGTAAAAAACAAACGGCAGCTGGGAAATTCTACAGCAAATTTGGTTCACAATGCTCCTTAGTATTTGGAGTTGCTGTGACAAGCACTAAATCTACCAGTCTGAAGGCAAACCCATCACATTTAGTAGAGCTGCTTGGGTTTTCTTTTAATGTTTTAGCTATGCAGCATGTTCTGTTACTAATGTTGCAACTGCTGGTTGGTTTGAATGCATGAATTTTTAAAATCTAACTTTCCCTTTGGTAATCCTCCAGTGCTTTTTCTTGTGCTTTCCAATTTTTGCTAATTTTTAAATAATTATCCACTACTGATACTAGTTTTTAATTGTTTTAAATTGTTTAATTGTTTTAAATTGTTAATTTTCATTTCATCTATAAATATTTCAGTACGTGTTGCTATACAAGAGAAGCGATAAGGACTCTTCTCCCCTCAATATAATCTCAATACCATTACCACATCTAAAAAAAAAAAGTCAACAATAATTCTTTATTATCAAATATTCAGTCAGTCTTCACATTTCCTGGAATGTCTCAATTTTACAGTTGGCTTGTTTGGATCAGAATCCAAACAAGATTCACATATTCTGCAGTCATTTTAGATAAGAAGGAATTAATTTTTCAATAAGGGATACTAGGCTAAGAAAATCTTCATAAATTGCTCATATGAACTAAAGTGAAAAAAAGAAAAAGAAGGAGAAACAGCAGCAGCAGCTAGACATCCTACCTGATTTATACAACGAAAATTCAACACCAGAAAAAAAAAAATCTAGGGAAATCCAATTACTGTAATCTTAATATAATCTTAATTACCATAATCTATTTTATTGTAAAGTCAGATAAATGTACAATATAATCACCACTTAAATGCAATTTGCTCTATCACATAAAATTATAGCATTAAATAATGCTCTCTATAACATTCCAGAGATAAACGAAATATCAACATCCTACCCTAAAATTCAAATAATATTTTACTTAAATAAAATTATTTCATCAACACAAATTTTTCACTGCTTTCTCGAATGGCTGCTCTGCCTAGAATCCCATTCTGGCACTTGCAGCTTTTGTTTCCTTTCATGCTTTTGCAAATTATGGCTCATGGCTATTTAAATGTACACTATTCATTAGGTAGCACTCTAAATGCCCTTTTTATTTTCCAACCACAGGATGAAGCATACACACAAGGGCCTTCCTTCACTACTTTACATTCTGCCCTGACATCTGGGTAATGCTGCCACGTTCCACTTCTAATTGTGCTGAAGCTTTTACTGAAGAGGTGGAGGTCTAAATTAGGGCAGACTCTAACAAAGCAGATTCGACTGAGAGCAAAGAACCTGTTGTGCGCAGTGCCATGTTCTGACAGCTGAGAGCTCACATTTGGGTGGCTGCTTTGTATCCACTGGTCAACAGATTGATATGGATACAATCACAATGCAAAACCAGGGAGCAAAGAGCATAAGAAAGACTTTGGAAAACAAACTCTAAAAACAAACACATAGGTGTTTTATAATTTCTTTACAAATTGCACTTTAGGCAATGTAGGGTAAACAATTAGTCACATTTTCTTTCTAGCTCTTACTTGCTTAACTTCAATAATTATAGGACCAATCATTGCTTTGCAGGTAGAATTAAAGGGACTCAAGGGGAGAAACTATTACATAGGCTGCTTGCATGAACAGAAAGCTGTATCTAGATTACCTTCCCATGGCCACCTGATCGTTGGGATCCAAGGAGCTGGTCTTCCGTTCTATGAGTTCTCGAAGGAGCTAGGGGAAAAAGGAAAGCAATGAATTTATTTATCATCTTCCAGTACAACTGACTTTAAAAGGGCGGAGAAGGAATTCTGAATGGCATAGTGACAGCTCTAAAACTACAATCAATAAGGGACAACCCAGTGGCAAGAGCATTACTGAATTCCCGTTAACGCTTTCATAGTTATGTATCTTTAAAAAGGTGGCTATAGCAGTAGCTGAGAACAGAAGTCCATTTGGAAGACTTATTGTACCGCAGTTCATTTCAAATAGATCAATGAGTGTGCAACATTCCCTTCATTATTTTTATGATTAGTTTCGTCCACTCCATTGATATCAATGGAGAATCTTTAAAAGGTCAGGTGGGAAGGGCCGTGTGGCAAAAAGGGAAATGCATCAGCTTCTCACCAACAGGATAATGGTGCAAGGTTAACTTCTGAACTATAACCTCCAACAGTCAGGAAGGTCTTCCTCAGGCAAAAAGCCTTTACTGTATGTAATTAAAAGTGTGGGCATCGGCCTCTTGTTTTCCACAGCTGCTACTCTACCATGCTTGCTATTAAGTGATTTAGCCACACATGATACCAACACATTCATAGCCACACAAATTTTAAGAGGGAATCTAAAGAAAGTCATTTGCATACTGCAAATATACCACAGAGGATTAGTCTCTCATCCCATACAATTAACTCCATGGGAGTTATTCTAAATGACTCTCCTACTGTCATTTTAAGCCTGACTCCTCTGCACCCAGTTGAAATCTACATCTGTACCTTTCATACAGACTTAAGAATGTGCACTGAATCTTAAAGTCCTGGGCGAAGAGAAGCAATGGTTTTAAAAGTTAAACACTAAGGGAGAAAAACTCTGAATTACGATAATAGAACTACAAGTGCTATATGCAGAGAAAGAGAAACAGAGATTAAAATTCCAAAAATCTTCTGAGAGAAATTTAAGAGAAGACGCTAAGATAAACTAGTTCTGCTAATCATCTGTCAATAATCCAGGTTTGGCCTTAAAACTTGTTTCTTCATAAAAATTAGCAATGATTTTGTAGGTGAGGCATGGTGGCAATAGAGATATTTCATCAAATCAAATAGCTGAAGCCTGTGGGCTTCAGTGGTTCAAATGAAGAAAGAGAAATAAATTCCTCTGAAAGCAGATCTCTTTCTAATTTCATATGTTTATGTAAGTAGGCACTGGAAGAAGTAAAACAAATTTATAAAAAAATTCACTTCCAAAAGATGAATCTTTATTGCAAAAGGGAAAAGGATATCTCAATTGCAATTAGAAAACCTCCCATGATGTTTTTTCATTTGCTTATTTTGGACATTATTACTACAGCAATTATGTTTAAGAATGCAGGGACCAGAAGCCGCTGGTTTTATTATCACTAGAAAACAGCAAGCTATTTCTCTACCCTGTTTACCTGATTGATTCCCAACATCTTTCTGGCAGCCAATCTATCAGTTTATCTCTCCTACTTCATCACAGTCACTTCTGGCAGCTAAATACAAGATCCAAATCCAGTGTTACACAGACATACGACACAGTAAACCTATGTAACACTGCTGCTGTGTAAACAGCTGCCCTTAAGGCTAAGCAGAAATGGGCTTCTGGTTCCTAGTCAATATTCTGTCAAAAGCAAGGAGTAGGGGGAGTGAGGGGGAGTGGTTAATAATAATAAAGAAGAAGAAATAAAAGAGAAAGAAAAATACAAAGGAAGGAAAATAATGGAATAACTGCATTTCATTGCCCTTACCTCGTTCCAGCCATACAAAAGATTACAACAACCATTCCTGGTTTTCCTAATTTTCTCAGATCCCTTGAGACTGGGCAAACAGGGTCACCGGGGAGCAAGTGCTCATGGAAGGCTGCCCCAGCACAACAGGGTGATCCTCGGGAAGAATATGCCCTTGCCAAAGGCTGGAAATTGGAGCTCCCCACTGCAGTGGTCTCTGCAATTCCAACACCAAGTTGGTGCAGCATTTACTTTCAAACACTTTGTGTACTATACATATTCTGAGCTGCATTTTCGCACACAAGTGCTTTGCATGACTATTTTTACTCATTCATGACTTGGAAGACTGTTTTATTGGTCTATCTAGCTAGGTCTAGTTTATTCAGTCCAATATTTCAGAAGATTCTGTTGTGTCCATGGTAAGAAAAACAAAGCAACAACAACAAAAAATACAGTTAAACAAATGATTCCCGTGGCTATTACTATTTTCCCAAAGCTACCACTATCACTGGGTTTAAATTTAATTAGAAAATTGCTTTCAAAACAGTCGCTAAAAAAAAAAAAAAAGAGATTTGAGATATTGGCTGAAGAATTCAATTTTACTTCTGATTTTAATTTGTATAGCTTTAACTTTACAAATAAACCTTACTACTAAAATTCAAGTTTCTGTTACAATTATTAGAGCTTTTTATTTCAACAATGATGATATAGTATTTGTAGTAATTTTCTATGTGATTTGGAAAATGGAGAGAGATAAAATGTTTTTGCTCTAGTCTGTTAAAATTCCTCCAGATAATCAATTCGGAAAGGCTTGATTATACCTCTAGTTCTAGGGGAAAATCATAGATACAGTTAGGTTTTCAGGTTGGCCACAGAAACCTATTTAACCCATACCAATATACATGAGGAACAGGACTAATAGTACTATTAAGAATCTAATCAACATTTATAATACTTTCATTAGAAAAAATGCATGCTAGAAACAGTTAAAAATGGCAGATTGAACACATTAGTTTATCTCTTCTCAACCCCTCTAAGAGACAGTTGAGGAATAAAATAAATACTAACTCCTAAGAAAAAAGAGAAAGGGAGCACTAATGTGTGCATATTTTCATAAATTTTTCCAAGACAGTAAGGAGATGGAGAAGTTATCACCCAAATGCCCAGAGTGAATAAAGGTGAAGATGAAGCTAATTGTATTAGGCCGCAGAATTCCTGTGAGGATCAGCTCTCTGGCAGTTACCATGCAAGGTGGGAAAAAGAGAAGGAGCAGAACCACTTGGGCCTCCTCCATTATCCCACATAGCCAAGTGACTAACCACCTCTACCACCCACCTCCTCTCGTGAGAGAAAAGAAATTTTATTCTTTGGAAATACTGAACCACAGAAGCTCCAGAATAGAGGATACTAGGCAAAGAAGGCTGGAATGAGGTACAAGGGAAAGGCTCTATGTTAATCTCTGAAACCTCTCCCTTTCTCCCACCTCATTTGTAGAAAGCTAACATCCCATTCTATAATTTCCTAGGCAGGAAAGCAGAGGAGCCTTTTCTGGAAGAAACTGAATGGTGTCTGCCCTCCCACCCCCAAAATTAGATTTCAAAGTTGCTATGGTCTTCTGCATGTGTCTCCCAAAATCCGTATGTTGAACACTTAATCCCCAATGCAACAGTATTGGAAGGAATGGCCTTTGGGAGGTGACTGAGTCATGCAGGCTCTGCCCTCGTGGATGGGATTAGGCGTCCCTCTAAAAGGGCATGATGGAGGGAGTCTGTCCCTTTTGCCTTTCCACCTTCTGCCATGTGAATTCCCTCAGAAGAATTCAGCATCAAGGCACCATCTTGGAAGCAGACAGCAGCCCTCTCCAGACAACAGAAACTGCCAGCTTCTTGTTCTTGGACTTTACAACCTCCAGAACTGTGAGAAATAAATTTCTGTTCTTTTAAGATTACCCAGTCTGTGGTATTTTACTATAGCAGCACAAACAAATAGATATATAGAAAACAAAGCAAACAAATACAAATTCTGACATCCAAGGCTACTCTAACAAAGAGGTCAGTTCACAGCATAATTATATTTAAAGAAGCCAAAAAGCTCTGCCCAGGTTTCAGAGATTCCGAATAATAAACTTTAATGCTTTACTCTTAAATATGAACAGACAGTTAAGGATCGCCTGCATCTGAGGAAATCCTCATGCACAAACCAAACAAATAGAAAAGAGACTCAAGGAAGCAATGCAGAGAACAAAATAAATAATTAAAAAGGAGAAAAAAACCCCCAAAACTTACAATGAATATCCCAGGAGTGGGAGAGGGTATACTTTGATAAGAGCAGGATGCTGTGAAAAAGACTAAAATGAGAAATTAAACACTAAACAGAAAATTTTAAAAAATCCAACAGAAGAACTTAAATGAATGAAAATCTCTGATATAAAACAAAAAGAAAGCCAAAAGACAAAAAGATAATATCCCCTTGCTTATTTGCAAGACAAGACAAAAATTTAGAGGATAATCCAGAAAGTCAAACATCTAACTAACAAAGGCTGGGAGAAAATGTTTGAAGGAATACTGAAAATTTTCCCAAATCAAAGAAAGAACAGGAATACAACTGCAAAGACCTAGTGCAATGAATAAAAAAGGGCCTCTGTCAAGACACATCATCATGAAATGTAGAACACCACAGGTAAAGAAAAGATCCTAAGCAGTTAAAGAAAAAACAGGTTACATATAAAGAGGTGATCATATGTCCCAGTTTACCAAGAAAGTCCTGGTTTACACCTGTTGTCCTAATATGCTGTCAGACTAGCACCTTACATGTCCCAGTTTTGATAATAAATTATACAGTCGCCCTACATATTAAAGAATGGAAATCTGAATGGGAAAAGACATCTCAATAGCAAGAGCAGATAGCAGAGGACAGCAAGGTACCTTCAAAATTCTATGGAAAATGACTTCCAGACTCAAATTCCATATACAGCCTTATTATTATTATTATTATTATTATTATTATTATTATTATTATTACTAAGACAGTCTTGCTCTGTCACCCAGGCTGGAGTGCAGTGGTGCAATCTCAGCGCATTACAGCCTCTGCCTCCTCAGCCAAATTATTAACCAAGTATAATGAGAGTTACATAAATGCATTTTTCATACACGTAAGGACTCAACAATTTACTTTCTGTGTACTCTTTCACAGGAAGATGTACTTCAGTAAATGAGTATACAAAAATCAAGACATAAGATATTAGAAACGAGAGGTCTAACTCAGGGAAGAAGCAAAGGCAAGTCCCAGGAATACAGCCAGCAGGCCTGGTGTGCAGCCACGCCAGAAGAGTCCAGAGAGCTCTAGGATGAGGTCTCCAAGGGGAAAAAGTAGAAGCGAGGTGCAAAAGGATAGGTTATTTTATATATTCAAGGCATGTGGAGTATATAGGGAAAAACAGCAATAGTTACACAGAAAACTAGGCAAATCTTTTAAAAACAGGCATTATTAGCTCTAGGAAAAAACAAATTTGTAAGAAAAATGTAATCATAATATAGCGCTTGTTCCTATAGTTGGGATGTTTGTCCCCTCCAAACCTCATGCTGAAATTTGCTCTCAATGTTGGAGAGGCCTAATGGAAAGTGTCTGGGCCATGGAGGTAGATCCCTCATGCATAGATGAAAGTCCTCCCTTGGTTATGGGGAGTGAGTTCCCGCTCTATTAGAGCCCAGGAGCTGGCTGTTGAAAAGAGCCTGGCATGCCTCAGTCCTCTAGCCTCCTCTCTTGCCACGTGATCTCTGCACATGCCAGCTCCCCTCCGCCTTCCTTCATGAACAGAAGCAGCCTGAGGCTTCCACTAGAAGCCCAATCTTCCCAGCAGCAGAAGAGTGAACCAAAGAAACCTTTCTTCCTCAAAAATTACCCATTCTCAGGTATTCCTTCATAGCAATGCAGAACAGACTAAGACACTTGAGAACAACATTTACTTAGTAATAATAATGTAAACACTGACTGACAGCCATCCTAGCAGGTATGATACATTCTCATTGCAGCTTTGATTTGCATTTCCCTAATGGCTAATGATGCAGAGCATCTTCCTGTGCTTACTGGCCATTTGTATATCTTCACTGGAGAAATGTCTATTCAGACCCTTTGCCCATTTTTAAATGAGGTTATTTGTCTTTTTGTTATTGAGCTGTAAGAGTTCTTTACATATTCTGGATACCAGTCCCTTATTCATTTTCCTTCTGTAATGTCTTTTTGAGGTTGCAGTGCGCTATGACTGCACCACTATGGTCCAGCCTGGGTGACAGAGTGAGACCCTATTTCAAAATAATATTCCTAAACTCAAAGAGTCAAGTAGCAAGCAGTCTTCTAGATTTTGTCAACAAGCATGAAAAGCAGCCACCTTTTACAAGGGAAAGTGCAATATTTACAGAATAACACAGGGAAGAATGAAAGGAAATCAGGTTATGCAAATAAGGTCTAAGAAGTATCTTAATACTAAAGTTACAAATAGTCCACCTTTGGTTACTCAAATAAGAGAATGCATAGCTAGAGGCTACCACTGAAAAAGTCAGCCTAATTCTGCCTCACTGCCCTTGGTCTTTAAGGATTTGATTAGTTTTTCCACTTTTTGATTCTGCGTTGCAGCATGCCTCCACTCCGGAGCTAGCGCTAAGGCCTACGATTTGGAAGAAATGATAACTTCATTCATTGAATAAAGCAGTACTATTTTCTCAGCACAAGCCCTAAAATACTTCAAAGGCCATAATATTTCACTAAGCTTGGCCATTTGGGTTAAAATTTATTAGTCAACACAGAAAACTTTCTCATCAGACCCCATATATTTCCATTAGGCATGATATATCGTGTCTCCCAATGTCTAATTATTAACTAGAAGTGTAAGTAAATCACTATCAGTATTAGGCCCTGATGAGTGAAGACAGAGTAAGAATTAAAGCAATTCAAATGCTAAAAAACTTGCCAATTTGCTTTTCTGTTTCCAACAAATAAAAGGAATTTTACAAGGACTAAGTGACTGACTTATGCAATTCTTTTTTTTTGAGACGGAGTTTTGCTCTTGTTGCCCAGGCTGGAGTGCAATGGTGTGATCTCAGCTCACTGAAATCTCAGTCTCCTGGGTTCAAGCGATTCTCCTGCCTCAGTCTCCCTACTAGCTGGGATTACAGGCATGCACCACCAAGCCCAGTTAATTTTGTGTTTTTAGTAGAGATGAGGTTTCACCGTGTTGGTCAGGCTGGTCTCGAACTCCTGACCTCAGCTGATCCACCCGCTTTGGCCTCCCAAAGTGCTGGGATTACAGGGAAGAGCCACCGCACCTGGCCCTCTTTTTTTCTTTTTTAAATTTAAGGAAACCTCTTTTTTTTCTTTTTTTAGAGACAGGGTCTTGCTCTGTCACTCAGGCTGGAGTATAGCGGCACAATCATAGTTCACTGTACAGCCCTGAGGTCCTGCGCTCAAGTCATCTTCCTACCTCAGCCTCCTGAGTAGCTGGGACCACAGGCGCAAGCCACCATGCCTGGTTACTTTTTTTACTGTTTATTTTTTATAGAGATAGGGTCTCACTATGTTGCCCAGGTTAGTCTCAAGCTCCTGGGTTCAAGCAATCTTCCCACCTTGACCTCCCAAAGTGTTGGGATTGCAGGAGTGAGCCACTGTACCCAGCAAGCCATGCTTTCTAATCCATACTAAAAGTAACAATGTACGGAAGGTGCTGTTTAGATTTTCCAAGAGTTCCCACTTCAAAAATTCTGCCCATTGGTCACTAGATGGATGTCTTGGTGTGTACCTCCCCCTCCATTTATAATAAAGGCAGGAAGAAGGGTTTTAGATCCTCTCGGATACCAGCTCAGTTACTATTTTTTAGCATTCTTTATTTAGCAGGGTTTCTTTTACTATATGTCATTTGTGTTTAAAGAATAAAAAGGAAGTCATTCTGAACTAGAGAAGGATTCACAAGTAGGAAACTGAAAGGGTAGTACTAACTTGTATTCTGTGATTATGTCCCTTAAGAACCAAAAGCCCAGCTGAAATAAATCTCTCCCTATATTTCCAGCATTCTCCCTCTAGCCTTCAGATGCCAATAATTCTTCAGCCCCACCAGAATCAATAAACCATCAATCCTGCCACCTTTTCAGCATCCCTCTTCCTCTCCTCCTGTGCTTACTGCTCTCCTTACCCAGGTGAATGAGATTCCAAAATCCATCAGGATAATCACCCCTGATATACACCCTGAACTCCCCTGCAAGCTATCCTTTTGTCGTACAGACCCACAGTCCCTTAGGGATAGATGTATCTTGGAATTCAGAATGTTCCATATTTTAGAAAGGTAATACACTGCATATGTCATAAATGTGTCAGCAGAGTCTGGGGCAGCACCCCAAAGTCAAACACAAAATTTCTGTAGCAAAATATATATTCCCACATATATGTGATAAATAAAGCCTATAAATAGCTTCATGTTCATTCAGATCAGGTGCTGCCACCACAATAGTTTGCCAAACTTACCAAAACAAACAAAACTACGAGTTTTCAGATTTTTAATCTCGGAATTGTTGGCAAGGGATTATTTCCCTGTACTTCCATGGCAAAACCCCAAGCCATGTTAAATCTCAGTACCTGCATCCACATGGATGAATGTAGTGAGAGAAAGACCAGATCTTGCAAACTGGCCTCACTTTCATATTACCAGTAACCTGTGGGTCTTTTAGGCTACCTGACAGTGCAGCTACGCTTTCCTAGTCCATTCACTCTCTGAGGTAACTTTTTCTTACCCTCTCTTTTCTCAAACCTCCATATCCTCCTACATCTTATCACTCTCGGCTCCTTCATTCATAAGAAATATCATAAAATAACATAGAAGCACTCACATGAGGACTCTGCACATGCTCTCACCCCTTACCTCCCTGCAACTATACTCATAAGTCCTGCCTTCCCTCTATCCATCACACCAACCCCTCCCTACTTGTGTACTGACCAGCAATCCCTACCTCTTTCCTGCAACATCCATTTTTACCTCTCTACGGGATCATTTCCATCAACATACAAAATACATCTCCTATCTTAAAACTCTCTCTCAAACCTTCCAGCAGCTGTCCCATTTCTCTATTCCCATTACAGCAAACCTCCTCAAAGCTGTCTATACTCACTGTCTCCAATTTATTTCCTCTCACTCTCTCTCTTTTTTTTCAGACAGAGTTTAGCTCTTGTTGCCTAGGCGGGAGTGCAATGGTGCGATCTCAGCTCACTGCAACCTCCGCCTCCTGAGTTCAAGCAATTCTCCTGCCTCGGCCTCCCAAGTAGCTGGGATTACAGGCGTCCGCCACCACGCCTGGCTAATTTTTTGTATTTTTAGTAGAGATGGGGTTTCACCATGTTGGCCAGGCTGGTCTTGAACTCCTGACCTCAAGTGATCCACCTGCCCCGGCCTCCCAAAGTGCTAGGATTACAGGCGGGAGCCACCAAAAAAAAGTCTGCAACCTCTACCTCCTGGGTTCAAGCGATTCTCCTGCCTCGGCCTCCTGAGCAGCTGGGAGTAGAGGCGCATGCCACCATGCCCTGCTCATTTTTTGTATTTTTAGTAGAGATGGGGTTTTGCCATGTTGCCCAAGGCTGTTCTCAAGCTCCTGATCTCCAGTGAACTGCCCAACTTGGCCTCCCAGAGCGCTGGGATTACAGGTGTGAGCCACCATGCCCGGCCTCCTCCCATTCTCTCTTGAACCCCCTCCACCACTCTACTAAAAGAGTTCTTGTTGGTCAGACATGGTGGCTCGCACCTGTAATCCCAGCACTTTGGGAGGCTGAGGCAGTCAGATCACTTGAGATCAGGAGTGTGAGACCAGCCTGGGCAACACGGCAAAACCCCATCTCTACTAAAAATACAAAAATCAGCCGGGTGTGGTGGCGCACGCCTTTAGTTCCAGCTACTTGGGAGGCTGAGGTGGGAGGATCACTTGAGCCTGGGAGGCAGAAGTTTCAGTGAGCCCCACTGCACTCCAGCCCTGGTGACATGAGACCCCGTCTCAAAAAAAAAAAAAAAAAAAAGTTCTTGTCAAGGTCACCAATGGCTTCCACATTGCTAAACCAAGATCAATTCTCTCTCAGCCCTCATCTTACTTAATCTACCTGCAGCATGAAGATTTACTCCTGTTTTTTTTCTAAAAGTTTAATAGTTTCAGCTCTTATGTTTGGGTCTGTGATTCACTATAGTTAACTTTTGTGTAGGTGTGAGGGAAGGCTCCATCTTCATTCTTTTGCATGTGGATATCCAGTTGCTCCAACACCATTTGTTAAAAAACAAAACAAAAAACTGTTCTTCTGCCCACTGAATCGTCTTGGTACTCCTGTTGAAAATCAATTAACTATAAATGTAAAGGTTAACTTCCGGACTCTCAATTATATTCCATTGATCTATATGCCTAGCCTTATGCCAGCACCACAATGTCTTGATTATTGGAGCTTTGTGGTAAGTTTTGAAACTGGAAAGTGTGAATGCTCCAACTTTGTTTTGTTTTGTTTCCAAGATAATTTTGGCTATTTTGGGTCCTTACATTTCCATACGAATTTTAGAATCAGCTTGTTAATTTCTGCAAAAAAAACAAAAAAACAAAAACAGCAACAGGAATTTTGATAGGGATTGTTTTGAAGCTTTAGATCAATTTGGGGAGTACTGTCATCTTAATAATGTTAAGTCTTCTAATCCATGGACATGGGACAGCTTTCCATTTATTTAGGTCTTTAATTTCTTTCAGCAATATTTATAATGCTCAGTGTGTTAAATATTTCATCTTCTCGGTTAAGTTTATTCCTAGGTATTTTATTATTTTAGATGCTTTTTTTTTTTTTGAGATGGAGTCTCGCTCTTTCACCCAGGCCGGACTGCAGTGGCATTATCTTGGCTCACTGCAAGCTCTGCCTCCTGGGTTCACGCCATTCTCCTGCCTCAGCCTCCCAAGTAGCTGGGACTACAGGCGCCCACCACCACGCCTGGCTAATTTTTTTTTTTTTTTTGTATTTTTAGTAGAGACGGGGTTTCACCGTGTTAGCCAGGATGGTCTCAATCTCCTGACCTTGTGATCTGCCCGCCTTGGCCTCCCAAAGTGCTGGGATTACAGGTGTGAGGCACCATGCCCAGCCAGATGCTATTTTAAATGGAATTATTTTTCTAATTTCCTTTTTAGGTCATTCATTGCTGGTATACAGAAACACAACTGATTTTTGTGCATTCATTTGGTATCCTACAACTTTGCTGAATTCATTTATTAATTAGCTCTAGTAGTTTTTTGGTGGCTTCTTTAGTTTTTTTTTTTTTTTTTTTTTGAGACGGAGTCTCCCTCTGTTGCCCAGACTGGAGTGCAGTGGTGCTATCATGGCTCACTGCAACCTCCACCTCCCAGGTTCAAGTGATTCTCCTGCCTCAGCCTTGCGAGTGGCTGGGATTACAGGCGTACACCACCACGCCTGGCTAATTTTTGTATTTTTAGTAGAGGCGGGGTTTCACCATGTTGGCCAGGCTGGTCTTGACTCCTGGCCTCAAGTTGATCTGACCCACTTGGCCTCCCAATGTGCTGGGATTACAGACGTGAGCCACCGTGCCTAGCCGGTACTTTCTATATATAGGATCATATCATCTGCAAATAAAAGATAGTTTTACTTCATCCTTTCCAATTTGGATGTCTTTTCTTTTTCTTGCCTAACTGCCCTGGCTAGATAGTATGATGCTGAATAAGTGGCAAGAGCAGACATCCTTGTCTTGTTCCTAATCTCAGGAGAAAGCATTCAGTCTCTGGTCAGTGAGTATGACGTTATTTGTGGTTTTCACAGATGCTCTTTATCAGGTGAGGAAGTTTCCTTGTATCCCTAGTTTTAAAAATGTTTTTCTCATGAGAAGATGTTAAAGGCTTTTGCTGTCTCTATTGAGATGATCATGTGGTTTCTTTCCATATTCTATTGATATGTTATAATACATTAATTGATTCTTGATGTTAAACTAACCTCGCATTCCTGGGCTAAATCCTTCTTGGTCATGGTGTGTAATCCTTTTTATGTTCCTTTTTTTTTTTTTTTTCCTTCCTTCCTTCCTTCCTTCCTCCCTTCCTCCTCCCATCCCTTTTTCTCTCTCTCCCCTCTCTCTCTTTCTCCTTCCTCCCTCCCTCTCTCCTTTCTCTCTCTCTCTCTTTTCTTGGTCTTGCTCTGTTGCCCAGGCTGGAGCACAGTGCCACAATCACAGTTCACTGCAGCCTCGACCTCCCAACCTCAAGCAGATCCTCCCACCTCAGTCTCCTGAATAGCTGGGACTACAGGCATGGACCACCATGCCTGGATAGTTTTTTTGCTTTTTATAGAGACGGGGTCTCCCTGTGTTGCCTAGACTGGTCTCAAACTCCTGGGCTCAAGCAATCCTCCCACCTTGGCCTCCCAAAGTATTGGGATAACAGGCCTAAGCCACTGTGCACAGCCTGTAATTTCTTCTTTGTGATGTTTTAGTCTGGTTTGGGTATCAGGATAATACTGAATTCACCTTTTTTTTGTGGGAGGTGGGTAAGAGACAGAGTTTCCTTCTGTTAGCCAGGCTGGAGTGCAGTGGTATGATCATAGCTCACTGCAGCTTCAAACTCCTGGGCTCAAGCGATCTCCTCCTTCTTGAAACACTTTCTTTACATGCAACCTGGAAAATCACTCTTCCTTTATTCTCTCTTACATCACTGGTTGCTCCTTCTTCATCACTTTTGTTGGTCCTTCCCATCTCCCCAATCTATAAATATTTGAATGTTCCAGGACGTGGGCTTCGAATCTCTTTTTCTCTCTGCCTTCATTTTCTAGGTAATCTCATTCAATCTCATGGTATTAAATACAACCTATAGGCTGATGGCTCACAAATTTATACCTTCAGCCTGGACCTTCCCATGAACTCCAAAAATATATATATAACTCTTCAACAACTCCACATGAATGTGGCAGAAGTATCATAAACAATATAACTAATCTGTAACCAAAATAAAGCCAACATAGGTCCTAGTAACAAAAATAAAGCCAACATAGGTCCACAGGGGTTGGGAGGAGGGGGCAATATAACCAAAACCGAGCTCCTGATTTATCTTCCAAACTAGCTTCTCTCACTGTTTTTTCCCAACTCCGTAAATAGCAACTTAATCCCTCCAACTGCTCAGGCCAAAATCTTAATGGTCATTCTTGACTACTCTCTTTTGATATACCACATACAACCCATCAGCAAATCCTGTGTCAGCTCAACCTTCAACATAAATCCAGAATCCAACCAGTTCTCTCTTCCAAAACCACCCTAGTTTAAGCCACTGCCATCGCTTGCCTGGATTATCACTAGAGTCTTTTAACTGGTCCCCTGTCTGCCACCTTGCCCCCCATTCTCTCATGTCTACTCTTAACACAGCCATCAGTGATCCTTTTAAAATATGAGTCCAATCATATTACTCCTCTATATTCAAAATCCTCTGGTAGTTTCCCATCTCAGCCACATCAAAGTGCTACAGCGGCCTACAAGGTCCCACAGGACCTGGTCTCCCATTACCTCTTGACTTCCTCTCCTACCATCCTCTTTCTTGCCTCCTCCCCCACCGACCCCCATGACTCTGGCCTCCCTGATTTTCCTGGAACACGCTAGCCTCTCTTTTGCCTCAGAGTCTGTGCACTTGCCATCCCCTTTGTCCCTAATGCTCTTCCCCCAGACAACTGCATGGCTCTGTTTGTCATTTCCTCAGGTCTCTTCTCAAATATCTTTATCTCCTAAACATCCTAAATTAAAACAGTAACCATCACTTCCCTATCCTAGGGCTTGCTTTCACCATAACCAGTTTCATCATTCTCTACTGCATTTGTCACAATGTAGTTCCCTGTTTCATCCTACCTCTAAGCTAGAATGAACGCTCATGAGGGCAGGAACTTTGTTTTCTTCCAGCCTCTAACAGAGCTCCAAGAGAACTTTCTGTGGTAATGGAAATGTTCTACATTTGCACTATCCAATACAATAGCAACTAGCACATGTGGTTACTTAGCACTTGAAATATAACTAGTGTGACTGAGGAGCTGAACCATTTATTTTATACTATTTAAATTAATCAAAATTTAAATCTAAACAGCCATATGCGGTTACTACATTAGACAGCACAGCCTAGGACAGTAGTTACTCAATAAATACACAGTAGATACTCAAATATTTGTTGAATGAATGAAGGAAAAAAGAAATATGACTTTTTTCCTCTTTAACTTTTTATTACAGAAATTTTCAAACATCCACAAAAGTAGACAATAGCAAAATGAACACTCTTCTACCTATCACCAATCTGAAGGTTCTTCTACCCTGAAATAAGTAACAGTGGATACCAGCAACTCCATACGGCTTCCAACAATGATTACATTCTTGGAAAATATGGAATTTGTATTATCCAATGTTTATGTCAAATAGTGCCTCGTAAGGCCTTTTACAAGTTATAGAGAAATTACTGTAGAATTAGATCAGGTGTATGTTGAGGGGTAAACCAGTAGGCTAATGAATGCTTGAGGCATGTTTGTGAGAACCCTAGAGAACCACATGTACATTTTTGTATCAAATACCTGATTGCTCTTTTCAACATTTATTTTCTCCACCTTAATTTTATTAAAGTCACACTTTTAATTTTGTGACTGCATAGATATTCACTCTTCTTAGGTAACACAAATTCTTTGGGCAGGGATTTTGGTCTTACTAGCCTTTATAAAACTAGCATCTGGCATAATAAATGTTTTTGTTGTTGTTCTTAGAGACAGGGTCTCACTATATTGTCCAGGCTGGCCTTGAACTCCTGGACTCAGGCAATCCTCCTGCCTTGGCCTCCCAAAGAGCTGGGACCATAGATGTGAGCCACTGTGCCCAGACTAATAAATGTTAACTGAATAAAGTTTATAACTGTATAAAAGTGATACTTGTGAATCGTCAGAGTGCTAAAAGATACAGTAGATCTCCAATGTCCTAAACAGATATAGATTTGAAAATAAAATTCTCAAAGGATTTTCAAACTTGTCCAATCAGAAGGGAGTATAATGTGTCAGAAAGAAAATCAAACTGGGAGCAAGAACACAGGTTTCAATGTCCTATTTCACTAAGTGGGTAAATCTTACAACAGTCATGTACTTCCTTCAGGCTCCATTTTCTGCACTTGTGAAAAGAGAGTTTGGACTTGATGGTCTCCAAAGACGCTATCCAACTTTAAAATGATTATGTTTTTATCTAGATCAACAATACATATACATTTTTTTTTTCCATAAGTTACTGGGTTACAGGTAGTATTTGGTTACATGGCTAAGTTCTTTAGTGGTGATTTGTGAGATTTTGGTGCACCCATCACCCAAGCAGTAGATACCGCACCATATTTGTAGTCTTCTATCCCTTGCCCCTCTCCCACTCTTCCCCCCCGAGTCCCCAAAGTCCATTGTATCATTCTTATGCCTTTGTGTCCTCATAGCTTAGCTCCCACATATCCATGGGAACATATGATGTTTGTTTTCCACTCCTGAGTTACTTCACTTAGAGTAATAGTCTCCAATCTCATCCAGGTCACTGCAAATGCTGTTAATTCATTCCTTTTTATGGTTCTATAGTATTCCATCATATAGATATACCACAGTTTCTTTATCCACTCGTTGATTGATGGGCATTTGGGTTGGCTCCATGATTTTGCAATTGTGAATTGTTCTGCTATAAACATGTATCTGCAAGTATCTTTTTCAAATAATGACTTCTTTTCCTCTGGGTAGATACCCAGTAGTGAGATTGCTGGATCAAATGGTAGTTCTACTTTTAGTTCTTTAAGGAATCTCCACACTGTTTTCCACAGTGGCTGTACTAGTTAACATTCCCATCAGCAGTATAGAAGTGTTTCCCTGTTCACTGAATCCACACCAGCATCTACTGTTTTTTGATTTTTTTATTATGGCCATTCTTGCAGGAGTAAGGTGGTATCGCATTGTGCTTTCGATTTGCATTTCCCTGATCATTAGCGATGCTGAGTATGTTTTCATGTTTGTTGGCCATTTGTATATCTTCTTTGGAGAATTTTCTATTCATGTCCTTAGCCCACTTTTTGATGGGATTGTTTTTTTCTTACTGATTTGAGTTTGCGGTAGATTCTGGATATCAGTCCTTTGTCAGATGTATAGAGTGTGAAGATTTTCTCACAATACATATACATATTTGAAGATGCCTATAAACTTCCCCTTTCTTTGCTAAATCATTTTTCCGATATGTTACTTTTAAAGGAGCAACACATTAATACTAAGACCTCATGCCTACTTTAATGAAGAGGTAATGTCTCCATTTCTTGAGGAGTGCCAAATTCTATACTTGAGGCTACTAAAATACTGCTGGGATCCTGTGTTTAATTTACACTCAGTTGGCTGACACTGGGCATATTAGTACAAAAAGGGTAATTTTGGCCACATATTTGCCTAGCAAACTCTCCAGGTACCATTTGTGTTTGAAAAAGTTTCTTCAACACTTCTAAGCCAATTCTTATCTCTTTCCTAGCTGGCCCTGTAAAATGTACTGTTTTAGGCTTCGTTCTGAGGTTTTACCTTTGTTTAAACGAAGTAGTGGTACTCAAGTCATGCTCTGATGTTTTTTAAAGCAAGAAACCTGAAAGAAATGAGGGCCAGTCATGTGCACCTTACCTTGACGCTCCTGTTTGATGAAATTTCTAGACTTCGCATTTAAAATGTGGCTTTTGCTTCCTGTTCTGTGCAGCTTCCACAACAGTGAGCCCAAGCTAGCAACCAAATGCTAATATTGATGACATACCTGGGTCTAAACATTGACAGATATACAATGGCAGCACTTTTGGTGGAAAATGTCTTAAAGAAGCAGAAACTACCATGCAGTTCCAATAAAATTCTTATACATGGTATACAAAATAATCTTGCAGTTATTAAAACTGAAATTTAATTGGGCCCTGGTATTTGCTTTGAGTTGTTTTTAATACCATTACTATGCCCCAAGAAACCTAATTCCATGCTATATCTTCAATCATAATTTCAATTTTTAATTTTTATTTCATTCATTTATTTATTTATTTATTTATTTATTTATTTATTTATTTATTCATTCTCTGTCGCCCAGGCTGGAGTGTAGTGATGCGATCTTGGCTCACCGTAGCTTCGACCTCCTGGTCTTAGATGATTTTCCCACCTCAGTCTCCAAGTAGCTGAGATTACAGGCAAGTGCCATCACATCTGACTCATTTTTTTTGCATTTTTTGTAGAGACGGAGTTTCGCCATGTTGCCCAGGCTAGTCTCAAACTCCTGGGCTCAAGTCATTCACCCACTTTGGCCTCCCAAAGTGCTGAGATTACAGGTGTGAGCCACCATGCCTGGCCAATTTTAAAATTTATGTACTTCATACATATGTTCTCTCTAAAATAACCGTAAATATCTATGCGTAATAAGTTTCATCAAACTTTTAAGAAACACTATCCAGATCTCAAATAACAGCAACATTTTAAAGTAAAACTAAAAACAAAATACTGCCCTGAACAGAAGACATGAGTCCAACAACTCATTCACAGAGGCAGGTTCAAATCAGACTTAAAAACATGTTATTAACCATCAGTTGAACCACTGGAAAGATATATGCCAATAGTAAGAATATCATCCTGCCAGGCTGGGTGCCGTGGCTCACACCTGTAATCTTAGCACTTTGGGAGGCTAAGGTGGGCAAATGCTTGAGCCCAGGAGTTCGAGACCAGCCTGGGCAACACAGCAAAACCCCGTCTCTACAAAAAATATGAAAATTAGCTGGGTGTGATGGTACCTGTCTATAGTCCCAGCTACTTGGGAGGCTGAGGTGGGAGGATTGCTTGAGCCCAGGAGGTCGAGGTCGCAGTGAGCTGAGATTGCACCACTGCACTCCAGCCTGGGCAAGAGAGTGAGATCCTGTCTCAAAAACAAACAAACAAACAAAATAAATCGATAAATAAAAACAACAAATATATAAAAAATATCATATCACCATTAACATAAGGGTAGCTTGAGACACCTCTTATTCACACTAAGATCTAAATGCATACAATTCCACCACATCACCTGTCCATATTAATCGCTCACCAATTTAATTAAAGTAAACTGTCATGTCAAAAAGCCTGCCTCTTCTCTATTTCTCAACATTATCGACTTTTAATAGTTCACTGAATTAGTAATTACTTGTTTATGGCATTATCAAATGTCTTAGACATAAAAATTCAGCATGTGGCAAGGTCAGTTATAGACATGTCCTGATGGCAAATGAAAGAAGAAATTTAACCCATCAAAGTGGTCATCAAAAGAGCAAAACCTATTATGCCGTTCTCTAGATACTCTTGGCTAGAGTCAAAGTGACAGGACAAACCAGATCAAAACTAAACAGAGCTAGAAGCAACATACAAAATCCTAATGAACTCTTAGAAATCCAGGTATTGATCTGTCGACATCTAAGCTCAATTAGTCCTTTCAGAACAAAATATCGCATGAAGTGACAAGAAACTAGTTTGCGATCTGGGATATGAAAAGAAGAAAACCAGCCACTTTATATAGCTTATTGCTAAGTGCAGTTACATCACAATGCAAGGATCTTGTGAGGATTAAATCAAGACACATGCCAAGTACCTATCTACTTAGTCCAGGGACTGGCACGCCACTAGTGTTTAGCAAATCCTGGTCCTTCCCTGATTCTTTAAAAACTTAGGCTTATCAAGTCAAAGATCATCTGATGGTTTAAAAAAATAAAACAAAACAAAAGCCTTAAATGGTGATACAGACAACAGATCTGAAGAGAACTGAATGTTATGAAGTAGCAGATAGGATCATGACATAACACACAGACACTGAAAACATTTCTGAATGGCTCATCCTTCGTGGTCATTTACAACCTTCATGTTTTGTGAAACTGCCTTTAGGAATGCGCTTTGACAAGAAATAGGCCAACTGTAAAGTAATTCTGTTTGGAAGTAAAATCCCGCAATGCTTTTCTGAAGCAGATGAACAGTTTCTCTCATAAAACCTTCACCATTGGCTATACTTCATGCTTTCAGCAATTCCAGTTTCCAAACAAACCGGTAACAAAACTATAAAGCTAATTTTTTCATAAGAATTGTTTAAGTAACATAAGTTCAATAAATCATTTGCCTTCTAAGGAAAAAAATTACTTTCTAACACAAAATACTTTTTCTGGTTCTATGAAAATAAAGCTTATTTATTTACAAAGTGAAAACTGTAATACTACAGTGAAATCTCTTTATGGCTCAAGAATGAAATATTTAAGAAATAAAGGTATGGACAGAGCAAGACTTGGTCTAAGAAGTCCTGACATTAACTACCAGTGTTGCCATTTACTATATGATGTCAGACGGTTACTTAACTTCTCAGGGTGTCAGTTTCTTCTAAGGTTCTTTTCAGCTCTAAAAATGATAAGATTATTTATGATATCAGATACTATCTTCTATGGCCCACACACATACATATGTATGTATGTACACACACATATACATATGTATGTATGTACACACACATATACATACATATATACATGTACCTTTATTAAATAATACAAGTATATTTTGAAAGATATGGTAACTTAAAGCCCATTAAGAAACAAAGAATGAAAGTGTGAATGAGTATGTGTGTGTAGAGGGGGAGTGTTCTGAGCCCACACATCATTCTCAGTAGTTAGGGCATTCACACAGCTTCAAGACACCTGAATTAACCAAGTAAGCCTTTAAACCCTTACAATGGAACATTAAAATTCAATGTGGCTATAATCTCTTCCTTACAAAACACGAACCCAAAGAGTCTGGCTTCAAGTATGGTTTTAAAAAAGGGGGAATGTATTATATTCACCACCCAGCTCTTCCATATGACCATGTTAAAAAAAAAAAACACACAAATGAAAACTCACAGGCCCATTGTAATATATTGAACCACTTCTGAATGCAACACTTAGCTCAGGCTTACTACTCTGACAAATAAAGGAAAGCACTTTATGAAGCCAATTTAATTGGGAGGTGACAGAAAACATACAGCCATTTTCTTTAGCCTTATCACTGAATTGGCTTCAGCTCCAATCTCTGGCAAATCCCACTCAACAGAAGAAATTAACCAGGTCAGCAGAACAGGTGCTACCTTGTGTCTGTCAAGGGCCTGGCATCACCACAATTACTTGCACACAATGAAGCAGTAATCTTTACAGATCATCTCTCCCAAGAAGCATATTTGGGAGGGGGAGGAAAACTGAAGGGTGAGGGGAGTGGGAAGAAGAAGGGGAATGGGAAGCAAAGAGAAAAGGCAAGAAAAGAAAATGAATGTGCAGCTGCCTTGCAGCTCAGCAGATGTCGGAATGTGATGTACGAGGCTAGGATAAGCTGTCGTAGCCTGCTGCCAAAGAGTGGTAAGTGATTAAAGCCTGCACAGTTCTAAGCACCATATTTAGAATCTGCAGGGTTTCAAGACTTGCACCCATTCCTTGCTGTGCTGCCAGATGTTGGCAACTGGTCCAGTTCCTACTGACTGTGCACGGATGGCAGCAGTTGGTGTAGCAGCAAAGCAATCTGGAATGCTTCCGGAGATGCTGTACATTAACAAGTGTCACCCATCATTCACCTTTACAGAAGGCTGAAACAACTCCAATTTGCTGCCACTTCCCTCTTGGGAAACAGCCAAGATAAAGTTGTGCCTGGCAGCCCCATTTGTTTCACTCAGGTGTTTTAGCTGCCTTGCTGACCTCTATTAGTTTAAGTTTTAATTTAGATTAACCCCAGCACCCCAATTAACCAGCAAGGGGAAAAGCTAAGATGTGACTAGTCATAACTCTGAAATCAGAATTTATCGAAGTTAAAATTATTAATTGGGATGAAGGGCCAATCAAGTAATGCTATTTCTTTTTAAACAGACCTCCAGGCAAAAAAAAAAAAAAAAAAAAAATTCAGACTAAGGATTGCCAACAGAGGCAACTTCTCCCCAGTAATTTCAGTTTATTTTATTAAGCCTATTTAATTTATGATGCACTTTCCATCGAACAATGTACACTTCAATTAATGAGGACTGGAACATTTTTGATTGTCTCCCGTGATCTCACACAATTATACAGCATTAATATCCCATATCAGGTACTTCCTTAGACACTCTAGAACAAAATAGAGTTCCTTACTCTTCTGACAAATGAATATAATAAGAGAAGAGGAAAAAAGAATCAGGACCTCTGACAGGGAACAGCTGCAGCCACACCAATCTTTTTTTCCTATACCCTCTCGTCATTACTTTTAAGACTTACTTATGGCAATAATTTTATCAAACATTATAGAATGAATAAAAAAAATTAATAGAAAGTCTCTTTCTCTTTTTAGGGCAAGACCAGAGGTATCCCCAATATAAAATCACTTGTTCTATATTGACTTTACATGTAATTTTCCTAAGAAGTTCTTCCTCATATCCATATACACAGTACAGCAGTCATGGCTAAACCCTCAACAAGCAGTCGCAAATTACCTGGCTAAACTTAGCACATTAAAAATTTGACAGAGAAAAAAATTATCTTGATAAACAATGGCTCAACAATAACTGGTATATCACTGCTGAACAGCTTCCTCTATTCTCCACTAAGCTAGAAAGGGTACAGCCTAACACACACTCTATTAAGAAGTATAATTTGTCTGGCCGGGTGCAGTGGCTCAAGCCTGTAATCCCAGCACTTTGGGAGGCTGAGGCAGGGAGATCACGAGGTCAGGAAATTGAGACCCTCCTGGCTAACACGGTGAAACCCCGTCTCTACTAAAAATACAAAAAATTAGCCAGGCCTGGTGGCAGGCGCCTGTAGTCCCAGCTACTCGGGAGGCTGAGGCAGGAGAATGGCGTGAACCCAGAAGGCAGAGCTTGCAGTGAGCTGAGATTGCGCCACTGCACTCCAGCCTGGGTGACAGAGCAAGACTCCATCTCAAAAAAAAAAAAAAAGTATAACTTATCAAGAGACTCAGGAATACAGGAAGTTATTTTAGTTCTCTAGAAGAGCCCAAATGTTTAGTCTATCTTAACGGTCTCTGGCATCATTAAAAAGAACAGCATGCCAGCAGAGAGTAATGTCAGGGAAAGAAGTGGGGGAGTCTGAAAACATATTGAGAACTGGACTATATTTCAACTTCTACCAATTCTCTCTGTCTTCAAAAGCACTATGCTCTTATTATAATCAACAGTTGCAGACATTCTCAATACATACTTAACTGACTTCAACAGGCACAAAAAGACATTAAGAACAAGATTTAACAGATAATAGGATGAGTAGCGCAATTCAAGAACTCTGGGATCCCAGCCCTCCAGCTCCACGGCCCATTCTAATAGTAATGAGACAAGAAACCAAATAACTAACAAATCCTGCATCATCAAAAATGGCTCAGAAAGAACCCACTTGACTCAGAGAAAAAAACCTGAAACTGTTTTACAGCTAATTTACACTCAAGCAACAACAAAGTAGCTATAGCTGTTTTCATTTCAAAAGGAAAACATAAAATAGAAGAAAAGCAACAAATCCACAATGACACTGTAAGTCGATTTTGAACGCGGGAGTTCTAACTCACTGTCTGACTCTATCCTTCCAAAATAAGCAACTTCTTTGTTCAGAAAATTCTATAAGCTGCTTTAAAATGCTAAAACATGATTTGTAACAAGAGAGTGTAAAAGTCTCACCTGGTGGTAAAAGTCATCATCATCAAAGATTTCTTCATCCAAGTCCTTCAGATGAGCATTAGCAGGGGCTTGAGGAAGGATCTCCTATGTTAACAATGAGTAAGAAAAGAGTGAATCCCAACAAGGTTATCTAACTAACGTAGCTACTATAAATAATATGTAGAACAGTCAAAGCACTGTTTTCCTTAAGATATAAAAAGTTCTTAAAATTAAAAAACAAAACAGTCCAATATGAAAACAGGCAAAAACATTAACAGGCAGTTGACCAAAAAAACCCATAAATAATCATATGAAAATATGTTTACCCTCATTCAAATTAAATATGTGTAAATTAGAATTAGAAGATACCATTTTTCACCTCTATGACTGAAATTAATGCAGCCTTTTTGGAGGCAATTTGGCAACATCTATCAGAATTTGGTGTATTTTCTTTAACACTTCCACTTCAAGAAATCTACCCATATATTTATACGAACACATAATACATGTACAGGAATCTTTCCTGTAGCAGTGTTTCTGAAACTGGAGACAACATAATATCCATTGTTTGCATAAATGATAGTGCATATCCATATAATGGAATACTTTGAGGTCATTAGGAAAAATGAGGTAGCTCTCTAGGTAATGAAATGGAAAGAGTATCTAGGACTTATTAGATTTTAAAAGTTGCAAGACTTTAAATACAGTTGTAATATTTTACATATTTATACTACATAAATGTCTCTCATTTAGTAAAAAAGGCAACCATATTTATACATATATATTTGTTATTTGCACACATATATAGTTACACAAATAGAAAAGACCCAAAAACTTGTTACAACTATTAATTATTAACTGTAAACTTGTTACAACTATTAAATACTGAAAATTTCACCTCAGGAGTTACGTTAACAGGCAATTGACAAAAAAAATAAAAAAATTTCACCTCAGGAGTGAAATTTTCAGAGTAGAGAATTTTGCTTTTCATTTTAAGTTGTTATAAACTAAAAAAGCATTAAGTATATATTTCTTCTAAAATTAAAAAATTTTAAATGTTTCCTTTAAACAAAAGAATTTGACTATTCCACTTCTGCACCCTTTCTAAAGTACCTAAATGGCAAACGTTGAGCCTAAAGTACACACTTGTTTCAATACTGACATTTCTACAGAAGTAGCTTTAAAACTGAATTTTGAAAATTGGATTATGAATGCTTCTACTACCAGACTCCTGCATCAAACTCAAAATTAAGAGAAGATGACACACAGGAGTTAATAGAAGCCCCATTTTAAAAAACTCTCTCCTCTCACATACACTCAAGTTTCTCTCAGTAATCCAGTAAAGTAGTGTTGCTTTCCTTTCTCTCACTAACCTCTTATATAAACAGGTAATAGCTACAAGTTTTTCAGCTAATAAGCCTCATAGAAACTATTCCCCATAATCACTCTGCATTACAGAGTTCTTACCGGTTCCCCTGGCAAACTCTCTGGGACAGGCTGAGCTGCTGGCTCAGGTTTGCCAAGAACTCGATAGACAGAGCGCTTGGTCTGTGTCCTTCGAAGTAATCTCTCTTTGTCCATCAGAATATGGTCGATCTGAGTCAAGATTGAGCGTTCAAAGGCACCAAAACCCTGCAACAACATTAAGCAGTGTCAGATAATGCAGAAAATCAGTGCTGAAGGCAAGCTACATTGGTTTCTCTATCTTTCTGTGTCAGCAGAGAGATAGAAAATCGTCTTTTCAGGAGGGGCTTTCTGTAAAGGACTGAGTTTGTGAGTGGCTATAATTGTTCTTAAAAAAAAAAGTTAGTCTTAAGCAGGTCATATCATTTTTCTACACACGGAGATTAGCTTCTGATACTTTAATAATTATTGCTTTGAAATCCACTCCTTCAAAGTATTTGGATTTTCAGCACTTGAACACTTACAAGGCCTCAATTTTAAGAATTAAACATTCTTTCTAATAAAGTTAAAATCCCAAGTCTGAATCGTATAAACCCCAGTGCCAGAAGTTCAGTAGATTTTGCTATAGAAATGAATGATTACCATTACATCGTGACAACATCCATATAAATGAGCTGTAGTTCCAATTTCTTAAAACTTCTTCAAGTTGCCACAACCTATCTTACACATACATGCACGCATACACACACTTGCCTTCCCCAGTTTTCCAGAAGCCAGTTTGGTTTTATCGTGCCATTTCTGAAGTGTGCGGTTCCTGTAGACTGTAAAGTCGGCAAAGCGCTTTGCCATGAAGCTGGGATAGTCCTCCATCTCCAGCTTCCTCTTTGCAGGGACCCTTCTTCGTTGCTGCTTCTTCTCTTCTACCAGCTCATCATCTTCACTAGAAATCTCCTCACTAGAAAACCAGTAAGAATATTATGTCCAGTGTAAACAAACATTACTTAAAATTTAAAAACTAGGCTCACATAAAGGACTGAGAATATTTAGGCCTTACCTGTTCTGTCTCCATTCAAAATAACACCAAAGATATAAGGATGGCTTTTGCTCTTTGAGAATAATATTCATGAGATCAATCAAAAACTCGTGTAACTTTTTTTTTTGAGACAGTCTTGCTCTGTTGCCCAGGCTGGAGTGCAGTGGCGCGATCTTGGCTCACTGCAACCTCCACTTCTGGGTTCAAGCAATTCTCATGCCTCAGCCTCATGGGTAGCTGGGATTACAAGTGTGTGCAACCATGCCCGACTAATTTTTTTCATATTTTTAGTAAAGATGGTGTTTCACTATGTTGGCCAAGCTGGTTTCAAACTCCTGGCCTCCAGTGATCCACCTGCCTCGGCCTCCCAAAGTGCTGGGATTACAGGGCATGAGCCACCACACCCAGCCTCATGTAACTTTTGAAACAAATATAAAAAGAACTAGTTTCAAAATATTTTTTAAAAGGTAAGTAAACCATAAAAATAAATGAGGTTTTAAAAGAATTATTAGAAATGTGTATGAACCAGGCCTGCAGTATTATAGGACAATATTTAAAAATTAAACACATAACCATATTTCTACGACCTTAATCCTCAAATCAATAAGGGAAATGTGTCTCTCTGTAACCAACTGTTAAGGAAAGATGAATAATATTAGTTGAACCAAATACAAGAGAAGCTGAATGTGAAGAAAACTCAAAGTGGTAGGCAACAATTAGCACTAACTAACCAGCAGTGCCATCTATGCAACTGCCATGGCAATGTAATACAACCTCCAACTATCTGCCAGTTGCACTCACTGGATTACTGACCTCAACATATAATAGGTGCTCAATAAATGTGAGCTTCCTTTCTGTCCTCCCAACTAGTTCAGTAGATAAAAAGTGCAACAAAAGATAAGCTCGAGGGAAAAAAAGCAAGCAGGTATATACAGCAGGTGTAAACAAAAGGGGGAAAAATCTTCATCAAATGTAATAATTTCAGGGGGAAAAGATAATTATTTTGCTGTTTTCTGAAATTTTTCCATCTTTCATAATAACAGCTTTTATTCAAAGGAGATGGCTGTGACCAGTGATTCCAATATATGGTATGGGCACAGAATGTTTCATAAACATTAATTAAGCATTAATATTT